>NC_059104.1:75915723-77174890 GCF_020740685.1 Jaculus jaculus | reverse complement strand
ATGAAATGATATTTTTTTTAAGTGTTGAAATGAAAGAAAATTTTTTGGGGGGAGGGTTATAAAAACCCTTTTATCTAGCCATTTTTAAATAAAACAAAAGTTTACAAAGGAAACAAAAAGATACAGAAAAAGAATAACTTAATTCTTATTTTCCGCAAAGAGAAAAAAATAAAGGGGACAATATCAACATGCTCAACAAAAAGTGTTTCTTTATTCTTTAATACAAAATATAAGCAAAGTTTACATATACTTAAAACCAAGCTCAGGAGCAGACACACATTCTTGGAAGTCCTTCAGTAGAAACAAAGCAGGTTTTCTTTTTTAAAGTTTGTGTGTGTGTTACATAGAGACTAACTGAAACATGTAAAAATTAAGTGTCACAAAAGAACATCATGAGTCTACCAACGCACAATCAAGAATTTTATATCCAGCAGAACTATCAGTTAAGATGAGAGAGGAATTAATGCATCCAAGATAAATAAAATCAGAAGGAAGTTATTCCACTTATTTTTGCCCCAGAAAATAAAATGTTGCTGAATATCCTTAAGTTAAAGAAAATGATACTGGATAATGTCTCAAAATGCAATGAAAATATAAATTTTACACTAAAGTCAAATACATAAAGAACAAAACATTAAGAAATTGTTGAAATTTTAGTTTGTAACTCCACTATTAATTCTCAAGTAACACTTGAAAGGTAAAAACATAAACATATATAGAAATCTATATTAAAGGGACAGATATGTGTATATATAAGATATAGCTGGTGACCACAGTAACATAAATACTAGTGGCAGAGAGCTATAAAAAGTAGAATTGTTGAAAGTTATGTTTATTATTAACTTAATAAAGTTTGCTATAACTTTAGATTCATATATTTATAATCCCCATGGGAATCACAAAAATATCCCAAAGTAGACAGAAGATGATATATAGAATATAGATAGATAGAAAGGAACAAAGCAAATTAGGGAAGTGGAGATCCCTAATAGGCTAGATGCAAGGTCTCAAGATGCTAGGAGCTTAGCTCAGCCCAAGTCCAATGGCCTCAGCAAAAGGTAAGCCAATGGTGCATTCCCAACCAAAATTTAAATGTCTAAAAATGTTTGTGTTGTATAAGCCCTGGATAGTAACTCTTAACAAATCTAAAACTGTGTTTTGTTTTCATTTTACTCTATTTTATATTGTTTTTTGCTTTCTTTAGACATTTATCCCAGGCAGGTCTTGAATTCACTATGTAGCTCAGTCCAGCCTTAAACTCAAAAGCTTATTCTGTCTATATTTCTGTTGTGATAGAATTATACACAAACACCACTATTCCTGAATGGACAACCTAGTCCTGATGTCCAAAGGCAGGAGGAAAGGGGCTTTATTAGAATGTGCAAGATAGAAAGATAGAAGAGGGTCCAGAATATATGTCCCTCTCTTGTCTTTGTCTTTTGGATGTTGTTCCCTTGGGTCCTTAGCCAATTACATGGAGCCTGCTTACATTGCAAGAGGGAAAATCTTCCCCATTTTCATTCATGACTTTTTACTAGAAACATTCTCCCCAACATAATCAAGTCGTTAGATATTCATTAGTCCAGTTAACCATCAAACTTCCCAATGAAAAGATACAGACTGTCAGAATGTATCTAAAGATAAATGTCAGCTGGGCGTGGTGGCGCATGCCTTTAATCCCAGCACTTGGTAGGTAGAGGTAGGAGGATTGCCTTGAGTTCGAGGCCACCCTGAGACTCCATAGTGAATTCCAGATAAACCTGGGCTAGAGTGAGACCCTACCTCGGAAAACAAACAAACAAAAATAATAATAATAAAGATAAATTTCAGTATATACTATCTACATGAGATTCACTCTAGATTTAAGACATGCATAAGCTGAAAGAGATGGAATAGAAAAAGAAAAAAATATCATCCTTTAAAATTTTACCAAAACAAAGCTGAAATGAATATATTGTCAGACAAAGCAGATTTAACTTAAAATGCGTTGCTTGAGACAAAGAATGATGTTATGTATAGCTAAAATTGTCAATTCACCAAGAATATATAATACCAAATATTAGAAGATCATAGTATAAGTAGACATAAAAAAAACTGAGGAAGGTTGGAGGGATGGATTAGCTGTTAAGACGTTGGCCTGCAAGGCCAGAGGACTTGTGTTCAACTCTCCAGATTCCACATAAGCCAGACACACAAAGGTGAGGCAAGCACAAGGTTGCACATGCCCACAAGGGGGTACATACATCTGGAGTTCAATTGCAGTGGCTGACACCTTGACAAGCAAATCGTCTCTCTTTCTCTCAAAGAAAAAAAATCTGTAGAAATAGATCACTCTAAAATAAATCATGAGATTTAAATGTTCCAGTTTCAATGATGTACAAAACAACCAGACCAAAATTAAGAAAACAGAGAAACCAAAAAATCACTATAGAACAATTGGACCAATATAGAGAAATACAACACTCCAGTCAACGATAGCAGAATATACATTTTCCCAAGCACACTGAAAAAAGTCTCCATCATAAACTCTAAATTAAACCACAAAATATGCCCTAATAAATTTTCAAAGACCTGCAATCATACAAAATGCTATTTATTATTACAAGGGAATGATAACTAAAAAACAGTAGAAAGAAACTTTGGAAATTTCATAAATTCTAAAAATTAAACAGCGTATTTTTAATAACCACAGAAGAAATTATAATAAAATTATAATACAAAATAACAAACAAAAATAAAATTCAACATATCAAAATTATGAAAAATAGAGCCAGCACTACAAATAAAATTTTAGCTTAATTAATAATTATTATTTATTAATTATTAATAAATATTAATTGATAAATAAATATTTAAATATTAATTAATAGTTAGCTTACTATGAGAAATCTCAAATCTATAATCTAACTTTTCTTTAATTTGATTTATTTTTTGTGAGAACAAGTGTGAGAGAGAGAGAGAGAACTGGCACACCAAATTTCAGATGAGTGTGTCATCTTGTGCACATGTTAATATTAAAAAATAAAAAAATAACAAAAGAGAAAATCAATAAAAACAAGAGTTAGTGCTTTTGAAAGATAAATGGATTAATTTTGAACTAGATTTTTAAAACTTTTTTATTTGGGCTGGAGAGATGGCTTAGTGGTTAAGCGCTTGCCTGTGAAGCCTAAGGACCCCAGATTGAGGCTCAATTCCCCAAGACCCACGTTAGCCAGATGCACAAGGGGGCGCAGGTGTCTGGAGTTCGTTTGCAGAGACTGGAAGCCCTGGCGCACCCATTCTCTCTCTCTTCCTCTCTTTTTCTCTCGTTCTTGCTCTCACTCTCACTATCCAATAAATAAATAAAGATAAAACAAAACAAAACAAAAAAAAATATTTGACCAAGAAGGAGGGAGAGAGAGAATGGACAAGCCTCGGCCCCCAGGCACTGTAAACAAACTCTAGACACATGCATCCCCTTGTACATCTGGCTAATGTGGGTCCTGGGAAATCAATCCTAAGTGCTTTAGCTTTGCTGGAAAACACATTAACCATTAAGACACCCCTCCAGCTCTGAACTAGATTTCAAAAGTCAAAAGGCTAATAAGAAAATCAGAATTAAAAGGGATGATTCCAACTAAAAATAAATATTTTGGGAATACAAAGAATACTGTACCCCATTAAATAAAATAAGCTTGGTGAATTCCTAAAAAACACATATCCTATTAAGACTGAAACATAAAGAAATAGAAAATGTGGCTAAAGCTCTAACTATAAGGGCATTTAGTAAATATAAAACTCCCAACAAAACGTTTAGGGTATAATGGTTCTAATGGTGCATTTTAACAACCATTTAAAAAATAATAGGTATCCTCATCAGACACAAAATTGAAACAAAAGGCAATGCTTCCTAACTTATTCTATAAGGCCTGTATCATTCTAATACCAAAACAATATAAATGTGATACAAGAAAAGAAAACTTTAGTAACCAGAACTAAATAGCATGTTAAAACATGCTATTTATACATTATATATATTTATATATATATATATATATATATATATATATTATATATATTTATACAACATGACAATGTGAGATTTAGCCTTAGTATGCAAGGGGGCTTTATTATATGTAACTCAATCCATGTACTCACAATACCACTATTAATGTAACACCGTGGCACAGTCCTATAATATCAGCATGTGTGAGGTGGAGGCAAGAGGGTAAATGGCTCAATGACATATACAGAGAGAGAGTTCAAGGCTGGACTCGGTTACTCTCTCCAGGCCCTGTCTCCAAAGCAAACAAAATAAAATTAATGGAGTGAATGTGAAGAAATATCTCAATTAAGTAAGAAAACCATGTGACCAAAAAGTTAAAAATCTCATATGATGAAAAAACTCAACAAACAGCAAAGAAACTACTTCAACATGATAAAGGCAATGAATAAGAAACTGAGTCTAAAATCATACTCAGTGTTCATAGACTTGAAAATATTTCCTCTATTATCAAGAATAAAGAACAAACTGTTTGTACTATTTCTATTCAGAATAACAGTAGAAGTTCTAGTCAAATCAAATACAGAAGAAAAGGAAATGAAAGGCATTCAGATTGTAAGGTGAGAGGTAAAATGATCTTTGTTTGCAGATTATATGCTCTTATTTGTAGAAAATCCAAAAGATCATGTAAATGAGAACACACAATGCTGTTAGAATCAAAACTGCTAATACTAGAAATGATGATGATCATGATGATGATCAAAGCACAACAAAATTACAGGACACAGGAGCTGAGGAGATGGCTCAGTGGCCATGCAAGCAGGATGGCCTGAATTTGGTTTCCCAGCACATACATAAAAATTTGAGACATGTAAGTATGCCCCTATAATATGAATACGAATATAATATGAATATAATATGAGTATTAGAGAAACATTATTGAGATGATTATGTGTTATAGGTAGGCCTAGATAGTATAGAGGGGCTTCAAGCCATTCTTGAGGAAGAGGAAGAAGAGCAGAGAGAAGAATAATGAGGGACAAGAGGACGAGGAGATAAAGTAATGGAAACATATCTAATGTTTAGGAATTCCAAGGTTTTAAATAGTGAAAATGGCTAACGCTACTGAAAACAATCACAGATGCAATATATACCCACCATATCCTAATGATTCTTGTAGAAGTAGAAAATTACAACTTAAATTACAACTTAAAATTTATACAGAAATTCATGCAAACAAAATAGTGAAAACAATCTTCAAAACTAACAGTGGCAACATCCCATTCCCTGATATGCAAATTCACTACTGGGGCTGGAGACAGGGTTCCGCAGTTAAGGTGTTTGCCTGTAAAGCCTAATGACCCAGGTTCTATTCATGAGTGACCATGTACACCAGATGCCCAAGTTGGGGCATGCAGCTGGAGTTCATTTGCAGTGGCTATAGGCTCTGGAATGCCCACATACTCACTCACTGACTCACTTTCAATGTCTTTCTCTCTTTGTATCTCTTTGCTTGCAAATAAATTAATAAAATATTTTTTAAAAACCCTATAAACCTGCAGTGATCACAGAACTATAAAGCAAGCATAAAGACAGAACACAAACCATGAAATCAAATAGAAATCAACAATAATATATGCCAAATACATTTTGACAAGGGTACCAAGACTATTTCACTAGTTAAATGGCAGTCTTTTCAATAAATGGTTTGGAAAAGCTATTTAATCTAATGCAAAAAGTCAAAACTGGCTGGATGTGGTAGCACACACCTTTAGTCTCAGCACACTGTAGGCAGAGGTAGGAGGACTGCCATAAATTCAAGTGCACCCTGAGACTACATAGTGAATTCCAGGTCAGCCTGGGCTAGAGTGAGACCCTGCCTTAAAAATCTAAAAAAATAAAAAATAAATCAAAACTGTATACCATAAACAGAAGTTAACTGAATAAACATAGTAAACTAGAGAAGAAATTCTTTCTGACATTGTATTGAGCAAAGCATTTTTTTTGTGGGGGTGGGGTGGCACCAAAGCACAAGCAACAAAATAAAAATAGATAAATTTGAACTGCATATTATTTAATCTTGTGTGCATTGAAGAGTATTGTCAGCAGAGTAATAAAGGTAACCTGTGTGTCACTGAAGGCTCAGAATATGGAGATAAGGCAACTGTTTATTTGAAATAAAAGGTCATTCTGTGGAAGATTAGAAGGTAATCTAAACTCCCAGGGAGTTTTTGGTTAAACTATGAAAATGTTAATATCAGGATAAGGTGTTTTAACTCACTACAAAGAAGATGAAAAACCTAAGCTTCTTTATATCTTATAGTGGACTTAGACTAATTCAACCAACTGTTGCATTTACCTCCTCATTGCTGGCATAAAGCATCCAAGCACAGTCAACTGATGGGAAAACAAACCTATTTTGATTTACAGTTTTGAAGGGAAGATTCATGATGGCAAGGGAAAGAATGGTATGAACAGAGGCTGGACATGAGCTCTCCCACAGCAGGTGCAACACCATAGCATGAGAGTGAACCCACACTGATAAACTGGGGGTTAATAGACCTCAAGTTCCACCCCTAGTGACACACCTTCTCTAGCAAGGCTCTACCTCTCAAATTGCCATCAACATCAAATTGCCATCAAATATTGAGAAGATGAGTTTATGAGGGACACCTGATTCAACTCACCACATTCTTCCACATTAACTGTAACATGCACTGATATTTTACATTCAGTTACTTAGGTGACAAGAGGTGAGGGTAAGGCAGAAAAAAAGTAGTGCATGCTGGCTGATGTCTAACAAATAAGAGAGAACTTCCAGAAGAATATTGGATCCCCAAACAGGAATGCAGTACTTGTAAGATTTGTGACATATCCCCTATTTGAGTTTTGCTTTCTTTTTAAAGCAAGTATGTTGTAGACAGCTTGTATTGCTAGGATGAATATCCAAACCAGGCACAGTTTCTAGAAGGAAGGGGTTAATTTCAGGTTTACAGATCCAGGGGGAAGTTCCATCAGTAGTAGAAGAAGCTGCTGAGAAAAACATCCAAACAACCAGCAAAAACCAAAGCAGCAGGAAATTGTAGCAAGCAGGACCCCTGAGCTCAGACTTCTCTGTATACCTTTGAAATGGAAATCAGTACATACCATAAAAGATCTTAGGACTGGACCTAAGATCTGCCCCTAGTGACAACTACTCCAGCCAGGCAGCTGGAGATTTAAATTTTATGCTTAAATAAAACACCTGAGTCTATGGGGTGGAAGACTACATTCAAACTAGCACAAGGCATATGCATCATATATCTGTGTGTGTGTGTGTGTGTGCGCGCGCGCGCGCTCGCACGCATGCATATGTGTGTGTATGTATGTTTTATTTATTTATTTTGGAGCTCAAAAATTTTTGAATTAACTCTTCCTGTTTCCCCCTACTCCAAAACCTTTACTGGGAAGCTGTTGCTTTGTATAACCACTATACAGTTGAACATCTGTGAACTGTGAATTCCTGAAGAAGCCTGAGGACACTGGGGATGGATGCTCAAATGCCAAACTCCTCCATAGGCACAAAGCAGTGACTTCTGTTAGAAGCAGAATGACTCCATCTTTGGACTGTGATCTCATTGTTTTTCTGTTTTCCAAAAATGATCAAATCACCTCTCCCAATTATCACATTCCTGGAATGACCCGGACCACGCATCCCCAATATCATTTTTCTAGAATGGCCCTGTGGCAAAGTGGACTGCCCAAAAACCAAGAAATTACAATCCCCTCACTGATCTCATAAGTATCCCATAGTCTGTAATGGAAGGACTTCTGATTCTGCCTGTCAGAGCCCTCCTCAGGTTTTCTTGAATAAAGCTTCTCTCTGCTGTTAAGCTGGATCTTCCTTTACATTTCTTTTTGTGCTTTTCCTAACAACTTCTCAGCACTGAACTGCTGGCCCAGCATTAGGCAAGAGGAACAGATCGCCAGCCTAGGAGCACTGATAATCTTTCTACTTGCCATTTTTTTTTCCAAGAGCATAACATCACAGGATTCATGATTTGAGCAAAAATTTTCAGAGACTTCCTAAGTATTACTTAGGTTGTTAGTTAGGCAAATCATTCCTCCTTTTCCTGAGCTTTAAGACATCTTGAGCATGTCACACAATCTCAAAACACAAGTTACCAAGCAAGATAAATAGAAAGAAATTGAGCTTATTATGGTGGTACATACATATAATCACTCAGGAAATAGAGGCAGGAGGATGCTTGCCAGTTTGATGCCAGCCTGATCTACACAGTGAGTTCCAGTTTAGCCATGGATATTTAGTGTGTCACTGTTTCCTTAAAAGAGAAGAGTAGAGAAGATAAAAAAAATAAATAAATAAAGGGAAGAGAAGAGAAGAAAAGGAACCACATGGGTTTGCATGTTTATGGCTACTCATTTTTATGCCAATTACATACTGAACCTCTATAATAATCTGAGCAAGGATTGGTAATACTTTAAAGTAATGATGCAAAACCTTCTACCAACAAAGAAAAGCTAAGAAAGGCCAGAGAGGAAACTACAGAGCACATCCCCTGCCCAGGATACTTCAAGTGCTTATCAATCAGTGTCATTCTCAGCCCACCAAACCTGGAGTAGGTTCAACACTATCCTAGTGCCTTGTGTCCTCCATGACAAAGCTAGTGAAGAAGCCAGGGTCTCTGCCTCCCCCACCTTTCTCTGAGCCCATACTGTCCATGGTACCCAATCTCATGAGCTATTTACTCAAGGTCCCCTAATTCTTCAAGATGACAAAAGGTAGCAGCAACTAGATGTAATAAAGGAATCTGGAGCATTCACTATTGGAAACAGTGTGGTTGTATATTATAATCAATCCATTATCTGGTGATGGATTAGATATCCCTTCCCCTTCCCTCAGATGCTTCCTCTGGGACCTAAGTCATATGAACTGCTGGGACTTTGATTTTCTCATCTCCACAGCAGAATCTCCATTAGTCTCCTAGTACATGGCCCAAGGAAAAGTTTCTCAAGAAATAATACCTTTAGGTGATAAAGGCAGGCCACAAATTTCAGAATTTTACTTTGAAATGAAGTAAAAGTTCTAAAGCAAATGACAAAAAGGGGTACTTGTTTTCATTGGTGGTAACATGTAGGAATTCACATGGTCCTTGCTTCCACCATCTCCATGATCCTGCAAGAGGATCAAAGCACTGTACTGCTCTTATTGAGCCCCACCGACAGGCTAAAAATACATGTTTGTCATAATTCTATCCATAAAACAAGTATTGATCTATGTCTCCTTCCCTGCAAAGAAAGGATGAGGTACAGGCAAAGGTTGACTACCATAGGGAAGGGTAACATAAAGAAGTAAGAGCATTCCTTCCTCCATTTCCAATGAACTCAGACCTAGGACAGCTCAGGAAAGCTTTGGTCCCAGCTGTTGCTGTAAATGTATGGGAAGAACTCATCAAACTTAGCCTCAAGGGCCCTTTACAGGAAGGAAGGAGTCAGCTGCAGAAGACAGACTGATGGACTCTCTCGGAACCAAGTGTAAAAATTGACAATGAACACTCAGGGATATGTGCTTAGCAAATAGGATTAGAAGACAAATCACATTTGGCCTAGAGCCCTTCCAGACACCTTGGCCAAGAGATAATGGGCTTCACTGAGATACCCAAGAGTACAAGGTAGAGTCTTAATAAATATTTGTGAGAACAGTTCTTACACTCTCCATTTACTTATGACCAGCCCCTTCATCTGCCCTTTGCAATCTCCCGTGGCCCCTGTTCTTGAGTGGAGGTGAAGAGTACAAGTATACAGGAAAGAATGCTTAGCAGCTCTTATCTGCAGAAGGCAAAGGCCATTGCAGAGAAGCCATCATCTTTGATGGCATGTTTGATACAAGCCAGAAGGAAGCATCTCAAGGGAAAGAGCAGAGGTTTCTGAGCAGCCAACAGCCAAGGATTCCCACAATGTTGACCAGCTGGGCCATCCTGACTGTGAGCAGGGTTGGTTCCAAATCTTCATTCAGAAAGGAATCTGATCAACTCATAGTCTTTAAGGTACAAGTTTTTAAGTGCTCTTCACTCAGAAATGTCTGAATATTTGTAGAATGCCTCTTAGCTCATTTCTTTCTGCCTGATGCCATCCTGCTGCTACCTCATCCATTAAATTCCTGCCAGTCATTGCCACCCATGTGCCTCACTAAATAAGGCTTCAGTTGTTACCTTTCTCCACAGCCAGTTTTGTTCAATGCTTCCATGAAGGATACACAGTTCTAAATTTCTCATCATATTCATTACTCTGATACCAACTGCCTTTTTAAAGTTTTAGTTGTGCAATTACATATAGCACTATGTAATAAGTTGAAAAATATGTACAGTTTATAAGATCAAATTTGGGAACTTAGCATTGCCATCTTTTTAATTCTTTAATTTTTTTGGTTAACTTAATTATACTCACTTGGGGGGTACACTGTGATATTTCAAGATAAGTGTGCAGTACAAGCAGATCAAATGACATGTAAGAAATATTTCTATATACTTGTCCTTATTTTGAATTCAGTCTTCCAATTTCTGTTTTTAGTTATTCATAAAATACTTCATAAGTCAAATTGACTTGTTTTAAAGCTATCAGGGCTCTAAGCCAAAACATAAATATGGTGGTTTGAATGAGGCAAGGGACTTCCTGGTAAGATAGTGGCCTACTAGCTATACGAAATCAGCCTAGGGAGGGAAATAAGCAGATAAACAGCAAGATACCCTCTTCTACCAAAAAGTGAAGGTGTATAAGTTATTATCAACCAACCATGGGAGAGAAGCATGAGAGACCAAGATCTTCCAGGAAAGAGGAAACAGGCCAGAATTCTGCATAGGCACCAATGACCCAGATTTGCGAGTCCACCAGGCCACCTGCCTGGCAGCACTAAGGTGCAGAAGCAGAAACAAGTTGAAGGGATTTTCCACTCACATCAGCTTCCTCACAAAGTCAAGAAACCTCGAGAAGAAGAAGGCTAGGGCCAGCTGAGCAACTGCTGAAGGAGATACAAAGAGAACCAGCAGAGCACCTCCAGTATGACTCCAGACACACTGCATGGCCTCTACAAAGCTAGATAAATAGGTCTGCACTGGAAGTGCCAATTTCTCTTTCCATGTCAGGAAAGGTTATGTGTTACATTTGAATGATATATACTTGGTTGGCTTTACCCTTCTCAAATAAGCTGTATTTTGGTATTGACTAATGTTGCCTTTGATGTTGCCTTATTTATAGGGCATTTGTCATTTTCTTAAATCATTATTGGGGGCAGAGGCTGACTAGCCCCAGGCTGATTTGTAACTCATTTCAGAATAGAAATCTCCACTTCCTGTTGAAACAATTAAGGGTGAGGGGCAACACACACCCTTAGGGACTTTGGCCTTATTAGATTATCTCTTTAGTTTAATTCCTATGCTTGTATACTTACTCCTATGTGCTGGTTTTGATTGAATGTCTATGTTGCTCAGGTTAATTTAAGAATTTGCCAATAATTTGCTTCACTAAGTCTACTACAATACTTGAATAGCAGGCAAACTACACCCAAGGTCACTTTTGCTATTTCTCTTAGAGTATAAGAGCTACTTATCTCCCACACTGAATATTTATAAAGTCATATTTACATGACTAAGAACACTGAAGGTAATTAGAAAACCCAAGCATGAAATTAACTCAAGATGCAAAGTCTTTACATTATAATCCAAAAAACACAAAGAATCAAAATAGTACAAACCAACCAAGAAATTATAAATCCTTCAGAAGTGTCCCCAGCGAGACAGTTTTAGATAAAATGCCTGGCAAAAATTTCAACAGAAGTGATTTTATCAAGGGCTTCTAGTTAAGATGGCAGCATAGGAACCATGCCAAAACAGCCTAAGGGAGAAAAAGCCAAAAAGAAAATCCAGCAAAATACGTACTTTTACTAAAAAGTTAGGTGTATAACAAATTAAACCAGCAGCAGAGAAGGAGGAGAGATCCAGAGCATCCAGAACCCACACAGGCAGGCAGAAGCGGCTCCAGCAGTGGCAGCACCAGGTCTGTGGTGCCACAGCGGCCAGGCTTAGCTTGAGCTGCAGGAAAAGCCAGGTGATGGTATTTTTCACTCACACTGGAACCCCTATCAAACTCAAAAAAACATGAAGGGAGAATGGCAGTGAACAACAGAGGAGCAGATCATGAGGTAGAGGATCATGTGGACTAGGGAGAGAACTAGAGCCACCATTGACAGCCTCCCCTCCTCCACTGCCAGTGCCCAGCTGACAAACAGAGCAGTGGTCCAGCGACCCAGCCAACCTACTTGAATCCACAGTGCATCAGAGGGACCCAAGCAGGAGCACAGCATAAGTGAGACCAAAATCACCCCAAGAGGTAACTGGGATTACACCAGGTCAGTACCCACCTAATAAACCTGGTATATAGCACTAAACTGGAAGTGTTACTTGTACCTTCCATATCAGGATAAATTATATGTTAAATCTGATGGATGGTCAGATTAGCCATTCTTAAATAAGCTATATTTTGGGCTTGTTATGTGTTGCTTCTTTATGTACAGTGGATTTGTTTCCTCTTCTGTTATACATTAGGGAAGGATCTCACTTGGTCACAAGCTGACTTGGAACAATCAACAGATCAGAAATCTTAACCTCCTTGTTGTCAGGATTAAGGGTGTTGGTGGGGCACCACACACCCTAAGGGACAGTGACTTTGTTAGAGGATCTTGTTGTCAAAATACCTACTCTTGCATAAATACTCTGTGCTGTTTTTCATTGAATGTGTACATTGTTGAGTTAAATTTTAGAATCTATTTGTACTTTGTTTCATTCAGCCTACTATACTCTGATAGCAGGCAAACCCAACACCTAGGTTCACCGTTGTAGACACTTTGGGAGTCTTAAAAGACTCACCTAACACCTTAAGTTCCTACCCTGAAGATATATAACATCAGAATTATTGGTACATCTAATAATATCCTGCAAACTCAAACATCCAAGCATTAAATTAATCCAAGATGCAAAAGTATATTACAACACAAGAAACACCAAAAATCAAGACAATATAAATCCATCAAAAAGTATTACTGCATCAAAAATGGTCTCCAGTGAGAAGGAGTTACAGGAAATGCCTGAGAAAGAGTTCAAAAGAATGATTATAAATGTGTTCAAAGAAGTCAAAGAAGAAATCAAAGGAAACAAAGAGGAAATCAAAGGAATCAAAGAAGACACAGGACACCAATTTAATGAAATAAAGAGGTCAATACAAGACAAAAGTAAGGAAATAGAAATAATAAAGAAAAACCAGTCAGAATTACTAGCAATGAAGAACGCAGTTAATGAAATTAAAAAATAAAAAAAAAAAACTGTAGAAAATCTCACCAGTAGAATGGATGAAGGAGAGGGCAGAATATCTCAGCTAGAATACAGACAGTCCAACAAAGAGAAAGACAAACTAATAGAAAATTATGAGTGGGAATTTCAAAATATTTGGGACACTATGAAAAGATCAAACAAGAATTTAGGGTAGCCAGGCGTGGTGGCACACGCCTGTAATCCCAGCACTTAGGAGGCAGAAGTAGGAGGATTGCTGTGAGTTCAAGGCCACCCTGAGACTCCATAGTGAATTCCAGGTCATCCTGGGCTAGAGTGAGACCCTCGAAAAAAAAAAAGAAAAAAAAAAAACAGAATAAAAGAATTCAGGGTATAGTAGAAGAAGAATTTCACTCTAAAGGCATATTAGGCATGGACAATGGAACACTCAAGAGACATAGACTGTTGCTAAAAAATTTTCAGTGCCAAGGCTGGGACACCTTCCAGTGAGTTGTTGGCCAGGGAGGTCCGTGATGCCCCCCCAAAATTATAGGCCATTGTTGAGGTCCTTGATTTCCCACCAGGAATAGATGGTAAGACCCTATTGCTGAAGACTGCACATACTGACAGAAAGCTGGAAGAAGCCATTCTGCATGCAATTCAAGGGCAGAAAGAGATGTCACCAGTGAAGATACTCAACAATGCACATTGCAAGCCTTATATTAGGCCAGCCAGGCCAAATGAGCCAACAGGTGCAATAGTGGCATGTCTATCATGGTTGAAACCAACCATCTTCTAATTTGACTGGAGGCCTGCTCCATGGGAGGGAATACATCCCTGATACTGAAAATTTAAAATAGGGGTAGTCATGAGCCCTAGGGATGTAATGTCTGCTGCTGTCTGGCTACATGTATATACTACGCTTATCAAACTGCCCAGTAAGCACTTCTCTTAATGTTCATACCCTCATATAAATGCCATTCTCACTTTGGGTAGAGAATCTTTTCTTTTCAGATGGAAGTGACCTTGGGATGACTCAGAAGGTATCATGGTACTGAAAAGAAGTGACCACAGTGCTCAGTACTGCAATATCTCTATCACACCTTCCTAGAAACAGTGTCTAATGTGGAAGACGTGGTGGAAAGAATTTAAAAGCCAAAGGGAGGGTAGGACTCCTTACAATGTGCTGCCTCCATACACAAAATGACCTGGATATTCATGACCTCATAGTGCCTGGCACTACCTACAGAAGACCATCATAAGAGGAGAAAAAAGATTATGACATCAAAATAAAAGAGAGACTGATTGAGAAGGGGAGGGGATATGATGGATAATGGAGTTTCAAAGGGGAAAATGGAGGGGGGGAGAAGGAGGGTATTACCATAGGATTTTTTATAATTATGGAAGTTGTTATTGAAAATTTGAGAAAAAGTGATTTTATCTATACTGAAAGGAATCAAAGAAGAAGAAGAAAAAAAAAAAAAAACTCCTAAAGGACAATAGAGGAAACCGACTTAATGAAATAATCATGTAATTAGAAGACATGAGTAAGGAAATAAAAATGAAGAAAATACCAATTAGTCAAACTAGAAATGAAAAACAGAGTAAGTCAAATGGAAACCTCCATAGAAATTCTTACCGGTACAATGGATCAGGAGAGGACATAATATTTAAGCTAAAAGACCTGGTCGTAGACCTAATACAGTCCAAAAAAAGAGAAAGACAAATGAATAAGGAGGCATGAATGGGAATTTTAAGACATTTGTTGCACTATGAAGAGATTAAACATAAGAATTGAGGGAACAGAGACTTCCGGTTAAGATGGCAGCTAAGGAACCACACCAAAGCAGCCTAGGGGAGAAAAAGCCAAAGAAAACCCAGCAAAATACACACTTTTACTAAAAAGTGAAGTGTATAAGAAATTAAAATGGGAGGAGAGAAGTAGGCGAGATCCAGAGCATCAAGAGCCCACACAGGCATGCCGAAGCAGCTCTGGCGGGTCCAGCAGTGACAGCTTCAGCAGCAGCAACAGCAGGTCCAGCAGGGGTGGTGCCGGTCTCCAGGGCCACAGATGCCAGGCTTGGTTTTCCCCACTGGAAAAGCCAGTGCCCAGCTCCAGAAAACAGAACAGAGGTCCTGCGACCCAGCCAGCCTACTTAACTGAGACCAAAATCATCCGAAAAGGTAACTGGGATTGCACCAGGGAAGGGTCTCACTTAGTCACAAGCTGACTTGGAACCCTCAACAGACAAGAAATCTTGACCTCTTTGTTGATAGAGGATTTGTTTGTTATAGTACCTACTCTTGCATAAATACTCGGTCCTATTTCTGATTGAATGTGTACAATGGTTGGTTAAATTTTAGATTACAGCAGATTACTCAACACAAACGTTAAAAGCCAGAAGGGTTTGGAGTGATATATTCCAAATTCTGAAAGAACAACTGTCAACCAAGGTTACTTTACCCTGCAAAAGCTACCCATTCTATTAGATGTAGAAATAAGAACATTCAACAGCAAAAGTAGGCTAAAGGAGTATTTGAAGACAAAACCAGCTGTATAGAAAATACTTGAAAGAAACCTCCATGCTGAAGAAAAGGAAAAGTGCACATATAAAGAACGTGGAATAAACAAGAAATACTCAAATTCTAGTTAACACAGAGAGCAAAGGTATAACTGGAACCACCACCACCACAACAACAAAAATGGCAAACATAAATACACATCTTTCAATAATATCTCTTAATATCAATGGCCTCAATGCCCCAACCAAAGACATAGGTTTGCAGACTGGGTTAAAAAGCAGAATCCTACAATTTGTTGTCTCCAAGAAACTACACTTTTTACAAAGGATGGACATTATCTTAGGGTGAAAGGTTGGAAAATGGTGTTTCAAGCAAATGGGCCTAGAAAACAAACAGGGGCTACTATCCTAATATCTAACAAGGTAGACTTCATTCCAATGCTAGTCAAGAAAGATAAGGAAGGTCACTTTATATTGATTATGGGACAATCCAACAGGAGGACATTACAATCTAAACATATATGCACCTAACATGGGGGCTCCCAAATTCATCAAACAAACACTATTAGAACTAAGGTCACAGATAACACCAAACACAGTGGTAGTGGGTGACTTCAACACCCCACTCTCATCAATTGACCAGTCATCCTGGGAAAAAATAAACAGAGAGGTATCTGGACTAAATGAGGTCATAGAAGGAATTGACCTAACAGATATATACAGGACATTTCACCCAAATGCTGCAGAATATACATTTTTTTCAGCAGAACATGGGACATTATTTAAAATAGAACATATACTAGCACACAAAGAAAATCTTAACAAATTCAGGAAAATTGAAATAATTCCTTGCAGTCTGTGTGACCACAATGGAATCAAAGCACAAATCTGTAGCAAGAAAGGCTATAGAGCATACACAAAATCATGGAAACTAAACAATACACTACTAAATGAATGGATCAATGAAGAAATCAAGAAGGAAATCAAAAAAATTAGATTCAAATGATAATGAGAACACAGCATACCATAATAACTGGGACACAATGAAGGCAGTTTTAAGAGGAAAATTTATAGCCTTAAGTGCCTATATTAGGAAATTAGAAAGGTCACAAATAAACGACTTAATGCTTCACATTAATCCAAAAATCAGTAGACAGGGAGAAATAGTAAAGATTAGGGCAGAAATTAATGAAATAGAAACAAACAAACAAATAAAAACCAATCGAATGAATTAGTAAAAAAAAGAGTTGGTACCGGGCGTATTGGTGCACGTCTTTAATCCCAGCACTCAGGAGGCAGAGGTAGGAGGATCGCTGTGAGTTCCAGGCCACTCTGAGACTCCATAGTGAATCCCAGGTCTGCCTGAGCTAGAGTGAGACCCTAACTCAAAAAACAAACAAACAACAACAAAAAAAGAGTTGGTTATTTCAAAGGATAAACAAGATTGGTAAACCCTTAGCAAATCTGACAAAAAGAAAGAGAGAAGAGACACAAATTAATAAAATTAGAGATAAAAAAGGAAACATCACAACATATGCCAGAGAAATTCAAAAAAATCATATGGACATACTATAAAAGCATATACTCCACAAGGTATGAAAATATGAAAGAAATGGATGATTTCCTTGATTTATATTACCTACCTAAATTAAATCAAGATGAGATTAATCACTTAATAGACCTATAACAAGCATGGAGATCCAAACAGTAATCAAAATTCTCCCAACTAAAAAAAGTCCAGGCCCAGATGGATTCACTGCTGAATTTTAACAGACCTTTAAGGAAGTGCTAACACCATTGCTACATAAGCTTTTCCATAAAATAGAAAAAGAAGGAATTCTACCAAACTCTTTCTATGAAGCCAGCATCACCCTGATACCAAAAATCGGCAAAGATAGAACAAAAAGAGAAAATTACAGACCAATCTCCCTCATGAACATAGATGCAAAAATTCTCAACAAAATATTGGCAAGCAGAATACAAGAATATATCAGAAAGATCATTCACCCTGACCAAGTAGGCTTTATCCCAGAGAGGCAGGGATGGTTCAATATGCAAATCGATAAATGTAATACATTATATAAATGTATTGAAGGACAAAACTCACATGATAATCTCATTAGATGCATAGAAAGCATTTGACAAAATCTAAAACCCCTTCATGATAAAAGTCCTACAGAGACTGGGAATTGAAGGAACATATCTCAATATAATAAAGGCTATTTATGACAAGCCTACAGACAACATATTACTAAATAGGAAAAAACTGGAAGCTTTTCCACTAAAATCAGGAAGAAGACAAGGGTGTCCACTGTCCCCACTTTTATTTAATATAGTTCTGGAAGTCTTAGCTATAGCAATAAGGCAAGAAACACACATAAAAGGGATACAACTTGGAAAGGAAGAGATCAAGTTATCATTATTTGCAGATGATATGACTCTATATACAAAGGACCATAAAGACTGTTAGAACTGATAAATCCTACTTCCATGTAGCAGTATACAAAATAAATACACAGAAATCAGTAACCATCATATATACTAACAATAAACACACAGAGGATGAAATCAGAGAATCAGTCCCATTCACAATTCCATCAAAAAAATAAAGTACCTTTGAATAAACCTAACCAAGGAAGTAAAGAATTTCTACAATGAGAACTTTAAAACACTAAAGTGAGAAATTGCAGAAGACCCTAGGAAGTGGCAAAACAATCCTTGTTCCTGGATTGGAAAAATCAATATTGTGAAAATGGCAATCTTACCAAAAGCAATCTACACATTTAATGCAATCCCAATGAAAATTCCAAAGGCATTCTTCATGGAAATAGCAAAAACAATCCAAAAATTCATTTGGAATCACAAAAAAATTGAATATCTAAAATAATACTGAGCAACAAAAACAAGGCTGGTGGTATCACCATACTTGATATTAACCTATACTACAGAGCCATAGTAACTAAAACAGTGTGTTACTGGCAAAAGCAGACATGTAGATCACTGGAACAGATGTAAGTCCAGGTTGCTATAGCCACCTTATATTCGATAAAAATGCCAAAAATACTCATTGGAGAAAAGACAGCCACTTTATAAAATGGTGTTGGGAAAACTGGATATGTATCTGTAGAAGGATGAAAGTAGATGCTTCTCTCTCTCCATGCACAAGAATTAAGTCCAAATGAATTAAAGACCTTAACATCAGACCTGAAACTCTGAAACTGCTAGAGGAAAAAGTAGGGGAAACCCTTCAACATATTAGTCTTGGCAAAGACTTTTTGAATATAACCCCAATTGCTCAGGCAATAAAACCACAGATTAGCCACTGGGAGCTCATGAAATTACAAAGATTTTGCACTGCAAAGGACAAGGTGAGTAAAGCAAAGAGGCAACCTATAGAATGGGAAAAACTCTTTGCCAGCTATATATCTGATAGAGGATTAATATCTAGGATATACAAAGATTTCAAAAAGTTAAATAATAAGGAATCAAACAGCCAATCAAAAAATGGGCTATGGAGCTAAACAGAGAGTTCTCAAAGGAAGAAACACCAATGGCATATAAGCATGTAAAAAAGTGTTCTACTTCACTAGTCTTCAGGGAAATGCAGATTAAAACTACATTGAGTTTCCATCTCACTCCTGTCAGATTTGCTACCATCATGAAACAAATGATTATAAATGTTGGCGGGGACATGTTGGTGGGAATGCAATCTGGTCCAGCCATTGTGGAAATCAGTGTGGAGGTTCCTAAAACAGCTAAAGATTGATCTACCATATGACCCTGCTAAAGCACTCCTAGGCATATATCCTAAGGAATCATCTCATTTCCTTAGAAGCACATGCTCAACCATGTTTATTGCTGCTCAATTTATAACATCTGGGAAATGGAACCAGCCTAGATGTCCCTCAACTGATGATTGGATAATGAATTTGTGGCATATTTATACATTGGAGTTCTACTCAGCGGTAAAGAAAAATGAAGTTATGAAATTTGCAGGAAAATGGATGAATCTGGAAAGTATTATAACTAAGTGAGGTAACCCAGGCCCAGAAAGCCAAGTGCCACATGGTCTCCTTCATATGTGGATCCTAGCTACAGATGATTAGGCTTCTTTGTGAGAAGGAAAAAACTCAGTAGCAGAGGCCAGTAAGTTAAAAAGGAGATATAAAGGGAGGAGAAAGGAAGGGAGGAGGATTCATAATAGGCTGGTATTGTATATATGTAAGTAGAATGATTGAGATGGGGAGTGGATATGATGGAGAATGGAATTTCAAAGGAGAAAGTGTGTAGGGAGGGTATTACCATGGGATATTTTTTATAATCATGGACAATGTTAGTAAAAATTGAGAAAAAAAAAGAATTAAGGGCATAGTAGAAGGAGAAGAATTTCACTCCAGAGGCATAACAGGTACTTTCAACAAAATTATAGAAAAATACTTCCCCAAAGTAGAGGAAATGATGCCAATACACATATATGTAGACAATAGAGTACCAAACATAAAAAATCAGGAAATACCCTCTATCATATTATCATTAAACCACAAAACACCCAAACCTAAGAAAATATATTGAAAGCAGTTAAAGAGAAAAATCAGATCACATACAAAGGCAAGCCCAGGATGATAACAGCAGATTACTCAACACAAACTAAGAACTTATACTCCACTAAGTTTGAAAATCGGAAAGAAATGTATGATTTTTTTTCTATTTTTTTTATTTTATTAATTTGAGAGAGACAGTCAGAGAGAGAAAGAGGCAGAGAGAGAGAGAAAGAGTGGGAGAGTGGGAGAGAATGGGCATGCCAGGGCCTCCAGCCACTGAAAACAAATTCCAGAGGCATGCACCCCCTTGTGCATCTATCTTACATGGATCCTGGGGAATCAAGCCTCAAACCGAGGCCCTTAGGCTTCACAGGCAAGCACTTAGCTGCTGAGCCATCTCTTCAGCCCCATGGATGATTTTCTTGATTTATATGGCCTACTAAAATTAAATCAAGATGAGATTAACCACTTAAATAGACCAATAACAAGTACAGAGATCCAGACAGTTATCAACAATCTCCTATCTAAAATAAGCCCAGGGCTGGAGAGATGGCTTAGCAGTTAAGCGCTTGCCTGTGAAGCCTAAGGACCCCAGTTCGAGGCTCAGTTCCCCAGGTCCCACGTTAGCCAGATACACAAGGGGGCGCACGTGTCTGGAGTTCGTTTGCAGAGGCTGGAAGCCCTGGTGCACCCATTATCTCTCTCTCCCTCTATCTGTCTTTCTCTCTGTGTCTGTCGCTGTCAAATAAATAAATTTAAAAAAAAAAAAGAAAGAAAAAAGAAAAAAATAAAATAAAATAAGCCCAGACCTAGATGGATTCACTGGTGAATTTTAATAGATCTTCATGCAAGAACTAACACTAATGATTCTCGAACTTTTCAATAAAATAGAATAGGAAAGAATCCTACCAAACTTCTTCAACAAAGCCAGTATCACTCTGGTACCAAAACCACAAAATAAAACAAGAAAAGAAAATTACATACTAATCTCCCTTTATGAACATAGATGCAAAAAAATTGACAAAATATTAGCAAACAGAATGAAAGAATATATCAGAAAGGTCATTCATCCTGACCAAGTAGACTTTATCCCAGAGATGCAGGGATGGTTCAACATACTCAAATCAATAAATGTAATGCATTACATAAATGGACTGAAGGACAGAAATCACTTGATCATCTCATTAGATACAAAAAAAGCATTTGACAAAATCCAAAATCTCTTCATGATAAAAGTCCTACAGAAACTGGGAGTAGAAGGAAAATTATAATGAACATAATAAAGGCTATTTATAACAAACCTACAGCCAACACAATACAAAATGGAGAAAAACTTGAAGCTTATCCACTAAAATCAGGAATAAGACAAGTGTATCCACTGCCCCCACTTTTATTTAATATAGTACTTGAAGTATTATCTATAGCAATCAGTAAGAGACATACATAAAAAGGATATAAATTGGAAAGGAAGACATCAAGTTAACATTATTTGCAGATGATATGTTTCTATACATAAAGTATCCTAAAGACTCTACCAGCAAACTGTTAGAACTGACAAACATTTACAGCAATGTAGCAAGATACAGAACAAATACACAGAAACCAGTAGCCTTTCTACATGCTAACAACAATCACGCTGAGGGTAAAATCAGAGAATCACTCCCATTCACATTTGCATAAAAGCATAAATTAGAATAAACCTAACCAAGGAACTGAAGGATTCCTACAATAAAAACTTAAAAGCACTACAGACAGAAATTGCAGTGGACACTAGGAAATGGAAAGACATCCCATGTTCTTGGCTTGGAAGAATCAATATTGTGAAAATGTTGATTTTACCAAAAGTAATCTACATATTTAATGCAATCCCCATCAAAATTCCAATGGTATCCTTCATGGAAATAGAAGGCACCTCTTTTAGTTTGATGTCATTGTTTTTTTTTTTTTTTTTTTTTTTTTTTTCCTATTATGAGGGTCTTGTGAAGGTATTGCTAGGCATTGAAAGGTCAACACTTTCCATCCATGTCATTTAGTGCTGTTTTACATGAAGCCTCCTTTTACTTCTTTATACTTATTCTCCTTGAATTATACCGTAGTGAACAATTTGAAGTTGCACACCAATTGACTCTACCCTTCTTGGAATCCCAAAACAACAACAAAACCCATAAATTCCAAGGGGCAACCTTCATCAGGGTGCCATGGCCCTAAGAACCTGATGCAAATCAAACACAAGAACTGCAGAAATGGGGGAGAGGGAGTACTAGTGAAGAAAATGACAAAATTTAACAATACATCTTTATAGCTTTTGGCTCATTCCCTTGAGGATGAGCTTTAAGACTAAACTAATGAATCTGTTGTAATTAATTAGTTTAATGTAGAATTATTTCCATAAGTTAAGAATAACCTTGCAGTGGAGAAGATCCCCAGGATAACTGGCCAGAGTGTAGGGAAGAAGCTCAGCTTCTATTACCCTGTGCTAGGTCTCAGCTCACAAAGCTAATTCCCAGCAATCTGAAAAAAATATCACCTGGAAGGACAGGCCAGTAGGGTGGCAAAATGAGCTTTCTCTGTCCGTCTCATCTCTAAAGCCTTATCTTGCCTAATGGAGTACCTTGATTCCAGTTCTACCATTCATCCTGAAGCAAGTTGACCTTGAACATGTCTGACCCAAAGGGGCAGTATCTACTCTGTACTCTATGCTATGGAAAGCCTAACTTTGTAGAAAATACTGAAAGAAGAACTAAGTGCTTGCTGCAGGGCCACAGCTATGGAATCACTGCCCCCTTTTATGCCTTGCTTAGGAAACCAGATATGTCCAAGATGCCTTTTTTAATTTTTTGGCTGGAAAAATTGATCATCCAGGGTGATTGCAAACAAACTTGGTGCTGACACAGTCTCTGGGAAGGCACAGTCTGCAAATGATGCTCACCAAAGTTTCCAGCAAATCATCAACTAACTGCATTCCTCCTGTGGCCATGGCCTTTGGTTAGATACTACACTTCTGTTTGTATGTACAGCAAGGTAAGACATAATTACCACCCCTGAAGACATAGCAATCTTTCTGGGAAGCTGTGAACACAGAACTATGAAGCTTTTAGTGACATAGGAAATGAGTAGTTGGGAAACAAATATATATATATAGTGCAGCACTGGAAGAGGTCACTGGAGGTTGAAGAGAGTGGGAAGGCACTGCAAGAGAAGTAACAGTGAAGAACTGATCATCTTGTATGCCATCAGTGGTATGCAAAAGAGAAAGAGATTATTACTTGCACATGCTTGGGGGTTTGGAAGGATACTAAAGAACTACTGACAATAGCTGCTCTAGGAGAGCAGCAGTGGTCAGCATAGAACATAAGGGTAGAAGAAAGACATTGCGCAAATATTTCTTTGTAGGCCCTTCTATGTATTTTGAATTTTGAAATTTGGATTAAAAAAAAAGACAGGAAGAAATGAAGTTGAATGAACAATAGAATACTCACAACATATTTTATAAACTACAGGAGTTGAAACAAAAGAATTATGTCAGAAAAATTGGAGAGGAGTTAGAGTAGGGGAATATTTTCATGACCCTATAATTGTGCTTTAAGAGGGTTTGAGACCAAAGGGACATTTTTAGAATGTAGGCATGGGTACAGAAGGTAGACTAATGCTAGGAGATGCTGAGGATAAAGTGAGAGAAAGATGGAAGGAGTAGTGACCAACAGGGGGCTCACAAGTCTGTGAATGGTGGGAGGGGAAGAATATAAATTTATTCCCAATCTATATTTGGTCCTAGAAAACAGATAAATGAGACCCTTTGAATGCAGTTGTTTTTCAGAGACAAGGATCTTTGAGGTGCTTTTTGTTTTCTGTGCATACCCACTCCACTTAATCCACAAGCACCTCCACAAAAGTACAATGTGGCCTGACATAGGAACACATCTCTCTGTATTATCTTCTTATTATTACAAAGAAATGGGAGGCAATGTTTCACCAGTCTTGGAGGAAGCAAAACAGGATTCAGGTAAGGCTCAATTGCCCTGACCACATACATACATGGAGGGGCATTTTAGATACCACAGGAGTGTACAGAGCTTGTGAGGAGCTCTCTGCCATGAACTGACTCTCCTGCCTCCACAGCAATGTTCATGTGGGTGAACTCCAATTCCAGGTGGTCATTCTCATCTGCTGAAAACTGTTTTCAAAGGCCATGGAAGGTCTCTGGGTCATATCTAATGTTCTCAGAAAGGAATGTTGCTGAGTTTTAATGCATGCCTTGACAGCCAGAGCTTCAAATAGTGCCCAGATCCGGAAATACCTTACAGCAATTAGGTTTAGTCTTCCCACTGCAAGAAATTCTTTCATTTTTCTCATCTGTGAGGACTAATCCTCCAGTGTTTCTGGCAAAAAAAAAAAAAAAAAAAAATCCCAGATGAGCTAAAATAAAACTGACCCCATCACAATCAGCAGCATCATCCCCTGAGCACATGGATATTGGCAGCACCCTGTCAGACTGAGCCAGGAGTTCTGCCCACCGTCATCCTTCTCTATAGCCTGTTCTGGCCCTGGGAGACTCCCACCTTCACTTCCCCACACCTGGATGGCATAGCTGACTTATAGGTCAAAGGACCATTACAGCGGTACATTTGCTGACCTGTTCTGAGAGCACACAGAAGCTGGGACTTCACATCACTCTTTGAAAAGATGAGTCGTAACTGGATTATTTTGGATCTTGACTTTGACTATTGCTGCAGGGCACAAGAGAAAGTTCAGAAGGGCTGGGAACAGAGGACAAGAGCACAGAAACCTAACCCTATCTCGGATTTTGAATAAACCGTCAGATATAAAGGGCTTGGTATTAGGGAAGGGCCTGCATTCAAAAAAAAAAAAAAATGTGTCTATCTCTCTTCAGCAGCATCCAATTCCCATTAAAAATATTTGTTTAGTCTTATTTTAAAATTGTGATGTCAAACAGGCTGACATTAGAGTTGCCTATTTTTTCAAATACTTTCCAAATAATTTCAACTCCTTTAGAAAGCTAGATTGATGGCTAGTGGCTAAGGGACTTGCAAGTAAAGCCTAAGAAGCTATGTTCAATTCCCCAGAAATGAATAAGCTAGTTGTACAAGGTGGTCCACGTGTCTGGCATTCATTTGTGGTATCTGAAATCCCTGACATACTCATTCTTGTCCCCTCCCCACATTCCTGCTCTCAAACAAAAATAATATTTTTTAAAAAAATGGATTCTAAGGGCTAGAGAGATGGTTTAGTTGTTAAGGCACTTGCCTGAAAAGCTTAAGGACCCAGGTTTGACTTTCCAAAATATAAGCCAGATACACAATGTGCCGCATGCACACAAGGTGTTATAAGCATCTGGAGTTCATTTGCAGTGGCTAGAGATCCTAGTGTGCCAATTCTCTCTCTCTCATAAATAAATTTTTAAAAAGTTGGATTCTAAGCCTTGTACATATATGTTGGCGAGGAAGTTGGTTGGTGAACAAGGATACTTTACATTTTATCAAAGAGGGAACATAAAGAAAATCCAGCTGGGTGTGGTGGTGCATGCCTTTAATCCCAGCACTCAGGAGGCAGAGGTAGGAGGATCGCCATGAGTTCAAGGCCACCCTGAGACTACATAGTGAATTCCAGGTCAGCCTGGGATAGAGTGAGACCCTACCTAGATAAAAATAATCCATAAAGATTTAAAACAAGTATGCATCATTTTGGGGGTTCATATGCATAGTCTTATCACTGTTTAACATAAGGAGTTAAGTCTCATGGCACTGGTCTGGGCCTCACATCTATTTCTTGATGTGTCATTACAAAGAAGGACCACACCTGAGTCATGAGTCCATCTCTGCAGCTAACTTTATAACCAATATGTACAAAATACATAGGCTTGTTTGGGGAAAGGCTAGTTTCCCAGAACTAACTATCTGGATGTAGACAACTAGGAGCAATGTCCATATGTGTCATACTTTAATGAGGATATGACATTTGTAACAAATTAATTTAACTGATTGATAATGTGCTGAGCTAGCAATTGTTAAGGCAAAATTAAGAACAGGAGTATATGAGCCCTCTTGCAAACAAACACCTCCTTACATTCTCCTTTTTATTTGCTTTTATTTACCTATTTTTGTTTAATAGGTAAATTTTCATGTGTCTCATCATGATAAATATTTATAGTTTGTATAAACATTAGTTCAATATTCTCTGAGGGCTTTTAGTTTTCAAGTCCCTGCCTGAACTATGGCTGACATGTATATGGATCTACCCAAGGATATCAATCCTCCTCGAAAGGACCCAAGTCCAGATAGGAAAGTGAATGGACTCACCACAGGCTGCACCATCCCAGGATGCCAGCTAGCACTCTCTTTCCATTAGGTTCTTCTACTTCTAAGGTAAAGATGTCATGTATTAATGAATGTGGAGAGCTACTATTAGTTACCACCTGTTTACTAAGTGCTTACCAATTACAAAGTATTGGTAAATACTTGTCAAACAAGTGGATATAGTTATCTTCTAAATGATAGTGTAACCAAAAAAAAAAAAAAAAAAAAAACCTAAGAAACACATAAGTTTGTTTCAAGATAAGCAGAAATCATAGGATTCTGAGTAAATACTGGAATGACATCTCTATCCTCACTGGAGCTAGATGCTCAGGACAGGGTACTAAGTATTCCTGGAGAGGCAGAGAGCACATAAGAAGAGAGGGTGGGTGAAGAAAGCAGTCAGAAGAAAGAAACACGTGTGCCCTGTTGGGGAGCCATAGGGAGCTGAAGCGTCTATTGGGTGAGTAAGGGGCTGATGGGGAGGCTGGTGATAAGTGGTACTGAGGAAAAGACAGTGAGCAGATCTCAGGGTCACGAGTGAGAGTGTAGGCCTTTTCCTGCAGGTGACCAGGAGTCCTGACAGTCACCAGCAGGATGGAGATGGGTGAGCTACTTCCTCCCGAAAAGCCACCATTAAATCGTGATAGTCATGCATGTTAGGGCCATGCAGACCTGAAAAAGGGAAGAGGTGATCAGGAACTGAGCCCCGCTAGTGGCTGTCAGCAGGAAGAGAAGTAGGTAAGGTCCCATATATTCAGGAGACTGAAATGACAGGATGTTATAACAGGTTTCAGTGGTGGGAGGAGGTTAGAGCAATGACCTACAGGCTAATTTTCTATCTTAATTTCACATCATCACTTTGGGGAATGCCAAAGTTAAAGATTTTTCCTATCTCTACAGCAAACTCTACCCCTAAGCAGTCACATAACCACACAACCATGAAATCCTACCTGGATGCCAATTGCTTGTAACACACAGTACCCCACACATTCAGGTGCTCTCACAGACTTGGCCTGAGTACACTTCTTTCACACTCATTCTGTGCTCCAAGGACAGATTGCAGGAATATCAGGCAGGTGAAGGATATAGAAGAGGAAGGGAATATTGACATTTGAGAGTACACAGCAAGTCTCTACTTCCTCAGAGAAGGAACCCTGGAACTACCCAGGGCTTGCAGGGCTGTGGACGAGAATGTTTCTGACAAGGACTTGATGCCTCTGGGCAATGCTAGCACCCACCCCTCCCTGCTGTCCTCAAATGTTCTGAAGTTCCTTGGGACACTAGGCTTCACTCCTTAGCCAAGAAGCAAGTTGTGCTCTGTCTATTGTTACCCATCTATTCCTGCCATCCTTTTAATAGACATTCTAATACTTTTTAAGTAGCATCATTGTCATGTGACTGACATTTCAGAAATGTTTGGGCATTTTGTTGTAGTTTGTTAGGCTGTGGCCAATTTGCTCCCCAACTAACAGAACTGAGAACATTTCAAACCAAGGGAAACACAGGTAAACTTAAATACAGCTAACATCAGCCCTTCAGATACTCCAGAATTCAGGGGGAACAAGAGCTTACTTCATTTTTTCCTCTTTTCATCAATATCCTTCTCTAGCCATCGCTCTTTCCTTATCTATTCTTCCCTCTTTGCTAACAGTAAAACAAACCCGTAGTAGCCAACTGTACTCAAACTTTCTGAGCAAGAAGCATCAGACAGAAATAGTCTTTTCTTTCCATGGCAGAAACAAAGAAGAGATTCTGGCTACTATAGCTGCATTCCTCACAAAACTGGGGATGCAAAATAATTCCATTTCTCTTTCAGCCTTAGCTCTCCCTTTTTCCCCCTTAGGTTCAGAAAATTAACAGAGATATCTTCAGGACAGCTGACTGCTGAAATCCAGTCTTAACCTTTGAAAATAAAATTTATTCAACCCTGTGTATTATGGAAAGCCCAGCATGGGATGCAGATTAGGTGGCCAGTGACTCTTCAGTCAAAAACAGCAGGACAAACTGAACATCAACCCTGAGATCATTCCCAAAGGATGAAAATGATAGTGGCTGGGATACCAACATGCACAGGCCCTGACTGGCATGGGAGAAGCCAAGATGGCAGCCATGTCCTCTGCTGAGCAGTGGTAGTAAGGAGCAAAGGGTATTCATTTGGAAAGCTCTCTGGGGGTGGAAACAGGATAAACAACCAAAGGCTCCAAAAGCTCCCAAAGACCAATAGCAAAATGATGGTTCCTTCAGAGGTCTCCTGTTTACACATAGCTGTCACCTCCTGACTAAACCATAATAATGAATGAGAATCCAAGATACTTAGAAGAATAAATGATATTTGTCAAAACTCCATGAAGGAGGCTGGACAGATGGTTTAGCAGTTAAGGCATTTGCCTGTGAAGCCAAAAGACCTATTTTCAATTCTCCAGGAAAGTGATTCAAGCATACAACGTCACACATGTGTACAAGGGTGTGCCCAAGTCTGGAGTTTGATTGCAGGGACTAGAGGCCCTGGCCCGCCAATTCTCTCTCTCTCACCGTCTCTCTCTCTCTCTCTCTCTCTCTCTCTCTCTCTCTCTCTCACACACACACACACACACACACACACACAGGCCAGTCTGTTGGGCTTGCTTCAAAAAAAAATCCATGAAGGGCTGGAGAGATGGCTTAGTGGTTAAGGCACTTGCCTGCAAAGCCAAAGGACCCAGGTTCGATTCCCCAGGACCCACATAAGCCAGGTGCACAAGGCAGTGCATGCGTCTGGAGTTCGTTTGCAGTGGCTACAGGCCCTGGTGCGCCCATTCTCTCTCTGTCTGTCTCCTCTCTCTCTCTCTCTGCTTGCAAATAAATAAATAAAACATTTAAAAAAATCCATGAAGATAATTCTCAACACAGGTCACTGCTGAGGCTGCTTCCTTAATGGGGCTGTATGAAGATGGGCAGCTCAACATCTGATTATTTCCCAAAAGCTTGTTCAAACTGCTGTACATTGACGCATTGGCCATATAGCTTGATGGTTCATCAGAGAAAGAAATTTCGGGACTTAGAAAAAATACCAAGAGAAATTCTAAGCAGACTTTTACCCCCTGATTGCTGTTAGGTGGTTCATTTTCCTGATCCAAAATAGAATTCACTTCCTGCTTCATCTCACAACTCAACTTTCAAATATTTCCTGAGTAGCAGTAATCAGTGATAACTCTGCTTTACTTCATTTAACCAGCAGCAAGAAGTCAAAGGATGTTCATTCATTTCTATTTTCATACAACAGAAATACCTTGAACATTGACACATGCTTATTCTGGGCTCCATGGATGTGCTGAGTGATAGTCAGCTCTAAGCTTGGGTTCCAGTAAACACTTTGTATCCAGAATTGTTAGTAAGATGCTATCATTGTGAAGGGCAAGGTGGGTGAGCAGTGAGAGCCTCCAAGACACTGCTTGGTCCACACCTTTCCAGGTCTCAGCTGCTTCCCTTATGATTTATATTATAGTCTATAATAATTCATAAATTACCATATCAGTAGATAAACTAATATTGACTTCCTTCCATCTTCTAGCACTAGCCAAAGAGAGACATAAATGAGCTGCACCTGGCACAGGCTCTGAATCTCCCTAGCAGTGTCATTCACAAGTCACAGCATTCCTGTGTATTGCTGTCACTGGGGTGGGCACTCTAGTAAGAAAAAACACCATAGAGTGGTGCGAGTCAAGAAAATGCCTGCATGAATTGCTTCTTGTCCCATTTCTATTTCCAGTGCCCTGCCATACTTTTTTCTACCTTATGTTGGCCAGGGGTTGATATCCATCTTCTTCTCATGCCATCATTTTCGAATGCCATTTTGGAGGTTCCCCTCAAGTCTGTAAGTCAAAATAAACTCTTTTCCCCATAATATGCTCTTGGTTGGGTGATTTCTGCCAGCAATGAGAACCTGAATGCAACAGTAATGTTAGTACCAAGAGTGGTGTTGCTGCCAGACACCTGACTGTGTGGCTTTTGCCTTTTGAAGCTGATTGTTAAGAGGAATGTGGAAGGATTTGAAATCTTGGTCTAATAGAAACCTTGCACTGCTATAAGTACAGCTTGGAGGATTCTTCTGGTCAGAGTTGCAAGACCTGAGTGCAATAAGAACTATGGACTGTGAGGTTTGGCTTATGAAGGTGAAACCGGGCTTTGTCTGGACTGAGGTAGAAGCAGTTTGTGTGAGAGGCTGGCTGTTATGGCTGTGTCCTAAGAAGTTGTGCAGGGTTGCATTGCGTAGAAATGGACTGGTGTATGTAGAGGGATATGATACAGAAATAAATTTTGGGGCTGAAACTGCTGCCCATTTAGCTGCAATCATATAAGAGATTACATCCACTGAGATTGGGACAGCTAACTTGCATTGGAACAACAGAAATAATGTAGTCTTTTGAAGGGGCTTGAATGCTCAAAGAGTGTGTCCTATTCTTCAAAGTCTATTTTATTGACCCCCACCCACAGATTAACAAACTGGCACCACACCTGGTATTATAGAGTATAAGAAAAGCAGGAAAGAGAGAGTCATTGAATTTGCACCATGGTCTTGTGTTTTGGAAATGGGCATGGACAGTGAGAAGCAGGTTTTCTGGATGCCTGCATGGAGACCCACTGGAGCTGTGAGGATGGAACTTGAAGACTTGTCATTCATTAGAGTTATTGGACTTGGAGCTACAGAGTTGATGTTTGCCCTTTTTAAATCTTGTATTGGTTGAATATCCCTTTGCTATGCCTAATGCCATCTTTTGTAGTATGAATATTTATTCTATGCCATTATGAGTTTTTTGGTTTCTGTTTTGGTATTATAACTCAGTTAAAAGGTTTTGGACTATGGAGATGTATGAACATCATAAGCACTGATAAAAAATATGGGGACTTTTAAATTTGGATGAATGTATTGCATTTTATATAATTTATGGTTATCAGCTTATGGAGGCCAGGGGTGGAATGTGGTGGTTTGATTCAGGTGTCCCCCATAAACTTAGGTGTTTTGGATGTTAGCTTCCCCAAATGATGGCAATTGGAAATTAAAGCCTCCTGGAGGCAGTTGGGGTGGGCTCATGGGTGTTATAGCCAGTTTCCCCTTGCCAGTATTTGGCACACTCTCTTACTGCTGTTGTCCACTGTATGTTGGCCAGGGGGTGATGCCTACCCTCTTCTCCTTCCATTGTTTTCCCCTGCCATCTTGGAGCTTCCCCTTGAGTCTGTAAGCCAAAATAAGCCTTTTTTTTTTCCCTCAAAACTTCTCTTCATCAGATAATTTATGCCAGCAATGAGCACCTGACTGCTAGCCCAGGCTGACCTCTAATTCACTATGTAGTCTCAGGGTAGCCTCAAACACATGGTGATCTTCCTACCTCTGCCTCCCAAGTTCTGGGATTAAAGGAATGCACTAACATACCCAGATTAAAATCTTTTCGTTTTGTTTTGCTTTTTTTAAAAAAAAAAAAATTCTGAGGTAGGGTCTCACTCTAGCTCAGCGTTGACCTAGACTTCACTATGTAGTTTCAGGGTGGCCTCAAACTCATGGTTATCTTCCTACCTCTGCCTCCCAAGGGCTGGAATTAAAGGTATGTGTCACCATGCCCAGTTTGGATCTTAAATTACATAATAATTTTATTTCTGCATGTGTTTGGGTTATCTAGAGGAACAAATTTGACTATGTGTATGTGTGTTGCAAAAGTGGATTAAGTACACTGGCATAAATGATAGGTACTAGGTAGTTCAACAATGTTTGTCTGCAGCCTGGAAAGATAGAACCTGGTAGCAGCCAGGATGCTTTAGCAGTCCCAGTCTGGCCCTGGAGGCCTGGAAGATCTGTGCTATCTGGGCCACTACTAACAACCTGACCACTCTGAGGGCAAATGTTGCCCCTCTCAGCTATCCTAGAGGTGTGTCTCCTTGATGATTCTAGATGCTGCCAGGTTGAGCATAAAAATGATTAGCACTGTGATTTTTACAAAGTTGAATTATCCAATCCTCAAGAATTTACCATTTTTGTGTGTGTGTTGGGAACAAACAGTATCATCTCTACCACCTCACTGCCTATTATAGGTACAACTTGTGCTGCTGAATACCAGGAAGTCACTGCTCCAATCAAAGGACACTGCTGTAAACTCTCATCTCTGAATTCCTTCTTCCACAATTTCCCAGTCACTGCTTTTCTACTCTTTCCATTGGCAAGATCAACATTTTAGACTTCAACAAACAAGGGCGAAAAAAAGAGGAATTTTGTTTCTTTGTGTCACAATTTTAACATAATGCTTTTCATGTTTGGTATACTGCCCAATGACAGAATTTTGTGATTTTCATGGGTGACTATTATTCCAATCTGTATATGTTGCATCTTCTTTCTTTATCTATTCATCTGCTAATAAACAAATGGCTTTATTTCTTAACTTTGGAAAATGATACTGCATAAGCAAGAAGTACAGGTATCTCTTTGACACATTAATTTCCTCTCTTTTCATTATAAATCCATTAAATAGTGATTAGATGATTAGACTATATCTGAATTTTTTGAGGACTTGTCACACTTCTCTTATAGGAATTTGTATTCCCAACAACAGTATGAATTCCCCTTTTCTCAACATCATCACCAGCATTTTGTTTTATTTAGTTATAAGTGATTCAAATAGACATGCACTGATCTCATTGTGGTTGTTGTGTACTTCCCCAATGAGTGATGTTGAACATCTTTTCATGTAATATTTGACCATTCACATGTACTTCTTTTGAGAAATAGTAGGATCTTCTCAAAATAGTCTATAGTAACAGAAATATCATATAAATTAGGACCCAGGCTTTCTATGGCATGGAGAATGTACCTGTTATATGGCAGTTGTAGGCCAGGAATTTCTTAGTTTTGAGGTCTTAAAAGAGGCAAGACTAGAAACTTTCCTCTGTCTCCTGGGGAAAATGTGTAACTTTCAGAAAAATACAACAGCAGAATTATCTACAATTCACTTTTGGTTTTCCCAGAGGACCAAATGAACAGACAGTGGGAATTTGAAATACTTACAGAGGGGTAATCAAAGATGAATTTTTATGTGCTGCTGCTATGAACCCAATTAGACATATTTTGAGGAAAGGGTGTGTGTATATTAGATTTTAATTAAGTAGTGTTAATTATAATCTATGAGATGTGCTTACTGCTTATCAGATAATTATGAGAAAGCCGATTTGACTGCTGGCTTCTAATTAAGTGGAATTAGTAATGATAATTATAGATTTCCTTTTGGTTTGCCTTTATTGGAGAAGGGGCAAATCATCCTAGGTTAGGGTACAGAAGAGTAAAGGGTAAGACCATGATTTACCTGGGGAGCACCCTGGCATTGAGAAGTTGGGAGGAGCAAAAAGACAGTGAAGAGAGCCATGTGGTGTGGTCACTCCTGTCTCCTTGGCATTCAGTCCCCTTAGTGCCTCCGTTCCTCTCTCCCTGCCTCTTTGGACCCCTTTGTGTCTGTGCTAATGAGGAAGAAGACTGACTATGAGAGAACTCTTAGTGTATGAACAAGGGTCTCCAGGTTTGAGCATAGGAGAATATGGTATATATTTCCACTGAATTTCTTCAAGTTACTATACATCTGAAAGTTTTGTAAGACAAATTACAAACTTATAATTAAAGTCTAAGACTTACTCCCTTCAAAAAGCCATTGAGACTAACAAACACTAGACAAACTAAAAAAAAAAGTACTATGTTTCCATTTGCTGCACTATTTTGACATTTTAATTATATGCTTCCTCATTTAACAATTACTTCTGCCTAGCATTCACTATTCAAGTTTGGATTCCTTAAGAGCAGATACTATAACCAGTTTTCATTTTTCATATGTGTGCCTACTGTCCAATGAGCTCCCCCTGAGGTATCACAGCCAAGGGGGATTCTAGGCTGCCAACTTTTCCAGCATTACCTTGGGCAAATAACTTACTGCTATGCCTATGCCTCATGTTGGTTTAGGACTTCATATATATATAATTTAAAGAAAGAGAGAGAAAGGTTGGACAGAAGTAGTCTATTGGGGTGAGAGGAAGAGAACACTATACCCTGAAGCCATAGGTTGCTGCAGGTAAAACTCAGTGCCAGGGATGAGTTACCCACCACCTCAGAGAGCTATTAGTCAGGGAGGCCAAGAGTTTCCCAAAAAACAATGCGGACTATTGCCAGTGTTCTCAGTTACCCAGCAGAACTAGAGAGAAAGATTCTATTGCTGAAGACATCACATATTGCAGTCACATCTAACACTGCATATAACACTAAGAAGTCAAGCTGGACTAAGCTAGAGGCCACCTCTCTGCTGGTTGTTGGGAGGATAACAGTCAACAGTGTCAAGGTCAGGCATGGTGAAACACGCCTTTAATCCCAGCACTTGGGAGGGAGAGGTAGGAGGATTGCCATGAGTTCAAGGCCACCCTGAGACTACAGAGTGAATTCCCGGTCAGGATGAGCTAGTGTGAAACCCTACCTCAAAACAACAACAACAAAAGAGCATCAAGCAGCAGTGCCTGCAAGGTACACAATCATACAATCAGGCAGTATGTGCCTGCAGATGCAAAGCCTGCACATTCACTCTGTGAGTAAAGAACAAAGACATACAGCATTTCAGGATCCTGGCAAAATCTATTTTGAGCAGGTATCCATGTGCATTCTACCTGTCCCTCCCATCTTTGATTGCTCTCAACTCAAGTTACATTTATAGCTGGCTGAAGCTTGTTTAGTGATTATTCTGAGCCAGGTACTATTCACATCTGGCCATTGGCTAGCTTTATTGAACAACTCTCATCTTAGCAGGTGAGTGCTACTACCAGTATCTTCATATTAGAGGTTAAACTGAAGTCCAGAGGATGGCCATATGGCCCTGGTTCACATGGCCTAGAATGTCATACCAGGATTTAGTCCCTCACAGCATTCTTCAGAACCCACTCAGTACCTGTGTATCCCACTCACTGCCTTCTACTGCTCTGAACCAAGTATTGGGGTCAGGGGTGTCCCACCAAGTCTGTGTTCTCATCCATCCTTAACTGGCTGGTCCTTTCAGTAGTCTTCTATCTCTTGACTGGCTATGCCCATTGACCCTGAATGTGACATTGGACCCACCATGTTCATCTGCACCTACTCCCTAACTGAGACAAAATTATCCAAAGGTTAGCATAATCTCAGTTCCTATCTATAAAATTCTAACTGTTCTTTGCAAAGTCTACATCAGCCATGAAGTGCTTGCTAAGCACATATCAAAATTTTTCTCCATGCTATAAAGGCTTTTTTGTATTATCCCACTCTCATGTAAGATGGTGCATATGTCCCAGCCTTCTCCAAATCTGAATTTCCTAAATTGGAAAGATTATGCTATATTTGTCATTTTCAGATCATTGGTGTCTTACCTAGAGTGTGACCTATAGTAGGTGCTATATGAATGACATAATTGACTAATTTGGCCCCAAATTACCTGGTTTCTCTGGAAGTGTGAACAAAATGTCTTGGCACCACATAGTACTGAAATTATTTTCCACTTAATCCTACATCTAGACACTAAGAATGCAATGGCTTATGACTAAGACCGTCACACACATAGGACATAGAGACTAGAGGCTACTACTTAAATAAGTAGTTCTCTGAATAATGAACCCCTTAGTTGTATAAACCATACATAAGGGTGAAGTTGTGACATGAATTAGAGGCCAGGATGTTATCAAAGGCTAAAGCAACTGAAAACTATTCTTGGGTAGCTAGGAAGACAGCTATGGGAAAGGGCACATTGTGCACAGTCCTGAGGACCTGGCTCATCCTCCAGAACCCATGCAAAATGCTGGGTGTGGCTGCACACATCTGGAACCCCAGCACTGAAGGAACCCAGGGTCAAGGTGATCACTGGGACCAGCTGGTCAGCCAATATAAGAGAGAAACCATGAACTCTGGGTTCAATGAAAGACCCTGTCTCAGAGAGATTAGGAAGAAAGATGATAGACAATGACACCCAATGTCCTGCTTTGCTCCCACATGCATACACATACATGCGTGCACAACACATAAACATATACCATTCATACTATACACACAAATGCAATCAAAACAGGATAAGCATTGAGTTGTTTTATATGCAAAACTGCACAGGCTTGCCTCATTCTCAGGATAATTTTTGCTAATCAAATATAACATTATAATTTAATGGATCCTTGGAAAATGGGAATTAATCTCATTTTCCAAGAGACAATAATGAAACACAAAGAAGGGAATCCACTGACCAATGGATAAATGGCTCTCCATGAGCAAATTCAGTAGTATATGTCCTTTGTTTCATTGTTTCTTAATCTGTCTTCCCACAATTGAACACCAAAGAAAAGGACATGTAACAGGGTCTACAGTTCCAACTAATGAAAGTAAAAGTAGTGAAAATGTCCAGGAGAATTACTCTCAGCAGTCCACAAAAATCATATCCCTTGAGCCATTGCCAAAATGCACTGTTTATTTAAAAGTTCTAATAAAGGTAGAAAATGAGGTATGGCTACAACATGTGCTATATCTGAGGTGCCTCTAAGTTCAGCTTTCAAAAAGAAGTAAAAGGAAGGGAGGAAGGTACTTAATAAGTTGGTATTGTATATATGTAAGTAGAAGAATAGATTAATGGGGTGAAAAGGCCCAAAGTGAGATCAGGGGAAGAGATTGAGTAAAGAAAAGGTGGAGGGAGGGCTAATCAAAATCTAAGAGGATGCAAATAAATCAGATAGAATCCTCCAGTTTCAGACAATGGAAGACTCGGGAGCCATAGATCATTGTTAGAAAATTTTCAGTGCCAGGGATAGGAGTCCTCCAGTGAGTTGTTGGCCAGGGAGGTCCCTGATGCCCCCAAAACATTGCAGGCTATTGCTGAGGCCCTTGGTTTCCGACCAGGAATCGCTGGTAAGACTCTATTGCTGAAGACTCCACATAATTGGGCTGCAAGGTGACTGAGAAATCCTGCTGGAACTGAGCTGATAACCTCCTCCATGTAGACCAGCTGACAGAAAGCTGGAAGAAGCCATTCTACATGTAGTTCAATGGGAGAAATAGATACCACCAGTGAAGATACTCAACAGTGGACACTGCACGCCTTATAATTGACCAGCCAGGCCAAATGAGCCAACAGGTGCAATAATGGCAGGTCTTTCATGGTGGAAACCAACTGCCCTCCAACTGGCCTTAGGCTTGCTCCATTGGGCGGGGGGCACATCCCTGATACTCAAAACTTAAAACAGGGTAGTCATGAACCCTAGGGGTGTAACATCTGCTGATGTCTGGAAAAATGTATATACTATGTTTATCAAACTGCCCAGTAAGCACTTCTCTTGATATTTATACCCTTATATTAATGCTACTCTCACTTTGTGTGGAGAATCTTCTCTTTTCAGATGGAAGTGACCTTGGGATGACTCAGAATGTATTATAGTGCTGGAAAGCAGTGACTGGAGTACTGAGTAACATCTTGATCACACCTTGCAAGGCTCAGGGTCTAATGCGGAAGAGGTGGCAAAAAGAATGTTAGAGGGCTGGAGAGATGGCTTAGTGGTTAAGCACTTGCCTGTGAAGCCTAAGGACCCCGGTTCGAGGCTTGGTTCCCCAGGTCCCACGTTAGCCAGATGCACAAGGGGGCACACGCATCTGGAGTTCGTTTGCAGTGGCTGGAAGCCCTGGCACGCCCATTCTCTCTCTCTCCCTCTATCTTTCTTTCTCTCTGTGTCTGTCGCTCTCAAATAAGTAAATAAATAATTTAAAAAAATTAAAAAAAAAAAAAGAATGTAAGAATCAAAGGAAAGGTAGGACTCCTCACAATGTGCTCCATCCAGATATAAAATGGCCTGGATATCCAAGACCTCATAGTGTCTGGCACTACCTACACAAGACCATCATAAGAGAAGGAAAGGATCATGGCATCAAAATAAAAGAGAGACTGATTGAGAAGGGGAGGGGATATGATGGAGAATGGAATTTCAAAGGGGAAAGTGGGGGGGGGGATGGAAAATGGTAATAAAAATTGAGAATAAAAAACCACAAAAAAGAAGTAAAGTTTTTAAAGTATGACATGAGACACAGAGGAAAGAAGAATGAAACAAGGTACAGAAAAGTGTTCATAGCTTTTAATCACAATAACTAGATGGTATTAAATAGAGTGGAGATAGGCTCTGTGATAGTTGCTCTTGTAAACATGACTGGATTGAGGTACATAGGAGTAGTAAAGTACACTGCAATGTGTGTCTGTGGAGATGTTGCCAGAGGGAATTGACATGTGGAAATTAACTGAAGGGCAATGACCTGACCTGATCATGAGTGACACTGTCCAGTGAGCTAGGCTCTGGATGCCATATAAGAATGTCGACACTAAAGTGGGTATGATGAAGACTGACCTTAATCTTCTACAGCTTCACTCCCTCTCTCCCCACCTCTCTCTCTCTCTCTCTCTCTCTCTCTCTCTCTCTAACTCTTGCATATTAGTTATTTTTTCTTCCTTTTCTTAGTGGGCACTGATCTGTAACTCCCATTACCAGCATGTGGCTATCATCCACAATGAGCTTTTGATCAGAGAGACCTACAAGGTTTCCTAAAAGAAAGGCAGATTTCTGTCAGAGTACTTGATGACCCACCAAAGGTTAGTGGTAAGACCCTACTGCTGAAGACACCTTATGCAGCTGACATGTAAAATGGAACTGCATGGCTGGAAGCTGGAAGAGAGCCAGTCCCCAGATAGTCAGTGTATCTAGTGCCAGAAGGTGCTGCATGGGCAACTGAGGGAAAATGACCAATATCTGTCCAAGCAACTCATGGTCCAACCTACTTAGCAATAAATAACCTGGTGTGATGCCCACACAAGTGCAATAGTGGCACACAGCCATGGTGGGGAACCAACTGCTCTTGATTCAGCTAACTGATCCCCTCAGTGGTACAGGACCCATAGCTAGAGCTTGGAAACAAGTCAGAACCACATCCAAACATAAGCCCGCTCTCCATTATCAAGCTACCATCAGCTGTGAACTACAAGAGGGCCTACACCTATTAAATTCTCTATAAAAAAAAGTAAGGGTTATCTCATTTTTCCTGGTGCTAACTTACCCTCTGTTGGAGAATCTGCTTCTCTTTTTCAGATAGATGTAGATCCTAAGGAGAGAGCCACCCCATCATACCTCAAAAGGGCTCCAGCTGACACTAAGAAAAATTGGTGAAACAAGCAAGGGTGATTGATGTTTTCCTGGTGAACTGGGTACCACTAGCACAATGGTGAAGGAAATCAACACAGAGAAAAATCAACTCCTACCAAATCAGAGAGCCAGAGACACAGAGGCCCCCAACACCTCATCACTGAAGCAGACCAAAGATGAACCCAACATGGCTCAGGGAAATTTTGCGGAGGAGGGGTCAAAAAGAAGGTCAGAGCCCCATGTTGGGACATGATATGCAGAGACATTTATCCTACCCATAACTGTGGGCTAACTCCACAATGCATGACCTATATATATCAACAAGGAGGGGACAAGGGGAGGGAGTAGGTCATGGATAAGCCTAATAATGGTGCCAAACTGACTTTATTTGCTGAATACAAAGCTAATTAATAAAAAAAATTAAATTTTAAAAAAGAATGTCAGCCAGAGAGGACAAGCTTCATTCTTGCTAAGTGAGTGTCTGTTGTTGCAACCATCCCTACATTAATCACATTACAGCTTCTTCATCCTTTCAATGTGGACTAAGCCTCAGCAACTCTCTAGGGAGCTTCCAGCCTCCAACCCTAGGCCAATACAACTGAGGTATCTTGGACTGAGTAATTTCCAGATTCTTCTCTCTGGAATGCATTTGGCTATTTCTGGACTACCAAATCTACCTACTGTATAAAGCAATCTGATTGCTGTAGTCAGTTTTACATTTCTGAGAAAAACAGCCAATCACACACAGCTTAAGCAGGGGGTGCATTTCAGGTTTACAAATTCCAGGGGAGCATCATCAACACCAGAAGAAAGCTGGTCACATCTATAGATCCAAGCATTGGGAAACAACTGCAGCAAGTAAACACCAACACCAGCCATCACAACTGCTCTCCACATTTAATAGGCCTGGTCTCAGATCTTCCCCCAAACTACCTTAGGGCTGAATTCCATGATCCACCCCCAGTGACCCACCCCGCCCCCCAGTGGAATGCCCCCTATGCCAGGGATCTGCCTGCTAGGGTCTGAAGTTGCAGGTCAATTTTAATAAAGCACTTGAGTCTTTGGGACCATATATTCAAACTACCACACCAAAAATCCCCCTTTTTTTATAACATATTCTTTTGGTTCTTTTCTTCTAGAGAACCTTGACTGACACAGGCTCTCATACTTAAAGGGCAATAAGTAGATAAAATGCTTTCTCCTAGAAAGAAGGAGGGACAGTGAGGTCAGAAAATTTGGATATCCTTGCAGGAGTTTGTACAAAAGGACATCTATACCATAATGCCTAAACCATGCAGAGGCAATAACTCAAAGCCACCACAGACACAACTAACTAACACTCTGACATGTCCTGTATAGGGTGGAGGCACGGAATTCAGAGGAAGTACATTACCTGTGAGAAAACAGCAGAAACCATGGAGCTGAGCCAGATTATCACAACTGATGGCAGACATGTCAACAGCAGGGAGAGAAGAGCTGCCATACACATATGAACTGATGATGATTCAACAATATTTCAATGACACAGTAGGAAGACACCTGAGTATAGTGGCATTTGAATTCAAATATCTTAAACATCAGGTGATGACAACCTACAGAGAAAGGTGCCCAGTGAGGTTCCTTGTCATAATAGCGAGCTTGGGTTCTAATTCCTAAGATTCACCACAGGGAAATGGGGATGCAGAAGAAACTATGGGTTTCACAATTATGCAATGAAACTGACAAGGGTAAAGCTGCCTAGTTAATAGAATAAAACAAGGAAGAATATCATTGTAAAATAGAGGTAAAAAGCCTAAAATGTTACCAGTCATAGGAAGTACACAACAGTAATTCATATACTCAGGAGGTAGAAACAGGAGGATCAGAAATTCAAGGTCAGCATCTGATACATAGAACTTGTCTAAAAAGGAAAGAAAGAAAGGAAGGTAGAAAGAAAGAAAGAGAGAGAGAGAGAGAAAAGAAAAAAAATGGAAAATGTGAGGAAAATATTTGAATTGGGTAATTTAAAGAGAAGTATTAAAAATGTTTTAAGTATACAAAAATAAACTAATTACTAACCTGGAAAACGATGAACTAAAACAAAATTGAGATATTTGCCTATACTTGGTAGATGAACAAACTTTAGGAAGTTGGACTTAGCCAAGTGTGGAGGGAAGTGAAGACATGACTGCAGGTGAGTTTGAAGCTGGAGCATGTGGGCAAAAAGATAGACAGATAAACAGGAAGATGATAGGTACTGCATGAAGAGAGGCATCTAGCTGGACTTATCCATAGCAGATACAGAGAAAATTACAAGAGACTAAAGAACTAGATAGTAAATACACTTCAATGAATGATTCTTAATGGGGGCATGACAATAGAAAAGAGGGATGCTTACATAAATAAAATAAAAAGGGACTTAAATGCATGGTCCAATTACATAAGGTCTCATAAGTGAGCTTACACACTTAGGATTCTATTTTTTAAAATGTCAGGAAACCCAACCAGCAGTTGAAAAGCAGAGTTGGGAACTAAGAGCACAGTACAGAAATGAAGCATTGGCAACAAGAGAAAATTGCATCCACATCAGGCAGTGCATGTGCTATCAAAAAGTGGAACTAACAAAGAGCAGGAGGGACTAGGGACACAAAGGTCTGGAGCCACAAGAGAAAAGAATAAGAAGAAACTTTTCAAATTAAATTTATATTGTTATATCCTCCATCTATAGAACCTAATTAGAAAATATAGACCATTTTATCAAGAATAATGTAGAATAAGAATTGAGCAGCATTCTAAAAATTATACCACATCCAAGTAGAACTGGCATATATTGTAAGATTTTTAACTACAGGGCATCTATCTATGATAATTCATCATTTCAAATATAGAGATATATCATGCCATAATATTATTAATGCACAACAAATCTCTATTAAAATCAATAATCATTCATAAGGGCAGGTAAGTGAGAAGAAAAGAAGGCAGGAGAGGGAAAGGAGGGGAAAAGAAAGTAAAGGAAGGAAAGAGAATTGAAGGGAAGGGGGAGAAGGAGGCTATGGCAAAAATAGAGCTCATAGTTTTGCAGCTAAAACTAACAAAGTACCATATTAACATTGAAACACAGAAGGCAATTCTATAAACATAGGAATAAGAAAAGGATATGCAATACTGTTCTGGAGATTTAAATAAATACTGAAAGAAGAAAAGGCAGAAAATTGTTATCTAAAATATAACTGTTATCCTAAATCTGCAAACACCTCATTTAAATATTAATACTTGCAAAGGGGTCAATAAGGCAATTGTATATAAAAGAAATATGCCAAATCAATATATGCCCTTTATGGCTGCTATGAGCACTTATGAAGTACAATAATAAAGAAAAGCTAATTGATACATCAAAAAGTATAACATGCCTAGGAATTAATAAGAAAATACACAAAACCTATATGATTGTGAGAGGATATCATTTAGAACCCCTCAATGAATTGCCCAATGAACTATTTTTGCTCTCATCAAAGGTCGTCCTTGAACTGACAATTTGAAAGCTACCTATTCTCATCTTGTCTAAGGTACCTCTTTGTCATCATTTTTTCTCATCATAAAAACACAGTAATATCATATGTAGTATTTGGAGCCAACCACAACTTCTCTTACCACAGAAAACCTTTCAACAAAACATATTCAAAGAGTTTTCTATAGTTTGTGCACTAAACAGTTTCATAATTTCACATTTGCCTATGTGCAAACAATTATTTGTGAACCCCAAATCAATACTAAAAAAGCTCTCCCAGTTATTTGGAAACTTGCACAGGGCAGCAAAAATTCAAGTCACTTTGAGTTCATGTTCCCATCTAAAGTCAAACAAGAAGAGGTTTGGCCTTCTTGTTTGAGCTCTTGCACTGCAACAGACAAGCATCCTTTTCAGCCTGTGGCATTTGGTAAGGTAGTTGTTTCAAACAACTCCCATGCATAGTACTAAGGGTATCTAATATTTTAAGTGAATGGATGCTGTGTTTTACCTTAAAGAGAAAATGAAACCAATACAGAAGCACTGTGTAGAATACAATTATGGCACTGAGTTTAATGCTAGTGAATCAACTATTTATTATGTGAGGTGTCCTTGAGTAGAAACATACATAACTCAAAGAATAACCAGAGTTTTAGGAGAACCTACCTTGTACTTCCCACAGGTACATATTTACCACTATAATGTTAATGATGATTTTTATAGAGCACTTCCAAAAATTATGAAAATTGACTGTGTATAGCAATTAGTGACTAATTTCTAGAACAAAACACAGGACCCAAAGTAGCTAATGGAAGGAAAGGGTTTATTTATGGCTTAAAGTTTCTAGGGGAAGCTTCATCATGACAGGGAAAACCTAACAGAGCAGGCGGCAGGGCATCACATTTTGTTACATCAACTTGGAGGTAGCAGCAAACTGAGCTATCTACTGAACATGCAGTAGGGCTGGATTAGTAAACTTCAAGGTCCAGACACCGCTGACACACCTCCTCCAGCAAGGCTTTGTCCACTAAGATTGGGTATGAGGCTCAGCTACAAATACTTGAGGCTACTGGCAACAAACCATCACACTATGTCCTCCTACCTCTCTCTTTTCTTAGGTCATGTCAGACTCAGTTCTCTTTTCATTGTAAGAATTCTGGTAAAGATCACCAATGATCAGTCCCCAGATTATTCAGTGTTCTCTGCTTTATTCATACTTCACATACCCACCAATATTCTACCTAGTCACCACAGCTTCTTAAAATTCTTATTTTCTGTCTTCCTCAGAATTGCTATATAGGTTTTTCTTTCTATTTCAGTTGTCACTCCTTCAGCTCTTCCTTTCCAAGTCTTACTTGTCCTCCATCTTTGTGTGGGAGATCCTGAGAGCCTCTTACTAGCATCATCTTTGAGAAGTTTTCCATACCAATGACTTTAGCAAACACCAACACACAAATGACTCTTGAATATCTATCACAAGCAGAACTCCCCCAAAACTGTGGTATTAATCTCCAGCTTCTTTCCTGAAATCCTTCTCTGGATGAGATTTTAGAGTCCACAAAAGACCTAGACAGATCCCCTTGCAATTGCTCTTAAGTTTTTTTTTTTGTTTTTTTTTTTTTTTTTTGGTTTTTTGAGGTAGGGTCTCACTTTTAGCCCAGGCTGACCTGGAATTCACTATGGAGTCTCAGGGTGGCCTTGAACTCATGGCAATCCTCCTACCTCTGCCTCCTGAGAGCTGGGATTAAAGGCGTGTGCCGCCATGCCCGGCTGATCTTAAGTATTTATTGACTATGTATTGATAAAGGCAAGAGAGGAAGTAAGAGCTTCTTATAGAGAAGTCTTGGCATTGTAGGGATTGTAATTGCACATGTACCTGGCCCCCACACTTCTTATTCAGGTAATTTCTTAAACTAAAGTCTTTGGATCTAATTTTTATTCATTAGATATGGTTTCAGAACATATTAATGAATGAACAAATGACTAGCAAAGGAAAATTCTTTGAGAGACTTTTATAAGGCCACAGAATTAGTGAAGAATGGGAAGTGACTAATGGCATTAGGAAGGTAGCCCTGGAGAAGTTAGAGTGGTCAAGGTGCAAAAGACAGCATGGATATCATGTAACCATTACTGGTCCACTTGTGCCAAGATTTCCAGGCACTTTAGCTCTTTCCCCAAGCATCATTTGGCCTGAAAAAGAGTCCTTCAAATTCTAAAAAGCCATCTCTTTATTAGATTGATTCCCTGCCATGACCATCTTCTGAAAAGAATAGGCTGAGAACACATCTATTTCTGGTCAGGGTTTGTCTTACTCATAAACAATTCTCCCCATCATGTTCTTAAATTCTTGCCTAAGGAATCTCTAGTTCTATTTTCATGAAGGACACTACAAAAGATGAAGGAAAAAGAAACATAGGCAAGAAGGGCCCACATGGCATTTGAAGGATCATAGAAGACAACAGCATTTCAAGTGGGAGCTGTACTCTAAAAGGTTCCCATAATGTTGGGGTGGGGCTCAGGTGTACAACATTTGTCCAAAGTGTGCCAAAACCTTGGTTTCATGCCAGAACCATAAACCCATGAACAACAAAATAAACAAAGTGTTTCCCTGGGTCACTTCTTAGAAACCAATGCACTTCTGGTCATGGTACCACAGAAAAGAAATTGCCTACAGTGCATTAAAAAGTAGAGGGCATACACATACTTGCATACCCATACACATGTGCATGTGTGTATGTTTATGTGTGCATACACACACACACACACACACACACACACACACACACACACACACACACAACTCTGTCTTTGGGTTCTTCATCTGTAGATTCAAGCAACCATTGACCCTAGATGAAAATACTTGTGGAGCCATTTATGTCCAGTTGAACACATACAGAGTAGTTTCTTTTTTCTTGTCATTGATATATAAATAATATATTTACATAGCATTTATATAATATTATTGATAATCTAGTGATGACTTAGAGTTTTCTCAGAGGATGTGTGTAGGCTATGTGCCTATGCCACACCATTTTATATAAAAGACTTGAACAACTGTGGATTTGGTATCCATAGGGTTCCTAGAAAGAATCCCTGTGGATACATAGAGGGGAATGCCTGCATGTAGAGGAGAGAGAAGCAATGAGCACTTACAATTCATACTGGTATAATAAATATGCCAGAGGAAAATTATCAAGAGAGAAAATCAGAAAAATTAAAAAAACAAGACAGAAATAATAGAACTGTATTTATCTCATGATACCTTTCCATCCTGGGGATCTTTCCTTGAGACTTATACCTTAATCCAACTCATTCATAACAGCCTAGGGTAGACAGGACAGGAGATGAAGTAAACATAATTCAGTCAGGACACTATCATCATATACAGAACTTGGTCTGGAGAGAGAACATGCAAAGTAGCTATGTCATGCTGAGAACAATGGCTCCCAAATCAGAAACTGCTACCTAGTTTTCTGTACTGCTCCAGAAAAATACAAGCCTGACACTTGTTATAGGCTTATAGACAGTGCAGAATGTGGGAACTGGCCACCCCAGGGCTGGAGCTGCTGTAGGCTGTGCTGTCCCTGGCCCTTGTGGAGATTTGTCTCATAAATAACTCAGAGTACTGAAGAAAGACAAGGTTTACATGAGTGCTTTAGACTTACTCCTCCTATTCCTCCTCCTCCTTATTTTCCTTCTCCTCCTTCTTCTCTCTTTCAAAATCTTTCTGTATCTCTCAATTTTTCTCTGACTCTTCCTCCCTCTCTCTTTTTTACCACTCTTCCTCTCTTCCCACCAAACACATTCCAAATCATCTCATCATCTTAATATCTTCTACCCTTGATAATAGGTAGCATAAAAAAACAAACTAAAAAAGAAGTATAACACAAATGTTGGAGAATTTGAGGCTGAAACCATTACTGCTACAAACTTGCTTTATTTTTCTTAGCCAAAAAATTGTCCTGGCCACAGGAACAGAGATTAACTCATGAGAAACCAGAAGATGTCTCACAATTGCAGAAGAATTAAGTTGGAGGGATGATATCACATTAATAAGATAAAACGTAATTATGGGGCTGGAGAAATGATTAATTGGTTAAGGCACTTGTCTGCAAAGCCTAAAGTCTCATATTCGACTCACCAGGTCTCACATAAGCCAGATGCACAGTGCCGCAGGCCCACAAGGTCACATATGTGCACAAGGGGGCACATGTGTTTCAAGTTTGATTGTAGTGGCTGGAGGCCCTGGCACACCAATTCTCTCTCTCTTACTCTCATATAAAAAAATGCAGCCTTTTGTTCTTGCCTCAAAAATAAAGCAATTCTGATGTTAATATAAAAAAGAGTCTAATTAGGCAATTATTACTTGAAAGGTTTATCCTCAGTACCCATTATAAATGTGCAAAACTATCCAGGTATGTAGGTATGTGTATATAAGTAAATAAGCACTTAGTGGCTAAAGAAAATTACAGAGGAAATACCCCAACTTTGTGGTCTGCTGGGTACCAGAACAGTCTGCTCAAGTCAGAACCAGTCTCCTGGGGTAAGCATTGCTCCATTGGTACATGTGTAAAATAGGACAGAAAAGCTCCCTGGAGAACAGGCTGCAAAGAAGCATAAGGCACTGCAGCGGTGTGGAGAAGAACTCAACTATCACCCTTTCACTTTAGTAGAGCCACCTATTTCAGGGTCTAGCATTCCAGTCTGAGGGCTTCTCACCATCAAAACTCTGGCAAAACACCTGGGATCCATGGTGACTAGTGTAACAATCAGCACTCATGTCTTGGCCACATACATCATCCTCAGCCCTATCCTCAGTGGTACATGCATTTTTCCCTGTCCCCCCCTATCCCTTTCTGAGAGTAGAGAACAGGAACTTAAGAACAGAACAGCCCTGAAGCTAGACCCTGTCATGAATAGTCCGGCAATAGGGTGATCCCAGCACCCTGAAGAGACCCTAGTCTGGCCCCTGACTCTCAGTCTTACACAATAAAACTCAGAAGACAATTAGGAAGTGAGGATAAATGAAATAAAATACCAGCATGAAATGTCTGCATCCCACACAGTTGTGTTGGTCTGTGCCCTTCATCTGTGTGCTCATATAATGTATTCTACAAAAATTAACTTAATTGTGAGTAATATTTCACCTGTATGTGTATTTCAAATAGTAATACAGTTTCTACAGCTTTTTGGCTTGCTAAGCATCATTCCATGACATCAATGGAGTGTGATCTATTTAATTCCTGTTAGACATCTCTGTACTATTCTTTTTATTCTGTTTACTCTTCCTTTTTTAAAGTATCAGATATCATTATATAGTCCTGTCTCACCTGGTACACTTTTATAACCCAGGTTGGCCTCAAACTCCTGGCTAATTTCCAGCCTCAGTCTCCTATGCACTGGAATTACCGGCATGTACTATCATAGCCAGCTCTTTAGGTCATTTCTTTAAAAAATTATCCTCTTTGGTGAATAAAGTCATAGTTTATTATTCAACAAGTTGAAATCATAAAAATGAATTGCTGTGTCAAAATGTATGTATAATTCACAAATGTTTTAATTGTGCTACAAAATGTTTCTTCCCAGATAGAGCTCCCACCAGCAGCAGGTGTGAGTACTGGTTGTGGCTCTGCTTGTAGACAGGTAGAGCCCATGCCTGTGGTTTGAACACACACATAGGCTACTGGCCTCCTCTGTCCAGTTAGTGTCAAGAAGGAAAAGAAGATGTAGGCCCCTTTAAATAGGCAGTTGAGCTATTTCCCCAATGAGAAAGAACAAAACAAGAGCCTGCAAAATGTCTTAGATAGAAGAGGCTATCTGCTTGAAACAGTCAAGACCTTTAACTCAAATCCATTAATCCTCTTTATTAAACTTGGGTCACCTCTGAGTCTTGGCAAATTAACCAGCATCTCTACTGCCAGTGCATCAAGAGGCAGCACACCATATACCGCCTGTAATTTTCAGGGACTGGGGCTCCAGGGTCAGAGGGCTTCCTGGGCTCTGTCCTCTGCTTTTGTCAATTTAAAAGGGAACGTTGGCTCCACTTGTATAAATTACCTGCCAGCCTCTGTGAGGGCCAGGGCAAGGCAGCATCTCTGAACCACAGAAGTGATAGTAAAATGTTCAGGGCCTGCTGCAAGCAGTAGTGTTTGCCTCTAGGGCCCACTTTCATTCCCAACACCTCTGAGTGTGTCTAGAGCTCAAAAGAGCCTGGTGCAGCTTCTACCTGGGTCTCTGCAGAGCACCTTTATCAGTTTCCAGACAGTATTTCTTTTATTGTCTCCAAGCTGATGAGGAGGAGCTGAAATTCTGCGTTTGTCATAGAGTGCCTGGACAAGAGATAAAGAAAACTCTGGAGTCTAGGGTGGAAGTGCTAAAACCTAGCAAGTCAGAAAAGGAGTCAGAGAGATCAAGGCAGTGGAAACCATTTAGAGAATAAGAAGAATGAGGAAAAGAAAGAGAGTCAATATTGGAGCAATACTGGGAAGCCCGACACAAAGTACAGGGCATCCTTCTCCCAGCTTTCCTTGCATATCTGGGCTACTCTGAAACCAAGACCATTTTATATAGATTATACAGTAGGTTCTTCTCCTATCCTATTTACAAAAAGCTAACTAAAAACTACATCATTCAAGGTGCAAATTACGTGGAGTTTCAATGTGTGATGGGTACAGGGCCATGTGCTCAAGCCTACTGCAATCCGCCCCACAGCTTTGCCCTTGTCTGCACCCCACTCACTGGGAGGGCTATGAAAACTAATGAGGTTCTGAAGGAAAAATGCAGAGATGATGTGTGAGGAATTATTCCTACTAAGCATTGCAGGACAGAGGAATGACCATGTGGCCTTTTGAAATATCAGAGCAACTATTATGGTTGACAGTATGGATGGCTGTACATGAGTGGATGATCTGCAGCTAGCCAAGCACACAAATATTCAGGAAAAAAGTAATACTCAAGGAAGTTCTACAAAGCAAACCTTAAATGCACCTTGTTCTTAGCACATGCTGAATTCACAGAATCAGGGATATGTGGGCTTACTTTCTGTAGCTCTCTTCCTTCCTCGGAGTCTCGTCCCTATCCAGGAACATGTTCTTCACTTCCTATCTCCTTCATGGACTATGTAGTTAGGCCTACAGTGCTTGTATCTGAGCTGCATGTTGTTGGCCTTTTTTTCTGGCCATTATTCTCCACATAATACAGTGTAATATATGTTTACCTAGCATGTGCACTGGCTGTATTAGGTATTATAAGTAATCTCATGATGATTCAAGAAGCACTGAAGAGTGTACATAGATTCTATGCAAACATTACTCTGTGTGGCATCTGCAGGGAGTCTATGGACAAGCTGCCCATGGATCATGAAGAATGACTGTACTAATGTTTCAAAGAACTCTATATGGAATGTGGTACAAGACCCAGACTGGGAGGCAAGGAAGCCAGTGTCTGAACTTGGACCACCAACATGTTGCCTTTTGTAGGCAAGGAGAGGGATCAAGGGCTCTATGTTCACAGAGGACAAATGAAACCATCCAGCTGACACCAGGTGCCAACTCTACTGATCTGGAACCAAAGCAGACTTTTTCTGCTCAAGTGAAGAGTGAAGAGAAAAGCCTCAAGAAACACAGCCACTGGGTAGGCAGGAATGGGGTCAGCATGGATGCTTGCATATTTCTAGGAAATCTCTCAAGCTTGACTCTCAAGTGGGAGTCAAAAGAAGTGCTGTCTCTGATTAATACTGTCTTTCACCATCCTAATATTTTTGCACTCATGTGTTACCTTCCCAATCTGAATTTAAATTCAGATTGGGATATATATATGTCAGTTTATATTCTACTGATCCTCTGCCACCCCTCAGAGTTCTAGGTATTAGAACATGAACCACTTTGGCCACAGTGAAAATGTATTGCTTTGACCTTTCCTCAGCACCAAAGGAGCCCATGGCTTGAAATTGTGAAGTTCTTTGTAAATTGCACCCAAAGTTTATCCCTCCCCTGGAGGCAGCCTTCCTAATGGATCTGGGTGAGGATAAATCTCTTAACCTGAATGGAGAGCTACATACCTGCCAACTGGGAGTAGGAAAGGGATTTTTGTTTGTATTTTTACAATAACTGGAATTTTGTTTCAGAAGACCAAAAATAAATGATCAACAACACTCGTAGGAAATTTTCTTGAATTAAAGGATTAATTAAATTCCTATTGTTGAAGGATAAAAGGCGAAAATCCATTTCTTCTCATAGAGGCAAAAACATACAACATCAATGCACAGAAATTGGAGCTGGACCTGCTGCCCTGAGCCACAGAAACTATACTTGTCACCCATACATGAAGTGTGGCTAGATTAGACACTATAATCTGAGACTTCTGGCTCTGACAGCTTATCTCCTATCCATTATGCTAGTAAAGAAAATAAGTGTTTTGCATATTAATTGTTCCTATGTTATTTTTGGGACATAAAGCCTTTTCTGGGTACTGCACATAGGTCTTGAGTCTCCAGGGCTACCTTCTGGCCTTTAAGTGGGCCAGGCATGGAGCCACTTCCCTTTCTCATCGCCTCTCCCCTATACACCCAGGGCTCCACTGAGGAGCTAGAGAGCAAAGCTAGATGCCCACTGGCCTGCTCCAAAACAAACTCCTCCTTCAAGCCTCCTAGCCACAGCAAAACTGCCCCACTCAAGTTATCCTCCTGCATCTACTGATTTTTCTATTTCTTTAATACAACTCATCTTTTCCTGACCCTAGTGAGCTGGGTATCCAGAGTTTCTTTCAACAGACTGCACCAATTACAGAGGTGTGAAAATAGAAATAGTCGAATTCAAGAAAGGGAGACTTACTGAACTAAGAAAGCAGTCAGGAGAGGAGAGAGAGAAAGAGAGAAAGGCATCTGAGCAAGGAGAAGGGGTTATTCTAGGGCAATTTAAGAGGCCTGTTAAGGACCAGTACAAAGTGAGGTATACTAGAGATGGTTGATGGAGGCTTGAATTAGTGAGGTAGGAGCCATTGAAGTATCAGCTGGGGCAGAAAGCTCTTGGGGAGCTTCTCTAGTACACACCTTGGTGAGTGAACCTCATTCACAGGGTGCTGCCAAAATAGAGTTGTGGGAGAATGTACCAGTCACCCACCCATGTGCTGGCTGTGGTCAACAGGGCTGTCTGATTAGTGAGGGAAGCCTTCAACTTATATGGCAGGTTTTTTTCAGGGAGCCCCGTCTATGCAAGGATTTGTAAAATCTAAACACACAGAGATGCCTAGTCACATTTTCAGAATTAATTAGTTACATCCCTGTTTTGTGCTTTTATGGTCCAAATCAATTTAATCTTGAGTTCTTTTCATATTGGTCTGTCGTTGCCAACAAAACTTAAATAATGTAGTTAGCAAATATTTGACATGTTTAAAAAAATTGTACAATTTCCTGAAAGCTGGTCTTACTATACAAGGGGAAAAAAAAAAAAAAAAAAAACCTTTTCCTATGAATTAAGGAAATCAAAAGCATAAACCCCTCCCAACCCTGAGTGAGTTCAGAGGAACCATTAGGCCACAATACTGTGTACTGCTTGCAGTACCTCAAGCTGCTATGAGGGAAGCTTACTCCCCACAGAGCAAGAGCACAGCTTCTACCCTCTTGCTCCAGAGAAAGACTGAGACTGCTTATGAAGTATGGGAGTATCTTCAGGATGAGCTACATGATTCCTCCCCTATGTATATAAGGCCTTCCTGAAGCAAGCTCCCCTTCTTCATTAGACTGGATTCACGTCTGCCCTCATTTCCCTCAAATCCAGTCAACCTACCACAGCTCCTCCTTGCCTTATGCATAAGCCTTCTCCATAGCCACTCTTTTCTTCTCTGTAGGCCCAGCAGTCTTCCCACCTTGATCACTCCAGCTGTTCCTCTTGGCCTAATTTCCCCATCTATAATTCATCCTCCTGAATGACTCCCATGCTCTCAGTGTTCATCTGACCATGAAAGACAACTCTGCTGTGGGCAGAAGCCTGCCAGAAGGGAAAAAATAAGCAGAGATTTTACCCTATGTAAGATGTGGGTTGGAAACATAATGCAACAGCTTGCAATCAAGCATTTCTTGAGTATTTTCTATCCTTTCTCTAAATGAGAGTGATTCTGCCACAGAGCAGCACCTCAGTGACCACCACCACTTCTGCTCCCACTCTGCAAAAGGATAAGCAGGGTGGTTTCAGTTGCTCTGGTCAGGGGAAATCCTTCTGCTTCAGGTTTCTTTTTCATTCTAGGTGACCAGATCTCTGGACAGGGAAGAGGCTCTTCTCTTGTGTCCCTGAGTGATACTGTGCTGGGATAAAGACCACAACTCAACCTGGGCAGGATGGAAGCATGTATAAGGTGAACCCATAGGCAAGTCCACAAATAGCATAAGAACATAGATAAAAGAAAGACAAATTCAGATTGACTATCCCTTATCCAAAATTCCTGGGACCAGAAGTCATGTGGATTTCAATTTTTGTTTAATTTGGGAATGTTTGCAATTCTCAAGCATGATATATCAGGGGATTATGGGACCCAAGTATGAAACAAAACTCATGTTTTGTATACATGCTGTACACATAGGCTAGAGAAGATTTTATGCAATATTTTAAACAGTTTGGGGCACTGAAACAAAGTTTGTACATATAGAACCTTCAGAAAGCAAAGGAGTTATTATCACAGTCACTCTTGGGACCTGTGGAAGTTCATTTTCCACTTGTGGCATCATGTCCATGCTCAAGAGGTTTCAGTTTTGGACCATCTCTTAATCTGAGTTTTAGATTAGATATGCTAATTTGGTTCTTCTTCCCTTTCAAGACAGTGAGCACATCATCACCATCTGCAAGGATGAGGTGAAGCTACAAAACTTGAGGCTCGCTCCATTGTCAGTCCATCCTTCAACCATCTCCACCATCCACTTCCTAGAAGATATTTTGTTGTTGCCTATGGCTTATGTCCAGGAAGGTGAATGTCCAGAAATGCAGCCATGCCTGCTGTGATGGCCCTTGGAACCATTGCCTTTGAAGGGCAAGACACTTCAGTCTGGACTGCACTTGGGAGCTAGCTGTGTGGGACAGAGCTCCTAGGAAGCAGGACTTTCTGTCTCACACGTAGTACATTTTCAGGTATACAGAGCTGACCTGTATAGCCTAGATTTGAGTTATTTTTTTTTTTTGCGGGGGGAAGAAATCATCCTTTTTAGCTCTGGAGGGATAGCATTTGAGAGGCCACAGTCTAATTGTGAAGGCTGGAAATGCAAAGACACATCCAATTCTAAGCTCTCAAAGGATTTCCTCATTTCTTTTCAGAGATGGAGAATAGGAATTTCAGAGAAATGTGTCTGCCTGGCAGTCATCTTTAGTGGCACAGCTCAGTTTGAAACTCAGATCTATGGGACTCCTTAGTCATGTTCTTTCCTGGCCCCATGAGCTCTGAGGGCTCCATTGCTATCGCCCAGCCCCAGGAGCCAGAATATTATGCAAGGAAAGAGATGCTTTTGGGAAGTTTCAGAAACATGCAGGGTCAGTGGATTTTAACTCAACTAGTCAACATCCCTTCCCCTACCCTCCACATTGTGGTCACATTTCCTCCAAATGTAGCTCTAAATCCTTCCAGCCTGTAAACACTCAGATACAGTTCCCTCCATTGCTTAGCAGCTTTTGACACTAATTGCTTTGCACAGTGTATGCAACTGGCAACACCTTATTAAAAGTGAAATATATTATACTGTCTGCTTATTGCTGTTTTATAGAGATAAAGTATTCCTGCTACATGAGAAAAGCTGGCAAAGAAATTGATAAGGTAGCTTCTAAATGGAAAACTACACAAGGCCATTCCTGGGACACAATGCTATTGGGAAAGACTATGCTAGCTGCTTTTCTTACTTGACCAGAAGATTTTGCCTCCCCTGGAATATCTCTATGTTGATGTTCTGGTTACCAGCTCAAAAACTAGCCCTGGGAAGCAAGCCTGTATGCTGACAAACAGTGGCTGTCAGAGCTGAGGAAGCATCCCTGGCCCTCTCTGTAGGTACCACCCATTTCTTTCTCCCCAAGGACAAAGCCAGGTGTGGGGAGAGACTGGGTGCAGAAAGCTGAAGGAAGAAGAGGCAAGGGGCAAGCAATAGAGCTGCAGATTCAAACGGACACAGGAGTTCAGTGCCAACTTCTTTAGAAAGGCCCACCTTATCCCAACACCACACATAAAGCTAAATCAGCAACATCTCTGGGGATCTGACAGACAAATGGTCTTGGATCTAAGATGTATTGACTTAAGATGGTGTGCAAACAATCTGCATTCAGTACAAACCATACCTAAATTTTTAATTTTGATCTTTAGGCTAGTGATAAGTAGGATCACCCTCTCTCAGGAGGCTATGTGGCAACAGGAGCTGCAGCTCCCAGGCAGCCACATCACCAAAAGGTGAAGGAGTTGATGCCCTACAGAGTATCAGTGGTGATGGCACTCAGTGTAGTCAGACTGGTAAATTTGCTTTTGACCTAGGGTATTTTTGTCTTAAAATAATGTCATCGTTGACAAATATCTGACACCTACAACATCATAGCATTTATTCACCACTTAACCCTGGCCGTGAAATCTATTTGGTATTCTTAATATAGCAAAGATACATGCTGAAATGAGCTGAATTAAACCCACCCATCCAAATGCCCCAAAACACTTTCACTAAACAAGCCTACATCTGAGATTATTTGGCAACTCACACAGATGAGCTAAGAATGTGATTTTCATATTTAAAGAGCTACATAAAGAAAAAGAATATGAGACAGAGACTATATGAATCTCATAAAACCAGAAGTGCTGCTTATCTGGCCCTTCACAAAACAAACGTGCTGAATGTGTTCAAGGAAAGCATGAGAAAGCTGGAAGAGGCAGGCAGCACAAAGTGAAACTGGGCTGGAAGGAAGGACAAGGACTGATGCCAAAATACCGTGAGGAAACAATGCCCTGTCCTTTGCCTAACACATTGCACTCTACTCCAGCACTGACATCAGAATAATTGTGTTAACAGCAGTTGCTGGAAAGTCAGCCCATTGCAACCACCACCTTTTGTTTAGGCAATGTTTCTGCTCATCTCCACCCATGGCAGCATTGAGGAGCAGCCAAGTGTGACTGAGTGGCCCCAGGAGCTAGCTGATAACAAGGGAGATGGAGTGATGGAAAGAGGGACCTATTGTCTTGCCACATTTTGTGTTTCTGAGATACCAAATTGCCTGATCGCGTTGACATTTTTGAGACCAAATTAAAATGCGCCACCATGGAGACAAAATGTCATTAGCCTCATTATAAGTGATTGTGTTAAAATAAATACAAAAACAAAGTGGGAATTAGTCCAAAGCATTAAAATACAGAAGCAAAAAATGGTCAACAGGGACATTACATGTGATAGACTAAGAAAGGCTGAGATACCCTCTAAGGAGACAAGAGAGATGAATTTAAAGGGTACAATAACTAAGCAACAGTCTTCTGTGTCCTTGGCAGAGCCTGAGTGCTCAGAAGATGGCAGGCTTTTCACTGTCCTGAGTGTGTGACCTTAGGGAGTGTACTCAACCTCCTTCTCTAGGAAGACAGGAACCACTATTGTTTTCTTGCATCTGTAAAGGAACAATGAAGTGGATTATTGAGATGGACACACTCTTGGCACTGGCCCCTGGGTGAAGGAGACAGGGACCTTTTTGAATAGGGTCAAAGGTGTTCTCACAGTCAGTTCCAGGTTTCTCCAGAGAGTTCCCTGGCTGCAGAGTAGAATCTTCTATGGGGAGATAGCCCAAATGCAGGCCTAGAGACCAGGAGTCTGATGACATCCACACTGACTTAAAACTCCTTTCCCAGAGAAATTCCCACAACCTATGGTCACTTATTCTACAGTACTACACTCTGCCAGCACCTTGTCCAGCATCATTTCATTCAGCCACACCTTTTCATCTCAAGTGATGGACATTAATTGTTAATGCCCTAGTTCTTAGGATTTTAACCTCAAATAAGCAACAATGTGAAATGAGGTCCACAATAGGGAGGAGAACAAAATCCTTCCCTTGTCTCCTAAGGAAGAGAAAACCACCTCTAAGTGCCACGACTCCCTTGCCCACCTATTCCAATAAAAAACTCAAAACTTTCCCCATAGGAGTAATGACCAGACCATGGTTGTTGCCATGCATAAAAATAAGCCCCTTTATTAACTTTGAACCACTCAAGTGGAAACCAAATGATAAGCAATACTATCTTCTATTAGCATGATTTTTCCTTAAGTCTTTCTCTACTAGTGATACTGCAGACACACAAAACAATGCATAGTATGGCAAAGACAGATATAATCATTCCTTTCTAATACCTGAGGATACCAAGACTGAAAATAAATATCTTGGCCAAGGTCCCATAATGATAGAAGATAAGACTAAAAGCTACAAGTCTTAACTCTCAGTACAGTCCAAATTCTTGAGCTACTTGGTTTTGGATTTAGATAGTAGAACAGAACTCTACTAGAACTATGAGAAGGTTAAAACACCAATGACTACAAATGACTTTACACATAAGAAAACCATCCAAAATTCTCAGTAATGATGAGCAAGAGGGCTTTGTGAACATGAACTCACTAATCTGCCAAATTTCCATTAAGGTCTGTATCAAGAGCTGGTATTTCTTTCTTTACCTATGTCCTCTCCATGTTCTCTCAGAAAGCATAAGCTAAGAAGTTGCATAGTTTTTATCATTTCAAGTAAGCCTGGGTTATGGATCCTGCGTAGACTGTGTGGGAAGACTGGAGAGGGTAAGAAACATTGGATAGCAGGAGGAAGTAGGCTCAACCATGGCTAACAGAATCTAAGACAAGATACTTAGAAGTGAGCATGGAAGAAGAGACTACTAATGTCATTGGACTAACCATATAAACAAAACCAAACAAATAAAAAACATTATCCTGTGATTCCAAATGGAGAAGCTGCTGATTAATTGTTGTGTGCAAATATTATGTGCATGTTTTTGCTGAGGTTGTGGGCAAAAGCATGTACTTATTGCATGCCTTCAGAGGTTGCTGCACAGGGTTTGGGGATGACTGCCTTTCTCTGGACTGGGTCACACATCTCCATTAGACTCTCTAGCTCCAATTGGCCCACTTCATTCTAAGCACTACAGGTTTCTTCTCCTTTTATGATCACTGCTTATAAGGGACTTTCCCCTACTTCCTTTGTTCTACCTATGTTAGCTAAACATTCCATTTTTATAACAAAATACTTAAGATTCTCAGGTAGCTTACAGTACTGGAGGCTTCAGTCTGTGGTCAGGTGACTTTGCTTAATTTGGGCCTATGATGAGACAACACATGATGTATGGCAAAAACCAATCATCTCCTGGTCAGAGCATGAAAGAATAAAAGGGACTGTGGTCCCAACTTCCTCTCTCTAAGATACACCTCTTTAAAGTCTTATGACCTCCCAATACCAGTATGGACTGGAGATCAAGCCTTTAATTTTGGGGCCTTTCAAATATTTTTAACAGCCTTACTCTTAAATCAGTGTGATCTAAATTTCCCATTTGCTACAAGTAGGTATAAGCATAGAAAATAATTTTTCCCACTGTCGTCCAGTCTACACTGAGGAATTCTCAAAATGGAGGAGGTGAAGTGAGTTATCAAAGCTCCAGGCCCTTGGAGCAAGATGTCTGCATGCTCCATAGCACTGGCCCTGGCTGACCTGTTTCCATACTACAAGATCAGCTCACAGCAATCATCGTGGGACATCTGACCATGATTAAAGTGATGCTTTCTCTAGCCTAATAAGGAATTGGTTCCAGGCCCCTAACCACTTGGAGCAGTGGGAAGAAGAGAAATAATTATAAAGAGATCTTTCAAATGGATCTTCTCCTTGCCTTTTCACCAAACATCTCATCTGTCTATGTCAGCAGCCTTATTCCTCCAAGCCCAGATGCAACTAGTCATACACCAAACACCAGCAAAGAACTGAAGGCAACTCCAGTGAGGAGTGAAGGCTTTCTGAGCCTTCTATCCACTCAAGATGATAGACAAAGGGAAACAATGCCTTCCACACACCCCACTTGACTTCCTCAAGCACCCTTCTGCAGCTTGATAATTGTTCAGTATTTACACTGAAATTGTCTTGAAAAGTCCTCTAATGCTACTTTGACTGCTCTCACTTAAACCTACTCGTATACCTCTAAATCAGGAACTCCAATCTCACTTGAGAAGAACACTAAGTCACAAGTTCTCCAAGCAGCCAACTGAAGGTAGTTGTCAACTCCTCGGTGGCTTCCTTTCTTGATAACCTACTTGCTGCAGTGTTGCCAGCAGTAGATGACCCTGATCACAGGAGCTCACACCACTTCTCATTGCCTCCTCTTGGAGGTTGTGGGGACCAACTTCTCCACATCCACTCCTTACTACACACTATCCAACCTCGGTGGCACTGGAACAGAGAACAATCCATGAGACCATTCAATAATGCTCTTCAGTGGGGAAATCTAAGAGATAAAGGTTGTCTTATGACTTCAGACCACTAACCTATCAGGTGTGCATCTATAGTCATTCAACCCATATTGAGATGGACAATGAGGGGAAAGTGAACTTCTAAGACACAAAATCTATAGTATATTAATCATACTGACTCTGGTCCCCAGGTCACTGAGGAGAGCCCTGGTCTGAACCTGTGATTCAAATCTTGTCATCTCAAGCTGAGAGAAGAGGCTGTTACATTTTCAAATTTTTACTTTTCTAGTAAACCCACAACCAGGTTGGCGGGGGGGGAGCGATGACCTGAAAAATGCACTGGTCTGAGAGGACTAGACCTAACTTTTGTTCCAAGTTCTCCCACAAATTGCTATATAAACTATATGGGATCAGTCTACCTATATGTTCTGAGACTCCTCCCTTGTAAGTAAAGCTTTGGCTCAAATTAATTGGCCTCCTCCTCCCAAGGCAAGTGTTTTTTTCATGTTCTAGGATCAAATACTAAAGAGACTGTTTGGAGCGGAGCCTGGGTGTTAGCAATATCATCTTGATTCTTTGAGTTGCAATCTACAGAGATTTGGTTACTTTTGGTCCAGTAATTCTAACCTAGTACCTGCACTTCACTTGCTCACTGGTCTTTGTCATGACCTACTTACCAGTTCACTCAATCATTACCATATATGAATGACTGGCTCTTCTGCACGATCATCTCCCTGACCTCTCCGTTAGTTGTTGCTCCCCAGAGCTGAGTATTTGTTATTTTCTCTTCTCTTTCTGTATTACTTCCCCTGTGGCTTTAAATACTGTTTATATGACAACATCTCCATATCTCCATATGTAAGTTTTTAGTTCATACATTTTACACGCGCACATACACACACACACCAGTCTTATCACATATCCAACTGCCTACTCAACATACTCAATAGACATAGCAAGTATAACAAGCTCAAAATAAACTCCAACTCTCCCACTTTTAGCAGCCCAAGAGCCTGCTTTACCTATTAATCTCAACTGAATAGCCCTGTGGCTCTACCTACAACATGTATCCATGAATTATCACTATTATCATTCTTTTTCTGTCACACTACATCATGTCACCATCACCTTTTGCTTGTATGGCCTCCATGATAGGACATTTTGGCTATTGAAATCAGGTAAGCACAGGACAATAATTTAACAAGTCAGGATTTCACTGGTCTTGGACACCTGGACAGTAACAGCCCCCTTTCCTAAATAATACACCTAACAACTTGTTGGCAACCTAGGAATACCACCTGCACTGTGCTGCATGTATATTCCACTCTGAATAATGAAATAATTTACTCTTACCAATGACCATAACTTGTAATCAACTTCTATTCAAATATACTATTAGATATATCTGAGAATAGTAGAGGGGCATCCAGTCTGGACTACTTTGTGGTGCATATACACTTGGAGAATTCCCTATTTACAACCTTATACCTATATATAGCTGGGCACACATATGATTAAAATCAGGTGTATCATGAGAAGGAAGTAGCATCTGCTATAGAGCAAAGCTTATAAAATCCAGCATTCCTTGCTCAGACAGTGTGGGGACAGGCACAGCAGTCTGGAGTAAGTAGGCCAGATCCCTGTTCCTGGGCTCCTCCCATCTCTCTAGTCTTGAGTTGTCTGCATGAACAGTGTATAGGCAGGCTCAGTGATCTGGAGTGAATAGGCCAGACCCCTGCTTCCAGGCTCCTCCCACCTCCCCATTCTAGTTCCTTGCTCTGATAGTGTGGAGGGTGCAGGAGTCTGGAGTGAGTAGGCCAGATCCCTGTTTCCAGGCTCTTCTCAACTCCCTGGTCTAGGTCCCTTGCACTTGTCTCTGTGCTGCAGGGCACAGCACAAAGTAGGACAGATCCCAGTTCCCATGCTCCTCCCAACACTCTGGTCCTGGTAGGTCCCAGTGCCTTGTTTGGGGAGGCCTTGTCCCTGTGTGAAATGTGGAATCAGGCCTTTTGCTCTGGTATCCTGATTGGCCACTGGGTAACAATATCCCTATTCATGTAAATCAGAGGGCACATGGGCCAAAGGACAAAAACTTGCCTCCTCCTCAACAAAATAAGGAGTATTCATAAAATGGGTAGATAACACACAAAAAAGAGAAGGACAATAAGAAAACTGAGAGATCTCCACCAAGGATGACTAGTTCTACAATGGAAGCACCCAATGACATCATAGAGAAATCCACTGAAATTCATTACCCAAATAAAAACTCAACAACTAATGAGACCCTGATGAAAAAAATCACTGAACTAGAAGCAAACTGTCAAAGAACCAACAATCATATTAATGAAATTGAACAGAATTGTCTGGAAAGATGGCTTAGTGCTTAAGAGTTTGCCTGTGAAGCCTAAGGACAACAGTTCAAGGCTCAATTATCCAGGACCCATGTAAGCCAGATGTACAAGGTGGCACATGCATCTAGAGTTCATTTGCAGTGACTGGAGGCCCTGGTGTGCCCATTCTCTCTCTATCTATCTGCCTGTTTATCTGTCTGTCACTCTCAAATAAATAAATAATTGGGAAAAAAAAGAAAAAGGAAAGTATAGGCTTATATCCCTAATGAACTTAGATGCAAAGACCCTAAACAAAATCCTTGCAAACCAAAGTCAACAACACAACAAAAGCATTATCCACCATGTTCAAGTAGGCTTCATCACAGGGATTCAGGGATGGTTTAAGATATGGAAATTGGTAAGCATAATATACCCCAAAATAAACTGAACCATAAGAACCACATGATCATCTTAATTGATGCAGAGAAAGCCTTTGACAAAATAAACATCACTTCACAATCTAAACACTGGAAAGAATAGGCATGGAGGGTTTATATCTCAACACAACAAAAGCTATACATAAATCTCCTAAAGCACCAATAATTCTTAGTTGGGAAAACCTCAAGGAGTTCCCACTGAGATCAGGAACAAGACAGGGGTGTCTACTCTCACCACTGCTCTTCAGCATAGTACTAGAAGTACTAGCCCAAGCAATAAGACAGGAGAAAGAAATAAAGGGGATTCAAATTGAAAAGAAAAATGTCAAATTAGCCCTATTTGCAGATGATATGATCCCATATATAAGTGACCTGAATGTCTCCATCTCAAAACTTCTAAATGTAATAAATTCCTTCATCAAAGTGGCATGGTACAAAATCAATGTGCAAAAATCAGTAGCTTTTCTATATGCAAAGGACAAACATACAGAGAATTAAATCGGTGAGGCTGTCACATTTTCAATAACAAAAAGACCTTAATACCTTGGAAGAACACTAATTAATAATGTGAAAGACCTATATAATGAAAACATAAAAGCACACAAGAAAGGAATAGAGGAGGACTTGAGAAGATGGAAAGACTTCTCATGCTCCTGGATAGGCAGAATTAATATTGTGAAAATGGCAATTCTACCAAAAGCAATATACAAATTTAATGCAATACTTGTAAATATACCAGCATCATATTTCACAGAGATTGAAAAAAAATGACCTCAATATTCATATGGAATAGCAGAAGGCCTTGGATATCCAAACACATCCTCAGCACAAAGAAAACCCTCTGGTGATATTACCATACCTGATCTAAAGCTGTATTACAAAGCCATACTGGCAAAACAGCATGGTACTAGAATAAAAACATAAACCCAGATCAGTGGAACAAAATTGAAGAACCAGACCTTAGGTCAAGAAACTACAGCTGCCTGATCTTTAACTGTGGTGCCAATAATGTAGACTGGAGAAAATACAGCATCGTCAACAAATGGTGTTGGATAAAGATTGGATGACCATATATAGAAAATGAAATTAGACCCACTCATTTCACCTTACACAAAAATCAAGTCCAAATGGATCAAAGACCTCACTATAAGACCTGAAACTCTTCAGCTACTGGAAGAAAAAATAGGAGGCACTCTCCAACAAAACCCCAGTAGCCTGGGAAGTTAAACAAGCACTTAACCAATGGAATCTCATGAAGCTAAAAAAGATTTTGCGCAGACACACACACCATAAGTAAACCTAGTGGATCACCCACTGAATGGGAGAAAATCTTTGCCAGCTATACCACTGACAGTAATACCTGGGATCTACAAAGAACTCAAAAAACTACACAATAAAAATCAATAAATTCACTCCAAAAGTGGGTCAGAGAACTAAATAGTGAGTTCTCAGAGGACAAATTACAAATGGCTAACACACACTTAAGAAAATGTCCAAAATCCCTAACCATTAGGGAAATGCAAATTGAAATAACTAGGAGATTCCACCTTACCCTAATATGGATAGCAAACACTAAAAAATCAAATGAAAACAAACGTTGGTGAGGCTGTGGAGAAATAGGAACAGTTATTCACTGCTGGTGGGAATTTAAGCTGGTACAACTACTGTGGAAACCAATATGGAGAGTCCTGAAAAGGATGAATATCGACTTACCAACAGACCTTATTACTCCCTTACGGGGTATTTACCCCAAATGCTCCATATTTCAGTTCAGAGATATTTGTTCAATCATGTTTATAGCTGCTCAATTCATAATAGCTAAAAACTGAAATCAACCCAGGTACTCATCATTGGATGAATGGATAACCAAGATGTGGTATGTCTACAGGATGGAATTCTACTCAGCAGTAAGGGAAAAAGGAAACATTAAACTTTGTACAAAAATGGTCAAACATGGAACAGATCATTCTAAATGAACTCACACAATCACAGAAAGACAATCACTGCATGACCTTTCACATCTGCAGTTCCTAACCTGGCTTAGCCTGAGTTTCTGACATAAATGAATAGCATCTTGAGGCTTGGACAATAAGGAGGGTAGGGCTCGGGGGAAGGGAAAGGTTGGGGATACACAAAATGGAATGCAAATTGAACTGGGGCAATATAATCCTATATCCTGGAGGTAAAACTAAAAGGTAGAACCCTCAAGAGGACATTAGGGGCAGCACCTGAATCATAGGGCTCTCAAGAGGGTAGAAAAGAACCTTACCTCAAATTTCTCCAATTTCTCTTTCTTCTCTTTTTCTTTTCCCTTAGCACTCTCCTGTAATTCCCTGTACCAGTATGTGGTCTACATCCATAATGAGCTGTTGATCAAAGAGACATACTAGATCTCCCAAAACAAACCAGACAGACTTTTATCAGAGCACTTGATTATCCACCAGCAGTATTAGCAAGCCCCAGGTTTGATGACTTGGGCTTCTGACTGGCCAACTTTAAATCATGGTTCAAATGATACCTTCTCTTCTAGAGTATCTCACATAATTCAGGAGAGCACTTTAATTATGCTTATGCATTTATTGTTAGGGATATTAATATATATAATATAATATAATATAATATATTATATTATATTATATTATATTATATTATATTATATTATATTATATTACATTATATTATATATTATATATATCTCCAACAAAATGGAAGAATGTATAGGGCAAGGTATGTGGGATGGAATGCCGAGCTACCATACTTTCTCTTGTACCTCTCGGAACCTCTGCTTGCTTAGAAATTAAGAAATTTGGGCTGGAGAGATGGCTTAGTGGTTAAGCACTTGCCTGTGAAGCCTAAGGACCCCGGTTCGAGGCTCGGTTCCCCAGGTCCCATGTTAGCCAGATGCACAAGGGGGCGCACACGTCTGGAATTTGTTTGCAGAGGCTGGAAGCCCTGGTGCGCCCATTCTCTCTCTCTCCCTCTATCTGTCTTTCTCTCTGTGTCTGTCGCTCTCAAATAAATAAATAAAATAAAATTTAAATTAAAAAAAAGAAATTAAGAAATGTTCTGAATTCTTTTGAAATTTTTATGTAGGCATGACTGATTGTACCACTGGCCCTTAGTGCAACCTTCAGGTCATATCACTTCCCCCAGAGGTCTGAGTGTTGAACCTGAAAGTTCTAATCATCTAATCATGTTGTTGGTTCCCCTAGCAACCAGTCGTCATTCTGAGGCCAGCCAAGATCTGACCAAGAGTAACCTCATTAGAACAAAAGATGTTCCTATCACCCAGGAAATGCCAAAGGATTTAGCTCAGTGCCCTGCAGTCACATCAGTCAAGAAATCACCCAGGTAGGAGCTCTGTGTCAGGAACCAGGGTTAGGAACATATTAGGAAGAAAAATTCACCTAGTGCCCCATCTGCAAGGGTCTTAGGTGCTCTGCCTCAGAAACCCAAGGCAGAACAATATATATCCTATAACTTCACAATATTGCACCATCTAAGTCCATTTTCAAGGATACAGTGAGCAAGTTAGCATAGCTTAATCCTGAAATTTGAGCATGCTGTCCAATTAGAACAAATACTTAAATAATTACTTAAATACATATATACTCAAATACTTAAATACTTAGCAAATACTTAGACAGAGAGGGAGAGTGTGTGAAAATAGGCACGCCAGGGCTCTAGCCACAAATGAGCTCCAGACACATGTGCTATCATGTGTGTCTGGCTTATATGGGACCTGGAGAATCAACCTGGATCCTTAGGCTTCACAGGCATGGACCTTAACTGCTAAGCCATCTCTCCAGCCCTAATTTTTTTTAAAAAATACAAAAATAAGGCTCCCCGCACCTTTGATTCAATTCATAGCATGAACATTTAGAACCTTGCCTGTCATTGAAAGCTCAGTTTTCCCTAGCACCATCCATCATTTTTGTAACATTTAAATTACACAAACCATAATTTCAATGGGATAAGAATACTGCCTCACAGACAATGGAGCTCTGCCCTTCCCTCAGCACTGGACTTGGGAAGGCCTGGATTCCTCTTGCATCTTATTTCCCAGCCATTTCCCAGACACAGGACTGGGTGGGATTCTCACTGGGCTCCTCCATAGGGTGTTTTGCTGCCCTCTATAAACCCAGGTAAAAGGTCTCTCTCTAGGCTGGAGATATGGCTCACCAGAACCCATGTAAACATATGGTGGTGCATGTGTCTGGAACTTGTTTGCAGTGGCCATAGACTCTGGGACACTCATTCTCTTTCTTTTACAAATGCACAAGTAAATAAATAAAAAATTTTAAATAGCATTTTTAAAGGACCCTTACTGAGAAGTCTCCCTGAGAAAGCCCACCAAGCTCCTTCTCCCATCCTCAAGCTTCTATTGGCAGCTTATGCAAGAGTGCTGAGTCCATACATTGTGCTATGTTAATGTATTTGCAAGAATTGCTTTCCAGATAAAAGCACAGGAGAGTGGCCTTTCCTAGTCATCTCTCTGTCCTGAGCCTCAAATGCCTGACAAAAAGTAAAGTGCATAGCCCATGCCTGTCACATTTTACAACCTTGTCAAATGAGTCATTGCCTGTGTTGCATAAGGAAGCAGCTCTTACCTAAACCAAATTTGGCATTGGTAATGGTTCAGAGAAGAACCTAATCAGTGAGCTAGATCATAGATGGTAACAATTCAGCTTCTAAAATTAATGTTGTCAAAAACACAACAGCAAAGAAATAAGGCCAACAGTAAGCTAAACATAAGGAAAAATATGATTCTGAATTCCAGAGGTCAATTTCCCAAGCCCTCTAGGGCTATGGAAGAGTCTGTGACATTCAAGGAATAGGACAGTATTAACTGTAAGACCAAACACCCCAATGCTGTTCCATAGGAAGGATGTCACAGGATGGTGGATGGCTCATATTTCCTGGTACATACAAATTCATAAGGGTTATAAAAGACTTTCCAAGAAATGAGACACTAGTACAGTCTGGTCAAAAAATTAGCCGTCAGATATGCCTTCTGCAGCAATGACTTACAAAGGAGGAAGCTTGTTTTCTAGACTTGAACCCTGGGACACTGAATATGAAATACAGACCTGAAGCTTTCTTCATAAATGGCTTTCAGAGATGATTAAAGAGGCTGTGAAGGATAAAACACTCTCATTTCTATTTGCCAGCTTGGTTGCAGCTCACCTGTGTCTCCTCAACTATATTACTTGGGATGTCCTCTTATCAGATGACTGCAGATACACAGGAGATATTCAGAAAATCCTGCCAACAACCATTGCTTTCCACTAGAATCAACACTAAGACATTAGTTGAGAGTCTTTTCCCCTCAGTATTTTACCTAAGCATTCCCATTTCTTGATTGTAAGAGACTCTTCAAATTGGCTCTGTACTCTAGCTCAAAACCCTACTAAAGGAGATGCAGGAAATAGCTTTTTATAAGGTAATCAGCCATGGACAAAGGCCCAAGAAGAACAAGGAAATGCCATCTTGCCTGCTCTGGTGGGACTAGAACCTGCATCTGACCTAGTGTCATCCAAGATGGCTATAAGCAATATTCCTCCCAGTAGCAACTTCCTGTTTCTTCCTCAGCCTAGCACACCTGGATTGGTTGGCCTCTCCTGATTCAGCCTCTTGGGTTCACAAACCAATCAGGTTTGTCCCTTACATATCTGAATCCGATGGCAAGGCTCAACTTGATTGCATTTCTGACCGATATAAGTGGATCTGGCACCCGTGCAATCTCTCTTTCTTTACCTTGGTCCTCTTCGTCATGTGGTTCCACCCAAACACCAGTTTATAAACTAAGCTGGGAAGGGGTGGAGGACTTCCATCTGCGTGGGTGCTTTTCTGTACAGTTTGTTCATGTAATGCTTTTCTGGATGCTTCCTTGCTTTGTAAAGTGCACGTCTCTCTTTAAAGAAACTCTGAGCCCTTCACAGTCCTTTCTGGCCTACTCTGTAAAGGTGAAAGGCTTGTCTCGCATGCTTTGCCACGCGCGTGCACACGTGTGTGTGTGTGTGTGTTTTCTGAATCTTCTGGTCCAGGCTCTTATGTTTTGTCTTCCATGTGGGTTTATGTGCTTTCTCTATGGAATTTTCCCAGGATATTTTTCTCTATGTCCCCTCTCCTTTTCCAGATGGGCAAGGAAAAGTCTCCTCTGGCTTGAGTCCTTCAGCTAGCCTCCTACATGAATCTTAAATCCCTCTACAATAAACCTCATAATTTACCCTTCTCTGAGTCTTTTTTTTTTTTTTTTTGGTTTTAACAAAAATATGGAACACTTCACAAATTGGTGTATCATCCTTGGCAGGGGCCATGCTAATCTTCTCCATATCATTCCAATTTTAGTATATGTGCTGCCAAAGCTATCAGAGTCCATTTGCTAAAATCTTTTGCTAATTAGATAAGGACCCAAAAGTTGGAGCACACAGGCCTGGGATCTCCCACATAATGGCTCCCTGTACCTGCATCATTGCTGCCATCGATGCCATAGGTCTATGCTGCTATTTACAACCTTCCAGTTATTAGACAGTGACTTTCAGTTCACTTTAAGATATTTGCCAAGAGGATCTTTACAGGAGCAGGCAATCTTCATCCTGAATATCCTTAAGCTAATAGACCAGAATCTGAAATTGCCTGAAAGACAATTTCTGAAAAGGTTTGGCCCATAGCAACACCAGACTCAATGAGAAAGATGATCTAGCCTCATACTCATTTCCTTATGGTGTAATACCTCCTGTTTGTGTTACTCCATGTATATGATTACAGAGAGCAGCCCTATTATACCAAACACCATGACCAACTATGCTCCCACCATTAGTCATTTCTTTAAAGTATTTATAGAAATTGCCTTAGAAAGACAAATAATTTGATGACTGGCTTACAGGTAAAACAAAATTTCAGTCAAACCACTCAATGGAAAACAAGAAGCTTCTTGCAGATTTGGAACCCTCACAAGTCAGGGGTTCAGTCTGATGATATAAGAAGAGAAGGCTACCTTTCCTTTCACTAGCTGAGAAGACAGCTAACACCAGTTAAGGGGGTTGCTAAGATACCATGCTGACCATTTAAAATCACCAAGTAGCAGCTCTCCACAGTAAGATTTTGTCGGGAACATTTTCTTATCTATGTCTAAAAGATGTTTTTGGCTGCCATAGCTTGAGGTACTACTGGCATCCAATGAGTAGAGGCCAGGATCATCTGTAAAAATCCTACAATCCATGGAACAATACCAACTACAAACATGAATCCTAACAAAAGTACCAAGTCTGCAAGGTTAAGCACCACAACTCAGAGACATGAGGAAAATCAAGCTTAAAATACAAAACTATAGCAATTAAAAACTAAATGTGGGCTGGAGAGATGGCTTAGCAGTTAAGTGCTTACCTGTGAAGCCTAAGGACCCAGGTTCGAGGATCAATTGCCCAAGATGCACGTTAGCCAAATGCACAAGGGGGCACACACATCTGGAGTTCGTTTGCAGTGGCTGGAAGCCCTGGAGCACCCATTATCTCTCTCTCTCTTTCCCTGTCTGTCACTCTCAAATAAATAAATAAAAATAAACAAAAAACTAAATGTCTTTGAAGAAGATAATCAGCTATTCAATCAAAACAAAAACATGTTTTGTTTCTATAGGCCAAGGCTCCCAGGATCAGTCCTGTGTCTGGAAGGACAAAAGAGAAAAATATCTTCTATTAGTCTTAAAAACTTCCATACATTAGGGCATCAGCTTTGCTGTGTGGGTGACATATTTCAAACCAGAGAAGGCTGACATATGGAGTAAAACACTGTCTTGCATGTCTGCTTATCTTGGTCAGCCCAGCAACACTGTGTCAAGGCTGGGTCCTCAGAGAATCAGACAGCTTTGAATTTGCCAGACATTCGTCATAGGAAGAAACTGTGAGGGAAAGGGAAGAAGAATCCAGGAGGTCCAGCAGAGGGCTGGGCCAGTCTGATCTCTGGTGAAGGTGAGAGGAAGGCAGGCAGGAAGGTGGGCAGAAGTAAGCAGACAACATAATGCAGTTCTGAGAAGAGCTTGGAGAACTGTATCAGGGCCCTAAAGAGAAAGCTACCCATCAAAGGAGACTTTATCTCCATAGCAGGCTGAATGAAGTACCTTTACCACATTTAAGCCACAGCTGACAGCAGTCTTTAGTAAATGCCCTACAACCACCACAGCAGTAAGCTTCAGAGAAATGCCTGGGGCTCTTGGTCATACTTCCTATAACCATCTGAGAGACATTCTCACAAAATATTGGGGCTCGACTTGAAACACGTCAGGGTAAAAACTGTCAGAAAAGGTATCTCTTTTCCACTTTTCATACTTATCCTACTTTCCCTCTGTGTGCATGATTAAGTTTCAGTAATCTCTTTAAAAAAAAATTCTAACATTGGCTCAGCTAGACTTTTCCACAAGGCAAAAGTCATTGCCTGCCTGAAGCAGAAGTAAACACACTCAGCTTGTCCATGCCAGCTGGTAGCAGAGACCCTGCCAGAACAGAGAAAGAGGGTAAGCACTCTGGAGATGGGAATGCCTAAGGAGTTGAAATGGAAGGTTCCTGTGCTCAGCTTTTCATTCCTGCAAAGATTGTTTGGCATTTCTTTGACTTTAATGATCTTTTCTGACAAAAGAAAGATTATTCTGGAAACTGTCTATGTCCACTAATGTGTACTCACTTTTACCATGCAGATAACATTGTTGAAGGAAAGTACACCTGCTATAACATAGGGTCTGTCATAGCAACTATACTATTCCAAGATCCTTTTTTTTTTTTTTTTTTTACTTCTGGTTTATCAAGGCAGGGTCTCACTCTAGACCAGGCTGACCTCACTATGTAGTCTCAGAGGTGGACATGAACTCACAGCCTCATAACAATCCTCTTACCTCTGCCTCCCAAATGCTGGGATTAAAGCCATGTGCCACTATACCCAGTTCTAATATCCATTTTGTTACCAGGGACTTATCTCCATGCTCAGTCCCCGAGAGACATAGCTGGTCTGAGCCATGATGACCACCTTGTCAAAGATGATCTGATGTGCATGTCTGGACTGTAGCATGATACACATGGGGGTACTTATGGCAGTGGCTGTAATGTGGTGCCTGTTCCCCAAGCACTCTGGGTGTCAATTAATATAAAAGCAAAAGGATACTGGAAGCCTCTCATTTTAGCTTACCCCTTTTCAAATTACATTCATGTAAAGTATACATGTGTGCATTTATATAACATCTGTGGTAGTGTGTGTGTCACCCATCACCTCATGTGCTTCTAATTAAGTTTTGTGCTTGAATCCCAGCTCATGGCAAGTTGAGAAGTGATGCCTTACTGGGCAGGTATGTCACTAGGGGAAGACCTTGGGGACTATTAGCCTCGCTCCAAGTCCAGTATGTTACAGCTTTCTTTTCTGCCATGCTTTCCCGGCCATCATGAAAGCTCACCACCAAACCATAAAACTGCAATAAAGCCTTTCCTCCTATAAGCTGCCTTTGGTCAGGCATTTTGTCCCAGAAAAGAGAAGCTAACTGCAACATCATATATGCATAAATAAATACATATTTTTGTGTATACCTAACTATTTTATGTGGTAAAGCATATAATTCATGTAATGGGATTGTTGGAGAATCATAAGTTCAAGGCCAGCCTGGACCATATGATGGGACACTGTCTCAGGAAAAAAAAAAAAAAATCCTACAGTTCATAACCAAACAACAGAGTCCGATGGTACTACACTGAGTTTCACAATTTTCAACAAGCAGAAAGGGATGATGTGAGTTAGTGGGAATGAATGCTATGAAGGATAGGTGGACTCTGGAAGCGGGTGGGCTCCGTCTCTTAACTGCAGTAGGAACCACAGCAAAAGGACCTGGCCTGAGAGGCAATGCACAGGGAAGGAGACCAGCTAGAGCCAGCACATCTCTAAGCAGAGCCATAGCTCAAAGTTCAAAGACTGGTTGGACAGCAGGACACAGAGGGAGACATCCAGGACAGGACAGGCATATCTAAAACAAGAAGCAAGGGCAGGAGGAATTTTCTGAGCCACACTAAGTAAATAAATAACTATAGAAGTTACTCAAAGAGTGCCTATGACCACAGCTGTATACAGGAAGGGAACAATTCAGAATCCCTGCCTCACTAAGCATCGACTGCCAGATGAGTGAGGAAGACCCTACTAGTTCTTCCATCCCAAGGCTAAAAACCATTGTGCCCACCAAGCATTTCCAGGGCCGACGTAACATTTCTACTTGTGGTGCTACAGAGAAATGACTTTCAAAAGGCCTTACAGAGAAAAAGGTTAATAAGAGGAGAGGTATTGGAGGGTATTATATGTGTGTGATATGGACATGGTTTATGGGATGGTGGTATGTGCATATGTGCCTAAAAGGAGTGTGTGTGTGTGTGTGTGTGTATGGGACATGTGTATATGCTCATATGCCTGGGGAATGTAAGTAGACAGGATGCATGTATGTAGGTGAGAAGTCATTTTGAGTGGGTTTGTAGTAGAGGTAAGAATGGGTGGTATTTGCCTGAGTATGTATGTGTATGTGAATGATTGTATGGCGTATGAGTATGTATGTATGCATATGAATGAGGGTATGCCTGTGGCTTGGCAGGTGGCTTGCTTATGTGTGTGCATGGGTGTGAGTAAATTGACAGTATGTGTGAGTGTGTAAGGCTGGATATTGGCTGGTTGGCATATGGGTATGGTAGATGTGTAGATAGCTGAGTGGTATGTGACTGGATAGGTGGTGGTCATTTACTGTGTGACTGGCTGAGTAGTATGTGTACAGTGGGGAATATGGGAGGTTTATGATGTGTGTCTGTCTGCGTGTGGAGATGTACTGTGGAAAAGAAGTGTGGCTGGGTGGGTGGTGCATATGTGTGCATGTACATGTATGAGTGAGTAGTTGGTAAGCAGATCAGAAGGCAGGTATCTGTTCCACATACAGAGGGACTTTCTATTCAGCCCTCAGGATCCTTGGATATGTAAGCAGCTGACACCTTCCCCCTGAGGCTTCAGGCTAGGGTTTATACACAGGCCCTATGGGCAGTGCCAATAGGAGCCTGGCAGTCCACTTCAACACAGGAAGCTCAGGTTTCCTCTCCATGCTGTTGTCTGTTTTCTACTCTGGATAGTTGACTCCTCCATGCCATCTCAGTTCCTACATCCTCCTGCTTGGTGGCTTCTAACATCCTTGCCATCCCTTGTACAGGTTGAACATCCTTATCCCCAAACAGATCAGAAATTCTCAGTCTTTAAAGTTCTTGTGTGTGGACATGTTATTTCAAAGTGGCATTCCACAACTGACCTCATGTGACAAATCTCAGTCAAATTGTTGTATAAACTTACCTCAGATTATGTATATGCATGTTTAGCTTGTCCTATATCCATAATCTCATAACATATTTGCAAATATTCCAAAATAAAAAATGAAAAATATCTCAAATACCAAACACCTCTGGTTCCAAGCAATCGTAGTGGAAAAGGAGTACTGATCCATTTTTCGGCTGTGGACACTCTCCATTCTTTTATCCTGAACTTCTTTCTGCTCTACCTCTCTGTCTATACAGTGACCCTGCCATGCTCCATCAAGTGTTCAGTATAATACACAAGAGACTGTGAGGAATCTTGCAAGAGTTATTAGGATATTTTATGTGTACTAATTCATTTGAGCCAAGGAAAATCCAGCCACAGGACTGAATGAGAGACCCACTATTCATGAAGCAAGCTCTTGTGTGATGTTTCCACACTGCTCTTTCCTTGGCTTTCACCTTGTTACTGGATGATTTCCTTTCCTCATCTTTCAAATTTCAGCTGATTTGTCACTTTGAAAGTTCACAGACATAGCTGTCAAGATCAGCCTCTCCTTACTGACACTTGTAGATGGTCACATCTCATTCTTAAACCTATCTCAGTTATGGTATCATAATCTTATCAATGTTTGTTTGGTGTATGCGTGTCTTCTGTTAGACTAAAACTTTGCAAGTACACTATAAACATTTCTTTTTGGTTTTTCAAAGTATTAAGGTAGGGTCTCACTCTAACCGAGGCTGACCTGGAATTCACTATGTAGTCTAAGGGTGATCTTGAATGCTTGGCAATCCTCCAACCTTTGCCTCCTGAACGCTGGGATTAAAGATGTCAGGCCTAAATTTTGTCTCAGTACCAAGAACAGGACCCAGGATTTCATATACATATTTAAAGCACAATATCTCTTATATCACAACCCCAATCCAACCAGAATGATTTTAATTTAGGCATTGCATTTCCAGTGCCTAACAAACATTTTCAAATAGTAATCACTCAATAAATAATATGTCAAATACATGAATGTGCATGGTACTGTACATCATTCTTAGATAAATAAGACAAGATCTCTATCAGCGAGAATTCCACAATCATGACATAACAACTCTCAAACCAACTTGACTATGAAAATTACTAGATACATGAAAAAGGGCATTTATATCCCTTTTCTTATTTCTGCTGATGTACTGAGTGCCATTTTGCCTTTACCATAACAACATCAACCTGGGATAGGGAATGGGGTCAGGGAGAGGAGAGTTAATCAGAATTAAAGATTTATGAGTAAACCATATGAAAATCTATGTCTTTGATAAAAAAACAATACAAATGTTAAAAAAGGAGAGAGTTTAGGCGGAGATATCTTGTGCCAATAAGCCATAGATTGTTAGCAAAAAAGTTTCAGTGTCAGGGGTAGTATATCTCCAAGTGAGTTGTTGGTTACAGAGGTCACTGATGACCTCCAAACAGTACAGGCTATTTTAAGGTTCTTAATTGTCCACCAGCGCTAGATGATAAAAACCCTGTTGCTGAAGACACCACATACTTGGGCTGCAGGACACTGAGAAGTCAAGCTGTTGGCTAGCTGTAATGGTGCTGGAAAGAGCTGTGCTTCTTTTAGGGGAGAAAAGTCATCAACGGTCTTGACCACCAGTGAACCCCTGCAAGTTTTACAGTTTACCAGCCAGGGAAAATTTTCCACCTAGTACAGTGATGGTTTGTTATGTGGGAAAGCAACTGCTCTCTGATTTGATTTGAGGCCCCTCTCTATGAGAAGGAATTTATGTTTGGTATTGAAAACTTAATCAAATGCCTATGGCTGGGGAGGTCATAAGTTCTAAGAGGTAAACTGCTACTGTTGTGTGTAGCCACCAAACTTCCTTCTAAATATATATGTTTATGCCCATATGTTAATGCTACTCACACTTTTCAAGAGGAAATGTCCTCTGTGGAGACTCAAAATTCATGAAAGTGCTGAAAAGAAATGCCAATGGAGTGTTTAGCACTAGGTGAAACAACCCTATCACACCATCCCAGGCTTACAGCCCATTGTAGAAGAGGTGGCAGAAAGAATATAAGAGCCAAAGGAAATGGAGTAGTGCTTTAAAATACTGTCTTCCTGACACAAAGCAGCCTTAGCACTCATGACCTCACAGTGGTTGATGTTACCTATACAAGACATGTATAATAGGAGGGAAAAATAATGACATCAAAAAAGAAGAGAGGCAACTTGAAAAGAAGGAGGGATTCAGTGGAGAGAAGTTCAGAAGGGGGAAGATGGAGAGAGGTGGAAAAGGAATGTGATCCTGGTATATTGTCTAATTGCATGCAGGTTATCCATAAAAGGTTGAAAAACATAGCCAGGCATGGTGGTGCACACCTTTATTCCCAGCACTTGGGAGACAGAGGTAGGTGGATCACCATGAGTTTGAGGCCACCCTGAGGCTACATAGTGAATTACAGGTTAGCCTGGGCTAGAGCGAGACCCTGTGTCAAAAACAAACAAAAATAACTTTTAAAAATGGAACATCAAATTGTATAAGTACCACTTGGTCACATTCCTGTGTCATCTATATGTATCTATCCAACAGTTTACTTCTCATAAAGGATGGAATTCTTCCTTATATCATTCATTGGCCCCAGGGGTCCCTACTAACAGGCATCCTGAATGAATATGTTGAGACATTTCAGTTTATATTAAGGCAATAACCAGCTTAGAGCCACATCAGCATTTTTATCTGATGCTCTGTGAGCCCCACAACTCTGCGGCTTCAGCTCTGAGCTGCGGCCGATGTCTACTTGACAATTCTGAGCTGGTATTTATTGATGATTATAAGCCCCAGAATGAATAACTATGGCTAAACATTCTCTGCACATTCCCAACCATCCCTAAGTCTCATTCTAGCTCTGCAGATGGGTAAGCTGCTTGACAGGGCAATGCAACATCCCAGACATGTTTGTGGATTCAGAGGGACAGAAAAAAGGGTAGAGGAGAATAAGCTGACTTCAGTATTTGATTTGGGCTGGCAGTATGTTCATGCAGCCATTCAATAATCTATTCATTCAAAAAGTACTCTGATAACTTATTATACGACACTGTGCCAGGCACTGAGGGCATGCCTGAGAATTAAAGGATGTGCATGAACCATATTATCTGGATGAAGGAGAGACATAAAACCAGCATATAAACTCACAGTGTTGGAAAGAGAAGCTTGGTACTAAACACTTGCATGAAAAACAAAAGTCTATTTTACCTTAAAACACCAAGGAATGTTCTACTGGGAAAACAATACTTAAGCCAAACTCTAGAGGGGGAAATATATTTCAGTGAAAAAAAATATCTAGAAAGATGAGAATTTTTAAGATCACGTGACACCTTTGAGGAAAAAGGAGATGAAGGAACTGAGATTACCCAGAGTGAGTATAGCCAAGAGTGGGGAACCAGATGAAAGTAGGTGGGGAGCAGCAGTACACCATGAATTTATAAATCTTGTGCAATATTTTGAATTCTGTTCTGAACTCATCTGGAAGTTTACCCAATTTGGGTGACATCTCACATATTTTGGTAAACAACAACTGAGACCAAAGGAAGATTTATCAGGTGATTAAGGAAAAAACAAGACAGAGCTAGAGAGATGGCTCAGCAGTTGAAGCATTTGCCTGTGAAACCTAAGGACCAAGGTTTGATTTTACAGTACCCATGTAAGCCAGATGCACAAGGTGAAGCACATGTCTGAAGTGCATTTGCAGTGGTTGGAGGCCCTGGTGAGCCCAGTTTCTCTCTCTCTCTCTCTCTCTCTCTCTCTCTCTCTCTCTCTCTCTCTCTCTCCCTCTCTCTCTCTCTCTCTCTCTCTGTGTGTGTGTGTGTGTTTCTCATTGCAAGTAAATAAAACTAAATTTATTTAAGAGAGAGAGAGAAACAGACAGAGAATAGCAGGGCCTCCAGCCACTGCAAACAAACTCCAGACACATGCTCCCCCTTGTGCATCTGGCTTATGTAGGTCCTAGGGAATTGAAACTGGGTCCTTTGGCTTTTCAGACAAATGCCTTAACCCCTAAGGCATCCCTCCAGCCCCAAACTATTTTTTAAAAAGGAAAGAACAAGACAATTACAATCCACTAGCCAACAAATACATATGGTAAAACAGCATTCGTAAATTCTCACGTTGAAGAATGACCACTTAGACCATTTCAGAGACTGTCCAGTGAAGTGCCTAGCGTGCTGGTTTTCTCTATATTGTATTTAAGTGTGAAATCTGATTGGTACATATCATCTCCCCATGCATATAGCCATGCTAATCACTGGCATGTGCCCTGATGCACTGATTCAGTTTGGCCCTTCCAGGAGTCTTACAACATCACACAGCATCATCACTACTCCTGAAAGAGAATGTACTTGCATCATAACTATAATGTTTTACACACACCCAGAACATTGCCCTAAGATATCTCAGAGCATTTTGCAAAGAAATGTTTGTTTAGACTAACAAATGATTGTTACTCTAGTGGCTGCAGGAGAGTTTCAGCCTTTCAGTACCTAGGGTCTGGATGGGAGAGATACCCTGAGACAAGCACAAGCTTTGCTTCTAGCAGCCACCAACTTGGGTGCAGAGGTGAGTGGATGGATGCACTAGGAGTCTTTGTAGAGTCTATGCAGTGCTGGGGGCGGATTCACACATCCATGGCTGTGTCTGATGCAGGATTTTTGCCATATGTGCCCATAGGGAGAGGACCCAAGCTGAAGGCTATAGTTGGCATTTGAGAAGAACAAGAATTAGAGCTTTCTTTCTGCATGGAAATGTAGTTGTGATGTGGGGAGTAGATAAACTCTGGTTGTAAGCATGTCTGTAATACACACACGTGCATGTGTGTGCACGTGCATGTGGGAAAGAGAAGGAGTCTGATTGTCAAAGGATGATGATAAGACAGTGTGCCTTTTTGCATACCTTCAGGGAAGTCATGGCAGCACACTTGTATTTATGTTCACCTCTGGGTTAGGTTTTCTTTCTGTACCATTCTCAGAGCTGCACTACTTTCTTACCCTATCCTGAATGCACCTGAATGAATGGCATTTACATCCATAAGTTGGAGCTGTGTTCTCTAACCTACTCTGTCATCCCCACCCTACCAAGATATACGCAAACAAGCCTGTAAAAATAAATAGCAAATTCTAAGCCTTAGGATCACACCTATGGCATAAATGGCAAGAGGAGCATGGACTGCACTGAGATCAAGGTGAGGAGTGGGAGAGAAATACAGAGCTGCCCCAAAGTGACACCAACCTGCCAGCTTGTTGCTGTCAGGTTTGCATTGCTGGTAGAAATCACCCAACCAAGAGCAGTTTGTGGGGAAAAGAGGTTTATTTTGGCTTACAGACTTAAGAGGAAGCTGCAAGATGGCAGGGGGAAACAATGGCATGAACAGAGGGTGGATATCACCCCCTGGCCCACATAAGGTGGATAACAGGAACAGGAAAGTGTCCCAAACACTGGCATAGGGAAGCTGACTATAGCACACATAAGCCTGCCCCCCAAAATACAATCCCTCTAGGAGCCTTCAATTTCCAATTGCCATCAGCTGGGAAACCTAACATCCAGAATACCTAAGATTATGGGAGACACCTGACCCAAACCACCACATTCTGACCCTGCCCCCACCAAAACTGATAATCATATATGATGTAAAATTCAATGCATTCATCCAAACTTAAAAGTCCTCATAGTTTTTAGCAATTCCAATGGTGTTCACACATCCCCATAATCCAAGATCTGTTAACTGAGCCATAATACCAAAAAATAACCTCAAAAACCCTATAATGACACAGAATAAATATGCACACTGCAAAAGATGGCACTGGGCATAACAAAGAAACATTCAACCAATACAAAATTTAAAACAACCAGGGCAAACATCAACTCTGTAACTTCAAGTCCAACAACTTGCCAGTGACAAATCTCCAAGTCCCATAGTTCAAACCAGCAGCAAGTCTCTGGCATTCCAATTCCACCCCTCCAGATAGGCTACTCACAGTCCTGAAAATCTTCATTGGGCCCGACAGCTTTCCTTGGCAGCCACCTCATGGTCCCAGCATCTCCACTGGGTCTCCACTGCAATCCACGGTTCATCCTCATGGCCCCATTGGGTTTCCATGCAGGCATCCAGCAAACCTGCTTCACACTGCCCATAGACATTTCCAGAACACATAACCGTGTTGCAAACTCAATGATCCTCTCTTTCCTGCATTTCTTCTACTCCACAATACCAGGTAGGTTGCCAATTTGTTAATCCAGGGAGAATAAAGCAAAGTTCGAAGAATGGGACACTCCTTGAGCACTCAGGCCCCTTCAAGAGAGTTAACACTCTAAGTGCAGGTCAGCTGGCCCAATCTCAAAGACTGTAATATCTCAAACAATTTGCAGGTGAATAGCCATCAGTTTAGGCCTAAAGATTTCATTTCCTCTGTGCCATATCCCTCTGCTCACAACAGTTCATTTCTACACAGTGCAACCTTGCACAACTTCTCAGGACACGGGCATAACAGCAAGCCTCACACAAACTGCTAGCCCAGTCAAAGCAAAGCTCTTTTTCATCCTCATATGCCAAACCTCACAGTCCATAGTTCTTACTATATTCAGGCCTTTCAACTCTGACCAGAATAGTCTATCAAGCTATACTTATAGCACTGCAAGGCATCTTTTAGATCAAGGTTTCAAATTCATCCACATTCCTCTTGAAAATTAGTTCTAAAAGTCCAAAGCCATACAGTCAGGTGTCTAGCAGCAATCCCACTCCTAGATACTGAAGGACCCAGAAACCAAATGATGCCATAACAGGCTTTAGTAGAGTGCTGCCCTGGTTAGGCCTAAATTACAAGTTTTAGTTTAAACAAAGAAACTAAGGGGCAGCTGCCCTGCCCCCTGCCCAGGACACCTGAGACCGGCCAAAGACTTGTCCCTCCTACCTCCCTGTTTCGGCCAATCGAAATACATACAAATGTTATTTACTGCTTGTTGCTCAGTTACCTAGCTCCCGCCTGCCAACCTTGCCACCAATGTCCTAAGAAATCAAGCAATCATGTACTCATTCCCTACTTCTTTGTTCAAATCCCTATTAAAAAAAAAAAAAAAAAAAAAAAAACCTGCCCCCCCTGTTGCTCGGGGCTCTTGTACAGACCCACTGCATTGGTGAAGTCAAGAGACCAAGCTTAAACCCGAAGTAAAGCTCCTTGCCCTTGCATACCTGTTTGGTTCTCCTTGGTGGTCACTGGGGGTGACGAGAACTGGGCATAACAACACCACTTTACTGTTGCAGTCAGGTTCACATTGCTGGTAGAAATCACCCAACAAAGAGCAGCTTGTGGGGAAAGAGGTATATTTTGGCTTATAGGCTCAAGGAGAAGCTCCACAATGGCAGGAAAAACGACAATATTAGAAGAGGGTGGACATCAGCCCCTGACCAACATAAGGTGGACCATAGCAACAGGAGAGTGTGCCAAACACTGGCAAGGGGAAACTGGCTATAGCACCCATAAGCCCACTCCCAACAATACACCATGTCCAGGGGGCTTTAATTTCAAATTGCCATCAGCTGGGGAACCTAACATCCAGAACACCTAAGTTTTTCTGGGACACCTGACTCAACCCACCACACAGCTCCATATCTAGAAGGTGCTAGTCAAATTCAGAGGCAAAACATCCACAGTTTCTGACAGCCTGGTTTGTCAGAAGCCACAGGTCACCTGTGCACTGACACTTGAGATCAGTGACAGGAAGTTGCTTCCCTCTCACCTCCCTCCCTAGTCCCAGGGCAGCCATTCACACCACACCCAGCTTCAGGTAAAACATGTCAGAGAGTAAAACATGCCTCTGTTGTATCTGTTGTGATATGAATTCAGAAGACTTCACCCTTTACTAACCATCTAACCCAGGTTCTGCTTTCTGTCTGACAAGGAAACAAAAAGCATAAATAGCTGGAACACATTTTTACAGACTGGTAAACTGAATCTGAGAATGCCTTGAGCCAACTATATGAACTCTAAATCAGAGCTGATGAGTCACAGACAAGGCTCCTGAGATGCTAGTGATCCAATGCTGATGTATCTTCACCAAAGCATTGCAATGCAATTCTTCCAGGAAACCAAAGGGGACACATCTTGGGCCCTAGTTTTCCACAACAGGAAACCCAAAGTTTGCTAGTATCCAGACCAGCATGTATACATCAGTGCAGCTCAAAATGAAGGAAAAAGAACAATTTCCTATTTTATTGGATCTATTATTTTGAGGCAGGAAATGCCTTAATACATTTTGTTAATCAGAACATGTATAAAGTCTTGTGGAGAAAAAGTGTATTTTGCTACTTTTTATCGCCATCTACGAGTCATCATAGATCCGGTCTATCTTCCTCTTTCTTCAACAATGAAGCCCATTCTCTCCTGGTATCCTACATATGAACATTCTTCTCTTTTGGTCCTATTTCTAGGAAACTGGAAAGAGGATCTTTTTTTTTTTTTTTTTTTTTTTTTTTTTTTAATGATAAGCATTCAGAAGACTTTGCCTTCTTACCATCTAACCTAGGTTTATCTGTTGTGTCTAATAACAGACAAGGAGCATGCTTCACTGGAATCTATCCTACAGACAGGTAGACTGAGACTTGGGGAACAACTTGGGGACTTGGGGACAACTAATGAACTAATGAACTAAATGAATTCTAAATCAAAGAGTATCACTTCTCAGCTTTTAGCATGCTCCAAGGATTAAGTGGAAGCCCATCAAATGAGAAATATAGTCTGTCCCGTGATGTGCTAATGCAGGTGCCTTTTCCAGTGGCTGACAGCTAACTTGTGAGACCAAGGTCAGGCCTACTAGACAAAACGTGCAGATGACTACTTAATAAAACTCCTATGATCTTCCAGGCTACAGAGATGTGGCTTGTGTGCCACCATGAGAACAAAAACACATAGGACTTGAGTATAGGATAGTCTCAAGCTACCTGGGATCTTTGACTCAGCTCAAGATAACACTGTCCAGCTCCAGGTGACAAGTGTCTTCTTCCTAGCTGCTATTGACATTGGCCAGTGCTGAACAGCAGCAGGATGTTGTCTGACCTTATTAAAATGTCAATCATTTTAAAGGATTGAAGGCCTCACACTAGCTGGGGAGATGGTTATGAAACTACTATTGGCAAAAAGATGAGGTCTTACTAATAACCAGATGCCTGGTCCTCATTCCTCTTTCTCAGTAATTAGCACTTAGCATTCTCCATCTTGATGCCTTTTTCACAACAGACAATCCAATCAGATTTCTCAATACTAAGCATTTGTGACACAATTCATCAAATTTGGTCTCAGTCCAAATACCAACAATCCAAGAAGCTTCCTAAAGAAAGGGGAATGACTAGGGAGGAAGAATCCTCAAACTCTGGAAATTTTTTAAACAAGCCTAATGTTTTCTATCATTCCATAGACAATGTGTGCTTTAAAATTGCTAAGATACCAGGTCACAAATCCAGGTTCCAGGTCTGTGTACAGACTCAACTCCATACAGATAGGGCTGACAGGGACTCCTCCTCATAGTCATGTCCCGCTCTGAGCACAGGAAAGAGACCCACACAGAAGGGGCTGCAGAGAGATGGACAACAAGGAGAAAAACTGTGCACAGTAGAAAAGCAGCCTTGTATCTTATAAATCCAGTCTCTTCTTCAGACTATGGATTTCCAGAATGGGTCCTTAGTACAAAACAGTAGTACCATTTGCTAACCAGAAACTCAAATGCTGTCGGCTATAGACAGTAGTTTTGAACTATAGAGAAACTGGTCTGGAAGTTATAAAAAGAGCCAGAAGAGCATGGGGTGCTAGCTGTTTATCAATGTTCCTGTCTAAAATGGACAGACATCACATTTTAATCTGATATCCTCTCTCTGGGTGAGCCTCCCTGCCCTATTCAACTCATTTTCCCACAAAGACCCTAGACCCAAAATCATAAAGGTTCTCAGAGTTGGGGATGTGGCTCGGGGGAAGGGCACAAGTGCTTATGGAGGACTTTGGTTCCATCCACAGGGGAAAAAAAAAAAAAAATGGAAGAAGAAAAGTTGCCCCTCATCTTTGTCTCTCTTCTTACCTGAGGCAACTCACCCCCACCTGAATGCCCAGAATATAAGGACTGAGTACTTAGCATGACAAAGTGTCAACTATAGCCCTCTTTAACACAGTTTGTCCCTTCAACTGTCTTGCCATAGATGCTCTGCCTAGAAAAGCAATTTATGGGCACCAGTCTGTCCTTGGTAGGTAAGAGCAATAACATTAACCTGAAAATGATTCTGAGGTAGAAAGGTATTTTACCAAGAAACAAAAAGCTGCAAAATGAAATGGCATGGAGACCTAACCAGGTCAGAGTTTTGTTATTACATTAGGCTGTCTTTACATGCTGGGAGAGTAAATGACTAACGAGCCAGTGTTATCCCTGTGGGGAAAAAAGCATCATTTGCAATAAAGAAAAAAAGTAAAAAGAAGTCTAAAGACACCATGAAGGAAGTAAATAAGAAGGAAAGGAGACAGCACATAATTTATGAGTTCAACTGGGGAGCAGGTTCTTGACCCCCTGGAGATGTATCCTTTCCCCTCACTCCACTTGCATCCTCGCCATACCTATACCTACTTCTTATTCAGGCCTCCCTCTTAGGGGATAGTGGCCCTCAGAGCAGGTGGCAGACCGTGTCCAGGAGTATAAAGAGGACCCTAGGCTGATACTTGTGTCCCGAAAGGCCAGAGTGCTATAGTAGACTTGTCACCCTCCTGCCGATGCTCAAGGTGCAGGAACCCAAGTGCAGCTCCAAGTCGAGCAGCTAGCCTTAGGCAAGCCAGGCTTACCAACTCCTCATCAGTGTTGTGTAGCGATTGCTTTCTAGGGTGCCAAGGGACCCCTACAGGTAGGTTTTGCCCCAGTTTTCAGCTTTCTTCAGGGGGAATTGCATTGCAGCATCAGCCCACTGAAGTCCCATGCTCTCTCTCCTAATGACAGAGCTGAGGGGTGCATACAACCTGTCAGGTGCATCCATCAGCCATCCTTCCACTTCCTTCCCCTAGCCCATAAAAGTCCCTATCTAACACAGTCAGAGTGGTGAGGCCCTTGACGCTGGGACCTTGAATAAGCAGAGAAGCTTGTCTCTCTCCACAGGATCCAGAGCACCCACCAGACTCCCTCTACCAGGCTCAAGCAGGTACAGAGCAATGGACTCAGCCTCTAGACCTTTCCATCCAGCCCAGCCCAGAGAGGCTGGCTGCAATTACTTAAACACTAGAAATTGGAACAGGAAAACACCCAACTTAGACAAACATCTGAGAACATGGTTAGCAGGGCCCATTTCTCCCTAGAAACATAAAATTTGAAACTGCAAGAAATTGAAACAATAAAATGCAAAGTTAATGAAGATTTTTTAATTGAACATTAAAAATGACAAAACATTATACAAGCATTTCTTTTTATTTGTTCAAACCTTTCTTCTTTCTCCCCAATAATTTCCCTTTCTCCTAATCTTACTTTGATGGTGTAGAAGTACTGGGGGAAACAACTTGACCAAGGGGCTCTGAACACAAAATGCAAAACGGTGTGTTTTACTTATTAACAAATGCATACGGTTTAAAAATCTTATCATTCACATCTCTGTACATACGTATTGGAATTTAGGTTTAAACTAATATTTAACGCAAAGCATGCATCTCAATTTACAACCCCCCCTGCTTCCTCCCTCCCCCAGAAAAATTGCAGAAGAAAAGAAAGAAAGAAATCCCCCAGGGACCTATTGAAGCTGCCTAAAACCTTGACCGGTGTGAACAGCCCCTTCAGCATTGTGTACAGACGCCTGCAGACATTCAGTTGTTGGCTTGCAAAGGAATCTAGTGCAATTACCAAACCTACTGAGAGGTGTAGAATGTGCACCTACTCTACTAAGCTTAGGAAGATGGCTGCATCTTACCTGTGCCCTGCAGGTTTGTTTCCCCCCAACAAGTAAGTGTTGTAAGAAACCTACTTTCTTCCTTAAGGGACCTAGCAATCTCAGATTCACAGACCAGATCCACCCTTCTCTCAGTTTGGAGGCTTCAAATTCTGTAAGGGGGAACTCTTGTTTCTGCTATAAGGAGTGACATGGGGAAACATTGATTAGTGGATCTCCAAGGCATAATCTGCCCATTTGGTGGAAGGATAAAGAAAGTACAAGAGGTGGTAGAATAATGAATTCATGAACAGAGGAGAAGGGATGTGGGGAGGTAGGGACTGAAGGGGGAGTAAAGAAGTTTCCTAAGGAAGAGAGAGGGGAGAAAGAGGAAAACACAGGAGAGAAAAGACACACAGCAGAGGGACAGAAAACACACACACATGAAAGAGAAAGAGAGAGAGAGAAGAGGAGGGGAGAGAAAAGGAGAGGAGAGGAGGCAGAGATCTCCAGGGATACAAAAAAAGCAAAAGAAGCAGGGACTGAGAAAGAAGAGACGTGGATCCCTCCTTTAGGTCTCAAAAGCTGGGCAATTAAGAAGAAATAAAAGATGTTTCTCATAAAAAAAAAAAAAAGCTGGGCAAGAAGGATTGATTTGTGCTTGGGAGTTTCCACCCCTCTTCTCTTATTGCTGGGACCATAACTGGTTAATGCCAGTGGCGCCTTTCACAGAACCAGCAGTGCCTCACAGCCCAGTGCAAATCTCGAACCCAGCTCACCACCAGCTCACCACCGACTCCCCAGGCAAACAGCAAATCCCTCCGGTGCTGTGAGCATCTGTGTGCTTGTGAGAGAGCCAGTCAGTGAATGTGTGTGTGCATTTGTGCCTGCACACAGCTAGCCTACTTTCGCTCGCTCACATGCCTCTCACACTCCCTCTCTTCCTCCTTGCCTCTCCCTCTTCCCCCTTCCCCTTCTGCCCTTGCAGTGCAGCGCACATCTCAGGGAGAAAAAAGAAAGCCCCCTTCTTTCCAGGGTACCTGGGATGAAGAGGAGGGCAGTGGTCGCTGAGAAGAAGATCCAGTAGGAGGGATGGTACATCTCGAGGCTGCAGCACTTGCTTGCTCGGAGCTCCTGCTGCTGCTGCTGTTGCTGCTGCTGATTCCTCTATGCTGAATTCTGAGCAGGTTTAAATCCAATGTTTGCAATGGGAGGGAGAGAGCAGAAGAGAGAGCGCGCGCGAGATCGGAGCAGGCAGGCAGCGTCTCTGATTTCTTTTTTTTCTTGCACATACACACAACTGGTAAGATTAATCAGCACCAATCTACGCAGGGCGCAGAGCAGACCTCCTCCAAGGCAAGCATTGGCTCCCTTCTCCTGAGCCGCAACAGGAGACTTTCCTGTTGGGAAGGCTGCCCCTTGCTCACCCCTCACCGCGCAGCAGTGCGGCTGGGATCCCTGTGAGTATGCCAGTGTGGCTGGCGTGGGCACACCCGCTCCTGGGTGGGCAGCGGGGAGGGATCTGTCGCCCTTGGATTAGAGTTAGACCTTATCCTAGCAGGGCTTAGGGCACAATCAAGTGGGAAAGACTGCTTCCTGGCTCAAATAGACTAATGCCCATGCCAAATCCTTATCGTTCCTCCTCCTTCCTGGTCTCCAGGCAAGAATGCAGCGGGAGGAACTGCAGCCCACAGGGAACGCTCAGAGATTCAATGCTCCTATGTCTCCATTCTGCCATCAAAACCACATAGAAGCGACCTGGGCTTCTGGGCAGGAAGATGGGCATATTTACGTGAAGGCCAAAGATGCAAAGAATTGGCCACCCTTCCCCCATTAGAGCATCCTTACACTCTACTAAGTCAAGAACCCAAACAGTTTCTGTGATGCCAGTATATTCAAGGACATATTCAGATTAGGTCTCTAGGATGTGTCCACTTGCCAGAGTCATTCCAAGGAAGGAAAAGGTAGTACTTTGGTACTTCTGGCTCTAGGCCTTACCTGTCTTTTTTAAATCACTGGCCCTTGTGTCTCTTACAGAGTGACACTTTGCAGGGACAGTATTTCTGGGTTAGTTGTACCTCAGAATGTCTCCAGGCTAGATCCCAGCTCTAGCAGCTCTCTCCATAGTATGCTGAGTGGAACACTACTGATCTACACTACGGGTGATGAGAGCAGCACTAGTTATTATAAAAGTACTGGCCAGAGCATTTTTGTTTCAGTGGGCCCTCTAAATAATATGTCTGCTGGGATTCCTCCCCAGCTCAGTGTGTAGGCTGGGCTTTAGCTTTGTGAGGGTCCTTCTAGGTGAGAGCACTCTTCCCTCTTCCCTTGCTGTGAATCCTAATATTCTCTCTACACCTTCAGTGGGACAGGGATGCATGGGGCTTGTTTTAGCCACTCTCACCAGGGCTCTGCTCCATTGGAAAATTATGGGACAGTCAGTTCAGCAAGTACCAACAGCTTGAGAAAGCCTGAACAGCTAATGAGTCCAAATTTAAACCCAGACCTGACTTGCTGTAAAAACAGTTTCTGGGGTAGAGAGATGGCTAAGTGGTTAAGGTGATTGCCTGTGAAAATTAAGGACACAGGTTGGATTTCCCAGAATCCACATAAGTCAGGTCTGGAGTTTGTTTGCAATTTCTAGAGGCCCTGGCATGCCCATTCTCTCTGTCATAAATAAAAAAAAAATTAATTAATTTTTTAAAATAGTTTATATGAAGCAATCAGCTACCCACAAGTTCTTTCTATCAAACAGAAATAGTTTCTAGAAAACAAGGTCTGGGCTGGAGAGGTGGCTCAGGGGTTAAGCGCTTGCTTGTGAAGCCTGAGGAACCGGGTTCGAGGCTCATTTCCTCAGGACCCATGTTAGCCAGATGCACAAGGGGGTGCACGCATCTGGAGTTCCTTTGTAGTGGCTAGTGGCCCTGGAGCGCCCATTCTCTCCCTCTCTCCCTCTCTCCCTGTCTCTCTCTCTCTCTCTCTATCAATGCCTCTTTCTCTCTGTCTGTCGCTCTCAAATAAATAAATAAAAATAAACAAAAAAAATTTTAGAAAACAAGGTCTGTTTGCTTTTAAAGAAGTAGAACAGTTGATCATTTCCCTCTTCCTAAACAAATGATGACTGGTTGTATCATTGCTTGGTACTTATGAAAGTCCTGCTTAAAAACCTTTTGCAGGGCTGGAGAGATGGCTTAGCGGTTAAGCGCTTGCCTGTGAAGCCTAAGGACCCCGGTTCCCCAGGTCCCACGTTAGCCAGATGCACAAGGGGGCGCACGCATCTGGAGTTCGTTTGCAGAGGCTGGAAGCCCTGGTGCGCCCATTCCCTCTCTCTCTCCCTCTATCTGTCTTTCTCTCTGTGTCTGTCGCTCTCAAATAAATAAAAAATAAAAATTAAAAAAAAAAAACCTTTTGCAAAGCTGGCCATAGGAAGAATATTGTTTGTTCTTGTGTATAAAAGGAAAGCCATATATTTGAATATTCCTCTGAAAATTAGCATATTAGTAAATGTTTATAGAAGATAATAGGACACACATACCTTACATATACTTTCTATAGGGTCAACATGTTACTTGTGAGCAAACTAATCAATATTTTCTGAGCAAGGATATCCTCTGACTAAAGTTCAGAAAAAGCATACAAATGACTTGAAGGATGGGGAGGGATGAGGCAGGCCTTAGAGAGAAGGTGCGTAGCTCAAGGAGGAGAGTGCCAGACATACAAAGAGACCTTCCTAGAAGTAGGGAGAAGAGTTGGTGCAGGGATGAGAGTGGGCAGAGAGAAAGACCTGTGATTTAGAAATTCCCTTTGGAGAAGGGGAAGACTATGACAAAAGGACATTAATTTATGGAAATGAGCCTGGAAATCATGCTTAGGATGAACTTTGGGTATTTTTTCTTTTTTTTTTTTTCTTTTTTTCTGAGGTAGGGTCTTGTTCTGGTCCAGACTGACCTGGAATTAACTATGTAGTCTCAGGGTGGCCTCGAATTTATGGTGATCCTCCTACCTCTGCCTCCAGAGTGCTGGGATTAAGGGCATGTGCCACCATGCCCAGCTAACTTTTGGTATTCTTAAGACATAGCCAGGGTCTGAAAGATTCAGGAGCTGGATGGTAGTGGTGAAAGAGGAAAGTTAGGGACTGGATGTAAAACAGAAGAATGAGTTGGCATGGATGATTAATGAACCCTTCGTGGGCTAATGATTTCAGATGTGGCATCATATTTAATCCTTAGCCTTGTCCTCTAAGCAGGCTAATCTTAACTTTTTGAGAGATGAAGCAACTGAGCTTCCAGGAAGTTAAGTAATTTATCCAAGGACGCATAGCTAGTGAGTGACACACCAAAGCTCAAAGCGTTGTTGTTTTCCTGTTTCCTCTCTAACAAGAAACTGTAACCTTGAGACTTAGTGAATATCCTTGTGCCAGGAATTCTGCTATTGGTCTTACATATCTTTTACATACCTCCCTACAAACAGTGAAAGAGGCATTATTATCCACACAGCTTAGACAGCAATGAAACCAGAGCTCAAGGGTTTAAACAGCCTCCTCAGGGTTTCAGGTACTCAAATGAGCACCTGGGGCTGGAGACCAGGCCAGCCTTTACCACCCACCATCACTGCTGACCACAAGGGGCAAAGAAGAGGCTGGGCTTCAGATCCTGAGGAACCCAGATCTCTTGGGCAGGACTGGGTGATTTCATCCAGTTCTCCAGTCCCTGCAGCATCTGCTGAGTCCTGGGTACCTGAATACTCTAAAGTGTTTGTCACACAGAATCTTCACAACTATCCCAGGAGCTGAAGCACCAACTGCCCCCTCAGCCTGTGAGGATTGCGAGGACCACTCCCCACAGCCTCCTTACCCCAGTGTGTGCACAGAGACTGCTCATTGGCCTTCTGTCACTACAACTAATCCTTGAGAAACCACCTAAGAAACGTTTATTTGGGCTCATAGTTTTTGAGGCCCCAGGCATGGATAAGCGCATAATGAGCTTCTTGTATGTGGTGGGGAGCTGTGTATGTGTCTGTGTGTGGGGGGAAGAGTCTGGATCCAGTACAATCACTCCTCCTCATTATGGGAGGGAATAGAAAGACAGGAAGAGGAAGGGAGCCAGAGGCCCACTGTCCCTTTCAAGTATACAGTCTTAATGACTGATAACCACCCATTAGGTTCCCCCCTCTCAAAGGAGCCCAGTGCTTTTCAGAGTCTTTGGGGCTAGGCAGAGGATCAGTCTTTGATGCAGTCTTTGGAGGGATACATAAGCTCCAAACTACTGCATGCAATACCCCTCAATAAGCTGGTGAGGGACAGAGGCAAATCTCTAGTAGCTTCTAATTGAATGGGTACAATCTAAGGAGATTTATGTTTTCTGTTAAATCTCACCTCACCTCAGTATTGCCAGCCCATTCCACAGATGAGAAATAGAGCTGCCTGCCAGAAGTCCCAAATCTACGTCAAGGTGTATGTTCATTCATTATTCCCTGGGCTGGATAATTAGTAAAATCATAGTGTTCAACATGATTTCTTTCTGGGAATAAAACACCTTTGGAAAGACAAAACACTGGGCTTGAGTTTTGGTAGTGTCATCACTAGCTGTATGACCTTGATTTGTTAAATCTATGTATGTATGAATGAATGAATGGAGTTTTTAGGCAGGGTTTCACTCAAGATCATGTTGGTCTCAAACTTGTGGGTAATCATACTGTGCCAGCCTCCCTAGAGTTGGGATGAAAACAAATTCAAGCTACTACAACAGCAATAGGTGTGGCTAAGTAGCAGAGATCTGGCCTAGCATACACAAGGCCTGGGGTTAGATGCTCAACACCACAAATAAATAAATAAAATAAAATAAAACAATAAAATAACAATATAAAAGCATCCACTTATTCGACAAATTTCTTTCCCATTCTGTACAGAGGCACATTTACCCTGAACCTCTTAATTAAATTTATATTTAACAAACATCAGTGAATATAAGAAAATAAGTTATGTGGTTTGTAAATTTGTGTGCTTCACAAAATCTTTTGTAAGGCATATATAAGTATTTATTTTTACTGATCAATTCTTCTAGGTCTATTATTCCACAAAAACATATGTCACTTTTGTTTTTAAAAAGAAAAAATATATAAATGCATATTGAGTCAATAGATGACAAAGCTCTGAGAAGAGATGTGATGGTCTTCTGGGTCCATTTAAACAGCTTACAAAATACAAATGCAAAAAACATGTTTCAGCACATATTTACTAAGATAATTGTTCTCTTCTATGGGCTAAATAACATGCAATTTCATACCTTAACTGAACTGCTTTTTTTCTCCTTTCAAATCAAACAAAATCATCAAAATTATATTTAGATAGCAATAAGGTAGAGGAAAAATAAACTGAAACTAGGCAGTTATGTAGGGAGGAATATGCCACTCCTGTCATCTGAACCATGGTGTGGTTATACAGATGTAGTCAGGTAGACCTCTTCAGGTGTAGAGCCAATGGCTCTTAGAACTTCAGGAGGCAGGGAAAGGGGTTCTTTGTTCATCATTGATGAGCTAGCTACCTGAAACTAGTCCTGACTCTTTTTATACTTGCTATATGACCTTGGATAAGGATACTCAGCCTCCTTCTGGTGTTTTTTTCTTTATTTAAGTTTCTTCTTGGTGTGTGTCTATGTGTGGTGTTCTGTGTGTGTAACTGTGATGCATGCATGTGGACGTGAAGATGCTCTTTCACGTGTGTGTGTGTGTGTGTGTCTGGTGTATGCATGTGCATGTGAAGATGCTCTCACATGTGTGTGTGGTGTATGCATGTGGACATACAGATGCTCTCATGTGTGCATGTGGTTTATGCATGTGGACATACAGATGCTCTCATGGGTGTGTGTGATGTATGCATGTGGACATACAAATGCTCTCATGGGTGTGTGTGGTATATGCATGTGGACATACAGATGCTCTCGTGAGTGTGTGGTGTATGCATGTGGACATACAGATGCTCTCATGTGTGCATGTGGTGTATGCATGTGGACGTACAGATGTTCTCATGACTGTGTGTGGTGTATGCATGTGGACGTACAGATGCTCTCATGGGTGTGTGTGGTGTATGCATGTGGACATACAGATGCTCTCATGTGTGTGCGTGGTATATGCATGTGGACGTACAGATGCTCTCGTGAGTGTGTGGTGTATGCATGTGGACGTACAGATGCTCTCATGGGTGTGTGTGGTGTATGCATGTGGACATACAGATGCTCTTGTGAGTGTGTGGTGTATGCATGTGGACATACAGATGTTCTCATGGGTGTGTGTGGTGTATGCATGTGGACATACAGATGCTCTCATGGGTGCTTGTGGTGTATGCATGTGGACGTACAGATGCTCTCATGGGTGTGTGTGGTGTATGCATGTGGACATACAGATGCTCTCATGGGTGCTTGTGGTGTATGCATGTGGACGTACAGATGCTCTCATGGGTGTGTGTGGTGTATGCATGTGGACATACAGATGCTCTCATGGGTGTGTGTGGTGTATGCATGTGGACATACAGATGCTCTCGTGAGTGTGTGGTGTATGCATGTGGACATACAGATGCTCTCATGGGTGTGTGTGGTGTATGCATGTGGACATACAGATGCTCTCATGGGTGTGTGTGGTGTATGCATGTGGACATACAGATGCTCTCATGGGTGTGTGTGGTGTATGCATGTGGACATACAGATGCTCTCATGGGTGCTTGTGGTGTATGCATGTGGACGTACAGATGCTCTCATGGGTGTGTGTGGTGTATGCATGTGGACATACAGATGCTCTCATGGGTGTGTGTGGTGTATGCATGTGGACATACAGATGCTCTCATGGGTGCTTGTGGTGTATGCATGTGGACGTACAGATGCTCTCATGGGTACGTGTGGTGTATGCATGTGGACGTACAGATGCTCTCATGGGTGCGTGTGGTGTATGCATGTGGATGTACAGATGCTCTCATGGGTGCTTGTGGTGTATGCATGTGGACGTACAGATGCTCTCATGGGTGTGTGTGGTGTATGCATGTAGACATACAGATGCTCTCATGTGTGCGTGTGGTGTATGCATGTGAGTGTATAGTTGCTCTCACAGGTGTGAGTGTGTTTGTGTGTGTGTGTGTGTGGTGTATACATATGTATGTAGACATGCTGTCACAGGTATGTGAAGTTATGTGTGTCTGGTGCATGAATGTGCATGTGCAGATGCTGTCACAGGTATGTGAAGTTATGCGTGTATGGTGTATGCAGGTGCAAATGAAGATGCTCTCACAGGTGCATGCAGGCTAGAAGAAAATGCCATGTGTCCTTCTCTATCATTTATTGGCACATTTTCTTGAGAGGGAGTCTCTCTCTGAATGTGTATCTTAATTTTCCCAGCAATTCTCTGGACTCTCCTTCCCACAGGATTGGGGTTATAATGCCCTTCTGTTTATATGTGTCCTGCATAATCAAACTCAGGCACTCTCAGTTCCTCATGCTTACAGAAAGAAGTCTTACCCTCTGAACTGTCTTCTCCAGCCCTAATTTTATTTTATTTTTTGTTATTTTATCTTATCTTTTTGAGCCATTGTCTTGCCACGTAGCCTGGCCAGTTCTTAAATTTGTTATACATCCCAGGCCAACCATGAACTCTGGATGTCCCTGACTTAACCTCCTGAGTGCTAGGATTATAAGTGTGAGGCACTGTGCCCAGCATCTTTTATACAAAGAACTACAATCATGAAGAAACAGTCTTTTGGTACTTCATATATTCATCCACTCTTTCATTCATGATCTAAGCATTCATTATGTACCAACCATGACCAGGGTCCATACCTACTATATATGATATTTAGGAGACAAGATAAGCCCAGATGAAACTCTTCTCATCCATACAAAATGTACATAATAGTGGAGATACAGATACTCAGCCACCAATCATATCATTGTTTGCATTTGTGTCAAGGGCTTGAAAAAGTATTGCTACATAGGAAAGCAAAAATCAAAGAGCTCAGCTGGGGAAGGGAGGAGGTGGGTGTAGTATAAGGAGATTTTCCTGAGGAATTTTCTAAACTGGCATCCCAAAAGGTCCTTCCATGGTGGCCAGTCAGCCCGTATAGATTGTCCCTGGAAGAAAGAGCAGCCTGTCCAAACGTCTCACGTCAGGGCCTGATTTGATATAACACTGAAGGGTTCAATGCAGTTCACATTTGTATGACCTCTCACTGGGATCAACTGCAGGCAAGCTAGGCAGGAAGGATTTTAGACATGGTCACACTAATGGTGGTGGGAAAGAGCTATTTAGCCTACGAAAAAATAAGTTGATAAAATATTACAGATAAAGAATGAACCCTGCCATTTCAACTCTACATTTTCAATACTGCATAGTGTCTATTTAAACAATAAAGGTGCTACTTCATACAAGGGAGTAATAATTTATTAAATGAGCAGTTTAAGTCTCTAACAGTAAGCATCTTTTACAAAGTCCTTGGGACTTGCTTACAATGAGTATCTTGCTTTTGAACACAGGTCTTAATCTACTTATGATACTTTGCCAAATTGTGAATGTATTCACAAAATAACTTAGGGTGAAAGTAACCTTAACAAAAAATATCATTTAAGAAATATCCACCATGGGGTACTTTCCTTTCTAGTTGGTTAATGCGCACCATGCCTGTTCTTCCCATTAGTCCCTCATACCAAGTGAATGATACAAACTGCACATCACAGACAGGTGGACCATGGTGTCCCAAAGGCCACTGACTAAGCTAAGATTTACTCTGAGCTGCTTGACTCCAAAGACAAAATTATTTCCATCCTACCTTAAGGTTCTTTGATATACTTATAGAACCGAATCACTGCATGGATATCAGGTCACATCTTTTTTAAATGGTCCCCTCCCTCATTAACCCAATAGAAATCTACCAAATTTCAGTGTTTCAGTATTTGATTGGCAATGTTACCAGTATTAACTGCTGTCTTTCTTGTGTAGCAATTTGCTTTCCCTAGAGATAATAACTTGCTTTTTGTTACATTTGCTTAATTTTTTAATAGATCTATTATCGAATCTTCTGAACTCCTTGCAGAACTCCAAACTGCCTTTCTGAGGAACTTCTCAGTATAGCATTTATAAAGGCTTTGTCAGAGCCTTTGATCTCCCTGTAAAGCAGCTATGACCTGAGATTTCCTTTTTCTAAGAGCATAGAGTGCCCTGTTTCTCCATTGTTTTCTGGATCAACATTGTCTTCTGTCTTGATGCTGTTTTAATACAAGGTATAGTCCTATAGATGCTTACAAAGTATAACCCAGGCAATCTTTAGGGGAACTTGCATATTGGAAAATGGCTTATACTTATTTTACCCATGAGCCATAATTGGTTCTGGTGCAAATGGGATACTAAGTTGAAAATGAATACCCCTTCCAAATTGCAAACCACATTTTACTTTCTTCTTAGTTCAAACATTGCTTGATGAATGTCAGTTTTTGTTCCTTTGTGTGTAAATAGCATTAAACTAATATTTATCCACAGCTTCCTATAGATTTATAGATATTTCTTAATGTGGAACTCTTCTTTCATGGTTAAAGACACTCACCTCCCTTGTTTGTCCCTGTGGTGTTGAGGATCAAACTCAGGGCTTTATAATGCTAGGCAGTGTTCTACCACTGGTCTATATAACTCACTGTCAATAAACTCTGTCAATATGGAAAACACACATTTCAACTCTAGAAAGTTTTATTTACTTATTTTTTGTATTATTATTGTTTTTTTTTTGTTTTGTTTTGTTTTGTTTTTTGAGGTAGGGTCTCACTCTGGTCCAGGCTGACCTGGAATTAAGTCTGTAGTCTCAGGGTGGCCTTGAACTCACGGCGATCCTCCTATCTCTGCCTCCCGAGTGCTGGGATTAAAAGTGTGCACCACCACGCCCGGCATTTTTTGTATTATTTTTGACACCTTCTCTTGTTTGGTTTTATTTGTTCTTTGTCTTTCTATTAAATGATAATATCCATGTGGTTTGGGTTCTATATATTTTCTTCTTTCTTTTTTGTAAAGATGCCATTGACTTTCATTTTTTACTGACTTTAAAAAATTATACTTTCAAATTGTTAATTTCAAACAGTCTTCCCTGTTGTCTGATTTTTTTAGTGCCCTATTCTTGTTCCTGGCCACATTATTTTCTCCTATCACTCTGAAGATGTTAATTAAGGCTTTTTGAAGTTTCCTTTGACTGCCAGCACAGTTCGGCTAATCTGTGTTAGCCTTTGTGTTTTATGCAGCAAGGCTGCCTCAACTCTCTGCTGTGCTTTGGCCTTCCTGTTATATTGCAGGAAAGGCAATGAAAGACAAGCAGCATCTCTGTTCCCCCGGGGGGCTGTTCTACTGCAGGGCACTTGAAAGACTCTTGGGCAAGGAGCTCTTTACCTGAATGACCAGTGGTGGCCAAAATTGGAGGTCAGCTTATCTTAAGCCAGGCAAGTTTCTTCAGAAAGGAATCCTTCCTTCTCATGCCAGGAAGGAATAACCTTGGCTTCCATCATGCTGGAAGAAAGACTGTTGGGTATCACCATGGGAACGTAGACTCTCACCCTCTCTATTCTTCATCGGTGCCTCATCTCTCTCCCATAGCTGAGTCTGCAGGAGCTTCTCTTCAATCCTTTAAAACACTGAACTTCATTATGCTAAGATGGCAGAACCAGAGGATTCTGGGAGTGAGGAGTGTCTAGAAAATTTCCATCAACCTATTATTTTTGATATTCCTAATGTTTATCTTCTAATGTACCTACACTTCTTGCTGGGCCCATCCTGGAGTGCCCATTTAAATCATAGTGTTCTTTACTAAATTAGTTGCCATCTATTTCTGTTCCTTTTATAAAGAAGATACTCCCTCCTGGCCACTTTTATTTCCACTGACTGGGTTTCAGACTTTGAGGTTTATGTCTTTTGAACCCTTTGCTATAAATTTTGAGAGGTTCGAGAAGTCACAGGAGGTCAGCCCTCCATACTAACTCCACATTAGTCACAGCCCTGCTTGTCACAAAGCAAAGCAGAAGACAAATGCAATTCTCTAAACACCTGAAACACCAGCTATGTTTCCCATGTACCCTTAAAGTCTTACAAGCAAGTATAACTGTGGTGGTTTGGATGGAATAGATGGCCCCCAATATATTCAGTTGTTTGTTTGTAGTTTGCATCTTTAGCCACCTGGCTAGAGGCAGTGTCTCTGGGTGGATTTTAAGGTGTGGTGGTGGATTTCAGATTTCAATCTAAAGATATGCAAAGTGTACCTAGCTGGAGTTCCTGAAGTGTGTTGTGGCTTTTGACTTTTTGGCCTGTGCTTCTCTTTGTCTGCTTGGGCCTGTGAAGGCAGGCCAGCTTCTTCTGTCATTTATGGAACTTCCCCTGGATCTGTAAGCTTCAGTAAATATCCCTTCCTCCATAACTGTGCCTGATCTGGAAGTTTATCTCAGCGAACCTGAATCTGTCTGCTACAGTAACTGATATGCAAGCCTGCAATATGCACATCAAGAGACTCATCCATTGTTTCACACTCATAAAGAAACAAAGAGGAGGGGCTAATTGGCTTCACAACTCAGATGGAGATGCAAGAATAACATAAGATGAAAAGATATGGTCCAAAGGCCATCAAACCCAGGATGAAGCCAGGTGTGGTGGTTTGATTCAGGTGTCCCCCATAAACTTAGGTGTTCTGAATGCTAGCTCCCCAGCTGATGGATATTTGGGAATTAATGCCTCCTGGAGGGAGTGTATTGTTGGGGGCGGGCTTATGGGCTTTATAGCCAGTTTCCCCATGCCAGTGTTTGGCACACCCTCCTGTTGCTGTGGTCCATCTTATGTTGGCCAGGGGGTGATGTCCACCCTCTGCTCATGCCGTCGTTTTCCCCTGCCATCGTGGAGCTTTCCCTCAAGCCTGTAAGCCAAAATAAAACTCTTTTTCCCAGAAGCTGCTGTTGGTTAGGTGATTTCTACCAGCAATGCGAACTGGACTGCAACACCAGGGCTAGAGCCCATATTACAACACTTCTCACAGTACTATTCCTGTCAATTATTTCCATCAATGTTACCAAGCACATTTACAGTATCCCAGGTCTGCATCACCCACCACCTAGGTAGATGTACTCCATCAAACATAATAGCTAAGCTCAGAGCATTAGAAAACCTTCTGCTTAGATAAGTGTTCCTGATCCAGTTCCAGTTGAATGAAGTCAGCCCTCCATACCCATAGATTGAACTAAGCACTGAATAAAAATATTCAGAACAAAAAAATGCCAATACCGAACATGTACAGACTATTTTTCTTGTTCTTATTCCCTAAACAACACAGGATAACAACTATTTACATAGCATATATTAAGTACTTTAAGTAATCTAGAAATGATTTTAAAGTCTGCAAGAGGATGTGCCTAATATATGCCAAGTACTACACCATTCTATACAAGGGACATTAGTATCCATAGTTCATAGTATACACTGGGATTCTAGAAGCAACATCCAAGGATACTGAGAAACAGCTGTAGACAGGAATATCATACCAGATTTCAACCTTTGTGTGAATAATCCTCTTCCCTACACCAGAACAACTCCTAAGCAAAAACTGAAGAGGGACATACCAGCCCCATTTTTCATAGAGCAGGAAGATGAAGAAATAGACAGACAGACATTCTCTCTCTCTCTCTCTCTCTCTCTCTCTCTCTCTCTCTCTCTCTCTCTCTCTCTCACACACACACACACACACACACACACACACACACACCAGGCAAGACCAGCCACCCTAGCAGGCTTCTGCCCCAGCATGGCCTGTAGCTTCCTAGTTGGTCTGCTCCTCCCTTTCTCTCTGGGCCTCTTAAATGCCCTCCCATTTCCTGTCCTCCTTCCTTCCCTATTTGGAGGGGCCTCTCCCTACCCTTCTCCCCCACGCTCCCTTCTCGAATGAAAAGGCTACTATTTTCTACTTGACAGTCTTGTTAGACTGTGAATACACATCTATTGATTGCATTTGATAGAAGAAAAAGGGAAGGAAGGGGGGAGGGGATGAAAAAGAAAACCACACAGTAACACATTGCCTGACTTTGTGACTCCCCAGGGGATATGTCCAATCAGTGGCAGAAAATTTGAACTGTGTCTCTTTCTACCTCCCGAGCCCTTCAGCGTCTGAGTAACCAGCTGCTGTGGGTATCTCACCAAGCCCCACAGAGTGCCAACTCCCAGCCTCCCTCTCACCTCCCCCTCTTCTGGGCTCGCACATCATCTCTGACACTGACCCTTTGTGCAAGGCTCTGGCCAAAGTAAGTGTTCTTGCAAGAGCACTGAGGAGGCAAGAGAGCTTGCTGTTAGCAAAAGCTGGCCCCAGAAACTGAGTGACAGTGAAGTTAGTGTGCTGAAAGCTTTTTCCAGTTTGAAAAGAAAACGCAAGTAATTAAGAAGCCTACAAGTAGAGAGCAAACACCTAGGTTTCCATTCAGGTTTTGATATTTGCTAGCTCCATTGCAGGGAAGGGAAGTGTCACTTCAACCTCAGGGAGAAAACGTGTCCTGTGAAGGATTCTGTCAGCATCCGTCCCGCAGAGATACAGAGATGCAGGGGGAGGCTTGCCTGGCTCTGTCCCTGGGGCTGGGATTCACCCTGGGTGTGGTGAAGCAGGCTGAAGAGTCCCAGAGGTACTTTCTTCACTGAATGTGCATCTTTCCACGGGACAACTAAGTCAGCACCTAGCTTTAGGACATTCACCATGTTTACAAGTACTGTTTGCTGAATCCATAACCATGTCTGAACACCTACTGTGCCCAGAGTGACCCAGTCCCCACAAGTAAGTGAACCCTGCAGAAAGCAGGCAGAGAAACTCATACAGTGTCCACAACATCAGAGAAAGGAGAGGGAAAACCGAGGGACAAGTATAAAAGCCCCTGAGAAAGCAGGGATGGTCACGCAAATGTCCCTGTCATTGTCAGGAGAGCTGATAGGAAAACCTCCAGGTGCTCAATACCGTGATATACTAAGAATGCACTGACCGTTAGACAAAGATATTGGGGCAATTTCAATGCAACCAACCAGTACAGTACTTAACCCATATGCACTCCTTTGAGAGTGGAAACACTGAACCAGGTAGTAATGATAGCAGAAAAACAAAGCTTATTATCTATTTGAACTAAAATTGTGCCAAGCTGAGGATTTAAATGAATCTGATTTTTCTCCTCAGCTAAGGATTGCATTACCACACAGCAGAGCAACAGCCCTTGCATGAAGAGGCCCTCCTACAAAATTAGGTTCTTTAAGCTTCACTAGGTACCTATGTTTGACACATTTACTTCTGCTTTTGATGTTTCCTTGAAGGATATAAGAACCTCCAAAGGTCTCCAAAGTTCACTTACACTAAAGACTGACAAGTTAGGATGTTAACCTACAGATGCGTTGATCTATAGTTGAGCTATTGAACTACAATCTCAATACAGTGTTGTATCTAAAGCTGTCGCTTCTTCTACCTTAGAGGTATGCTGAATGCTCCCTGCAATAAACAGCTCTCCCCAAGAACACAGACCCTGGTACTTGACTTTATACTGGTGGAGCTTGGAGCAGAGTTTTGAGTGGAATTTTGCTCCTTCCTTTGTCTTTAGCATGAACAATAAAGGTCTCATCATTTCTACTACCATCAAAACTTTCAAAGGGATCAAGAAGGAGGGGCCTGAGCTCCTCATAACCATGAAGCAAGAAAGATTATGAATCCAATCAGATCACTAAACCTCAGCCTTCTTTCTGGATGCAGCTTTTGCTGCCTGGCATTGATATTACCAGAGGCTACTTAAGTGCATACTTACTCTTATCTGAGATGTATGGATGGATATAATAGTGTGGTTAAAGTTGTGGCACAACACAGAAACAGGAGGTCAAAGCGAGCTTGGTGCAGCAAAACTGTCACACACATATACATGCACACATGCACACACAGGTACATACACATATGTATGCACACATAGGTAGGTACACATACATATGCACACACAGTCCACAAATGGATTATGCAAGCATCCCTGTGTCACCAGGATACCCAGGACATCTCAAGCTGCCACTACCATGTGTCTCTTTTGTGACTACCTTCCATCCCAGTCCCAACTGGATCCAATTTCAACACCCATGCTGAACAAGGGCTCCTGTGGGTCATACCCTTCCCACCAATATATGTCTTCAGGATTATTCAGTAAATATATGTGAAATGAATGCATAAATAAGTAAATGAACATCCTTGTCCCCGTTGTTCTCTTACAGCATGGGGAACAGTCACAAATGACCCTCATAGTAGCACAATACAGATATTACAGATATCAAAGACACTTTTCAGTAAGATAGGCCAAGATAGACTCGGCCTATGTGGCCTTAGGTAGGTACCTTCTCTTCCTTGAGTCTCCAGTTTTGTTCCTTGTGTATTAGTGATTAAGTGCACTGTCTGCTGGGACAAAATAACTGACAAAAATCAACTTATGGATGGGAGAGTTTGTTTCATCTTAGAGTTTCAGGTTACAGTCCATCATGACCAGGAAGGTACACAGGAGCTTGATGCAGAACTGGTCACATGCAGCAACAGTGAGGAAGCAGAGAGCAATGTATTCTGCTGTTCACTCATTTTCATACAGTCCAGGACCAGAATCATGGGTCTTCCCACCTCAATTAACCTAATCAACATAATCCCTGACAATCCTGCACAGATTCTAACCTAACCTAGATAACCCCTCACAAGTAATTCTAGGCCTGATCAAGTTGATAATCAATATGAACCATCACACTGGTGAATTAATAATGCTCACCCCATTGAGCAGCCAATAGGAGTTGATAAAAATAGAATTCTATACAGAAGTAAGAAGAAAATGACCCAATGAAATTTGAGGAAAAATAGTTGAACTTGGAACAGATCATTCTCAGTGAACTTACCCAATCAAAGAAAAAAAAAAAATCACCACATAGTCTCACTCATCTACAGCACCCAAAATGAATCTACCCAAGATGCCTTACATACCCAGCAAGCATGTCATGGACTAGACAATAGGATGGGTGGAGAGGGAGGCGAAGGCAATAGAGGGATGAGAAATACAAATCTAGACCCAAATGGCAATGGTACCATAAAATTTTACTTCCAAAAAGGCAGACTGAATGGTGAAAACTTCACCAGGCCCTTACAGGGAACACCTGAACCACAAGACACTGGAGAGGGTATAATGAACACTAACCTTAATCTTCTGTATCTTCCCTCCCTCCCTCTCCCTCTCCCTCACTCTGTCTCTCCCTCTTCTCTCTAACTCTTGTATATTAGCTATCTTTTTCCCCCTTTGCTTAGTGGGCACTGACCTGTAACTCCCAGTACCAGCATGTGGCTGTCATCCACAATGAGCTTTTGATCAGAGAGACCTACAAAGTTTCCTAAAAGAAAGACAGATTTCTGTCATAGTACTTGATGACCCACCAAAGGTTAAAGGTAAGACCCTACTACTGAAGACACCTTATGTGGTTGACATGTAAAATGGAATGGCATGGCTGAAGTTGGAAGAGAGCCAGTTCCCAGACAGTCAGCACATCTAGTGCCAGAGGGTGCTACATGGGCGACAAGGGGAAAATGACCAATATCTGTCCAAGCAACTCATGGTCTAACCTACTTAGCAACAAATAACCTGTTGTGATGCCCACACAAGTGAAATAGTGGCACACAGCCATGTTGGAAAACCAACTGCTCTTGATTTGGCTAACTGATCCCCTCAGTGGTACAGGACTCATAGCTGGAGCTGGAAAACAAGTCAGAACCATATCCAAACATAAGCCCACTCTCCATTAGCAAGCTACCATCAATCATGGGCTACAAGAAGGCCTACACCTATTAAATTCTCTATAAAAAAAAGTAAGGGTTATCTCATTTGTCCTGGTGCTAACTTACTCTCCATTGGAGAATCTGCTTCTCTGTTTCAGATAGATGTAGACCCCAAGGAGAGAGCCACCCCATCAAACCTCAAAAGGGCCCCAGCTGAAACTAAGAAAAATTGGTGAAACAAGCAAGGGTGCTATTTTCCTGATGAACCAGATACCAGCACAAGGGTGAAGGAGATCAGCACAGAGAAAAACCAACTCCTACCAAATCAGAGAGCCAGAGCCCCAGAAGCCCCTAACACCTCATCACTGAAGCAGACCAAAAATGAACACAACATGGCTCAGGGAAATTTTCGGGAGATGGGGGGAAAGAAAGTCAGAGCCACATGTTGGGTTATGATATGCAGAGACATTTATCCTACCCATAACTGTGGGCTAACTCTATAATGCATGACCCATATACATCAACAAGGAGGGGCCAAGGGGAGAGGGTAGGTCACTGATGAGCCTAATAATGGTACCAAACTGACTGTACTTGATGAATAAAAACTAATTAATAAAAAAAAAATATGTGAAGCCCTTGGACCAGAGCTTTTTTATTGTTATTATTAGTTTTGTACACAGTGTGTATACAGCCATGTTGGTACCATTGTTAGCCACCTCTCTGTCTCTCCCCCAGCATAGGAACCCTCCATTGTGTAATGTGGGTTGTGCATTGTGGGAGCAGCCATGAAATATGAGTAAGGGGCAATGTCTCTGTGCATAATGTCCCAATGTGTGATTTTAATAATCTTTCTGCCCCCTATTCAGTGAATTTTCCTGAGTCACATTGGATTTGTTTTAGGTCTGCTTCAGTGATAAGGTCTTGGGAGCCTCTGTGTCTCTGGTATTTGCTTTGGTAGGAGTTGACTGTTACCTATGTCTATCTCCTTCATCCTTGTGCTGGTACCAGCTTCACCAAGAAAGCAGCACTCTTACTAATTTCCCTCATTACCCTGTGGTTTCACCTGGGGCCTTGGTGAGGTGCGATGGGCTATTTGTCTCCTTAGGATCTGCCTCCATCTGGAAAAGAGAAGCAAATTTTCCAATGGAAAGTGAAGTCAGCACCAGAAAAATGGGATAACCATTATTATTTTAGAGAAAATTTAATAAGTATAGGCCCTCTTACAGTTCATGACTGGTGGGAGGTTAATAGTGGAGAGCAGACTCATTTTTTGGATATGGTTCTGAGTTGTTTCCTAGAAGCAGCTATGGGTTCCATTCTACTGAGCAAATCTGTTAGCCAAATCAAGAGAAGTTGGTTTCCCACCATAGCTGTGTGCCACTATTTTACTTCTGTGAGCATTGCATCAGGTTGTTTGCTTCTGAGTAGCTTATACCACAAGTCCTTTGAGCAAATGTTGGTCATTTCCCTGCAGCTACTCATGTAGCACCTTATGGCACTAGACTAGCTCTCTGGGGACTAACTCTCTTCCAGATTCCAACCAGGTCACTCTATGTTCTGAACCAACAGCATATGGAGTCTTCAGCAGTAGGGTCTTACCACTAACATTTGTCGGGTCATCAAGCACTGTGATAGAAATCTGTCTTCTTTTGGGAAACCCTGTAGGTCTCTCTGATCAACAGTTCATTGTGGATGTTAACCAGATGCTGATACTGGGTGTTACAGGCCAGTGCCAAGGAAAGTAGGAAGAAAGAGATAGGTAATATAAAAGAGAAAGAAAGAAGAGGGACACAGAGAGACAGACAGAAGGAGAGCAAGAAACAGAGAAGATTAAGGTTAGTCATCATCATACCCTATCCAGGGCCCTGCCTTTCAGGTGTTCTCTCTAAGGACCTGATGAAGGTTCTACCATTTAGTCTGTCTTTTACAATATAGAATTTTATGGTACTGTTGCCATTTGGGTCCAGTTTTGTGTCCCTCCACCCCTGCCCTCCCCTCCTGCCCCACCCTCCCTATTGTCCAGTCCTTGATATGCTTATTATGTATGTCAGCATCTCGGACAGATTCAGGAGCCACAGATGAGTGAGACCATGTGACAATTATATTTCTGTGATTGGGTGAGTTTGCTAAGAATGATCTGTTCCAACTTCAACCATTTTTCTTCCAATTTCATTGTGTCATTTTTCCTTACTGTTGTGTAGAATTCCATCATGTAGATATACCACATCTTGATTATCCATTTGTCTAATGATGGATATCTGGACTGATTCCAGATCTTAGCTATTATCAGTAGCTATAAACATGGTTGGGCAAACTTCTCTAAACTGAGACATGGAGCTTTTAGTATAAATGTCCAGTAAGGGAATAACTGGGTCTGTTGGTAACTTTGTAGTCAACCTTTTTAAAAGTCTCCATATCCTTTCCATAGTGGCTGTACCATCTTATATTTCCACCAGCAGTGGATGAGGGTTCCTATTTATCCACATCCTCTCCATCATTTATTTTCATTTGATTTTTTTAATGTTTGCTATTCTTACTGGGGCAAGGTGGAATCTCAAAATTGTTTTAATTTGCATTTCCCTGGTGATTAGGGATGATGAACATTTTATTAAGTGTTTGCCATTTGTATTTCTTCCTGTGAGAACTCCCTGTTCAGTTCTCTGCCCCATTTTGTGAGTGGGTTGTTTGATGTTTTATTGTTTCAGTTTTTGAGTTCTTTGGAGATTCTAGAAATTAGGCCTCTATCAGTTTTGTATCCAGCAAAAATTTTCTCACATTCTGTGGATAAGCCATTGGCTATGCTTATTGTATGTTTATCTGTGAAGAAACTTTTCAGCTTCATGAGATCCCAATATTTAGTGAATTTTTAAGTTCCTGAACTACTGGAGTTTTGTTCAGGAAGTCTTTTCCCATTCTTATATCATGAAAAGTTCCTTCAATTTTTTTCTTTCAGTAGTAGCTAAGTTTCCAGTCTTATATTGAGGATGTGCACCATTAGGACTTGATTTTTGTGCAGGGTGAGATGTGTGGATTGAGTTTCATTTTCCTGCATATGGTTATCCAGTTTGTCCAGCACCATTTGTTGAAGATTCTGGCTTTTTCCAGCCTACACTGTTAGGGCTTTTGTCAAATATCAAGCAGCTATAGTGGACCCAAAGTCCTGGTCCTGAATTCTGTTCCATTGCCCTATAACCCTTTGTTTATGCCAGTATCATATCTTTTTGTTGTTGTTACTATGGCTTTGTAATATAGCCTTAGATCAGGTATGGTGATGACTCCAGTGGTGTTTCTTTTGCTGAGGGCATGCTTGTATATTGGAGGCCTATTTCCATTCCATATGAATTTTGAGATCATCTTCTCTATCTCTGCAAAGAAAAATGTTGGCATTTTTATTAGTATTGCATTAAATATCTATATTGCCTTTGGTAAGATTGCCATTTTCACAATGTTAATTTTGCCTATCCAGGAGCATGGGAGGTCTTTCCATTTGCTCAAGTCCTCCTCAATTTCTTTCTTGAGTGTTTTTATGCTTTTATTGTATAGGCCTTTTACATCCTTGGTTAATGTTATTCCAAGGTATTTTTTGTTGTTGCTATTGAAAATGGGACAATATCATTTATTTCTTTCTCTGTGTCTTTTTCATATAGAAAGCTATTGATTCCTGTGCATTGATTTTGCATCCTGCTACCTTCTTGAAGGAGTTAATTGTCTTTTAGAGTATTGAGATGGAGGTTCTAAGGTCTCTTATGTACAGATTCATGTCATATAGGAATAGGTCTAACTTAACCTCTGCCTTTCCAATTTATATATGTGTTATTTCTTTCTCCTATCTTATTGCTTGAACTAGTATTTCCAGTACTATGTTGAAGAACAGAGTTTAGAGTGAACACTCCTGTCTTCTTCCTTTTTTAAAAATATTTTTTTATTTTATTTATTTATTCATTAGAGACAGAAAGAGGTAGAGAGAGTGAGAATAGTGCACCAGGGCCTCTGGCCACTACAAACAAACTCCAGATGCATACACCACCATGTGCAGATGGCTTACGTGGGACCTGGAGAATTGAACCGGGGTCCTTAGGCTTCACAGACATGTGCCTTAACTGCTAAGCCATCTCTCCAGTCCCCCTGTCTTCTTTCTGATCTCAATGGGAATTCCTTCAGTCTCTCCCCATTAAGTATTATTTGGGCTTTAGGAGCTTTATATATAGCCTTTATTATGTTGAAATATAAACCATCCAAATGACCCAGCAATTGGAGTTGCAGAGGTGGCAGGCAGAGAAGAGCTTAACAATCTGGTTGTGATAGTTGCATCTCCAGCCAGAGAGCCTCACCACTCTTATCCTAGTTTACTCATCTGTTGCAAAGGGAAGAACAAAATAGTGATCTTCATTGGTGGTTGTGATAAATGAATGACAATTCACATTTAGTACTGAGCAGAGTGTCTGTCATATAGGATGTGCACAGCTGACATGAGCTACCACCTTCATTAGAAGACAGTTTACTAAGCAGATAAAGCCTCTAGTCTCCTGAGTTTACAATCCAAACTAAGTTGTAACTGCTAAATAATCATTCACACAGCAATAAGTTGTAATGTAATGATGGCCTGGGCATAACAGTGCATTATGTTCAGAGAGAAGTGGAAGGCTCGACCCGAACTGTCAAGATGTAAGGCTTCCCTAAAAAGGAGAGATTTATCTGAGCACTGATCAAGAGAAGGGGCCAGGCAGTGCTGAGAGGCCCAGGCAGAGGACACTACACTTGTGGCAAATGGTCATGACCCATTTAAAGAAGAAAGAGAAGGCCAAGGTAATCAGTGCCAAAGAAAGAGCCAAAAGCCCAGCAGATAGATGCAGGTAAAAGAACTCAGCAAAGTTAGATGATCAGAGCCTGCAGACTCTGTTGATTTCTCAAAGTTTCTACAGTGCTTCCCCAGGTCTTGTATGAGGCATGTGTGAGCAGTTTTGGTACAGGATGCAGAGTGGGTGGAAAGGTAGCAAATATGGATGTGGTGACTCTAGATGGAAGTACAGCACTGTAGTCCAGGCAAAAGAGAGGGTGGAGTTTTGTCTAAAGTTCTATATGATGGGCTTGGATTCAGTGGTAATGGAAAGTTTACAAAACTAGAACTTTGAGTGCTTATTCTATTTCTAGACATGCATAGTGTCCATGGCCAAGAAAGGACCCAGCTAAAGCAAACACCTTTAGGCTTAGGAAGTCAGTACACTGCTACAGACTGGGTTTCTTTAGAGTCATGTGATAAACAAGTTTCCCTCCTCAGGAAAAGTATTGATATAGTTTTTTTCTTGCTCAACTCAGTGTCCCTACCCTCCAACACACACACAAATAAGGATGATATATTTGAGTACAGAGATGACAGATGTTTTGTGTGTCTGAGTACTTATTTTCCTATTGGATATGATCCATGCATTGTGTCCCTCTATCTATCCCTCCCTCCTTCCTTTCTCCTCTGTCTCCTTATCTTATAAGGTCTTTCTATAGTCCATGGTCTCCTATCCATTACTCCATCCTCTACACAGTGTCCCCTCTGGCAGGTCCTATGTACAGTAGGGCAGTAGCCTATAGCTGACAAATTATTTTGCCTGTGGCTTAGTTAATATGGCCAGTTAGAAGAAAGAAAGGTATTAAGTAAAAAGTTATTATTGGACTTGAATCAAGCCTACATTCTGCAATTCAGCATTATCCTTCATATGTTCATAGCTTGGTGCTTGTTTGACTTGGCATTTCTCAGTTGGTTTAGAAATTGGTATGGAGAGAAATTGTTCTTCATGCCCATTAAACCCACAGTAATGGAAGCCATCACACATGTCAATGAAATGATCTCCTGTAAAAATCCATAGAAACAGGAGAATATAGAACCAAGTCTGAGAGAACATGTTACTGACCTAGCTGAAGAAGCCAATGATGAGGGGAGGTAGAGAAGAGGAGGAGGCTGTCATGAAGAGAGACCTGTGTACCACATCCAAGAGCAAAGAGGGTCTGAAGAAGGAGAGAGTGACCAACAATGCAGATAGTGACCAAGAAGTTGGGTAAGGTAAATATTAGCACTCTTTCACAAGATGATTGCCAGTGGGTATTGTTTGCTGCTGAAAAAGCTAGGGTGCAGCAGCCAGATTCCTGTGGGTTGGAACATGAATAAAAACTGATGTTGGGAAATAATAAATAAGGACAGCTGATTGAGAAACTCAGCTGTGAAAAGACAGGATCGTAAATTATCTCTCCATATGCCAACCCAGATCCCTGTTTCCAGGAACCCTAATGTTTCTATTGCTGCTGTCTTGGAGAAACTGAACTCTGTGAGTGTGATTCCCTATACACAGTCTAATCTCTTCTGATTACAGATTCTTAGGAAAGACGCTAATGGGCATTTTTTAGAGCTGTGTGGAAACCCAGTCTTTTAACAGATGAACAGGTGAATTTTAATAGAATTATTTGACCATGTGACCCACCCCAGTGAGCCTTCTGCCAGAAAATGTGAATGGGTCCAATGTGTTTTCCTGGCAAAGATCATCAACAGTCATCATCTCCTTTTCAGGGATATACAAGTGCCTGGTGTATTTCCAGAGAAAGCACATATCATAAACTGAAGTCTTTCCATCTTTACCTATCTGCAGCTACCTCCAACTAGTCAAATGCTCCAGGGAATGAATTTAGTCACTTGAACTTGTCTTACATAGTAACTTACACAATGACTGAAAAAAGTTGTATAATGGACAATATTCTCGCTCACGTTCGTGGTGATGCTAGTTGACTAAGTTGGATTTCTGTTGGGGCACACAGAACAGTGCACACTAAGGAGGCATGGTGATAAAGCGTGATATGGTGTCTCTGGTGGAATCCAAGAATAGAAGAATGTCATGGACAAGACACCCCATCTAAGTTGCTCTATCCTAGTTGCTGTGTCTAAGTTCTTATTTCTTTGGTAGAGTTGAGAGATGTGCAGTCTTCTTCCTCAAAACATGCCTACAACAAGGATATGGAAAGAGAGACCACATCCTACATGTTATTTTCTCCCTGTGAGACAAACCAACCTCCTAAAAAATATTATTTTAAAGAAAGAGACAGTCTCCATTCTAGGACTCCCACCTGGTTTTCCTTCAAACAAGATTGTTTAAATCCAGAAGGGTTCTATCTAGCTTCATGTTTAGAATTTTGTCTTCACATTTCACAAAGAGAAGATTTAGGAATGCTAGATTCAATGAAATACCTCTGGTGAATTATCCTTTGTTCTAAGGATATAGTGCCAAACCCATGTAACTATGTGCATATGCAAGAGAAGGGTGGTGACTCCTGCAGTGAGAAATGCATCAGGCAACCAGAGAGGAAGCAGAATCAGAAGAAACCTTGGGTTTCTGTTAAATTCTGAAGCTAAGTGTATGAGTATATGCAACACCAGTTAAATAGCCTCCAAAGCTTTCCATAACAAAATGACAACTATGGCCAATGTCAATATTTAGAATTTACTGTTCCCTCTATATACACTAGGAATAGTGCAAAACATACCATGTGTTATTATTCCAATGTAACTAAAATCCTAAAGATTGGTGAAGCTGCTGTCATCATTTCACAGATAAAGACACAGAGGATAAAAAAAGTTGAGTAACTTGCTCAGGCCTGATAAGAAATATGCTGTGATGTGATCACTAGTCTGTCTCTAAAGCTCATGCTCCTAATCACTTTGCTATATCACACTTCAGTTGGTAAATCCATACTCAGATTCCAAGCTCTAGTATCTTGTTTAAAATATAATAAGTTGCAATGCAGTGGAGTCATCTTCCATGTGGACAGCTTAATTCACATATGACTATGAGAGATACAAGGCCAGCACACAAACCTGTAAATGCTCTAAGGCCTCCTTTCCTTCAAACCACCACCATCCCTGCCTGATGGACCACAGATTGTATGAGCTAGCACTCCATAATCCTCAGAAATTCTACTGGGCAGAGTTCTGCTAGCCACCAGTTTCTTGAATTATTCCCAGAGTCTGAGACATTCTACTTCCACAAGTGTTTATTTGACTAGGTAATGTCACACCAAATCCTTATTTGCAAAAAGCTATACATAGCAAATTGTGTAATAATATCTGTCAGGCAACATGCTAAATAGTGGGGATACAAAGATGATAAGCCCTGTTCTAGGATATCAAATTGATGCACTAATTAACACTAATAGCTTAATTACCAATAATGGCTTAAAGCATTACCCTATCTAGTTCATTTTCCGAGTCTTCCAAGGTTCAAAAGAAAAGAAAGAACTTTCAGTGTGGATTTCGGCACACTTTGAGATTATAGTAGAATGGACAACAGGACAACAAGAAGAAAGCTTGCTAAAATTTTTGATTAAGAAATATAAAGGTTGGGCTGGAGAGATGGCCTAGCAGTTAAGCACTTGCCTGTGAAGCCTAAGGACCTTCAAGGCTCAGTTCCCCAGGTCCCACGTTAGCCAGATGCACAAGGGGGCGCACACATCTGGAGTTCATTTGCAGAGGCTGGAAGCCCTGGCGCGCCCATTCTCTCCCTCCCCCTCTATCTGTCTTTCTCTCTATGTCTGTCGCTCTCAAATAAATTTTAAAAAAAAGTTTTAAAAAAAGAAATATAAGGGTCTCCTCTACTATTGCTTAGATGTGATTTCTCTACCTAAGAGGTGAGTTGAGGGCCACAAGCTCATGGTAACTTCAATTTACAGAAAAATACACTATCAATAAAGGGAAGCCTGAACAGTGCTTCTCAAACTTTAGCATACATATCACTTAGGGGCCCTGCCAAAATTCCAATTCTGATTCAGAAAAACTAAAGCCTAATAATCACATTTCTAATAAGCTTTCAAGTATTACAGCAACAGCTAATCCCCTACACTTGCAAAGCAAGGTTCTAGAATCCTTTCCCTCCATTGTCATTATGTGGCACTAACTACAAGGATTCTTCCACAGATAGGGATCTCACTACCCTTAGGGTAGCTTTAATCTTTAACCAACTGAAATTACTAGAATGTTATTGCCATCTTAAGCAAAAGTCTGTTATCCTGCCCATTAAATACTTACCTAACCAAAAATTCTGCTTGCATTCAAATTCCCAAGCCATGTGATGGAAAGGAGCTATGAAAATCAATCATCATCAAAAACATAAATTTTCACTGGTGAATTTTGTCCAGCTACACCTGATTCTGCATCCCTTTGACTCAATAAAGGCTACGCTATGAAAGACCTTACTTCCTAGTGACCAATAGGCACATATGGCCACGTTTGCATGTACTGTTCAGTATAGGGATCTGGAAATTTATTAGTAAATGGTATCATTTTTCAGTGTGATGGAAATGGAAATGGGGACGGCATAAAAAAAATCCAATCACCTGGACAATGCCCCTTGTACATAAGCACTTAGACAAATCCTAGCCTGTCTGACTCTGTGAGCCATGTGATAGGAAATTCGAGCACCAGAAATGGATGTGTTTCCTAGCCTGAATTTTCTTCTAGACAACACTGTGCCCATAGGGGCTTTATAATTTCACATTAAATTCCATTTTCTAAGGATCCTTTGAGGATCAGTGATATATTACACTGGCTTTGGATAAAAATGAGAGAAAACAATAGTCAAACAAAGGATCAAAATTTGAGGTACAGCTATCCAGGAGCATCTAAAGTAAATACTGTACAATATCTGAAGGTTTACATTTTTAACTGCAGCTCTTAGAGAATAATTAATTGCTCATGAGGACCTGTGGGAAATCAATGCCACCCATGCAACCAGAATCTGATTTCTGATGGGCTGACAGTGTCTAAGTCATATCAGGTTCATAGGTCATATATTCTGTTCTCAGCTAAGGGAAACACCAAGAAACATGTATCCCCAAGGCTGGACTTGTGGCTACTTGGCCATGGACATTGCTTTAGCTCTATTTTCCATGAGAAGAAATTTTTGAGAGGACAAAGAAGTAGATCTATTATGCATCTATCTCCCCCTCAATCCATATAGTCTTGTCACCACTTTGTACCAAATGGAAACCTTCTCAGGCCCCAGTTATGGCTTAAATGAAGCATACTGCACCAATATTGCATGGTTCCATCTGTTATTTTATATTTTATGAAATTTGGCTAGTTTTGAAATATTATAATTATATCTCCTTCCTACATTACATATGCAACACAGACATTTTCTGAAACATAAATACAGTATGTGGGAAATGTGACTGTATTTATAGCTGTTGCTTTGTAGAAATCAAAGGGCAGCTTGCACCATAGTCAGGATAACACAGCCTGCCAAAGAAGTAGGGTCCCAGGCTGGGCAGCTTACCTCTCCACACCATGCTCCATCCTCTAGGGACATTCCACAGATCCTATGACCCAAACACATATGCATATTCCAAGCATGGTCACGTTATATTCCAAATGCTGCAGGGTCATATGTGTCTGTATTCCATAGGTTATCTCTGAAGGTATCAGACACTGAGAGTGATATCCAGAGACTTTGAATGGGCACAGAAAGGGTACAATACTATGGAGCTATGAAGGAGAGTGACAAGGCAGGAAGATGACAAGGACTTCAGACTCAAACAACCAGGAAATTGGTTGGAAGAGTTCTTGGAAGAGATCCCTGTCAAGGACAGTCATTCCTTGGCCCTTAAAACTGTCCCCTTGCTTCTTTGAAAGCAAATTTAGGGCGTAATGGCTCATTTGGTTTGTGTGTCAGGAGGTGTGGAAAATGGTCAGAGCTACTCGGAGTCTAAAATGGATATGCTCTGGGATTGATTTCATCTTCAAAGGAGAAAATAGCGTTGTTTACCTGAGCGTTGTTTTCTTCAAAATGCTGCAAAGTGCTTTGCAATAGCAAAAAGAAGAAAGCAAATGACGAGTATTTGAGATTCCCTTTTTGTCTCTGCAAAACAAAGGCATTATTTAGTGAGAGAGCTGTTGATTACTCCAGGTCCTTCTGCCACTGTCTTTATACTCCTTCTTAGGATTCATACAACCCTACCTCTGGAAGTACTGTCTTTAAGAGTACTCCCTGCTTTAGACAATCTTCCCAGGAAATATTCCATTGGTGTTGCATCTTCTTAAAGAAATTATTTAGGTTAGTTGGTAGGATTTAAAAATCAGAGATTTCACATAAAACCAAGTTTGTCTTGAAAAATCCTAAGAACTGGCATCATTGGATATGCGTTTTTGTCTTGCAATAATCTGCCTGCTCTGGATAGCAGCTGCCTCCCTTTGGAACACAGTGTTCCTACACTTAGCCCTCTCTCCACTCCTACATGCCCCTCTACTCACTCTCACCTACCCAGTCCTTATAGCCTCATATTTATGACTTCTTGAAGTAGGTGATTGAATATTTTGGAGAAATATAAATTAGGAAGTTAAGGTAACTTTTTTTTGACATAGGTTTGGTGAATTATTAAATATATATCCATAAACACTCTAACAGGAAATTAAGTATAATTTACAAATCTTTATTTTACTATACTTATCTACTGACTTATCAGTCTTTTAAAAATATTTTATTTATTTATGTGCAAGCAGAGGAAGACAAGAGAGAGATAGACTGAGTATGCCAGGGCCTCTCACCACCAGTCAAACTGATTAAAGATCAACAAGTTGGTGGATCTCTAATAGTAACTGAGAGAGGCAGACTGACACACACCTGGAACCAAGCACCAGCCTATGGTTCCACCTGTGGTCATAGTTTCATGGCAGTAGCTTCTCTAATCACCACATGCCACACTCCAATTTTGACTCAAGGAATCGTATGGACTTCCATACGATATCAACAACAAATCTAAAAAAAAAGTTTCTGTGTTGAAAAATGGAGTTATTTAACTAATGTTAGTTGGTTTTTGTATTAACTTTCTGATGAAGGAATAAACATTTTTGTGCATTTTCCCTTTAAACCTGAATATTAATATTTAACATGGTTATTCTATAAATAAAGACAATTGTATAATTAGTGGACAGCCTAAAGTCACATAAAGGAAGGTCAGAGAAGCCCAGATTGCCCTTATACCAATTACTGTTAAGATAGAATTTCAATTTAAAGGCTTGAATTTTAATATCTAGTGATTATACATCCACACCCTCATGAACAAGGGGGCAAAACCTACTCAGTCTTGAAGTTAATGAGAATCACTTTAAAACAATGTTCTGTGGACAAGAGAAATACATTTGTTTAGGAAGTTTAATTAGTGCTGTTTGGAAGTCCATTGGCTAACTTTCTCATATGTGTATGGGAGAGAAAGTAAAGACAAACGACAATCAAAAAAAAAAAAAAAAAACAAGGAAAATAAACAGGTTTTAGCAAAATAATCCTGACTCCAACAGCACAGAGGACTATAGGTAGGACGATATGGTTGAATACTACATGGTACTGCCTAGGAATGAAGGAGATTGTTGCAGTCAGCTCCTTGTTGCTGGGACAAACATCCAACCAGAAAAACTTATGGGAGGAAAGGGTTTACTTAAAGCTTACAAATTCTAGAGGGACATATCAATGGTGGAAGATGCTGGCTCATTTCCATAGATTCAATCATAGAGACACCAACAAGCAACCAGCAAGCACCAACAGCCGGAACTCAAACTCCCTTTACACCCCATAGGACTGGATTCAAGATTCACCTCCATAACACCTTAGAGCTGACTTTAAAGTCCACCCCCAGTGAAATGCCCCTGTAGCAGGGATATGCCTGCTAAGGTTCAAATAGGAAGTTTAGTCAAAAATGCCTGAGTCTATGGGGGTAAACATTCAGACTGCCACAGATCCCAAGGCAGCAATAACATAAGAGTTCTTAGGGTTCCCCTGCACTCAGATAAGAATCCAACAAGCAAAGAGAGGGTTCAAACTCAGAGACCTCAACTTAACTGAGTCATATAGCATAGCTATGTCAGACACAGCTAAGAAAATAAATTAAATATACATATATCAAAAATATCCTGATTTCAGATATCCAGTGCTTACACTTGGGAGTGACCAAGATCATGCAAGGCACTCTGAGGAAAAATGAAAGCTTTTATTTGAGAAAAGCATAAGCTACCAAGGGTTGACTCACTACAGAGGAACACAGCCAACCAGAGCTTTCAGGTAGTGGGCTTTATAGGTCTTTTTTAGTTGGAGGAAGGTGTGAAAGAAAAAAAAAAAAACAACTAGCCTCTTGAATAGAAATGTTCATTTAGGAGAGATCATTACATGAACCATTTAAGATAGGTAGGGTGTGACACCAGAACAGTGACCATGTGACTTCTGACATAAGGGGGCAGGAAACCATGACCTGGGGCACTGTTAGGACAGGAGTTGAAAATGACAGGGTGGTTCCTTAAGGAATGTGGATTATCTGCTTCCTTATGCTTCTGTCACTATTCTGCTGTCCTAGGTGACTCCATCTTGGGATTCTATCTCGACCTAACATCCAGTACCCACATAAATGTCAGGTGTGGTTGTGGTGGTACACATAGAAATCTCAATACTGGGAAGAAGAAACAGGCATAATCCCAGGGAAAGCTGTGTAGTTAGATTAGTTCTGAGTTCACTGAGCCTGTCTTAATAGGCAAGGTGGACAAGTGATAGAGGAAGACACCTGACATCAGCCCCCAGTCTCCACACATTGACTACATACATTGTGAATACACATGTACACACACCCCATACACACAAGAAGAAATCCTTCCTCCACCTCTAGCAGCTATTACAGTCTTGTCTGTACAACATTTCAGCTATATTTCTGGAATCTGCAGTTTGACTTTTTTTTCTACCCTTGGGTTCACTCCTGCATCTCTGCAAATGAGGTCTTCATCTTCCCACTAGATTAAATGCTCTTAAAAGTACCAATCTGATTACATTCTCATCCTTACTGCTTTCCAGGCCTGACATTCATATGAACCCAATAAACATTTGTGCTTAACATATAACAAGTATCAAGAATAAAGATGCCCAAATTCTTTAGAACATAAAGCCTTGCTTGCTTCATGAATATGTTCTCTCAGGTCTCTCCTACTTTATGGTCTATATTCCTACCACGCCAAACTACCAGACAATAACACATTACTATTATACTTGACTGAGCCTTGGCACATGCTGTTTCTTTACCTAGCATGTGTCTATATGACATCTTTCTCTACCTCATCCCCACCTTTTAATCTAGGTCCTTCCCTGTAGAGGCTGATTTTAAACATTCCCTGCACACATGCATACATACACACTAATCTTATGCTCTTCCAAATGCTGCTATATTGTACTCCCTTTGATTTGGAGACAATAAAATGACTCTTGCTTTCAACCCAAATGCCTGTTTTTCTCAGACTCAGTTTTACATTTTGGGCTCGTATGTGGCAAATGTTGTCAACCAATCTTGAACTTTTTTTTTTTTTTTTTAGGGTCTCATTGTAGCCCAGGATGACCTGGAATTCACTATGTCATCTCAGGGTGGCCTCTAACTCATGGTGACCTTCCTACCTCTGTCTCCTGAGTGCTGGGATTAAAGGTGTGAGCCACCAGGCCCAGCTTCAGACTTTTTCTATACCTACTATATCCAACCAGGTAAATACCTAGCTCAGACCCTGGCATGCTAGCACTGGCACCTCATCTTATTTCATGTTTCTGCACAGTACACATAGTACCTGGCATTAGGTATGTTTTCTTCATAATTGTATTTATTTATTTAAAAGACAGAAAGAGTATATGTATATACATGTGCAAACCAGAGCCTCCTGATACTGAAAATGAGCTCCAAAGAAATGCACCACCTCATGTACCTGACTTACATGGGCACTGAGGGATCGAACCTAGACTGGCCTGCCTCAGAGCAAGCACCTTCAATTTCTGGCCCATCTCCCCAGTCTATATACATGCTTTCTTGTCAATTGTGGCTACGTGGCTTCCTCACTAAGAAATAAGGTGATGCATTATCTTGTGCATAGAGCAGCTTAAATGCTGAGAAGATGCCTAACAAGCAGTCACTCTAAGCAGGAGCCACCTCTGGCAGACAACTGCTGACATTTATACTTTTTTTTTTTTTTTTTTTTGCTATAAGACTTCTTTTCATTAATTGTATCAAATTTTCTCTCCTTTCACTGATTTAAATGACAGGTGGCTAAAGTGGTCATTTATTCTTTCTGGAAATATTTAATAGGAAAATTTAAAAAACCATATAATCTTCAAGAAAGTCAGAGGCCAAGATATAAGCAGGGCATGGTGGCTCATATCTGTGATCTTAATACTTAGGAGGCTGAAGCACTAGGATTGCAATAAATTTAGGACAACCTGGACTTCATAGTAAGTTCCAGGATAGCCTTCACTACAAAGTAAGATCTTGGCTCAAAGCAAACAAAAAGCTAAGTTGTACACCCCAACCAGTCACTGAAGTGGTATCTTCCATCTCTCAGGAGGCCACTCTCAGCCTTTAGGCCTGAGCTGTGAATTTGCACAGCCCAGTGGAAATGCCTCCATAGAGCATGATATTCTCTTTGTGCCTTTTCTTCACCATCCTAACATTTCTCAGAGCTGCTTGTGCAAGGGTGGGTCTTTTCTCTTTTCTCTGTATCAGTAGCCTGGACATGCACAAGCACTTCATGCTCAGGAAATACAATGAAGTGAAGTGGAAAGACATGGAGCTTGAACTTGATAAACACAACAAAAAGAAAATCAGGCTTAGAATATTCTGTTTATATCATCCATGGTGCTTCACCTTCCAGGATAGGCCCTCTCTCCCTTGCAAGGTACACTAGAGTTGATTCCCAATCACTGCACCTCGGCCTTCAGATGAGTTCACATTGGCAAATTGGATGCATGAGCTTAGAATGTTAATTTAAATAGTAAAACAAGGCTGAAGACATAATTCAGTGATAGAGTGCCTACCTAATCTGGCATGGTCCTAGGTGTGAGCCCCAGGACCTTAAAGAGTGAGACATATAGAGATGCAGATTAGCCACAGAGGGGCAACAGTTCAGTTAAGACTTGATCCCAGTGGTACAAATTTGTGGATGCCTTTAGCTACTCTGTGAGCCTGGGGAGGGTCCCAGTGCTGTGATGCTATGAATCTAGTTTTCTTATTCATCCACTTGTTCCTTCTTTGTGTGTGAGCTGTCCTATTGACTCTGAATTCCACAGGAATCTCCATGAGATGTATTTCTGGGGCTTGGACTAGTTATAATTGATTTATATTTCTCAGAACCAATAATTTTGATAGGTACATAGAAACACTAAGTTTCAACTTCTTAGCAATACAGGGGCAATTAGTCTTCATTCCTGAGTTGATGGAGATCTAAGTAAAATGAAGTATTTGGAGAAAGTGCTACATGGGAAACATAGCAAGCAAAATACATCTGAATTCCAGTATCCTTATAAAGGCTCTAGAGCCCACCAGCCAGAGGAAGTGGGTTTCAGCAGTTGTAGCTATGTTGGGATCCCCCAGAGTACATTGCTTAAATGTTTGTGAAAGATAAAACAATGTTTACCATTATGTTGGAAGCAAGGCTTAATTAATGTTTGCAAACTACTTGACATCCTAAAAAGAAAGGTGCCATTATCATAATCAGTTGATGGCAAGGAACACAGAGCTAGCTAAAATGGAATGGATTGCACAAGGGTCCAAGAGACAGATTTTTTGAAACAGAATTCAATCACCATACAATGCACTCCTATAAAATATACAGTTCAGTGGTGTTTGGTAGATATTCGGGTATGTGCCACCACTACAATAGCCATCTAAAATAAAATCTTCATTACCTTGAAGAAAATGCATCATTTTCATCTATACCATTCCCAGTCCTTTGTCTTCCTCACCCTAAGCAACAGCTACTATACCTCTATCTTTGTAGCTTAGACATGATTTTATGCTGTTCCTAAAAATGGAATTAGATAATAGGTGGTCTTTTGTGACTGGTTCCTTTCACTTAACTAATGCCTTCCATTTTTGCTCATGTTGTGGTATGTGTATGTACTTAATAATTTTTCATATTAATGGGTGTTATGGCTAGTTTGAGACAAGGACTTGCTATGTAGAACAAGCTGACCTGGAACTGTAATCCTCTTGCCATAGCCTCTTGAATGATAGTAGTACAAGAGTGTGTCACCATGCTGTCTGGTACTGTACGTGTTTTGTGGCCAAATCATGTCCCCTTCTATGATATCTGTTCTATGGGTGCATATGTGATGAACATTTGAGTTGTCTATGCTATTTCCCTGTTGTGAATAGTGCTGTTAAAACACATGAATATAATTTAAAAAAAAACAAAACAAGTTTTCAATTCTTTTGGATGCATATCTAGTAATAGAATTTTCATGTCTTCTAAGGACTATATGTTTAACTTTTTTTTTTGCAACAACAGACTGTTTCCCACAGCCACTATGCTAGGTTATAATCACATCAGAGCAATGCCTTTTTGATCTTGTAAAAATGTGAAAATTTCCTTATAAATATTTCTGCTAGAATCCTTTATGGAGTTTTTTTCTTTTTTTTTTCTTTTTACTTTTTAGGAAACTGTACACATTACTACTTTTTCATGTCTGTGTATCCTTTGCTGTGTAAGTACATCCAGCTTCTATCCACTTATACACACATCTTACTGTGGGTTTATGTTTACTAAGAACTCCATCAACCACTCTGACCCCTCTGATCCTGAAATTTGACATGCATTGTATGATTGTATTCTGGCTTTCTGGCATCCTCTCTAAGCCGGCCAACACTGGACTGGAACACACATGGCCATTTTTTCTATTCTATCCAGTTTCCTTGTTCTGCTTTGGCCCCAACTGCTTTATACATATCTAAAGATTTGCTATGAAGCTTAACTTCTTTATATACATGTTGGAAAAAGTACATATGATAATTTTGTAAATCCATTACTTGAACAATTAGGGTATTTAATGATAGGTAAACAGCTATGGAAATATTTCATTGGACCACAGAATAGCTTAAAAACGTCAGTCCTGCAGTCTAGTAGAACAAGTTCCCTCTAGGCACTACAGCTTACAGTTATTGTTCAACCTGCCTAGTTTACACATTTATATTTTCTACTGGATGCTATGGGTGTTTCAATTTGTAATTCCTCACATAAGGGATCACTAAAATAATGTTTTCTTTTTAAATATAACATATCCAGTCTAGCCCTAAGCTGTGTTTGGGGGTAAATCTTGAGAACTTGTTTGGAGGTTCTAGCAGGGGAATGTATCTACTCATATACCCTTGACTGAAGACCTGTCCTCCTGTCTTTGGGGAAGTTCATCCTTTACAACCGAATACACAGCTTTGGGGTGGATGCACATGGAGTGATGAAGGAGGAAGGGGACACCCACCTAGCCAGCCAGATCAGCTGAATGAACCCTGTGATCAATGGAGTGACAGATGTCACAGCCATATCACCCTCACATGCTGGGGGTGAATCTTGAGTCCATCCCTACTAGGTGTGTAGAGAGAACAGTTTGAGTTCTGGCATGTTTGTGATGCTAGCTATTGGTGGAGTCTCTCTGCTTGGACCTATGAAAGGGTGCCACGTTCTTCCACCATTCATGGTGTTCCCCTCAATTTTTAGATAAATGAATCCCTCCCATAAAAAGTGTAACCTAACCATGCCTTACCAGGCTCTTTAGAATATTACACTAAGAGTATTTTACAAGTTGGTTACAGTTACTATTGTTGGATGGATACTATGGAGAACTACTATTGGATGGATATGGTGTCAAGGCTATAATTACCTGTGTTTATACCCACAGGTTAGTACTGCTCTCAGCCTTAGTCAGAAGAGCTTTTTATTTTTTCCATTCTTCAGTGAGTGGCAGTGAATGCCATGACTAATAACTGGTCAAAATGTTGAAAATTAGTGCTCTTATATGCTTAGCTCTCTCTGAGACAGCTCTATCAGCCTCTCAAAAGCTAATGTAACTTTAAAGAAAAGGGGACAAAAATTAGGAGAGCTGGACATAAGAAGCAATGGTATGAAACTCTGTCATCTGGATATGACAAGGCTACTGCACTCATGAACTCACAACAGCTGTGATTATTTGTGCAAGACCTGCATAAAACAGGGACAGTCAATATTCTGTCATGGATGGAAAAGTGTCCTTCCTCAAGGAATTAATGGTAGTTTTTGTTTGCTAGGGGAGGCAAAATCATTTTCTTCAATGATGCTGTGACTAAAAAGTGGTGGAAGAAGGAGTTCAATAAAAGAAGGATAAGAAAGATTATTAAGGAGGGCTGGAGGAATGGCTTATGAAATAAGGTATTTGCCTGCAAAGCCAAAAGACCCAGGTTCAATTCCCCAAGACCCATGTAAGCCAGATGCACAAGGCACACATATCTGGAGTTCATATGCACTGGCTGGAGGCCCTGGTGTCCTCATTCTCTTCCCCCCCCTTCCTACCTCCCTCTTTCTCTGTCAAATAAATAAATAAATAATAAAATACTTTTAAAATGAAGATTATTAAAGAATGTATATTTTCAAAATATCATATCCACATGTATGAAATTTGTCAAAAAGCAAAAAAATCTATATAATAAATAATTATAAATAATAAATAAATTATAAATAATTTAGTCTCTTCAACTGACAAATGGACATGTTTTAAAGGGAAAAATAATTACACATATAAAAGTAAATACATTCCAGGATTAAGTAAGTAAGTGCATAGACTGAGGTTAATGGGTTTTAGCATTCTTCAATGAGGAAGTAAAAGCATAGTTATAGAATGGGAGAAGTCAAGTTAGAAACCCTATTGGGCTAAAATAGAATTTTAGGTTATCAGTACAAAAAAAAAATTTATATCTATACACTAAAAAACCTAAAGGCAATGTTCTCCAGTGACATCACACCCATCACCTGAGTCTTTTTCCAATAGCATTCCTCACTAACAGGAACCAGCTTGAAGGGTTCAAGCTGAAACAGTTTTATCATCAAAATAAATGACCAACATATTAAAATCTATTAAATAAACAATCAATAAATCAATATTTTCTGCTCTCATCACATGTTCTCAGTTGTTTCATGGTGTTTTAATGAGGTGGTTCCTTAAGGTGAAGATCTATAGTGCTTCTAGTTCTGTTTCCAACTACAGAATAAAGAAACATTATGGTTCCTATCTGTCCCTAAGGTGGTGGGGATTGTCAGGAAGGCTCGCTGAGAATATCTGCAGCAGGAAATTCCCATGCAAAGTTCTAAAATCTTCTTGTAATAACCAGATCACCCCTCCTCATCTAACTACTTCAACATTTTCTCAGCTGCCAGGCCATGAAGCTTCTGGCCTTCTCCAGCTTCCCCACAGAATGGTTACAGTTAGGAAATGAAATGGTCAAACAAAGAAATCAGGGGCTGTTATACAGATGATGATGTTCCCAGAAGATGGGACCTTGCCAAATCCACTTTTCTCTCAATACAATTGGCTGCAGCCTGAAATCTGGTGGTCAAAGCCCATCTGAGAAGCTACATTTCAAGCCAAGATTTGGCTCTGAGAGGGGAACATGGCAAACCCGAGTTGCCAGGGTAACCAGGCTCCTGGCTTCAACATTTCCTACTTATGTTTTTTTTTAGTGTGGGGATAATGTTTTAGGAAGGTTTTACCCTTATTTTTAACCTCCAAATGTGTGAGAAAATGTCTGCCAAGGGAGTTAAAAGAACACACTGCATATAACTGACTAGGACCCCAGGGATTTAAAGGTCTCTCTAACTGAAAAATAACACACACAGGGCTTAGGATCTAAGCAACAGGATATTAGGAGTGTGGGTTGTAGACAGTCTCACAGGTCTCCTGCACAGTTTCCTTCTTCATTCAACCCATCCTTCCTATGCTATAATGATCACAGTGTATCAGGTATCAAGTGATTTACATCTTAGGGTATCTGGTAGTACTTTAAGAGAAACAGAGCTTAAAACATATTCAAGTGGATCATTTATCACACATCTGGGCCCCCCAATTTATTCAGATCATACTCATATCAGATTTGAAATATAAATCATTCACTATATCACTGAACCCAAAGCATGGGAGAACCCAGCTTTTGTGGAAAGGGTGATGATGCTTATGCCAGCCCCATCATTTTCTGGCTGAAAGCTCCCACTCTGGCTCCTCTGAAATAGATGAAACACAAAGCCAGTGGTTCAAACAAAATCTTCCCTGATCATGTTTGTCATTAGTTTCTGTGTCAGCAGTGCAGTTGGGGTAGATTTAAAGTTCTAATGAAAATGGAATACATAGGTTTGCCAATTATAGAAAGATTGCAGCTTATTTCTCCTGTTAGCTGCTAAGTTGCCTTAAGGGTTTAGATTAGAAGGCACAGAGAGAAGGAAAGGAGAGTTTTAAGTTTTGAACTTAACACAGAGAAAATTTAGTGAAAAACAGATGAGAAATAGACCATCTTTGAAGATTAAATTGTTAATAACTTTAAGCTACATAAAACATCAAGTTAACTCTCTCTATATAATATATACATAAGCATTACAAGTAATACATGCTATGTACTGTATACTATATATAAATTACATCATATATGTGGTGATGGATAGAAAGATGATAGGTAGAGATAGATAGATAGATAGATAGATAGATAGATAGATAGATAGATAGATAGATATAGATAGATGATGACTAATCTCCACATACACTCTGAGCACATGCTGCTATGTATTGAAGTGAGGGGTGCTTTTTTTTTTTCAAAGATGCTATCTCTTATTTTATTTTTTTAAATTTAATTTATCAGTTTTCTTTTCAGCAAATACAGGCAGTTTGGTACAATCGTTTAGGCTCATCTATGATCTACCCGTTTCCATTGGACTCTCTTTGTTGATGTAAATGGGTCTTGCATTGTGGAGTTAGCCCACAGTCATTGGTACGATAAATGTCTCTGCATATCATGACCCAACATGTGACTCTGACATTCTTTTCGCCCCCTCTTCCGCAAAATTTCCCTGAGCCATGTTGGGTTCATTTTTGGTCTACTTCAGTGCTGAGGTGTTGGGGTCCTCTGAGGCTCTGGCTCTCTGATTTGGTAGGGGTTGATTTTTCTCTGTGTTGGTCTCCTTCCCCTTTGTGCTGGTATCCGGTTCACAGGAAAACATCACCCTTGCTTGTTTCGCCAATTGTCCTTAGTTTCAGTTGGGCCCCGTTTGAGGTATGTTGGGGCAGCTCTCTCCTTAGGATCTGCATCTATCTGAAAAAGAGAAGCAGATTCTCCAATGGAGAGTAAGTTAGCACCCGGAAAGTTGAGATAACACTTACTTTTTTGACAGAGAGTTTGATAGGTGTAGGCCCTCTTGTACCCCATGATTGATGGTAGCTTGTTAATGGAGAGTGGGCTTACATTTGGGTATGGTTCTGACATGTTTCCCAGCTCCAGCTATGGGTCTGGTACCACTGAGGGGATCAGTTAGCCAAATCAAGAGCAGTTGGTTTCCCACCATGGTTGTGTTTTTGCACTTGTGTGGGCATCACATCAGGTTATTTGTTGCTAATTAGGTTAGACAATGAGTTGCTTGGACAGATATTTGTCAATTCCCCCAGTAGCCCATCTAGCACCTTCTGGCACTAGACACGCTAACTGTCTGGGGACTGACTCTCGCCTGGCTTCCAGCCAGGCCATTCTATTTTAGGTGTCAGCTGCGTATGGAGTCTTCAGCAATAGGGTCTTACCACTGGCCTTAGGTGGGTCATAAAGTACTCTGACAGAAGTCTGTCATTGTCTTCGGAAACCTTGTAGGTTTCTCTGATCAAAAGCTCATTGTGGATGATAGCCCCAAGCTGGAAGTGGGGGTTACAGGTCAGTGCCCACTAAGAAATTGAGGAAAAACATAACTAATATACAAGACTTAGAGAGGAGAAACATAGAGGGGAGAGGGACAGAGGGTGAGAGGGAAGATGTAGAAGATTTATGTTAGCCTTGATCCTACCCTCTCCCATGTCTTGTGGTTCAGGTGTTTCCTGCAAGGATCTAGTGAAGATTCAGCCATTTGGTCTGTCTTTTAGGAAGTAGAATTTTATGGTACCATTGCCGTTTGGGTCCAGATTACTGTTTTCCACCCTTCGATGACCTCCCCACCCTCCCCATCCATCCTATTGTCTAGTCCATGAGGTGCTTGCTGGGTATGTAATATATCTTGGGTAGATTCAGGTTAGGTGTTGTAGATGAGTGAGACTATGTGTTGATTTTTTTCTGTGATTGGGTAAGTTCAGTGAGAATGATCTGTTCAACCATTTTTCCTCAAATTTCTTTGTGTCATTTTTTCTTACTGCTCTATAGAATTCCATGTTTGTAATCCATTCTTCTAATGATGGACATCTGGGTTGATTCCAGCTTTTAGCTATGATGAATTGAGCTGCTACAAACATGGTTGAGCAAATCTCTCTGTCCTTTTGTTTGAAGGTTTTAGGGTAGATGCCCGGTAAGGGTATAACTGGGTCTGTTGGTATTTCTATAGTCAGCTTTTACAGGAGTCTCCATATTGCTTTCCAAAGTGGTTGTACCATTCTGCATTCCCACCAACAGTGAATGAGTGTCCCTGCTTTGCAACATCCTTGCCAGCATTTATTTTCATTTGATTTTTTGATGTTGGCTATCCTTATTGGGGTAAGTGGAATCTCATAGTTGTTTTAATTCACATTTCTCTGGTGATTAGGGATGATGAACATTTTCTTAAGTGTGTGTTTGCCATTTGTATATCTTCCTCTGTGAATTGCCTGTTCAACTCTGTGCCCCATTTTGTGAGTGGGGTATTTGTGTCTTATTGTTTAGACTTTTGAGTTCTTTGTAGATTCTAGAGATTAGGCCTCTATCAGTTGGATAACGTGCAAATATTTTCTCCCATTCTGTCGGTATTCTATTGGCTTTGCTTATTATATGCTTGTCTGTAAAGAAACTCTTCAGCTTCATAGAACATGAGCCACTGGGATTTTGTTCAGGAATTCTTTTTCCATTCCTATATCGTGGAAAGTACTTCCTAAATTTTCTTCCAGTAGTATTCAAGTTTCTGGTCTTACGTTGAGGTCTTTGATCCATTTAGATTTGAGTGTAGTGCATGGTGAAATGTGTGGGTCAAGTTTTAGTTTCCTGCATGTGGTTATCCAGTTTGTCCAGCACCATTTGTTGAAGATGCTATCTTTTTGCCAGCCTATATTGTTTGGGCCTTTGTCGAATATCAAGCAGCTATAGTTGCTTGACCCAAAATCCTGGTCCTCAAGTCTATTCCATTGGTCTATACTCCTGTTTTTATGCCAGTACCATGCTGCTTTTATTACTATGGCTTTGTAGTATAGCTTTAGATCAGTTATGGTGATGCCACCAGAGGTATCTCTTTTGCTGAGGATATGTTTGGATATGCGAGGCCTTCTGCCTTTCCATGTGTGGTGATGGATATAAAGATGATAGGTAGATAGAGATATATGATAGATAGATAGATATAGATATATAGATAGATAGATAGATAGATAGATAGATAGATAGATAGATAGATAGGTAGATAGGGATAAATGATAGATAGACATAGATAAATAGATGTAGATAATGATAGATAGATAGATATAAACAGGTGATAACTAATCTCCACATACACTCTGAGCACATGCTGCTATGTATTGAAGCGAGGGGTGCTTTGATATGCATCTCTCTACACAGATGAGGACTTCAAGGAATGCCCTCCTCCAAGCCTACAGCTGCATATGTGTGGCATGCATTATTTCTGGAGGACGTGATAGTAGCATATCCGTTTTAATATCTGTAGACAGCCCACAAAGATAATTAGCTCAGGCAAACAATGATAAACATGTCAAGATAGAAGAAGCATCTCTTTCCTTAAACAAGAAAGGAGAACGTGAAGGTGATTGTTTTCCATGGTGGGTGAACAACATACTCACAAATCTTCCCTAACACACTGTCCCTTAATTTGAGTTCATCTGAATTGGCCCAGGAGATTCCTGGTGATAGGTTCATAAATTTGGAAGTGGAATTCTAAATTTTACAATAAGTGATCATGTCTTTGGGACTCAAACATCCAGAGGTAGAATCTCTGAGCCTCAGGACAAACCTTAGTTATCTCACCATGATCTGATTGAAAAATGCCAGACATAGAACTCATCTTTTCCATACAAAGACATGTACAAGATAATTTTAGATTTGTAAGTATAAAGGAAATTAATGTCTTAGAGCCAATTTGACATTAGGCTATTTCTCTTGATGCTAAAGCCATCAGTGCTACAAAAAGAAGAAGAAAAAAAAAAAACACTCTCTTATTGGTTTATTTCCTGTGATGAAAAAAGAGAGAGAAAAGACGGGCAGAGAGAGAATGGGTATGCCAGGGCCTCAAGCCACTGCCAATGAACTCCAGATGCATGCACCCCCTTGTGCATCTGGCTTGCATGGGTCCTAGGATAATTGAACCTGGGTCCTTTGACTTGGTGGGCAAACACCTTAACTTCTAAGCCATTGCTCCAGCCCAAGATTTAATTTTTAAAAAGGATGACATCAGTTAAGGTGCTAGCCTGCAAAGCAAAGAATCTAGGTTCAATTCCCCAACACTCATGTAATCAAGATACATAAGGTGATACATGCTTCTGGAGTTAGTTTGCAGCAGCTGAAGGCCCTGACTCACCCATTCTCTCTTTCTCTGTCTTTTTATCTCTCTCAAATAAATAAAATAAATAAATAAAAATTAGAAAAATAATTTCTATTGACAACATCAATACATATATAACATACACTATGATCCTAGACCCCTCCACCACCCTCACTTTTCTCATTCTTGCATGCATGTATGTATAGAAGCACTGAGTCTCTTCTTTCCAGATAGTCCATCTTCTATTTTTTGATAATTTTTATGTATATACAAAATGTACTATGATCATAGTCACCTCTCTTCCTTCTGTCTTTTCCCAACCCCCAACTCCTTTCTCTGGCCCTTCATCTCTCTAACTATGCTCTACTATTTTTTAAAAGTAGGGTATCACTCTAGCCCAAGCTGACCTGGAACTCATTATTTAGCCCCAGGCTGGTCTTGAACTCACTCTCCTACCTCAGCCTCCCAAATGTTTGGATTAAAGGCATGAAGGACCACATCTGGACTCCTCTACTAATTTTTAAAATTTAGATGAGTTTTATTGTATGAGTCTTTAGGGTGCTGATTATATTTCCATCAGTTTATACTCTTATAGTCTCTTTTACCTACCTTAATAAACTCGTGAGAGTATATGGAAGAGTATTGAGAAATGTAAAGCCAAAGGAAACTCTGGTGACACTATGGAAGCTGAAACTTGAGAATCACAAGTCTGAGACCAGCCTATGCTATATAAGATGAGAAAGACGGAGAGAGAGATAACTACTATATGCCTATAAGTATCTTTGTTGATTATAAACTGTATTAGTTTAAGATGAATTATCAATGTTATATTAGAGTTTTTATGGAGACAAAAGAGCATTTAGCCTTCCATTAGAAGACACATTTACTTTTAATAAATATTTAAATGGGATGATGATAACAGGTTGTAATGGTCTAAGGGAGGTCTTACCTGTGACTGGGAAATTGACATGTGGGTTCTTGAGACCTTAGATATGAACAAGTAATATTTTATTTATTTTTTTCAATTTTATTAATAACCTAACACATGTACACAAAACAGCCTGGTCACACTCTCCTACCACCATCCTCTTTTGTCTTCTCTAAACCTCTATAAACTCTCCTCTTCTACTCAGCTGTCCCCTCTTCTACTTTGATGTCACTTTTCTGTTGCCCTCCTTCATCATCCAGGATGTGCTTCTTTGAGGTCATGAATGACTGGCCACTTCAGGAAGACAGAACTTAACACTTATTGTTTTGAAAGGAAAATGTTTAATTACATTTAACATTATCTATGTAATATTATAGATAAGTTTCATTATGTAACTACCAAAAATTTTTTGGTGTAAAAATAATGTTGGTTTGCTAAGAGAGGAGCCTTAGTTATTTCTTATTGAGTTTTTTAAAATCAAAAGGTTGTAATCTTTTTTTAATTAATTATTTTTGTACTCAGCAAATACAGTCAATTTGGTACCATTGTTAGGCTCATCCATGTCATACTCCCTCCCCATGCCCCTCCTTGTTGAGGTATATGGGTCGTGCATTGTGGAGTTAGCCCTCAGTTATGGGTAGGATAAATGTCTCTGCATATCATGACCCAACATGTGGCTCTGACATTCTTTCCACCCCTTCTTCTGCAAAATTTCCCTGAGCCATGTTGGGTTCATTTTTGGTCTACTTTTCTGAAGAAGAATCGACATTTACAGTGATGAGTGGGAGGCCTGCCTCTATGTAGGAATTTCCTACCTCTGTCTCCTGAGTGCTGGGATTAAAGGTGTGCACCAGCATGCCTGGCACTTTATTAGTTTCAATTTGATGGTCGTAATGATGAACTACTGAGTTAAAATTGATTCAAAGTATATTTTTATATTTTACATGGATTGATGGTGTTGCTATGACAACAGATTTTTTTTTCCCTTACTGAATGGTGCTGGGAATTGATTAGGCTGCTCAATTAGAAGACACCCCCAAACCTAAAGAAATATATAAATCAAAAGGTGTGAAAATCACACACAAAAAAGTATTAGAAACACAAAACCCAAGAAAAAATGACTTCTCCAATACTGAACTCAAGATATTGAAATAGGCAAAATTCCAGAAGAAGATTTCAACAATTTCCTATTATAGATGAGCAAGAACCAAAGGAAAATACAGACAAATAGATGAAGTCAGTGCAAGTCCTAAAGTGGAAAGTCTGCAACAAGGAAGAAAGTTGCCAAGTGGGTGAGAAAATCAGAAAAATTGAAGAAAAAATCAGTAAGAAAATAGAGATTTTGAAAATTTTCAAAATGACAACCAATATCTCAGGCTTAAAAAAAAAATCTCTTACAATGCATGACAAATAGACTAAGCAGAAAAAAAAAATGGTATAAGGGACACAGGGAAAGAGAGATAAAACAAGACATTCAAACATCAACATATAAAAATGAAATAAATGAGCAAACACACAGATCCAAAAATTATTGTATATTATCAAGAACAAATCCAAGAAACCATGGGCAGAAGGAGTTGAGATAGACAATAAAACTATGGCAGAAAATGTCCCAAGTGTAGAGAAGGAAACAAACACTCTGATATAATAGCAATTTCAAACCCCAAATAAACAGAAAATAACTGCTCCATTACTTATTACTATCAAGATCTGAAAAATAACAAGCAAAGATAAAAGTTGTAAGGCAAAATGCCAACTTGCCAACAAAGGTAAAAACATCAAAACAACAGCAGATCTTATTTCAGCAATCCTTAAAACATGGAGTGATGTAGTTGAAGCCTTGAAAGTAAAGTAAATAACTGCCAAAGAAGATTGCTACATCCACCAAACTTATCTTTTGAACATAATGAAGAAATCCTTATTTATATGTCCAGACAAGAGCAAACTAAGGAAGTTTGCTGCTACCAAGTCAGCACTGCCAAAGTTACTTAAAGGAATACTATATAGATAAGAAGAAAAAAGATAATCATAACAGAGAAGAAAAAATAAATTTCAAGAGAGGAATAACAATAAAGAAGTGCCAAGGAAGAATGTATTATACCTAGGAGAGAAAGCAACAAACCTCTGATACAAAGAAGGACATGACAGAAGAGCAGGAAACAACCATTGCAAAATGTAAGTGACCTTAACATGGCAATAAGGATAATCATACCAGCTGATTGCATTCAAAAAACTAGAGCTATAACTGGAGAGATGGCTTAGTGGTTAAGGCACTTGCCTGCAAAGCCTAAGGACCCAGGTTCATTTCCCTAAGACCCACATAAGCCAGATGCACAAGGTGGCACATGTGGCTGGAGTTGGTTTGCAGTGGCTGGAAGTCCTGGTGTAACCATTAACCCTCTCTCACTCCCCTCTTTCTCAAATAAATAAATAAAATTAAAAAAAAAACACTAGATCTAGCCACCTGTTGTCTCCATGAAACATATTTCACCTTCAGACTGGCTTTTAAAGAAAATGGATAACAGTGAAAAACTACTGTATAAAACAACAAAAAGAAAGATACAAAAGACTCAAATAATAAAATTTGAGATGAAAAGGGGGAGGTTACTATAAATTCTAATGTAATACAGAGAATCATTAAAGAGTGTGTTAAAAATGTATATTGAAAAATACTGGAAAATCATGACAGGGATAAATTCCTAGACTCATATGATCTATCAAAATTGAAACAATAATACAAAAATACCTTAAACAGATCTATAATAATCAATGACATTAAAATAGTAATATAAGCAAAGAAAAATTCAGGAACATATGGATTCACTGCCCAATTCTACAAGGCCTTAAAAAAACAGTTAACAATGTTCCTCCAACTATTCCATAAGGTAGAAGAGGACAAAACATTACCAAACTCATTCTACAAAGCCAGAATTACCCTGATTAAAAAACAAAAAAAAAAACAAAAAAACAAAAAAAAAAACCAGATAAGCACTTATCAATGAAGGGAAGCAATAGAACCATTTCCATGATGAATATCGATACAGAATTCTCAATAAAATTCTTATAGATTGATTTAAAGAACATCTTAATAATTTCACAGGCCAAATTTGTCTCATATCAGGGATGCAAGTTTAGTACAACATATGCAAATCAATGATACACATCAGCACAGAAGTAAAAATTAAGGACAGAAATCACATCAAAGCCTTCAATAAAGTTCAAAATACCTCCATAAAAGCATGAAGAATTTAAGAATAGAAGAAACATATCTCAACATAATAAAAAATTATATATGATACACCCATGGAGTACATGATATAAATGGGGAAAGGGTAAAAGCATTTCCTCTGAAAATAGGGAAGAAATAAGGATGCATACTCTCTCCATTCTTCTTCTATATAGTACTTGAAACCTTAGGTAGAGCAATAGAATAAGAGGAAGAAATGAAAGGGATACAAATAGGAAAGTAAGAACATAAATCATCCCTATTTGCAGACAGCATGATCCTAGAGTTTTAAAAACCCTAAATATTCCATTAGAAAATTCTTAAACCTAATAAGCACTTTTAACAAAGTAGCAGGATACAAATAAAAATCGAAATACAAAAATTAGTAGTTTTTCTATTGACCAGTCACAACCTGGACAGGAACAAAGGCAGAAGAAAAGCTCATTCACATGGCTTCTAAGCCAAATTAGTTAATAAACTATCTAGAAATAAACTTAGCTAAAGAAGTGAAAGATCTTCACAATGAAAGCTTCAAGACACAAATGAAATTAAAGAAACTAGAATATAGAAAGGCCTTTCATGCTAAAGGATTGTCAAAATTAACATGTAAAAGTGGCTTTATTAACAGACGTGGTCTACAGATTTCGTGCAATTTCCATTAAAATTCTAATGACATACTTTAAGAACTATAAAATTTAAAATCCATATGGAGGCACAAAATCCATGCCAAATGACCCCCTCAATAGCTGAAATAAACTTTAGCAGTAAGAGCCATGCTGAAGATATCATAGTATCCCATCTCAAATAATATTACAAAGCCCAGTAACCAAAACAGCATTATATTAGCACAAAAAGCCATGTAGAATGAAGAGAATAGAGTTATGAATAATAGACTAGATTAGAACTCACATAAATAAGCCTAGACACCTAAGGCTTGGAGGCTTTTTGTCTGTTTGTTTGTTTGTTTTTCGAGGTAGTGTCTCACTCTGATCCAGGCTGACCTTGAATTCACTATGTAGTCTCAGGGTGGCCTCAAACTCTCAGCGATCCTCCTACCTCTGCCTCCCGAGTGCTGGGATTAAAGGTGTGTGCCACCATGCCCGGCTCTTGGAGGCTTTTTTGAGGTAAGATCTCACTCTAGCCAAGGCTGCCCTGGAACTCACTCTATAGTTCAAGTTGGCTGCAAACTCACAGTGATCCTGCTACACAATGCCTATATCAGATAACTAACTTTTGAAAAAAATGTCAAAAACAATATATTGGTGTAAAGATAATCTCTTCAACAAATGATTTGTGTGCAAGGGGGGAGAAGCCAGATTTCCACATGTAGAAGAATGAAACTAGAAATACATCTTTCACTCTGAGCAAAAATCAATTTGCATGAATCAAAGACCTTAATGGAAAGCATGAGACTTTGAAACTTAAAAGACAACATGGGTCGGGGGGTACTTCAAGATACAGGTTTTGGCAAGAATCTTCTAAAAAGAAGTACAATACAATAATAAATGATCCCCAAGGATTGACAAAAGGAGATTACATTAAATTAAAAATCAAAGCTCCTACACAGCAAAGGAAACAACTACCAGAGTGAAGAGACCACCAAAGTGGGAGAAAAGATTTTGTCAGGCATATATCAGACAGATTTTAATACTTAAGATATATAAAAGACTGAAAATTTTAGTACTAGAAAACTCAAATCTTCCAATCAATGCATAGGTCAATGAACTGAATAGACAGTTCTCAAATGAAGAATTATAAATGTCCAATAAATACTTGAAAAAGTGTTCACCATCTTTATCCATCAGGGAAATGCAAATTAACACTGCTTTACAACTTCATTTCAGCCTAGTCAGAGAGGCATCATTAAGGAAACAAATGACTCCAAGTACCAGAAATTGGTACTTAAGCTGCTGATCAGAGAGATCTACAAAGTTCCCTCCAAAAGACAGGCTTCTGTCAAAGCACTTAATTATCCATCATAGGTAAAAGATAAGACACTATTACTTAATATAGCACATTCTGCCAACATAGAACATCGAGATCCAGCTGAAATCTGGAAAGAAGCTAGTTCCCAGATGGTTAGTCTGTATAGTGCTGCAAAATGCCACATGAGCTGCTAGGGGGAGATTATCAACAAAGCTGTGTGAAAGCAGGGTCCACTGCTATATGAAAACATTCAGCCTGACAAGACACACACACCTGTGCAATAGTGGCACACAGCCTAGGAGAGTAACCAGTGGATCTCTGATTGCCTAAAATACCTACTCAGTGGAAAGGAACCCATACTTAGATCTGGAAACCAAGTCTGAATTCTATGGAAACCAAGATTATGGACTCCAGTAAGATGTTCCCACTAGTCTTTGACCAAAAGAGAAGCCATCAGAGATTCTCAAAATCAACAGTGCTTATCCCATTTACCTATGCTGACATCATTCTTGTTGGAGAGTCTGTTTCTCTTTTTTTAGAAAGCAGTAAGAACCAAGGACAACCAAAATCTATCAACAACATGAGAAAAGACAGCTGACTCTCTGTCAAGAGATAAGCCACTCCTTACACATCAGCTCAGCCTAGATTAAACCAAGAGGAATTGGCAAGATAAGATAGAGTGCTATTTTCATGGTAAGCCTGATAAGCTATGCCAGAGTGATGGAGACAGACACTGAAGATACCCAAAATGTACCAAAATAGAAATCCAGAAGCTGCTGAGACCTCAAAGTAGACTTAAAGCACACCCACCAAGGCTCAGGAAATTTTGTGGAAGAGGGGCCAGAAAGATTGAGAGCCACAGGGTGGGAGGTAATATTTAGAATATCTTCTCTAGAATATAGAGGGAATATTACCCCCCTAACAATGTCTGACTGCTGCTCTCAGAACTCATAAACCACAACCATATAGTGAATACTAGCCGTCCCACTAAGGAGGGCCCTCAGTACAGTGGGGATAAGGAGGAAGGAAATTATGGTACCAACACATGATGTGTCCATAAAAAGCTTATACTTAAAAAATAAGAAAACAAATGACAATAAAAGCTGGCAAAGTTGTAAGGGAAGAACATTTATTGACTGTAACTGGAATGTAAGCTTATACAGCCACTATGAAAATCAGTATGGAGTTTCTTCAAAAAATGATAAAATAAAACTACCATATCATTCAGTTCTTGGGTATAAATCCAAAGGTCTATAAGTCCACAGACCACAGAGGTAAATGCACACCTAATGCTTATTGAAGCACTATTTACAATAGCCAGAAAATGCAACCAGCCTAGTTCCATCATTGGATGGGTGATAAAGCAATACTACCCATATGCACTAGAGTTCTATGCATGTGTGGTTTGGAATTTTATTCATCAATGAGCAAAATAAATGATGGCATTTGCAAAATAATGGGTACAATTGGAACTCATTATGTTAAGCAAAATAAGACAGGTTCGAAAAGTCAAATGCCACATTTTATTTAAGTATAGAACCTAGATTTGTGTGCATATGTATGCATTTACACATATTTACATATGTGTTCAAGAAACTATGAAAAGGATCATAAGAGAGAAGGAAAAGATCTTAATAGACATAAAGAAGGCAACTGAATACATCTGATAAAAAAAAAAAAGGAAATTAACTGGAAGAAAACAATGAACCAGCTGGAAAGGTGGTGTGAGCATGGGGGAGAGTAGTGGGAGAAGGGAACAAATGAAAACAAAGTAATATATCATACAGACACACACACACACACACACACACACACACACACACACACACACACACAAAGGTGCCATGATGAAACCTATCACTTTGTATTGTATGCTAGACTAAAAAAATTTAAAAATAAAAAGTCAAAGAGATGGAGGGAGGGAGAGAGAAAGAGAGAGGAAGGGAAGGAAGGAGAGAGAGGGGAGAAGACACTTTGGAAGTATCTTGACTGTTCACCATCTATCCCTTCTAAGGAATAATATGAAGATTTTACAAGTTTGAAACCAGAGGGCTGGGAATATGGCTCAGTGGTAGAGCACTTGCTTAGTATGTGGCAAGATGCTGGCTTTCAGCGTTGAACATTGCAGAAAAAAAAAATGTCATTATTCAGAAATCGAACTGCTATAGAATAAAAATGATCACTTTTCAGGGGATTATTAATAGAAATTAGCAGCCTTTGTGATGTACCATTACCAATGTCTATTACTATCACTAGTTACTAGATATGAAAAGATTTGGGAAAATATATCTCAAGATCAATTAACACAAACATACCCTAAAGTGATGTAAAAGTCAACATTAGCAAATATTTTAAAGTAGCTTCTATAAATATATTCAAATAATTTATAACACTTCAAGAAAAATATGGTTTAAATTAGAAAGCAAATGAAGACATTCAATGAAGAAATAATTTTAAAACAAAAGGGAAACTATAGTAAATTTCTAGAAGAAAATGGTATAATAGCTAAATTATTATTTAAAAATTTAGAAATATTTGACAGCAGATTAGCAGTAACAGAACAATAATTTTGAAACTTTGGATAAAAAGTATCCAGTTTTTAGTAGATATTAAAATGATTGAAGAAAACTGGGCAAATTCTCAGAGCTTCATGAGACAATTTGAAACAGTGTAACATATGTAAAATAGGTAAATAATTGGAAGAAAATGGAAATGAGTCAGGGAAACAAAAAGGTGAAGAAATGTAACATCTGAGTATTCACTAAGTTTGATTTTAAAAAAAGTAGTTTCATCCAATGTTCAATAAGCCTATGGAAAAAATATACAAAAAGGAGCATAGGTACATCATAGGGAAACAAGAGAAAGAAAATCTGTGCAGAGAGAAGCTCAGGGCAGTGGAAAGAGCAAGAAACAGATTACATGTAGGGACACAGCATGGAGGAATATTGAGCTTTCAGAAACAAAGGGAGTCAGAAAACAATGTAACAACATCTTAAGGTGCTGAAAGTAAACTCTCAACATAGAATGCTACACACAGTAATAATATGCTTCAAAAATAAGAATGGAGGGCTGGAAAGATAGCTTAGTGGTTAAGCGCTTGCCGATGAAGCCTAAGGACCCCGGTTCGAGGCTTGATTCTCCAGGACCCACGTTAGCCAGATGCACAAGGGGGTGCACACGTCTGGAGTTCATTTGCAGTGGCTGGAAGCCCTGACGCGCCCATTCTCACTAACTCACTCCCTCTCTCTCTCTCTCTCTCTCTCTCTCTCTCTCTCTCTCTCTCTGCCTCTTTCTCTCTGTCACTCTCAAATAAATAAATAAAAATGAACAAAAAATATTTTAAAAAAAGAATGGAATATAAGCTTACTTAGGAAAAACACAGGTCAATTTTTTTACCAGTAGATACACAGGACAAGGACTTCCAAGGAGTGATACCACATGGGCACTCAGTTCTGTAGTAAGAAAATAAGTAAATGTGAAATGGTATATGTTCTTTTCAAACAACTCCATCAGACTAAATGGTCTTCATTATCCATGGTAATGTGAGATCATAGAATGACTAAACACACTGTAGCCATGCACAGTGATTTCAATATCAATGTGAAAAACTGACTATTCCATGACTTTTAAATTTCAAAATATTAACTCTTACAACTGATTATATGAATATATAAGGAAATGAATAGTAAAATTAATATTTGATTTGCTATAACAAAACATTAGAAACATTGAGAAATAAAGTTCTTCTATTATTTAAAAAATGAATTATTGAAAGTAGTTTTAGAAGTGTTTGGCTTCTTTTGTGTAATATATCACAGAGAGTGAGTATGTTTCCTATGCCTTGAAAATATTTTATACTTCCTATTAAGCATGGACTAATTTCTTTTTGAACTTTTGTGTATTCAATGTCAAGAACTCTCTGAAAGTTCTTCTAGGATGACTGGGATCCTTGGGGCTAGTGCCATTACTTTTTATAGGACATCATTACTTATTTTTACCACAGCCAGAAATCCATAGTTGGGTGTTCCTTCTGCTACTCTAGAGAAGCTCCGTCCAAATTCTGCTTCTAGCAAGACATGCTCATCTTTCTTTCATGCATTTCATTTTTGTTGCAAGACTCCCTCATTCGATTAACATTTTTGAAAAGAATGAAATGTGAGTTTACCACTGGGAATGATGAATGGATATTACATATGTGAAGTGATATGTATGTGTGTGTGTGTGTGTGTGTATATGAGAAATGTATGAAGTGGCATGTGATACAACATTTACACTTAGATATTTTAATTATAACTTTAATTGAGATAATTATAGATTTGCATGCAATTGTTTAAAATAATATTGAGAGATACCATGGAATCCTCATTCATTTATAACATATTATAAAGTAATACAGTATGATAAGCAGCAGGGTATTGACATTCCTAAAACCTGTTCATTTTACTCAAATTTCTTTAGTGTTACTTTTAAGTGTAGCTCTATATGATTTCATTACACATGTAAGTTTGTGTTTGTACCACCACAGTCAAGATGTAAAGCTGATTATGACCTCCAGGATGCCTTGTACTTTTCTTGTAAGATGGCACCTAGATTGCTCTTTCTCATCCTTTAATCTTCAGGAACTATTTGTCTGTTCTCAAATTTATATAAATACAATCATAAATAAATACCATTCTGAAGAATATAATGCTTAGAGACAATTTTTTTCTTTCAAATATTCTCTGAAAAGACACACTTGTGCATATCAATTTTATTCCCTTTTTATCGCCAAGAACTAATTCATGTAAGGATGTACAATAGTGTGTTTGACAATTCACACTGAAGTACAACCTAGATATTTTCAATTTGGGCTATTACAAATGAATTTACAATGAATATTTGTGTACAGATTTTTATGTGAACATGAGTTTTTATTTCTTTGGAATTTAGAAGTTGAGAATGCATGTTTGTATTCCTAAGCAAGCACCAAAAAAAAAAAAAAAAAGAATTATGTCTAATGAGTTCTATGAATTAATTAAGATATAAAAGAAGACAGAATAACAGAAACAAAAAACAAGAAAGACAAAAACATATAAATTATTACATTAAATTTATAATAGGCTTGAAATAGCACTAAAATTCACAGTATAATCAGATTGACAAGAATCAGATACTATTGATCCTCATGAATTCATGATGCTTAAAATAGCATCATGAATCAATCAAATCCTGGAAGTTGGGAGATTATCAGTATTATCCATACCTTTTCATCTATATCAGAATGTCTGCATCATCTCAGAATTTGAGTAGTGGACTCCTAGGTGATATGTGCAATACAGGACACCAGTTGGTCAACAGGAGTTGGTTTACACATGATTTGATGTTTCAGTTCTGCCTAGTATTTTCCTAAGAGGCACAAACATTCTCTAGTGGCAGCATAGACTCCAGCTTTAGTTGCCATAAACCATCACAGACAAACTAGTTATTACTTTTTAAAAGCATTACGTATGAGAACTCATATGGGAATAACAGCTATCAGGAGCTCCAATTATCCTGTTTACATATTGCATGATTTGAACTGATTCCTTTTCCCTCAGGCATACCAACTGTGCCAAACCATTTGGAAGACTACCCTTTCCTCATCCAAAGACAGTGATGACTTTATTCAATGTACTGACCATATGTGTGTGGAACCATTTTTGGACATAACACATTTTTTTCATTTGTTCTCTAAACTGTGTGACTACATGTAAACTACATAATCTCTTTTGAGTCCCAGAATTCTAATACCTAAATGAGCATAACAATATGTAATCAATTAACTTGTGATAATTAAATGGTGCCTGGTACATAGAAAATGATCGATGTGATGGTTATTAGGGTGAACATATTATATGTATTCAAATTAGGCTGTTTAGACTGAAAATGGATTGTACTTTCCCTCATTAAGATTATAATTATGTAAAAATCATAGAAGAGCATAATAAAATCACTTTTACTTTACAACTTAGAAGAATATCATTTCAAAAAAATAAGAATGTGGGCTGGAGAGATGGATTAGTGTTTATGGGACTGCAAGCCTAAGGACACAGATTTGACTCCCCAGAACCCACATAAGCCAGATGCATAAGGTGATGCATGGGCACAAGATCATACATGTGCACAAGGTAGTGCAAACATCTCGAGTTTGACTTCAGTGGCTAGAGGCCCTGGCATGCCAATTCTCTTTCTCTTTCTCTCTCTCTCTCAATCTCTCTCTCTCTCTCTCTCTCTCACACACACACACACACAATTTTTAAAAATGCGATTGCATACACTCAGAATAATCCTTAAGATATTACTGCTATAAATGTGTGGCATACAAAATATGCATATATGTACATGCATTTACTAAATGATTGTGTCTTTGTGGAAGATAAATCATGTCCCTGAGAAACTGAATTGGCATCTGTCCCACCAAACCGATCACCCTTTGACTGGCAGATGTTTATGTCCAAGCATCTGAACTTTCACTTCCAGAAAGCCTACCCCTGTGCCTCCTCTTCAGTAGTGACTGCTGCTTTTTCTACTGATAGATTCTCCATCTTTTAGTGTGTGCCCTTTCATTCTGTAGACACTGGTATCATTCAGAGTAGAGACAGTGTCTTTTATTCTTTGCTAACCCCCATCTGATACTCTCCAAACATGTCATTCAGTAGCTCATTCATGTTAATACCTAGTAGTCTAAACTATTTTCCTCTGTGCTTCTTCTGGTCCTGAAGAAGATACACCTATTAGTGACAATGTGCATGTCTTCTAGTATGGTAGTTTCAATGGATTTTATTCAATCATGTAACTTAGCTGGAAAAAGGTGTTACTGAGCACAGATCTGAATTTGAGCCTAAGATATGCAAAGTGTTAGAACTATGCCTGGGGTTTCTAGAGTGTGCTTCCTTATGATGCTGGTGGTGGCTTTTCTCTCTCTGTATGGATCTGGTAAAGGGGACCAACTTCTTTCACCATTATGGAACTTCCCCCTGGATCTGTAAGCTTCAAATAAATTCCCTTCTTCCCATAACTGTGCGTGGTTTGGAAGTTCATCCCAGCAACCTGATGCTGTCTACTCCATCAACCTATATTATCAAGTGTAAACATCTCAATCCCATCAAAATATCAACATGCAGCTGATTCTTATGATTGAGTTCCTCCTGAGATGATGGTGTTGGGATGGTTCAGCATGTCTAGTTATTGAGATGTGGAGGAGGCATTTGAAATCCATTAGTGATGGAGACTCTGCCATGACTATAATATGACTAGGGATATCTGTCCTTTGTGCCTCCTGACTGGATGACACATTAATTAATTTTGCTATGACTTTATTCTTTCTCACCATAGGAAAGAGAACCAACATAATAAGTATGAGTTTCACCACTAAAGGATTGGCTTCTTCAGGGTAATCACTATGGCTAGCCAAATTTGAACCAAAGTCAAGCCAGATTCTGGAAATCTTAGAATCAACTCAACTAACAGCTTCAGGCAGGGAGCCAGGCTGTGAATTTAAACAATATGGACTGGTACCCAGAGGGAAACAAATGGTTTAAGCCAGAGAAAGCTAAGTGCAAGAGATTTATGACTCCAGTTTATAAGCCAAGTTTAGGTACCTAAGATTTTTAAGCTAGGTCACCAACTGTAGTCTAATATAGCTTCATGTCACTGGGATGAACTTCCAGACCAGGCATAGTTTATGGGAAGAATGGAATTTGCTTGAAGCTTACAGGTCCAGAGGAAGTTCCTCAATGGCAGAAGAAACTGGGCCCTTTTACACAGGTCCACACAGAGAGAAAAGCCACCACCAACCCCACAAGCAAGCACACTTCAGGAACCCCACGAAAAGCTCAAGCACTTTGCATACCTTTAGACTGGAATTCCAAATCAACCTCTATAATTTAGGACTGGACCCTAGGATCCACCCACAGTGACATGTATTCCAACCAGGTGGCTAGAAATATAAATTATAAGCTTCAATAAACTCTGTCGTCAGTTGGGGGACATCCATCTAAGCCTCCACAACAACTACAGTCAGAAACACCTAAATCGGGTGATAGCTCCATAAGGATAAAGGCCTTGTCTTATTAATTTTATGTTACCTTCCTTTAACTCACTGCATTTCACTTAGACATTAGTAGGAGGAGAAGAACAAACATAAAAATATTTTGAGCTCTCAACTTTGAAAGTTTCAATAATTAAACCATCAGACCTGAAGCATCCAGAGAACTGTTTGGTTTACCTCACCCTGCAATAGCAGGGGAGAAAGCTCCTCTCCTAGAATAAGCACCGTTACATGTTTTCTAATAGAACCAACTCCTATGGCTAATTCCAATCTCAGTGGAGTTTATCTCTCACCAACATGAAGTAGCAAGCATATGGCCAATGAGGTGCCTCAAGTGCTGGGCCAGGGGCCTCAGTTCCTATCCTGTGACTCGCTTCTTCCCCAACTCGTTACTCCAAAATCATTATTATCCTCATCCAATTTAATCCAAAGAGAGGCAAATGTGGTGACATAAGCATGGAATTTTCTTTCATGAAAATGGCCTAAAAGTTACAGAAGTTATATTGTAGGCCTAGCTCAGAAATAGCCAGCTTACCCTAACTATAAGGTAAAAAAGTCCCAGAACTCCCTCCCACCTGATCATACCTAGACTTGCTCTGTGATTTTTATAATTGAGTATAGCTCTGGGATGAGAAAGAAGAATGCTATCTCCTTCAACCCCTACTGCAGCACATCACTCCAGGAGCCCCCTTTAAAGGGAAGTTTCCCTCTTCTTTCTATGAAAGGCCCTATCATGTTCTTTGGCTTTCCTGTTCCTTGGTGTATAGACACACCTCCCTTATCTTCCTTTTTTTCTCTCTCTTTTCTCCCCTCCCTCCCTGCTTTTCTCACTCTTACTGGTTACAATAAAGTTTTAAACTCAAGAAAACATATGTCTTGGTGTATCTACCATAAACTCAAAAATCTACACCTACCTGAAATGAGACAAACAGCCATAGATTCTGTCCTAACCAATGTAGGGTTCGAATGTAAAATGTTCCCGTAGACTCATATGTTTGAAAACTTAATCTCCACCTGGTGGGGCTATTTTGGCAGGTTGTGGAACCTTTAGAAGGTAGTGCCTTGCTGGAGAAAGTATGTCATTGGGTCGATCTTGAGGTGTTACAGTTTAACCCCACTTGCCATTCTTACACTTTCTACTTTCTCCCAGCTGATGTGAAGATGTGACAGGCCATGATCAGTAAGCCATGCTTTCCCTACCATAATGGACACTTCTCAAAAGTAAGCCAAAAATAAGCCCTTTTTTTCCTTAAGCTGTTTGTGATCAGGAATTTTTGCTGCAGCAACAAGAGAGTAACTGACACACCTACCTTACCTCCTTTTGTTCTTTTATTTCTCAGATAGATAAGGTAGGAACAAAATTTCTTTTCTTTTTCTTTTTTATTTATTTTCTTCTCCTTTTTCTTTTCTTCTTTTCTTTTCTTTTTTTTTTTTTTTTTGGTTTTTGAGGTAGGGTCTCACTCTACCTCAGACTAACCTGGAATTCACTATGTAGTCTCAGGGTGGCCTTGAATTTACGGCAATCCTCCTACCTCTGCCTCCCAAATTCTGGGACTAAAGGCATGTGCTACCATGCCTGGCTTAAAATTTCTATTTTTTTATTATTAAATCTGAGTTTAATTCAGCATTTCTGGTTTATTTGTCCCCTAAAAATGTTACACTATCTTGGAATAACCCTTCATTGATTTAGTAATTTCCCAATTGAGGAAATTAGGTAGGCAGAAATAGAATTGTACCTGCCTTTGACATGTCAGCAACAAAATTTTCCTATTGTTATATTTGTGTGTTAATTCATCAAAGCATTAAAGATTTATTCAATGCTTTTCAATGGACAGTATTGTGCTCAGGAGACAGGAGACAAGCATCTGTTCCTGTGGGAGGAAGAGGTGATTCATTAGGTTACCTGAGCTCAAGTCACAACATGGTCATAGAGCCAGGCTAAATCTGACTGAACTTAAAATGAGGATTAAGGCTTAAGTGCAAAAGCTTCCTCTAAGTAGTAGCACCCACTTCTGACCTCAAGAGCCTTACTGAACCTGTCTCCTCACTCTTTCCCCATGTCTAGTTGTACCTGAGCTGTCTGATTCTGCCCAGTAACATATTGATTATTCCATTTAAACAATTTTTTTTTTCTGACAGGAATGAATTTACCACTTCTCTGGACTGTTAAATTACAAAATCTTATCTGTGTCAAAGATGCCCAAAAATGTCCTGAAAAGGTTTTTGTAGTCAAACATGTGTAGATAACAGTTCCTCTAAAAAGATCACAGAAGCAGAAAAATGCAAGAAAACTATCCCTCTCCTGGCCATATTTTTCCTCTTTTACTCTACAGCTCAGGCAATGAATGAGTCTCAAAGTTCTGTACATGCCTCCCATGGAGAACCTGCACTGCTCCTTTTCTGATCTACCTGCTCTCTCAAGAACTATAAGCTTGGCCAATGAGGTGTCATAGAGCTCAAAAGGTCCTGGTGAATAATTGTAAAAAAAGTTTAGGCTGGGCTGGAGCGATGGCTTAGCGGTTAAGCTCTTGCCTGTGAAGCCTAAGGACCCCGGTTCAAGGCTCGGTTCCCCAGGTCCCACGTTAGCCAGATGCACAAGGGGGCGCACGTGTCTGAGTTCGTTTGCAGAGGCTGGAAGCCCTGGCGCGCCCATTCTCTCTCTCTCCCTCTCTCTGTCTTTCTCTCTGTGTCTATCGCTCTCAAATAAATAAATAAAAATTTTAAAAAAAAAGTTTAGGCTAATGAAAACAGGCTTTACAGGGAAGAATACCCATGCCATTGTAGTCAGTGCTCAGTGGATTTGCTAGAGGGTCAGTGAGCTCTTATAAGGAAGAAGGAACAGATGGGGGTCCAGGACTAAGATGATTTCATCAGATCTTTTTTGTTTTTATTTTGATATGTATAACCAAGTATCCCAGTGTTTTCATTTAAAAAAAACTGCAAAAATATGTTTCATGGGGGAGAAGTGAAGTAATAAATAGCACTCTTGTTTGAATTCATTTCCAAGACATTCAAGTCTAGAACACTATACTAGGGCTTGTCTGTGAGGAGCAGTCTGGAAAAAGAATATTAAATGTGCACTTATGTTCTGGAATGGCAGGAGACAAAGATGGATCACACATAGGACAATGCTTCTCTAGGTTATATTGGAGGAAAACTTCCCATGGCTTTGACATGTAGGCAACTGAAATATAGCAGAGCACATTACTCATGGGTTTGTGGCAATACTGATACAAACAATGCTCTGGGCTGCCAATCATATAATAGTACAATGTGTATAGTTATGCACAGAACAGAATATGATAACAAAAACTATACTACTGGACTGTGTATTCACAATACATTCTGTCATCATTCTTAAGAATATTCTACTTATTTAAAAAAAGAAAGCTTACTGCCAAACAGCCTACCATGTTTCATCAGCAAGTATCCTCAGCAAGCTGGTATTATCATGTGAGTTATCTCATCAAGAGGCCACACCTAGTGATTTACCCAAACCATCTGGGTTTGTATAACTCAGACATTGCTAGTTCTCAGAGTATGGCATGAAGTCTAGGAGAGGTGATGAGATAGAGTTACCACCAATTCTTGAAACACTTAGTAGGGCGCTTGGGCTCCTTCACCAGTAAAAGATGTAGGAAAATATAATGGTCCATTATCAACATAAAAGAGTCTTAGCTAAGAATTGTGTTAACAAACTATAAAAAGACAAATAAGTTGTAGACACTAAACTCCTTGGCATCTAAATTCCTTTGTCCGTGGAACAGAAATGTACAATCTGCCTTATTACTATGTGCCTACCCATTATATTAGAGTCTATAGATGTTAAACCAGGAGATATAGATAAAACTCCACAATCTCAAATTATGGACACAAAACTAAATGAAACTGAACAAAGAGGCAGAAGAAATTCAGGGTGGGGATTCATTAGAAAACTTGGAAGATTGTAACCCCCTGAACACTCATCCCATGGGGAAAAAGGGGAAGGGCCTTGCATTCAGGACAATAAAGATTGTTTCATGCTCAAATGGCACACCCACCATTTTGTCTGGATTGGTGCCCATACATACCGGACTGGGAATTAAATAACATAACTTTCAATAGTCAGTCTCTTGAACTTAATATTGATATAGGAGTGTGAAGTGCCTTTGTCAGCTTTTTGTTTGGCTGTAAATCAAGAGTTAAGGTATAACATTCAAGGTCACACAAAACTTCTACTGAGTCTCCAGGTTCTTGTCTTGTAAGTTCAATGAATGAAATCCATAACTCATAGACAGTGAAATGTAGAAAGATTTTATTATAGAACTTAAAAGAAGTAAACAAGACAGAGCTTCTGATTTAAGGTGAGTGTGTGTGGGAGGGGGATAGAAGGTCCCAGAAATGGGAAGGCCTGCCTAGTGTCTCTGACTAGAGTCTTTTATGGAAATTTAATGGATGGGGGCTAAGCTGGTCAGGGTAGTTCTCCACCTGGTGTCCAGGCACTCACCAGGCTTCAAGAAAAGGAGACACTTCTTTAGGAAAGATGAGATGAGGAAAGACTAGACTTCTCTCCTAATATATTTTTGGCTTCCAGCCAGGTGAAAGCTGTGACAAAAAAGACAGGCAAGCACTAGATTCTGTCTTATAGGCTCAAGGACACAACTCTTCTTATGGACAACTTTAGTTTACTTTCTGAGATCCTGTCAACTCTAAACTGTTTCATCTCCTACCAATGACATAATACCCAGAAGGATAGTTACAGGAATCATGGAAGAAAATAAAGCATATCTGATTACTTTTGTATTTAGTAAAACAGATCTGGTTAAGAATGGTATGCAAACTTAAAGCCATTTAGTCTAACATTTAGCATTAGTTGCCTGGTGACAATGTAAGCCATATCTAAACCATAGAAACTATGTCTTTCTTATCTTTAAGTATCCATCAATGGTAAACAAGGAAAACATGTTTACAAACCAGGAAACATTCTTTTTTAAAAAATTTAATTGAAGACTTCGAGTTAAGATGGCAGTGTAGTTACCAAGCCAAAGCAGCCTAGGGGGGGAAAAGACAAAAAAATAAAAAAAATAAAAAAATAAAAACCTCAGCAAAATACACACTTTTACTAAAAAGTGAGGTGTATAGGAAATTGAAACGTCAGTGGAGAAGTAGAAGAGATCCAGAGCATCCAGAGCCAGCACAGGCCTGCAAAAGCGGCCCCAGCAGGTCTGCCGACAGTGGTGGTAGCGGCAGCGGACTGGAAAGCCGCCAGGCTCAGCTCAAGCCGCAGGAAAAGCCAGGTAAGGGGAGCTTCCACTCACACCGGAGCTCTCTGCAACTCAAGAAACGTGAAGGGAGAGCAGCACTGAACAACAGAGGAGCAGATCACAAGGTAGAAGAACACATGGAACAGCGAGAGAACTAGAGCAGCATTGGGTCCCTCCTCTCCCCCACCACCTGTGCCCAGATTCAGCACACTGAGCAGCGGTCCCGGGACCTGGCCACACCAACTTGAGCTGTCAGCAGGACCCAAGCAGCAGCAGCGTCTGGCAGCAACAACAGCATCTTCGGCACTGGCAACAGCAGCAGCAGCCACGGTGGATCCAGTAGTGGCAGCAGCAGCTTCAGCATCAGGGGGGACAGACCCAGCAGTGGCAGCTTTAGCAGCAGTGGTGACAGATCCAGCAGCATCAGCTTTAGCAATAGCAGTTCCAGCAGTGGGGTGGCCGTTCTGCAGGGCCACAGTGGCCAGACTCAGTTTGCCCAGCAGGAAAAGCCAGTGCCCAACTCCAGAAATCAGAATAACAACCCAACGAACCAGCCAGCAACTTGACTGAGACCAAAATTATCCAAAGTAACTGGGATTGCACAAGGGAAGGGTCACACTTGGTCACAAGCTGACTTGGATCCCTCAACAGACCAGAAAACTTAACCTCTTTGTTGATATAGGATCTGGTCATTATAATAAATACACTTGCATAAATAATCAGTGCTGCTTTTGATTGATTGTGTACAGTGTTCAGTTAAATTTTAGAATCTAATTGTATCATATTCCACTCAGCCTATTGAATACTCCCATAGCAGGGAAACTCAACCCCTAGGAACACCTTTGTAGATACTCTGAGAGTCTTAAGAGCCACAACTAGCACCTTAAGCTCCTACCCTGAAGATATATAACATCAAATCAATTGATACAGCTAACAATACCCAGCTAGATAGAAAATCCAAGCATTAACTTAATCCAAGATGCAAAAATATATACATTATAGCACAAGAAACACTAAAAAGAAAGACAATATAAATCCACCAAAAATTGTTAATGCATTGGAAATGACCTCCAGTGAGAACGAGTTAGAGGAAATGCCTGAGAAAGATTCCAAAAGAATGATTGTAACTAAGTTCAAAGAAGTCAAAGAACATATCAAAGGAATCAAAGAATAAATCAAAGAGGAAATCAAAGGAATCAAAGAGGAAATCAAGGAATCAAAGAGGAAATCAAAGAAGATGCAGGACACCAATTTAATGAAATAATGAAGGCAATACAAGACATAAAGAAAGAGAAATAATAAAGAAAAACCAGCCAAAATTACTAGCAATAAAGAACACAGTTAATATAATGAAAATCTATTTAGAAAATCTCACCAGTAGAATGGGTGAAGGAGAGGACAGAATATCTAAGCTACAAGACCAGTTGACAGATCTAATACAGTCCAACAAAGAGAAAGACAAACATATAGAAAAGTATGAGTGGGAATTTCAAGATATTCAGGACACTGTGAGAAGATCAAACATAAGAATTCAGGGCATAGTTGAAAGAGAAAAATTCCACTCCAAAGGCATAGCAGGCGTCTTCAACAAAATCATAGAAGAAAACTTGCCTGAAATTGGGAAATCGGTGCCAATGCAGAAACAGGAAGCCTTTAGAACCCCAGCCAGACAGAACCTGGAAAGAACCTCTCCTCGCCATATCATAATCAAACTACAAAACACACAAACCAAAGAAAAAATATTAAAAGCAGGTAGGGAGAAATATCAAGTTACCTACAAAGGCAAGCCCATTGTGATCACAGAAGATTATTCAAGACAAACTTTAAAAGCAAGAAGGGCTTGGAGTGATATATTCCAAGCTCTGAAAGATAACAACTGTCAACCAAGGATACTTTATCCTGCAAAGCTATCCATTCAAATAGATGGAGAAATAAGGACATTGTATGACAAAAGCAGGTTAAAGGAGTATTTGAAGAAAAAACAGCTGTATAGAAAACAGATGATAGAATCCTCCACACTGAAGAAAAGGAAAAGTGCACATATAAGGAACCTGGAAAAAACAAGCATTATTCAAACTCTAGTTAACACAAGAGAGCAAAGGTAGAACTGGAACCACAAAAAAAAAAAAAAAAAAAGAAAAAGAAAGAAAGAAATGGCAAACATAAATACACACTTTTCATCAATATCTCTTAATATCAACAGCCTCAATGCCCACACCAAAAAACATAAGTTTGTAGACTGGGTTAAAAAGCAGGATCCTACAGTTTGTTGTCTCCAAGAAACTCACCTTTCTACAAAGGATAGACATTATCTTAGGGTGAAAGGTTGGAAAATGGTGTTTCAAGCAAATGAGCCTAGAAAACAAGCAGGGGTTGCTATCGTAATATCTGACAAGGTAGACGTCAGTCCAACATTGTTTAAGACACATGAGGAAGGTCACTTTATATTGATTAAGGGCACACTCCAACAGGAAGACATTACAATCCTAAACATATATGCACCTAACATGGGAGCTCCCAAATTCATCAAACAAACATTATTAGAACTAAGGTCACAGATAACACCAAACACAGTGGTGGTGGATGACTTTAACACCCCACTCTCATCAATTGACAGGTCATCCCATGAAAAAGTGAGCAGAGAGGCATCTGGACTAAATGAGGTCACAGAAGGAATGGACTTAACACATACATATAGGACATTACATCCAAATGCTGCAGAATATACATTCTTTTCAACAGCACATGGAACATTCTCTGAAATAGACCATATATTAGCACACAAAGAAAATCTTAACAAATTCAGGAAAACTGAAATAATTCCTTCCATTCTTTCTGACCCCAATGGAATTAGACTACAAATCAGTAGCAAGAAAGGCTATAGAACATACACAAAATCATGGAAATGAAACAATACACTACTAAATGATGAATAAGTCAATGAAAAAATCAAGAAAGAAATCAAAAAAATTATAGAGACAAACAATAATGAGAACACAACATACCAAAATCTCTGGGACACAATGAAGGCAGTTCTAAGAGATAAATTCATAGCCTTGAGTGCCTATATTAAGAAATTAGAAAAGTTTCAAGTAAATGAAATAATGCTTAACCTTAAAGCCTTGGAAAAAGAAGAACAAGGCAAACCAAAAATCAGTAGACGGGAAGAAAGAATAAAGATTAGGGCAGATATTAATCAAATAAAAACAAAAAAAAAAATCCAAAGAATTAATGAAAAAAAGAGTTGGTTCTTTGAAAGGGTAAACAAGATTGATAAGCCCTTAGCAAATCTGACCAAAGAAAGAGAGAAGAGACACAAATTAATAAAATCAGAGATCAAAAGGTAACATTACAACAGATTCCAGAGAAATTCAACAAATCATAGGGACATACTATAAAAGCATATACTCTAAAAAGTATGAAAATCTGAAAGAAATGGATGATTTCCTTGATTTATATGACCTACCTAAATTAAATCAAGATGAGATTAATCATTTAAATAGACCTATAACAAGCATGGAGATCCAAATACTTATCAATAATCTCCCAACTAAAAAAAGCCCAGGCCCAGATGGATTCACTGCTGAATTTTACCAGGCCTTCAAGGAAGAGCTAGCACCATTGCTTCTTAAGCTTTTCCTGGAAATAGAAAAGAAATTCTACCAAACTCCATCTATGAAGCCAGCATCACCATGATACCATAACCAGGCAAAGATAGAACAAAAAGAAAATTACAGAGCAATCACCCTCATGAACATAGATGCAAAAATTCTGAACAAAACATTGGCAAACAGAATACAAGAATATATCAAAGAGATCTTTCACCGTGACCAAGTAGGCTTTATCCCAAATGCAGGGATGGTTCAATATACGCAAATCTATAAATGTAATACATTATATAAATGGGTTGAAGGACAAAAATCACATGATCATCTCATTAGACGCAGAGAAAGCGTTTGACAAAATCCAACATCCCTTCATGATAAAAGTCCTACAGAGACTGAGAATAGAAGGAACATATCTCAATATAACAAAAGCTATTTATGACAAGCCTACAGCCAACACATCACTAAATGGGAAAAAAACTGGAAGTTTTTCCACTAAAATCAGGAACAAGACAAGGGTCTCCACTGTCCCCACATTTACTTAATATAGTTGTAGAAGTCTTAGCCATAGCAATAAGGCAAGAGACACACATAAAAGGGATACAAATTGGAAAGGAAGAGATCAAGTTATCATTATTTGCAGATGACATGATTCTATACATAAAGGAACCTAAAGACTCTACTAGCAAACTGTTAGAGTTGATAAAAACTTACAGCCATGTAGCAGGATACAAAATAAATACACAGTAATCAGTAGCCTTCATATATGCTAAGAACAATCACACAGAGGATGAAATCAGAGAATCATTCCCATTCACAATTGCCTCAAAATAAATAAATAAATAAATAAATAAATAAAGTACCTTGGAATAAACCTAACCAAGAAAGTAAACAATGAGAACTTTAAAACACTCAAGCGAGAAATTGCAGAAGACACTAGAAAGTGGAGAAACATCCCTTGTTTCTGAACTGGAAGAATCAATATTGTGAAAATGGCAATCTTACCTAAAGCAATCTACACATTTAATGCAATCCCTATCAAAATTCCAAAGGCATTCTTCATGGAAATAGAAAAAAGAATCCAAAAATTCATTTGGAATCACAAAAAAACCTCAAATATCTAAAATAATACTGAGCAACAAAAATAAGGCTGTAGGTATCACCATACCTGATTTTAACCTATACTCAGAGCCATAATAACAAAAACAGTGTGGTACTGGCACAAAAACAGACATGTAGATCAGTGGAACAGAGTAGAGGTCTCAGATGTAAGTCCAAGTAGCTGTAGCCACCTGATATTCGATAAAAATGCCAAAAATATTCATTGGCGAAAAGACAGCCTCTTCATCAAATGGTGTTGGGAAAACTGGATATAAATCTGTAGAAGGATGAAAATAGATTCTTCTCCCTCTCCTTGCACAAGAATTAAGTCCAAATGGATTAAACACCGTATCATCAGACCTGAAACTCTGAAACTGCAAGAGGAAAAATTAGGGGAAACCCTTCAACCTACTGGTCTTGGCAAAGACTTCTGAATACAACCCCAATTGCTCAGGCAATAAAACCACAGATTAATCACTGGGACCTCATGAAATTACAAAGGTTTTGCACTGCAAAGGACACAGTGAAAAAAGCAAAGAGGCAACCTACAGAATCTGAAAATATCTTCGCCAGCTATGTATCTGATAGAGGATTAATATCTAGGATATACAAAGAACTCAAAAAGTTAAATAATAAGGAATCAAACAAGGCAATCAAAAAAGGGTTATGGAGCTAAATGGAGCATTCTCAAAGGAAGAAATACAAATGGCATATAAGCATCTAAAAAAAATTTCTACGTCCCTAGTCATCAGGGAAATGCAGATTAAAACTACCTTGAGATTCCATCTCACTCCTGTCAGATTGGCTTCCATCATGAAAACAAATGATCATAAATGTTGGCGGGGATGTGGAAAAAGAGGAACCCTTCTACACTGCTGGTGGGAATGCAATGTGGTCCAGCCATTGTGGAAAACAGTGCGGAGTTTCCTAAAACAGCTAAAGATTGATCTACCATATGACCCAGCAATAGCATTCCTAGGCATATATCCTAAAGAATCATCTCATATCCTTAGAAGTACATGTTTGTTCATCCATGTTTATTGCTGCTGATTTTATAATCTGGGAAATTGAACCAGCCTAGATGTCCCTCAACTGATGAGTGGATAATGAAGATGTGGCACATTTATACAGTGGAGTTTTACTCAGTGGTAAAGAAAAATGAAGTTATGAAATTTGCAGAAGAATGGATGGATCTGGAAAGGTTTATACTAAGTGAGATAACTCAAGCCCTGGAAGCCAAGTGCCACCTGTTCTTCCTCATATGTGGATCCTAACCACAGATGATTGGGCTTCTGTGTGAGAAGGAAAATACTTAGTAGCAAAGGCCAGTAAGTTAAAAAGGAGATATAAAGGGAAGAAAAAGGATGGTAGGAGGGTACTTAATAGGTTGGTATTGTATATAGGTAACTACAATGATTGAGATGGGGAGGTAATATGATAGAGAATGGAATTTCAAAGGGGAAAGCGTGGTGGGGGGCAAGGGAGCGTATTACCATGGGATATTTTTTATAATCATGGAAAATGTTAATAAAAATTGTGAAAAGGAAAAAAAGAAAAATAAATTTATTAATAGATTTAATGAAGATATAGCACATAGCTAGAAATGATCTTTTTCCATAAAAAGCAACTAAGGCAGCATAAAGTATTGGCATCCCTGGTTTGAATTTTTTTTTTTTTTTTTTGTTAATCTGTATAGCTATGGAAGCAAGCATGCCATTTACTCAAAGAAAGCTGAAAACAGCCATGTCAAACATTGGACTTTGGGAAAAATAGAATGTAGGGGACGATTTCTCTCAGATGAGAGCATTTGTCTGAGCATGAGGCTGTGCCCTTGAGTAGTAAGTATAATGTCTTGAGATTTAATTTTTTATTCACTTTTAAGCAATGGGAACCTTTTGAAATGCCAGAACTGAGATAGTTCTTTGTTAAATAAATAAAATCTTCACTAAGAAAGTTTGGCTAAATATCTTTAAAAAAATAAAGCAGAACTGGGTCATTGGTAAACTAAAACAGCTTAGTTTTAAAATAACCCACCTTCTGTTTAAACAAAATAAGATAGAAAGCCTGATAAATATGTTTAAAATGAGAAGAGCATTTAGACAAGTGATATCCTTTATTTAGTCTTAAAGGAGAAATATGTAGCCATTAATCTGATGTACATTTCAAATACTTTAATTAACATGCAGCAATTTGATATCATTTTATTTTTCATAACTTATGCATAACTATTAAAATAAGAAAGGATTACACAACAATTTATGTCTAAATGGTATTATATTTGTTAATAACAGATTCTTGTTTGTAACTTGAAACTACCTCACTGTGGCCCAGGAATTGGGAATGGAATCCACCAGTGGTGCTTCAAAATTAAGGAAGCATAGAGTTTGTTACAACATGGGGAATTTTCCTTGCTTCTCTAAGAACAAAGGTCCAAATAAATAAAGGCAGATTAGTTTTCCTTTTTCCTCCTTTCCTTCTCTCTTTCTTTCTTCCTTTCTTCTCTCTCTCTCTCTCTCTCTCTCTCTCTCTCTCTCTCTCTCTCTCTCTCTCTCTGTTTTTGAGGTAAGGGTCTCACTCTAGCATAGGCTAACCTGGAATCCACTGTGTAGTATCAGGGTGGCCTCAAACTCACAGGGATCCTTCTACTTCATGCTCCCAAGTGCTAGGATTAAAGTCTTACACCACCACATCCGACCTCCCTTCTTCTCCTTCTTCTTCTTCTCCTTCCTCCTCCTCCTCTTCTTCTTGTTTTGGCAGATTAGTTTTTTATAAAACCTAAATGACAAACCCAGTCATGACCACTTGGCAAAGTTAGGCTCATTTAGTTTTTGCTTTTCTTTTGAACATGAAAGAAAATTAGATACCTTCAAAGTTAGTTTGCTAAGATATAATACTTAAATTTAGTTTTATAAAGGAAAAATTAGTAACTAATAAATAAATCTTGATCTCCTTAAGACTCAGTCTCCTAGTAGGTAAAAGACTGGCAGAGCCAGGAATGGTGGCACATGACTTTAATTCCAGCATTCAGGAGGCAGAGGTAGGAGGACAGCTATGAGTTCAAGACCACCCTTGGGTTACACAGTGAATTCCAGGTCAGTCTGGGCTAGATCAAGATCCTACCTCAAAGAAAAAACAAAAGCCTGACAGATGTAAAACCACAGCTATTTTATTGAACATTCTAAAGCCAGTTTTTACTATCAATATCATGAGCAGATCAATATCTGTGAACTGAATTTAAAATTGAAAAAATCATGAAACATGATGACAGAAATAAATTTATCAACTTAGTAAAAAGATTTGAATCTGAATTATATAACATTATGTAAAAAATTAAGATAACCTGTTTACATGTTTTAAGTAATAAATTTTTAGCCTGTTATAATTCCCAAGTGTAGCTGGTTGCCACTTGTATTTTTTAAATTTTTGCTCATTTTTATTTATTTATTTGAGAGTGACAGAGAGAGAAAGAGGCAAATACAGAGAGAGAGGGATAATGGATGCGCCAGGGCTTCCAGCCACTGCAAACAAACTCCAGACCTGTGCGCCCCCTTGTGCATCTGGCTAACATGGGTCCTGGAGAATAGAACCTTGAACCAGGGCCCTTAGGCTTCACAGGCAAGCACTTAACTGCTAAGCCATCTCTCCAACCCATCACTTGTAGTTTTTTTTTTTTTTTAAATTTTTTATTGATTTTTTTGAGAGCGACAGACACAGAGAGAAAGACAGATAGAGGGAGAGAGAGAGAGTGGGCGTGCCAGGGCTTCCAGCCTCTGCAAACGAACTCCAGATGCGTGCGCCCCCTTGTGCATCTGGCTAACGTGGGACCTGGGGAACCCAGCCTTGAACCGAGGTCCTTAGGCTTCACAGGCAAGTGCTTAACCGCTAAGCCATCTCACCAGCCCATCACTTGTACTTTTTGTGGTTTTCGTTTTTTTGAGATAGAATCACACTGTAGCCAAGGCTAACCCGGAATTCACTATGTAGTCCTAGACAGGCCTCTAACTTATGGTGACCCTCTTACTTCTTCCTCCTGAGTGCTTGGAAAAAAGGCATGTGTCACTATGCCTGCTATCTCTATATTTTATTTGTATGTTTAACAAAAGTCTGAGAAACATAGGCTAGCAAGAGGTAAAAGAGTTTTAGTGAATTTAGGAAGTAAAATTTCTTGTAAGCAATTAAAGGCAATAGGAAAATATAGAGAGAGTCAAAACTCTTGACATTAAACATTGAACTGTTTGACACTTTCATTTTCCATGCCACGGAGATGGGGCCAGCCTATCATCTTCCAGGACAAGGGTCTTGGGAGACACATGAGTGTAATTAAAACTGCTTGGTTATTAAATGGGCTGCTTAGCCTGAATCCACATCCAGCTTGTAACAAGTTTCAATAGCACATGACAATTTATTAGTATACTTTAGATTACAGTGAGCAAGAAAAAGAAATACAAAACACAGAACTAAGCATCTGAACATGTTAATATGCTAACCCTACAACTAATCATGAACAAAAAAATGCATTTTTTTCCTGAAGAACTAGAAGAAATGACAAATGGTATTTTCTACCTTATAATTTGTAGACCAGCCAAGCAGTGCAACAGAGAAAGATTACACATTTTATGTTTTAAAGGTCAAGGTCAATTCAGGATACACAATGTATCCTCCTGGTTGTGGGCTTGGTACCCAAACTGAAATGGAGGGGAAATGATGAAACAGCTCTCTGTCCATCCCTTTCATTCTTCAGGGCATTCCCTGAAGACAGGTCAAGTGGCAGATTTCTCACAAGTACCAGAGACCAAAGGAGAAAGCTATGACCAGAATAATCTAGGGTCACTGGTGCCTGACAGTTTTCTACCTTGACTTTGCCCTGTTCTTGGGTCTGTGTCCCTGTACAAAGTAACTATAGTGCTCAAAGAGGTGATAATCAAACTTGTGGAGAAATCACTTTATTTTCAATTTCTTTGGAGGCTAGGGTTCCATTCTAGAAAGTGAAAATAGGTGGGAGAAGTCAGTGAGATCAGTGAGATTCAGCCTTTATCTCCTTCTACCTCTTGGCTCTATGTCCATAGTAGTGGCTCCATCCCAGAAACGGTCTATGAGTAGAGCCCAGCAGAATACCCCAGGGACCCATTCTCAAGCATTGGAAGTGGCACAGATCTATTCACAGCTCATGGTCATGGTCCCTTGTAGTTTTGTTTTAGCCTAAATATCTCTGATGTCTTTTTTACCTTCCCCAAAAGAAACTGAAGGCACGTGGTTTTGGGCTTAACATCATTGAGTAGGTTATTGAGAATCTGTAGATGCAATGTTTTTCTTAAGTTTGATATCATATAAAACCCTGTCAACTTTTCTCTAAAAAAATATACTCACAAATGTCCCTAAGTGTTACAAGAGTTCAGTAACTATAACCATTTTCCCTCGGAACAAAGCCATATCACCTAAAACTTGTTCTATTTTGTCAAAATGATTTCTATAAAATTTTACATAAATAGAATTTAGTACTTAAAGTTCCCTTTCCATCAGTCTTCTAATTCTTTTATGCAGCTTCATAATCTGTCAGTTTTATATTCTTTATTCTAGATAGGAAATAAGCATGATAGAACTAAGGGTGAGTTCCCATTTACATCTGTTGTGCTGTCTATATTAGGAAAGCCATACTGCAATTTACCACATGTAACGAGTATGACAGATTCAGTCAATATTCCACAGAGAACATACATTTACATACTGCTTCCAGATTTACCAGGGGGTAGAAAGGGAGTAACAGAAGGTTTAATACATATTTCTTCCAGAAATTTACTAAACCCATCTTGTTTTAAATATGGTCAGTGTGGTAGTTTGAATAGATGGCCCCTAATATATTCAGTGTTTTATTACTTTGTAGTTTTCATCTACAGCCACCTGGCTGGAGGCAGTGTAACTGGGTGGATCTTAAGATGTGGTGGTAGCTTTGAGATGTCAATCTAAAGATATGCAAAGTGTGCTAGTTGGAGTTCCTGAAGTGAACTGTGCTGTATGGCTTTTGACTTTGAAGCTTGAGCTTCCCTCTCTCTGCTTGGACCTGTGAAGGCAAGCCAGCTTCTTTTGCCATTATGGAACTTCCCCTGGATCTGTAAGCTTCAATAAATATCCCTTCCTCCGTAACTTCACCTGGTCTGGAAGTTCATCTCAGTGAACCTAAAGCTGTCTGCTGCAGTCAGTTCCCAAGTAGAAGGGAGTTGTAAAGAATAGTAGGGAGAATTAGGCAATAGAAGAGGTCAGACCTCCTGAAGGTAGCTGATAAAAACAGAAAAATAGAAATCTATAGCAGAAAAATATAACATTGGGTAATATTTTCACCCTCTTTAATATTCTCCGCCAATGGACCAGAAATGATATGGGACTATGGGGTGCCTTTGGATACAACAGAACCTTTCTCAGATCTTGGTTGGACTGTACTCAGGAGTTAAGAATGCCTGCCAGATATTCATGGTCACACAAAATTTTTACTGAGAGTCAGCACTCTCTGGGTTCTTGACTTATGAATTTAATGAATGAAATCAAAAGACCACAGAGACTAGAATATAGGAAGATTTCATTATGGAACTTAAAGAAGGGATGAAGGCACAGCTCCTGTTTTAACCTAGAATGAGATCTTGAAAACCAGAAACACTGCCTGGTCTTTGACTAGAGCATTCTATGGGAATTTACTGGATGGGGTCTAAGCCAGTGAGGCATCCAGGAATTTCCCCAGGTTTCTAGAAAGGGGGAAAGTCCTGTAGGGAGGAAGAGTTAAGAGAAGATTAGACTTTTTTACTAAACTTTTTGGCCTCCAACAAGGTGGAGGATATAAGAACTTCTTCAGGGAAAAAAGATAGCAAGGCTCAAGACATAACTTTCCTCATAGGAAAATTTAGTTTACTTCTTGGTGCCATGTTAACCCTAGGCTTCCTTATTATGGTGAAGTAGGGATCTCATTTTCACAATTGGGAAGATAAGAACACCCCTAAATCATTCAAAAATTTCCTTCTTAAAAAACCTCTAAATGCTGGGGTATAATCCATTGGTAGACTACTTGCTTGGAACATCCTAGGTTTAATATCGAGCATCACAAAATACTAAAATAAAATGAAGTAAAATAAAGCAAAATCATCTATAAATTTGACTTTTGGTGTGAAGAAAGAAGCAAAGATGGTAATTTCATTTCCTTCCTTTTTCTGTAAACAAAAAAATTGAAGCAAAGCATTTCATATATCCTGAGGAACATCATTTTCTTATTTTGCTGCTCCCTCAACAGATATTCACTAGAATCTGTCCCACACTCTTTGACTTTGTTAACTACAAAATAGATGCTAATACACTTATCATTCTCTAAGACAAAATGACTTTCCCTTATCTGCCTTTCTCAGATTTTCTTCTACTCTTCCCAGTCTCAGGCATGTGTTGACTCAGGATTTGATGGTGGGCATAAGAGTAGTCCTTCTAAAACCATAGGAAAAGCAGTGTTTCTGTTTCTCTATGCTAGATAGTTGAGGACACCATGAAAAAGCCTATGCTTTCAAAGGAGGAGTAGATATGTCCATACGCCCCTGAAGTTGGAGAGGTGGCGGGCCAACCTTATTCTGGATCAAAGGTGCTTAAGTGCTTGACATCTCTTACACCAGAGTCTACAAATACCTCCTGTGTGTAGAGTGCTATGTGAAGAACACTAGATTATAAACAGAACTTGCAAAATGCAGTCCCTTCCTTGTAGGACCTAACAATAGAGCTTAATGAAACCTCTAAATAACAATTCAAGGCAGTATCAGATTAAGTGCCATGTGAGTGTTCCCCACAATATTTGATGGAAAATATAACAGATGGAAAAAAGAAAGAGAAATCTCTTAAAGGGGAAAAGTTGAGAGAGCTGGACTCTGATACAGCAGAGGAGAGAAAGAACTCTTAAAAAAAAAAAAAAGCTGAAGTAGTCTGAGCTCAGTCTTAAAGGAGTAGTAAGCAGGTTCATTTGACATGGGTCAGTTGCTCTGGCTGATGGGAATGGAGGTGGCTTTAAGGAGAAGTGTTTAAAAGCAAGTTAAGGATGGGGATGGACCCATATCAGAGTGAGAAAGATAAAAAGAACTTACCAGGAGAAAATGAGAAATCATCAAGGGTTTCAGTTTTGAGAAGTGCAATTTAGAATCTTCTGCAGAAGACAGAGCTGAATGATCTAGGTTGTGCCAGCAGCTGTTGGAACAGTGACTGCATGGTTCAAGGCCCTAGTATAACTTGTTTTCTAATAGAATATAAAGGGAAAGAACAATGACACAGAGCTATAGCTTACACGATTTGAAAATGTGATGCTATTTATGAAAACAGACAAGACTAAAGTGAGGACTCACGTAAGAGGGAAGATGGACTAGTAAGTCATGTAAGATGCCTAAGGTTTCAGCCTCAAGATGGATGGGCGGGAATATATGTCCTTTTGAAGCAATGGCTGAACCAGGTCTTGAGCTGCTATGCATTGCTGATAAGAAAACATCATCTGGGGAAAGTCATCAAGACAAGGGTACAGTCAAATGTACAGACTGTCCAAATATGGGGAAAAAATTTTAAAGGATGTGGCAAAAATAAAAGCAAACTGTAATCCCTGCTACTTGAAAGACTGAAGCAGAAAGCCTTGAATTGTTATTTAGAGGTTTCATTAAGCTCTATTGTTAGGTCCTACAAGGAAGGGACTGCATTTTGCAAGTTCTGTTTATAATCTAGTGTTCTTCACATAGCACTCTACACACAGGAGGTATTTGTAGACTCTGGTGTAAGAGATGTCAAGCACTTAAGCACCTTTGATCCAGAATAAGGTTGGCCCACCACCTCTCCAACTTCAGGGGCGTATGGACATATCTACTCCTCCTTTGAAAGCATAGGCTTTTTCATGGTGTCCTCAACTATCTCGCATAGAGAAACAGAAATGCTGCTTTTCCTATTGTTTTAGAAGGACTACTCTTATGCTCAAATGTACAGACTGTCCAAATATGGGGAAAAATTTTTAAAGGGTATGGAAAAATAAAAGCAAACTGTAATCCCTGCTACTTGAAAGACTGAAGCAGAAAGGTTGCTTGAGCTTACAAGTTCAAGGAAAGTCTAAGCTATATAGTGAGACCAGTCTCTAAAAATATACAATAAAACAAAAGCCATAAGGACAAAAGACAAGTAATTACTGAGGAAAAGTATTGCAACATGTATAATAGAAAACAGTCAATGTTTAAATAATATGATCATTAAAAGAATTTAAAAAGGACAAAATATCTGATAAAAATATCTAAGCAAATAAATAGTAAACTTTGCAGAAGATATGTGAATGACTCAAACACTGGGCCTCTTCTAAATCGGAGGTCTAGGATGCTGTAGTGGTGAAAATTTAGGGACAAAATCTGAATGCCTATGCCACTACACGCAAGGTGTGAGAACTGGAGTAATCATTCAACCTCTGCAACTCCATGTGAAGACAAGAAAGTTCATCTGTGCACACTGCTTAGATTGTAATAACACAAAGAAAGCATTATATAATCATAGGCTACTATTAATAACAGAAACACAAATTTAAGCAACAATGAGACATAATTTTTCACTCACAGATTGTCAAAATTTTTTAGGTATGACAATATCAAGTGTAGACAAGGATTTGGGTGGAATGATACTCTTATAAAAAAGTTCCAGTAGAAATATAAATCATTACATCCATATTCAGGAAAAAGTGGCATATCCTATAAAATTCAAAGTAGTCTGCTTTATGACTCAGCAATTCTACTTATTAGATAGCCCTAGGAAAAACTCCTATATGTGTGTTAACTGAAGCATATTTTTGTCAATAGCAAAATATTGAATGGAAATATATATGCGCGTGCGTGTGTGTGTGTGTGTGTGTGAATGTATCATAAAATCACTTAATATATACTATATCAATGATGCTATTGCGTAGCAGTTAAGAGGAATAAACCATTTGTAAATACACCAAATGGCTGGAGACCCAGAATCAGCATAACATCAATGTGTTGCTATGGATACACACGTACTTGAAACTACAGAGATGAATTGCAATGTCTGCCTCAGGGAATCCAGGAAGGGAACAGGAAAAATGTTGGTTAAAGAGAACTTTAATCTTTTTTGTAACTTTTTATTTCTTCAAAAAGAAAAACAAATGCTACATAATAAATGAAGACAAACTGCTAAGATTGTTGATTTTGGGTAAGAAAGATATGTACATGAGGTTTTTTTTTTTTGCTATTTTATGTATTTTTAAGTACTGAAGAAAAAATTAAAGTGCTTATTGAACAAATGTTCTGGGTACCTTCTAAAACCCTCCAGGAAAGAAGAGGAAGGAGAGAATTAAGAAGAGGCAGAGCAGGGCCTTAGAGACAACATTCTCAGGAGGGAAACTGCGGAAGGGGTGCAGGAGGAGCTGGCTCTGGGGTTCTAGTACCCCTGCAGCTATTCTCCCGCATCACTATTTTTCCTGAGTAGGTGCTCCATGTCTCTTGGAGAAGAGTCTAGGTAGAGCTGAAGTTGTTTCAAGAGCTCCAAACCTGTGTTACTGATGGAAATCAGGGAAGGAGAGAGAACAGAGTAAGCTAGAATTAACAGAACTCCAAAGACTGGAACTCAGAGGAACATTAGGGGCTGGCTTTGGTTGTGGTCCCCCAGGCACGCACCTGTACACTTGAGGGCCTCGGTGTGCTGGGCCACCTCTCTGTGCCAGCAAGCACTGTAGGAAGTCTGCAGTGCGCAGGCTAAGCTTATTCCAGCCATCCACAAAAAAGGCACTGGCAGATTTTCCCGGGGTGGGGCTCCGCAGCAGGTGTAGTTTTCTCTTTAAGTGAAGACAGCTTCCCCCTCATCCCCTTCCCAGTCGCCTAGCCATCACGTGCTACCGGACTGACTGACTGTTTCCCCAGCTTCCTGCTTTCCCAGAGCCTGAACAGCCAGGGTACTGAGGCCTGGTGGCATATGACCCAGTGAGCTCAGAGCAGGAGCAGGAATAGGGCTAGGGAGAATACTCACTCAGGGTCTTGCAACGTCTCTCCTATGGGGCAGATCAGTCACAGGCAAGGGGCAACATTACTTCGTTTTCAGTACTGTTATTTTTGCTTCTATTTAGAATCTTCCGTAGAGGGAGCCCCTAGCAATCAGGAGAGAGAGTAGGTATGGAAGGTTATCTCCTTCTCAGGGAAGGGCTGTCCACCTGGCCCTCCTGGATGTGTTTGTGTCCTCCCGTCTTTGGTCTTTATGATTGTGTGGAAGCTACCTTTGTTCCCAGGGAAATAAAAACTTCACCCACAGCCTTCTCTGGCCACCTCTGAGGATAAGCCTGAGACAGACTGAAACTTGTAAAGGGTCTAAGCACTGAGAGGATTAATAAGGTGGCCCCTTGGTCTAAAATGGAACATAAATATAATACAACAAAAGGAAAAGTGAATGTGCATAAGAATTAAAATAACTTTCTTTCCAGCTTTTGTAAATTCCAAAAATTTGAAGAAGGTTTTCAAAGCTGAATTTCCTCCCCTTTTGGTGTCCCTGATTTTCATACGGCCCACACACATTCTGTGTTGGCATTAACTACATTCTAGCACAGGCATGCATATGTGCACACATATATACACAGGAAGTTCTCAGATGTGTATGGGAACCAAACACACACATAAAGAGATGAAAACTTGCTCATTCCCTCTTTGTTCATTTCTTCTGCTTCCCCAAAGTTAACATCTAAAAGTCTCTCTAGATACCCTTCTCCAGTGAAGACCAGGGCAGAAAACACTTTCTGATAGATTTTAACGTTGTTCTTAACTTCCCCCCACCCCGCCACACATATACCTGACTGGAAAATTGGCAAATTGCTGGAAATTCTCTTATAAGGCTATTATTTTTCTAAAGAACAAAGCTAAAAATATTGAGTAAATTCAGTGAGACAACAATTGTCTCTTAGTCCTACTAACCCTGGGTCCTCAAAAGAAAAAAAAAAAACTCATCTCAAGATGCAATAATATGTGAAACAAAAATTTTGGAGGAAATGCCCTACAAATAGATAAATAAGCCAGTAGAGGTTGAGGAAGTCTTCAGACCCTGCAGGGGTGGGGAGGATGAAGCAAAGTTTAGACCACAGGGAAGCCTGATGCAGTCAGGAAGCTAAGATACTTACTAGAGTCTGATAATAAAATGGTTACATGAGGATTCAATGACTTTGGACACTTGTTGAGGACAAGCTAGAAATGGGAGCAGAACGTCTGCTGGAATGGTTCTCTTGAAGCCCAGGAAAGCAGTAGCCTGCTCTCAGTGTACTGTAAATGCCCGCAGTGGTCCTGGAAGCCAAGGAAAACAGACCTGCTGGAGCTCATACATTAGGACAGGCCAGAAGACTCAGAGGAGTCCCATTCCCTAGAGACACTAGAAGACCCACAGATTCACATTCTCTAGAAGATTCTACTAGGACTGCACCAGTTTAGCATCTCCAGGAAAAAACAAGCAACACCACTCAGCTCCCATACCTGAGTTAATTTCCACTGGTACAAACCCATCAAATGATGAGCTGCCTGTGTTTATGGAGGGCAATGTTAAGGAGGTATGTAGAAGGATGATCCTCAAGTCCTTTCACGAAGAAATCTATGCACTGGGGAAAGAAAAGCTATTAGTTTGGGAGAAGGAGAGAAAGAAAGCTGATGAGCTATAAGAAAAGTAGGTGGTTTGTGTGTCTCCCATGGATTTGAACTCACAATGATCCCTCTACCTTTGCCTTCTGAATGCTGGGATTAAAAGTATGCACTACCATGCCCAGCTTGCTTCAGGTATTTTTGATTAAGCTTCCTACTTAGTCTTCATCAGGTGCAGCACTTCAGGAGGAGGTGTGTCATTGGGGGCGGGTCTTGAGTCCAGCCCTGCTCCTATGTTGTGAGCCAGCTTGAGCTCTGGTTGTTGCTGCTTGCTGGTGTGGTAGTTGTCTCTCTGGTATAGATGTATGATGGACCTGAGTTAGCTTCCCCTGGAATCTGTAAGTCTGAAGTAAACTCCTCCCACAAGATGCTTCTGGTGGGGTGTTTGTTTACCAACAAGAGCAGGTAACTGCAACAAAGAGGAACTGTCCTTTTCAGACAAAAGGACTTTAACAATGCAGGCTACACAACAGGGTTCAGAGAGTTTTGAGTTTCAGTCCTTAGAGACAAAGCAAGGTGTCTTTGTTTTTATTTTTATAATTTTTATTGAGAACTTTAATAGTGAACATACTGTAAATTGGTCATATTCCCATTAGGTTATTCTGTTTTGTCCCCTTGCTCCTTCCCTCATTCCAGTGAGGGCCTTTTTAAGGTCACTTAGGAGAAGATAGGAAGAGAGAGATCCTGTATCCCAAAGAAGCATGCTTAGTTGATATGTAACCTATGCTACATGGCATATGTTACTTAGACTCATTGATAGGGGTCATAGAGACGGTGGATAGGGTAGTGAGCTTAGTTAAAGTGTGATAGCAATCAAGCTGCCTTGGATCCCTTGCAAGCAGGGATCACAAGTAAGGTATGGCAGCCCTCTGCTTAGAGTAAGCTCTGGGTTCTTTGAAAAGAAATGATAACATTTTGAGGATGAATGGTCACAGTGTCTAAGCTGATTCTCATATTTAGAGAGCCAAAGCATGACCTTGCCTATTAGAGTGGTAATTTCTAGGACCAGGTAACCACTTGACTCATATCTGAAGCGTAGCTTGTGGTGTTCCCAATGGGTCCACAGATCCAGTGGAAAGACGTTTCTTCCATGCCTGAAAATATGGTCAGACTAGATAAGCTTGGCAGTTAGATGGAGCCCACTCTTGTTGCCACTTACATTCGTGTGGATTCCCCAAGGAGCAACCACAATGATGGGATTAGACATACAAACTTCTCAGGGAAAAGAGTTTAAAGGAAAACAAGAAAGGAGAAGAGAGATAGGGAGAAATGTCACATCTGTGTGTAGATATGATCTTTTTGGAGGAGAAAGGAGAAAACTAGAAAGAAAGGCAGAGAGTGTTTTACAGTGTTCAGAGAATTTGAGAAGCCAAAGAAAAGGAACCTTGAGTTAAAGCTACATGTCTGAGGAGTTAGGCCTCTTCTAGGGAGAAGTCTGCTATGGACTCTCTGCTATGCTTTCTCTGAGACTAAGACCAGCTGTTGAAAGACTAGCCTGGGCACAAGGGTGCTAATAGGCTCTGAGTCCAACAAATGGCCCTGTCTGCCCATGACAGAGACTTGACAGGGGCATGGCCATGTCATTACTGGTCCCCACACATTGTCTACCAGTGCAGGCATCTGTCTTTCTTCTTCCTGGATTATGTGCAGTTGACCTCTGCATTTAGCTGGCCTAGGTTTACTTTTACATACTTTATTTATCACGCATTTGAAGCTCAAGAATTCTACCAGCATTAATTGAACCCTTACTAATGGCCAAATTGTGTCATGAATTGGAGGGAAAAAAAAAAAAGCTAAGTAAAGAATGAACCTGATCACATGGGGTTTGCAATTTAGTAGAAGGAAACAAACAGGGAAGAGCTATTAAATGTGTGTTTCAAAGTCTCTATAGAACAGTGGATGTAGTGTGAAAGATGTCCATCATGTGTGGTTGGGATGGATGCTAAGGAAAGGATCTCTCAGGAAGAGGAGTACATTGGGTAAAGTCTAGAGAAGTAAGCAGAGATTCCATAGCGAGCAAGTACCTGTATCCAAGAATCAGGACACAGCATGGGCAGTAGGAAAGCCATTAAGCATGGAGCATGTTGGAGCTCCAGGTACCAGGAAGTTGGTAAAGAGCAAGAATGACTTCAAGCAAGATCATATGTTTGCACTAAAAGGCCAAGATCTCCTCTTGTAGTCTCAGAGGAATAAGTAGCTGATCCTCCACTACTGCAATTGCATTCTTAAAATAAAAAAAAAAAATTGGTAAAGGATGGATGACCTTCAAGAAGAAATTTTCAGAGAGATATTGCCATGGCCCAGGTCATAGGATGAGACTTTGCTTCATATAGCCTGCCTGGCAGTAGAGCCAGAGAAAGCACAAGTAGAAAAAAATCTACTAGATATGGGCTGCAACTGAATGTGTAGTAGCTTTGATAACTATTGAAAGCAATGCACAGGAGTATGGAGTGGCAATAATGAAATTATTTTGCAAAATAGTGAATTTGAATGGCCTTTGGCTCATCAAATTATAGACATCAAACTGAGTATAGCAGCAATCTCTGGAATTAGAAATAAAAAATGGGGATGTTTGTTAATTATTTATCAAATATTTGAATGTTCTATGTGCCAAGCCTGGTTCCAGGTATTCAAGAGAAAGAGGTGAACAGGAGCATGTAATAACTTTGGAAGAAGTGTCCTTATCCCAGAGGAGAAGTGTTAGGATGGGGAAGCTCCTGCTGAGAGTTGCATTTGAACTGACACCTGAATGAGGATTGACAGTAGCTAAAAGAGAGGTATCATAGCAGAGAAGCAGGTAGGGAAGAGAATATTCCAGCCCAGGCAATCTTGCAAGTGAGGTTGGGTATTTCTTTTAATGTGTTATGTATATATATTTATGGATTTGCTGGTCATGTTGAAGTTGGTTGTCCATATGTGATGAATTGCAAATTATGTAATTCTACCACACCAAGAATGAGGTAGTCAAACACACTGCAGGAAGACCACTGAGGCCATGAGCATGCTAACTTTAAAGCACTGTTTGATATAGCTGAGTGTCCCTTATGGAAGGTCACACAGCAATCATCTGGTGGGCTAAGGAACTGCTCATGCTGTGGAATTTTATGGCAGGCAATAGTACTAATCATCTGGGGAAGCAAAATGGTACCTCATTTTGAATAGACAAAAGAACCAAAAAACAATAAAAATAAGTAAATAAGGTGGAGAAATGGCTTAGTGGTTAAGGAGTTTGCCTGTGAAACCTAAGGACCTCAGTTTGATTCCCCAGTACCCATGTAAGCCAGTTGCACAAGGGGACACATGGGTTTGGAGTTTGTTTGCAGTGGCTGGCAATGGGTGTGCCCATCCTCCTCCCCCCCCCCCATCTCTCTCTCATAAAAAGAAATAGAATATTGAAAAAGGAATCAGCGGTTTATCCCCTTAAGAACAAAATAAAGAAGTGGTAGTTTAATGAGAGGGATTGGCTATTGTCCTTGATGTCTAGTGATACTTTCTCAATGGGTAAGGAAGGAAGACTTTTCTCTTTCCCAGGAGCTCTTCTCTCTATAATTGTTCTTCCTGCCATGAGGTCCAAATCTTGATGAACCACTCTTATTTAGATACCTAGTGGTGTGACCCTTAAGTCAAACTTTGAACTCTGCCAAGTTGTTTCCGCAGTGGAATAAATGTATTTTTGCTGATGGCTATACATGGCATCAGGAATCAAAGGAGCAAATGGAAAAGAATGCACTGTGCCAGTCACAGCCACAATCCTCCAAGGACAGGAATCCCAGTGAGAGAATATACAACTACTCATTCAAACTAATGAGCAATGAGGGCAACAGACATCCATGTCATTTATAGCACCCCAAATTCTAGCAGTACTGCACACATGCACTTCCATTTCAGGAGAAAAATGAACTTCAAGATGATACAGGAAAGATTCTAACCAGGAGAAGAATTTGAGGGTTTCTGGTTTCAAGTCCTCTGTTTTGTTTCACTATATTAAATGAAATAGTTAGGAGAGGGCTCTTGGGGCAAAATGCATGAAAGACTGAGGTAAAGGGCTCAGTGGTTACAAATACTTGATACACAAGCCTCACAACATGAGTTCAGATCCCAAGAACCCATGTAAACCCAGACATAGTAGCACATGCATATGTAATTCCTGGAGGTTTATGGGCAAGATAACAGGAGGAGCCAAAAGCTTACACATCAGCTAGTTAGCGTACACAGGGAAAAACACAAAGAGAGATGCTGTTGCAAATAAGGTAAAAGGCAAAGACTGATAAGTCAAGGTTGTCCTTTTTCTTTTTTTAAGTTGTTGTTGTTAGTATTATTATTATTATTATTATTATTAACAACACATTTTGTATGAATACATCATGTATTGGTACCTTCTTTTCCCTTGTCCCTGCCTCCATTCTGTGGGGAATGAACCTCAGTGGGGTTGCAGGTATTCTCCATGGGGTTCTGGGAGCAGCAGTCAGTTATTTTGTGGAGGAAGGAATGGCCTCTGGTTGTGACATCTCAACTCATGGCTATTACAATCTTTCTTCCCCCTCTTCTGCAAAATTCCCTGAGTGAGTGAGTTTTAAGTCTATTTCAGTGATGAGCAATTAGGAGCCTCTGGATCTCTGCTTCGGTAGGTGTTGAGTATCCTCAGGGTCTGTCTCCTACATCCTGCTGCTGATTATCAGGTTCAGCATGGAAGCAGCACTCTTGCTCATCTCCCCAATTCTTCTGTGGTATCAACTGTGGCTTGGCTGATGTGTGAGGTGTAATTTATATCTTCCAGTCTCACTACCTTCTGAAAAAGAAGAACAGATTCTCCAACCGGGAGTGAAGTCAGTATAGTTTAAATGGGATAAGTATTATTAAGTTAGGTAGAATTTGATGTATGTAACCACTTTTTTAACCAAAGACTAGTAAGAGCTTGACACTAGAGAATTGTCTCCATGGGATTCTGATCTGGCTCCCAATTCCACATATGGGTTCCTTTACATTGAGCGGATCTTTTAGCCAATCAGAAATCTGTTGGTTACCCACTGAGGCTGTGTGCTGCTATTGCACTGGTGTGTACATTGTGTTAGGGTGTTTGTTTCTGAGTAGCTTAGACCTCTGGTTGCTCAGACACTTTCCCTTAGTAGCTCATGTAGCTCTTTTCAGCACCAGACAGGCTAACGGTCGAGGGACTGGGTTTCTTCTGAATTCCAGCCAGGCCTCTCAATATTCTGTGTCAGCAGCATGTGGTGTCTTTAGCAAGAGTGTCTTAGCTTTTTCCTCAGGCAGGTAATAAAGGTCCCCATATCAAGCTTGGACAGAAAGCTGTCTTGATTTGGGGTCCTTGTAGTTCTCTCCAGTCAACAGCTCAATGTGGGTAGCAACCAATCTCTGGTACTTGGAGTTACAGGACAGAGAAAGAAAAAAAAAATTAAGCTTAGGCTTCACCCACCCTCACCAGGGACCTACTATTCAGGTATTTTCCTTATTTTTCAGAGTTATATCTTTTGGACTATCTCCAAAGATAAAATTTTCTATGTTATCAGCTCATTTTGGATTTAATTTTGTGATTCTCCCTTCCATTCCCTTTCTCTCAAACCTTTCTATTCCTATTGTAAGGGCCTTGAATTGTCTATCAGGTATAATAGCAATTTGAGCAGGTCCAATGTTGTCCTTTGACCTCTACATGCACCCATGAACCCCACAGTACACCTATACACACACACACACAGACACACACACACACACACACACACACACACACACACAAAGAGAGAGAGAGAGAGAGAGAGAGAGAGAGAGAGAGAGAGAGAGAGAGAGAGAGAACTAGGTAAAATCTGTCTTGAAGTTTCCAAAACTCCTTAGAAAACTTAGAATAATAATAGAATCAAGACTGCAAGACTTTAAGATGATTTTAATAAGCTTTTTTGTTTTGTTTAATTCTGGTTCTTGCCATATACATATACACATGCACGCATACACATACACAAACACACACACATACACACAGAATATTAGGTAAAATCTGTCTTGAAGTTTCCAAATTCCTTATAAAACTAAGAATGATAATAGAACCAAGACTGCAAGACTTTAAGGTGATTTTAATATGTTTTTTGTTTGTTTTGTTTAATTCTGGGCTCAGTGTATGTATACACATTAACACATGCATGTGTACACACACACACACACACACACACACACACACACACACACAATCTCCCCAGTTGGATTCAAACTCATTAGGTCAGTGTAGTCTTACATTCACAAGCTTCCTGTCTCAGCCTCTTTAGTGCTGGGAACAAAGGCATGCAAAACCATGCCCAGCTCCAATACAAGTATTTAAAATGTGAATAGAAGAAAGGTCCACACAGTCTTGAACTTAATAAGTATTCAACAAATAAGGTTTGATAACCAGAGGTTTGATCAGAATCTATGGAGTCCCTATAACTGGGCATGCTGATACTAGTTTGTAATCACATCTACTAAGGAAGCTGAAGCAGAAGGACTACAACTCCAAAGACTAGGTGGACCACAGAATAAGTGCAAGGCCAGCCTTGTTAATTTAGTGAAACTGTCACAGAATAAAACAACAATAATAATAGTTATAGAACTGCTTAGGATATAGCTCAGTAGTAAAATGATTGCTTAGTATGTACAAGTCTTCAAAATCAAAACCTTCCAGACTCCAACCCCAGAAGTCTAAGTGGACCTGGACAAGACTTAGGGGTTTGTGTTTTCAGAGTACTCTCCCAGGAACTTAAGGACCTATTCCACATGGAGAAATATACAAAAGATTCAGGAGACTGAGTTCAAAGAAATGACTTCTACCTAGAGACACAGGCATTAATTATACCAGGATTTATACCAGGTGACATCCTCTCAGATTCTAAGTCCTTTTTCTTTAGTGTTAATAAGTTTTATGGGCAGAAAGATAGAGACCATAAGACAGATTGAGCTGACTGTGTTGACCACCCTCTTCCCTTTCTTGTCCCTCTCCACCCACTGTCATTCTGCTCTGATCCTAGAGTTTGGGCAGCAGTTCTGTGAACAGCAGAGTTCTAAGCACTAGAGGCTTTATGCTCTCAGCTTTCATTTCCTTGGGTCTTTGGTGAGACTGTGGAGGAGATGGAATGAGACCCTTCTGAACAAAATTTCACAAGGGTTTGCACACCTACTTTTAACCCCAGAATGTGGGCTGGCTTGCATCAAGAGAAAATAAGGATAATTGTAGACATGAGGTCCAAGTAGCAGCCCTGGCCAGTAGCTTTGCACAAAAAGCATTAGTTCTCCAGCAAGAAAAGTGAGGACTCTGGGTTCACTCGGTTATTTGATCAGTATTTGTAGACTATAAACTATGTAGCAATAATTATACTTTTTAGTTAAATAATAAAGAAGTTTCTCCCCAATGAGAGTTTTAGTATAAAACAAATATATACAATATTATGATTAATTTCAATGGCAATTGAGATGATTGTTCTGAAAAAAATGAAACAGAAAACAATGACTGTCCTATTGGTCAATGTAAGTAAAGGAAAGCTACAGTAAAATACAGCCCTCCCCCAACCTCAGTAACTTGTTGAAGCTCCTTATTGCCTTCTGTTTTGTGGCTGTTATTTGCAGGTGGGAGGCAGCGTGAGAGAAGGAGGCTGAGTGAAGCCTTAGAAAACTGCTGGTTTGAATATATTTTGTCATCTAAGTATTCCAATTTCATATGTTAGGAGATTTTGCCATCACTGAGGTGAAATTTTAGAAGGTGGGTTGAATGGAAAGTGGCTACATAGAGCATTGAGATGGTGCCACCATCACAAGAAATCAAGGCTTATTTTACCAAAGCAGTCTTTTATAGAGCAAAGCTATCTCATCAGTCCATAAAGCTGGTCCCTTCTACACATGCCCTTTCCCTTCTTCTACTCTGTGTGTGGCATAGTGACTCCCTTGGAAGCCAAATACACAGGGCTTCCAAATATTTGACTTGCAGCTTTCCAAACTGAGCTGAGCAAGCCTTATTTTATAAAGTATTAAGTTTCAGGTTGTGTTACAGCAACATAAATGGGCCAATACAAGGTCCATGTACATTATGCCTAAGGATGAGGCATGAAGCTAGCATGCTTACTTTTCTCTAAATCCCGCTGGCCAGGATTGGACAACATCAAAAGGGGGGCTGAAAAGTCAAGAGATTTCCATGAAGATTTGTGAGCACCAACAATTCCTGCCACAAACAGCAGACAGTAAGACAAATAAATAAATAAATAGGGATGTAAATCCAGGTGTTCCATGTGAGCAATTATAAATGAGCCTATCTGACATATGGGGGAAAAAAATAGAATGCCTCTTTCCAATTGCCACATCCCCATGAAAGTTTTGTTTCCTCATATTTTTTTTGGAGGAATGGTACTTACATAAGCTACAGAGAAATCATTTCCCTCTTTGGATGAAGTTAGCTAGGTCCTCGGTGACATGCAGACCTTGAAAGCCAATGGAATCCTCTAAGATTGGGAGAGTGTAGCAAACTTGACCATTCCTACTTCAAGCATAAAGCATTTAAGAAGAAAAAGAAGGGGATCAAGAGTTAATTCTGTAAGTTACACAAAAAATGGCAGGATATGGGGGCAGTTCCTATTCTGAGTAGAGACATCAGATGTAGGCAGACATCACCTGTGAAGAACCTCCACCACTGCCTTGTGTCTTGTCTCCACTGCCAAGATTAAGCCATCTGCTGAGGCTGGATGGTGCTGCCAGAGGAGGATCTTGCTTGGTATCTGGCTAGTTTACGTGCTTTGAGTACGGGTGTTTGGAGTCACCCCTGCAGTATTCTTCATACCTTCTTCCCTGAGCTAGCCTGCTTTGTCATTTCCTCAGCCCCTAGTCTAACTTCCCAGCCTGCTGATGGTTGTGGTGGTGATGATGATGATGATGACAAAAATGACAAGGTAACCTGTGTGGATTATCAGTATTCAATCAGACACTATGCTATGTAAATATTCATTTCATTCTCAAAGATCCCAGCGATGGATAATAACATCCACATTAAAAGCAGGAAAAGGGCTGGGGAGTTGGATCAGTGGTCCAGTGTGCAAACATGAGGGCTTGAAGGGGCCTGAAATTGCTTGAGTTCAAATTTCCCAATCCCATAAAAACAGCTGGGTGTAGTGTGATGAAACCACAGTTCTATAGGGGATCAGGGGCCTGAGAATCTTCAGAATCTCCGAAGCTCTGTAATTAGAAAAAGGAGACTTTGGCTCAAAACAAGACCAGGCAAAATAGCAGTGGCGGACTCTTGACATAATATTCCTGCCTCTGAATGTGAATGTAAGAGAGCAAATGAGGTACCACGAGGGCACATACACATGCATACACCACACACAAACCATAGACATCAAGTTATACATACTCATGCACATATATACACACAAAAACAGAACTAAAATAAGATTTAAAAAGAAGCAGGAAAAAATGAAAGCATGTGTATATTTGGATTATAACAACCTGGTCTCTCTGGTCCCAAGTCTTTCACAACTATGCAGGCCAGCTTTTATTGTTCATCCCAGGTTGTTCAGCCTCCTGGTCTCCCTGAATCACTTGCTTAGTCCCTGAATCCCTGACCTCCATTACTGTGCCACTTTGGCAGCAGGTTCTAAAATTGTGGAGTCACCAAGGAAGAAGAAGGAGAGAAACAAAATCATTTATTCCTTGCATTCCAATTTCTCAGGAGAGAAAGCAGTCATGGAAGCTGAAAACCAAGCATAAAGGAGACTGACAACCTATCTGCAGGAGACACAATTGTTCTTGACAGCTTTATTGGCACCTGGGTATGGGCAATGAGATGTAAAACAGTTTTGTTTGTTTGTTTGTTTGTTTCCTGGAGGAAAAGATGCTGCTAAAAGGATGTTAGATGCTTTAGCTGAGCACCCTAGAGCAGGGATTTCTGGGAGAAGATCCCTCTGGACCAATCCTATTCAGATACTGTCAACCTTACCTACACCTCTAACCTGCCATGTTCATAGTAGATGCTCAAGTTGGAGGAAAGAGGAAACTACTTTCCAGACTAAACATGACATCAGAGTGTACTGACCCTGGTGAGCCTATGGAAGCTCAGGTGGCTCCCCAGGCTGTCACTTAGGTGACTGTAGCACAAAAGGAGTAAGACAAAGCTCAAGGATCATTTCTTATTGTACTCTAACACCTTCAACTTTATACTCAATTGGAGTCCTTCATCTTATCAAACTACCCAACAACCCTGGTATACTTACCATGAGTCTAACCTCCCTCTATCCTGAAACCATGTATCATTTCCTCTCTGCTTTCTTTTACTTCTAGGCCAGAACCTGATACAAGATGAAAGTCTGAGGAGAATGACACATCAAACCTTCAATAGAGTTCATATGCAACTAGCAGTATTTTCTTCCTAAAGTTCATACAGTTCATGCTTAAACTCAAAAGTCAATATGAAGATAACCCTCTTGCTGAGAAGATCTGACAAGACCACAAGGGAAATGTGTGTCAACGTTAGAGTGCTGCACATATATACCTGACAGCAGGGACCCTATGACTCAGTCCTCCGAGGTTTACATACTCAAATTCAGTCTATGTTAGATTCTTCCTGACATTTTAGTGATCTACTAACACCATTATTACCAGACATGTTCACGATAAAGAGGCTATCTTGATTTTGTTAATAATCTTAGATACGTATGGTTTGATGTCTTGAATAATAACATCTTCTAGTCCAAATTCTTATCAACAGATGACCCTCCAGTATGTAAGCCCAGACCCCATCTTATATCAGACAGATTGACATTTAATCCTTGGGTAGGTCGAGTCTATATGACTATTCAGCATGAAGATTTAACACCTGTAGTAATTTAAACAAAAAAATGGTACCAAGAATGGGGTGAGATAAACCTATTTAGGTGGATTTTGATCTTTTGGAACTTTTGTTTTGGAGCAATGGTCATGAACTTGGTGCTTGTAACTAAAGACACCTTTTGGAGTAGCAAGCCAAGTATTATGAACTATTCTTGTGAAAGTTTGAGAACGTTAAGTGCAAACAATATTGAACTTTGAGGCTTGGTTTATGAGCTTTCTAAGGGGGAAGGAAAGACTACAAAGGACTTTGTTGGAACTGGGATACTGGTATAAGGGCTGGCTGCATTCTGCTGCCCATGCCCAGACAGTTTGATCAAGGTTAAATTTGTAATTGGCTGATGTGCTCTGCTAAAGATATAAGACTGAGAGATTTAAGATTTTAAGTTGGAAAACTTCAAGAATGTTAAAATACAGGAAGTGATACTAATTTTAGGTTGCTAAAGCTGGTATTGTAAAACACATTAGCAATCTCAAGAAAGATGGCCCAATTGCTTTACATTAAAACAATGGAAAGGCTGCCTGCGAAAAGAGTATAATAGACATATAATAGACTGTTTCAGAAAGAGAAAGTTAACTGAAAAGGACCCTGCTTTTAAAGGTGATGATTTTTTTTTTTTTTTTTTGGTCCCTGAATCAAGAATATGGCTGCATCCTACACATCTGGTATCTGGTATTAGTTTTAGAAGCATAAAAAGTGCATGGAATGGGTCAAGAAGTACAAACATGGTTGCAGGAACTGCTGCTGAGATGATGAATAAGGCAGAGCATGATGAGCCTGATAGGCTAGAAGAGCCTTTAAAAGATAGATTGTGGTTTACATAAAGACCTAAAGATGTTTTGTATATATCAGAACTGTGCAAGGACAACCATAGAGGCTGTTAATTAAAGATGAAAGTTTTCCCTGGTTACTCTGCCCAGCTGGAGGGGTGTAATTAAAACATCTAGAAACTTTCAGTCTCTGGTTATATTGGACTTGAACTGCAAAAGTTTAAAGATTGCTTGATGGTGGTTGAGTTTGTATTGTTCTAGTCTCTCCTTCCTGTGCCTTATACAAGTTAAAAATGCTTACTCTAAAAAAAAAAAATGCTTACTCTGTGCCTTTATATGTTGAAACTCTATAACTTGTTTAATTTTATAGGACTCATAACTAAGAGGCAATCTTAAATCTCAGAGGAGACTTTTGACTTTGAAGCTATCTTAAGTTAGTAAAGAGTATGGGTGTGGTGGTTTGAGTCAGGTGTCTCCCATAAACTTAGGTGTTCTGAATGATAGGTTCCCAGCTAATGGAGATTTGAGAATTAATGCCTCCTGGTGGCAGTGTATTGTTGGGGGCAGGCTTATGGGTGTTATAGCCAGTTTCCTCATGCCAGTGTTTGGCACAATCTCCTGTTGCTATGGTCTACCTTATGTTGGCCAGGGGGTGATGTCCCCCTGTGGTGGTTTGATTCAGGTGTCCCCCATAAACTTAGGTGTTCTGAATGCTAGGTTCCCAGCGGATGGATATTTGGGAATTAATGCCTCCTGGAGGGAGTGTATTGTTGGGGGCGGGCTTATGGGCTTTATAGCCGGTTTCCCCATGCCAGTGTTTGGCACACCCTTCTGTTGCTGTGGTCCATCTTATGTTGGCCAGGGGGTGATGTCCACCTTCTGCTCATGCCATCGTTTTCCCCTGCCATCATGAAGCTTCCCCTCGAGCCTATAAGCCAAAATAAATCTCTTTTTCCCAGAAGCTACTCTTGGTTGGGTGATTTCTACCAGCAATGTGAACCGGACTGCAACAGTAAAGTGGTACCGAGGAGTGAGATTGCTGCTAGACACCTGACTGTGTGGCTTCGGCCTTTTGGAGCTGATTTTCAAGAGGAATGTGGGAGGATTTGAAACCTTGGCCTAAGAGATGCCTTGCAGTGCTGTAAGTACAGCTTAATGGACTATTCTGGTCTGAGCTCCAAGACCTGAATGCAGTAAGAACTATGGACTGTGAGATTTGGCTTATGAGGGTGAGAAAGAGCTGTGCCTGGACTGGGCTAGCAGTTTGTGTGAGAAGCTTGCTCTTGTGCCTGTGTCCTGAGAAGTTGTGCAGGGTTGCTTTGCGTAGAAATGAATTGGTGTGAGCAGAGGGATATGGCACAGAAAGAAAAATCTTTGGGTGAACTCTTGCCCGTTCAGCTGCAACTGAGAGATTACAACCTTTGAGACTGGGCTAGCTGACCTGCGCTGGAGCAACAAGAAGAATGTCAACTCTTTTGAAGGGGCATGAGTGCTCAAGGAGTGTCTTGTTCTTCAAAGTCTGCTTTATTCCCCCCTGGATTAACAAATTGGCACCCTACCTGGTATTGTGGAGTATAAGAAATGCTGGAAAGAGGGTCATTGAGTTTGCAACACGGTCTTGTGTTTTGGAAATGGCCATGGGCAGTGTGAAGCGGGTTTGCTGGTTGCCTGCCTAGAGACCCCATGGGGCCATGAGGATGAACCGTGGCTTGCAGTGGAGACCCAGTGGAGATGCCGGGACCATGAGATGGCTGCCGAGGAGCTGCCGGCCCTGATGAAGTTTTCCAGGACTGTGAGTAGCCTAGCTGGAGGGGCGGAATTGGAATGCCAGAGACTTGCTGCTGGTTAGAATTATCAGAATTGAAGATTTGTCATTGGCTAGAGTTGCTGGACTTGAAGCTACAGAGCTTGATGTTTGCCCTGGTTGTTTTAAATCTTGTATTGGTTGAATGTTTCTTTGCTATGCCCAATGCCATCTTTTGCAGTGTGAATATTTATTCTGTGTCATTATGGGTTTTTGAGGTTATATTTTGGTATTATGGCTCAGTTAAAAGATCTCGAACTATGAGGATGTATGAACATCATTGAGATTGATAAAAACTATGGGGACTTTAAAAGTCAGACTGAAAGCATTGTATTTTACATCATGTATGGATATCAGTTTATGGGGGCCAGGGGCGGAATGTGGTGGTTGGATTCAGGTGTCCCCCATAAACTTAGGTGTTCTGAATGCTAGGTTCCCAGCTGATGGATATTTGGGAATTAATGCCTCCTGGAGGGAGTGTATTGTTGGGGGCGGGCTTATGGGCTTTATAGCCAGTTTCCCCATGCCAGTGTTTGGCACACCCTTCTGTTGCTGTGGTCCATCTTATGTTGGCCAGGGGGTGATGTCCACCTTCTGCTCATGCCATCGTTTTCCCCTGCCATCATGAAGCTTCCCCTCGAGCCTATAAGCCAAAATAAATCTCTTTTTCCCAGAAGCTACTCTTGGTTGGGTGATTTCTACCAGCAATGTGAACCGGACTGCAACAGTAAAGTGGTACCGAGGAGTGAGATTGCTGCTAGACACCTGACTGTGTGGCTTCGGCCTTTTGGAGCTGATTTTCAAGAGGAATGTGGGAGGATTTGAAACCTTGGCCTAAGAGATGCCTTGCAGTGCTGTAAGTACAGCTTAATGGACTATTCTGGTCTGAGCTCCAAGACCTGAATGCAGTAAGAACTATGGACTGTGAGATTTGGCTTATGAGGGTGAGAAAGAGCTGTGCCTGGACTGGGCTAGCAGTTTGTGTGAGAAGCTTGCTCTTGTGCCTGTGTCCTGAGAAGTTGTGCAGGGTTGCTTTGCGTAGAAATGAATTGGTGTGAGCAGAGGGATATGGCACAGAAAGAAAAATCTTTGGGTGAACTCTTGCCCGTTCAGCTGCAACTGAGAGATTACAACCTTTGAGACTGGGCTAGCTGACCTGCGCTGGAGCAACAAGAAGAATGTCAACTCTTTTGAAGGGGCATGAGTGCTCAAGGAGTGTCTTGTTCTTCAAAGTCTGCTTTATTCCCCCCTGGATTAACAAATTGGCACCCTACCTGGTATTGTGGAGTATAAGAAATGCTGGAAAGAGGGTCATTGAGTTTGCAACACGGTCTTGTGTTTTGGAAATGGCCATGGGCAGTGTGAAGCGGGTTTGCTGGTTGCCTGCCTAGAGACCCCATGGGGCCATGAGGATGAACCGTGGCTTGCAGTGGAGACCCAGTGGAGATGCCGGGACCATGAGATGGCTGCCGAGGAGCTGCCGGCCCTGATGAAGTTTTCCAGGACTGTGAGTAGCCTAGCTGGAGGGGCGGAATTGGAATGCCAGAGACTTGCTGCTGGTTAGAATTATCAGAATTGAAGATTTGTCATTGGCTAGAGTTGCTGGACTTGAAGCTACAGAGTTTGATGTTTGCCCTGGTTGTTTTAAATCTTGTATTGGTTGAATGTTTCTTTGCTATGCCCAATGCCATCTTTTGCAGTGTGAATATTTATTCTGTGTCATTATGGGTTTTTGAGGTTATATTTTGGTATTATGGCTCAGTTAAAAGATCTCGAACTATGAGGATGTATGAACATCATTGAGATTGATAAAAACTATGGGGACTTTAAAAGTCAGACTGAAAGCATTGTATTTTACATCATGTATGGATATCAGTTTATGGGGGCCAGGGGCGGAATGTGGTGGTTGGATTCAGGTGTCCCCCATAAACTTAGGTGTTCTGAATGCTAGGTTCCCAGCTGATGGATATTTGGGAATTAATGCCTCCTGGAGGGAGTGTATTGTTGGGGGCGGGCTTATGGGCTTTATAGCCAGTTTCCCCATGCCAGTGTTTGGCACACCCTTCTGTTGCTGTGGTCCATCTTATGTTGGCCAGGGGGTGATGTCCACCCTCTGCTCATGCCATCGTTTTCCCCTGCCATCATGAAGCTTCCCCTCGAGCCTGTAAGCCAAAATAAATCTCTTTTTCCCAGAAGCTACTCTTGGTTGGGTGATTTCTACCAGCAATGTGAACCGGACTGCAACACCCCCCCTCTGCTCATGCCATCATTTTCCCCTGCCATTGTGGAGCTACCCCTTGAGCCTGTAAGCTAAAATAAATCACTTTTTCCCAAAAGCTGCTCTTGGTTGGGTGATTTCTACCAGCAATGTGTACCAAACTGCAACAGTAAAGTGGTACTGAAGAGTGGGATTCCTGCTAGACACCTGACTGTGTGGCTTTGGCCTTCTGGAACTGATTTTCAAGAGTGTAAGTACAGCTTGATTGACTGTTCTGGTCTGAGCTGCAAGGCTTAAATGCAGTAAGAACTATGGACTGTGAGGTTTGGCTTATGAGGTTGAGAAAGAGCTTTGCTTGGACTGGGATAGCAGTTTGTGTGAAAAGCTTGCTTTTATGCCCATGTCCTGAGAAGTTGTACAGGGTTGCTTTGTGTAGAAATGAACTGGTGTGAGCAGAGGGATATGGCACAGAAAGAAAAATCTTTGGGTGAACTGCTGCCCATTCAGCTGCAAGTGAGAGATTACAACCTTTGAGATTGGGCTAGCTGACCTGCACTGGGGTAATAGGAAGAATGTAGACTCTTTTGAAGGGAATTGAATACTCAAGGAGTCCTGTTCTTCAAAATCTGCTTTATTCCCCCCTGGATTAACAAATTGACACCCTACTGGTATTATGGAGTATAATAAATTCTGGAAAGAGGGTCATTGAGTTTGCAACACGGACTTAGGTTTTGGAAATGGCCATGGGCAATGTGAAGTAGGTTTGCTGGATGCCTGCATGGAGACTCCATGTGGCCATGAGGATGAACCGTGGCTTGCAGTTGGAGACCCAGTATAGATTCTGGGACCATGAGGTGGCTGCTAAAAAGCTGTTGGCCCTGATGAAGTTTTTCAGGACTGCGAGTAGCCTACCTGGAGGGGTGGAATTGGAATGCCAGAGACTTGTTGTTGGTTAGAATTATAGAACTTGGAGATTTGTCACTGGCTAGAGTTGTTGGACATGAAGCTATAGAGTTTAATGTTTTCCCTGGTTGTTTTAAATCTTGTATTGGTTGAATGTTTCTTTGCTATGCCCAGTGACTTCTTTTGCAGTGTGAATATTTATTCTGTGCCATTATGGGTTTTTTGTTTTGGTATTATGGCTCAGTTAAAAGATCTTGGACTATGGGGATGCATGAATATCATTGGAATTGACAAAAACCTATGAGACTTTTAAAGTTAGATGAATGCACTGCATTTTATATCATGTGTGGTTATCAGTTTATGGGGACCAGGGGAAGAATGTGGTGGTTTGAGTCAGGTGTCCCCCATAAACTTAGGTGTTCTTAATGCTAGGTTCCCAATTGATAGACATTGGGGAATTAACGCCTCCTGGAGGCAGTGTATTGTGGCTTATGGGTGTTATAGCCAGTTTCCCCATGCCAGTCCTTGGCACGCTCTCCTGTTGCTATAGTCCACCTTATGTTGGCCAGGGGGTGATGACCCCCTTTGCTCATGCCATCGTTTTCCCCTGCCATTGTGGAGCTTCCCCTTGAGCCTGTAAGCCAAAATAAATCTCTTTTTCCCAGAAGCTGCTCTTGGTTGGGTGATTTCTACCAGCAATATGAACCTGACTGCAACAATGGGGACCTTTAAAATTGGACTAAATACATCATCTTATAATGTGTAAAGGTTTTATATCTATGGAGGGACAGGGCAGATTGTAGTACTTTAAATAGATAGCCCCCAATATATTCGGTGTTTTATTAGCTTGTAGTTTAGGTCTGCAGACAAGTGGTTGGAGGAGGTTGATCTTAGAGTCCAGCCGTAAGGTGGTAGTAGACTTGAATTTCCAATCTAAAGATATGCAAAGTGCCTGAGTTCCTTATTGAGTTCCTAAAATGTGCTGTGTACCTTTTGACTTTGGGGTTGTGGCTCTCTCTCTCTCTCCTTGGACCTATAAAAGCAGGGCTAACTTCTTCTGCCATTATGGAACTTTTCCTGGATCTCTAGGCTTCAACAAATATCCCTTCTTCCATAACTGTGCCTGATTTGGATGTTCACCTCAGTTAAACTGAAGCTGTCTGAAACAAATCCCAGTTAAGAGAGAAGGTTGGACCAGTAGAAAGTGGGGAAAGCTAATGGAATTTCAAAGGGGAAAGTGTGGTGAGGGGGGAGGGAGGTAATTAACATGGGATTTTTTTTATAATCATGGAAAACGCTAATAAAAGTAAAAAAAAAAAAAATAAAGTGAGGAAAGCTTAGTCCTAAAATCACTGACTCTGACTGTGAATCTCTGGACCATAGTTGGTTTACCCCCCCACACAAACATGCAATGAGTAGTTGGCCATAGAGGCTTATGAGGTCCCCAAAACCATGTTGGCCATGGCCAAGCACTTGGTTACCCAACAGAACTCGAAGGTAAGACCCTGTTGTTGAAGACACCACAGACTGCCATCTCAGGACACTGAGAGACCACATGGGAACAGAAAGGAAAACCATTCTTCTCCTGGAAAACCCTTGTTGAACTCAATAGTACTATAGGAACTACTGTTTAGCAGTGGTCATCAATAGCAAGAATAAGCAGGAGACCCTGCAAGCCATACAATTCATCATCTGGGCAAGAAATATGCACTTGTGAAATAATGGCATACAACCTTTGTGGGTAACCAACTGCCCTCTGATTGGACACAAGATTCACTTAGTGGGAGAAAACTCATAACTAGTACCAAGTCAGTGTCCCATGGGCAGGACACTCACAACTAAAACAGAGAAGCTGGGCTGGAGAGATGGCTTAGTGGTTAAGTGCTTTCCTGTAAAGCCTGGGACACCAGTTCAGGGTTCAATTCCCCAGGACCCACGTGAGCCAGATGCACAAGGGAGTGCATGTATCTGGAGTTTGTTTGCAGTGGCTGGAAGCCCTGGCGAACCCATTCTCTCTCTCTCTCCCTCTTTCTCTATCTTCCACTCTCAAATAAATAAATAATAAAAAAAATTAAAAAAAAAATAGAGAAGCTCCCATTGTACTCTGGATAGATTGAACAAGTATCCTCATCAAAATGTCTATGGATAGTATATGCATGTCCCTTAATCAGAGCTACCTTTGGTTAGAGGATGTGTTTTATTTTACAAATGAAAGAGAATACTGGTGAGTCCCAAGATCCATCAATTCAACAAGAAAAGACAACTCTCCACCATGAGATGTGCCACCTCTACCACATTCACAGGGGCCTGGAAGCATCTGTAGAGGAGGCAGTGAAGAGTATTGCTCCCAGTGCTACCCTGACAACCACTTCCAGGAAAATAGCAACAAACATGATGGAGAACTGAAACGCATCATTATATAAACACAGAGTCTACAGAGAACTCAACACTAAATGCAAACTGTTAACACTCCCACCAAGACTTAGGGACTATTGTGGAAGAGGGGCATGAATATTGTAAGAGCCACAAAGTGGGTAGAAATATAGAAATATCCTGAGTAACAACCTTCCCAAGACTGAGAGGCCCTAATTACCCCACAGTGAACACCAAAAACCCTACTGAGGATGGCCCTCAGGGAAATGGAGACTGGGGCTTAAGCGATACAAAACTATAGCCTGTGTAAGATACATATTTATACAAATTTGGAAAAAAAGCATTAGTAATAATAAAAGAAACACATATTTACATGGAAAGTTGGGGGGAGGATTTAAGAGAATTGTATAGACCTGAAACAAGTTCATTTTCTTATCTCTTTAAAAAGAGAAGAGAGGATACTACTACAAAGATATTACAGGAACTAGAACCAATGGAGGGAAGATTAGAGGGTTCCAGGCACAGAATAAAAGTGCCTTGTGAAAATATACAGCAGCACTGCTAAACATCATGTGGGTGGAATACATGACTTGAAAAGTGCTTTCTTACTTTGGAAATGAGTTTAGGTTGACCAATCACAATCAAACTAAAATTCAAGAAACTTTTAGTCAGGGATCTCCAGAGAAACTGCACCAATAGGAAGGATGAAGATTAGTGGATAGTTTGATGTATGGATAAATAAAATAGCTGAAAGAAAGGTAGATAGACTAGATGACAGATACTCAGATAATAGATGATATATAAATAATAGATAGATAGATGATGGATAATAACATATTTTGAAGATTGACTCACACAATCATGTGAGTATAGAAGTCTCATGGTATGTTGTTTGCAAGCTACCTACCTTTCTTTACTCAGTAAAAATGACATAAAAAATTGTCCACCAAACCATTTACCATGAGTGCTGTTTGTCAGATTCTTTTCTAAGTTTATGTACACATTATTTTCTTTATTCCTCAAGACAATTTAACAGAGTAAAGAATCAGCACTAGGATGTTGATTTTACAAATGAAAGTATTGAGATCTGGAGACATCAAGAGGCTCACCCAAGATTCCAGTGCTAAATAGGTTATAATGATGAGATTCTTGATACAAGTGCACATTTCTAAATGGCAATCATCCCTTATCATACTTGTCTGCCAGAAACTAGCTTGAGCAAGACAACCTGAGGCAGAACTGGAAGACCACCTGATCTATACACTGACAAACTTCATTAACATCTGTCCCCAAAGACACCACCAGGGAGATAGAGACCATCTGTTCCCCATACTCACCTGAAACAAAACAGGAGAAGTTGGCTTAAAGTAGAGCTGTAAGAAAGACAGTTCATGCATTATTAATAAGACAATCCTTAGCAGGAAGGGTGGTGGGATACTGGGGAAAATTTCTAATAAAATATCTAATATTTATGGAATTTTCCTTCTAAGTACATAGAATATGTCATTGAATTCTTATGATAACCTTATAGGGTAAGTATTATTCTTGTGCCCAATTTGCAAATGAGCTTCCAAGTCCCAGAATATAATAAAACTTGCCCAATGTTACACAGTTAGTGAGTGACAGGACTAGAATTTAATGTGTATCTGATTCCAGCAATATGGCTCTTCCTGCCTCTAAAAGGACACTGGTTTTCATTCTGGGGACACAGAAGGCCAAAAAGATACATGTCAATGTGATCCTCAGGAGGTCAGTCTAGTAAAGGACCTTTCTTGAGGTGCAAGCCCTGATTCTCCTGCCATAGCAGAGGTGGCTTTAATACAAATTCACTATCCTTAGAAGGTCAGCCTGTCACCAACGAGGGCTTCAGCACAAACTTTTGAAAAAGGGACAGATGGTGCTTTCCACAGAAGAGGGCAGAAGCCAGAGGCAGCATCTTCCAGAAGGTAATAATTACATCCCACAATCTCATTAGATTCAGGGGACATGTTACCAGTGACAGGTCCATCTGAAGCCTGTTCTCAGTCCTGCTAGACTCCTTCACAGACTCCCCTCTATGTGACTTCACATTTTTCCCTGTACACTTCAGATGTGTGGTAAGTCCTATGACGCCCATGGGGACCCAAAGTCTATACTCTGTGGCTCCTCTGTCATCTTAGTCAGCCTTGGCTCAGCAAGCATCTGTGGTTACCATGAGGCCCTTGCTCAGCAGAAGAGAGCCTCAGTAGGTTTGGCAAGCTGGCCAGCTTTAATGTTCAGCCTCCTTGCTGGCCTTTCTTCCTTTGACTAAGATTTGTGACTTGCCTTCTGTATCTAATAGTGATTGAGTGCAAACTTGTCAGTCCCACTCAGGTCAGGCGCTGACTGTACAATGAGAAGCCAGTCCAAGACAGTCCCACTTCTCTAGAAGCTTGTCATTCATTTATGAGAATAGATCTTGAGTGACAGAGTATGTGAGAAATTAATTTAACTGGGGTGAGCACTCCAAAGTTAGGCAGTGGAAGAGGAGGAGAATACCTGAAGAGATGCTAGGTGGAGGGATGGGGGAGAACAGGCTTTGTTGAGAAAAGTGGCATCCAAGTTGCACCTTGAAGATCAATTTGAAATTCATTAGCAAGAAGAGAAGACAGGGGGGAGCATGGAAGAAAGAGCATTTTTATGAGCACAAGCCTTGAGCTTGCAAGGAGTGGATTAGTTTGCTCAAGGATCTAGAAGAGACTATTGTGCCTGCATAGTATAGTGGTGAAGGTGGGTGAGACCTGAGCAGTGAAAAGATTTCTAATTCTTTCTAGATGAACTTTGGAGGAAGGGATATGTCTGTAACAGGAGAATTTCAAGGTCAGAGTGACAGTTTTTAAGTGTCCTCTTGGATTGCACTTTGAAAATCAGACTTGGAGGTGTCAGCAGGGAGATAGCAGGTGGAACTGGGTAGTACCGGAGGTCCAGTTCAGGAAGACACTGTGGTAACTCAGGGAAAAGATGAAGATTCTCCTAATGAGGAAAATGACAACAGCTCAGGCTGAGGGGAAGTAGCAGGTTGGAGAGAAGGAGAGAGATTCAAGTGATAGATCATAGAACTTGGCAATTGATTTAACTTGGAAAAGCGAGGGTGGGGGGCGTTGGTATTAAAGATACTTCCCAGGTTTCTGGCATAAGCTATTTGTTCTCCTCCACACCTCCTCAGTATGCTGGTACCATCTCTTCCCAGCTTATCAGAGAAATAGAATGCAGCAACCTAAAGGAGAGAATATTGTGGCATTAATGCTATTTTTGCATCATGAAATCCAGAGATAAAAATCCTTCTGCTTCTTATATAAGAAGCAGTAAATGTCACTAGGTAGGTTTGCTCTAACCCCCAGGGCTTCTAATTTGTTTCTGGTTAAGCCCCGGCACCTGTGCTTGCTCTAAAGCTCTGCTGACATGTGAGTAGCAACCCTCTGGCCCACCTACAAGAAGCTGTACTCTGTGGAGACGTGTCCTTATCCGGGCGATGTAGGAAAAAGTTACCCTGCAGATTTTATCATAGATTTTAGATAGAAAAAAAATTGTGCTGATTTCTGTTTGAACATCTCATGTGTTTTTTTCTACCCCCAAAATAAGATACAGTCCATACACACACTGTGCTATACAATCTCCCCATTTAAAGTACCCAATTCAATGGTTTTCAGGACATTCATAGAGTAATTAACTACTGCTAAATCAAATTCTGGATATGTTAATCATCCCATAAAGACACAAATTACTCCTTACTTCCTAGATGTACCAAATTCGTCATTCCCCATACCTGAGAAATCAGTAATATACTTTCAATCCCTGTAGATTTGGATATTCTGGGCATTTTATGTAATTGGAACCATGCATAGTCTTTCATGTCTGGCTTCTTTCACCTACTCTAATACCTCAAAGTCCATTCTCTCTTACAGCATGCATGGTTTTACGGCTAGATAATCAGTCTATTGAATTGATATGCTATCTTTATTCACCAGTTGATAGAGAGTTGAGCTGTTTATAACTTGATATCATTATTAATGACATTACTATAAATATTCTTGTATGAGTTTTTTCTTAAACACATGCTTGCATTTGTCTGGGTTCTATAGCATGGAGTAGAATGGTTTGGTATCTGAAAATTTCTTAAAGGCAAAGATAGTCCAAGTTTTTGATTCATATGTCTCTGAATAGAATGTGCTAGACATTTCTTCAGTAAGAAGATAAAATAGTAATGTTTGAGGGTCTACAGGCTTAAATACTAAAGAAATATATCTGCAACTGAGGCTTTTTGCATATACATATATTAGTTATAGCCATAATGTAAAAGGAAGATTTAAGGAAGCTACATTGAAAATGCTAGTTAGTGTAATTTAATTTGAAAGTAATGGGGGAAAAGGTGCAGATAACTAAGGAGGACTTGGAATTCAGATGAACCAGAATTGAGAAGGTTCCATTGAGGTTACCCTATGCTTACTTTCAGACTCAATGCCTTGATACAGCTCATAGACTTCAATCATCTCCAGTGCACACAGATCAGAAAAGAGATTTAAGAAAATTTGATGCAGGTAAATAACCACTAGTGTTCTCAAAGTCATTACAATAGTTCTGACAATAGTTGACAGATGGCAGGTCACAGATCATTAGGCCAATAGTAGCTCTTTATGTTCCAGGCCACAAGTGAGTCCTCCTAAAATGCCCAGGGAGGAAAGTATGCAGCTGCACATGAGGAGACATCCCAAGAGTAATGACAGGGGCATAACTACACATGACAAGACAGTTTACCCTCTTCTTTTCTGAAGGCTAATGACTTCAGAAAAAATCCAGGGAAGACCTTAGGACCCTCAATGTTAAGAGGGTGCCTGCATAGAAGGTCACATGGTCTATGGCTATACAATCCCAAACATGTCTCAGCTCATCTGATCTTATAATATAAGCAAGGTGATGCCTGGGTAATACTTGGTTGAGATAAGGCACATGTATCAGCAACACAAGACTGCAGAAGATCCAAGCCCCTCAAAAGAATGCTTACAGGGCTTAAGAGATGACTCAGCAGTTAGGATGCTTGCCTGCAAATCCTAATGATCCAAGTTGGATTCCCCAGTGCCCACATAAAGCCAGATGCACAAGGTGGCATTTGAAGTGTCTAAAGTCCCTGGTGTGTCTGTTCTTTCTGCCAGGTGTGGTAGTGCACTCATCCTAGCACTCAGAAGCCACAGGTAGGAGGATCGCTATGAGTTCAAGGGCAGCCTGAGACTACAGAGTGAATTCCAGATCAGTCTGGACTAAATCAAGCCCATACCTTGAAAAAACAAAACAAAAAATGTCAGAATCCAAAATATATATCTGTCTTCATGGTGGAGTAAGGACTGCAGATTTATTCTAGCTCCTGCTCCTTGCTGATGGTGAGCATCTCCAGGCCTGGCATGCAAATTCAGAGGGTTTTAGGAGCAGTAAACACCACCTACCATTGGTTTCACTAAGAGTCTTGGAAGAGGAGATAGAGAGATGACTCAGTAATATGCTTGCTACACAAGTATGAGGGCCTGAGAAGGCCTGATCTACTCTGAGTTTGATTTCTTCCCACCCATTAATAGCTGGGCATGGCTGCACACACCTGCAATGTCAGCCCTATGGGAAGTGGAAACCAAACAATCACTGGGGCTAATTGGCCAGCCACTCTAACCCCCCACAAAAATTAATATCAGCAGCTCCAGGTTCAGTGAAAAACTCTTTCTCAAAAAAAGAAAAGAACACTTAGATGAGTAATGCATAGGACACCCAATCTTCTCCTCTGGCCTCCACATGTCAATAAACACACACACACACACACACACACACACACACACACTTACCTAACACACATGCAAAAAGCAAAGATACTTGGAAGTACACATATTCAAATGTGGTCATGTTGCTTTTACATGCATAGAATGATTCAGTAGAAACTTAAGGGGTCTATCATGAATTTCCACTCTGCTCCTACATTATTGTCTCTTGCTTCCTATTTATGTGCTTTATTAAGATTAAGATCATACAATTGGTTCAGAGCTAAAGGTTGGTAAATCCCTCTGTTTTATCATTATGACATATAAGATTTATAATCTAAAATCTCAAGTCAAGGGCACCAAGCATCAGACACACAGGTGTTGTGATGTGAGCAAATAGCCTGTGATCAACTAGCCACTTCATGTTGAAGTTCTTGATCTCCAAACAGAAAAATAGACCTATTTACACATAGTCTTATATCAGAATGAAGTTATTCCCAAACCGTTTATGCTTGTTAGTGAACTAAGAGAGACTAAATGCAGAAACAGAATAACCTAGCTCCCATTTCCTCACACCCGGATGTAGAAAGAGCATCCTAGCAGACATGCAGGGTGCTGTGCTTCACGGGGTGGAAAGTGGTGTGCTAGTCCCCAAGTGTGTTGACGTTAGGAGAAGACCAAGAGGAGGAACCTGTGATACTAACAACTCTTCTACTTTCCTCTAAGGTATTATCACAGAAAAGATTAGCTTCTTTTCTAACTTTGAATCACCATAGATTGTTTTGCTACAAGTGGGTGAGGGTGGAGGGGAAAAAAATCTGTTACCAGCTCAAGTACATTTTGCTCTGTTAATCAGCATTTAAAACAAAATTATCTTTCCCATTCCTTAGAGAAGTTGGCAGAGGTTCCCAACTGTTTTGAGAAAATGTAACCACTAGACCATCTGGGACTGACATTTTCAACATGGCAGTCAGGAGAGCTCATCTCAGGAGAAGGCTGCTTTTTCAGGATCCCCTAGCCTAGGCAGTAAAGATGGAGACCTCTGACAAGGCAGGAAAGCTGGATCCAACTCTTCTACTCTCCAGGTCTCTTTGGGCTCAGCCATAGCAGCTCCTCTCACTTCCCAGAGATGCGTGTGCTCTTGTATCTTGTAATATTAGAAAGGGATGTTGATGCTGAGGATATCAAAATTCCCTACATGTTTAAAGATATACTCTTGTTAAATAAATCTTAGGGCCACAAGAGACAAGGCTAAAAGTGCATATGTATGTTTACATGTGAAGCAAGAGTGATTGTTTCACTAAAAAGACTGGGGAATTAAGAATTCTTAATAACTAGGGCAGCCAAAACCAGATAAGGGAATTACAATGAACAGTTTAGAATCACTCACTTATCCCTCTAGACCTTCTAAGCAGTCACAGAGCCAAAGTCCACCTAATAGTTATTACTGCTGCTGAAATCAGGCATCTTGGGGCTGTGAACCTCCTCCTTGTTAACTACAGAACAGTCCACCTGGCTGCCAGATGGTCGGATGACTGCTCAACTCCCTTAATTACTTCCCAGGAAAACTACTTACCTATTACTCATGTAGGTTCTCAAACACATGCTTTGCTATATTCTTTTAGGAGCCCCATTCTCCTATTTATTTTTGTTACTGGAATTCATATTTATAATTTCATATTTATGCAGTTGAGACCAGAATTAGATTATCCCTTAGAAAACTACATGAATTCAATACTCTGCTATCAACTTCCCTCTCTACACCTATTTCTATACCATTGGCCATTAGACTACAGAGAAAGACTAGAGAAAATCAAATACCTTAGAAGATACATATCACTCCTGTGTTCTTCCTTGCTAGGTAAAAACAAGCTCGACTCTAAGGTAATAATTTCTGTTTATAAAGTCATTTTTCCTCTTACTGGCTTGGGATCAAAGCCAGAACCTCATGCATTCTAGGCAAACACACTAACATGGAGCATATGCCCAGCCCCAGTTCATAAGTGTATAGTTAATGAGCAATTACATTTTCAAAATACACTTATTGAGTGCCCTAAACCCAGAACTTTTACAGGAATAGAGAATTTGAGAGGGTCGCTGTCTTTAGCATCTCACCTTCTGGGAAGGGACTCATGATCACTGACATGTCAGTGTGGTAGGTGCCTTCCAAGAAGGAAGCAGGGCAGCCAAGACCAAAATCCATCTTAGAGACTAGGCTCTGGTAGGCCAATGGCATCTGAAGAAAGAGTAAGTATTTCCTAACCTTGAAATAAAGAAAGAGTGTTGCCAACTGAGGGTAAGCATATGTTGTCTCAGAGGTGATAAACAGAGCAAATGTCATGATTGTAGGAAGAACTAAAGAAAGGAAGATGGGGAAGATACAAGTAAAAGTAAGCATTGGGAGAATCTTCAACATCAGCTTCCTCCAGCATCACAGAGACATGGGGTCTCCAGATGGGAAGAAAGCAAACACAAGGGGATTCTCCAAGATGAAACAACCCTGACTTAATTCTCCTCACTCTTTCCTTTACCCCAGCCCTATTTGCACCCTGACACCCTGTCCCAATTGTCTTACCTTTTTCAGAATGTTCTATAAATGGAAACATATAATCAAGGATTCTTTTCAAGTCTTCCTTTTAGCATAAGGCATTTGAGACTTGTCCATATTGTATCTCCTTTTTATTATTACATCCATAGTCTGTATGCAGAGAGTTTATTTATTCATTCCATGGCTGAAGGACATTTGGATAATTTCCAAGCTTTTGGAGATGATGAATAAAGCTACTCTAAATATTCACATGCAGGTTTTATGAGAACATAACTTTCTTTTAACATGGGCAAATACCTCTGAGTGGGATTTCTGAGTTGCACGGTAAATGAGTATCTAATTTTATACAAACTGCAAAAAATCTTTTCCACAGTGATTGTACTGCTTTACATTCTCACCAAAAAATGTATGAGACTACCAGTTGCTCCACATCCTTGCCAGCACTTGGAGTTATGAGCTTATTGTTTGATGGTTCTAGGCAGAGTAATATGCATGTAGTCAAGTCTCACTGTGATTTTGATTTGCATTTTCCTAGTGAGTAATGGTGCTATCTTTTCATTTCTTTTCACCTTCCTTGCATTCTGGGGGGCAGGCTTCAAACTCATGATCAGTTTCCTAAATGCTGAGATTTCAGGCATAGACCACAATGCACTGCTCTACAGGTTTTTTTTTTTTATTACTCTTGACTATAAACATTAGTTGGCACATGAGTGCTCAATAAATATTTGGTGTCATCTATATAAATCAATGTCACCATTATCACCCTTTTTATCATAACCATTTCTGCAAGAAGAGATGCAAAACTGTCAAAGCAATAGCAGTTATATAAAGTAATTATTAAGGGGAAAGTAGTGATGGTTCTGATGATTAATGTGGGAATAAATGACACTCTTTGGCTTCTAAATGGGATGAACTGGAAGATATGGTGGCAGTCAGTGAGACAGGAAATGAGAAAGGTGGGAAGGATGACCCTAATTCCAGTTTTGGATAGGATGAGCCTGAGACGACCATGGGGCACAAGTGGACATGTCCTGGAGGTCATGAGAGGCTTTGTCTTATTCACTACTTTTCTTTTAGGACTTAAAAATTTGGGGATTCATAGCATATATTACTTATTACATGTCTTTTGTCATTTCTCTCATTGATGTAATAAGGCTACATTTAAGGAAATACCTTCAGAAGATTAGCTTTCCCAAGCTCACAACGCTAATTAATAATTTGATAAGAGCTAAACGCATGCTTCTAAAGGCAGTCTTAGTACCCATTAGTAAATAGGTGAATCAGTGCTTTGAGGCTGGTACCTCTTTTTATGTAGTGGCCACTTCCTGTGGCTAGAGTGGCACTAGGATGGCTCATCTAGTTGACTAATCAGAGCAAGTGGATTTCTGCTCCTCCTTACATTCACAGAGAAGTGTCCTGTGTGCACAAGTATGTGGAGGCCTTACCTCTCATAGCAGCTCCTATATATCTTTAGCCACAACTCTGCTAATCCCACTGGCCAGCAAAAATGAGCCCTTTTAAGAGCCAAGCCTTACCTATACATTAATACAGATGAACACTCACAGAAGGCAACCTCAGTATAGAAATGTGCACTTTAAATTGCATGTCATTCTGAGTAGCATGATGAAATCTCATAGATGGCCCCTTTGTCCCATGCAGGATATGAAGCATTCTTCTATCTAGCATATCTGTGTTGTATATGCTACTCTCCTGTTAGTCACGTGGAAGTCATCCTTGATAATCAGATTAACCAACATGGTACTGCAATGCTTGTGTTTAATCACCCTGACTGTATCTGATAATGGCCTCAAAGCACAAAAATGTTAACAATTTGGATATGCCAAGTAGAAACTGCCAAGTTCTCTAAGTGAAAGGGTAAAAATTCTCAATAAGGAAAGAGAAAACCTGTATGCTGAAGTTTCTTAGACACAAGGATTTTCAAGAAGACTCATATTCATATAGCAGTTTCTATGCTATACTATTATACATATTCTTTTTTTTTTAAATTTTATTTATTTATTTATTTGAGAGCGACAGACACAGAGAGAAAGACAGATAGAGGGAGAGAGAGAGAATGGGCGCGCCAGGGCTTCCAGCCTCTGGAAACGAACTCCAGACGCGTGCGCCCCCTTGTGCATCTGGCTAACGTGGGACCTGGGGAACCAAGCCTCGAACCGGGGTCCTTAGGTTTCACAGGCAAGCGCTTAACCGCTAAGCCATCTCTCCAGCCCTCTATTATACATATTCTATTTAATTATTATTTTACCTTTTGTTATACCTAAAACATAAATTGAACTTTATCATAGATGCATGTATATACAGAATTCAACACTTTTTACAGTTTCAGACACCCACTGTCTTGGAATTAACTCCCCATCCATAAGAGGAATGGACTCAAATTTTATAATAGGGGAAGAGATCCTACAAGTCTGTCATTTCAGTGCTCGATTTATCTCCTGCCTGTCCTATTAGAGAAGGAAGCAGTTAACACTGGCTGTCCTAATCCTATGATAACCTTCCCTAAAGTAAAGCAAGAAGTGTGGAATGTGGCTAAAGGCATTAGATATAGATCTAGGGGCAAAGGAGATGGTTCAGTTGATTAAATCACTTGCATACAATGGTGAAGGCCAGAGTTCAGACTACAAGCACCCATGTAAATGCAGAGCGAGCATGGAAGCCTACCTGTAAAATTATGGCTGGGGAAAAGGAGACGAGGGACGGTTGGGGCATTCTGGGTAGTAAGCTGAACTAATAAGTTAACTTTGTCTTCAAATGATAAATAGTAAGCGACCTGAAGCGTGATCAGGGAAGATACTCAGTGTCAACTTCTAGCCTACACACGCCAACACATACATTTGCCCACATGCTTATGAATATGCATACTTGTATACACACACAGACAAGCCCAGGCAAATAGAAAAAGATATACATGTGTTTAAACACCATCCCCCATCAAGTAACTCTGACCCAAAACAGCAGTGAGTCAAAGCACCCACTCTTTTATTTATTTATTTTATTGACAACTTCCACAATTATAGAAAATATCCCATGGCAACTCCCTTCCTCTCCCCACTTTCCCCTTTGAAACTCTACTCTCCATCACGTCCCCTCCCCATCTCAATCAGTCTCTCTTTTATTTTGATGTCATCATGTTTTCCTCCTATTATGATGGTCTTGTGTAGATAATGTCAAGCACTGTGAGATCATGGATATCCAGGCCCTTTTGTGTCTGGAGGAGCACGTTGTAAGCAGTCCTACCCTTCCTTTGACTCTTACATTCTTTCCAACACCTCTTCCACAATGGACCCTGAGCCTTGGAAGTTTGTGATAGAGATATTTCAGTGGTAAGCACTCCTCTGTCACTTCTCAGCACCATGGTGTCTTCTGAGTCATCCTGAGGTCACTGCCATCTGAAAAGTGAAGTTTTTCTAACCAAAACTGAGAGTAGAAATAATATATGGGTATAAACATTAAGAGAAGTGCTTATAAGGCAGTTTGTTGAGCACAGTATATACATTTGGCCAGACCCCAGTGGACGTTACACTCCTAGGGTTTTCAGCATCAGGGATATATTTCCTCCCATGGAGAGAGCCTCTAGTCCAATTAAAGAGCAGTTGGTTTCCCCCATAACAGACATTCCACTATTGAATCCATTGGCTCATTTGGCTTGACTGGCCAAACTTAAGGCTTGCAGTGTCCACTGTTGAGTATCTTCAGTGGTGATTTCTCTCTCTCCTACTGAACTGCATACAAAGTAGCTTTTTCCAGCTTTCTGTCAGCTGGTCTACATGGAGGAGGTTTTCAGCTCAACTTCAGCAGGATATCTCAGTAAACTTGCAGCCAAAGTATGTGGAATCTTTAGCAATAGGGTCTTACCATCTATTCCTGGTCAGAAACCAAGGGCCTCAGCAATGGCTTGTAATGTCGTAGGGGTCTCTGTGACCTCCCTGGCCAATAACTCACTGGAAGGTATCATATCCCTGGCACTGAAAATTTTCTAGTAACAATCTGTGGCTTCTGAGTATTCCATTGTACAAAAAAGTAGGCTTCCATATGACTTATTTGTATCCTCTTAGATTTGATTAGCCCTTCCTCTATCTTTCCTTTACTCAATCTCTTCCCCTGACTTCACTTAGGCCTTTCACCCCCATTTATCTGTTCTTCTACTTACACATATATAATACCATTTTATTAAGCCCCTCTCTCTTTCTATTCACTTTATTTATTTATTGTTCTAAATATTTATTTATTTATTTGAGAGCGACAGACAGAGAGAGAAGGACAGAGAGAGGGAGAGAGAGAGAATGGGCGTGCCAGGGCTTCCAGCCTCTGCAAACGAACTCCAGACACGTGCGCCCCCTTGTGCATCTGGCTAACGTGGGACCTGGGGAACCGAGCCTCGAACCGGGGTCCTTAGGCTTCACAGGTAAGCGCTTAACTGCTACGCCATCTCTCCAGCCCATGTTCTAATTGTTTTGGAGGTAGTGTCTCATCCTTGCCCAGGCTGGCCTTGAATTCACTATGTAGTATCAGGGTGGTCTCGAACTCACACCAATCCTCCTACCTCTGCCTCCTGGGTGCTGGGATTAAAGACATGTGCCAAAATTCCCAATTCTTTTCCTATTCCCTTTATATTCCCTTTCTATCTTACTGACCTCTGCTACTGAGTTTTATTCTTACTCACAAAGGAGTCCAATCATTTGCTGCTAGGATCCACATATGAAAGAGAAGGAAATCTAGATGGTCTTCCCTGGTTTTTGTGATGCTAACACATTAAGTTAAAGCTTATGTATGTGGTGGGCTGGGGAGATAGATCTGTGGTAGAGTGCTTCACAAGCATGTGCAAAACCTTGGGTTTGACCTTTAGCACCATAAACACACTAGCTAAAACACCCCACTCCATATGTGTGAAGTCAAGGAAAAAGTAATTATAAAATAATAGCTAACATGTACGACTTGTTTTTAATGGCTTATTCCAAAAACTTAACACATTCTGACTCCCTTAACTTTCACAAATGAGCAGAAATGCACAGAAAGAGGAAAATCTCTCAAAGTACATAGCAGAGTTTATTCCGTCATCCACAATACTGTCATTCCCCCAAGATGTGTGTTTGCATGTATACATTCACACACAACCCTTGATGAACTTATATAAAGTCATACCTGAGGAATCTGGAAATATGTATGAAGAACAAATTCTGCCCCTCACTGTGCCTTGAAGAAGGTTGGGCGGGGGAGAAGCCTCCATTTCATCTGCCACCTGATAGAAAAGCTTATGATGTTGGATATCAAAGTTGGTCCTTACACAGGGCAGAGTACTTCAAGGATTAGGAGAGGGGCCACCCTTTAGTCAGACAGAACAGACACAAGTGCAAATTCCAATGTCCTTAGCTACAATAAAAAGATTAACACATCCACTACCAGCCTATAGCTACTTGCCCAGAGCTGTGGCAGTGGAGAGAGGCATGTCCTACAGTGTCTGCCTTCAACACACTGTATCCTGGGCTTGAGCTATATTCAAGGGCCAGTATTTTTGTGTATCTTTCCCTCCTTCTCTGTTGTCAGGATGTCTGGCTATTGTAACCTTTACAATAAGATGGGAAACCTTGGGCCTTTTGAACACAACATAGTAGATAGACATCATTGGGGGGGCATATCAGAAAGCAAAATCTCATCAAGAGACTTTTCTTTGGACCAACATGGAGTCTGTAGCTGACTAGGTGCCTTACTGTCAGGCCTCCATGCAGATCCTTCCAGACAGTCAGACCTATTTGCAGAAATGTGATATACTGTCCATAGCTATAGAGCTTGGCAACAGGCTTTAAACTGATAGCATGGCCCAAACATTGTTGATTACCCTGAGATAAGAGGGCAAGATCTAGGTCTGAAAAATTACCCTGTGTGTCTTTGGGACCAGATGAGGTAGGCAAATGTGGCTTGAACTCTATGTATTCCCTCCAAGGCCATTCCTCAGCCATCTGTCTAGGTTTGATAGAGCTGCTTCTCAGCATGAATCCTGTGCAGCTGCAATGGAGGGGATGGAAGAAGGGTGTCTGGTGAATACTCCATTCCCAGGATGTGACATTGAAAATCAACCCTTTCCCCAAGGATCCTTCTTAGCCTACTTCATGCTTCCAGTTAAAACCCTATGGAAGTCAGCCTGCTGTCTAGTGTGTATAGAACACACTAACAAAACTTAACAGCTCTCAAGCAGCTAAGGTATAATTACCAATTCTGTAAAAATGCCAGGTGAATGGGTCAGAGCCAGAGCATAATGACTCATACACGTAAGGAAAGGAAAGCAGGGCAAGGAGGATACGGTACAGACAAAAGGGGTTTCTCAGGTAGGTAAATTAATAACCATGGTTCTACCATAAACGGTCTGATCCATTCTCTTCCTTCAAACAGAACCTTATGCCACAAAATGGTATAGTCTGATTTCTGAGTGTCTCCCAAAGGTCCATATATTAAAGACTGTGGCCCTACAGTGATATTTTTTAGAAGTGATGGAAACTTTTGGAGGGATGGCTTATAAGACGGTTCTTAGTTCATTGGGAGTATGCCCTCTAGGGAATTGTGGGACCCAGGCCTCTTCCTCTTCCTCTTCATGGCTAATTAGGTGAGCAGTTTTCTCTGATTGCATATTTATCCCATGGTGACAACTTCACAAGGGGCAGAAACAATGGGGCTACTAAACCTTGGAATGGAAACTCCAAAATAGTGAGTCACTATATACTGTTAGACTGGAACCTTTAAAACTATGAGCCAAAACAAGGTCTTTCTCTAAATGGTCTTGGTATTTTATTATAACAATGAAAGCTGTCTAATACTCAAAGTGATATAACATTTAAGGGAACTTCATTATTCTTAAAAACTATCCAAGGGTTGAAAGTTTCTGACAATCCAAGGAGTAGTTTCCCAGAGGGTATTCTTATACCTGTTGCATTTCTGTAGGAGTTATGGCCACTCAGAATTTCAACTTTCTACATTTGTAGACCTTAATTTGTTCTGTCACCCATTTCCATCCTAGGGCATATTAGAGTGAAAGAGAAGCAAACTGACCTGAGTACTCCAGAGGATTAACAATTTGGGAAAATGCTAGCTGACCTGTAAATACGATAGATAGGTTTGTTTTGCCTTTCTTCTGTTTCCCACTCCCAAGACACCCTGTGGGATAGTTTAATGCCACCATGTAAAAAACCATGAAGTGCTGACACCACAAGAAAGCTTTTACAATAATTCACTGCTAAAGCTACTTTATTTCTTCAAGATGCCTCTTCAAACAAAACAGCCAATATCTTAAGAGAGTAAGACCTACACTGTATTTTTGCATGTAACCAGAGGTCAGAGACTTACACAAAATGGCCATACAAAAACTTGACAGGTTAGTTATTCCAGGAACCCAAAACAACCAGCCAGAAACAAGTTATGTGTTGTTCTGTGTATATGTATTTCTATATTTATATGTTTATCTATTGAGCTAGTTTGACTGTCCATCCACATGTGTGTTTCTTAATGTGTGTGTGCGTGTGTGTGTGTGTGTGTGTGTGTGTATTTTGGTGGTGAAAATGAAGCAAAGCTAAGGAGAAAGTCCGATGTACAAAGCCATGATACCCAGTGATCCTCACTGACTATAAAAATGTCCCCTAGTTGCATCTTCTCTGCTCCCTGTTGCAGTCAGCTCCTCATTGCTGGGACAAACATAAAGCCAGACACAGCTTGTAGGAAGAAGGGGTTTATTGCAGCTTACAAATCCAGGTGAAATCCAGGTGCTTACTTACACAGATCCAAGCAGAGAGAAACAACTGTAGCAAGCAAACACCAACACCAGCAAGCACAAATTGCCAAAGCTTACACCACTCTCTCCATACTTTTGAGGCTAAAATCAAGATCTTCCCCAAACACATCTTAGGGCTGGATCCCAAGATCCACCCTCTAGTGATACCTCCTTCAGCAGGCTGCAAGAGACTTAAGCAGGAAGCTCAACCTTAATCAAACATACTTGAGTCTATGGAGAACAGACATTCACATTCAAACCACCCCATAAGGTGATTCACAAATCTGACATTCTTATGTTACCAATAAAACTGTAAGAATATGTGTTACCTACCTGCTCCTCTAGATGTCTTCCACTCTAAGCTTCTCTTCCCCATGGAAAGGCATTTTGGGCTTACCTCTTCTCTTTTGTCTGCAGCTCTTAGGTCAGAAAAGGAGGGTCTCTGTTTCCCCCTGCTTCCCACAGTGGGTCTTTAGCACCATGATTTAGCAGTGGCATCCTTGAACCCTTCTCTCTCAGTATGTTTTATGGTGATAAATGACCCTGAGGGAGAGAAATGAAAGAGTAAGAGGCTGAGATATGAAAGAATATGTGGAATCAGTGTGGTAGATATCTACAAGAAAGCAGTTACAGGCAGCAGGAATGACCAAGGGGTTGTGATCTCAACATTGAATCAGGAAAAACCCAGAATGGGAAGGTGAGCATGGGTATCCAGATGGACAAATGCACTAAAACTTAGAATCCTACTTCTCCTCCAAACACTGGAAAATAAGGTGATGATTTGGAGGAATGAACAAGGCTTTGGCGTTGGGTAATCCCCACTCTGAATCCAAGTACTTGCTAGCTGTGTGCACAAGTCCCTTTGCCGCTCTGTTCTGTGTCTACAGTCCCCATGGTGGTGTCACAATGGTGGAAACAAAATTGGCTCACAGTAAGTGGAGCCAATTCTCATGTTTATGTCTTGCTGCCGAGTGTGACTCACAAGAAAAGAAGCCAAAGATGAAAGCAATGGTAAAAGACAGACAATGCAGAGAAATGGTAAAGGGACCTTCTTCCATCACTTGTGATTCTATTTCACCTTCTCACGGCTTCCATCTTTGCCACATTTCATCAGTTCATCACATCACACTGTTGTTTCATTCTCTACTCCCCTTCACACTTCCTCTTATTCCTCTTTCTCCTTTAGTTTTCATGCCCTATGCTTTTGTGATGGCCTACCACGATATTGATTCCTTTCCAGTACTCACAACTTATATAGCAGCTCCTCTCTCTCTTCCAGCAAGTAGTAGGACTTATCAGTCAAACTAAAAGGATATTGCAGAAATTTTAGTTTGTGACTTCTGAGGGCAGGTCCTAAAATCTTTGGTGCTTCTGTTTTGCTCTTTCTTAGATTCCTTTCTGTGGGGGCAATTCAGCAGGTATGTTGTAAGGATACTCATGAAGCAGTGTGTCAGGGTTTGAATAAAATACCTTCCATAAACTCATATGTTTTGAATACTTGGTTCCAAGCTGGTGGCAATTTGGGAGTCTTGTGAAGCCTTTGAGAGATAGAGCCTTGCTGGAGGAGGTGTGTCACTAAAGATGGACCTTAAGGTTAATTGTTCTAGCCCACTGACTGTTCAGGGACAGCTCACTCAGACTACTTTCTTCCTTATGCTGTGATGTGATGCCCAACTTCCTATCTATTCTGCAAAGCTTTCCCCGCCATGACAGAACTTGCTATCAAAACTGTAAGCAGAAATAAACTCTTCCCTCCTATAAGCTACTTCTGGTTGTGTGTTTTGTACTATAAAAGCAAATGTAACTGCTACATAAAACTATAGTAGAGTCTAAGTGATATAAAGCTAATGTCTTCTATTCACAGGGTACCTGAGAAACCCATCTTGGATATGGACTTCTATCCTCTGTCAAGCCTTTGGAAAATGATGACAGCCAAGACTACAGCTTGACTGGCATATTCCTTGGAAGATACCACTCAGCTAAGTCACTCCTGGATTTCTGATTCATTGAAACTATGTAAAACAACAAAGACATATATACCATAAGTTTAATTCCATTTAAGTAATTCATTACGCAGATGGAGAGCTAGTACAATCTTTGGTCCTATGCTTTAGCTCTTGTTAATCCACTCTGTTGATCTAACTGCTCATAATGACACCAGGTTTTATGCTTTTGTCTCTGGAACAGAGTTCTAAGAACTTCTATCATGGCTGTCAGAAATTGAACCCTTTCCCATTCAAATCCAGATCACTTTCTTACAAATAGACTCACTCTAACAGCTTGGATAATGCTACGGTAATAGATTTCTTGAGATTTATTTTTTCCTATTTAGCATATACTTCAACCATTATTAAAACTTTTGTGCTGTAAGGAAGGAAAAACATCAGTCCTACTTTACAAATGAGAGAATTGATGTCTCAGATTCATTTAACTGATTGGCACAAAACCACAAGTTAGTGATAAAAGTGGGGTTGGAAACCTTGTGTTACCTCACTGCTTGTCTGCCTGCACAAGCAAATCAAGCATCCATTGAGTTTGATGTTATGATAGACATTGAAGCAATTCTCCATGGAATTGCCATAGATGTGGTAAGGTAAAAGTGAAGTTTTATCAATTTCTGTGTATAAAAATGCACCACAACATTTAATACCACAGACCAACAATCTATTATTGTCCCCCATACTTCTAAGGGTTGGAAGTTCTCCCTTACGGTTCTTTATTACATTACAGTCTTTTGGTGGTGGAGGCTGGAGCCATTTGAAGACATTTGGACCTATGAGTCCACTGCTAGGGCTAGGATTGCTGGAAAAGCCACAAATAGATGAGCGTCTTTCCACTCATTTGACTCATGTTTCTCTGTAGCCTGCTAGCCATAGGTTAACCAAACTACTTGTGCTAAACCTGCATTCTTCCATGGCTTCAAAATCTTCCCACAGGCTTGATAAGCATGCTTTTTTGATATTTAACCCTGAAACTTTAGAATATTATTTTGACCACATTCTAACAACTAAGCAAGTTATACAGTCTAGTATAAGCTTAAAAGAAGGGTAGAAACAGACTCTACCTTGATTAAGAAAGTGCACATGATAAAGAAAAGGATGGTGGCCATTATAGAGGAAAGCAATCAGAGTCCACACTTGGCTCCAAAAGTGTGTGGCCCTCCCTCATGGAAAACCTTACATGACCAGTGAAGTTTCATTCCATTGTAGTAATGGTTCAAAACCAAGGATCCAATCATCCATATTAACAGCAAGACATCTTCTACATGCCTCAGGATACATTACTGGTCCAAAAAAGGAGAAATAAGTGGTAGCTATGTTTTCATAACAGTTCTGAAATTCTGTTGGGCACACATTGCTACTTCTTTGGGTTACAGTGCAGTCCAGCTTCCAAAAAATTCTTCATTCTTCCATCTGAGCTCTTGGATAAAACCTTTAAAATGCTTTTGCTTAATAAATGATCGATCAAGGATTTAGATTGTGAAGCTTTCTTACTTTCTTCCTGTTTATAGAAAACTGTAGGTCTAAAGACTACTTTGTATTCTCTTCCCCCTTTTTGGTCCAATTTAATATAATTCCTCCAAAATTGTTTGGGCTTCCTGTATATAAAATTATAAGCCACTCATTAGAACATAAGCTATAGTTACTGTTTTCTGGAGAAAATCCCTTTCCCTTTTTTCCATTGTCTTCAGAGTCAGGGTGCTGGAGACTGCCTGTCTCAAGATTCTTGGATACATTGTTCCCTTTAAAGGATCTCCAAGGTGTGTTCTTAAGATTATTTTCTAGCAAAGAAAGTCTAGTGGCAGAGAATTAATGTTTTTAGAATCCCAACAAGGTATATATTAACTATTCATGAGGAGCAAACAGAACTTTTTGCACCTTTATACTTTTACTTTGAAACCACACTTCAGTCACAATGCTGTCCCTGCATGTTATCTCTTCCCTGAGGGCATTTCTAAGAAAGTTTGAGACTCTTCTTCTGAGGATGAAAACCTAATTTTATTTTAGAATCAAGTGAAGCAAGATTCATTTCTATTTCTATAAATTCTGTTTGGAAGTTAAATGGTTTCCTCTTTAGTTAATTTCTACCCATTTCATCTTCAGCAGCTAGAAGCCGGGGGCTTGTTTTGCATTCTGCCTGCAGCTCTCACCAGATCCACAAGTTCATTTGGCACTCTTTCTTTTTTCCACATCACAGGCGACAGTGCCATCAACATTCATCCCACATATCTCAAGTGTTTCTTTTCTCTCACCTCTAGCAACATTTTCTTCTCCATCTTTCAAGGCCTCATGAACATGCCTTTTATGTCTTTCTAGATTTTGCTAAAAGAATCCCTATGGGTACTCTTTCCCTTATGGCTTGGTCTGAAAACAAATGCCATGTGCTTTTTTATGTGAAGCAATGCATTACTTTGAGGTACCAAACTTCTGTTTCAAAAATCAATTTCTTCTTTCAAAAGTATTTTAAAACTTAGTAGCTTAATATAACTGGATGTAGTGGGGTTCACCTATAATTCCATGCTCAGGAGGTGCTCTGGTTAAAGATTAACATGGATCACATAGTAAGACCTTGTATCAAAACAAAAATTCCCAAAGTGGTTTACACAACAATCCATTATTTCTCATAGTTCTGGAGGTTGATAGATTCACTTGGGTAATCATCACATGATGACTTTTCACATGTTTGCATTGATACTGGCCTGTGCTGGAAATTCCTCCAGCCATGTGCATGGCACAGATTGCCAGTATGGTGAAAAGATGGATGGGCATCTGTCCTCATGGACATTTTCTATAGGGCTGAATATTACCTCCTCAGAACAACTCAAGGTATTGTAGTTCTTACGTGGTGGTTGGCTTCCTCTAGAAACCTCTTCCAAGTTTCATTCCATTGGCTTCAGAGTCAGAGTGCTGGAAGTGTTGAGTTCTAATTTTGTGTAGTTGGCTTATGGTAGTTCTTGAGCTCCAGAAATTGTCTACAAAATCACTATATTCATGCACATTGGAGGGTTATGTATTCACTATTGTAAAGTGTGTGCACCCTGGAAATATTTTTGAAAGACATAAAGTGTCATAACTAGAAGTTCTGATTTAAGTCCTGTCAAATGGACTTCAGGCATAGTGCTTTTGTAGTATTATTGTCTGTTCTACTCTAACATGCAGCCAGGGTTAGGGAACTTTTTGAGTACTCTATTTAGATTGCAGTCAGAGGAACAGCAGAACATCATCTGCAAAATCATCAGAAATGCTGAGTATTTTTTATTTTATTATTTATTTATTTTTTATTTATTTATATAATTTAGTGGGAGAAAGAGAGACAGAATGGGAACATCAGGGCCTCCAGACACTGCAAATGAACTCCAGATGCATGTGCCACCTTGTCATCTGGCTTACATGGGTCCAGGGGAATCCAGCCTGGGTCCTTAGGCTTCACAGGCAAATGCCTTAACCACTAAGCCTTCTCTCCAGCCCAAGACATGCTGAGTTTTAACTGACTCTCAGGCGTACAGGACTTATAGATCTTCATTTGGGTACAGCCACAGGTCACTTGTACAAATGCACGGTAAAATTTAATAAGTGCCCCTAATTATCCACAAATCACGAAAGAAAACTGTCATCACAAAATGTTCAAAAATCACTGACAAAAGCATGTAATTCATGTTTTGAATAGAGTGGGATAGCAATATTGTTCTTATGTTTTAAATATGATTGCATTTTCTTAGTTGTAAAGTCATGCCTCAAGTTAAGAGTCCATTGCAATCATTTAGTGCACAAAGTAACAGCACTGGTTACACCCTGGCTCAGTGCACAGGTGATCTATCACTCTTCTCCACAAACCATTATGGATAAGTTACAGATTACTCTTAGCAAAGCAGACAGTATCTGAGCTATGATAACATTGAAAAACAGAAGGAAGGTCAGAATCAGGTAATAAATGAGAGGATGGGGGAATCTCACTTTCCTATACATTACAGTCCTATTCTGTGTCCTAAAATTTTCAGGTCATAATCATCATAATCAAGAAAAACATCATTTCTATAAGCATCTTTAGTAAAAAAAAAGGAGGGCTCTCACTCAAGAATAAGGAGCAGGAAAAAGAAGCAACACACATAAAGAAGAATCAATTACACTGGGATTTTCCTAGATAAATTTCACTGGATAAATTATGATGATGTAATGATAATTCAGTGAGAATTGGTTTCCTGTTTTCTTAAAGTATCAATCCTTCTAACAAGTCTTCAAAATAGGATGCATATATTTAAATGATCATAATATATTTTCCCTATGGCACTGAAAGCTGAGTAATTTTAGTTGAGTGTTATGTATTTACAGAGGCCAAGAAATACCCCTTAGGGGATTGTGATGATTGAGGTGGTGTCAACTTGATCTGTTTAGTAATCCACAAAAATACCTTTCAGGTGGTTTTCTGAGATTGCTTCCAGGTAGGATTAACTGAAGGAGGAAGTCCTTCCCCCAGAGTGAGCCCTTCCCCCCAGCTGGTGGCCCCTCCCAAATGGGAACTTTATATAAGGAAGTTCTAGGTGAATAGAGCCCTTTCCTTCCACTTGGCTGCTTGTTTCCTTCCAGTGTGGATTGAAGACCAATGCAGACTGAAGACCCATGTGGAATGAAAACCAATGGCTCCTCAGGATGCCTCCAGGCCTTCAGTGTCAGATTGGGACTGCTGAGGCATCTGACCACGTGGACTAAGCTGCTACTGGGTTCCTGGATTCTCAGGCTTGCAACTGCTATTGGACTACCATAAGCTAATTTAATAAATTCCCTTTTTAATATAATTAATTCTAGTGGTTCTATTCCTTTAGAGAACCCTGATTTTTACAGGTTTTGGTACCAGAAATGGTTTTAGAGAAACAGAATTGTAAGGATGGATTTCTCTAGTGGGCTTGGTGCTATCTGGAGTTGGCTTTCCAATTTCAATGTTATTAAAGGCCCTACTGATAATAAGGAGCATGCTTTTACTGCAGATAAGGAGGGCACTAAGAATCCATGGTGAAAGCTACTTAAAGAACACCATGAAGCCAGGCATGGTGGCACACACCTTTAATCCCAGCACTTGGGAGGCAGAGGTAGGATTGCCATGAGTTCAAGGCCACCCTGAGATGTCAGAGTTAATTCCAGGTCAGCCTGGACCAGAGTGAGACCCTACCTCAAAAAACAAAAAAAACCCACCATGAGATAGATGTGTTTGGTGATCCTGAGTCATGTCTTATGAATAGCAAGGAATTTAGGGGCTCTATATTCAAAACATTTGAATATTTGAGGCAGAGTAAGACAAATGATGAGGCTAGTTGATTGCTTTTAGCATCTCTGGACAAACTATTGAGGGAATAACAGAAGTTCAGAAAGGAAATTTCCAAGCTTAAGACCCACATACATGATAGGAAGATTTCTAAGGAAGCCCTGGAGAAGAGTCTCCTTTCTAGCCAGAACAGGACTCAAATTGCAGAAATGCAAACACAAGCTCTCACTGTAAGATTGGCTAACTTGAAACATAAACTCAAATCCCCACCTCATTGGCTGTCAGAAGTTAAAGTGAGGGCATTGATTGGAAAAGAGTGGGATCCTGTGACTTAGGATGGTGATGTTTGGGAAGACCCTAAAAAGTCTGGGGACATTGAAGTGTCAGATTACGAAGAAGTTGTTTTGGATGAAAATGTAACCTCCCCTCCCTTAGCACCAGTTGTATCCCCACCATCATACCCTGAAGTATTACACTCTCAAACTTTGCCTGAGTGAATTAAACCTTCTTTGTTTGAGGATTCAGCAGTAGGTGCTGATGCATCTTTGCCTCTAGGCCTATAACCAGACATAAGGCTAGGTAGGCCCCTAAAGGTGAGATAGAAAGTGTGACACAGAGGAGGTGAGCAATGTCCCTAAAGAACTTCAGGAGTTTTCTAAATTGTACAGAAAGAAGCACTGAGAATATGTATGGGAATGTATTTCAAGGGTGTGGTATGATGGAGGAACATAAGATTAGATCATGCTGAATTTACTGAAATGGTCCCATTGAACAGAGATTTTAGATTTAGCACTGCAGCTCATGCAGTTGGAAGAGGTGCCAGGAGTTTATTTGATTGATTGGTTGGCTGAAGTATGGATACAAAGATGACCTACTGTAAATGAGCAAAAGCTACCTGGCTCCTCTTGGTTTAATGTTGATGAAGGGATTAAAAGTCTCAGAGAACTTGGAATGTTGGAGTGGATTTTCCATGCATACTAATCATTGCCCCAACAATGGGAGCTTCCAGAAGATGTGCCCTTTCCTAAGACTATAAGAAACAAATTTGTGAGGGGAGCACCAGCATACATAAAGTGCCCAATCATTGGTCTTTTATGTAAAGAAATCACAGTGGGAGCTGCAGTTTCTGCATTAGGTTATTAAGATGCAATGGGTCTAACTGGATCTTGGGGTAACAAGGGCCAAGTGGCAGTGCTGAGCTGCCAAAAGCAAGGTGAGTGTGCTTTTCTTAATAGACACATAGGCAAAATTATACACATAAAGGTATGACTTGTATGGACCTTTGACACTAGCTGATTAATCATGGTGTTCCCAGAAGTCAAATAGATAAGAAGCCTACTGAATTCCTGCTTGATCTATATAAGCAGAAAAGTTCCAAGCAAAGGAACATAAAGCCATTTTGATCAACAGAGAATCAGGCCTCTTAATCAGTTTCCAGACTTGAACTAGTTTCTAGATGCTGAGCCCCTTGGTTGAAGGGGTGGCTGGGTCCCCTCAAGGAAGGACCCTCCTACAACCCCTAAAATTTCAATATTAAGCTTACACCTACCCTTCCTCAGAGGGACCTGCGGCCTTTTGCTAGGGTAACTGTACACTGGGGAAAAGGAAATAATCACACCTTTCTAGGCCTACTGGACACTGGCTCTGAATTGAAATTGATTCCAGCAGACCCCTAAAAGCACTGTGACCATCCAATTAAAGTAGGTGCTTACAGAGGTCAGGTGATCAATGAAGTTTTGGCAAATGTTAGATTGACAGTGGGTCCAGTGGGCCCCAAACTCACCCTATAATTATTTCCCCAGTCTCAGAATGCATAACTGGGATACTTAGGAATTGGCAGAACCCCCACATTGTTTCCCTGACTTGTGAAGTACAGGCTATTGTGGTTATAAAAGCCAAATGGAAGCCACTGAGGCTCCTACCAGCAAGGAAATTAGTGAATCAAAAACAGATTCACCTCCACCACCCTGGTCTGAGTTCCCTGCATGGACAGTATGTGGGCATGCAAGGCAGTCTGGAGTGAGTAGGCCAGACCCCTGTTTCTGGTCTTCTCTCACCTACCTGGTCTGAGTGCCCTCCCCAGTCTGTGTGCAGGCAGGCATAGCTGGTCTGGAGTGAGTAGGCCAGACTCCAGTTTCTAGGCTCCTCCCACCTCCCTGGTCTGAGTTCCATGGATGGACAGCGTGAAGGCAGGACTGGCAGTGTGGAGTTAGTAGGCCAGACCCCTCTTTCTTGGCTCCTCTCAGTTCCCTGGTCCAAGTTCAATGAGCCAGTCTGTGTGCTGGAGAGAGCAGCATGTAGTACATAGGCCATATCCCTGTTTACTTGCAGCTCCCAGGCCCCTGGTCCTGGTCCCATTTTGCCTTGCTTGGAAAGGCCTAGTCTTTGTGTGAGCTGTGGAATCAGGCCTCTTGTTCTGGTATCCTGACTGGCCACTGAGTATCAATATCCCTGATCACCTGAGTCAGAGTCACAGGCCAAAGAAGGGGGGGATTCCTTCCTCCTCAATAAAATAAAGAGTCTTTCTAAAATGGGTACACAACAATGGAGAAAATCCAATGAAAGTCAGAAAACTGAGAGATCTCTACCAAGGATGCCTAGTTCTACAATGGAAGCTTCCAGTGAAATCAGAGAAATCAACAGAAATTCATTCTCCAGTTGAAAACAGCAATCAGTGAGATGCTGATTTAAAAATTTGGCTGAACTAGAAGCAAACTATCAAAGAACCAACAATTGTATCAATGAAATTGAATATAATCAGACTCCTAGAGCATTCAGCTTTTGACAGTAGGCTTAACTTGATTGAAGAAAATGTTAGAACCCTCAAAAGAGATATGAATACATTGAAGGTAAGTCAAGAAATGGAGGATCTCAAAAATGGCTGATTATGATTAATGAAGACTTGATCAAATGTAGGAATGAATTCTAGGAAGCACCAGAATTCAAATAAATCATACCTCATAAAAGAGATAGACATGATTCAAAATAACACAACAGAAAACAAAAATCAAATAAGAATTATAAAAACCTCTCTAGAACCCCTCACTAACAGAATTACTCATGTATAAGACAGAATCTCTGACCTGGAATGCAAGATTAAAAAAAAAAAAAATTGACTGGGAGGCCAAGAACTTTGCCAAGTTCAAAAAATCAAGTTAACAGAATATGGGGGAACTGTGAGACATTCTAAAATGACCAAACACCCACATCATGGGTAAACCAGAAGGAGAGGAAATTAAATCAAGAGGCATAGAGACCATATTCAACAAAAGTATTAAGAAAAAATTTCAAATTTATCAAAACAGAGGCCCATGCAGACACAAGAAGCCCAAAGAATATAAATCATACATGACCAAAGAAGAAATTCTCCAGGACACATCAGAGTTAAAAATCTTAACAAAGAAAACAAAGAGATAGTATTAAAGATGGCAAGAGAGAAACAATTCACAATGTAAAAGGACAATTCCATCAGAATTACATAAGATTTCTCAATGGAAACCCTGAAAGCCAGTAAGGCATGAAATGGAACACTTCAAAGCATGAAAAACTATGGATTTCAACCCAAGCAACTCTACACAGCTAAAATATCCATCATAATAGATCGTGAAGGAAAAATGTCCATGGAAAACGTCAACTCTGTGATTACATGAACACAAAGCCAAACATACAGAGAATACTTGAGGGACTACTCCACACAGAACATTCAATCAACCAATCTCAAGAACCAACACGAAGAAGATCACAATAACCAAAATTGACCAGGTGCAAAATATACAAAACACAAGAAAGCACCAAGTCCCATAATACACCTCAAAATAGCAGGGATTAATTCAAACCTCATAGTAAAAACCTTAAATATTAAGTGTCTTAATTCGCCCATGAAAACACACAGGTTAGCAAGATGTATCAAAAAACAAGACACTTCTATCTGCTGTCTTTAATAAACCCACCTCACCACTACAGATAGATAACTCCTCAGGGTAAAAGGTTGGAAAATGATATTCCAATAAATGGAAATAAAAAACAAGTGGGTGTTACTTTTTTAATATTGGATAATATACACTTCAAACAAGAAGTAATCAAAGAGGACATAGAAGGTCACTTCTTACTCATCAAGGAAATGATCCAACATGAGCACATCACAATCATAAACATATGGGTGCCAAACACAGGTGCACCACAGTTTATAAAACAAAATCTATTCAACAATTAAAACACAAATAAACACCAACACAATCATAGCCAGAGATATCAATACTTCACTATCATCACTAGACAGATCATCCACGGAGAAAATCAACAGGGAAATATTGGAACTCAAAAACATCATAGATCAACTAGACCTAATGGGTATTTACAAAACTTTCCACCCCAATTCTAAGGATACACATTCTTCTCAGAAGTCCATAGAACCTTCTCCAAAATTAACATATATTAGGCCACAATGCATGCCCTCAAAAAGTCAGGAAAATTGAAGTAACTTCCTGAATCATGTCAGATCACAATGATTTCAAACTAGAAATTAACAACAAGAGACACATCAAGAACTCCACCAGCTCACAAAGATTAAACAACATACTTTTAAACAATGAGTGGGTCATGGAAGACATAAAAAAGAAATTTTAGAATTCCTAGATTTGAATGATAATGAAAACACAACCTATCAAACTTATGGGAAACAATGAAAACAGTCATAAGGGGAAAATTCATAGCCCTAAATGCCTTCATTACAAAGACAGAGAGGTCACAAATCAATAACCTGACTGTCTACCTAAAGGCACTGGAAAATCAAGAAGAATCCAGCCCAAAGAGCTCCAGATGGAAAGAAATAATCAAGATGAGAGCGGAAATTAATGAATTAGAAACTAGGAAAACAATTTTTTTAAATAGATGAAAAGAAGAGATGGTTGTTTGAAAAAATAAACAAGATTGACAAATCCCTGGCCAAACTGATCAATCAAAATAAAAGAAAAAGAGAGAAATCTCAAATTAACAAACTCAGAAATGAAAAAGGAAAGATCACAGCAGACATCAACAAAATTGGAAGAATCATCAGGGCATACTTCTGAAATCTCTGCTCCACATAAGTAAATTGTCTGAATAAATTCCTAGACACATAGCACCTACCAACACTAAACTCAGAGTAGATTAATTTCTTAAACAAAACTATACCATCCATGGAGATTGAAAAGGTAATAAAAAACTTCCCCAGAAAGAAAAGTTCAGGACTGGATGGCTTCTCAGTTTAATTCTCTCAAACCTTCATTGAAAAATTAAAAACAATTTTTATCAAATTATTCTGCATAACTGAAGGTCAGGGAATCTTACCCAACTCCCTTTATGAAGCTAGCATCACACTAATACCAAAACCAGACAGATACAACAAGGAAAGAAAGTTATAGGCCTATATCCCTAATGAACTTAGATGCAAAGATCCTTGCAAACCAAATTCAAGAACACATCATAAGCATTACCCATCTTGATCAAGTAAGCTCCATCCCAGGAATGCAGGAATGGTTTAACAAATGTTAATCAGTCAACATAATGCACCACATATATAAACTGAACCATAAGAACCACATGATCATCTCAATTGATGCAGAGAAGGCCTTTGACAAAATACAACACCATTTCATGATCAAAACACTGGAAAGAAAGGAATGGAGGGTTTATACCTTAACACAATAAAGTCTACATATAAAGCTCCTAAAGCCAAAAAAAAAAAAAAACACTTAATGGGAAAAATCTGAAGGAGTTCCCACTGAGACTGGAAACATGAAAAGGGTGTCCACTCTCACTAGTGCTTGCATAGTACTAGAAGTACTAGCCCAAGAAATCAGACAGGAGAAATAAATAAAAGGGATCTTCATTGGAAAGGAAGAGGTCAAGTTAGCCCTTAGATCCTATATATAAGTGACCAGAAAGTCTCCATCTCCAAATGCCTATAGGTGATAAATTACTTCCACAAAGTGGCAGAATACAAAATCCATGCAGAAAACTCAGTAGCTTTTCTATATGCAAAGGACAAATATTCAGAGAAAGAAATCAATGAGGCTATCTCATTTTCCATAGCAACAAAAAAAAATAAATACCTTGGAATAACATTAATGAAGGATGTGAAAGACCTACATAATGAAAACACTCAAGAAAAAAATAGAGGAAGACTTGAGAAGATGGAAAGACCTCCCATGCTCCTGGATAGGTAGAATTAATATGGTGAAAATGACCAAAAGCAATATACATATTTAATGCAATACCAATAATACTACCAGGATCATTCTTCACAGAGATTGAAAAAATAATCTTAAAGTTCATATAGAATAGCAGACAGCCTTGGATATACAAACATATCCTCAGGGAGGGGGGACACCTTTGGTGGTATCACCATACTTGATCTAAAGCTATGTTACAAAGACATACTGACAAAACCAGCATGGTACTGGAAGCAAAACAGAAACACAGACCAAGGAAACAGAATTAAAGACCCATACCTTAGGGCAAGTAAATACAGCTGCTTGATCTTTGACAAAGGTGTCAATAATGTAGACTGGAGAAAATACAGTATCTTCAACAAATCATGTTGGACCAATTGGATTGCTGGATGTAGGAAAAGGAAATTAGACCCACTCATTTATCCATACACAAAAATCAAGTCCAAATGGATTAAAGACCTCAATATAAGACCTGAAACTCTTCAAGTACTGGAAGAAAAAAAAATGGAGACTCCACAATATAGGACTGGTAAAGACATCCTGAACAAAACCCCAGTAGCCCAGCAAATCAAGCAAACACCCAACATATGAGATCTCATGAAGCTGAAATGCTTTTGCACAGAGAAACATACCATAACCACAACATACCATAAGCAGAGACAATAGATTACCCACTGAATGGGATAATAGGGTGGGTAGGGCTTGGGGAAAAGTTGGGAGACAAAAAACTGAACCTAAATTGAACTGACTTCTGTATCCTGGCAGTCAGACTAAAATGTGGAACGTTCAAGCAGACCTTAGCAGGAAGACCTGAATCAAAATGCCCTGGAGAGGGTGAGACGAAACCTAACCTTAAAATTCTCCTGTTACTCTTTTTTATCTTTTTCTTTTTTCTTTTTTTTCTTTTCCCTTGGTGCTGGACTATTATTTCCTGTACCAGGATGTGGTTTACATCCACGATGAGCTGTTGATCAAGAGACATACTAGATCTCCCTAAGCAAACAAGAAATACTTCTGCCAGAGCAATGATTACCCAACAGAGGTTAATGGTAATGCCTACTGCTGAAGATACCGCATGCTATGACCATGAACCTTGGAGTGACCTACTTAGAATCCATAGGAGAGCCAATTAACCAGACAATTAACCAGAGACAATTAACCCATCTAGTGCTGGAAGGCAGTACATGAGCTACAGGGGAAAAGTGGCCAACAATGATTCATAAACATCCTGATATGATGCTCAAGTTCAGTAGTGGCACACACCCACAGTGGGTAACCAACTGCTTTTGGATTGGCTAACAGATAAGTTCAGTGGAAAGGAAAGCATATCTGTAACTGGGAAACAACTCAAAATCATATCCAGATAATGATTCTGCTTTCCATTGTCAAGCTCCCACTATAAGAGGGTCTACACCCTTTAAATTCCATCTAAATTAATAATGGTTCTCCCCTTTAGCAAGTGCTGACTTCATTCTCCATCGGAAAATCTGCTTCTCTTTTTCAGACAGGAGCTAGACATAAGGAGATAAATGATCCCATGCACTCCACCCTGGGCCTAGCTGAAACCACAGAGGAATTGGGGAAATGAGCAAGAGTGATGTAGATAGACACTGAGGACACTCAACACCTACCAAACCAGAGATTCAGAGGCTCCTAAGTGTCCATCTCAAATTTTGTAGAAGAGGAGGCATAAATATTGTTAGAGTCACAAGTTGGGACATTTTGCACAGACTTTGCCTCCCCCCCCCATAATGCATGACTCACAATCCCCATGAAGTTGCCCTGCATCCTCAATGAGGAAGGCCTCTTCAGAAAGGGGCAGGGAAGAGGGAAAGGATGGTACCAACATGTGCCATTTAAATATTAAATTTTTCCATATCAAATACAAAAAAAATAATGGCAAAAAGGCTCAACTTCAGAAATAGAAAAACAAGCAAGCAAAAAAAAAAAAAAAACCAAAAAAACAGTATTTCATCCCTGGAGGGATTGCAGAAATTAATGCCAATATAAAGGACTTGAAGGTGATAGTTTCCACCACATCTCCTTTTAACTCTCCTATTTGGCCTGTTCACAGGACAGATGGATCCTAGAGAATGATAATGGATTATCAGAAATTTAATCAGGTAGTAACTTCAATTGCAACACTGTACCAGATGTGTTTAATTTTCCTTTTACTTGAGCAGGTTAACACATCTCTTGATACCTGGTATGCAGTTATTTATCTTGAGAATGCTTTCTTCTCCATAGCTGTCCATAAGGACCACCAGAAGCAATTTGCCTTTAACTGGCAAGGTCAGCAGTGCATCTTCACTGTTTTACTTCAAGGTTATGTTAACTCTCCATCCCTGTGTCATAACTTAGTTTGCAGGGATCTTGATTGCCTGTCCCTTCCACAAGGTATAAGGTTGTTCCATTATATCATTGACATTGTGCTGATTGGATCAAATTAGAAGGAGGAGGCAACCACTCTGGACTTGCTGGTACAGCATATGCACATCAGGTGATAGGAAATAAATCCATCCAAAATTGAAGGACCTTCCACTTCAGTGAAATTTATAGCTTAGTGGTATGGGTTATGCAGGGATATTCCTTCTAAGGCAAAGGATAAGTTGTTGCACCTGGCCCCTCCTACCACAATGAAAGAAACACACAATGTCGAGTGTGCCTATTTGGATTTTTGGAGAAAGCACATTCCTCATTTGGGTGTCTTACTCTGTCCCATATACTTAGTAACTCAGAAAGCTGCTAGTTTTCAGTGGGGCCCAGAAAAAGAGAAGGCTCTTCAACAGGTCCAGGCTGTTGTGCAGGCTGCTCTGCCCCTTGGGCCATATTATCCAGCAGATCTGGTGGTACTTGATGTGTCAGTGGCAGATAGTAATGCTGTATGGAGCCTTTAGCAGGCCCTGATGGGTGAATCACAGTGGAGGCCCTTGGGATTTTGGAGTAAGGCCCTGCCTTCATCTGCATACAATTATTCTCCCTTTGAGAGATGGCTATTGGGCCTTAGTGAAAACTGAAATTGTGACAATGGGCCATAAAGTTACTATATGACCTAAACTGCCCATTATGACCTGGAAGTTATCTGACCCACCAGGCCACAAAGTTGGACATGCAGAGCAGCATTCCATCATCAAGTGGAATGGGCTCAAGCAGGCCCTTAAGGCCCAAGTAAGTTACATGAGGAAGTTGCTCAAGTGACTATGGTTTCTATTCCTGGAAGAATGCTTTATATCCTCAAGCATGCACCTAAGGCATCACTGGGTGTGCCCTATGATCAGTTGACTGAGAAGGAGAGGACAAGGGCATGGTTTGCAGATGGTTCAGCATGTTATGTGGGCACCTCCAAGAAATGGACAGTTGCAGCATTACAGCCCCTTTCTGGAACAACTCTGAAGGACTGTAACAATGGGAAGTCTTCACAATGGTCAGAACTTCAGACATTGCACATGGTTGTGCATCTTGCTTGGAAGGCAAAATGGCCAGATGTGTGGTTATACACTGATTCATGGGCTATAGCCAATGGCTTGGCTGGATGATCCAGGACTTTGGTGGAGCACAGTTGGAAAATTTATGAGAAGGACATTTGGGGAAGGTGTATGTGGATAGAACTGTCTGAATGGGCAGAGGATGTAAAGATATTTTTGTCCCATGTTAATGCTAATCAGAAGGTAACATCATCAGAGGATGACTTTAATAATCAAGTAGATAAACTGACCCATTTTGTGGATAGTGGTCAACCTCTTTCCTCAGCCATCCCCATCATTGCCATATGGGCCCATGAATAAAGTTGCCATGGTGTCATGGATACAGGTTATACCTGGGCTCCAAAACATCGATTTCCAATAACTAAGGCTGACCTGGATACAGCTGCCAAATTTGCCAGCAGCAGAGACCAACTTTGAGCCCCTGGTATGGTAATATTCATCGGGGTGAGCAACCAGCAACTTGGTGACAGGTTGACTACATTAGACCACTTCCATCATAGAAGGGACAATGTTTTGTTCTTACTGGAATAGACACTTACTCTAGGTATGCATTTGCCTTTCCTGCACATACTGCTTCTGCCAAAAGTACCATCTGTGGGCTTACAGAATGCTTTATCCACCATCATGGTATTCCACAAAGCATTGCTTTCGGCCAAGGAACTCACTTCACAGCTAAGAAAGTATGGCAGTGGGCTCATGATAATAGAATTCACTGGTCTTACCATGTGCCCACTACCCTGATGCAGCTGGCTTGATAGAATGGTGCAATGGTTTTTTAAAGAAATAGCTACAGTGCCAACTAGGTGAGAATATCTTGCAGGGCTGGGGGAGTGTCCTCCAGCAGGCTGTATATGCTCAGCTTCCTGTATATGATACTGTTTCTCCTATAGTCCAGATTCATGGGTACAGGAATCATGGGGTGGTAATGGGAATGGTCCTACTTACCATCACCCCAAGTGACCAATTAGCTAAGTTTTGCTTCCTGATCCTGAAACCTCACATTCTGTGGGCCTAGAGGTCTTGGAATGTGTGGTGAGGGGGGTGCTTTTGCCAGGAGGTAGAAAGAACATTCCACTGAACTGGAAGCTAAGACTTGCCCCTGGCCACTTTGGGCTCCTGATGCCCTCCAGTCAATACACTAATAAAGGAGTTACAGTGTTAGCAGGTGTGTATGATCCAGACTACTAGGGGGGAAATTGGGCTGCTCCTCCACAATGAAGGTAAAGAAGAGTATGTCTAGAGTGCAGGAGATCCCTTAGGGCATCTCGTACTGTTACTACACCCTGTTATCAAAGTCAATGGACAACTGCAACAACCCAAATGATGTAATGTGATAAATAGCCCAGATCATTCAGAAATGAAGGTATGGGTCACCCCTCCAGGTAAAGAACTAAGACCTGATGAGGTGCTTGGTGAAGATGGAGGAAATACAAAATGGGTAGTAAAAGAAAATAGTTAAAACTACCAGCTAAGGCCATGTGAAAAGTTACAAAAACGAGGACTGTAATAGCTGTTTCTGTCCTACCTTGACACAGAATGTTGGTACATATTAACACCAATATTAAGATTATATCACTAGACTTCCAGTCAAGATGGCATCACCCTAACTGCAATGCACTTTCCCAGGAAGGAAAGGCAAGGCATTAAGGGTTCACTGAGTCTTTTAGGAGAGAGCAATCTCTAATAGATCACCAGTGGGAAAGCATGGAGGGCAATTGACTCCCTCACTCTTGGGTAGCCCATCAGTCCCCCAGTCTCCCCAAGCATCTGCCCTAGCCATAGTCCTAGCCTCAGAATATTCCTGCAATTACTGCAGGAAAGGGGACCCAGACCAGCATAGTTCCACTTGCCTCACTGAGCAGGAGCAATTACCCAGCTACACCTGCCCATGTGCAACTTCAAGCCAGCTCTACCCTGGCCCACATGAGCTCACATCCAATCTGTCCATCTACTCATTGGGCATGTGCAAGCTTAGGCCTGTGCTGCCCATACACCTGTGTGAGCTCAGCCCGCTCCACCCATCTGCCTACCACATGAGAGCTCAAGCCGCTCTGGCCACCCATCCACATGCTAGCTCAGGCACATCCCACCTGTCCACATGAGCTCAGGACTGCTCTGCCTGTCCACCTCCCATGCAAGCTCAGGCCAAATCCATTGTCTGCCTGTCATGCACATGAGCTCAGGCCACACTGGCCACCCACCCACATGCAAGCTCAGGCCCACTCCATCCACCTGCCCGCTGCATGTGCGACCTTAGTCCTGCTCAAACATTGTGCGAACTCAGGCCTGCTCTGCCTATCTGCCTGCCATGGTGCATGAGCTCAGGCCACTCCAGCTTCTCACCCACGTGTGAGCTCAGGCCCTTTCCACCTGCCCACGCAGGAGCTCAGTCATGCTCTGCCTGCCTGTCACACATGATGAGGCCCGATCTGCCCATCCACCTGTGCGAGCTCAAGCCCAATAACCCTGTCTACCTGCCTGTAAGCTCTGGCCAATCTGCCTACCTATGCATGAGCTAAGGACCATAAACTGACAAAACAAAGAGATGGTTTATTGAACAAATAAACAAGATTGACAAATCCCTGGCCAATTTGATCAAGCAAACAAACAAACAAAAAAATGAGATACTTCAAATTAACAAATTAGAAATGAAACAGGAGAGATCACAACAGACATAAGTGAAATTGGGAGAATTATCAGAACTTATTTCAAAAACCTCTACTCCACAAAATTGGAATACAGAGGAAATGGATATATTTCTGGACACATACCATCTATCAAACCTAAACTTAGAGCAGAGTAAACTCCTAAACAAACCTATCACACTCATCAAGATTGAAAAGGTAATAAAAAAAAAAAAACCCTCAGGCTGGAGAGATGGCTTAGAGGTTAAGCGCTTGCCTGTGAAGCCTAAGGACCCCAGTTCAAGGCTTGATTCCCCAGGACCCACGTTAGCCAGATGCACAAGGGGGCACACGCGTCTGGAGATCGTTTGCAGTGGCTGGAGGCCCTGGCATGCCCATTCTCTCTCTCTCTGCCTCTTTCTCTCTGAGCCTGTCACTCTCAAATAAATAAATAAAAATAAACAACAACAAAAAATCCCTCCCCCAAAAGAAGAGCCCAGGACCAGAGGGCTTTTCATCTGATTTCTATCAAACCTTCATGGAAGAACTCAAACCAATCTTTCTCAAACTGTTTCACACAACTGGAGAACAGGGAAAGCTCCCCAATTCCTTCTATGAGGCTAGTATCACCCTAATTCTAAAACCAGGCAGAAATGCCACAAGAGAAGAAAACTATAAACATATTTCCCTGATTAACTTAGATGCAAAGATCCTGACCAAAATCATCACAATTCAAATTCAACAACACGTCGAAAGCATTATCCACCTTGATCAAGCAGGGGGTGGTTCAACATATGGATATCTGTCAATGTAATACACCACATAACTAAGCTTAAACACAAAAGCCACATAATCATTTCAATAGAAGTGGAACAGGCCATTGACGAAATAAAACACCACTTCATGATCAAAACATGGAGAGAATAGGCCTGGATGGTATACATCTCAACATTAATAAAGGTTATATATAATTCTCCAAAAGCCCAAATAATGGTTAATGAGGAGAGACTGAAAGAATTCTCATTGAGATCAGAAATAAGACAGGGGTGTCCACTATCACCTCTGCTTTTCAATATAGTACTGGAAGTCCTAGCTCAAGCAATAAGACAGGAGAAAGAAATAAAATGGATACAATTTGGAAAGGAAGAAGTGAAGTTAGCTCTATTCGCAGATGACATGATTCTATGTATAATAGTCCTGATTAACTCCATTAACAAAGTAGCAGGATAAAAATCAATGTACAAAATCAAGTTACCTCAAAGGCAAGCCCATCAGGATTACAGCAGATGATTCAACACAAACTTTAAAAGCTAGAAGGGCTTGGAGTGATGTATTCCAAATTCTTAAAGATAACAACTGTCAACCAAGGTAACTTTATCCTGCAAAGATATCCATTCAAATAGATGGAGAAATAAGAACATTCCATGACAAAAGCAAGTTAAAGGAATATTTGAAGACAAAATCAGCTCTACAGAAAATACTTGATAGAATCCTCTATGCTGAAGAAAAGGAAAACAGCACATTTAATGAAACTGGAAAAAAAAAAAAAGGAATACACAAATACTAGATAACACAAGACAGCAAAGGTAGAACTGGAACCACACACACACACAAAAAAAAATGACAAACATAAATACACAACTTTCAATAATATCTCTTAATATCAATGGCCTAAATGCCCCAACCAAAAGACATAGGTTTGCAGACTGGGTTAAAAAGCAGGATCCTACAGTTTGTTGTCTCCAAGAAACTCACCTTTCTACAAAGGATAGACATTATCTTAGGGTGAAAGGTTGGAAAACGGTGTTTCAAGAAAATGGGCCTATAAAACAAGCAGGAGTTGCTATCCTAATATCTGACAAGGTAGACTTCAGTCCAACGTTAGTCAACAAAGATAAGGAAGGTCACTTTATATTGATTAAGGGCACACTACAACAGGAAGACATTACAATCCTAAACATATATGCATCTAACATGGGGACTGCCAGATTCATCAAACAAACATGATTAGAACTAAGGTCACAGATAACACCAAACACAATGGTGGTGGGTGACTTTAACACCCCACTCTCATCAATTGACAGGTTATCCCAAGAAAAAAAAAAAAAAAAAAAAAAAACAAACGCAGAGGCATCTGGACTAAAGGAGGTGATAGAAGGAATGGACCTAACACATATATGCACGACATTTCATCCAAATGCTGCAGAATATACATTATTTTCAGCAGCACATGGAACATTCTCTAAAATACACCATATATTAGGACACAAAGCAAATCTTAACAAATTCAGAAAAATTGAAATAATTCCTTGCATTCTATCTGACCACAATGGAATTAAACTACAAATATGTAGCAAGAAAGGCTATAGAGCATACACAAAATCATGGAAACGAAACAATACACTACTAAATGATGAATGTGTCAATAAAGAAATCAAAAAGGAAATCAAAAAATTTATAGAGACAAACGATAATGAGAATACAACATACCAAAATCTCTGGGACACAATGAAGGCAATTCCAAGAAGTAAATTTATAGCCTTAAGTGCCTATATTAAGAAATTAGAAACGTCACACATAAACGACTTAATGCTTAACCTTAAAGCCTTGGAAAAAGAAGAACAAGGCAAACCAAAAATCAGTAGACAGGAAGAAAAAATAAAGACTAGGGCAGAATTAATGAAATAGAAAAAACAACAAAAAAACAATCAAAACAATTAATGAAACAAAGAGTTAGTTCTTTGAAAGGATAAACAGGATTGATAAGCCTCAAAATCTCACCAAAAGAAATAGAGAAGAGACACATATAAGTAAAATCAGAGATAAAAGGTAACATCCCAACAGATTTCAGAGAAATTCAAAAACTCATAGGGACATACTATAAAAGCATATACTCCACAAAGTATGAAAATCTGAAAGAAATGGATTATTTCCTTGATTTATGTGACCTACATAAATGAAATCAAGATGGGATTAATCACTTAAATAGACCTATAACAAACATGGAGATCCAAACAGTTATCAATAATCTCCTAACTAAAAAATGCCCAGGCCCAGATGGATTCACTGCTACATTTTACCAGACCTTCAAGGAAGAGCTAACAACATTGCTTCTTAAGCTTTTCCAAGAAATAGAAAAAGAAGGAATTCTACCAAACTCCTATGAAGCCAGCATCACGCTGGTACCAAAACCAGGCAAAGATACATCAAGAAAAGAAAATTACAGACCAATCTCCATCATGAACATAGATGCAAAAATTCTCAACAAAATATTGGTAAACGGAATACAAGAGTATAACAAAAAGATCATTCACCCTGACCAAGTAGGCTTTATCCCAGCGATGCAGGGATGGTTCAATGTATGTAAATCTATAAATGTAATACATTATATAAATGGGTTGAAGGACAAAAACCACATGATCATATGAGTAGACACCGAGAAATTGTTCCACAAAAATCCAACATCCCTTCATAATAAAAGTCCTACAGAGCCTGGGAATAGAGGAACATATCTCAATATAATAAAAGCTATTTATGAAAAGCCTATAGCCAATATATTACTAAATGGGAAAAACTAGAAGCTTTTCCACTAAAATCAGGAACAAGACAAGGGTGTCCACTGTCCCCACTTTTATTTAATATTGTACTGGAGTCTTAGCCATAGCAATAAGGCAAGAGACACACATAAAAGGGATACAAATTGGAAAGGAAGAGATCAAGTTATCATTATTTGAAGATGACATGATTCTATACATAAAGGACTCTAAAGATTCTACTAGAAAACTGTTAGAGCTGATAAAAACCTACAGCTATGTAGCAGGATACAAAATAAATACACAGAAATGAGTAGCCTTCATATATGCTAACCACAAACACACAGAGGATGAAATCAGAGAATCGCTCCCATTCACAAGTGCAACAAAAAAAATAAAGTACCTTGGAATAAACCTAACAAAGGAAGTAAAGAATCTCTACAATGAGAACTTTAAAACACTCAAGCGAGAAATTGCAGAAGACACTAGAAAGTGGAGAAACATCCCTTGTTCCTGTATTGGAAGAATCAATATTGTGAAAATGGCAATCTTACCTAAAGCAATCTACACATTTAAGGCAATCCCTATAAAAAATGCAAAGGCATTCTTCATGGAAAAAGAAAAAACAATACAAAAATTCATTTGGAATCACAAAAACCCTCCAATATCTAAAATAATACTGAGCAACAAAAATAAGTCTGGTCTTATCACCATACCTGATTTTAACCTATACTACAGACTCATAGTAACAAAAACAGTGTGCTACTGGCACAAAATCAGACATGTCGATCAGTGGAACAGAATAGAGGGTCCAGATGTAAGCCCAAGTAGCTATAACCACCTGTATTCGATAAAAATGCCAAAAATACTCATTGGAGAAAAAGACAGCCTCTTCAGCAAATGGTGTTAGGAAAACTGGATATATATCTGTAGAAGGATGATGATAGATTCTTCTCTTTCTCCTTGCACAAGAAGTCCATATGGATTAAAGACCGTAACATCAGACCTGCAACTGAAACTGCTAGAGGAAAAAGTAGGGGAAACCCTTCAACATATTTGTCTTGGCAAAGACTTTCCGAATACAACCCCAATTCCTTAGGCAATATAACCACAGATTAATCACTGGGACCTCATGAAATTACAAAGATTTTGCACTGCAAAGGACACAGTGAAGAAAGCAAAGAGGCAACCTACAGAATGGGAAAAAAATCTTCGCCAGCTATGTATCTGATAGGCGATTAATATCTAGGCTATACAAGGAACTCAAAAAGTTAAATAATAAGGAATCAAACAAGCCAATCAATGGGCTATGGAGCTAAATAGAGCATTCTCAAAGGAAGAAATACAAATGGCATATAAGCATCTAAAAAATGTTCTACGTCACTAGTGATCAGGGAAATGCAGATTAAAACTACATTGAGATTCCATCTCACTCCTGTCAGATTGGCTTCCATCATGAAAACAAATGATCATAAATGTTGGCGGGGATGTGGAAAAAGAGGAATCCTTCTACACTGCTGGTCAGAATGCAATCTGGTTCAGCCATTGTAGAAATCAGTGTGGAGGTTCCTAAACAGCTAAAGATTGATCTACCATATGACCCAGCTATAGTACTGCTAGGCATATATCCTAAGGACTCATCTCATATCCTTAGAAGTACATGCTCAACCATGTTTATTGCTGCTCAATTTATAACAGCTGTGAAATGGAACCAGCCTAGAGGTCCCTCAACTGATGAGTGGATAATGAAGATGTGGCACATTTATATAATGGAGATCTATTCAGTGGTAAAGAAAAATGAAGTTTTGAAATTTGCAGAAGAATGGATGAATCTGGAAAGGATTATCCTAAGTGAGGTATCCCAGGCCCATAAAGCCAAGCACCATATGTTCTCCCTCATATGTGGATCCTAGCTACAGATGATTGGGCTTCTATGTGAGAAGGAAAATACTTAGTAGCAGAGGCCAGTACATTAAAAAGGAGATATAAAGGGAAGAGAAAAGAAGGGAGGAGAGGAGTTAATAGGTCGGTATTGTATATATGTAAGTAGAATGATTGAGACTGGGAGGTAATATGATGGAGAATGGAATTTCAAAGGGGAAAGTGTGGGTGGGGGGTAAGGGAGGGTATTACCATGGGATAGTTTTTATAATCATGGAAAATGTTAATAAAAACTGTGAAAAGAAAATATATATATATACCTCTGGAGGCATCACTATACCTGACCTTAAGCTATATTACAAAGCCATAGTAATAAAAACCACATGGTACTGGCAGAAAAAGAGGAGTATAGACCCATGGAATAGAATCGAGGACATGGACTCTGGGTCAAGCAACTACTGCTACTTGATATTTGACAAAGCCCTAACAATATAGGCTGGAAAAAAGACAGCATCTTCAAGAAATGGTGCTGGGCAAACTGGATAACCATATACAGGAAATTGAAACTTGATCCACACATCTCACCATGCACAACAATCATGTCCAAATGGATCAATGACCTAGATATAGTACTGGGAATTCAGCTACTATTGGAAGACAATATAGGAGGAACTTTCCATTATATAGGAATGGAAAAAGACTTCCTGAACAAAATCCAAGTAGCACAGGATCTTAATAACTCAACCAATGGGATCACATGAAGCTGAAGAGTTTCTTCATAGACAATCATACAATAAGCAAAGTCAATACATTGCCCACAGAATGGGAGAAAATATTTACTGAATATCCAACTGACAGAGGCCTAATCTCTAGAATCTGCAAAGAACTCAAAAACCTAAACAATAAAAACTAAAACAATCCACTCACAAAATGGTGCAAAGAACTGGACAGGCAGTTCACAGAGGAAGAAATACAAATGGCAAACACACACTTAAGAAAATGTTCATCATCCTAATCATCACGGAAATGCAAATTAAAACAACTATAAAATTCCGCCTTACCCCAGTAAGCACAGCAAACATTAAACATTTGCCTGTGAAGCCAAAGAACCCTGGTTTGAGGCTCGATTCCCCAGGACCTGGATTAGCCAAATACACAAGAGGGCACATGTGGCTGAAGTTCATTTGCAGTGACTGGAGACCCTGGTGTACCTATTATCTCTCTCTCTCTCTCTCTCTCTCTCTCTCTCTCTCTCTCTGTCTATCTTCCTCTCTCTTTCTCTGTCTATCTGCCTCTTTCTCTCTCTGTCTGTTGCTCTCAAATAAATAAATGTTAAATAAATAAATAAATTTTAAATAAATAAATAAATAAATTTTAAAAAATCAAATGAAAATAAATGCTGGTGAGAATGGCGAAATAGGAATCCTCATGTACTGTTGGTGGAAATGTAAGATGATACAATCACTTTGGAAAGCAATATGGAGACTCCTAAAAAAAGCTGACTATAGTGTTACCAACAGACCCAGTTATTTTGTTACTGGGCATGTACTCTTAATACCTCCAAGCCTCATTCCAGGGAGATTTGCTCAACCATGTTTATAGCTGCTCAATTCACAATAGCTAAGAGCTGGAATCAACCCAGATATCCATCACCAGATGAATGTATAACTATGACGTAGTATATCTACATGATGGAATTCTACTCAGCAATAAGAAAAAAACCACACAATGAAATTTGAAGAAAAATGGTTGAACCTGGAATAGATCATTCTCAGTGAACTCACCCAATCACAGAAAGATAATTGCTGTATAGTCTCACTCATCTATAGCTCCTAACCTGAATCTTCCCAAAATGCCAACATACCTAGCAAGTATCTCGAGGACTGGACTATAGGGTGGGTGGGAAAGGAAGGCAAGGGAGGGGGTTGGGGACACAAATGTGCACCCAAATGACAATGGTTCCATAAAATTCTACATCTTAAAAGACAGACCAAATGGTTAAAGCTTCACAGGCCTTAGACGGAACACATGAGTCACAAGGCCCTGGGGAGGGTATGATGAAGACTGACCTTAATCTTCTACTGCCTCTCTCTCTTCCTCTCTCTCTCTCTCTCTCTCTCTCTCTCTCTCTCTCTCTCCCCCTTCCTCCCTCCCTCCCTCCCTCTTCTCTTTAACTCTTTTATATTACTTATCTTTTTCTTCCTTCTCTTCATGGGCACTGAAAAATAACTCCCAATAGCAGCAAGCAGGTTGCTATCATCCACAATGACCTTTTGATCAGAGACCTACAAGGTTTCCTAAAAGAAAGACAAATTTCTGTCAGAGTACTTGATGACCCACCAAAGGTTAGTGGTTAAACCCTACTGCTAAAGACACCATATGCAGTTGACACATAACATGGAGCAACATGGCTGGAAGATGGAAGAGTGTCAGTCCCTAGACAGTTAGTGTGTCTAGTGCCAGAAAGTGCTACATGGGTGACTGGGGGAAAATGACCAATATCTGTCCAAGCAATTCATGGTCTAACCTACTTAGCAGCAAATAACCTGTCATGATGTTCACACAAGTGCAATAGTGGTGCATAGCCATAGTGGCAAACCAACTGCTCTTGATTTGGCTAACTGATCCCCTTAGTGGTACAGGACTCATAGCTGGAGCTGGAAAACAAGTCAGAACCAGATCCAAAAATGAGCCCCCTCTTCATTATCAAGCTACCACCAATCATGAGCTACAAGAGGGCCTACACCTATCCCATTGATCTGGTGCTGACTTTACTCTCTGTCAGAGAATCTGATTCTGTTTTTCAGATAGACACAGGTCCTAAACACAGAACCACCCTGTCATATCTCAAAAGGGCCTCAGTTGAAATGAAGAATAAATGGTGAAACAGCAAGGGTGCTGTTTTATAGGTAAACCTGGTACTAGCACAAGGGAGAAGGTGACTGACACAGAGAACAATCAACTCCTACCAACTCAGAGACATAGAGGCTCCCAAGACCTCATAACTTAAGCAGACCTAAAATGAACCCAACATGGCTCAGGGAAATTTGCAGAAGAGGGGCCGGAAAGAATGTCAGTCACAAGTTGGGTCATGGTACAGAAACACTTCCTCCTAACATAACTAATGGATAACCCCACAATGGATGACCCATATTCCCCAACAAGGAGGGGCCAGGTTGAGTGGGGAGGACAGGAAGCAGGCTAACAATGGCAGCAACGTGACTGTATTCACTGAGTACAAAAATAATTAAGAAAATAAGAATGTGTGTGGGCTTAAAGCATATTGCCTATGCCAGTAAAGCTGAAGAAAATACTGCTTTTGACATAGTATTTGGTCAATGGCAGACTACATGAACAATAATGGCTTTTAAAGATTGTGTGGCCTCCTGACATCATAGCTTTTCTAGTGCACACACAATGCAAGATTATCTAATGACACATTTATCAGAATATGCCCCCTTCATATGGGATGTTTCCTAGTATTGGCTTAGGTTTCTGAAATAGTACTTGATTTTGAAGAAAAAATCTCAAGATGGGTGAGAAGTTTTCTGCCCTCAAATTTTACAATGTCTAATTAGAAAAATAATTAGTTTAATGTAGAACTCACACTACTTCTTCAGCCACTACTTCTATCTTCTTCTTTATGCATACCTTCATGTATCTAAGATCCCATAACCACCTATGGCTCTAGACTAGGAGTCAGAGGTCTTTGGAATTGAATTTTAGCAAAATGCTGGCATCTCAAAAAGTGTCATCAAGAAAAATACAAAATGGGCCAGAAATAATATTAAGCAGGTAAGTAAATAGAATTAATAGGCAATTATGACAAAAATATAAATATCAAATAGGTTTTCTCACTACAAATTTTATGAATCATCCATGTTAAATCTTTCATCTCAGAGTTGCTCATCTCTGACCAACAATGTAGCAAGAGATATTAACTTTTAAATCACATATGCCTTTTATAAGTTCATATAAAATATTTGGGATTGTGCTTCTAATGTAAAATTCTCCCTGCCCCCCAATAGACTTAATGCCCAGTGGTTGGCATATTCTGGAAGATTGTGGAACGTATAGGAGGCAGAGCCTTTCTAGAGGAAGTGCCTCACGAGGGGTGGGCCTTGAAGCTTTATGAACCAGCTCCATTTCCTCTTCTTTATCACTCCCTCCCTTTCTCCCTCCACTCCTTTTCTCTTCTCTCTCGCTCCTTCTTCCATACTGATGTGATGCTGGTTTCTTTCTTCTACCCTGATTTCCCTGCCATGATGTACTCTACCTACTAGAGCTATACACCTAATTAATCCCTTTTTCTTCAATAAGCTGTTTCTGATTGGTATTTTATTCCAGCAATATGAAAGTAACCAATATAACATCTATTACCTTATATCAGACTTTCTGAAAGTAATTCCGGATTTCCTACATTCTAATATAGATTATTAGCTTTATCACTGCTTCTGAATATGAGAGTTTATAAATATTTTAAACCTCCCCTTCCATTTTTTTAAAATTTTAATTAAAATAAAATTTAGCTTTGCATTGTTTTAAATCTCACAACATATTAACAGGTGCTTTGTCTCAGCAATGAGACATCTGTATCATTGACAGTTCCAAATGATGTTATATTCCTTCCAAGAGGAATTTGTTATATTACTCCCATGCTAGAAATGAGCTGATACACTAACAAAACTACTCTGAGAATATATTGCTACTTTGTAAAGATTATGTTTATCCACAGTTGAACTTTAGTGATCTCAGCTGAGTTCCTGGAGATTTTACCAGGTGCCATTCATACCCATGAATCCATAAATGTAACTCTTCTCTCTTTATTATCAGACCATCAAAGTTTTTATGTTGTTTTTTCAAAGGCTTTCTGCTAGGTTTCTCAGCTTCTTGCCTCTGCTGGCTTGCTCTGGAAAATGTTTTGAGAAAATATTTGCCATATTTGAGTCTAAATTCTCTAACCATCTCTCAAACTAGGATCCTAGACTGTACAAACTCTAATTTTTGTCTCTGTACATCCAAAAGATTACCAGTATCTTTCTTTTCTCTGTGTATCTTGGCAGTTGGAGGCCTTCATCTGAATTCTTAGCCCCTAGTTTTAACCCATATAGTCATCAACTTCTCCAAGTAAACGATAGTTATGGAATGTTAGGTCACATTTCTCATGCTTCTCCTTTTCGGGTTGACCTTAAGTTCTTGATGCTCAGTGTCTCTGTGATGTCTTCAAACAGATATTTTCACTTGACACTGTTTTTTGTTATCCTCAGAAAGAGCATTTGCCTGCGATAACTTAATCTGTTTTGTTAGAATCTGGGTACAGAAACTTCCCTGAAACTCAATCTCATATTTTCATGGACATTGGGGCAAGAAAGGCAGACAATGTACTACCAACAAAAAATAAACAGATAACTCCAGATGATGATTCATTTTAGGAGGGACACAGGACTGAGACAATAGGCAGAAAATTCTCATGCTGGGTAGGTCTTACCAAAGAACTCTCTCCTCTTTTACTGGACAGTGATCTGTGCCTCCATCTCCTGGAAAAGCATCTTTATTTTCTTTTTAAACATCAGTTTTCTATGACTAATTTAATATGGTCAAAAGAAAGGGGGGGGCTTAGGTGCAGAAGATGTGTGAAAAAGATGATTACATACTAGGAAAAAGATGAAGATGACAGACAAAAACTAAAATTCCCCATTCATCATCATATATCCTAACTCTCCCTTGCAGTATAGCCAGCTTAATAAGCATGATGTTCTTGCTTATGAGTGAAAATATCTAACCCTTGGAGCTACTGTTCCTCATGTACCATCAGGCAAGGCTAGAGTAACCTCAGGAGGAAGAAGATGGGGGCACCAAATCTGATCCCTGTTTATTAGGGATACACTTCCCACAGTGGCTTCTAGCTAACCTAGGTCAGAAAAGGCAGAAAATTGGCTGGGGAGATAGCTTACTGGTTAAGGCACTTGCCTGCAAAGCCAAAAGAGCCAGGTTCATTCCCCAGGACCCATGTAAACCAGATGTACAAGGGGGTGCATGCATGCATCTGGAGTTCATTTGCAGTGGCTGGAGGCTCTGGCATCATGCCTATTCTCTCTCTCCCTCCCTCCCTCCCTCTCTCTCTCTCTCTCTCTCTCTCTCTCTCTCTCTCTCTCTCTCTCTCTCTCTCTCTTCTATTTTCTCACTCTTTCAAATAAATAAATATAAAATGTTAAAAAAAGAAATGAGAAAATAATCTAAGACCTCCTCAATGCATATCTTTAGTGCCTGCCAGGAAAGAAGCCACTGGAGGGCACTTTGGTAAATGGGGCTTCCTAGGCATGTCATTAGCAATTGAAGGAACCATCCTTTCTGAAATCTGCTCTGGTACCATAACTCATGGTCTTTCTAATTCAGATGGGTTTGGGCTGCTGAACTCTGGAAATAAGCTTTCCCCACCACTGCACCTAACTCAGCTCTCAGCCTTACATCATTTCCAAAGCATTAAGCAGCCTGCAACTGTAAAATTCTGCCACTGGGTTATTTCTGACATCATTTAAAAGACACTACAAGGGTAAAAGAGCACTTTTTTGACCAGGAACATAAATAATGCTGAGGGAAAATTAAGTTTAAAAGCTTTTATTTCTTGAATGGTTTTGCAGGATTCAGCTTCCCAGCCAAGCTTGTAGGAAGAGATCTGTTTCAGGGAGCAGAAGAGATAACTTGAGTAGTCAACATTAACCAATGAGCTGCTATCAGGAATAGAAGCCACAGTGAGCTAGAGGTTGCATGATGACTGATGACCTTCTGAAAAGGTGTAGTTTGCAGCTCCATCCTGCCTCTAGATGCTTACAGTATTACTAGTAAACGAAAGTAGAACAGGTGCTAGAGTGCCAGAGGCTGTTCAAGAAATAAAGCCCTTATTTCCAGAAATGTTCACCAAAATCTTGGGACTACCTCCTGCCAAAAGACTCCCAACAAGCATTTCCATACTTTTCCATATTACCCCACTTGGCAGGATTGAGAAAGATTGTGCAAACAGTCTATTTTATCTCCACAAATTCAACTTCCACACTAGGAAAATGGAAAAGCAACCAAGAGTCTCAGCTTGTTCTTTAAACATTCTGGAACTGTCACTCTGCCTTTGGCAATAACAGAAATTTCTACCTCTTCTTATATCTGGCTTTAAATACAGTGACATTAAGAGTGTGAATTCTATGGAAACCTTCTAAGGATTTTCAGACCCACCACCTGAAGCTGCATTCCAGAGGGACTGCATGCAGATCTAAGGACATATGCAAGCACCAGGATACTCTTACCCTAAATCAGCCTTAGCTACAGGTACTGAGTAGTAAGGAAGAATAATAGTAAATCAGTACATTCCAGTATCTTCCATTCCAAAACAATTTCAACATGAGCAGATTATAAACAATAAAGAGAATTGGGATTCTAGAAAGCTGCTGCTACTGGTGGGGCCTTATGACTTAAGGATCATTTAGGAGCTATCAAATTTATATATGAGAATGTTATTTATCAGGCCATACAGATAATCAATGACAGGGCCATGTACCAAGTCAACACTTGGACCAGGGTATGGACTATTTCAAAGTCTAGCAAGAACCAACACAGAGTAGATGCTACTACATCCCCAAATCACTAAGTGCTATGCAGAATACAGAGAAGGGTAAGTGGAAGTCCTAGCCACTGAGAAGCATACCACCTCATGGAGGACATAGATACATAAAAGAATAGAAAAAAGTAATGCTGTTCACAGCCTAATAAATACACAAAAGGTGTCAAGTGAAAATAATAAATGATCATTAAACACCTGATAACCAGACCAAGCAGTAAAAGAATAGTAAACAAGATGCAGTTTCTGCCATGAAGTATATTATATAATACAAAAGTACTGTACACAGAGTTCATCCCACCACATAACAATAAATGGTAAAATGGAATCTTTAGGAACATGAGGAGAGTGGATGGTCCAGGCTAGAAAAATAGTAAAAGACTTCCAGGTCCATGGTATGTAAGTTGCATAATAGTGAATAGAATCTATGCAGGTGAAAATGAAGGAGAGAAAAAAAAAAAAAACACAAGAGTCCAAAGACATTCTAGGTCAGAAGTACTGGATAAACTTTAACATATTAAGGTAGAATGCAAATTTACAAGGCTAAGTATAATAAAAGATTTTCCAGGGAAAGGGAGATCTGTCAGCCATAGGTGGTTAGTAAGTTGGCCAATCTTGAGAATAATAGGAGTCTCCTTAAAAAAATTTTAACATAGACATTAAAATGGTCAGGCTTCTGTTTAGATCTTCAAATATATATTAGGAAAGTGCAGATCAGGCTAATCAGGAAGCAGATATTCCCATTGGGATATTAGAGTAACTATAGTAAAAGTGATAATGCATATGAGCTCCATAGCTATTTGCCCCAATTTTCAAGATTCTAATTCAACAATTTAAAAATTGTCCAAAAATATGATAGTGGCCTGAAAAAATGCTGAAGGAGTATAGATGCAAAAATAATAATAAAGGGACTATACTAGATACAGTGACAGGATCAATTAGATGTGAGAAGTGAAGAATAGTAACAAACATTGGCCTCTAACTGAAAATCACCAACATTAACTTTCATGACATACTTGAAGAAAAACAAAGACAAAAACATAGACTGAACATGAATAACCAATTAAGCTTACTACCGAAAAAGTCATCCTGTAAAATGTCTAAAAGGCAATTATCCAGTTGGCTGGAGACAGGATAGATAAGGGTAGATGGGGGAAGGGTGGGCAACAGAACCAAAAAGGATATTTCCACTATTATTATACCCTGAAAGATCCTTATGCTGGTCCATCTCCAGCTACCCTCACTACAAAGTAAAGAGTGAAAGAGAGAGGTTGGCAAATATGATAAAGATGGATGGAGGAAACTGAGACAAAGATATCTGCTGGCATTGTGTCAGCTCTAACTCATCAGCTCAAAAACAAACTCATTAATTACCCACTAGTCATGGTGAAGAAGCTCCATATAAACACTCTATACCTGTCTCTCAGTAAGACAAGCAGCCCTGAGGCATACACATCAGGGCTCTTACTACTAACTGAATACATAACCAGTTTTGCCATGGCCAAGAACATTGTTTCCCTAAAGGACATAAGCTCCATACAGCAAATCTTCACCCAAGACCATCATTATAGCTCCCTTTGTGTAAGGTGGTCATAAATAAAAGCAGATCTTAAGCTTTTTTCTGAAGTATTTCATTCACTCTCCACATTCATTCTAACCCAGGTCTTCAGATACCACAAAGAAATTAATTTCCGTCATCTACAAATTCTCTTATATACACTTCACTTGTCTCATTGATGCTTTGCAGTATTTTAGGTTATGAGGTCATAAAGGACACAAGCCAACTTTGAGAAAATAGACTCACTATTTCACCCAAAATCTAGCTACCTCCCACACCCTCAGCCTTAGAGTTTATTCCTTAGAGAATATTCCATATTCCTTCTGCTTGGTCACAGACCATAGGCATTGTGTATCCTCTACTATCCTCTCACTGTGCCCAAACTCCCTCACCCCAACAACAACTATATGCTGTCACCCTAAGCTAAATCCTACTGCTTCTGACATGTTCTCTCCATTCCTGTTGGCTCAAGTCTGACTTCAGCCATTGCTGTATCTGGCCTCAGTTTCTCTTACAAGCTTCTGAGGTTAACCTATACCTTTCCAAGACATTCTCTACAGTATAGTCAGAAATGTAATCACAAAACACAAAGTTAAAAATGCCATTTCATTGTTTAAATGGCTAACTATTGAACTGTTGACTCAAATTATCTAAAATAAAAATTCTTTAACAGTTTCTACAAAGTCCATAATCTCTTTTGTTTCCCCCCCTTTATATCATCAACCTAATTCATCCCTCTCTCCACCTTTGGTCCCTATGCTCTAACCAGACCAGGTATTTTTGGTTCCCTGACAGTATTTACTTCTATTCTTTCCAGGCCTCCAATAGGGCCTCTGATTCCTCATACTTCAGAATATTTTTTTCTCTACCTCACTAGTAAACTTTCATTCATCCTTCCAGGGTGGATGTTTCTCATTCAGTAAGCCTTCTAAATGTCTTCATTATGAACTTCCAAGAAAGAATTATTATAACATGTTTTAAAAGGCCTATTTCCCTTATCTACCACACCCTGGATAAGTCTCTTGAAAGCAGGATGCTGTGTGCCTTGCTTCGAGCTCTAGTACCAATTCCTATTAAGTACTTGGAACACAGACAGTCCTTAATAAATAACCTATAGTAAATGAGAAAAGATAGAAACCAGGAAGAGGGCCAGTTAAGACTACTTGGTTGCAAGTAAAGACACCCACTTCTAGACTATGTAAGAAAAATTCTTCCTGGAATAGAATACTGATTATTCAGACAGGAATTGTACAAAAACAAAGGTAGCAGCAGATGTTCAAGAATCAATAACACTGTGGCTTTGTGATGGCCACACAATGGAACACAATCCATTATTGTCTGCTTCACTCAGCCTAAGATTAAAATTCAAGACAGGACAGAGGATTCCATAATAGAATGTGGGCATTGAATATAGAGACTGTATGTTACACTTTAAAGACATTCTCATGTCCTGTGAAATGGACAGTAGCAGCAGAAGGACTGAATCTAGAGTCAAAGAAACCAGAACATTCTTAGGTACTGACCATATTCATGACCTTGGTGCCATTACCATGTGTGGTGGTTTGACTGAGGTGTCTGCCATAAACTTAGGTGTTCTGAATGCTAGGTTCCCAGCTGATGGAGATTTGGGAATTAACACCTCCAGGAGGCAGTGTATTGTTGGGGGCAGGCTTATAGGTGTTATAGCCAGTTTCCCCATGCCAGTGTTTGGCACACTCTTCTGTTGCTATTGTCCACCTTATGTTGGCCAGAAGGTGATGTCCACCCTCTGCTCATACCATCGTTTTCCCCTGCCATTGTGTCGTTTCTCCTAGAGCCTGTAAGCCAAAATAAACCTCTTTTTTTTCCACAATCTGCTCTTGGTCAGGTTATTTCTACCAGCAATGCAAACCTGACTGCAACACCATGTGCCTCAGTTTCCCATCTGTATGCAATAGACCTAGTCATATTTAATATGGCTGCTTGGTTTTGACCAGATCCTAAATACCAAGCATGAAGAACAGCTCTGCTATGTAAGGAAACCTTGATGAATGACAGTGAAGTTTAGAATGGGTTTTAATTATGATGTTTTCTTCACTGGTGCTGAGTACTGAACTCAGGGTTCCATGCCTACAAAATAAATATTCTACCACTAACCTATAGTTCTAGCACAGTTAATAGCTTTCTCAGTAGAAAACTATTAGACAATAAAAGGTCTTTACTCAATGCAGCAGAGAAGCTGTGTATTTTTTTTCTTTGATAATTTAAAGTAAAGGGAGAATGGGGAGGAGCTTGGCCCCTCCTGGTGTGATTTAACTGAAATTTTGCTTAAAGGCAGGGACATAGATTCAATAGCATATCCCTTTTCCTCCACACCTTTGGGAAACCAGAACTTTCCTCCTGCCTGAGGCATCATCTATTCTTTAAAAAAAGAAAAAACATTTGGTAGCTGCTCCCAAATGGAGGCATTGCCAGCCTCCACCATCCTTTTCTGTCTGATTTACTGTGGTCCCCAAATATAGGATGGCTATTCCTTAGTTTCCTGTATCTTTTAAGAAGGCTAAAGCAAAAATATAGATGGCTTGTGAAAATGGAAAAAAAAATGAGGTAAGAAGTAAGTGGGAAGAGGCAACAGCTAGAGATCTAAATGCCCAGCAAGTATTACTGTGCCAGACTTCATCATTTGCTGACTTGGCAGGACAGTTAACCCCTCATCCTAAGCACCAGTGTTCTTGAAAATGAGACTCCATCAGGGAAGCAATTGCAAATGTTATCCACAAGCTTGCTGCTCAGTACACTGCAAAAGATGCCCCTCACACAGTCCCATAGACTTCTTAAGTGGTTGGTCAAATCTCTGTTTGGGTACCATCATTTTCCTTATTATCATTATCCTGGAATTTTACCCTGTCAATCAAGATTCCTCAGTAGCTCTCTGCCTTTCGAAACCTCCCCATTCATCTTCCTCAGAAACATCTTTAAAGAAGTTAGTGGCAATACTTTCTGAACAAATAACAAGTGTCTGAGATGACCTTTTGGTTGTAGAGCCACAAGGGAACAAAGACTAACAGCAGGACAGTGAAGGAGATTAAAGATTGTAAAAAGAAGCAAGAAAGAAAAGGATAAAATTATGAGACTCAATCCATGACAAGCAGAAGACATTGCTACATAAAGGGGATTAAGTTGTAAAATCAGGTAAGTTACCACAAATGCTCCATGAACTTGAATGACAGAGTACATGAAACTTTAGGAATATGAGTTTGGGTTCTTAAAAGTACTCACCAAACCCTGAGATGCACCACAATGATACTACTGATATGACTGTATCACAAGCGGTTTCATTAGCTGTGGTGGATTTTTTACTCTGAAAACATGTATTTAGTTTTTAGTTTTAATTTTTCTCTGAAACCTCCTAAAATACTTTCAGGGCCATTGTAACTTTCTACTCACTCCAAGAAGTATTGTTTATTTCTTTATAATCCTTATCTTTTGTCTATCACATTGGTCACAAAATGTGATTTCTGGGCAGGAGGTGTAGATTAATGACAGAACTCTTACCTAGCATGTATGAGGTCCTGAATTCAATCTCTGGCAGTAAAAACACACACACACACACACACACACACACACACACACAGAGAGAGAGAGAGAGAGAGAGAGAGAGAGAGAGAGAGAGAGATTTCTTTAGAAGTTGCTTAACATTTTTGCTAGTCATTATATTCCTGCTAGTCATTATATTCCTATAATGTCCATCCCAGTAAATGTTTACTGAATGGAAAAATTAATGGATTGGAAGGACACATTGCAATAATCCTTAATAGTCTACTTTCCCTGTCTGTCTAAAATGGGCTGAAAGAGAGCATACCCCACTTCCAGTTCACTCAGCAAAATCCACGCACTCTTTTATGGCCATTTTTCTACCAGCAGCATTCTAAATTCACACAAAATACCAGAGAATCTCACGTGAAGACTAGCCACATGTCTACCATGTGCTTCTCTGGGACATGAAGGTCCAGAAACACCACCAATCTTGCATTATGTGTTTTTCCTCATATGAAACTCTCCCCCATGAAACCACACTGATTCCTGCTGAATATTCACCCAATAAAACCTATTTTCAATGGAAGGACTTCCCATAAAAGAATCAATGGAGATATTTATTTCTTAAAATATTCCTTCTTATTCTTACACAGGACCTAATTAATCATAATCTAAAGCCTGCACTATTTTTTCCCCTTTTTAACATTTTTCTCGAGAGATTCTAATGAATTCTAAGTTTGCGGATAATTATTTTGAGGAAACAAGACCATGAAACAAGAAGCAGGGTATTGAGAATGTAGCACAGTGGTAGAAATCTTGCATAGTAAATGTGAAACTCTAAGTTTAACCCCTAGCATTGAAATACAACCAATATGGAAATAAAAAAGCACAACAAAAGAAAAGAGATGAAAATTAAGGAAGGAGGAGAATGAGGGTCAACGAGATGCAGAAATACCTTATCCCAGGTAGCATACAAGAAGATGTAAAATATCTAAGATATTTTTCAGTCCTGAAACATTAAAAGTAAAAAATGCAAAAAAGAGAAAAAAAAAAAAAACAGAGTAACCAAAAGAACAACTAAAAAAATATTCTAAAAGCTACTTTTAGCAACAGAAAGAGATTGGTTTTCCAATAACTAACCAAAGCTCTCATGGATTCTAAAGTTCTATAGTGATTAGTGATAACATAAATATCAAATACAGAATTGGAAGACCAAAGCTTAAGTTCTGGCTCTAGTCACTTGCTATGGAACTAATACATGGCAGTCTGAAATCTGACCAAAGCAATTTGAATCTATAGCCACTACAGTACTCCCTAAAATAAATGGATTTCATACTCAGAAAAATATTCCTTGTGGAAGACTTAGAGATTGTTTTCAGTGACTGGTTCCAGTTTTGGAACCATTACCTTCTCAAATCTATCACTGGACTGCTAGCCCAGGTAAGGGCTGAAAAGTTTATTATCATTCTCTTATCTATGTCTTGACAACACAACAGGAGAATCTCTGTCACACAGTGTGTGATGGTCCACACCTCTAAGCCCATGTACTTCTCTAGCTACCAACTCATTTTTGCTCTCTGAATGTCCTACCCTAGTTTTCCTGGTTTTCTCCATAAACCTCTTCCTAAAAATTGTATGTGGCTTTTCCAGTTTTGAAATCTAATGAGGATTTTCTGCTTTTATTTCACGTAAGTTTTGTACGGCATTAGGTACCACTAGCAACTATCTTTGAAATTCTCCCTATTTCTGACTTCTATGCTTGACCTGGCTTCCCATATTATCTTAACTAACCAGGCTGTAGTACACTTTTGAGCATCCTCTTCATCTTTCAATCATCAAATGCATGTACCCTACAGGATCCCCCACTAAACATGTTCTTCATGGAGTAGCTCACTAGCCCATTACTGTACTTTACATGGTTCCTTTCTGAGTTCCAGATCAAGATAACCAACAGCTACCTGGACATCTCCATTGTGCTTCAGATCTAAGAAATATTTTATTATTCTGCTTCAGTCTCTCATTTCTCTAAATTCCCCATACCAGTAATGGCAAAAATATTTTTTTTCTTCTCCTATATAGTCAACAGACCACACATCTTCTGGTCTTGCCAAATGTGTTTCCTCAGTGTGCCTGCCACTGGCCACCTCTTGCTTGGTTGCTCAGCTACTGTATCCACATACCTTCTATATAGGTCTTGCCTTTTTCTAGAGTATTCCAATGCATTCAAATACATTCTCCAATGTATTTACTTTGTTTTATGTTATCTCAGTTTTCAGATGTTCCCATGGAATTCTTTTACTTCTGCCTGAATCTTAGCAGCTTTCTGCCTTAGCTGGACATTCCAGTCCAGAAAGTTCACAGCTTGATCTTTACCTTCTTTTCTCTAGTGTAACATATCACCATTCTCCCATGTTACACAGACCCCAGGTATCAAATCAAGCATGTTGTCATTCTTTCCCATGAATATTAAAATATTTCTCAACTTAAAATAAACTGGAGTGTTCAATTCACCATAATGCAAATTTCTGTTCCGCATTTGAACTTATCTTCTTCTTTCAGGAATATCTCTCATTCTCTTCAACATATCCTCAATGGACACATCTATTTAATAGAGTTCCTATGTTTCTTTACTGTGGAACAGTCAGTACACTGTCCTCTGCCCCTCTCAAAATTATGAGGTCTTTCATGGAATGGCTTAAAATTAAGTGATCCAACAAGTTTTCAAGATTGGGGCATGGTGGTCTGGAATGAGTAGCACAGACCCCTGTTTACCGGCTCCTCCCAATTCACCAGTCTGAGTCCCATGAAGACAGTGATGTGTCTTGGCTCCGCCCACCTCCTCAGTACCAAAATGAAAACAACAACCAATGAGACCCTGATTAAAAAAAAAAAATCACCGAACTAGAAGCAAACTATCAAAGAACCAACAATTATATCAATGAAATTAAAACAGAATCATCTCCTAGAGCATTCAGCTTTTGACAGTAGGATTAACTTGACTGAAGAAAACTTTAGAGCCCTTGAAAGAGATGTGAATAAATACAAGGTAAGTCAAGAAATGGAAGATCTCAACAACTGGTTGATTAAGCATCAAGAAAATCAGAACTGGGGCTGGAGAGCAGTTAAGCACTTGCCTGTGAAGCCTAAGGACCCCAGTTTGAGGCTCGGTTCCCCAGGTCCCACGTGAGCCAGATGCACAAGGGGGCGCACGCATCTGGAGTTCGTTTGCAGAGGCTGGAAGTCTGCCCATTCTCTCTCTCTCCAGCTCTGTCTTTCTCTCTGTGTCTATTGCTCTCAAATAAATAAATAAAAAATTTTTTAAAAACTTAAAAAAAAAAAGAAAATCAGAACTGGAATTGAAATTGTACCTCAAAAAAGAGATGGACACGATGAAAAATAGCACATCAGAAAACAAAAATCAAATAGAAACTATGAAAATCTCTCTAGAACTCTGCACCAACAGAGTTACTCATGTAGAAGACAGAACTTCTGACCTGGAAGACAAAATGGAAGAAACTGAGCAGGAGGCCAAAAGCTTTGCAAAGTTGAAAAAAAATCAAGTGGACAGAATACAGGGGAACTGTGGGACACCCTAAAATGACCAAATATCTGGATCATAGGTATACCAAATAGGAAATCCAGGCAAGAGGCATAGAGACCATATTCAGCAAAATTATTCAGGAAAATTTTACAGTCTCTCAAAAGAGAGCCCCATCTACATACCAGAAACCCAATGAACATGAAACAGACAGGACCAAAGAAGAAACTCTCCAAAACACATCATAGTTAAAACTCTTAACAATTAAAACAAAGACAGAGTGTTGAAAGCAGCAGGAGAGAAATAGTTCACACCATACAAAAGTAATCCCATCCAAATTACACCAGATTTCTCAGTGGAGGACCTGAAAGCTAGAAGGGTCTGGAATGGAACACTTCAAAGTCTAAAAAACTATGGCTTTCAACCCAAGCTACTTTACCCATGGAAAGATGGTGAAAGAACAAGTTTCCATGAAAAGGGTCAACTCTATGATTATGTGAACACAAAGCCAAGCCTACAGAGAATACTTGAGGGAATACTCCATAGAGAAAAGTCAAACAACCAATTTCAAGAGCAACAAGAAGATCACAATAACAAAAATAGACCCAGCTCAAAATAGTACAAAACACAAGAAAGAACAAAACCCAAGAAAACACTTCATCATGGCAGGGTTTAATTCAAACCTCACAGTAATAACCTTGGACATCCATCATAAGATACAGGTTATCAGTATAGATCAAAAACTGGACCCTTTTATCTGATGTCTTCAAGAAACCCAGCTCACAACTAAAGATAGACACCTCCTTAGGGTGAAAGGTTAGAAAGTGATATTCCATGTAAATGGAAATAAAATCAATTGAGTATTGCTATATTAATATCTGATAGAACAGACTTCAAACCAAAAGTAATTAAAAAAAAACAAGAAAGCCACTTCATACTCATCAAGGGAATGATCGAACACGAGCACATCACAATCATAAATATATGGCTTCCAACACAGGTGCACCACAGTTTATGAAACAAAAGCTACTCAACAATAAAACACAAATAAACATCAATACATCATAGTCATAGATTTAAATACTTTACTATAATCACTAGATAGATCACTCAAGAAGAAAATCAGCAGGAAAATAATAGAGCTCAACAGCATCATAGATCAAGTAGACCTAACAGCTTTCTACAGAACTTCACACCACAACTCTTCAGAATACACATTCTTTTCAGCAGCCCATGGAATCTTCCCCAAAATTGACCATGTAGTAGGCCATAAAACCTGCCTTCATAAAGTCGGGAAAATTGAAGTAATTTCCCTCATCACGTGAGATCACAATTCTTTCAAGTGAATAGTTAACAATAAGAGACCAATCAATAACTCCAACAGATCGTGGAGACAAAACAATAGAATTTTAAACAATGAATGGCTCACAGAAGAAATCAAAAGAGAAATCATAAAATTCCTAGAATTGAATGACAATGAAAATACAACCTACCAAAACCTATGGAGCACAATGAAGGCAGTCATAAGGGGAAATTTTGCAGCTCCAAATGCCTTCATTACAAAGACATAGAGATCACAAATTAACAACCTTACTGTCCACCTTAAGGTGCTGAAAAATAGAAGAATAATCCAATCCAAAGAGCTCCAGGAAGGAATAGTCAAGATTAGAGCAAAAATTAATGAATTGGAAATGAAGAAAACAATTTTAAAATGTCAATGAAAAAAATAGCTGGTTGTTTGGAAAAATAACAAGACTGACAAATCCCTGGCCAAATTGATTAAGCAAAGAAGAAGGAGAAGAAGGACAAGAAGAAAAGTATCAATTCAGAAATAAAAAGGAGAGATCACAACAGACATCAAGGAATTTGGGGGAGTCATCAGGACATACTTCTAAAACCTCTACTCCACAAAATTAAATAATCCAGAAAAATGGATAAATTTCTAGATACATACCACCTACCAAAACTGAACTCAGAGCAGATTAATCGCCTAAACAAACCTATGATTTCCATGGAGATTGATAAGGTAATAAAAAACCTCCGCATAAAGAAAAGTCCAGTACCAGATGGTTTCTCAATTGAATTCTATCAAACCTCAAAAAAGAACTGAAACCGTGGTCTGGTGGGATGGCTTAGCAGTTAAGATATTTGTCTTCACAGCCAAAGGACCCAGGTTTGAATCCCCAGGACACACGTTAGCCAAATGCACAAGAGGGTGTATGTTTCTGGAGTTCAGTTGCAGTGGCTGGAGGCGCTAGTGTACTCTCTCTCTCTCTCTCTCTCTCTCTCTCTGTCTCTCTCTCTCTGTCTCTCTCTCTCTCTCTAGCTCTCCTTCTTCCCAGTTTCTATGTGAAATAAATAAATAAATGAACAAATAAACAAATAATAAAAAAAAAATTAAAAGAACTAAAACCATGTTCTGCATAATTTAAGACCAGGGAATCCTCCCCAACTCCTTTTATGAAGCTAGCATCACACTAATACCATTAAGAAGACAAAGAAAGATGAACAAAGAAAGAAAATTATAAGCCTATATCTTAATGAACTTAGATGCAAACTTCCTGAACAAAATCCTTGCAAAACAAATTCAACAACACATCAAAAACATGATCCACCTTGATCAAGTAGGCTTCATCTCAGGGATTCAGGGGTGGATTAACATAAACAAATCAGTCAACATAATAAACCACATAAATAAACCAAACCATAAGAAACACAGGATCATCTCAATTGACGCAGAAAAGACCTGAGGCAAAATATACCACTTCATGATCAAAACAGTGGAAAGAAAGAAATGGAGGGTTTATATCTCAACACAATAAAGGCTATATATAAAGCTCCTAAAGCCCAAATAATACTTAATGGAGAAAAATCAAGGAGTTCCCACTGAGATCAGAACCAAGACCGAGGTACTCACTCTCACCACTGCTCTTCAACACAGTGCTAGACTTATAAGCCCAAGCTACATGACAGGATAAAGAAATTAAAGGGATTCAAATTGGAAAGGAAGAAATCAAGTTATCCCTATTTGCAGATGACATGATCCAAGTGACCTGAATGTCTCCATCTCAAAACTTCTAAGGGTGATAACTTCCTTTATCAAAGTGTCAGGATATAAAATCAGTAGCTTTACTATATGCAAAGCACAAATATACAGAGAAAAAAATCAGTGAGGCTGTCACATTTTCAATGCCAATAAAAAACAATGAAATATCTTGGATAATACTAACTAAGGATGTGAAAGACCTACATAATGAAAACATAAAAACTCTCAAGAAAGAGAGGTGGACTTGAGAAGATGAAAAGGATTTTTGTGTTCCTGGACAGGTATAATTAATATTATGAAAATGGCAATTCTACCAAAAGCAATATACAGATTTAATATAATACCAATAAAAATATCAGTATCATTCTTCACAGAGAGTGATAAAATGATCTCAAAATTCAAATGGAATGGTAGAAGGCCTTGGATATCCAAACATATCCTCAGCAAAAGAAACCCCTCTGGTAATATCACCATACCTGATTTAAAGCTATAAGGTCTAGCCCCTTTTAATTCTCTCTAAATTAATAATGGCTATCCTATTCAATTGGTGATTTCATTCTCCATTGGAGAAGCTGCTTCTCTTTTACAGATGGACGCTGGACTTGAGGAGATAAACAACCCAGTGCAATCTACCCCAACCCCAGCTGAAACCACAGAGGAACTGGGGAAATGAGCAAGAGTGCTGCTTTCTTAGTGAATGTGATATCAACACAAGGGTGATAGAGATAGACACTGAGAACACTCAACACCTACCAAACCAGAGTTCCAGAGGCTCCTAAGAGCCCATCACTGAAGTAGACTTAAAAAGCTCTCAGCATGGCTCAGGGAATTTTGCGGAAGAGGGGACAGAAAGATTGCTAGAGCCACAAGTTGAGACATTTTTCCCAGAGACATTGTCTCTTTCCCCCAATAATGCATGACCCAAAATCCCCATGGGGTTTTACTGCATCCCCAATGAGAAAGGCCTCTTCAGAAAAGGGGCAGGAAGGAGAAGGATGCTACAAATATGTGTTGTTTACACAAAGAGTATGTCCATATCTAATTTTAAAAATGTTGCTTAAATAAAAAAAGAAAGTTTTCAATATGAACATATTGGATGGATGGATGCATAAATGGATGGATGTGGAGTGATATGATGGTACAGCTCCCAAGGTAGCAAGACTGCACCTGGGATCCATTGTTATCCTACTGCTAGTATAGCACTATACTAAGCTATTTACTTTCTTTTAAATGTACAAACTTCTCTTAACCATGTTTGAGACAAGACTGAAATAAAAAAAAGCATCTGTTTTGCTGGGCGTGGTGTCACATGCATTTAATCCCAGAACTTGGGAGGCAGAGGTAGAAGGATCACCATGAGTTCGAGGCCACCCTGAGACTCCATAGTGAATTCCAGGTCAGCTTGGGCTAGAGGGAGACCCTACCTAAAAAACAAACAAATAAAAAGCATCTGTTTAAATAAAATCCTCTGACAATTAACTGATAAAGGACAAATCCAGGGGTATAGTGTCTTGAATCAGAGGTCCCCCATAAAATATTATGTTTTAAATACTTGGTCCCCAGCTTATGGCGATTCTGATAGGAAAACCTTGCTGGAAAAGGTGCATTATTGGGACCAGGCTTTGGGGTGCTATAGCCAGCTCCCCCTTGCCAAAATTTGGCTTACTCTCCTGATACTGTTTTCCACCTTCTGTATCAGAGGCAATTTCCAGCCTTTGCTCATGCCATGTTTTCCTCTGACATCATGAAATTCCCCTCAAGACTGTAAACCAAAATCAAGAAAAGAAAAAAAAAAAAAAACATTTCTGCCCATCAGCTGCTTTTTCTCATGTGATTTATCCCAGCAATGATAAGATAACTAAAAAGGGGGCTTTTGTGTTCACAGTTAAATGTATGAGAAAGCTTTTAAAGAATGAGACTCCCTCTTCTCCAACAAGGCTGCTAGAAATCAGTTTGTATTTCATTCCAAAGCTCCTTGGAAATTGTATCAAGGTAACACAGGGATCCTCTGTATTTCCATTTGCTTCTAAAATAAAGTCTAGAAAGCAAGATCCAGGCTTTAAGCAAGCTCTTTCTGCTTCTAAGACAGCTCTTACTACATGGTATAAGGGCATAATATGAGTAATGTAATGCATCCGGGTTGCCTTTGGGGTCTGCAGTCTCTCTCTCTCTCTCTCTTTGTCGTGTGTGTGTGTGTGTACACCTCAGCCTTTTACCTCCTGGCGATATATACTGGGTGAGAGAGAATGGGTCCATGTTCCTATCTCTCCAAGAGGTAGCATCCAGAGCAAGACTTCCCTTTCTCATCCTCGGTCTGGGTTCCTTCCTGCAAAATCAAGGAGGTAGCCTATGTAATTTTCAAGGACTATTCCAATTTGAACTCTCTGCGATCCTCTGAGACCTAGTTATTTTAATATTCCACCTTTATGCTAAGAATTACAAAAGGAAAAATGCATAGGATAAGTATTACAGTAAAATAAAAATAAATTTATGGAATGAGCAGACTCATGTTTGAATCCTGCTTTTACTGTGTTCTGCTGAGTGATCTTTGAGGGATTTCTGAGCTTCCCTGAGTGTTCTGCATAGAGTAATGTACAGAGACCTCCATTACAGTGTTTGTGTGTAGGTCCCGTGATAACAGCTCACATGCAATGTCTTATTCATCTCTGTAACTATGGTGTGAGAGTGACTGAGCAAATGAATGAAAGTGGCCTTCAGAATCAAGCATATGAGCCTGTAGATCAAGGTAGAAATGTATCTAAGTGACCATCATATACCCCATGAGTGAAGCCCAGAGATAAACTGTCACCCATGCAGACAAATCTCAGTTGGGTGACCTCCTAATATTGCCATGCAGTGTGACTATACCTGGGTACTGACTGTTGGACTTCCCTAGGATATGTTTGCCCTGAGCTCACCCTAAGAACTTCAGAAGCAATTTAGGCACCAGGAAGAAACGTTGCAGAAAACATGGATCCTAGAAGAAGTGGCTATGGGCATTCAGTAGCAAACATAAGGTGTTGATCATCTGAAAGACAGCAGAGACACTCATTTGTTCTTGCCTGTTGCCCTCTGTGAGGCATAACTCTGTCAGACACCAGCTGTAAATACAAGGGAGGGTCATTAATTTGAATTAATATCTCTACACTGTCCTGGGCTTTGTTTTGCTTTGTTTCTTTCCTGTGGACACCACAGTTTCTTGTTGTCTGATTCTATGAATGGGGAGGGGATATACTGTTAACGGGTTCCCAATTAGCCAAGAAAATGAAACCTGTCTATATTCATTCTCCAAGCATAGATGACTCCTTCCATAGCCAAGAGACCATACACCATAAACAATGGCCATTCTTGTCCAATTCTCTTGAGTATTCTTTTTTATTTTATTTTATTTATTTCAGAGAGAGAGGAGAGAGAAAGAGAAAGAATGTGTGTGCTAGGGCTTTCATCCACTGTAAACAAACTCCAGACGCATGTTCCTCCATGTGCATCTGGCTTACATGGGTCCTGGGGATTTGAATCTGGGTCCTTTGGCTTCATTAACAAATGCCTTATCTGCTAAGCCATCTCTCTAGCCCATCCTCTTGAACATTCTTGCTTGCTGTAGTCAGCTCTGTACTGCTGAGACAAACATCCAACCAGAAACAACTTATGGGAAGAAAGGGTTTATTTCAGGTTTACATGATCCATGAGAATACCATCAATGGTGGAAGAAGCTGGTTCTCTTTCATAGATACATCAGAGAGATAAGAATACAGCAAGCAAACACCAACACCAAGCAGGAAGCACAATCCACGAGAGTTCTCCATACCTTTGTGCTGAAATTCAGATATGTCCCCAAATACACCTTTGGACTCAAATCCAAGATCTGTCCCTAGTGATACCTCTTCCCCTTTAGGTTTCACCCACTGGAAACTCAAAAATTGAAGCTTAAGTCTATGGGGCCATGTATTTAAACTATCACATTCAAGCTACCACATTGCTACACTGCCTTCTAAGCCCCAATCTCACCACTTACTACCACCCTATGCACTCCTGCCTCCAAGCAAGCATGGTGATTCCTACTCCAAGTGATATGGTATGAATCAGAGATAATCTATACAAAGGGCTTGGTATAGTGTTCACCAATGATAGACATCAACAGATAAATGTGATCACAGCCATCAGGGATGGCAAGCACCTTCTTTCTCATTCCTTCTGCTCTGTGAAATGGTAGATGTGCTGGGGTACATTAAGGTAATTAAGAGCAATAGAATTCACATCATTCCCAGGATATTCAGCAAGCACAATACCCCCAAACCAGCACAGCTCTCTAAGCTAAGGCAATTTCTGCATTTAGTCAGTGATCCCCAAGTGTGTGTGGTCATTGTGCCCATTCCAATCTCCATCTGCCTCCAAGGGTGGCTAAGACCTGCTTTTTCTGCTTACCCACAGAGAAAATAAGAGACCTTGAGAAATTGTCTACAGGAAGCTTCTCCCAGACACAGAAGCCCCACTATAGATTCCTTCCAATACTAAGCACATCTATGCTGAAATGCTGGGCTTCTCTTATGTATGTGCTTTCAGATACCAGCAGAGATTGTAAGAATTTGCATTGTCACCTTCAATAACTACTGAAGAAAGTCTTATATGGTCCACTTGAAGCTTTCTGCTCCAGAGAAAGATTACCCAAGTGGCCAGCTGTGGTTGAAACTCATGGATACCCTGAATGTGCTGCTAGCTAGCTTCTGAGCATGAATCACTAGTGGAAGTGGCTATGCATCAGGGACATTAGCTACAGGAAAGCAGGCCTCTCAGAGGGCCTCTTGGCTTCAAGGAACTTTATAAATGGACAAGTAATTTTTGTCATCTTGATTCAGGACAGAAAGGTCTCAGACATCTGCAGTAGACAAAGGCCACCACAGGGATACTAGAGCATCAATAATTTAAACATGTCTTTGCACAGCCATTGCTCAATGCCAGCACATCTGCTGAAATACATGAAAGGGGTTGCCAAATTGTGAAAGCCCATTATTATGTACTAACAAATCAGAGTGCCTCCATATCTCACCACCACATTCCCTCTGCCTTACCCATCCCAATACCCCAAACTGCAAAATAACAAAAATGGTGGCTATAAAGCCAATTGGAAGGGAATTACTTGTAACAGGTGGTACCACCTGTCATCATCTAGTAGCCCAAACAATGTACTCATCATTCCAAAATGTGAGGAAGTTTAACCAGTCCATCATGAGATCAGAGCTCCATTCAGGCAAGGGGAGGGCAAGAGGAAAGGCTGTGGTTCTTGCCATGAGCCAAATGACAAAGTCAGTTGTCTCCTTCACTTGTCTGTGGGATCTAGTGGTGAGTGTTGTTCTTGAAAACCTGCCTCCTCCCACATGTCAGATAAATGTCTGCATGACTATACTACCAAATTTGTGGGGTGTCTGGTGGCAAAATCTTCATGGTCTGCTTTTTATAGCAGAAGACTAGAAGAGAGGCACTCTCAAAGGCTGTTCCTCTATGCTGAATTGCACAGTACATTTTCTTTCTGAGAAATCATTACTTTCTGCCCTTAACTGCAATAGCTCTTAACTTCTAACCCTGCTAAAAATTTCTAAGTCAAGATCTTCTGCCTTCCCTACTCAAAATTAATTTCCTTCTCCAGATCATTTGCTCCATAGCTCACTGAATCACTATACTCTCTATATAATAAGTCTGTAAGATTTCAGACTTTCCAGGACACCAACCAAGCCACTTATCAGTGCTAATTTGCCTCTTGCTCCAAATTCCATTTTTCACCAGTCCCTGTGGATGCCTCTTTTCTTCAACTAAGAAAGTTAAATTCTTGTTTTCTGTGGAAAGAGAACTGGAAGGAGTCTTGCAGATAGAATAACAAGAGTCACTCATATATTAATAAGATGTCCTGACAATGGAAGGATCTAAATGGCATGAAAATTCTCTGTATTATTAGATTTTAGTATGTATAATTGTAAATATCACACTACTATCCCAAATTCCAAGTGATTATCCACTTTCTTGGCTGTGTACATGAGACATATTTGGTTATATCTTCAAGATTGTGAGTTCTTCCCTCTCTAGAAAGAATCATCAACAGCACGAAGATACTTCCATAAATGCATGCTGATCACATCCTTAAAGTCCGATCTTGGGGTCTGCAATATGGATATGTGTCAGGAACTGCCAGGCACAGACTGGAGCCTTCAGGAGAGGGACCTGAGGTGCCAGAAGTGGCTAAGGATCTCCCGGGCTACAGGAAGCCATTCCCTTTCCAAACCTGGGATAACTGGATGTTCAGATAAGACTGAGGCTTTGACCATAGCCCTGTGGCCTTTGGCCAGTTGCCTAGGAAACTCCTTATATGGTGTCAGCCAGCAACCTTCACACAGCCCATCCCCCTGTGACCTCTTCCCACCACTATGTAGATCAATTCTCTCCCTATGTGCTGGAATGAACATCCCTATGCATTGGCTAGCAACATTTGAACCCACTAATCCCCTTAGGACCCTCTTCCCACGCTCAACTGCTTATAAACCCATTTCCTTATTGAACAAATGGAACTGAATTTTTATGTAAATAATGTCATACTTTGTTACATGATATTATAAATATAATTACTGAGTTTATGTTCTAGGTCAACTTCAACTTACATAGAGGATTATTGAAAACAACAAAATTCTCTCTGAGGTAGGGGCTAGTAATTTGCCATGTATTTTTAAAAATATATTTATATATTTTTATTTATTATTTGACAGAGAAGGAGAGAGAGAGGGAAAGGGAGGGAGAGAATGGGCATGCCAGGGCCTCCAGCCACTGAAAACGAACTCTAGATGTATGTGCCCCCCTATGCATCTGGCTAATGTGGGGCCTGGGGAATCGAACCTGAATCCTTTGAATTTGCAGGCAAACACTTTAACCACTAAGCAATTCCTCCAGCTCTGCCATGTATTTTTTTAAAAGATTGTAATGTCCTGTTACTTAAAAGGAGGAGGCAATTGGCCTGAAATCTAGGCCAACCTCTCTGAAGGCAGAAACAAAAATGTGCCTTAGTTACTCCTAATAAAAGCATTTTCAAATGTGTTAGAGGTATTGAAGACATAAAATTGTTTATTCAAGACTAGTTGTTTATCTGTGAGTAATAGGATTAATTAATTTGGTGTAGTTACTCTTAATAGTCTTATAGGAAAGATAGTTAATTATGGGGTGAGATGAGTTGATTGAAAGAAACTGGGAAGAAATTTTTCAATGTTGGACATAGAATGCTCATTAAAAATGCTTTTTGACTGGTTAAGTCCTCATTCATTAGCAGCTCACTGATGCTAATTTGCTATGGTTTAAGGGTTATAAAAACTGTCTTTAAGTCTCTCATAAAGTAAGTTAGGTTCCTCCATTTCTCAAGGTTTGAACTATTGGAAAAATTGAGTCTTAAGATAAAGGTTCATGTTTAAGTGTTTAGCTTCCAAAGATAAGGTACTTATACCTAAAGATATTGTGACTTTAAAGGTGCCTCTGTTTTATTCTAATTCTACTAAACAGTCATCACGAGGTTTAATCACTTAGGTTTAAGTAATTTAATTTCAGTTACTATAACCTTTATGATCCTGTTAGCTAAAATTCATTGGGATAGTTTGTTTAAGCTTTATCAAATTTAAGTCATGGATAAAACATGAAATTGTATTATGGCAATAAAAATTTATATGGTACATAAAATCAATGTCTATCAAGATTAAACTAAAATCATTGGTTGTCAAGTGGTGTTTTTTCTTTCAAGGGTTATATTAGTATTTAGCTGTTTTGGCTCAATAAAGACTAGATTCTGCTCTATTATATCTAAAGTGTCTCATTTCTGGCATCTCAAGTCCAGTGCTTGTAACAAAATTAACTCTTAAGACATATTTCCTACTTATAGTACAGCCTCATGCTCAAACAATGGCTCTCATCTGAGAGAAATAATTTCAAGCTCTGTGATTCTGTTTCCAATGTTCTCTGGGTAATTGGTACCCACAAAGGTATCTGAACTAATCAAAAATGTTTTCAAACACAGGTGCTGGGACTTTATACTGTCTTATTTGTCCTTTTCTGACAATTTCTGGGCTAAACTATTTGGTTTGTTTGTTTCTAAATTAATTGGTATTATATTCAAGACTGATAACAGACTCTGCCTGTATTTATAACTATGAGATATTTAAAGTGTAAGATGTAGCCAGGCATGGTGGTGGACACCTCTAATTCCAGCACTCGAGAGGCAGAGGTAGGAGGATTGCCATGAGTTTGAAGCCACCCTGAAACTACATAGTTAATTCCAGGTCAGCCTGAGCCAGAGTGAGACCATAATTCTTGGGGGAAAATAAGTGTAAGATGTGCTTACATTCCATGCCTCAGACTGGATATGACTTATGCTACCACAAGACAACAAAATTTTAAAAGGTTGGACAAAATGGTTTTTAGAAGCTCTTGTGCCATTATTTAACTAAATCTATTTCAGTAATCAAATGTGCTCTCTCTATATATACATACATACACACACACACACGCACACACACACACACACACACACACACATACACACACACACACACACACACACACACACACACACACATATATATGCTGGTATAACTTCCTTTCTATGTGTATTAATCACCTATGTAGAAGCCAAAGCCAATTGGAATCACTGGAGCTAAAAAGGCCAATATTTTGGCCTATGCTCCCAGGTCATGAGGCCACAGGAGATGATTGGATACTTCTACACTGACCCCTAGTAAGTCACCTGTTTTCCTGATCATGGGACATGAAGACCCAGACATAATAATGGTGTGCAGTCTGAAACAGGAAAGTCACAACTGAGAAAAAAATCAGTCCTCCTGGTTTTCCAAAGAAAGGAAAACTACTTGGACAGCATGGCCCTTACTCATTCTAGCAGACAGAAAACACCAGTAAGCTATAGGGCTACTCCTGGGTCCCCAAAATCTCCTTTAGAGAGCCATTAGTGACCTCTACTATTTCCTTTGTCTTAAACACTCAGAGTGAAATGTATAACCAAAGTTACCTCAAATATATGAATGGCCTATTAAAGTAATGCAACAAGAGCTTTCCAAGAGGGGAAACAAACAAGACCATAAGACATGTTGTCCCCATCTCTAAAAGTTCTCATTCTAACAGTGGTAAATCTCTTCTAACTTGTGCCAGGACATCCGTAAGTAAAGTCTGAGACTAAAAATATATTTGTACAGCATTTAATGGTATGAAATGGCTCTGTGGTACCAACATTTGGCCCTGGCTAGTCCCATGATGAATTTAAAAATACACACTCTGGAAGGCTATTATCAAGTTTAAATGTTGTGTGTATGTTTCTGATAACCCTGTTTTACAAGCCATATGGAAACAGATTTAGGCCATGTCAAACAATATTGTCTCATTCAATGAACAGTTATGGAAGAAAATCTCAGCCACCTCATGCTCAAATGGTCTGAGACAATCCAACTCCATCTACCTGGGTTCCCTTGACCACAATAAGGATAGCCCTGAAGGGTACCAGTTTGCTGTGCTCACTTCTCATTACCTCCTTACTTTTTTTCTTTCTCCCCAACATTCTTATCTGAGACTATCTTCCTGCACTCCATCATTACATTTCTGGGGTCCATTAGAATAGTTCCTCTCTCTGGGAAAGACTCTCTAACTGCCACAACTTTGTGTCTATTCATTAGTAAATAGTAAGTGATCTGGTTTCATCATCCCTTGCCCCCTAACAGCAGTTAAAGTGTCTTCTCATGACAGGGAGAAATGAAATGGGTCAGAGTTAGGTTGACTGGACCCCTGAAGAGAGGAAGGGCAGAAAAGTTTTTCTTATCTCTTTCCCAGTTCCAACAAACTTTTTTCAAAATTACCAACCCCCTTTCAGGGCCCAGGCAGGGTCCAGCTCTCTGCCAGCCTGTGTTTTTCCAACCATCATGTGTACTGCATCCCTGGCTCTGCAAAGGACAGGCCTCACCCTCTTTGAAGCTGATCAAGTTATGCCTCTTTGCCTGTCCAGCTCTAAGCCAACCAGAGCTGAATGTCTCCTCAATATTTCCATAACCAGAAACACCTATGTCAAGACACCCACTCTCCTATGGTGTGAAGGGATAACCACCCCACACATATATGTTTCCTCTCCCACTTATTGTTCCCCAGTCTTGATTGTTCCACAGGTGTATTTATACAAGGAAGAAGCAGCATACAAACACCATCCATGCCAACTGAGAGATTTTTCATACCTCTGCTGGTGGGCCTCTGTGTGTTGCTGTCTCTGGATACCTCCAGTGACCAACAGACTTGAAACTCTCCAGAGACAATTGAACTCTCTCACTGGTGTGGTACTTCAAAATCATGTAGCCTTAGAGACTTTATTACAGTTGAACATGAAGGTACATGTGTGGTCTTGGGAGAAGAATGCTGTTTTCTTATTAATCAAATGTTGTTAAATAAAATGTTAAAACTCTCAAAAAACTTTGCAAGAGCTGCTTGACCACTACAAACATGAGGATCCCACTACCTGGTTCTCTCGCCCTTTAGTCACTTGGCTTCTCACCCTCCTTAGCTCCCTAATTTCTATAGAAGCCCTTTTACTTATAGCCCACTGCCTCATAAAGTTTATCAGATGACAAATAACTAATATTGCTAAGGTTGCTACTAATCAGGTCCTTGTGCACCACCTAGCTCTATCTGCACCTACAGTAAATTATGAAGAACTCACTCAGGGTGATAGTGCTCCATTGTATAAACAAAGGGGGAATTATTGGGCACTGCCATGTATAAGTTGGAGCCTTCAGAAGAGGGTCCTGGGCTTCCACACATGGCTAAGGACCCCTGGGGCTACAGGAGTCCACTCCCTCTCCAAACCTGGGATAACTGGGTGTTCAGATGAGACTGAAGCTTCAACCATAGCCCTGTGACCTTTGGCAAGTTGCCTAGGAACTTCTTTTATGGTGTCAGCCATCAGCCTTCACACAGCCTATCCTGCTGTGACCCTTTTGCCACCACTATGTAGATCACCTGGCTATCTCCTTACATGCTGAAATGAACATCCCTAGGCATTAGCTAGCAATCTTTGAACCCACCAATCCCCTTAGGACCCTCTTTCCACATTCAACTGCTCATAAATCCACTTCCCTATGTAAATGTAATTACTCTCTGAAGTCATTTCCTGGGTGAGTACAACCCGTTGTGCTCACAGCTGCTCAAGACCCCGCTCTCCATGGTTGCCTGGACACCTTTGGATATCCAGGGACCAACAGATGTGCCTTGTAAACTGCTCAGAGACCAAGACATCTTATCACCATTGTCTGTAACTCAAGTGACAAGAAAGAGTGTTGTGAGTTATATTTGGCATTGACTTGGCCTTCATTAGAGTGCTATGCACATTTGGGGATTCTTATTTTCTAAAAGATACAGAGAAATTGTAGGTCAAAGACAGAGCAGTCAGGAATGATAATGATTGAAGGACTTTAGAGTGAAAACTCAGTGAAAAGTATGAATTATTTATTACCAAAGGAGGAGAAAAATGAGTATGGACAAAATATCTTAAAATAAGGGAGACATAATTTTTAGGAAGCTAGAGTTCATTTATCCTTGTTACAAAGATACATCAAAGAAAGAAGATCTTAGATGATATTTAACTATTACAGAGGTCAAGTCTATGCATGCATTAATTAATTTTCAAATCATTGAAACAAGAGTTATCAGAATAATATTTCTGGTATATGTAACAGACTTCTTTTATATTTATCAGATTGTTTAATCTTCATAATGATTTCAGGATTAAGAACTTGAGTTCCAGAAGCCAATAGTCCAAGGTTATTGGCTACTGACTGAGATTTAGAACTTGTAACAATAATCCTTGTGGCTTTGATTTCCACAATTGCTACTGCTGCCAGATTCATCCTCCCCAATCTTGGGCTGGTTTCCTCTTGAAGAAGAGTATGTTGTAACTGAGGTAGGATGATCAGCACTTCAAATTTATATTGCTATGAAAACTGAGGATGGTAATTCTCCCAGATTTTTTTTATTAGCCTCCTAAAAAAAAAAAAAAAAAAGGATCTGGGCTGAAGAGATTGCTTAGTGGTTAAGTGCTTGCCTAGGAAGCCTAAGGACCCGGTTCAAGGCTCAATTCCCCAGGACCCATGTTAGCCAGATGCACAAGGTGACACACGCATCTGGAGTTTGTTTGCAGTGGCTGGAGGCCCTGGCACACCCATTCCCTCTCTCTCTCGCTCTCTCTTTCTCTCTGCCTCTTTCTCTTTCTCTCTCTGTTGCTCTTAAATAAATAAATAAAAATAAACAGAAACAAAATTTTTAAAAAAATGGGTCCAATTTTTCAAACACTGTAAGGTTTAATCTGAGTGATTGGGTAAATAGCGAGGCATTACATGACCCAGATAATATCTTTATAAAAGGGGATTTATAGAAAAAATAATCACAATATTGGATATATTGAGTTCATGGACCCTATGGGTCATCCTGGAAGAGCAATCCATCAGAGAAAGTGATTACAATAGAAACTTCATATATCTGTGTACTCAAGGACTAGGTTTAGATATCATTGCATATATGTAACATATGCCATCCAAAAGCAGAGGTGGCTCAGAGGGCACATGGGCATGAAAATACCGGGAAAAGCATAGACTGAAGAGGAAATTCTCGAGTAGAAGAAGCAAATTTTCAATAGAGACAGTTTATAGAAATAAAAGATATAATGCCAAGAAATTATAACCATTGAAAAAATATTTGAAATAAATAGAATAAGAGACTCTAAGGAAATTTATAAATTGAAAATTGAAAAGACAACCATAAGGAATGGAAGGAAGTAGTTGAATAATGAAATATTAAATTTTTACACAATATTAATAACCCTTACTTAATGCACATTCTTGTGTTTGTATTTATGTATGCACTGTAAAGAAGACACTACTGCCGGTGCAGAGGCAGATTACTGCAACTGCACTCCAACACTCTGCAGGTGGAGGGAGGAGGACAGCGTTGGTTATAGAGAGAGTTTGAGGACAACCTGAACTTTATGAGACCTTGTGTCTGAAAATCAAAGACAGTGGAAGAACACAGTTTGACTGCAAAAATATAATCCCAAATATACAGACTTTCTGACCCTAAGTTAAATGTAAAACTAGTTATTCAGAACAAAAAATATTATAGAAAAATAAGTAAATTAATGCTCATATGAAATTGAAAACAAAACAATCTTTTAAAGAATTCATTGCAAGTCATGGTGATGCATGCCTTTAATCCCAGCACTTGGGAGTCTAAAGTAGGAGGAACACCATGAGTTCAAAGTCACCCTGAAACTATAGCATAGTAAATTCAAGGTCAGCCATGGCTAGAGTGAAACCCTACCTTGAAAAAGCAAACAAAACATTAAAAAGAATTCTTAAATACCAAATGTAGTTAATAATACTATTAGAAGCCAAACAGCACTCAGCACTCGGGAGGGTGAGGTAAGAGGATCACTCTGAGTTTAAGGCCAGCCCAGAGCTTACAGAGTGAGTTCTTGGTCAACATGGACAACAGTGAGACCCCACAAAAAAAAAGCAAAAGCAAATGATAATATTAGAAACCATTTAGAAGGAAATATATTACAAATAATGAAGCATAAGACTACAGTATTGTGAAAGTCAGAAGACCAGAGGTTAGAAGATGTAACAGTGAACTTCAGCTATAGCTACCAAAATCCAGGCTGAAAATGTTCAATGGATTTGTTAATAAAACGGTTGTTAATGCCATTATTAAAACCATTCCAAAAAACAAGAGTGTTTTATTTTTTATTTTTTTCATTTTATTTTATGTGTAAGCAAAGAAGAGAAAGAAGAGAAAAAGAGAGGGAGAATGGGTGATTCAGGGCCTGTAGGCACTTCAAAGAAACTCTAGATGCATGCACCCCTTTGTGCATAGGGCTTTACTGTGGGAATTAAGCTCAGGTATTCAAGGTTTCCAGGCAAGTGCCTTAACTGCTCAACCATCTCTCTAGCCCCTATTTTAACATCTGAATAAGAGAATTAAGATGTTATTAGTAGCAGATGCAGATAAAAAGTGAAGGAGTAAAGATGTAAAATGTAAAGATAAAAATTATATGCCTTTTAAAATGCCTACATAAGCATGAAAATAAAAATACATGAGTAACTAAATTAGGATTCAGAATCAATATAGACTTGTTTCATTTACATACTGTTTTCAATTGAAAATAGAGTAAGCATATGGAACCATTAGAAAGGAAATGAGAGAAACTAATAACCATAGGAACTTGAAGCGAAGAAGATGACATGGGCCATAAGGCACAGAACTAGACCAAAGACGGAACAGAACGGAGAAAGAATAGCAGGTAGAGGGCAACCTGAAGTAACAGAAGACATGCTTTATCCTCAAAGACGTAAGTGAAAACATGTGTAGATTCATGTGGTCTAGGGTGATTTTCAGGATGGTGTTCTGTCTGTGAAGGAAATCACATGCTCATCTTCTGAAACCAAATGGAGGTGTGCTAAACCAAGTCACACGACTAAGTCCCTAAAAAGTCATTATGAGCTAATAAATATTAACTGATATAATCCTGTGATGACATGAGTGTTTCTTTTTTTTTCATTATTACTACCACTGTTAAAGGTGAAGAGTGCAATACAGGTACAAAGAGGCTATTTAAGTGAATCATCGAAAATATACAACCAATAGATAAGGGCAGGATTTATGTCCAGGAAACCAGTCTTCTAAATACTATAGTGCACACCAACATATCATGTGAAATTAAGTGGAAATTGTTTTGTCATGGAGACTTTGAGTTTGGTCACAAAAGCATATGGGATTATAAAAGCAAGTACAGCTGACAAAAAAAAAAAAAAAAAAAAAAGTTGAAGGGCATATCAGCCACCTCATTGGCGTTCTGCTGCTTCTATTCCCACAGTTTATTGATCTCCACTGGAGCAGTCACTGCAACCTGGCTAAACATGGCCTCTCCATCACTGATAATTTATAAGCCTTTTGAGAGGGGCTATGAAATTGATGAACCCACCAGGCAGGTGGAGCAGGTTCTATGATTGATTTACTCCCTGCTCAGCCAGTCCACCCTGTTCAAGCCACGCTGCCTTGTTTGCCATATTCATCCATAACGAAGTAAATATCTTCAACACTGTAGACCACAGGCTCCATCTTTGGTGTTGTATTTACTTTTTATGTGAGATTTAAAAAATACTTTGTGGCTTATTTCTGCACCTCTCTTGCACCTAATTCACTAGGTGATGAGAGACACAGGTAAAACCAGGTGTTCTATGGGGGAGAGGGAGCAGACATTCAGAATCCAACCTGTGGTGCTTTCTCTGGTGAAACTATCTAATCAAGAGATTGGTGGTAAAGAAGTCATGCATCTGGAAGTATCTGCATCATAGTCAAGGAAGAATTTCAAAGCCATTTCCTCTAAGGTAGCCTTTTGAAAAATGCTTTATAGACCCCCAAATGCAGAGCAAGCTTTCTGCTTTCCCTGAAACAAGCTTTATGTGTCACTTATAAACAGCTACAAAATATGCTGTCAAAAAGCCAATAGGGTTTTATGGTTGAAAAACAAGTATATTGTCACAAGATTGTACAGAAAGTGCACAAGAAGAGTAAAGAAAGCATAGAAAGAAAGAATGTTTCATCTATAAATGATAACAAGATTGGCATGTCACTGTTCTCTACTCCTAAAGCAAGAGATTAGTCTCATTTTACAAAGTGAAACCTGGCCAGAGGAAAATTGGCTGGGAATCTGGCCTTTAATTAACAACGCAGACACCCTCCCACCATGCAGACAGAGGAGCCTCAGAATGTTACCTGCCAAGCAACAGGTGAGTCTGCAAGAATCTCCTTTAGCCTTGTAAGTGTTCAGAATGTAGTATATATCTTCCTCAATGCATTATGGGGTTATGTCCTTTGAAACCCTTCAGAAGCTGTGGATATCATAGGTTAAAAGAGTGTTAAATACGCCTCACATACTGAATATCATAGCTTGACAGTACATTACATTGCAGAGTACTTGCTGGTTTCCTACAGTATCGCATGGCTTACTGGAAGCTGTGACTCATTGCTGCTACCTAGTATTGTACCCTCAAGACATGGTCATATTATATACAGCTAGGAGGAACAAAACTCCAAAGTCAAAACTTAGAACATGATTTACAGTTTCCACACCACATAAAACACAAAAATTATAAATTAAGCTGCTATAATTTGCGGACCATTGGACTATTTTGAACTATTAGGGACCACTTTGAAAGTCTCTCACAGATTCCAGAAATTTCATTGGGATCAAGTGTCCCCTTTGATATGATTACATAGTTATTCAACTTTTCCCACTTTCTGGCTCTTTTTCCCTCACTCCCTTATAGGGATGACCTCAAAAGTTTTCTTGCTCCTGAATCACTGTGTCTAAGGTTTCATTCCAGGTATTTTATTCATAGAATTTAGGAAATGAAGCTTCCAGAGTTGAAATTTGATAGACATATTAAATGTACCAGGATTAATTACAACAATAATTATTATTATAATGGAATGCTTGCTAATCACAAAGAACAAAGAACTATTTATAATTAAATAAAAAGGATTTAGGCAAGATAATTTTCAGTTGTAACTCCTTAACTATTGCAGACATTTGCAGAGCTCTTGAAATCACATTCTCTCAATGCCTCTTACCTATCCACTTTTGACCATCTCAGTGTAAGCTTCTTAAATATCGTTTTTTATTTATTTATTTGAAAGTTACAGACAGAGAAAAAGAGGAAGATAAAGAGAGAGAGAATGGGTGCCCCAGGGCCTCTAGCCACTGCAAACAAACTCCAGATGCATGTGCTCCCTTGTACATCTGGCTAACGTGGGTCCTAGGGAATTGAGCCTCAAACCAGGGTCCTTAGGCTTCCCAGGCAAGCGCTTAACTACTAAGCCATCTCTACAGCCCAATCTTTTTTTCTTTTTTTTTTTTTTATGTATGCCACATGTTATAAATGATTCTGGTATATTTTTCCATGTCTAAATGTACCTACAGAACAAAAAATATACAGAAAAAAGAACATTTTAAGAGAAAAGAAAAAAAAAAGGTTGGTGACAAGAGATGTAATTTGTTGAGTGAACTGAATAAAAGATATTTATCTGACATGAACACCATGCTAGAGTTCCATCATTTGACAAATATCACAGATAAATCAACTAAAAAGGGAAGAACAATTTATTATGATTCAAAGTTTTACATGTTCAATCTATGGTAATGTTACCTTTGGGCCTGGGGAAAGGCAGCAGATCATAATAGGAGCATGTTTCAAAGGAACTATTTTCACATCATGGTGGCTGGGAAGTGAAAATAAAGACACACAAAGGGGTCAGAATTCTCAATATTCTCTTCAAGGGCACACCCCTAGTAATCTAAGTTTTTTTCACTAGGCCTTACCTTCTAAAGGTCCAACAACATTCTAATAGTGCCATAACCTGGTCGGCTTAGTGTGGAGTCTTTGGGAGACATTTAATATACAAATTATGGCAAGTAGCACCAGGGAAAGGTTACACACCCTTACTTCCTTAAGTCCCATGAAGCCAGATTGCTTTCTCTATTTGGTTCTGCAAACACATGCCGAAAATATCACTTATTAATGATCTTAAATTGAGTTTCTGCCTTCTTTTTTTTTAAGTTTAATTTATTAGTTTTCTTTTCAGCAAATACAGGCAGTTTGGTACCATTGTTTAGGCTCATCCATGACCTACCCACTCCCAATGGCCCCTCCTTGTTGAGGTTTATGGGTCATGCATTCTGGAGTTAGCCCACAGTTATTGTTACGATAAATGTCTCTGCATATCATGACCCAACATGTGACTCTGACATTCTTTCCGCCCCCTCTTCCGCAAAATTTGCCTGAGCCATGTTGGGTTCATTTTTGGTCTGCTTCAGTGCTGAGGTGTTGGGGGCCTCTGAGGCTCTGGCTCTCTAATTTGGTAGGAGGTAATTTTTCTCTGTGTTAGTCTCCTTCCCCTTTGTTCTGGTATCTGGTTCATCGGGAAAACAGCACCCTTGCTTGTTTTGCCAATTTTCCTTAGTTTCAGTCGGGCCCCTTTTGAGGTATGTTGGGGCAGCTTTTTCCTTAGGATCTGCATCTATCTGAAAAAGAGAAGCAGATTCTCCAACGGAGAGTAAGTTAGCACCCAGAAAATTGAGATAACATTTACTTTTTTGATAGAGAGTTTAATAGGTGTAAGCCCTCTTGTACCCCATGATTGATGGTAGCTCGAGATTGGAGAGTGGGCTTATGTTTGGATATGGTTCTGACTTGTTTCCCAGCTCCAGCTATGGGACCCATACCACTGAGGGGATCAGTTAGCCAAATCAAGAGCAGTTGGTTCCCCACCATGGCTGTGTGTCACTATTGCACTTGTGTTGGCATCACACCAGGTTATTTGTTGCTAAGTTGGTTAAACCATGAGTTGCTTTGACGGATATCAGTCATTTCCCCCAGTTGCCCATGTAGCACCTTCTGGCACTAGACATGCTGACTGTCTGGGGACTGACTCTCTCCTGGCTTCCAGCCATGCCATTCCATTTTATATGTCAGTTGCGTATGGAGTCTTCAGCAATAGGGTCTTACCACTGACCTTTGGTAGGTCATCAAGTACTCTGACAGAAGTCTGTCATGGTTTTAGGAAACCTTGTAGGTTTCTCTGATCAAAAGCTCATTGTGCATGATAGCCCCATGCTAGTAGTGGGGGTTACAGGTCAGTGCCCACTAAGAAAATGAGGAAAAACATAACTAATATATAAGAGTTAGAGAAGAGAGAGAGAGAGGAGGGGAGGGGGAGAGAGAGGGAAGGAAGATTTAGAAGATTTACATTAGACTTGATCTCTCCAGTGTCTTGTGGTTCAGGTGTTTCCTGTAAGGGTCTAGTGAAGGTTCATCCATTTGGTCTGCCTTTTAGGAAGTAGAATTTTATGGTACCATTGCTGTTTGGGTGCAGATTAGTGTTTCCCACCCCTTCGATGCCCTCCCTTCCCTCTCCATCCATCCCACTGTCTAATCCATGAGGTACTTGCTGGGTATGTAAGGCATCTTGGGTAGATTCAGGTTAGGTATTGTAGATGAGTGAGACTATGTGTCAATTTTTTTTCTATGTTTGGGTAAGTTCACTGAGAATGATCTGTTCCAGGTTCAACCATTTTTCCTCAAATTTCTTTGTGTCACTTTTTCTTACTGCTGTATAGAATTCCATTGTGTAGATATACCACATCTTAGTTATCCATTCTTCTAGTGATGGACATCTGGGTTGATTTCCAGCTTTTAGCTATTATGAATTGAATCGCTACAAACATAGTTGAGCAAATCTCTCTGGCCTGTGGTTTGAATGTTTTAGGGTAGATGCCCAGTAAGGATATAACTAGAGCTGTTTTGTCCACAACTGCATTGTAAAACAATTTAAACTGGAGAGTGTTAGACTTGGTCCCAGTATGAGACAATTACCACTACAACATGTCATTACTTTACTCACTTATCTGAAATAACTGCCCTTTGAGTATCTTTGAGTGTGCTTCTCCCTTTTGAATAATATATGGCAGTCCTTTTTAAAATTTATTATTAAGTAGAAACTTTGTATGGACACATCATATGTTGGTACCACCATTTTCCTCTTCTCTGTCCCCACTCTATTAAGGAAACTCCTTAGTGGGATTGCTAATACTCACCATATAGTTGTGGGTGAGGAATTGTGAGGGCAGCAATCTGTCATTGTGGGGAGGGCAATGTATCTGGATATTCCCTGTCCCAACCCTGTGGCTCTTACATTCTTTCCAACCCCTCTTCCACAAATTTCCCTGATCCTTGCCAGCATTCATTGGCATTTGATTTTTTAATGGTTACCATCCTTACTGGAATAAGGTGGAATTGCATAGATGTTTTGATTTGCATTTCCCTGATTGTTATGTGTCACCCTTTAGACATCATTTGTCAGGAAATTGCACTTCCAGAGAGCCCCAGGGGTGCAAAGGAATGTAACAGGGATGGTTATTTGTGGGACTTGTTCAAGAGACTCAAAGTACCTTCAAACAGGGAGGCTGTGCTGGTTGGCCATTGAAAAGTTGGTGAGATGGAACCCCTGATGACATAGCTCCATCGAAGCTGAAATGACACTGGCATGACTGTGTACACTGTGCACATGACTAATAAAATATATGCCATGGCAAAAACCTGAGAAAAGGCTGCCAGGATGGCTTAGAGGTTAAGATGCTTGCCTGCAAAGCCATAGGACCTCAGTGTGATTCCCCAGGACCCATGTATGCCAGATAGAACATGCATCTGAAGTTTGTTTGCAATGACTGGAGGCCCTGGCAAACCCTCCCTCTCTCTCTCTCTCTCTCTCTCTCTCTCTCTCTCTCTCTCTCTCTCTCTCCATCTTTCTCTCTCTCAAATAAATAGATTTAAAAAAAATTAAAAACCTGAAAAGAAAAGTAAAAGTAATTTCAGATCTCACTATTGTTCCCGAGCTCTGAGGTAAAAAAACATAGTACTATAGAAGTTTTCTGAAAAAAGATGGGTGTTGTCCACTCCAGAAGCTTGAACTACACAAGACTCTTAAAAAAAGTTCAGGTGTGATCCTAATGCTCATATCCATGGCAATGCTACCTTGGGAAGACTGAGGACAGTGGACTTCCAGAAGACAAGAGACTAGTGTAGTGCTTTGAATGTCAACTCTCCCCTATCAGTTGTTTGTGGTTAAGCTTCCTATTTAATCCCCAGCTGGTGAAGCCTTTGGGAGGTTGAGCCCTACTGGAGGAGATGTATAACTGGGGCTGTACCTTGTATTTCAGAGCTATTCAAGCTTGCTTTTTTCTCTCTCTGCTGTGTATGTGTGTTGCAGTGAACCAGCATCCTCTGCCATGATGAAGCTTCCCATCTAAAGCGTAAGCTTGAAATAAACCCTTTCCTTCTATAAGCTGTTTCTCATTGGGTGTTTTGTCCCAGGAAAAGAACATAACTTCTACAACTAGAAACTTTGATAGGGGATAATAAATACGTGTTAGACAGTTCTACTATTCTGTACCCAGTGATAGGAAAAGGGGCTCAGTTTTGTAGAACTAACTGTCACTTGAATAACATTATCATGATGCCCCATCAATCTTTATTCTGTAGGAACTTGTCAAACTTCATTGTGCAGTTTTGTTATATAGCACACAGTTTATAGCCTCTGGGCTGTGCATTAATTAAAATGACTTTGTTCATAGTCTTTTTAATTAGCACACTGCTTCTTTAAACACTGCCACTTGAACCACCAGGACAATCTATAAATCTCCTCAAATATGAAATAATGAAGAGGAATGATTCAATTTTTTTTAAATTTTTATTTATTTATTTATTTGAGAGTGACAGACACAGAGAGAAAGACAGATAGAGGGAGAGAGAGAGAATGGGCGCACCAGGGCTTCCAGCCTCTGCTAACGAACTCCAGACATGTGTGCCCCCTTGTGCATCTGGCTAACGTGGGACCTAGGGAACCGAGCCTCGAACCGGGGTCCTTAGGCTTCCCAGGCAAGTGCTTAACTGCTAAGCCATCTCTCCAGCCCGGAATGATTCAATTTAATGCAAAGTAATAAGTCAGGGTTATGTGGGGGTGGACAGGGTGGCACTAATACAGACTGCTTGCCCAGAACCATCCTCCTTGTTATTTAAGGTTTCCATAATACACAGTAGCAACAAAACCATAACTGGCTTGTTGTGGCATAATGCAAGCTCCACATACTCTTCCCATTTCTCAACCAGAAATGGTTAAGTCTCCTGAGAAAGAAGGGCTGGAGTGAGGAGACATGACTAGCACAGAGGATACTGTGTTATTAACAGCTTAATACACAATACCTAAGTCTGTAGAAGACAGTGTCCATATCCAGCATCCATTAAAGCCTCCAGAGGCTTTGATGTGTGGGGTTGGGCAGAGCTACTATCTCTACTTCTTGCAAATAGGTTCCACAGGTAGAAGTCACCTGCCCAAAGGTATGCAGAGAGGGAGGAAAGGACGACAACTCTGATCTTGTGCCAGAAGTTCTGAACTTTTTTTAAAGGGAGTTTCACCTTTACTATAGACTGGATTCACTTTCAGAGCTTATACAACCTATAAGGTTCAAACCTCACCAAGATGAACAAGGATGGATTCACTAGGGTGAGAATTAGCTATTAAAAAAGACACATGAGGGCTGAAGAGATGGCTTTGTAGTTAAGGCATTTGCCAGCAAAGCCAAAGGACCTTGGTTCGATTCCCCAGGACCCATGTAAGCCAGATGTTCAAGGGGGTGCATGCAACTGGACTTCATTTTTAATGTCTGGAGGCCCTGTCTTACCCATTCTCTCTCTCTCTTTCTCTCTTAAATAAGTAAAATATATTTTAAAAAAGTAAAAAAAAAAAAAAGATACGTGAGATAATTCTAATGTGCAACCCCTTTTGGAGCTCCATGATTCAGCTCATAAGAACCATGGCACTGGTTAGAAATGTTGATGTAGTCAGTTCCACATTCCTGGGAACAAACATCCAAACAGACACAGTTTATGGGAGGAATAAATTTATTTCAGACTTAAAGATCCAGGGGAAGTTCCATTAATGGTGGAAGAAGTTGGTTCCCTTTCATAAATCTAAGCAGAGAGAAATCACTGAAACAGCCAGCACCATAAGCAAGCAGGAACCACAAGTGCTCAAATTGTTTTCTCCACACCTTTGGGCTGGAATCAAATCTACCCCCAGTGACACATAGCAGGAATCTGCCTGCTAGGGACTGAAGTTGGAAAGTCAATTTTAATAAACACCTGGTTCTATGAGGCCATACATTTACACTATCATAATCAAACTACCACAAGTATATTCCCACATTTCTCTCCTAGAGGACTGATTGACTAGTCAGGAAACATGTAGCCTAACAATGGATTATTTTTGGCGGGGGGTGTGGAGGGTTGGTATGGATGTTTGTGGTTTGTTTTTCTTGGTTTTATGACAGAGTTCTGCTGTGTAGCTGAAGCTGGCTTAAAATTTACCTCAGTCTCCTGAGCACTGGGATTATAGGCATGCATTACCATAGCTGGCTATGAATGGATGACTCCCAGAATAAGGCATGTTTGTAAACCACTGAGTTGCTTCTAGTCTAAACAATCTAGCTATTGCTAGTCTGTCCCTTCATGCATTGTCCATGATTGTCAATCCTTTCCCATGTAATATACTTGGTATATACCATTTAATGACTGGCACACTTCCACAAGGGAGTCAGATTACCCCCAAAAAAACTGTGACAAATGTAAGAAAATTTATGACAGTATAATTTCTATATACTAACTATAAATCTTTTTCAACATTTATTTATTTGAGAGAGAGTGAAAAAGAGAAAGAGAACATTGATGTTCAAGGGCCTCTAGCCACTGAAAATGGACTCCAGACACATGCACCATTTTGTGCATCTGGCTTTACATGGGTACTAGGGAATTGAACCAGGGTTGACAGGCTTTGTATTCAAGTGCTTCGAACTGATGAGCTATCTCTCCAGTCCCCATTAACCAATACTTAACAACCCCATGTCCCCAAAACTCTGACTTAATTGGCAGTGATGTCCAATGGGAGTCATAGATTTTGGTCATTCTATCCTAATCCCTTATCTTTGACATGTCTTACAAGAAGAAACTAAGAATGTAGTGCACTTGACTCAATGAAATCAGTGAGATGCTTCAGACCTCAGCACTGCCCCACATGGAATCAGCTGAATGCTCCCAAAATTCAAGTTGTTCTACCCAGTTCCCCCATAGCTCACTGGAATAACATCTCTTGTTTTAAGTTCTTCAAAATGAGTTCAAAGGCACATATGGAGGGAATGGTCAGCTCTGATTAACAAGAGATAGCAGAATGGACACAGATGTCCAGATACATTTGGTTGGTCTGTGGGTTGCAAAGCATTTTTACAAGTTCTCCAAACAGCAAGAGGCAAGATTCAATGTGCCGACTTTCCTTGGCATTCTCTGGGAAGAGGAAGGTGACTCTATAGCTTCATTGCCATGCATCGTCCAGCTGGCCTCAGCAACCTGGGCTTTGCCCTTCCAACTACAAGCCTGGAGTTATAGGAGCCAGCACAGTCCTCTGAACCATAGGCATGATATGGGGTGGCACAGGGGCAGGACCACCTGGGCTTGGAACTAGGCAGCACAGGCCATGACAAGCTTTCCTTTATGGCATTTTCTGGCCTAAGATCCACCACATGGAGCTGGTGAATGTGTACAATTTGCTCATAACTCCAGCCTTTGGAATCCAAATGCCATTCCACAAACAAAAATGGCCTATAGCAGACTACCGCTTCTTGCTCCCAGCATGTAACCCATATTCTCAGTCATTATCCTCTTTTTTCTTCATACTAGAAAGTATACTACAGATTCAATGTTTTTCATCACCTAGTAGTCACATGTTAATATCCTAATCTTCAACAGGGTAGTAGGAGATGGGTTGTTAAAAGTTTTACTCTGAAATGTTCCAGGCTTATCTTTTTGAATACTTGGTGTTTCAGTTAATTTCTGATTGCTGAACAAACACTCAAGCAGAAATAGCTAGTGGAAAGAAAGGGTTTATTTCAGACCTATAGGATCCAGGGATTGTACCATCAATGTCAGAAAAAGCTGTCTTACTTTCATAAATGCATACACAGAAGAGAGAGAAAAAACCAACACCAGCAAGCACCAGTGGAAAGTAAACATTAACAGCTGGAGATCAAACTGGCTTTTTACAACCTTGAGGCTGGGCTACCAGATCTACCTCCAGTGACATACCTATTCTCCAGCAGGTGTCTCACTGGAGAGAAACTCACTGGAGGCTCAAGTTGCAAGATTAATGTTAACTTAAACAATGCCTCAGTCTATGGTGCTATATATTCAAAACACCACATTCTGCCCTTGGCATCCATAGATTCATGACTGTCTCACAATGTAAATTATTCACAGTCCAATTTGAGTACATAATTATATATAATTTTTACCAACTTCAAAATGTTCAAAAGTCCAATGTCTTGTATGAGATTCAAAAATGTCTCATAACTGGAACCCCTGTTAAAATCAAAATACAAGTTATGCTTTATGGGCCTGGGTTACCTCGCTTAGTATAATCCTTTCCAGATCCATCCATTTTCCTACAAATTTCATAACTTCATTTTTTTTTTACCGCTGAGTAGAACTCCATTGTATAAATGTGCCATAACTTCATTATCCACTCATCAGATTAGGGACATCTAGGCTGGTTCCATTTCCCAGCTATTGTAAATTGAGCAGCAATAAACATGGTGGAGCTAAGGTAATGAGATGAGTCTTTAGGATATAAGTGAGGTAACCCAGGCCCAGAAAGCCAAATGTCACATGCTCTCTCTCATATGTGGATCCTAGCTACGGATGATTGGACTTCTGTGGGAGTAGGAAGAAAACTCAGTAGCAAAGGCCAGTAAGCTAGAAAAAGATCTAAAGGGAAGAGAAAGGAAAGGAGGGTGACTTAATAGGTTAGCATTGTAAATTTGTAAATAGAAGAATAGATTAATGGGGGTAAAAAGGCCCAAGTGAGGTCAGGGGAAGAGATTGAGTAAAGGAAAGGTAGAGGGAGGGCTAATCAAAATTTAAGAATATATAAATAAATCATACTGAAACCTTTGGACAATGGAATACTCAGAAACCACAGATTGTTTCTAGAAAATTTTCAGAGCCAGGGATGGGAAATCTCCAGTAAGTTGTTGGCCAAGGAGGTCCCTGATGCTCCAAAACATTACACAGCATTGCTGAGGCCCTTGGTTTCCCACCAGGAATAGATGGTAAAACCCTATTGCTGAAGACTCCACATACTTGGGTTGTAAGGCCACTGAGAAATCCTGCTGGAGCTGAGATGAAAACCTCCTGCATGTAGACCAGCTGACAGAAAGCTAGAAAAAGTCATGCTGCATGTAGTAAATATACTCAACAGTGGGCATTGAAAGCCACATATTTGGCCAGCCAGGCTAAATGAGTGCAATCGTGGCACATCTCATCATGGAAACCAACTGCCCTCTAATTGGACTGGAGGCCTTCTCCATGGAAAGGAATACATCCCTGATACTGAAAACCTATAACAGAGGTATTCATGAGCCCTAAGGGTGTAACATCCACTGGTGTCTGGCCAAATGTATATACTATGCTCAACAAACTTCCTTATAAGCACTTATCTTAATGTTTATACCCATATATTATTTCTACTCTCACTTTTGGTTAGAGAAACTTCACTTTTCAGATGGCAGTGACCTTAGGATGAACTCAGAAGGCACCATGGTATTGAGAAGAAGTGACAAAGGAGTGCTCAGCACTGAAATATCTCTATCACACCTTCCAAGGCTCAGGGTCCTTTGTGGAAGAGGTGGTGGAAATAATAATAAATAATAAGAGTCAAAGGAAGGGTAGTACTCCTTACAACATGCTCCCCAGACACAAAATGGACTGGATATCCATGACCTCAGATTGCCTGATACTACTTAAACAAAACCATCATATTAGGGGGAAAATATCATGACATCAAAATAAAAGAGAGTGATTGAGAAGGAGAAGGGATATGATGGAGAGTGTAGTTTCAAAGGGGAAAGTGGGGATAGAGAGGGCATTATCATGAGATATTGTTTATAATCATGGATGTTGTTAATAAAAAAAATAAAAATACAAAAAACTACAAGTTATTACTTCTAACACATGTCAGAGAGTCCACATTCCCCTTGTAAAACAAGGCATAATAAGTAGCAAATGGACCAATGCAAACAATAACCAGCAGGTCAACATTAAACATATGCAGTTCAAGTATAACAAGCATAACCAGTGATGAAAATCTATGGATTCCAATTCTGCCCCTCTTGCTGACATTTTTTTAATTTTTTTAAAATATTTTATTTATTTATTTGAGAGTGACAGAGACAGAGAGAAAGCTAGATAGAGGGAGAGAGAGAGAGAATGGGCGCGCCAGGGCTTCCAGCCTCTGCAAACGAACTCCAGACGCGTGCGCCCCCTTGTGCATCTGGCTAACGTGGGACCTGGGGAACCAAGCCTCGAACCGGGGTCCTGAGGCTTCACAGGCGAGCGCTTAACCGCTAAGCCATCTCTCCAGCCCTCTTGCTGACATTTTTTGCACATTCCTGGTACACCCAAAACAGCTGAAGGTCCACACTGCAAGCCATGGTTCATCTTCATAGCTCCATCCAGTGGCTTTACTTGATCCCCATTCAGGGACTTCTACTGCTCCTCACATGCCACATATCAGCAGCAGATTCTTGAACTGTGTGCACCTCATAACCTGATTCCCTGCATTTTTCATGTTTCCAAAACCTATACCTGGTATGAGGCCTATCCAAAAAAATCAAGGGGAGAGTAAACTTGATACTAAAGAGCAGGTTACTTTATAATTCTTCCTTCAAGTCATCTATTTGAACAAAGAAAAAGTATTCTTACTCATTTGAGCCTTAGATGGGTGGATTTCACCATCATGCATCTTTTCTATTGTCTCAAATCAAAGCACTTGGTCCACCCTTAATGGTGGTAAACAACAATTGCAGATTCAGTAACCTAAAACCACTCTCTCTGCCAGTAACTTTAAACTTCTTTGAATTTTTCCTGTGATAAATCGGATATCTTTCTGTTCTATTCCTTCTGCCAAGCACATCATTCCATTATTTTTAAATTCAAACTTGATCAAACTCTCTGGTTGTGGGTAGAAGAAGACAGGCACCCTTTACACCAGTAGCCCAGTTCTAAGAGAGTTGCCTCTTTTGCTTAGAAGTTCATAAATCAGGCTTGAGAGATAGCTTGTTGGTTAAGGCACTTGCCTGCGAAGCCTAAGGACCCAGGTTTGATTCTCCAGATCCTGCATAAGCAAAATGCATATGGTGACACGTTCTTCTAGAGTTTGTTTTCAGTGGCTAGAGGCCCTTGTACCTTGAGCACTCATTCTCTCCACCCCCTTTCTCTCTCTTTCTCTCAAATAAATAAATAAAAATAAAAACTTTTTTAAAAGTTTATAAGTCATGCCTTTATGTCTACAATTCTCTCTGCATTTAGTTTTCAATTTCTCAACAAAATATCCCATCAGTCTCTGCTTACAGCTCTGTAAGTCTTCTCCATTCCAGAATGACAAATCTTTCCATCATAACACAATTTCCAAAAGACCAAACAAAACCCACATGATCAGAATCATTGCAGCAATGACTGCTTTCTCAGTACCTTTTTTTTAAATTAGAAATATGCTAATAGAGCTGGAGAGATCGCTTAGCAGTTAAGGGGCTTGTCTTTGAAATCTAAGGACTCATGTTCGACTCTTCAGGTCCCACATAAGCCAGACACACAAGGTGACACAGGCATACAAGGTTGCACATGCACACTAGGTGGCACACATGTCTGGAGTTTGATTTCAGTAGACGGTGGCTCTGGGACACCATTTCTCTATCACACTTGCTCTCTGTCCTCTCTCTCCCTGATATTTCATATGGATACGTCATGTGTTGGTAACCTCTTTTCCTTCGTCTCTGCCCCCATTCCATTGGAGTCCCTCCTTAGTAGGATTGCAGTTTTCCCCTATGGGATCGTGGGAGCAACAGTTATATATTTTTGTAGGGAAGCAATGCTTCTTGGCATGATGTCTCACCCTGTGGTTCTTACAATCTTTATGCCCCCTCTTCTGCAAAATTCCCTGAGCCATGGTGGGTGAGTTTTGAGTCTACATCAGTGATGATATCTTAGGAGCCTCTGGATCTATGCTTTTTAGTAGGAGTTGAGTATCCTCAGGATCTGTCTCCTACACTTTGGCACTGATTATCAGGTTCAACATATAAGCAGCACTCATGCTCATATTCCTATTTCTTCTGTGATTGCAGTTGTAGCTTGGTTCATGGGGTAGTTTATGTCCTTTGGTCTCGCTACCTTCTGAAAAAGAACAGATTCTCCAATAGAGAGTGAAGTCAGCATAGTTTGAATGGGATAAGCATTGTTAATGTAGGAAGAATTTGATGTTTGTAAAGCCTCTTTTGGCCGAAAACTAGTGAGAGCTTGACATTGGAGAATATAATCTTTGTCTCCATGGGATTCCGATCTGGTTCCCAATTGAAGATATGGGTTCCTTTACACTGAGTGGATCTCTTAGCCAATCAGAAAGCTATTGGTTACCCACCACTGGGATGTTCCTCTATTGCACTGGCTTGCTCAGACCATTGTTGGCAATTTTCTGCCAGTAGCTTATATAGCACTTCCCAGCACTATGCAGGCTAACTGTCTGGGTTTTCTTCTTAATTTCAGCCAGGTATTTCCATGCTCTGTCTTGGCAGGATATGGTGTCTTCAGCATTAGGGTCTTACCTTTTACATTGGGCAGGTAATCACGTGCTTTGACAGAAAACTGTCTTGATTTAGGGACCTCAGATTCCCTCTCATCAACATCTCAATGTGGGTAGCAACCACTTTCTGGAGTAGGGAGTTACAGGCCAGAGACAGAAATTTTTTTTTTCTTTTATGCATAGGAGTCATCCCACCCTAAACAGAGCCCTACTTTTCAGGTGCTCTATCTCCTTACTCCTTTTGAGGGTTATAACTTTTAGGCTACCTCCAAGGATAAAGGTGACTATGATTCCAGCTCATTTTGGATTTAGTTGTGTGTTTGTCTCCATCCCTATTGTCTTGACATTTAGTTGCCTATCAGGTTTGTCAGCAACTGGAGCAGGTCCTGGTTAGGAACCACAGATAAGTGAGTAGAATTCCATTGCATAAATTTACCACAACTTTCTCATCCATTCTTTCAATGATGGGCACCTAGTTTGATTCCAGTTCTCTTAGCTATTAGGATTTGAGCAGCTAGAAATATGGTTGAGCAAACATCTTTGCAGTGATACATGAAACATTTAGGATAAATGTCCAATAAGGTGAAAAATGGATCTGTTGGTAGCTTTGTATTCATTCTTTTCAGAAAGAGGGTTCCTCTTTCCCCACATCCTCACCAATATTTGTTGTTTAATTTTTTTAAAGATTGTCATCCTTGATGGAGTAAGGTGAAGCATCCTGGTTTTTATTCTTTATTAGTTATGTACATACTCAGTATGCAAACAGACATGTTGGTACAATTGTTAGCCTCCTCCCTGTTCTGACCCCTCTGAAGAGACCCTCCTTGCTGGGGATTGTGGGGAAAGCCATCAGTTATGGGGAAGAGGCAATATCTCTGTGCAGAATGTCTCAACTTGTAGTTCTAACAATCTTTCTGACCCCTCTTTCATGAATTTCCTGAGCCATGTTGGGTTCATTTTAGGTTTGCTTTAGTGATGAGGTATTGGGAGCCTCTGTGTCTCTGGATCTCTGGTTTGGTATGAGTTGTGTGTTCTCTGTGTCTATCTCCTTCACTCTTGTGCTGGTACCAGGTTCACCAAGAAGGCAACACTCTTGCTTGCCCCAACTACTCTATTGTTTCAGTTGGGGCTCTGGTGAGGTGTGATGTGCTGAATCTCTCCTCAGGTTCTGCTTCCATATGAAAAAGAGAAGCGGATTCTCCAATGGAATCAACTGAAGTCAGCACCAGATATATGGGATAACCATTATTATTTTAGAAGGAATTTAATAGGTATACATCTTCTTGCAACCCTAGATTGGTGCAAGCTTGATATTGAAGAAGAGACTCATTTTTTTCAATATGGTCCTAAATAGTTACCCAGTTCCACTTATGGGTTTCATTCCATTGAGAAGATCCATTATCCAATTCATGAGCAGGTTGTTACCCACCATGGGTATGTGCCGCTATTTCACTTGGGTGAGCATCACATCAGGTTGTTTGCTGCTAAGTAGCTTAGACCACGATTTGCTTGGACAGATGTTGCTCATTTTCCCTCAGTTGCTCATGTAGCACCTTCTGGCACTAGACAAGTTAACTCTCTGGGGACTGACTCTCTTCCACATTCCAGCCAGGTCTCTCCATGTTCTAACGAACACTCTATGGTGTCTTCAGCAGTATTGTCTTACTATTAACTTTTGGTGGGTAATCAAGTGCTCTTACAGATTTCTGTCTTCTTTTGGGAAACCTTGTAATTCTCTCTGATCAACAGCTCATTGTGGATGGTAACTGCATGCTGGTACTGGGAGTGACAGGCCAGCACCAAGAGAAAAGAAGGAAGAAAAAGATAGGTAATGTAAAAGAGAGAGAGGGAGAGAGAAACAGGAGATTAAGGTTAATCTTCAACATACCCTCTCCAGGGCCCTTTGATTCAGGTGTTTCCTCTAAGGACCTGATGAAGGTTCAAACTTTTAGTCAGTCTTTCAGGATTTAGGATTTCTTTGGTAACATTTCCATTTGGGTCCAGTTTTGTGTCCATCCCCCCCTCCCTTACTCACCCTTCCTTCCTGACCCTCCCTATTGTATGGTCCTTGAGATGCCTATTAGGTATGTCAACATCATGAGCAGATTCAGGTTAGGAGCCACAGATGAGTGAGACAATGCAAGAATTGTTTTTCTGTGATTAGATGAGCTCACCAAGAATTATCTTTTCCAAGTTTGACCATTTTTCTTCAAAGGTCATTGTGTCATTTTTCCTTAATGCTGTGTAAAATTCCACCATGTAGATGTGCCACATCTTGGTTATCCATTCATCTAATGATGGGTATCTCAGTTGATTCCAGTTTGTAGCTATTATGAATTGAGTGGCTATAAACATGGTTGAGCAAATGTCTCTGAACTGATGCATAGAGCTTTTAGGGTAAATGCCCAATAATGGAATAACTGGGTCTGTTGGTAATTCTATAACCTGTTTAGGAGTCTCCATACTGCTTCCCATAGTGGTTATACCATCTTACATTCCCACCAACAGTGAATGAGGGTTCATAACTTTCCACAACCTCACCATCATTTGATTTCATTTGATTTTTTTAATGTTTGCTATCCTTACTGTGGTAAGGTGGAATCTCATAGTTGTTTTAATTTGCATTTCCCTGATGATTTGGGATGATGAACATGTTCTTATGTGTGTGTTTACCATTTTTATTTCTTCCTCTGAGAACTTCCTGTTCAGTTCTCTGCACCATTTTGTAAGTGGGTTGTTTGACTTTTTTTTATTATTATTTAGGTTTTTGAGTTCTTTGTATATTCTAGAAATTAGGCCTCTGTCAGTTTTATAGTCAGCAACTCATAAAGGTGATTAACTCCTTCAGCACAGTAGAAGGATACAAAATGAATGCACAAAAATCAGTTGCCTTTTTATATGCAAAAGACAAAGATTCAGAGAAAAAATTAGAGACATTGTCCCATTTTCAATAGCAAAAACAGCAACAAAAAATAACATTAACCAAGGATGTGAAAGACCTATACAATGAAAACATAAAAATTCTCAAGAAACTGAAAACTTGAGAAAATGGAAAGACCCCCCCCCCACACCATGATTCTGGATATGCAGAATTAGCATTGTGAAAGTGGCAGTCTCACCAAAAGCAATGTACATATTTAATACAATACCAATAAAAATCCCAACATTTTTCATCACAGGGTTAGAAAAAAATGACATTTTGTCAAGTAACTACAGCTACTTCATATTTGACAAACACTCAAATAATTAGTCTGTAGACTGGAAAAATGACAGCATCTTCAACAAATTGTGCTGGACAAACAGGATAACCATATGCGTAAAATGAAACTAGATCCACACATCTTCCACACATCTTACCATGCACAAAATGTAAGTCCAAATGGATCAAAGACCTCAATATAAAACTGGAAATTCTGCTACTACTGAAAGAAAATGTAGGAGGGAATTTCTGATATAGGAGTGGGAAAAGACTTCCTGAACAAAACCCCAGTAGCTAAGAAAATTAAACAATCACTCAACCAATGGGATCTCATGAAACTGAAAGGCTTTTTCACAGACAAAAAGCCAATAGCTTTTCCACAGAATGGAAGAAAATTTTTGTAAGCTATACAACTGGCAAAGGCCTAATTTCTTGAATCTCCTGGTTGTTTTAACTTATATTTCCTTAATGATTAGACATGTTGAACATTTTCTTAAGTGTATGTTAGCCATTTGTACTTTTCCCCTGAGAACTTCCTATTCAGGTATCTGACCCATTTATGGAGTGGCTTTTGATTATTTATTGTTTAGTTGTTGAGTTCTTTGTAGATTCTAGACATTAGGTTTTAGTTAGTGGTATAGCTGGTGAAGATTTTCTCCTATTCAGTGTGTAATCTATTTTCTCTGCTTATGGTATGTTTGTCTGTGCAAAAGCTTTTTAGCTTCATGAGATCCCATTGGTTGAATGATTGTTTAATTTTCAGGCTACTGGGGTTTTGTTCAGAAAGAATCCACTCGTATATTATGGAAAGTTCTTCCTAGTTTTTCTTCCAGTAAGAGAAGAGTTTCAGATCTTATACTGAGGGCTTTAATCCATTTGGATTTTTTTTTTTTGTATATGGTGAGATTTGTGGGTCTAGTTTCATTTTTCTATATATGGTTATCCAATTTGTCCAGCACCATTTTTTTAAAATGCTGTTTTTTTTTTTTTTACCCTATATTAATGACACCTTTGTCAAATATCAAGTAGCTGTTGTTACTTGACCTAAGAGTCAGGTCTTCAAGTCTGTTCCAATGGTCTATGGTTCCATTTTAAGCCAAGAACATACTGCAATGTACTTATGGTGATACTCCAAAGGTATTTCTTTTTTTTTTTAATTGATTTATTTGAGAGTGACAGAGAAAGAGGCAGAGAGAGAGAGAGAATGGGCGTGCCAGGGCCTCCAGCCACTGCAAACGAACTCCAGATGTGTGCACCCACTTGTGCATCTGGCTAATGTGGGTCCTGGGGAATCAAGCCTCAAACTGTGGTCCTTAGGCTTCACAGGCAAGAGAATAACCATTAAGCCATCTCTCCTGCCCCAAAGGTATTTTTTTTTTTTTTTTTGCTGAAGATATGTTTGGATAGCCAAGGTCTGCTGCCATTACATATGAATTTTGAGATCATATTTTCTATTTCTATGAAGAATGATGCTGGAATTTTTATTGGTATTGAATTGTGTCTGTATATTGATATTGGTAAAATTGCCATTTTTACCATATTAATTCTACATACCCAGGAGCATGGAAGGTTATTCCATCTTCTCAAGTCCTCCTTGATTTTTTTCTTCAGTTTTCTTATGTTTCCATTGTGTAGTTCTTTCACATCCTTGGTTATTGTTATTATAGGATATTTAATTGTTGTTTTTTTTTCTCTTTTTGCTATTGAAAATGAGACAGTCTCACTGACTTCTTTCTCTGTGTATTTGTATTTACCATGTAGAAAGGCTACTGATTTTTGTGCATTGATATTCTATCGTCCTACTTTACTAAAGGAATTCATCACATTTAGAAGTTTTGAAATGGAGACATTCAGGAAACTTATGTATAAGATCATGTCCTCTGCAAATAGGACTAATTTGACTTCTTCTTGTCCAATTTATATCCTTTTTATTTCTTTCTCCTGTCTTATTCCTTGGGTTAGTACTTTTAGTACTATATTCAGTAGCAGTGCACCTCCATCTTGTTCCTGATCTCAATGGGAAATCTTTGAGTCTTTCCCCATTACATATTATTTGGGCTTTGTGTACTTTACATATAGTCTTTATTGTGTTTGGAAATAAACCCTCAACTCCTAATCTTTCCAATATTTTGATTATGAAGTTGTGTTGTATTTTGTCAAAGGTCTTCTCTGCATCAATTAAGATGTACATGGGTTCTTATGGTTAAGTTTATTTATGTGGTGTATTTCATTGACCAATTTCCATATGTTCAACCATCCCCGCATCTATGGGATGAAGCCTACCTAATCAAGATGGATAATGCTTTTGATGTGTTGTTGAATTTGGTTTGCGAGTATTTAGTTCAGAATTTTTGCATCAAAATTCATTTGGGATACATTCCTATAGTTTTATTATTTTTGTTGTATCTCTGTCTGTTTTTTGTTTGGTTGGTTGTTTTGTACTACAGTGATACTAGCTTCTTAAAAGGTGCTGGGAAGGATTATTTGCTCTCAAATTATGCAACATGGTTTGAAAATATTGGTCTCAGTTCTTCAATGAAGGTTTGATAGAATTCAACTGAGAAGCCTTCCAGTCCTGGACTATTGTTTTGGGAGAGCTTTTTGATTACCTTTTCAATCTCCATGAATATTATAGGTTTGTTCAGGAGAATAATCTGCTCTAAGGTTTGTTTTATTAGATGGTATAAGGCTATGAATTCATCAAATTTTTCCACATTATCCACTTTTGTGGAGAAGATGTTTTGGAAGTATGCCCTGATGAGTCTTCCAATATCACTGATGTGTGTTATGACCATTCATTTTTCATTTCTTATTTTGTTAATTTGACACATCTCCTTTTTTTGCTTGATCAAATTTGCAAGAGGTGTATCAATCTTATTTATTTATTCAAAGAACAAGCTCTTCATTTCATTTTTTTAAAAATTGTTTTCTTTGTTTCCAGTTCATTAATTTCTTCTCTGATCTTGATTTTTCCTTTCCATCTGGAGCTCTTAGTGTTGGATTATTCTTATTTTCCCAATGCCTTTAGGTGGCCAGGTTATTAATTTGAGATCTCTCTGTCTTTGTTATGAAGGCATTTAGTGTTATAAATTTTCCTCTTAGGATGGCCTTCACTGTTTCCCATAAGTTTTAGTAAGTTGTGTCTTTATTAGCACTGAATGCTAAAAGAAAAATAAATAAATTACTGTTTTGATTCCTTGCACAACCCCTTCATTGTTTAAAAGTGTCTTCTTAAGTTCGCAGGAGATGGTGCAGTTCCTGATGTGTCTCTTGTGCTTAATTTCTAGATTTAAAGCACTGTGATCTGATATGCAGAAAGGTACTTCAATTTACCTGAAATTATGGGGACACACTTTATGACCTAATATATAGTCTATTTTGGAGAAGGTTTCCTAGGCTGCTGAGAAGAATGTGTATTCTGTAGAGTTCAGAGGAAAGTTCTGTAGATGTCTGTTTTGCCTAGTTGATCTATGATGCTGTTTAGCTCTATTATTTCCCTGTTGATTTTCTGCCTGGTTGATCTGTCTATTGGTGATAGTGGAATTTTGAAGTCTCTGACTATAATGGTGTTAGTGTTTACTTCTGATTTGTTATCAAGTAGGTTTTGTTTTATAAATTGTGGCGCATCTATGTTTTGCACATGAAGATTTATGATTGTAATGTTTTCATGTTGGATCATTCCTTTATTGAGTAAGTAGTGGCCTTCTTTGTCTTTTTTGATTACTATTGGCTTTAAGTATATTTTATCAGAAAATATTATAACAATGCATGCTTTTCTTATTTGCCTTTTCTTGGAATATCATTTTCCATCCTTTCATCCTGAGAGGTGACTGTCTTTACTGGTGAGGTGGATTTCTTAAAGACAGCAAATATAAGATACTTTTTGTTGGGGGGGCGGGAGTTTCAAGCTAGGGTTTCACTGTAGGCCAGGCTGACCTATAATTTATTATAGAGTCTCAGGGTGGCCTTGAACTCATGCTGATCCTCCTACCTCTGCCTCCTGAGTGCTAGCATTAAAGGCATGCACCACCATGCTTGTCTTAGAAGGTCCATTTTTTGATTCATTCTGTTAATTTATGTCTTTGCATGGGTGAGTTAAGACCATTAGTATTTAAGGTTACAACTGTGAAGTTGGTTTAATCCCTGCCATGACAGGGTACTTTATGGGGATTTGGTGATTTTTTTGTGTTTTATACCTTTATGAGCATGGTCTACATTTGGTTATTATGATCTACTTCTGGTATCCTCTTGAGATTGGCTGTGTGACTCTTCTGTATGGAGTATTCCCTGAACTATTCTACATAGGATTGGCATCATATGCATACTGTCATACAGTTGACATTTTCATGGAAAGTTTTCCTTTCACCATCTATTATGAGAGATACTTTTGCTAGGTACAGTAGCTTGGGTTGGAAGCCATAGCTTTTTAGACTTTGAAGTGTTCCACTTCAGGCCCTTCTGGCTTTCAAGGTTTCCATTGAGAAATCTGAGATAATTCTGGTTAGACTGCCTTTGAACATAGTGAGTTGTTTCTCTGTTGCAGCTTTTAGCATGCTCTCTTAGTTTTCATTGTTTAGAGTTTCAACTATGATATGCCTTGCAGAGTTTCATCTTTGGTCCTGTCTGTTCAGTATTCTGTGCATTTTTTATCTGGATTTGCATTTCTTTTGAGAGATTGGGAAAATTCTCTGGAATAATTTTGTTGAATGTGTTCTCTATGTCTCTGGCATGGATTTCCTCTCCTTTTAGCATACCCATGATCAGGATGTTTGATCATTTTAGGGTATCCCACAGTTCACCCCAAGTAGGGAAAAGGAGGCCAATACAGATATGGGAAGCCTACAGAATGTCAGAAAAAATCAGGAAAGACTTTCTCACCATCATATTATAATTAAAGTATAAAACACAAAAACCAAAGAAAAATATTGAAGGCAATGTAAGGGTGAACACAGTGATCTGGAGTGAGCAGACCTGACCCATTTCTCCCCCCTCCCACAGCCCAGGTCAGAGTTCCCTGCATGGTCAGTGTGAGGTGGGCATGGCAGTCTGGAGTGAGTAGGCTGGACCCATTTCTGTCCCCTCCCACTGCCCAGGCCTGAGTTTCCTCCCCAGTCAGTGTGTGGGCTCCTCCCACCTAACCAGTCTATTGTTGCCTGCACTGGTCCATGTCCTGGAGGGCCTAGCACAAAGTAGGCCAGATTCCTGTTCACTTACTCCTCCTAGTCCACTGGTCCTGGTAGGTCTCATTGTGAATTGCTCAGGAAGGCCTGACTCCTGTGTGGTCTGTGGAATCAGGCCTTTTGCTCTGGTATCTTGACTGGACAGTAAGAACCAACATCCCTTTTTACCTGAGTCAGAGAGTGAATGGAAGTAAGGTCAGAAACATGCTTCCTCCTCAATAAAATAAAGAGTCTTCCTAAAATGGGTAGGCAACAACACAAAAAAAGCCAACTAAAGTCAGAAAACTGAAAGATCTCCACCAAGGATGCCTAGTCCTACTATAGAAGCCCCCAAAGTAATCAGAGAAATCAACAAAAACCCATTCCCAATATGAAAACACAAGAATCCATGAGACACTGGTTTAAAAAAAAAATCATTGATCTTGAAGCAAACTATCAAAGATGCAACAATTTTATCAATGAAGTTGAACAGAATCATCTCCTACAGTGTTCAGCTTTTGACAGTAGGCTTAACTTGATGAAAAAAAATGTTAGATCCCTCCAAAGATATATGAATAAATTACCTTCAGGTAATTCAAGAAATGTAAGACCTCAACAACCTGTTATTTAGCTTAATGAAGACTTGATCAAATGCAAGAATGAATGGCAAGAAGCATCAAGAAAATCAGAATTTGAATTGAAATCATACTTCACAAAAGAGATGGACACTATAAAAAACATCACAATAGAAAACAAAAATCAAATAGAATTTATCAAAACTTCTCTAGAACCACTCACCAACAGAGTTACTCAGGTGGAAGACAGAAATTCTGACCTAGAAGATATGACAGAAGAAACTGATTGGGAGGCCAAAGACTTTGCTAAGTTCAAAAATATCAAGTGTATAGAATATGAGTGAACTGTGAGACACTCTAAAATGACCAAACATCTGGATCATGTGAATACCAGAGAGATAGAGGAAATCCAGACCAGAGACATAGAAAACATACTCAACAAAATTATTGAAGAAAATTTCCCAAATCTTGCAAAATAGAGGCCCATACAGATATAAGAAGCCCACAGAACACCAAACAGACTCTCTAAGACACATCAGAGTTAAAACCTGTAACAATGAAAACAAAGATAGTGTATGAAAATCAGCAAGAAAGAAGCAATTCACAACATACAAAGGCAATCATAACATCATATTTCTCAATGGAAACCCTGAAAACAATGAGGGCCTGGAATGGAACACTTCAAAGTCTGAAAAACTATGGCTTCCAATCCAAGCAACTTCACCCAGGAAAAGTATCCCTCATAACAGATGATGAAAGAAATGCTGTCCATCAAAAAAGTCAATTCTATAATTATATGAACACAAAGCCAAATCGACAGAGAATACTTGAGGGAATACTCCACACAAAACAGTCAAATGACCAATCTCTGGAGCCAAAAAGAAAATCACAATAACCAAGATACACCAGGATCAAAACAGTACATAACACAAGTAAGCACCCAACCCCAGAAAATATCTCATCAGAGCAGGGATTAATTCAAACCTCACATTAATTACCTTAAATATTAATACTCTTAACTCACCCATCAAAAGACACAGGCAATCAGGATGGATCAAAGGACTGGAGCATTCTATGTGCTGTCTTCAAGAAACCCACCTCACCACTAAAGATAGATACCTCCTCAGGGTGAAAGGTTGGAAAATGATATTCTAAGCAAATGGAAATAAAAAATAAGTGTGTGTTGCTATATTAATATCTGATAAAATAGATGTCAAACCAAATGTAATCAAAAAAGACAAACAAGGTAACTTCTTATTAATCAAGAAAATGATCCAACATGAGCACATCACAATCATATACACCCCAAACATGGGGTCACAACACTTAATAAAACAAAACCTACTTAACAATAAAACAGAAATAAATACCAATACTTCAATAGTCCACTATCATCAGTAGGTATATCATCCAAGCAGAAAATCAACAAGGAAATAATAGAGCTCAACAACATCATATATTAACTAGACCTAAAGGATATCTATAGAACTTTACACCCCAACTCTATAGAATACACATTCTTCATAGCAGCTCATGGAACATTTTCCAAAATTGACTAAATATTAGGCCATAAAGCATACCTTCATAATTTCAGGAAAATTGAAGTAACTTACTGCCTCATGTCAGATCCAAATGCTTTAAAGCTAGAAATTAACAAGAGACACATCAAGAACACCACCAACTCCTGGAGACTAAAAAATACTCTTTTGAGAAATGGAAGAAATCAAAAGATAAATTGTGAAATTCCTATATTAGAATGATAATGAAAACACAACCTATCAAAACTTATGGGACTCAATGAAGGCAGTCATAAGGGGAAAATTCATAGACCTAAATGCCTTCATTACAAAGACAGAGAGATCACAAGTCAGTAATCTGACTGTCTTCCTAAAGGGGCAAACGCAAAAAATATCCAACCCAAAGAGCTCCAGAAATAATAATAAATAATAAAAATAATCAAGATTAGAACAGAAATTAATGAATTGGAAACAAGGAAAACAATTTTAAAAACTAAATGAAATGAAAAGCTGGTTTTTTGAAAAAATAAACAAGATTGTCAAACCCCTGGCCAAACTGATCAAGGACAAAAAAAAAAAAAGTAAGTCTCAAATTAACAAAATCGTAAATGAAAAAGAAGAGATCACAACATACATTGATAAAATTAGAAGAATCATCAGGGCATATTTCTAAAACTTCTACTTCACAAAATTAAATAACCCAAATAATCCAAATAACAACCCCAAACTTCTAAAGGTGATAAATTCATTTAACAGCATGGAAGGATGCAAAATTAATGCAAAAAGTTCTATAGTTTGCTATATGCAAGGGACAAATTTACAGAGAAAGAAATCAGTGAGACTGTCCAATTTTCAATAGCAACAAAAAAATTAAATAACTTGTTATAACACTAACAAAGGATGTGAAGAAACTATATAATGAAAACATAAAAAACATTCAGGAAAGAAATAGAGGACTTAAGAAGATGGAAAGACCTCACATGTTCATGGATAGGTAGAATTACTGTTGGGAAAATCGCAATTGTACCAAAAGCAATATACAGATTTCATGCAATACCAATAAAAGTACCAGCATCATTCTGCAATGAGACTGAAAAAATTATCTCAAAATTCATATGGAATGGCAGAAGGCCTCAGATATCCAAACATATCCTCATCAAAAGAATAATCTTTGGTGGTATCACCATACCTGATCTAAAGCTATATTACAAAGACATAGTCATATAAACAGCATGATACTGGAATTAAAACAGAATCATAGACCAATGGAACAGAATTGAAGACCCAGACTTTAGGGCAAGCAACAACAGCTACTTTATCTTTGCAAAAGTGCCAATAAAGTAGGCTGGAGAAAAGATAGTATCTTCAACAAATGGTGTTGGACAAATTGGATGATCATATGTACAAAAATGAAATTAGACACTCATTTCGCTATACACAAAAATAAAGTCCAAATGGATTAAAGACCTCAATATAAGACCTGAAACAATTCAACTACTGGAAGAAAAAATAGGATGCACACTTCATGATATAGGATGGAAAAAGACTTCCTGAACAAAACTCTAGTAGCCAAGGAAACTAAACAAGCACTCATCCAATAGGGTCTCATGAAGCTAAAAAGCTTTTACACAAACATACCATAAGCAGAGCCAATACATTACCCACTGAATGGGAGAATAGCTTTGCCAGCTATAACACAGACAGAAGTCTAATATCTGTAATCTACAAGGAACTCATAAAACTTCACAATAAAAAAATCAAGCAATCCACTCCATAAGTAGGATAGAAAATTAAATAGGGAATTTTCAGAGGAGGTTTAACAAATGGCTAACACAAACTTAAGAAAATGTTCAACATCACTAACCTTTAAGAAAATGCAAATTACCTTCAGGAGTTTCGGGATGGAGTCTCTCAGGGCTCTTACATATACAATCATGTCATCAGTGAATAGAGCTAACTTAACTTCTTCCTTTCCAAATTGTATCCCTTTTATTTCCTTCTCCTGCCTTATTGCTTGGGCTGGACTTCCAGAACTATATTGAAAAGCAGAGGTGAGAGAGGACATCCCTGTCTTGTTCCTGATCTCAATGGGAATTCCTCCAGTCTCTCTCCATTAAGTATTATTTGGGCCTTTGGAGCTTTGTATATTGCCTTTATTATGGTAAGATGTGAACCGGCCATGCCGATTCTCTCCAATGTTTTGATCATGAAGTGATGTTGTATCTTGTCAAAGGCCTTTTCTGCATCTTTCGAAATGATCATGTGGTTTTTATGTTTAAGCTTGTTTATGTGGTGTATTACATTGACAGATTTTCGTATGTTGAACCACCCTTGTGTTCCTGGGATAAATCCCACTTGGTCAAGGTGGATAATGCTTTTGATGTGTTGTTGGATTTGGTTTGCGAGTAATTTGTTGAGGATCTTTGCATCTATGTTCATTGGGGAAATAGGCCGATGTTTTCTTTTCTTGTGGCATCTCTGCCTGGTTTTAGGATTAGGGTGATACTAGCTTCATAGAAGGAGTTGGGTAGCTTTCCCTGTTCTTCAATTGTGTGGCTCAGTTTTAGGAAGATTGGTTTGAGTTCTTCCATGAAGGTTTGATAAAATTCGGCTGGGAATCCATCTGGTCCTGGACTCTTCTTTTTTGGGAGGTTTTTTTATTACCTTTTCAATCTCCATGAGTGTGATGGGTTCAATGAGGTGGTTGATCTGCTCTGAGTTTAGCTTTGGTAGATGATATGCCTCCAGGAACTTACCCATCTCCTCCACATTTTCCAGTTTTGTGGAGTAGAGGTTTTTGAAATAAGTCCTGATGATTCTGCGGATTTCACTCATGTCTGTTGTGATCTCTCCTTTTTCATTTTGAATTTTGTTAATTTGGAGTCTCTCCTTTTTTTGCTTGATCAAATTGGCCAGAGGTTTGTCAATCTTGTTTATTTTTTCAAAGAACCAGCTCTTTGTTTTGTCAATTGCCTTGTTTCCTTGGTTTCCAATTCATTAATTTCTGCTCTGATTTTAATTATTTCTTTCCTTCTGGAGCTCTTTGGGTTGGATTTTTCTTGTTTTTCCAATGCCATTAGGTGGATGGTTAGGCTATTGATTTGAAATCTTTCTGTCTTTTTTATGAAGGCATTGAGTGCTATGAATTTTCCCCTGAGGACTGCCTTCATTGTGTCCCATAAGTTTTGGTATCATGTGTTCTCATTGTCATTCAATTCCAGGAATTTTGCAATTTCATTTTTTATTTCATCCACTATCCATTTATTGTTTAAGAGTGTGCTATTCAGTTTCCAGTTGCCGTTGGGGTTCTTGTTGATTTCTAGGAATATAGCATTATGATCTGATATCATGCAGGGAATTATGTCGATTTTCCTAAATATGTGGAGGCTGTCTTTGTGATCCAGTATATGGTCTATTTTAGAGAATGTTCCATGTGCTGCTGAGAAGAATGTGTAGTCTGTGGATTTGGGATGGAAAGTTCTGTAGATGTCTGTTAGGTCTAAGTGCTCTATGGTTTTGTTGAGCTCTCTTACTTCCCTGTTGAGCTTCTGTTTGGATGATCTGTCTATTACTGATAAAGGTGTGTTAACTTCCCCAGCTATGATGGTGTTGGTGGTTATTTCTTTTTTATTGTCAAGTCGGTTTTGTTTTATGAACTGTGGTGCCCCTGTGTTTGGTGAATACAGATTTATGATTGTAATATCCTCTTGATGGATTGTTCCCTTTATAAGTAGGAAGTAGCCTTCTTTGTTTTTTTTGATTGTTTTTGGTTTGAAGTCAACTTTATCTGATATTAATATAGATATACCTGCTTCTTTCTTATTCCCATTTGCTTGGAATATTGTTTTCCACCCTTTCACCCTGAGGAGGTTATTGTCTTTAGTGGTAAGGTGGGTTTCTTGAAGGCAGCAGATAGAGGGGTCTAACTTTTTGATCCACCCTGTTAGCTTGTGTCTCTTGATGGGTGAATTAAGGCCATTAATATTTAGGGTAATGACTGTGAGATTTGACTTTGATTGGAGAGAATCGGCATGACCGGTTCACATCTTAACATAATAAAGGCAATATACAAAGCTCCAAAGGCCCAAATAATACTTAATGGAGAGAGACTGGAGGAATTCCCATTAAGCTCAGGAACAAGATAGGGATTTTCTCTCTCACCTCTACTTTTCAATATAGTTCTGGAAGTCCTAGCCCAAGCAATAAGACAGGAGAAGGAAAAGAAAGGGATACAATTTGGAAAGGAAGAAGTTAAGATAGCTCTATTCGCTGATGACATGATTGTATATGTAAGAGACCTGAGAGACTCCATCCCAAAACTCCTGAAGGTGATTAACTCCTGTAGAAAGTAGCAGGATACAAAATCAATGCACAAAAATTGGTAGCATTTCTGTATGCAAATGACAAAGACACAGAAAAAGAAATAAAGGACACAGTCCCATTTTCAATAGCAACAACAACAAAAAAAATAACATACCTTGGAATAACGTTAACCAAGGAAGTAGGAAACACCTGAACCACAACACAGTGGAGAGGATAAGATCAAGACTGACCTAAATCTCCGACATATTCCCTCCCTCCCTCTCCCCTTCTCCCCTCTATCTCTCTCTTCTCTAACTCTTGTATATTACTTATGTTTTTCCTCAATCTCTTAGTGGACACTGACATGTAACCCCCACTTCCAATTTGGGCCTACCATACACAATGAGCTTTTGATGAGAGAAACCTACAAGGTTTCCCAAACCAATGACAGACTTCTGTCAGAGTACTTTATGACCCACCTAAGGCCAGTGGTAAGACCCTATTGCTGAAGACTCTATACACAGCTGACACGTAAAATGGAATGACATTCCTGGAAGCCAGGAGAGAGTCAGTCCCCAGACAGTCAGCGTGTCTAGTGCCAGAAGGTGCTACATAGGCGACTGGGGGAAATGACCAAGATCTGTCCAAGCAACACATTGTTTAACCTAATTAGCAACAAATAACCGGATGTGATGCCACCACAAGTGCAATAGTGGTGCACAGCCATTTTGAGGAACCAGTTGCTCTTGATTTGGCTAACTGATCCACTAAATGGTACTAGACCCATAGCTGGAGCTGGGAAACAAGTCAGAACCATACCCAAACACAAGCCCACTCTACAATATCAAGCTACCATCAATCACGGGGTATAAGAGGACCCAAACCTACCATACTGTCTATCAAAAACGTAAGTCTTATCTCAATTTTCCGGGTGCTAACTTACTCTCCGTTGGAGAATCTGCTTCTCTTTTCCAGGTAGATGCAGATCCTAAGAAGAGAGCTGCCCCAACATACCTCAAAGGGGCCCAACTGAAACTAAGGACAAGTGGCAAAATAAGCAAGGGTGATGTTTTTCTGTGAACCGGATACCAGCACAAAGGGGAAGGTGAACAACGCAGAGAAAAATCAACTCCTACCAAATCAGAGAGCCAGAGCCTCAGAGGCCCCCAACACCTCAGCACTGAAGCAGACCAAAAATGAACCCAACATGGCTCAGGGAAATTTTGCGGAAGAGGGGGTGGAAAGAATGTCAGAGTCATATGTTGTGTCATGGTTTGCAGAGACATTTATCATACCAATAACTGGGGGCTAACTCCATAATGCACGACCCATTTTCATTAACAAGGAGGGTCTAATGGGAAGGGGTAGATCACAGATGAGCCTAAATAATGGTACCAAACTGCCTGTATTTACTGAAAAGAAAAGTAATAAATTAAATTTTTAAAAAAATTCAATAATTAATGAAACAAAGAGTTGGGTCTTTGAAAGGAAAAACAAAATTGATAAGCCCATAAACCCTTAGCAAATCTGACCAAAAGAAAGAGAGGAGAGATGCAAATTAATAAAATTAGACATGAAAATTCTAACATCACAAAAGATGCCAGTGAATTCAAAAAAATCATAGGGACATGCTATAAAAGCATATACTACACAAAGTATGTAAATCTGAGAGAATGGATGAGTTCCTTGATTTATATGACCTACATAAATTAAATCAAGATGAGATTAATCACCTAAATAGACCTATAACAAGCATGGAGACCTGAACAGTTGTCAAAAATCTCACAACTAAAACAAGCCCAGGCCCAGGTGGATTCACTGCTGAATTTTACCAGACCTTCAAGGAAGAGCTAACACCAAGCTCCTTAAGCTTTTCCATAAAATAGAAAAAGAAGGAATTCTACCAAACTCCTTCTGTGAAGCCAGCACCACCCTGAAAACAAAACCAGGCAAAGATAGAACAAAAAAAGAAAATTACAGACCAATCTCCCTCAGGATTATAGATGCAAAAATTCTTAACAAAATATTGGCAAACAGAGTACAAGAATATATCAGAAAGATCATTCATCTTGACCAAGTAGGCTTTACACCAGCGATGCAGGGATGGTTCAATATATGCAAAGAAATAAATGCAATACATTATATAAATGGATTGAAGGACAAAGATCACATGGTCATCTAATTAGTTGCAGAGAAAGCATTTGACAAAATCCAACATTCCTTCATGATAAAAGTCCTATAGAGACTGGGAATAGAAGGAACATATCTCAATATAATAAAGGCTATTTATGACAACCCTACAGCCAACATATTCCTAAATGGGGATGAAATGAAAGGGTTTACACTAAAACCAGGAACAAGACAAGGATGTCCTCTGTCCCCTCTTTTATTTAATATAGTTCTGGAAGTATTAGCCATAGCAATAATGCAAGAGACACACATAAATGGGATAAAAATTGGAAAGGAAGAGATCAAGTTGTCATTATTTGCAGATGACATGATTCTATACATAAAGGACCCTAAAGACTCTACTAGCAAACTGTTAGAACTGATCAAAACCTACCGTCATGTAGCAGGATACAAAATAGATACACAGAAATCGGTAGCCTTCATATATGCTAAAAACAAACACACACAGGATAAAATCAGAGAATCACTCGCATTCACAATTCCATCAAAAAAAAGTACCTTGGAATAAACCTAACCAAGGAAGTAAAGAATCTCTACAACAAGAACTTTAAAACACTCAAGCAAGAAATTGAAGAAGACACTACAAAGTGGAGAAACATCTCTTGTTCCTAGATTGGAAGAATCAATATTGTGAAAATGGCAATCTTATCAACCACAATCTACACATTTAATGCAATCCCCATCAAAATTGCAAAGGCATTCTTCATGGAAATAGAAAAAAACAATCCAAAAATTCATTTGGAATCACAAAAACCCTTGAATATCTAAAATATAATACTGAGCAACAAAACATACAAAAATCTGTCAAGGTAATACACCACATAAACAAGCTCAAGCATAAAAACCACATGATCATTTCGATAGATGCAGAAAAGGCCTTTGACAAGATACAACATCACTTCATGATCAAAACATTGGAGAGAATCGCATGACTGGTTCTCATCTTAACATAATAAAGGCAATAAACAAAGCTCCAAAGGCCCAAATAATACTTAATGGAGAGAGACTGGAGGAATTCCCATTAAGATCAGGAACAAGACAGGGATTTCCTCTCTCACCTCTACTTTTCAATATAGTCTGGAAGTCCTAGCTCAAGCAATAAGACAGGAGAAGGAAATAAAAGGGATACAACTTGGAAAGGAAGAAGTTAAGTTAGCTCTATTCGCTGATGACATGACTGTATATGTAAGAGACCTGAGAGACTCCATTCCAAAACTCTGGAAGGTGATTAACTCCTATAGCAAAGTAGTAGGATACACAATCAATGCACAAACATTCGTAGCATTTCTGTACACAAATGACAAAGATACAGAAAAAGAAATAAGGGACCTAGTCCCATTTTCAATAGCAACACAAAATACAATAAAATACGTTGGAATAACATTAACCAAGGAAGTAAAAGATCTGTACAACGAAAATATAGAAACTCTCAAAAAAGAAATTGAGGAGGACTTGAGAAGATGGAAAGACATCCCATGCTCCTGGATAGGCAGAACTAACATTGTGAAGATGACAATTCTACCAAAGGCAATATATAGATTTAACGCAATTCCAATTAAAATGCCTACAGTGTTCTTCACAGAGATAGAAAAAATTATCTGAAATTTCATATGGAAAAATAGAAGGCCTCGCATATCCAAACATATCCTCAGCAAAAGAAATACCTCTGGTGGCATCCCCATACCTGATCTAAAGCTATACTACAAAGCCATAATAATAAAAACAGCATGGTACTGTCATAAAAACAGGAGTATAGACCAATGGAAGAGACTTGAGGACCCGGAATTTGGGTCAAGCAACTATAGCTACTTGATATTTGACAAAGGCCTGAACAATATAGGCTGGAAAAAAGATAGCATCTTCAACAAATGGTGCTGGACAAACTGGATAACCACATGCAGGAAACTAAAACTTGATCCACACATTTCACCATGCACTACATTCAAATCAAAATGGATCAAAGACTTCAACATAAGACCAGAAACTCAAATAGTACTGGAAGAAAATTTAGGAAGTACTTTCCATGATCTAGGAATGGAAAAGACTTCCTGATCAAAACCCCAGTGGCTCAAGTTGTTAAACAGTCACTCAACCAATGGGATCATATGAAGCTGAAGAGTTTCTTTACAAACAAGCATATAATAAGCAAAGCCAATAGAATACCCACAGAATGGGAGAATATATTTGCGGGTTATCCAACTGATAGAGGCCTAATCTCTAGAATCTATAAAGAACTCAAAATTCTAAACAATAAGAAGACAAACACCCCACTCACAAAATGGGGCACAAAGTTGAACAGGCAGTTCACAGAGGAAGATATACAAATGGCAAACTCACACTTAAGAAAATGTTCATCATCCCTAATCACCAGAGAAATGCAAATTAAAACAACTATGAGATTCCTCCTTACCCCAATAAGGATAGCCAACATCAAAAAGTCAAATGAAAATAAATGCTGGTGAGGATGTGGAGAAGCATTAACACTCATTCACTGTTGGTTGGAATGTAGGATGGTACAACCACTTTGGAAAGCAATATGGAGACTCCTGAAAAAGCTGACTATAGAGATACCAACAGATCCAGTTATACCCTTACTGGGCTTCTACCCTAAAACCTTCAGACCACAGGCCAGAGAGATTTGCTCAACCATGTTTGTAGCAGCTCAATTTGTAATAGGTAAAAGCTGGAATCAACCCAGATGTCCATCACTACAAGAATTGATAACAAAGTTGTGGTATATCTACACAATGGAATTCTATACAGCTGTAAGAAAAAATGGCACAATGCAATTTGAACTTACCCAATCACAGAAAGAAAATCAACACATAGTCTCACTCATCCACAACACCTAACCTGAATCTACCCAAGATACCTTACATACCCAGCAAGCACCTCATGGACTAGACAATATGAGGGATGGGGAGGAGGGGAGGGCATCGAATGGGTGGGAAACACTAATCTGGACCCAAACGGCAATGGTACCATAAAATTCTACTTCCCAAAAGGCAGACCAAATGGCTGAACCTTCTCTAGACCCTTACAGGAAACACCTGAACCACAAGACACTGGAGAGTGTAGGATCAAGACTAACCTAAATCTTCTACATCTTCTCTCCCTCCCTCTCCCCCTTCCCCCCTCTCTCCTCTCTAACTCTTGCATATTAGTTATGTTTTTCCTCATTTTCTTAGTGTTCACTGACCTGTAACCCCCACTACTAGCATGGGGTTATCATGCACAATGAACTTTTGATCAGAGAAACCTACAAGGTTTCCTAAAGCAATGACAGACTTCTGTCAGAGTACTTGATGACCTACCAAAGGTCAGTGGTAAGACCCTATTGCTGAAGACTCCATACTTAACTGACACGTAAAATGGAATGGCATGGATGGAAGCCAGGAGAGAGTCAGTCCCCAGACAGTCAGCGTGTCTAGTGCCAGAAGGTGCTACATGGGTAACTGGGGGAAATGTCCAATATCTGTCCAAGCAACTCATGGTCTAACCTACTTAGCAACAAATAACCTCATGTGATGTCCACACAAGTGCAATAGTGGCACACAGCCATGGTGGGGAACCAGCTGCTCTTGATTTGGCTAACCGATCCCCTCAGTGGTAGGAGACCCATAGCTGGAGCTGGGAAACAAGTCAGAAACATATCTAAACATACTCCCACTCTCCAATATCAAGCAAGCTACCATCAATCATGGGGTACAAGAGGGCCTACACCTATTTAACTCTCTATCAAAAAAATAAGTGCTATCTCAATTTTCTGGGTGCTAACTTACTCTCTGTTGGAGACTCTGCTTCTCTTTTTCAGGTAGATGCAGATCCTAAGGAAAGAGCTGCCCCAACATACCTCAAAAGGGGCCTGACTGAAACTAAGGAAAATTGGCGAAACAAGCAAGGGTGTTGTTTTCCTGATGAACCGGATACCAGCAGAAGGGTGAAGGAGACCAACACAGAGAAAAATCAACTCCTACCAAATCAGAGAGCCAGAGCCTCAGAGGCCCCCAACACCTCAGCACTGAAGCAGACCAAAAATGAACCCAACATGGCTCAGGGAAATTTTGCGGAACAGGGGTGAAAGGAATGTCAGATTCACATGTTGGGTCATGATATGCAGAGACATTTATCATACCAGTAACTCTGGGCTAACTCCACAATGCACGACCCATTTACATCAACAAGGAGGTTCCATTGGGAGGGGGTAGATCATGGATGAACCTAAACAATGGTACCAAACTGCCTGTATTTGCTGAAAAGAAAACTAATAAATTAAATATTTTTAAAAATGAGAAAAAAAAGTGACCTAAAGTGAAAAAATGGTGCCCTCTTCTGGTAGATCCTGAATTTCCCCATGAAAGGCCCAGTCTGCACTATATAAAATAAAATACAGAAGGTCTCTTTCTCTATTTTTGCAGTATAACTACCAAATTATACTTAGTGAATAAAGACTTTAAATTAATATATTACAAAAAAATCTTTTTAGCTTCATGAGATCCCATTAGTTGAGCATTTGTTTAATGTCCTTGTCTACTGGAGTTCAGGGAGTCTTTTCCCAGTCCAATATACTGTAGAGTATCTCCTCTTTTTTTATTCCTGTAGTTGAAGAGTTTCAGGTCTTATATTGAGGTCTTTAATGTATTTGGACTTGATTTTGTGTATGGAGAAATAAGTGGGTGTAATTTTACTTTTCTACATATGGTCATAGGTTTGAACCCCATTTTGTTAAAGATGCTGTCTTTTCTCAAGTCTATATTATTGACACCTTTGTCAAATATCAAGCAGCTGTAGTTGCATGCCCTAAGGTCTGGGTCTTCAATTCTGTTCCATTGGTCTATGTTTGTCTTTATCCTAGTTCCATGCTGTTTTTGTGACTATGGCTTTGTAATATAGTTTTAAATCAGGTGTGGTGAGAACATGTTTGGATACCAGCAATTTTCTGCCATTCCATATGAAATTCAAGATCATCTTTTCAGTCTCAGTGAAGAATGATGATGATTTGTTGGGGGGGGGGTATCATGTTAAATCTTTTTATTGCTTTTGGTATAATTACCATTTTACCAGTATTAATTTTACCTATCCAGAAGCATATAGGAGGTTTTTCCATGTTCTAAAGTCCTCCTCTATATCTTTGTTGAGTGATTTTATGTTTTCATTATATTGTTCTTTCACATCCTTTTTTAGTGTTCTTCCAAGGTATTTAATTTTGTGTTGCTATTAAAAATTCGACAGCCTCACAGATTTCTTCCTCTATATATTTGTCTTTTGCATACAGAAAAGCTACTGATTCATGTGCATTGATTTTTGTATCCTGCTTCTCGCTGAAGGAAATTATCACCTTTAGGAGTTTTGGGATGGAGGCTTTCAGGTCACTTATACATAGGATCATGTCTTTTGCAAATAGGGCTACCCTGACTTCTTACTTTCTAATTTGAATCCCTTTTATTTCTTTCTGTCTTATTGCTAGGGCTAGTACTTCTAGTACTATGTTGAAGAGCAGTGTTGAGAATGGGCGTTTCTGTCTTGTTCTTGATCTCACTGAGAATTCCTTGAGTTTTTCCCCATTAAGAATTATTCAGGCTTTAGGAGATTTATATATAGCCTTTACTGTGTTGAGATATAAACCCTCCACATCTATTGTTTCAAGTGTTTTGATCATGAAGTGGTGTTGTATTTTGTTAAAGGCCTTCTCTGGATCAATGGAGATGACCATGTGGTTCTTATGGTTCAGTTTATTTATGTGATGTATTTCGTTGACCTATTTCCATATGTTAAACCATCCCTGCATCCCTGGGATGAAGGTGGATAATGCTTTTTATCTTTTGTTGCATTGGGTTTGCAAGGATTTTGTTCAGGATCTTTGCATCTAAGTTCATTAGGGATATAGTCCTATAATTTTCTTTCCTTGTTGCATCTCTGTCTAGTTTTGGTATTAGGTTGATCCTAGCTTCATAAAAGGAGTCAGTGAGGACTCCCTGGTCTCCAATTATATAATTTGAGAAAATTTTGTTTCAGTTTTTCTGTGAAGGTTTGATAGAACTCAGCTGAGAAGCCATCTAGTCCTGGACTTTTCTTTTGGGGGAGGATTCTGATTACATTTTCAATCTCCATGAATGTGATAGATTTGTTTAGGAGATTAATCTGCTCTGAATTTAGTTTTGGTAGGTGGTATGTTTCTAGGAATTCATCAGTTTCTTCCAGATTATTTAATTTTGTGGAATACAGGTTTTAGAAGTATGCCATGAAGATTATTTCAATTTCATTGATGTCTGTAGTAATTGCTCTTTTTTCATTTCTGATTTAGTTAATTTGAGATCTCTTTCTCTCCCTAATTTTTTTTATTTTTATTGATCAAATTGACCAGGGGTTGTCAATAGTGTTTATTTTTGCAGTGAACCAGTCTTTTGTTCATTGATTTTTTTTAATTGTTGTTTTAGTTTCTAGTTCATTAATTTCTGCTCAATCATGGTTATTTCTTTCTCTTTGTAGCTCTTTTGGTTGGATTCTTCTTGTTTGCCAAGTGCCTATAGGTGGACAGTTAGGTTGTTGATTTTGTATCTCTCTGTCTTTGTAATAAAGGTTCTATGGCTATGAATTTTCCCCTTATGACTACCTTCATTGAGTCATATAAGTTTTGGTAGGTTGTGTTTTCATTATAGTTCCAATTTAGGAATTTTACAGTATCTTTTTTGATTTATTCCATGACTCAGCTATTGTTTAAAAGTGTGTTGTTTAGTCTGCAAGAGTTGGTGGAGGTCTTGTTGTGTCTCTTGTTCTTAATTTCTAGCTTTAAAGCATTGGGATCTGACATGATGTAGGAAGTTACTCCAATTTTCCTGACATTATAGAGGCACGCTTTATGGCCTAATATATGGCCAATTTTTTTTTTAAATTTAATTTATTAGTTTTCATTTCAGTGAATACAGGCAGTTTGGTACCATTATTTAGGCTCATCTGTGATCTACCCCCTCCCATTAGACCCTCCTTGTTAATGAAAATGGGTCGTGCATTGTGGAGTTAGCCCCCAGTTATTAGTATGATAAATGTCTCTGCAAATCATGACCCAACATGTAACTCTGACATTCTTTCCGCCCCCTCTTCCGCAAGATTTCCCTGAGCCATGTTGGGTTCATTTTTGGTCTGCTTCAGTGCTGAGGTATTGGGGACCTCTGAGGCTTTGGCTCTCTGATTTGGTAGGAGTTGATTTTTCTCTGCGTTGATCTCCTTCCCCTTTGTGCTGGTATCCAGTTCACAGGAAAACATCACCCTTGCTTATTTCACCAGTTGTCCTTAGTTTCAGTTGGGCCCCTTTTGAGGTATGTTGGGGCAGCTCTCTTCTTAGGATCTGCATCTATCTGGAAAAGAGAAGCAGATTCTCTAATGGAGAGTAAGTTAGCACCCGGAAAATTGAGATAACACTTACTTTTTGATAGACAGTTTGATAGGTGTAGGCCCTCTTATACCCTGTGATTGATGGTAGCTTGATATTGTAGAGTGGGCTTGTGTTTGGGTATGGTTCTGACTTGTTTCCCAGCTCCAGCTAAGGGTCTAGTACCACTGAGTGGATCAGTTAGCCAAATCAAGAGCAATTGATTCCTCACCATGGCTGTGTACCACTATTGCACTTGTGTGGGCATCACATCCGGTTATTTGTTGCTAATTAGGTTAAACAATGTGTTGCTTGGACAGATCTTGGTCATTTCCCCCAGTCGATATATGGCCAATTTTGGAGGATGTTCTGTGGGATGCTGAGAAGAATGTGTATTCTGTAGTGTTGGAGTGGAGAGGTCTGTAGATACTGGTTAGGTGTAATTGATCTATGATGTTGCTGAGTTCTATTATTTCCCAGTTGATTTTCTGCTTGGATTGTCTGTCTATTAATGATATTGGAATAATGATGTTTCTGACTATGATGATGTTTGTGCTTATTTGTATTTTATTGTTGAGTAGATGTTGTTTTATAAACTGTGGTGTGCCTGTGTTTGGCACACATATATTTATGATTGTGATGTGCTGATGTTGGATCATTTCCTTGTTGAGTAAGAAGTGGTCTTCTTGTCCTTTTTGATCACTTTTGGTTTGAAGTCCATTTTATCAGCTATTAATGTAGCAACACACACTTGATTTTTATTTATTTTCATTTGCTTGGAATATTATTTTCCAACCTTTCAGCCTGAGGAGGTGTCTATCTTTAGTGGTGTGGTGGGTTTCTTAAAGACAGTAGATAGAAGGTTCCAGTTTTTTGATCCATCCTGATAACCTGTGTCTTTTGATGGATTAGTTACAACCACTAATGTTTAAGGTTATTACTATGAGGTTTGCATTAATCTCTACCAGGAGGTACTGTTTTCTGGGGTTTGGTTCTTTCTTGTGTTTTATACTATTTTGTGCCTGGTCTATTTTGTTTATTATAATATTCTTTTGGTAGGTTCATGAGATTCATTTTATGACTCTTCTGTATGAAGTATTCCCTCAAGTATTCTCTGTAGGTTTGGCTTTTTGTTCATATAATCATGGAGTTGACTTTTTCATGAAAAAATTTCTTCCACCATCTCTTATGAGGGATACTTTTATTGGGTAGAGTTCCTTGGGTTGGAATCTATGGATTTTTAGACTTTGAAGTGTTCAATTCTAGGCCCTTTTGGCATCCAATGTCTCCATTGAGAAATCTGACTTAATTCTGATGGAATTGGCTTTGTATGTTGTGAGTTGCTTTTCTCTTGCCTCTTTTAACACTTACTCTTTGTTTTCATCATTAAGAGATTTAACTTTGACATGTCTTGGAAAGTTTCTTCTTTGGTCCTGTATGTTTGGTGTTCTGTGGGCTTCTTGTATCTAGATGGGCCTCTCTTTTGAGAGATTAGGACAATTTTCTTCAATTATTTTGTTGAATATATTCTCTGTTCCTCTGGCCTAGGTTTCATCTCCTGCTATACCCATGATCTGGATATTTGGTCATTTTAGGGTGTCCCACAGTTCCCCCATATTCTATGCACTTGGATTTTTTGTATGTTTTGTTTATTTTTATTTATTTATTTGAAAGCAACAGACACACACACACACACACAGAGAGAGAGAGAGAGAGAGAGAGAGAGAGAGAATTGGCACACCAGGGCCTTTAGGCATTGCAAAAGAACTCCAGATACATGTGCCACATTGTGCATCACAATTACATAGATCCTAGGGAATGAAGCCTTGAACCAGGGTCCTTAGGCTTCACAAGCAAGTGCTTAACTGCTAAGCCATCTCTCTGGCCCCAACTTTTTGAACTTATCAAAGTTTTTGCCCTCCAGATCATTTTCTTCTGCCTTGTTTTCCAGGTCAGAGGTTATGTCTTCCACATGACTAACTGTTGGTGAGGGGTTATAGAGTGGTTTTTATTTAGTTTCTATTTGATTTTTGTTGTTTGTCGTGTTATTTTGTATACTCCATCTCTTTTTTGATGTATAATTTCAATTTGAGTTCTGCTTTTCTTGATGCTTCCTGAAATTCATTCTTGCACTTGATCAAGTCTTCATTAAGCTTAGTCTACCAGTTATTGAGATATTCCATTTCTTGACTCACTTTCAATTTATTCATATCTCTTTGGATGGTTCTAATGCTTTCTTCAGTCAAGTTAAGCCTAATGTTAAATGCTGAATGCTCTAGGAGATGACTCTGTTCAATTTCATTGACATGATTATTGGTTCCATGATACTTTGCTTCCACTACAGCAATATTTTTGATCAGGGTCTCATTGGTTGTTGGGTTTTCATGTTTCAAATGGATTTCTGTATGATTTCATTGCAGACTTCCAGTGTAGGACTAGGAATCCTTGATGACGAACTCTCAATTTTCTTTCTTTGGCTTTTTTGTATTGTTTTTCGCCAATTTTAGAAAGAGTTTATTTTACTAAGGTGGAAGCAATTTTTTGTCCTTTGACCCATGCACACTCTGACTCAGGTTCACAGTGATGTTGGTACAAAGTGGCCAGTCAGAAACACAGAGGAAAAGGCCTGATTCCACAGCTCAAACAGAGTCAAGGCCTCAACAAGCAAGGCACAATTGGACCTACCAGGACCATATGACTTGGAAGAGCCTGGGAACAATTATCTGGCTTACTCACTCTGTGCTATGCCTGCCTGCCTGCAGTCTGCACCAGGGAACTGGGAGGAGCCAGTAACCCGAATCTGTCCTATTCACTCCATACTGCCACACCTGCCTGCATACCATCTGCACTGGGAACCCAGGCCAGGAAGTAGGGAGAAGCCAAGAAACAGGGGTATGGTCTTCTCACTCTAAACCACCATGCCCACCCACACACAGGGAATTTGTGGTCCATTTATTATTAATACATCTCCTTCTCCTGGAAGATATGTTCCACAAGGGCAGGTGTTGTCATTTGTTTCCTAGTAATGCTTCCCAGCTGCTTCCAATAGTTTCTTTTACATAAGAGATACACTTTGAATCATTAGAGAGTGATAGCAAGCTTGACAGTCTAGATACTGGGGATGGAATTCACCCATCCACTTTCTGGTCCTGCTTAAGGGAGACACATGAAGAAGGGAAAGTGTGTACACTTTTTACATTTCTGTCCATCCTGGGTATGTAAGGGTACTTGAACTGTCTTTATAATCTACAAATCAACTAGGAAAATCAAGGAAAGTCTGCCAACCAACATCCTGGCTGGAATTCTTTCACTCAGGGTAGATAAGACTCAGTTGCTCCTATTCTATGGTGGGGATGGTTCCCAATGAAATACTGATTGTTCCTGCTTAACAAGATGACAAGTAACATGCTGAATAAATTATAAATAATAAAATATTGTGAAAAACCTTGGTATTATTTTTAATACCTTAAAATGATTTATTAATATATTTTCACACTGTGAGAAGTATCTGCTGTTTCTCATGTTGTGATGATACACTGTGAATGAGGAAAGAGAGAACTTGACAAGAAGGGTAAAGGCAGAAAAAAAAGCTGTCTTCATCAACAGAGTGTGATAAGCTGAAGAAGATCAAAGAAACACCATTGTTCTAGAGAATTTCCAGACATCCATTAACCTGTTTTGTCATCTCCTCTAATCAGAAGACAGCAGACAAGACAGAGCCTTTTGTGAAGGTTTATCTAACTCTCTCTCCTAGAAAAGCCATTCATGCTACTGTTGAATACCAGTGAATCATATCAAGTACCTACCTCACATTAGTCCTCTAATACAGACATAATAAAGTCTACAAATTGGATGGATGGGTGGGTGGATGGATATATTTGCTGGCATTCAGAGCTTCCCCAGTCTATTAGTCCCTACTTACTTGTGGTCTCTTATCCCTAGCACAAGGACCAGAGCCATCCACAGAAGTGTGGGTGACTACTCGAATTAGGAACACTTTAAATGACACTTCACTCTTAACAACTTTTATTTCGCATGATAATCCCATGGGGGAGGCAGAGGTAGGAGGATCTCTGTGAGTTCAATATGAGCATGAGACTACTTAGTGAGTTCCAGGTCAGCCTGGGCTAGAGTGAGACACTACCTCAAAATACAGGGCTAGCATGAAATAGGTGTTTTGCCAAGTGAATTCAAGCCAGTGCACAGGGCATGGATGTCTTCAGGAATTAAGAAACAGACAGTATAAGGCAGGTAGTCATGAATCGTCATAGAACCTGAGTTCATAGTCCAGCACCTCTCCTTCCAACTCAGCTGCTTGACATGGATAAGAAACAAAATGCTTTTGATATTGATTTCAGCTGGAAAATGCGAATTAATAAATGGATATCACTTATAACACTATGGAAATTGACTATCATTAAAGGCAAAGGGCTCAGAAGACTGGCTAGCACTTAGCTAGTGCTTCACCAGTATTTGCTGTCAGCAGTCTCAATTGGAGCCATAGATCCTAAGTCCCAATCTTGTCTAGCTTTGCCTGGAGGCTCATCTTGATGAAGTTACTTAGTTCCCACCCATGAAAGGGGGATGATTACATTGAAAAGCAGTATAGAAGAGTCAATGACAAGACCATATAGTAAATAGGATCTGTCACACTGTTAGTGCCCTCAAATTTTACTAGAAGTAATTATTATTATTCCTACTGATTTTGTTTAGTCACATGCTGTAGATAGTACCATATTGCTCAGATTAACTTCCAAAGAGACAGTTTATGGGATAAATGGGATTCATTTCAGGCTTACAGATCCAGGGAAAGTTTTATAATGACAGAAGTTGGCTCTCATTCATAACCTCAAGCAGAGAGAGATACCATGAAACAGCCAGAACCACAAGCAAACACAACAAAATAAGCAGCAAACCAGCAGGGACCCCTAGCAAGTAGAAGCGACTCAGGCAGAACTTGGACTGTTCTGCATACCTTTGGCCTGGAAGTCAGGTCCACCCCCAAAAAAACCTTAAGGCTGGACAACAAGATCCACTTCTAGAGACACTCTGTCCAGCCATACAGCTCAAGGCAAACTTTTTTTTTTTTTTAATTTGAGAGCAACAGACACAGAGAGAAAGACAGATGGGGGAGAGAGAGAGAATGGGCGCGCCAGGGCTTCCAGCCTCTGCAAACGAACTCCAGACGCGTGCGCCCCCTTGTGCATCTGGCTAACGTGGGACCTGGGGAACCGAGCCTCGAACCGGGGTCCTTAGGCTTCACAGGCAAGCGCTTAACTGCTAAGCCATCTCTCCAGCCCTCAAGGCAAACTTTTAATAAAACATCTAAGTCTATTGTGAGGGACATATATATCACATCAGCTCATCCTTGTTGTAGAAAACATCAGAGATAATCAACTTAATAAGAAAATGATTATCTTGGCTCACAGTTTTTGAGGGCTCATGCCAAGTTCAAGGGTGAACATTGGTCTTGTGTCTGTGGTGCATCAGCACATTATGGAAGATAATGTGTGGTTGAGTAGAGCTACACACCTCAGAGAGGAAGAAAGCAAAAGAAAAGAAAAGGACAAAGGAAAGACAAGAAAGAAAGAAAGATAGGAAGGAAAGAAAGAAAGACAAAAAAGGAAGGAAGGGGGAAAGAAGTGTAAGAGAGAAAAGAAATAAAAACAGAAAAAGGAAAGGAGGAATGAATGTAGCTGGGGTCTCAATACCCCTTCAAAGGTGATACAGATTAAGAACATGTAGCTTTTCCCTGATAGGTAGTTATCTATGGACAGTGCCATAGAAACATAGATGCCACTTTCCTGCCCTAGCAGAACTAGATCCATTTCTGATCCAGTTTCTTTCAAGATGCCTTCAAGCAGCAATCTTCTAATGCCTCCTCAGCAAAAGCAACAGCTTCCTATTTCTTCATCAGTTTCATGGGCTTAGCCCCCAGGGGTGGGCCCTTCCTGAGTCAGTAGTCTCCCTGTAGCCATCAACCAATCAGGTTTCTCCCCACACCTCCTTTTAGTGATGAGGCCCATTCTAATTGGATGTCTGATTCATATAAATGGGCCTGAAACATGTATGTTAGCCACTTTTGTCCTCTTTCTTCTCCTCTTCTGCCTCTTCACATCTTCTTCTCTAAAGAGAGACTTTTCCTATATGAATAAGATTTTCCCAGTCTCCACTCCCTGGCTGGGAAGAGAGAAAACTTGTTTGGAATTAGGATTTTTCTAAATTACTTTTCCTTTTACCTTAACTATACAAAAATAAATATCATAATTTACCTTTCTCTGAGCCCACATTTTTAATTCTTTGCTAATGTGAATAAAAACATGAGACTTGAGAGGTGCTGGCATGGGAGTTCTAATCCCACAGAGTTCTCTAATGTATCATTTTGGTAACCATGAAAGGACATTGTGAGTCATGGTTAAGTTATGATTTTTTTAAACATTTTTGTTGACAACTTCCATAATTATAGATAATAAACTATGATAAATCCCTCTCCTACCCTGCTTTCCCCTTCACCAAATCCATATTCTATCACATCCTCCTCTCTCAATTAGTCTGTCTTTTATTTTGATGTCATCATCTCCTCCTATTAGAAGGGTCATGTGTAAGTAGTGCCATGTGCTGTGAGGTCAAGGATATCCAGACTATTTTGTGTCTGGAAAAAAATGCATTGTAAGCAGACCTATGATTCCATTGCCTCTTACATTCTTTCTCCCCCTCTTAAGCAATGGATCCCAAGCTTTAGAAGGTGTAATAGAGATGTCTCAGTGCTGAACACTCCTTTGTCACTTCTTCTTAACATTATGGTGCCTTTTGAGTCATCCCAGAGGTCAATATATGGGTACGAACATTAAGAACATTCTAGTATTTCTTATTGGTATTTTTTAATTATTTCTATTTCTTTACTCATGTCTTTTATTGATCTCTTTACTTCATTAAGTTGGTTTTCTGTGTTCTCTTGGGATTCTTTCAGGAGTTTGTTTTCTTCTTTGATTCCTTTTATTTCTTCTTTGATCTATTTGAACATAGATATAATGATTATTTTGAATTTTTTGTGAGGTATTTTATCTAAATCAGATTCACTAAAGGTCATTTCTGATGGATTTATAATTTTCAGTAGAATTATATTATCTCAAATCTTTTGTTTTTCTTGTATTATAATGTAGAGATTCTTGTATCTTAGATTGATTTGATGCTTGGGTTTTCTAATTACCTGCATTATTCTTAAACATGTAAATATTACATTATATATCATCAGAGTTGGAGCTTGAGGTGCCAGGTATAACAGCAAAAGTGAACCTAGATGCTGAGTTTGTCTACTATGCAAGTATTCTTGTAGGCTGGGTGGAGTAAAATACAGGCAAATTCTAAAATTCAACTGAGCAATACACCCATTCAATCAAGACTAGTGAATATACATGCAAGAATAAGGATTTAAACAAACAAATAACTAAATATTGAAAGTCCCTAAGGGTGTGTGTTGTCCCACACCCTTAATACTATCAACTAGGAGGCTGAGATTTCGGCCTCTAAAAGTGATAAAATAAAACGACAAAGGCCCTCCAAATCAAGAAACATCAAAAGCAAAAAAAGATAACCTCCCAAAATGGTAAATCTGACCAAGAGTGCATCAACAAAATCTAACACACAACCTGTCCTGACATGCAAGGTATGATTCCAGTGCAGGCCAGTATACCTGGGTTTGGGGCAGGTACTGACCCAATATGAGTAGATCCTGTTACCTTTTGCTCTCACTTATGCTGGTACAGAGACATATGAGCAAAAGCAGCACCATCATACAGTATAATCACAATAAAAACTATCATTGAGTTCAGGACTAGATGAATCATCCTCATCAGCATCACCTTAAAGATAAGAAAATCCTGTCCCAAAGGCCTTAGTAAATTCAAGTTCCTGCCATAAAAGGAAGGTTTCAGTAAAATGACTTCTGTGATATCCCTCAAACCATCACCCATGGATTTCTTATTTCTTCCTTAGAATCATGGGTGCCCACTTGAGTCTGTCTTTGTTGTGCTGTGGGCTTAGCTAGGCTGTTTGTGTTGGTGAATCTGCCGTTCCAATCAGCTCTGATGGATGCTGTGTTGCTGAGATCCCTTGGCATCCCACAACTCCAGGTGTTTCTGGCACTAGTGGTTGGTAGGGGGACGGGGGGAGGATGTGGAGAGTACCTAGAGTTGTTCCAGAGCTGCTCAGCAGGTCACTGCTCTCTTCTCCTTCAAGTTTTTTGACTTTTTACCTGGGTTTTGTTTCTGCAGCTCAGGCAGGACCCAGAGCACACATAGCTCACCTAGTGAAATGATGGAGCCACAGCTAAATCCAATGCTGGCTGGTTGTGTAGCTGCTAGAAGCTCTGGGTTTCTCCTGCTTCTCTGCTGTGGTTCACAATTGCTTATATACCTTCAATTTTCAGTAGAAAAGAGTATTATGGTGGTTCCTTTTTTTTTTTTTTTCTTATTCCCCATACTTACAGGCTATTTTGGCACCATTACTGTGCAACCATCTTACCTGGAAGTCCCATTAACATTTTTATTTTTTGTCTATGATCATATGGCATACTTGTGTAATCTCTGAACAGGGAGAGCCTATAGGTAGACTCAAAGAAGTGTGAATACAGGTTGCTGTGGAGGCTATTTCACACAGGCTATGTGCTATAGGCCTCTGGCAATTAAAAGGCTAAGTCAACATTTTCTCTCTCTCTCTCTCCATATATATACATATATATATATATATATATATATATATATATATATATATAATTTTTTTTGTTTTTATTTTTATTTATTTATTTGAAAGTGACAGAGAAAGAGGGAGAGAGAGAGAGAAGATGGGTGTACCAGGGCCTCCAGCTACTGCAAACAAACTCGACACACATGCCCCCTGGTTAACATGGGTCCTGGAGGATAGAGCCTTGAATTAGGGTCCTTAGGCTTCACAGGCAAGTGCTTAAACCACTAAAAGCCATCTCTCTAGCCCTAAGTCATCATTTTCTGAAGGATTGTATGGCTTGGATGACTTTCACTTAGGTAAAAGACATTTTAGAAGCACTGTTACTCCAAGACCACCCAACTTAGACCCATAAACCTTGATTAAGGTCTGGCAAAACTATAATCATAGCTGGTACTTAGCACACCAGTACAGCTGCATGCTTTAACACATTTTATGGAAAAAATTCTTACAATACACAGTAATTGCAGATAAAAAATGTTCATTTTCTTTCCCTTCTCATCACTAAAACTGTTTTTGCTTGTGCTTCTCAGCCTGCATAGAGGTTTGCTGATATCTAAAATTCCAATCAATGTTTTCTTGCCTTTTCTCCTTATGGATTTTCAATTGCTGTCCTTTAGCTCAAGTACCTGAGCTTTGAAACTATATTTGCAGGTCTAACTGCCTTCATCACTAGGATAGCAGCTACCTAAGGAGTCATTATGATGATTTTCACATGGTCTACAACCATATGACTCAACCAAAATGACAACAGGTACATGGATTCAAGCCACACTTGGTTAGGGGTGAGACACAGTCTAGCAGTGTCAGGTGGGACTACCCAAAAGAGTAAAGCAGCTGGTACTTATTAAAAAAAAAAAAATGTCCTTGTTCCCATGGACACAGAGCTTGGGAGGGACACACCGGCCAATGAACATGACTACTGTTTTCATATGTACCCCTCACTTCCCTGTGCCCACTACCATACCAACTGGGCAGAATCTATCCACTCCAGCCTGACAAGACACACCCTCAGGGTACGTGCTATCCATTGCTCTAGTCATGGAGGCATGCTGATACAACCTCAGACTGTTAGCAAGTCTGAGCAAGTCATAAAAAGACTATGGCTCCAAATTATAATGTTCATTCAAGGTTGATTTGTTTTAACCTGCTTTAAAAAATGAGCTTCAGTCAATTTACAGAACAAAAGTCCCCCAAATCAACAGATGATTAAGTCTACCTATGTATATTGGATAAATATTGTAAGTCAAATCTGGTTGTCATTTCCCTTGGCTACTATTATTAAGTACATTTATTTTAAAGAGTTTCTTGGTGGCATAAAAGTAATAAAACAGAACTTTAAGTATTTATGCTAAGCTTTATAGCTTTTATTTGATGAGTAGTCTAACAAATCAATGAAGTATTTAATAAAAAATGTTTTTCTAAATGCTTGTAATAGAAAGAAAGTTAAATAAAAATATCTGGTAAAGAGGGTTGGAGAGATGGCTTATCAGTTAAGGCATCAGTTAAGGCATTTGCCTACAGAGCCAAAAGACCCAGGTTCAATTCCCCAGGACCTACGTAAGCCAGATGCACAAGGGGTACATGCATCTGGAGTTTGTTTGCAGTGGCTAGAGGCCCTGGAATGCCCATTCTCTCTCTATCTGTCCCTGTTCTCTCTATCTCTTTCTGCTTGCAAATAAAAAAAAAAATCTGGTAAAAAAAAAATGTTTTTGCTGATAATTCTCTGTGAATTTGACCTGAGATAAAATGGTTAACTGTAAACTATAAAGAAATTTTAAATACTAGATACCAAGTTGTTTGTAAAATGGGATGTCTGATAAATTTTTATAGGGTAGTGTATGAATTGTAGGGTAAAACTATGTGTAGACGGTCTGAGTAAGTTTTATGAAAAGGTTTACAGACATGTATAGATAATGGAATATGAGAAAGAAGAATTCAAACTGATAGAGCTTAAAAGTCTTACATTCCAAGAATGCAAAGGCTAAATAAGTCTAGATTCAATTGTTTTCTAGAGGGAGATAAAATAAAATAGTTTGGGGCTAGACATGGGCTAAGCCTTGTTACCTTGGTATATTACTAAATTGTAAGCCCAGATGAGCTCCAAGTCTGATTGTTACCATTCATAAATGCGGGGCTCCTTCCTGGTCAGGTAGTTAATGCCGAGGGAAGGACCAGGCCTGCTGGTTCCTCCCTAGGGGTTGAGGGGATGATGAATGTCGGATGATGACTCAGAAACCTCTCTTGGCCACCAGAGAAAAACCACACTGAGTCGGGAGTCCTTTGGATGCAAGAACTCGCAGAAACAACTCACTTTATTACTCTGAGCAGTTGCCTATATCATGTTGGGGATGAAAGCCGGGATTTTAGGATGGGGGAAGAGGTAAGGGCCAATAGTAAACTTTAACTATTGAAATGGTAATTACAATTGCCATGCAGAGGTATCAGGCCAAAAGCCATTAGGCATCTTGCTGAGTCATAGCTGGCAGAGACAGGTCGCCAAACTTTAGCTAGACTCAGGAAGTTCCACTAGGCCTCACGCCTGGGCCTTTCCGGGCCCAACACATAAGCACTATATTTACTCCATATAAAGATACAAACTTAAAGACAAACAAATTAAATTTTGTGGTATGGTAGAAACTGCTAGGCACTAGTGAGATTGGCTAGTCTGATCACTTTTTATTCCCTTAGTCTCTGACAATTACTAGTAATGTGTCATTGCACTCTAACCCCAGGAGACATCTCAAGGGTTATAGAACAGGAGAGATTGAAGAGCTTTCTTGTTCCCCTTCTTCTTGTTTAGAGTAGATGTCAAGCTCACAGCACAAATGTCAGGTCTGCAGTACACAGCATAAGCCTAAGAAATCTTAAGAATTCGCTAATCCTCAAAGCCTAAAGAAATTTTCTAACCTTTCACTCCTCCACTTCTTGATTATCCTACAAGTTATAAGAGACTAACCATTTGCTCTCTCTTCTGGTCAAATGCCTTCATATTCAAGGCTACAGTTATAAGATGACATGCTAAGATGTTTGGTTCTCTGTTCTATCATTTTTACTTGTTCGATGAAATTAATAGATTGTCATGTGCTGTTTAAAGATATTACAAGCTTGCTGTGAGATCAGGGTCAAACACTACTTGCTTCAGATACAAACTGATTTAAATTAACTAATATGTCCCCCAAGATTTCCTTTTCTTGAAACAGCCTGGCCCTCTGGCTCAAGGAAAATAAGGAACAAGTAGCTTGAGGCTAATATAAAACTATACGTTTTCTCTCCTGACACAGGTTAATAAAAGACATCTCTCTGTCAGGTAACAAAAGTCCTTTCTTTTTTTTTTTTTTTTTTTTTTGCTAAAGTATAATTCTTAGATTTTTTTTACATAGAGTAACAAAACTATCAGGCTTTTTAAAGACCAGGCTAAAACATATCATCCTAATTTGTTAAAAGATATCATGTAATTCTGGCAGTAGCTTTGTTTATGTCACTATGCCTCAAGATGGGAAGGTTAAAATTCTGTTCATTAGCATTAGTATGCTCATGATAACAGTGATTTTAAAATACTGGTTTAGTGTGTTTAAATATGTTAGTTCTGTTCTTCTATTTGTGAAGCTTGAGGCTACTGGAAAAACTTAATCTTAAGATCAAAGTTTATCCATTATTTGCTGGTTTGCTCTTATAAATATCATATATAAGAACTTTAAAGGTAGTTAATTTCCTGTGCTTTTCATGATAATTCTACAAAATGATCATGATTGGGTTTTTCATTTAAGTTTTATAAAGGAAATTATCTGGTTTCAGTCATTGTGACTTTTGTTCTTAAAGATGTATAACAATCTTAGTCAAGATTTTACTTAAGTGATTGCTCTCAGTTCTGACATCTCAAGCTAATTGCTTAAAAGTAAATTAATTCTTAAGACATATCTCCTGCTCCAGGATACAGCCTCATAAACAATCATCTTCATCTGAGAGAAATGATATTAAGTTCTACTATTCCTTAAATCCAAGATTAAAATGATCTCTACTTCTAACCTTGCCTGGGTTATTAGTACCTACAAAGGTATACTGACTAACCAAAGATGTTTTCAAAAACAGAGACCAAGTCTTTATGCTGTCCTAATTGTCTTTTTCTCTGACACAAGCAATTTTTACTTGTGTACTTGAACTTTGTTAAATCAATTAATTGAGATTTATTAATAAAAATATTGAAAATTATTTTCAAGGTTGTTAATATTACAGATGTTAGGTAAATCTGAATATTAGGCAGAATGACATTAAGTTTTTATAACATTCTTTTACTAGAACTGTTTTCCTCAAGACTAAGGTGTTCAAATGTTTTCTTATGTCTACCTGCACTATTCTTAAAGACTGTTGTAACTGTCCTTCTGAGCGTTTGATAACCATATGTAGAAGCCAAAGCCAATTAGAGGCACTAGAGTTAAAAGGGCAATTAACCAGGTGTGGTGGTGCATGCCTTTAATTCCAGCACTCTGGAGGCAGAGGTAGGTGGATCGCTGTGAGTTCAAGATCACCCTGAGACTAAATAGTGAGTTCCAGGTCAGCCTGGACTAGAATGAGACCCTATCTCGAAAAATTGTTTAAAAAAAAGTGCCTTCAATATTTTTGTTCCTGATTCCAGGTCTAAGGACCCCAGGAGATGATAGGAGATGCTTAATGTGTCATATAACTCTGGTAAGCCGTCTTGTTGGTTGGGGAAGAAATAGCATTCTAGAGATTATACTCTCTTGTACAGTCTGCAAAAAGAGACACAACAGGGAAAAGCTTCCAAGAGAAGCCACATAGTCAGCAAAGCCTTGACTCATCTGAGCAGATGACACATTTTCTAAGAGGGCCACAGAGCTCCTCCCAGGTCCCTGAGGGTTACTCCTACAGAGCCACAACTTCCCTTCAAAAATAAAATATATACTTAAATTTTGGCTACCTATATGGTCTTAAATACCCAGCAAGAGAGTATAACCAAAAAGTATTATATTGTAAACAAAGATCAGGTTTTCCTATTTGGAACTAAATATGCATATCCTCTTCTCTTGGTCACATGCTGCAGGCTTACAATTACTAACCTCTTCCATTATGCCTTCTTATGCCTTCTCCCAACAGGATAAGATTCTCTCTTAATGTCTTGATAGCAATCATGATATTCTTCACAATTTATCTTTTATAAATGTTATACAAGGTACAAAAGAATAGACCAAAGAAAAGGACTTACACGTAGAGATGATACGAGACAATAGATTGGTTCATAAGAAATGAAAAGCCCCTCCATCATGGGCCTTTACATGAACTACCTCCTGGGGAGCTGTCACTACCATCCCTTGCTACCCTATCAGCTTGAAGAAGTTAGAGTAGTTACTGCCCAATTTACCTAATAGCAGTTCAAGTTTCTACTCAGGAGCAAGGAGGGAATAGTACAAATTAGAAGTAAGATAGTTTTTTTCTTGATAGATAATTAACTAGGGCTGGTCCACAGAAACATAAATACCACCTTGCTTGCCCATGGAAAAACTAGCACTCATTAACAATTCAGCTTCCTCCAAGATGGGTGAAGGTAACAACTCAGCAACCACAGCTCCTGTTTCTTCCCCAATTTCATGGGCCCTTCTTAAATAAATGTTCCTCTGGAGCCCACCAGCTAATCAGGCCACTCCCTTCCCACCTTAGTCTGGTGATAAAGCTCAGTGTCATTTGATGTACAATTCATATAAATGGACCTGAAACATGTATGTAAGCCCCTTCTGCCTTTCTACCCTTCTCTTCTGACTTCTTCTGTCTTCTCCCCCTCCTCTCTTCCCTTCATCAGAGGCATCTTACCCTGAAATAGATCTTTCCTGCTGTGAAGGAGATCTTCCAAGTCTTCCCTCCTCCTCTCAGCCTGTTGAGGAATAGGAAGAATGTCTTTTGGTTTGAGCACATTCATGCTTTGCTTTTTCTCTTACCTTATCTCTCCCCACAATAAATTTCATAAATTGTCCTTTTCTGAGTACTCATTTTTCAATTTGTAGATAAGAACTTGAGACTTGAGAGCTGATAGCAAGGGAGTTCTAATCCCACATCAAAGGCATACACTTTATGACCAAAAGGCCTCCCACTATACTCTACCTTTTAAACAAAGATTCCACGACCTCTCAAACCTTTAACACATTAATTTATCCAAACCATAGCAGTTACTAATTGTCCTTAATATTTTGAGGAGAAGACACAGGTTTGAAGAGCAGATTGTCTCTTCCTTTTGGACCCAAGCTTCCCAACTAACTGCTTCTCCCTCCCAGGCATTCATATGTGATTTGGATGACATTACAAATGTACAAAGAAAGACCTGGACTCCTGGAGGCAATCCAAGTATAGCCAGCCTGGGGCTTACATTTCTCTTAATTAATTATCACAGCCAAATTGACTACGGCTGTTTCATTTCCTCCACTGCCTGGTTCTAAAACACAGCAGACTATAGACAGAATTTGCCACCCCTCACTCAAGAAAAAAAAATAGACAAAATAAACATATTGAGAATACAGGAATGACACAGAGATGGTGACAGAAATGTGATAGGGAAGCAGGAAGAGGGAGAAACATGCAGAGGTCCAAGTCCTATCAGCAATTAGCTCATCTTCAATTTGCACAGAGAAGGTGAACTCAGGGGTTACTTTGTTAATACAGGTGTAAATAGTGTCACCATGAGCACAAAGCAAGGTGCCTATTCACAACGTATTAGCTTGTAAACAGCAATGCTCTGTAATTCAGCTATTTAAAAAGCAGTTTAAAGATAGATCACATCTCATTTAGCAGGGATTGCAGGGGTCTTCTTGGACTAATTTAAAGTTTCATATCCATCCAAGGAAACAAGCTATAATTCTCTAAAGCATGTTTTCTTGGAAACAATGGCATATCCAAGCTTAATAAACATCTATTTAAAGGGACAAGGAGGGTCCCTGAATATCCCCTCAGAGAGCAGCAGTGCTATGAATGATTTCTAAGTCAAGGGAATCTACTGGTCCAAGTCATATATCTCCTAAAACTTGCATTTGAAATGAGGCTATTTCCCTCTGCACCCAGTGAAAGAAAGCTGGGATAGTGACTTTGGAGAGCCTCAAATTACAGATCAAATCGCATACCACCAGACAAGAGTGTTCAGGTGGCCTTTGGGAGCTGGGTGGGTCACTTGTTTAGAAATGGATTCTGTTTTCTCATAGTGCCCCCCACCCTCTACCAGAGGCATGAACTCTTAGACGCTTACTTGTAGGGACCTAAGGAATCACACAGTCCAAGGACAGGAATGCTGAGTTATTTTGCAAACTATCAAATATATTTATTTCTTAATTTTTAAGTACCAGGCTGTGGTATGGTGAGATAACATTTGTTTCCCTGATCGTCAGCATGTTTTTCTAGTTGCTTCAGAAGTCAATCAGCTAGCAGATAAGAGGAGTCAGGCCTCTATGCTCTGAGCTAGAAGATCCTACATATATATCTATCAAATCTTGACTTCTTTCCCACTGAAAACAGTTCACCTCAGGCTTTTCGCCTCAGATTTCTCTGACACTCTGGACCATGGGTGAGTGGCCTTTAGCTTAATTCTCTGCAACTATCAGTGAAGCCAGATATTTTTGGTATATATTTCTCTAAGCAGCAACAAAACAGTAGACATTTTTAAAAATGCTCCTGCTGAATCTTTTCAAAAGCTGATTATTTTCCTCTTTCCCACAACATATGAGAAATGCAATGCTAATGGGACCCTGAAAATCTCAGGTTGTGGGGCATTTTATAGCTATAAAAGGGAATATATATATATACTCAAAAAGACCACTGAATCCCCTTTAATTACCATTCACTTCCTGTACACCTCCTTTTTCATCATTGCTGATTACAGATATATCCATGTTTGAATAATATCTTTCCACTTTATAATCAAGACAAACACCACTTACTCTGATAACCTGAGACACTCTAAGTATGATGTTGCTTACAGAATACTTGGGCTGTGCCTTGCCTCTTTTGAGGGATAGGCACATTACCATACACTTTGAGGCAGAAAGCTGACTAAGACAACACGCTAAGAAGGCACCTTGCCCAAGGTGAGACTTTTATGGCAGCTTTAGATATTGAGCTGAAAATTCTCATTCCCTGAGATTAGAATAGAATGGGATATTGCTGCACTTATTGTCCCCAAACTTCAACCTTTACAATTTCCCACCAAATCTACAATCAGCTGACCTACTCACATGAATTTGGTTTCATTATGAAAACAGTTATTTCATTTCCATCTGTGTACGGGATCATATGTCTGTGTGGGGGGAGGGAGTGTCATATGTGTGGCCTCTGATGAAAAGTTGCTATCATTCTTAAAGTCTCATCTCATCGGATTCATGCAGAAGGTTTGCAAGAGAAGATCATCTGGTGATGCGTGAAGCAGAAGAAATTATTACAACCTGCACAAGTGTCACCAGGACCAGCAGGAAGACTCTAGATGGAATCAGGCTCATCCATGTAGAAAGTTCAGGTCATAACAAAAAAAACAGCACAGATCCTGGGAGACAAAGATGTAGGTTCTAGCCCTGATCTCAATCGCCTCATAGCCACTCTGATTCAGACTGTAAATTATGTAGAGTGGTGCTGTCAGCCTTGCTAAAAAATTGGAATATCATAGGGAGCTTTGAAAAAAAACTTAACAATCCTGAACACCCTGTGCATTCTAACAATATTTTCTAGGAAGGGGAAATTCCTAAGATTCACCCTTGCAATATTTCATGCAGAAACAGCTGAAAATGAATTGCCTCAGTTTCTCCTCTTGTGAAAGCAGAGTGATAATTTGCATCCCATCAAACTATAATCCTACTAGAAAAATACAAGATAGGCTGTGTGACAAAATACTCTGAAATGGAATGAAGCACATATTTTGAATGTATGAAATGAAACACCAAAGTGTTCCAAAGTCCTCTAAGATTGGGCCTCATTATACTTTTCTCTTTTAATAATTCATCTGCAAGGATCTAGGAGGGGTTTTGGTGTGAAGTCAACATCAATCACTGCTAGGAGAACTATGAGAAAATGTCAGTTTCCAGATGCTGATGCTGCTGTTTAACTTTGTGTTTTTCTTGCTCACTCACACTTATTGCATCACTCTGTTCCAGGCATTATACAGGTACTCTACTAGCTAGAAATAGAAGGTCTATTACCAACATAATGGAACTGGTACCACCAATAGTCATGTCATCATCAAATAATAGCCAACAAAAATTACACAGAGACCCTGACATTGGGAGGTACTTAATTTCTTGAAGTGATGTGAAAAAGAATGAGAGTGTTCAGAGACCAGTGGATTCAGTTGAGGGTGAGAACTCTTTCTACTTAACTATGATATCTGGACTTCTTATTCTCATTTCATAGATAAGACAACCAAATTCCAGAGAATTTAATGTCTAGCTCAAAGTCATATAGCTGTAGAGAATTAAATGTGCTTTTTTCCAACAAGGAAATGGCATGATTAGTTTCTCCTTAGGAAGCAAATTCCGAGAGTAGGAGGGAATAAAGTCAGGTCAGATGTGCAACAGTACAAAGACCTGTGACACCGACATGAGAGACAGCATTGGTGGTGAGAGTGAGGCAGAGGTGTTAGATGCTTCCTGAATGTTGAGAGCATCTGGTGTAGATGGTAGAAGAGAAGGGAGACAGGAACTAGGTTGGGTGCAGAAACTTTGCAGTATTCAACCACAGCACAATTCTCAGCAGACAATTCCTGCCTATGTATGGTCTTACCCTTCTTTCATTATTGTGCACCTACTTATGAAGATGTCCTAAAATTTGAGATCTATGCATGTTGTTAATCACTTGTAAATTTTCAATTAAATGTGAAGAAAAAAAAAACAGATAAATCTATTCTTTCTTTTGATTGTTCTATTGATTAAAATGAATGTCTGTGCTGGGGCTGTTGAACCATGAAAAACAATCTGTCTTAGATGGATAACAGATCGTTAGGAAATCATTGGGTTGGAGGAGTCAAGAAAAATTTTCATAGATTCACATGTGGGAGTGTCAGTATGCTTATCTACACGGCCATGTATAGATATGTGCATTTCTATTTATAGAGGACATATGCCACACACTTCAATCAGCCAAAGACACAGGCAGGATTCCTGACTGAGTGGCACTGTGGATGGCATATCAGAGTCTGCACAAGACTGCAGAGTACATGTGGGTGGTGCAGGAGAGTAAGGGTCTATTTCGATAAAAGTTTGGCTCTTACATAACTCTTTTCTGGCATGTGAGTTTGAAAGACCTTACCACATGGGATTTTAAGACTATTCTCTGGGAAATTTGAAAAAACAAGCAGCACTAATATGCATGCCTCCAATTTCATCAAAATGTTAGTTTATGAGAGCTATTCTATATCAAAGAAAGCTTTTAGAAAGAAAAAAGGGGAAAATTAGCAGGATCCAATAAGAGGACTGGCACTGCTAATATCCACCTCCAAATGAAATAAAGTATGTCCAGGTTTTCAAGGTACACTTTAGGGGTTTAATCAGAATGGACCCAACCTTTAGAGGATTGGGAAATGGAGCACCACTCCAAAAAATCCCCTTCAATGGGTACACAGGGGGGGAAAGGAGGAAGTGAGAAATTTCTTTTAAACATACAAATGAAAACACAGGGGTCATACCTCTCCTTCCCTGCAAGACTGCTTGCTCTTTCACACACTCATTAGTTAGTCATTCAGACCAGCACTATTTATTTCCTCTATGTTCCTAATGACCATCCATGCTCCGTCTGTCCGCCCTTCATCTCATAGGTTTTTTCTTTCTACATCCAATTCTTTTCCCTCTTCCCTTCCCAGGATCTCACTTCCTCTAAAACATGGAGTGAGCAACTGGCTTCAGATTCCCATTTTGCTTTATCTGTGGTAAAAAATACTGGATCTTCATTGGGCAATGTCCACTGTCATCCAGGTAAAATCTAAGGACAGAATTCTGCCAAACAATCTGAGTCCATGAAACCAGTGCCATGGTGGGGACACATCTTTTTTGTTGTGTCCTCAGCATGACCTTGAGCTCTTTGGTCCTCCACATTCTTCTAAGATGAGATTAGTAATTTCCCTGACACTAGCTGTCCACTGCACTTGCAAATTGACTTATCCACTGAACAAAACTAAAGATTCTTCAAAAATCTGCATGCAATTGTGAATAGCTATTCTTTAGCCCCTGAGAAACATGAGCTATTTCCCCTCCTCCTTAGAGAATCATGTTAAGTGTAAAATTTTGAGAACAGATCCTGGTATGAAGCAAACTGTGCATTTATTATCCATGTTCAGATGTTGAAGAATAGTGACAAAAACTATATTTTCTCTCAAAGGATAAGGAATATCTGGTAGCAACATTAGTAAGTACAGAGTAAGAAACAAGGAACAGAGATTGAAATATTAGGGAAGGTACATCTGTACATAATCTTCAGAGAAAAACAGGTACCACCCGAAATGGATCTAGAGAAGGATGGCCTGCGTGTCTCTTTCCAGTGCATTCTGTAGGAAGCCACCTAGCCAAGCAGGGTAGAGAACTACATCAAAGTCCAAACTGTCCCTGGCATAAAACAGGAACCCAGCACTTGTGAGATTTGAGAATGAATGAATGAATGAATGAGACTGTAAAAATAGTGAATGCAAATCATTTTCATAGGAAATAGTTTTGAGAAGAGAAAATTGACTTATCTGGAAGTCCGTTAACCTTTTGAGCTCACTTAACCTTTTATTTCAAGATACATAAATAATTATTTAATGTTTATGAATAATAGGCTATAGAGGGAGAGACAGATACATAGCATTTCAGAATATACATGGAATATGCTACTTCCCAGGAGGATTAATGCATTTCATATTGAAGAATAACTTAATCCATTTGTTTTTCCTCTTTTAAGTAAATTTAGGGCTTTTACCATGTAAAATTCAATTATAAAAGATAGTGTCTTCCAATAATTGCATTCCTAGAAAGTACCATAAAACACAAAGTATATGAAAGTAGATTAAGTGATACACTCATGAAGGGCTAATGGCTGCCTCTTTTACTTTTCCCAATCAAGAGATTCCATCCTCCAGCTTAAATAGCTGTCAATAGCACCTGCAAATTTATCCCTTGGTGGAGTTAAAGATTTTTCTTGGAATCTAGAAACAGTTTTTGAATCATGACTGTTGTTGCTTAGCAGCTGAAACTTGTAAACTGATTTTTCCCCACTATTTTCCATCTTAAAGTTCTAACATCTGCATAAATTTGGAATCCAACTCCCCATTCCTTAGATGCATGAATATAGAATGCAATAGAGTTGCCTCTCATGTACTCAGGTTGGATGAGTTTCATCATAATGAAATTCCCAATTGCTGTGGTTAAGAGGGATGTTTGGATATATCACTTGTGGAAATGCGGCTGCTTATCAAAAATAAAGTGACATCAGCCACAGTACAGACTGTGCTGACAGAAGCAGAATAATTCTGTGAGGTACTTTCTGGTGGTTTGTAAGGTGGTTTACTAGATGGTGTATAATGGGAATTTAGTGGGGATGTAGAAGAAGGAGAAAGAGAAAAAAAATACATGAATATTGAATACTGCCCTCAGATACAGATACCTGTAGTCACTATAAGAAGTACTGATGTCACAGTGCACCATTGGTTCATTCATTGCCCATTTGTATGCCATTCTATTTTAACCAATCAGTGTACAATAATTTTATTGACAATTTTTATACATTAATTTGATCATAATCCCTTCCCATTGCCAGTCTCTTGGGTCCCTCTCCATCCACTTCTGCTGAACCCATTTTTCTTCCCAGTGAGTCCCTCTTCTATCTTGCTATCTCTTTTTATGGAGGCATGACCCACTGAGCTTAATTAGGGTTGCCTGCATCAGCACAGGTGAGGGATTAGTTGCCAAAGCATGAGGGTCCTACAAATGGCTGTACCACCTTATAATGAGTCTTCAATATCCCAGCCACTATTAAGTGTCTATAACTCCTCAGGGAATGATGGGGGTCTCATGCCTTCCTCCATCACCCATGATGGAAAGTTGATGGATCCAATATTGTGTGGGTGTTGTACAATTACAATACTCACTATGAGGTCTTAAATTCAATGGCCATTCCATTGCACGGCACTTCTCCCATCCTATGACTCTTACGTTCTTTTCACCTCCTCTTCACATTATTCCCTGAAACTTTCAGGGTGATATAGCTCTCATTTAGCACTGGGCACTACATCAAGTTATTATTCTTAGCACTTAGATGACCTTCAATCTCCTCCGTAGTCACCATCATCTTCAAAGAGAAGCTTCTCTGACCAAAGGTGAGAAGAGCACTAATCTACAGGCATAGACATACATATTTAGAAAACAATTTGGTGGTTATACAACATAACCATTTAGCTGAACAATAGTAGTAACTTCTCACTTAAGGTCTTTAGTGTCCCCAGCCACAGGCTTTTGACTAGGTTTCAGTACCAAGCATGAATTTATTCCAATGAAGTTGGCCTTAGATCCAATCAGAGAGCAGTTAGTTTTCCTCAAAACAGTCATTCCACTACTGTACCAACAGATACATCCTGCTTTGATGATTAGTTGTATAGCTTGCATGCAGTGTCCAGCAATGGGTATGATTATCAATGACCTTCTTCCCTGGGCAGCACCCTCTAAGACTATGACAGGAAGCCAGCATGGAGAGAGCCTATGTGTCATTCTTAACTGCTATTTTACTCTCTCTCCCTTGGACAACCACCTGAACATGTTTGACATAGATAGATGGAATGGCAGTTAGTTTGAATGTTAAAGTTTGAAAGTATGGCCCCATATATTCAGTATTTTTTTTATTAAACTTCCTACTTGAGCTCCTAGCAGGCACATCCCTGCTAGGAGTGGGTCAATGGGGCAGGAACCTGGAGTACAGCCCTAAGGTGTTTTGGGGAGTAGATCTTCAGTCTAACCATTGAAGGTATGTTAAGAGCAGTTTGGGCTCTTGCTATTCCTGCTTGCTGGTGATGCTGGCTATTGGTGGTGTCTCTCTGCTTGGATCTATGGGAGCTATCTTTTGGGAGCCAGCTTCTTCCACCATTGATGGTACCCCTCCTGCAAGTTGTAAGCCTAAAATAAATCTTTTCCACCCAAAAGCTGCTTCTGGTTGGATATTTGTTCCAAAAATGTGAAGTTGACAGCAACAGATGGTGATAGATGAAGAGAGTGGATAGGATAGATGATTTAGTTAGATAGATGAGAGAAAGAGAAAGAAAGAGAGAGATTATAGGAGATAGATAATGATATACCCCTTTATATATGTTCCTGTAATGCTATTTTACTAGTTTAGGTGATTTCCCTTCTTCCATATATTGTACAATAGACCTTCATTGGCTTGTTTCTACCTTGAACAATGTCATTTTAATATGTAGCCATGCTGTTCAGGGTAGTGTTGTGCTGCTGTAACTCACAATATGACTGCATCATGTTTTTATCTACTGGTCTGCTGAGACAGTTTCTCTCTATATCAACACTGGCAGAAGCAATGCTATGATGAATATCCTTATCTATCTGTCCATATTAGTCTGGGAAAACTTCTGAGATATATACCAAGAGGGAACTGCTTGACAATTGCATATATGGATAATTAATATAATCAACTGGGACTAGGGAAATGGCTTGGTGAATACAGTGCTTGCTGAGCAGAAGTGAGGTCCTGAATTTGGAACACCATGTAAAGCTGGATACTATAGCATGAGGGTCTATAATTTCAGTGTGCTTATGGTAAGAAAGCAAATGAAGACAAGAGAATCCCCTAGAAGCACGCAGGCTACCTCACTTAGCTCACCCGACAATGAAAATCAGACGCTACCTCAAAAAAGATGAAACAAGAGGAACAACAGAGAAAGTTGTCAGCTCCATACACATGTCATAATACATGCCTATTCATATTCATGCAAATGAACACACACATATCATGGACATGCACATAGCAAAAGAAAACAAGAAAATATTATAAACAAATGAAGTCAGATTTTTCTTCAAAATAGAGACTTCAGTCTATACCCCCAACATAAGTATTACTGTATCCCAAACACCCCCACTGACATAGTGCTCAGCTCATTGCCAATCATGGTAGGGTGTGGAGGATAACTTCTGTTTAGATTTCAGACTATTTTTGGCTTCTACCTGTACTGTTAGTTTAACTTAATTTAGTTTTATTTCATTTAAATCATATCCCATTTTTATATTTGGAGTCATGTCTCTCTCTTGTTGACCTTTAAAGATGTTTCTATGTTAATCATTGGTAGTATATCATCATATATATGAACTCTCAGTATGTCCTGTGAATGCTATCAGTGATATCCGTTATGGAACACATGGTAAATCTGGTTGTAATCAATTTGCTTCCATGTTTGATCTTCCAGATTGTTTTTTAGTAACACCAGTAAAATGGGGTAACAATGTTTGGGTGTATTTCTGATGATTTATTTGTTTGATCTTACTCTAGGGACTACATATTTTAATAACTATGACTTTATGGTAGATCTTTCTGGAAAGTGATTCCCTGAATATACAGTGTTGACTTAATTATATATGGACTTTTCTACCATTGTATCACTAGTAGTAATTTATTTAGTTCTTTGCTTTTTTTTTTAAGGGTATAGTGGCCCATATCTGTTTTTTATTTTTATTTATTTATTTGAAAGTGAAAAAGAGAAGAAAGAGAGAGAGAGAGAGAGAATGGGCATGCCAGGGCTTCTAGGCACTGCAAACAAACTCCAGACGTGTGTGCCCCCTTGTGCATCTGGCTAATGTGGGTCCTGGGGAATTGAGCCTCAAACTGGGGTCCTTAGGCTTCACAGACAAGCATTTAACTGCTAAGCCATCTCTCCAGCCCTATTTAGTTCTTTTCAAAACTATGCAGCTAGTACTTTTATCAGAAATGTATTGGATTTAGAGAATAATTGGAGCATATTAGCATCGTTATTATAATAATTTATCCAATTCAGAGTTTGAATTGACCCAGTATATGACTATGTCCACATAAGTAAAATTGATTTGTGTTGCCTTTTATAATTACCTACTATATCCTTTGGATGTTACTATACATTTTGGTTTTGGCTGTTATAGAGGGCACCTTGGATTTTTAAATATTCTAATTGGTTACTTCTAGTATACAAAAATATAGTTGATCTTTGTAAGTTAGTAGTCTATCGAAACACTTCAGGAGTCTCTACTTATAGTTGTAATTGTTCAATTTTGCTGGCTTTTCTGTGCATATGATCCAAATATTTGCAAGCAGCAATTACAGCTGTTCATGATTTTCACTTTTATTTCTTTTTTGCATTTGTGCTTTAAAAATACCTTGAAATATACAGCTGAATTTAGACATAGTTTGGCTTTGGTTTAATTCACAGTTGGCTATTTCCAAGAGGTTAGTATGGGTCCTTCTCTTTGGTGGATTCTTTTTTTTTTTTTTTTTGGCTTCTACCTTATTTGGGCTGCTTTGGAATTGAACTAAGGATGTCAGCCTTTACAATGAAGCTCCTTTGGCCACTGAGTCATTTCCCAGCCACTCTCATTCATTTTGAAGCCATTTAAATTTGCAGAAACTTGACTGCCATCAATGCCTACCTTACTCTGCCAATAAGGGGGGAGGAGTCAAACAATTAAAGCCACTCATGAAAGGAATAGTTTTTAAGCAAGTGATATAGATAGGTTTAGACATGAAGTTATTATTGTAGGTATTCCTAAATACCTGTACAAGGGGTGATTGCTGCATTATGTACTAAGTACTTGAGAATGACATGAGAATCAGTTTAGATGGATACTGTTCTTCCAATAAACCATGCCCTCTCCTAACATTTTTTTTTTCCCCTGAGGTAGGGTCTCAGGCCAGGCTGACCTGAAATTCACTTAGGCTGGCCTTGAACTCACAGTGATCCTCCTACCTCTGCTTCCAGAGTGCTGGGATTAAAGGTGTGTACCACCACACCCAGTCTTTCCTAACCACTTTCTATGTATTGCCTCGTTTTATCTAACAGATCATTGACATGAGGGATGTTACTTTCCTATTTCCCAGATAAGGAAATTGAAGCAAGAAAAATGTAGCTACTTTGTCAAAGGACAGAATTCTGGTCCTAGAGGAGTCAGCCTGGCCCTGGAGTCTGTGTTGTCATCCACATGCTGCATACCCTGTGTCCCAGGACACACAGTCACTCTCCAAAGCCAGCGGCAGCACTTCTGATGGCATTCATTGGTTATCTCTGTACCATCATTTTTATCACAGTGACACTTTTTAGTCCCTTTAGTCACATGGAGTATTCCTTTAAAATCTTGATTTTGGTGTCCTCCCTCTTGCTCCAATTGTCAGATCATCTAGACTAAAACAATGAAATATATGAATTGCCTGAAAAAACATCCAATAAAAAAAGAGAGACAAGAAAGGGAAATTGGGGCTGGAGAGATGGCTTAGCGGTTAAGCGCTTGCCTGTGAAGCCTAAGAACCCCGGTTCAAGGCTCGGTTCCCCAGGTCCCACGTTAGCCAGATGCACAAGGGGGCACACGCGTCTGGAGTTCATTTGCAGAGGCTGGAAGCCCTGGCGTGCCCATTCTCTCTCTCTCCCTCTATCTGTCTTTCTCTCTGTGTCTGTCGCTCTCAAATAAATAAATAAATTTAAAAAAAAAAAAAAAGAAAGGGAAATTGTACTTGCATCCTGCTGCATTATATCTGGGATGACACAGTCTGTCTGCAGAAAGATGTGAGTAAAGTTGGCAATCTGGGGATGAAAAGCAATTTTCTCTATCCTAAGCAGTGTTTCCTGAGTGAAACCCTACTATATTGAGAAGGGAAATTCCCAAGTTAGTAGTGCCCTATATCAAATATACATACAACTCCTATCCTTTACTTCAAAAATGCAAAGAATAAATAGCAGGGTCCAACACCATAGTTTATAGATATTCTGGTTGTAGAAATTATGGATTCTCTTCTGTAGAGATAATCCAGAGATGGCTAGTAAATAGTATATTGTTTGTCTGATAAAAACAAACAGGTCTTTTAAATTTTTCATGAGGATTCTTTAATGACACAAGCACAGACTGGAGGTTCTCAGCTAAATCAGGTTCTGAATTGGTAGTGCAGTTATTAGAGGCACTAAAAAGAAGCAGTTAAATCTGATGCTGAAAACGGGAGGGTGGGGTCATTTGTCTGAGGCTAGAGGATGTGAAGTGGGCTCTCCTCCTTCTCTCATGGTTTTCTCCCAGGGGTCAATGGGTACAGGTTTTATAGAGTTCACATACATAGAACTTCTAGTTCCAAAGCCTCACTGTGCTCACGACTACCAGAAGTAAATCACCTCAGCAAATGCAAAGGGTGACAATTTTGTGACACATGTAATTGATTTATGCTTACAATCAAAAATGTATTTCTCTTGATAATTTATGCTCAACAACTTAGCATGATTATTTGTGCCATGATGTTAACATTTCTATCTTCTTGAACTCTGAAATATAAGCACACACACACACGCACGCATGAACACACGCACGCACACACACAAAACAAAACAAGACAAGACAAAACAAAAATGCACCATATTTCTAAGGCAGGTCTTTAAAAATCAATGTCACTGCAGCCTCTTTTGTTTTTTGTTGTTACAAGACTGAATTTAAACAGCCTGGAAAGTCAAAACAGCAGGAGAAATATCAATACATATTAAGTTAATCAAAAACCATGCTCTGCTGTCCCTGTCTATTCTAGAATTTTGCTTCCATACTAAGTTTCCTGTTATTTTTGGCAGCTTGTAACTTCTCCACAATTATTTGCAGTCTTCCGCGGTCATCTGAAATGAAGAGTAGCTAAAGGCTTCCGGACATCTTCTTTGCATCTGTATCAGACTTGTCACAACTGCTTTAAGGTAATCACCCCCCACACAAGATCCTGCTCACTTATTTAAATTCACCATCTTAAAATTTATTTTGGGCTGGAGAGATGGCTTAGCAGTTAAGCGCTTGCCTGTGAAGGCTAAGAACCCCGGTTCGAGGCTCGGTTCCCCAGGACCCACGTTAGCCAGATGCACAAAAGGGCACACGCATCTGGAGTTCGTTTGCAGTGGCTGGAGGCCCTGGCGCTCCCATTCTCTCTCTCTCTCTATCTGCCTCTTTCTCTCTCTGTCTGTTGCTCTCAAATAAATAAATAAAAATAAACAAAAAATTTTTTTTTACATTTGTTTTATCTAGCACATGCCTTCCTTCATATTCCACAATGTCATTCATTCTCTTGCTCTACATAATGCTGTTAGAAAAACATAGAAGACACATTTACCTCAAATAAATACATGTTGGACTGGTCCCAGCAAACTATGAATGTTCCATGGAGCACTTGGAAGCTCCTAACTGACAAAGGCACATGGAATAGAGCCATGGGACAAGCCTACCAAGTGGAGAGACTAAATCTACTTGGCCTTTTAAATTAACACTTAATTGCTATTCATTCACTCCAGCATGGTCCATTCTCCCCCCTGCCACCAAAAAAAAAAAAAAAAAAGTAATTGGAATAGATATGCCAATGGTCTCATTAAGCACATTAAATGTTCATTTTATCATATATCAAGGTAATTCTACTTGCCTGTGGGTGCTTGGAACTGTTGCCAGAGTAACAACAACAGAGCACCTACTTAGATGCAGTGCTTAAACCTGAAGCAGAGATTGGGGGCATCTTTTAGTCCTGGGAACTAATGGGTCTCATAGTCTACTCATCATGGGCCAAAGTAGTAGTATCATAATTAGCAAGGCCAAGTGCAAAATAGAAATGTGACTCCCGCATTCAGAGTTCAGAACTTTACATCAGCAGTAGTGATATACCCATCCACACAAAAGGTACTTCTGAGGCCCACAGGTTCCAGAGGCCTCCCACATTGCTGCTGTTATCTTTCACTGGATATTCTCATAGGTAAGGGGATACTCATACTGACTATGAAGGGACAGATGGGCATCTGTCAATGAAGACTCTCACATACATAGTGGTATTGAAGAGAGCTCCCTACACCCACCCAGAAAGATAAACAAAATGATTTCATCCTGACATGAGTAAAAAAGGCTGTTTTCAAGGAAACAAAAAAGGATTTAAATGATCAAATATCCAGACTCTCCATGGAATTCTCTCTTTTAGAAGAAAACAAGTGTCAGCCAAGTGCTAGGATTTCTAGGAACACATAGGAATTGACAACTCTGTGTATTAGTCAATTTCTCACTGCAGGGACAAAATGGCTAATAAAAATCAGTTGAGAAAGGAAGGGTTTAGTTCAGCTTATACTTACAGGCTGTAGTTCATCATGATGGAGAAGATTAAATGACAGGAGCTGATCACATGCAGAACAGTAAGGAAGCAGAGAGAGAGAAATGTTGCTGTTCAGCTCTCATTTTTTATTATATTCTGGATCTCGGCAATGGACTGGTGCTGCCCACAGTTAAGGTCTACATTAATTAACTTAATCAAGACAATCCCTTTTAGACATACACAGATGAAAACCTAATCTACATAATCCCTAGAAGGTAATTTTAGGTCTTGTTAATCAATAGGAACCATCACAAGTTCATCGGGTGTCAACATGACTCCCAAACAAATAACATTTAAGCTATAAACTTCCATCTTTGTATATACAGGTTCATGACCATTTCATAATTGTTATAAAAATAAAATAAGTCCAGTTTGAAAAGTCTTCAGTTTTTAATAGTTCTAACACTGCTCAAAAGATTGAAGTCTCCTCTAAATCAAGACAGTCTCAACTGTGAACCTTGTAAAATCTAAATAAAAGTCATATGCTTCCATTCAAAAAGGGAGGAATGAGGGCTAAGAGGATGGCTTAGCAGACAAGTTGTTTACCTGAAAAGCCAAAGGACCCAGGTTTGATTCGCCAGGATTGATGTAAGCCAGATGTACTGGGTGCTGCATGGATCTGAAATTTATTTACAACAGCTAGAGATCCTGGTGTGCCATGTTCTCAATCTCTCTCTCTCTCTCTCTCTCTCTCTCGCTCTCGCTCTCTCTCTGTCTCTGTCTCTCTCTCTCTCCTTCTCTGTCTCAAATAAATAACTTAAAAAAAAAATTAAGGGAAGAATGGGGGTATATCAAGGAAAAACCAGACCAAAGTAAGACCAAAACCCAACAAAGTAAACACCAAATTCTGCATCTACATGTCCAGTATCTTTGATTTCTAGTCAAATTCTCTGTTCTCCAAAAGGCTTGTGTAGCTCCACCCTTCTGCCTATGAAACCTGTAGCCCCTCCCTCCTCTCATGGGACAGATCCACATGATCTCACAGCTTTTACTTATGGATGTCACATGGTACTGACATCTCTAACATCCTAATTTCTCCATTGCAACATAATTCATCTTAACAGCTTCATACAGTCTCCTTAAAGGGACACTGATCCTGCTTTCCATGGTTTAGTTTCAGCAACTCTATATTTTTGGTGAAATATTTCATGAACTCCCTGAATCTTATGTCATTTGTTCTTCAAAACCAATACCACCATGGGCAATGCAGCTAAGTTCTACTGTTAGAACAGGGTGAAATCCAATGCCCATGGATCACAGCTGTAGTAGCCTCTATATGCCAAACTTAGGGAACAGAGATCATTAGCATTTTTACTTTGGGCCTTTTCCATTGAAAATGATTTAAATTCTTACCAGCCTTTGATGAGTTAGATCAGGGTATCTGTCTTATGGTCCCATGCAGAGCAGTTGCCTGATCTTCAATAGTGATAATCTCTTCAGCAATTCCAGATGAAGAAGCTTCAGTTTCTGGATCACAATTTTTAAATTTGTTCACATTTCTTTCTGTGGCAAACTTTGGGTTTTTCATCTCTCTGTTCTTAATTTTGCTCTTTCATTGTATATTGAATCAGAGAAACAAAACAAAACCTTGACACAGATTCAATATTATTCTGTCTTGAAATTTTCTCCACTAAACACAGTAATCCATTACTTTTAAGTTCAACTTTGCTCAAGTTCTCAGGATATGAACAGAATGCAGCCAGTTTCCTTATCAAAATGTCATATGAACTGCCTCTAACCCAGTTCCACATAAATTCCTTTTCCCCCTCTGAACTCTCATGTGTTAGGTCTCCACATTTCACATTTCTCCCAGCCTTCTGGTCTTCCAAACTCCCACCAAAATGGCCCAAAAAAGCTCTGCATACAGACAGCATTGTAAGGCTGCTCTATTGTAAAGTTCAAGATATGTCCACATTCTTCCCACAAACCAATTCCAAAACACTAAGCATCACATGGTCAGGTTTATCACAGCAACAGCTCCATGTCTAAGTACCAATTTTTTGTACCACTTACTTTCTTGTTGTTGAGAAAAAAATACCTAACCAGAAATAATTTATGGAAGGAAGATTTATTTCAGCTTACTGTTTCAGGTTACAGTCCATCACAGGGAAAGCACAGCAGCAGTTGCTGGTCACAAGCATTCACATCAGGAAGCAGAAAGCAATGGATGCTTTAGTTATCCAGCTTTCACCTTCTTTCATAGGGTCCAGGATTTCAGCCCATAGTTAAGGTGGATCTTCTAACCTTAATTCACCTAATTAAGAGAATCAAGACATGCCCAGAGGCTTACCTAATCCCTACTAGGTCCTGTAATTTTAACAATCAAATGTACCATTATATTCTCTCTTCCAATGTTCTCCCAGCACTGACAGAGTTGAGATAGCACATAGTTCTTCGTCTTCATTAAATATTATAACTGGGGCTTGACAGAAACAGACATTTTACTTTAAAATGACACAGAATAGAAAGAATGGAAAAATTTCTGTAACAAACTGTCTCTTTTTTAAAGAACTATTTTTTAATTGAGAACTTTAATATATGAACATATTGCAAATTAGTCATATTCCCATCAGTTTATATTCTTATGTCCTCTCTCTGCCATCCTCATTCCACTCTCTTGAGTCAACACTTAAATGTGTTTCCTAAGTTACTGTTTGTCATCATCAAAGATAAAAGAACCAAAATTGAGCCCTTCTCATTTACTTTTCTTTCCAACACATTAGAACTGCTTTAGCATAGGGTGGAAGGATTGTCAGCTTTTGGAAAAGTCAACTTCAACTTCTAACACCCACCATGTGAAGAAGCTTGACAATAGCAATGAGGGTAAAAATACTACCTACAAGTAAGTTGCTATCAGTTGATTAATTCTACAAACAAAACAATGTTAACTCAAGTTAAAAAATATTTCTACATAGTTGAACTCAGATTATATTATTTTTAGTGTTTTTTTTTTGCATTTCTTTGGGCTTTGCATCATTCTGGATACCCTACTTTCAAGTATAGGCAGATAGCATATATCTAAAAATAAATCATAAAGAAATATGAAGCACTTATATTTGAGGTACTTACAAGTTAATGATTAAACCATCATTTATCAAAGAAAACCAGATATGAATGCCATAAAATAAACTTTAAACTGCTATGTGAGATTTCTAAATATGGGAAATAACACCTCCTCTTTGAATGCATGGCCCCACAGACTGAGATGTTTTATTAAAATTGAGCTTCCAACTTGAGCCCCTAGCAGGCAGATTCCTGATACGGGGTCATATTACTGAGGGTAGGTCTTGGAGTCCAGCCCTAAGGTGTTTTGGGGGTGGATCTTGTGAATAGCCCTAACATATGTGGAGAGCAGTTTGGAGCTCTGGTTTTCATTTTTGGTGCTTACTGGCATTGTTTGCTGGCTGTTGGATGGTTTCTTTGTTGTGATACATGCTGGAGTGAGCCACTTTCTTCTCCTTTAATGGAACTTCCCATAAAGTCTCTAAACCTGGAATATACCCTTTCCTCGCATAAGCTGTTTCATGGTAAGTATTTGTTCTAGCAACAAGAGGCTGACTGCAATACCTCTCATGGAAATACCTTTAGAGATCTCATAAGAAAACTGTAATTCACTTATTCCATGGAAGCTGGTCACTGTGGCTCATGCCTTCAATCCCAACACTCAGAAGGTTGAGGCAGAAGGATGACCATGAGTATGAGTTCAGCCTACATTACATAGTGAGTACCAGACCATTCAGGACTATAAAGCAAAATTCTGCCTAATATATTTATATACACACATATGTTTACATATGTAAACATATATCTCCTTTGGATTGTGGATACATGGAGGAAAAGAGACTTCTCAGCATTAACATCACCTACATAGTGACCCACTGATCCTCTAGCAACTATCAAGGTGATATCAAGGCCCTCTGGCCTGCTTATTCCCTTTCTCATACACAATCTATCAGAAAAATCTTAATTTTCTCCAGGCATGGTGGTGCATGCCTTTAATCCCAGCAGTTAGGAGGCAGAGGTAGGATGATTGCCATAAGTTCGAGGCCACCCTGAGACTCCATAGTGAGTTCCATGTCAGCCTGGACTAGAGTGAGACCCTACCTTGAAAAAAAAAAAAAAAGAATTAAATTTTTAAAAATCTTCATTTGCTAAAACTCTTCCTATAAAGTCCATAATAGCTAGTTTAGTCTCCTATTTTCAATTGAATATGTTTCTAGAAAATGTCACTTAGGATCTCTTAAATGTCACAGGTAATGTTCAGTTTAAAATCTTAATCTTACTAGATTTCTTTTCTACTTGAGATAAAACTTCTCTTTCCTTCTTGAAGCTTCCATGACTCTACATACCCTGGCTGTTCTTATACTTTGGATACTTCCTTCTTTGGCCCCACCGTGGGCTCATTTTTGCACATCTGCGTGATAAAGGCTGCCATCCCCAGGGTTTTGCCCTCCATAGACTGCTTTTCTCATTCCATATGCTCCTTGGGGAATCACAGCCATTCTTAACATTTTCATTATCATCTATATGCTAAGGACCCCTAAATCAGTATTTCCAGGCCTAGTCCCATCCTTTATGCTTAAGTCTCACATATTAGAGACCACTTCAGTATCCCATAAGCAATTGAAACTCAACATGATAACAACTAAAATCATTAGTTTTTCCCCAAGAAGGTACCTCCTCTTATATTTTGTGTTTCAGTTAGAGTTCACAAATTATACTCATTGTCCATTTTTTCAAGTATATCATCTCATTCCTACCAAGACCTATATCTTCAATCTTACATAGACTCATGTAAAAACCTCCTCAGTCTAGTTTTGTACCCTCAATGCCACCTCTAAATATCTTTCAGAGCAATTCTATCAGAGTTGCAAGTTTAAATCTCTCTCCCTCACTATTTCTCTTTCACAGCCTTGAAGACTTGTTCCAGCAACATATCTCTTGAGAATAAGATTTAGGCTCCTTCACACTTATGAAATACAAAGCCCTTTATGATCTCCCCATTAGAGGAGAAGTTCTGAACCAGCCACTTGGAGACAATATAAAATTCCTAAAAGGTTCCTAGTAACAGCAAAACCCATTGAACTAAATGAATGATAGTTATAGTAGTGTTGGACTAAGTAGATATTTTCAGTACCATATAGAAGTAAGCAGAAGGACTGACCCCTGATTCATATTATGGAATTACTGAGAGTTCCAGGTATTGTCCAGTCACTGACATTATAATGGATTGTTTATTGAAGTGTCAAATCTGAAAAGGATAAAAATAAGGTGATAAGGAAAAATAGTGGAAGTCAAAAAATAACAATTGACTTAGGCTATGGTCAGATTGGGTGAAGATTCATAAACTTCTACAGAGTAGAGCATTCATAGTCATATTAATTACACACAACTACAAATGCCTATGTATATATCTGTTCCTACCAAGAAAAGAGCTACTGGAAGTCAAGGGTGATTATAGCAGTTACCTTCTCATTGCCTGGACAGATAGAAGTAAAAGGTTAATTTCAACTTACCGTTTTGAGGGAGGTTTCATCATGGCAGGGAAAGCATGGAAGAGCAGACAGGTGTCACATTCCCATATCAGCAGAGAGAGAAAAGAGGGAACTGACTAGCGATGGTGAATGGGGCTAGACTATTAATCCAAAGACTCACTCCTTGTGCCATACCTCCTCTAGCAAATCTCTACCTTCTAAAGGCTCCACCAGCTGGGATTGATGATAAGGCTTAGTCACAAATACACAAAGCTACGAGGGTTGGTTTTGCCACCACTATATATTCAAATTCCTATGTCGTGATATCTAATACAATGTCTGGCATAAAGTAAAAGCTCAATATATCATTTAATGAATGACAAAATCTTGGATATAGGACATATGCAAGAAGCCATATAACTTGAACAATTCCAACTCCCATGTGTTAATAGCAAGAAATACTATCTGAGCCAGATAACAGATACTCTGGAATAGCAGGCCAGGAAACCAGGCTTTATTTTGTGGTCAGTTGGAAGTCACCAAATGTTTCAGGCTTGGGAGAGATGGACTGTATAGTTAGCACTATATTCACGCCTATTGACTAATACTGATGACCCCATGGCATGACACAAAGTTTTTCTGAGTCATTAAAGGACTTGGAATATTCACTGCAGAAGGTCTGTTTTGGCAGTTTTCCAATGTCATTCTATGGAGTTGGTAATCACTCCCCATTCACATAAGAGATTCATCACATGTGTATTGAATCACTCTGTGTACCAACCCCTAGGCTCGGCACTTTTATAATTTATTTATTATTTCCATTTGAAAGACTAATTGTTTGATAAACCAAAACATCAGGTTCCTAAACTGTGCTGGCCAATGACTATAATGGTTACATATCCTAAGATCTCTTAGAAAGAGGGCTGGAGAGATTGCTTAGGACCCAGGTTTGATTCCTCAATACCCACATAAAGCCAGATGCACGATGCATACAAACATCTGGAGTTTGATTTCAGTGGCGAGAGGCCCTGGCACACTCATTTTTCTCTCTCTCTCTCAAATAAATAAATAATATATAAAAAACTCAGAGCCACATACAGGCTTATTGAAGTTAATTTTGCTTTTTTAAAGTGCAGTTGTTGTTGTTCATATTCAAATGCAAGGTATATGAATAAGACAGAAACTCACGTTCTACAAATAAAGTCAATGAAACTTCAGAAACCTTAGCCACAGGTAAGAGGCCACAAGGAAGAAATAATAAAGCCAAATTCATTTGAGGGTCTGCCTGCCAGTCATGTGTGGTCTTCTGTTGGCACCATCATTTATATGTAAACTTGACCAGCTCTAAAATGTGATCTCCCTACAACAGACAAGTGGAAAATTGGCCATTCAGAGAAACACAGTGGAAGGAAATCATGTAGCTGGGTGAGTTCCATCATTTATTATCATGCTGGTCCTAAATTTCCATACCTAATTAATCAAGCTTGCTCAGTAATCACTTTTGTACATGTGATATTGGTAGATTTTACAGCTGCAGTTTTACTGAGCTGCTGTTTCTTTTGATATTTGGAAATATAATCTGGCAAAATGATTCAATGACTTGTAAAGACCTTTCATATTAAATGTTTAGCCATGTAGTTTTCCAGAATCCTTGGAGCAAGCCAAGGATAGCCATGCTTTCCATACAGCTGCTATTCATACCAGAACATGGCAGACCAACTCCTATGGAGATCCTGAATGGATGTGGCTTGCAGCATGGACAGCTAATGAGAATCAAGATTAGAGATTGCAAGTCCCCAGGTTATAAATTGGAATCTGCAACTTATGACAAAATGATATTTGAAAACCCAATAGATCACTTATAGTATTGAATATTTGGGAGGCCTTTTCATATCACAGAACTGAGAGCACAGTGGAGAGAAAAATGCATTCAATACAGACAGGAAGTAACTTCTGAATTATAAAAATATGTCAGCTCCTGCATCAATTAGCAGAAGGTGCAATGTTTCCACTTTGAAGGAACATTAATTAATATTCTGTAGACTATGTAGTCCTTGTAATTACTTCTATAAAATTGGGATAGCTTGCTGCAAAAAATGGATCCTACAGGAAAGACACATGTCAAAATACATTATCCCCAAGTGCATGACACATATGGATGAGGCTAAATTGGCCTTCTTATTCCCTTATCAAGCTCATAGGAGGCCCAGGGTTGAAAACTGGCAGTCGCTGTTCTATCAAGCTGTTCATTCCCAGGGATTTGTGATTCTCAAGCTGGAAGAGGCAATTTTGGACATAGAACAACTGGCTATGAGTTTTGTAGCTACTCTGCCCCAATAAATTGAGAGATTAATAAACAGTTGTTCCTTTCAAAATCTTCCAGTGATCATACACTGCTCTTGTCACATGGCTCTTCCCCATGAGCACTGACTCACTACTTCCTAGATCACACTTGCTCTCCCACGATGAAGGGCTCACCTCTCAATTTAGTTGGTAATAATTTATAGTGTCTAGCCAGCCCTGCTTTGTTCTTGGTGGGGTTTCTTAATTTAAGAAAACAAAATTCAGATATGAAATCAAACAATCAATTTTGGTTGCTAGGAGGGAAAACATTCAGTCTAGAGAAATTGAACCTGACAGGTCAGAATTTTCTAATGTCATCTCAAGCTCATAGCTCATAAATATTCTGAGGTAGAAGGAACTTTGAAAATAGTTCAAAAACAAACTAAAATCAAAATAAATATGAAATCAAAGAATTGGTTCTATGGTTTCTGGTATTTCAAAAAGGCACTATTGAAAATAAACAAGAAATAATACATACAGCATACTGAATTATGCTTTAAAACTACACACACAGAGTAAATGCAGAATATCTTTGGAAAAGACAGGCAATACTAGAGAGCTCATATTCCAATGAAGAGCAGGTGAAGAATGGAATTTGCCTTTGTTTTCTGTTTATTTGTATATCTATATATTTGTTTCATACATATATGTGACTCACTAAAAACAAAAATACTTATTTTTTTTTCCTTTTTTTTTTTTTTTTTTTTGAGGAAGGATCTCATTCTGGCCCAGGCTGACCTGCAATTTACTCTGTATTCTCAGGATGGCCCCAACCTCCCAGTGATGCTCCTACCTCTACATCCCAAGTACTGGGATTAAAGGTGTGCACCACCATGCCCAACTTTATTTGTTTTTTTAAATGGCAGTTCTGGGCTGGAGAAATAGCAAAGCCAAAGGGCCTAGATTTGATTTCCCCAGGACCCATGTAAGCCAGATGCACAAGTTGGTGCATGCGTCTGGAGTTCATTTGCAGTGACTGGAGGCCCGGGTGCACCCATTCACTATCTGCCTCTCTCTCCCTTTCTGCTTCTCTCATTCTCTCTCAGAGATAAAGAAATAAATAAATATTTAGCCGGGCGTGGTGGCGCACGCCTTTAATCCCAGCACTCGGGAGGCAGAGGTAGGAGGATCGCCATGAGTTCAAGGCCACTCTGAGATGACAGAGTTAATTCCAGGTCAGCCTGGACCAGAGTGAGACCCTATCTCAAAAAACCAAAATAAATAAATAAATAAATATTTAAATGGAAGTTCTTTCATCACTAGCTAAACCATCATTACCAAGACAGGGCTGAAGCATGCATTCCCTGGTCAGAGCACCACAATTTCATTTTCATCATTCACACAGTTCACACTCTGGGCTGCCCTTAATCTAAGCCCTCTTTAGTGACACTGTGGGGCTCGTGCAATCTACTATCCTAAAATCTCAGGCATAACTCTGAGTCACAAAGCATCTGATAAAACAGTATGACGCAGTGCTACTCTGTGAATCATTAGAGGAGCTTTTGGATGCTCACCATCGTCGGCCTTTCTTGATATGAGTATTATGTTCCACTATCATTCTGTGGAATTGGAAATCTCCATTTGCATAGCTTTATGTAAACATGAAGTTCCACACTTTTGTAATTTAAATTTGTTTATCTATTTTCCGTCAGGTTCTTGCCATGCAGCCCAGATGGGCCTTGAACTCTCAATATTCGACCCCATCCTCATGAGTGTTGTGATTGCAGGTGTATGCCCCAAAACATGCATTTCAAAATCTTTTTTTTTTTTATAAGAAACCTCTGTGCATTTCAAACTTGTCTTGTCCAAACAGAGGTACATACAAAGTTGTGTTCTGAAAACACTTCCAGAGAAATTTACCACATCCCCTAGAGAATTGCGTCTTTATGTACTGCCATCCTCAACCCCTTTCCACATCTCCATCATCCATTCCCCTTTGAATGTTACGCCATTCCAAGAAACTCCTTTACCAGAACAATTGAGGATTCTGGAATGAAACAGTTGATGTAGAGCTCCTAATCCCATATCTGTCCCAGTAGAAATCAACCTCTAAGCAGAAGCTTCCTAGCAGCAAGGAGGCAAGATCAGTGTCTCTGCAGCCAGCCATGTGCATGGAGTTTAGGGGTTTCTCAGCCTCAACCACAACTACACTAACCTTATTGTAGCCACACCATGAAATTGCAAATTTCAACTTTAGTGGTAAACACAAACCTAAAGGAGCCTAAGGATGTTTTACATTTCCATGGCAACCCAAACCGCAGGCCAAGAAGCACAAGCTGTCTATGGGCCAGTCGTAGCTCCAGAACTAAAATGTGGAAGGGACAGTTCTCTGGTCACTAGTCCCACTCATGGTCCTAGGAAGGCTCATGCCCCCAGAAGAAGCACAGGGTGGGGCAAACTGCCCCCATCACCAAGTCCCTTCATGCCCTTGTCTTGTCCACCCAGTGTGGAGGACAGAGATCTTTCTTTCCACTATTTTGATCACATTACTCTCTAGATTTGTAAAGTACTTTATCTCATTGAGAAATAATAACAAGTGAATCTAGGGCTTCACATACTAGACAAGCACTGGGTTACGTGCATAGTTCCTTTTATTTTAACTTATTATTAATAATTCTTGTTACTATTAATTATTAAAATAAAAGCTTTGTATGAACATGTAATGTGTTGATGCCATCATTTCCCTCCTCCCTGCCCCATTTCACTAAGGGCTATTCTCAGTGGGGTTACTAGGATTCACCATGGAGTTGTGGGTTATGAGTTGTGAGAGTAGCAGACAATGTTGAGGAGGGGATGCCTCTGGGTATTCCATCTCACCCTTTGGGAGATAGGTCTTAGAAAATGACTTAAGAGGTTTGGAACTCAGGGTCCTCCTGCCTCATTCTCTTGTTAATTAAGTTTACAGGCCTGCACTGCTGGGTTTTAGATTTAAGACATACTGATTGGCTAGTTCCAAGCTAAATGCAAAGGCTCTATCTCAAGACTATGGACCAAGTATTCTGCAATCAGGATACTGTACCCACCATCAGCTCACCAACCTAAATTTCTCACTACTGACCTCCAGGCCACTCTGACTCATCTGCCCTCCCCACCCCCACAGCCCTGGGCTGTCAGGCCTCTACCGCTGGGTTTTCTATACTGTCACTGTCCTGGAGTCCCAATGCATCCCACTGCCTCATTACCCACAGCCACCTACCTGTCTGTGCTTTCTTTGATAGCATAGATGTTGCACTAGAAATCTTGAGACACCAACAGAGTACCTGCTAAGTAATCTCACTAAATATCACTAAATACAAAGTTCCTAAATTGATTATTATGGTTAATGGTTCTGGAATCAGACCTATTAGGCGCAAACCTTACTTCTGCTACTTCCTAAGTAGATGTGAGCAAGTTAACATCTGAGCTTCGGCTCCAATCTGTAATTTCAGGAAGCTGGAAGGACAAAGAAGTCTGTGCAGTGATGTGTGTTGGGAGATCTGAAGCCTAGTATTCAGCTAGTGCACATGATTACCATGCTCAGCTGTGCTCAGGCCATGAGTGCTGGTCCACACTTCCTTTCCTCTCAGTCTGTTTTCTCACCTCTAAGATGGTGATACTAATTGTGGCTAAAAGTTTGATTATGGTATAGTATAAACGTCAATTCAAAACCAGCACATGGAACATTTTAAAATAGTGCCACACTATGTCAAAGGACTTGGTGTTCCTGTGAGCCTCCCCACTCAGGCACGCTTAGAAAGAAAAACTCAGCAGCAAAATCAAGAGACACATGGGAAAGGGGATATCTTTCTGACTGTCACACCAGCCATGAGAAGCATTTTCTACTTATGCCACCCTCCACCTGTTCTCTTACCCTCAGGCAAGCCAAGCCAGTTTAAATCCAGATCAATGACAAGCTATTTGCCAAAGGCAAGAAGCTGACAGGCATCATGGAGAAAGCTAGACTATGAGACAGAGAGAACCCTGGACCTTGGCTTTCTGGAAGCCCTGGCTGCAACCTGGGTTCCAATCATCCTCTCCATTTCCACAAAATGCCAAGTTGCTCTGTGGGAGGAGGGTAGAGCACCTCATCACACAAATGGAACACTGAATCCTTTTCAAATAAAGAGGAGAGACCCGCAGAGCTGCCTCATTTGCCTTGTTTAGAGGGTCATTAAAATGAAAGGGTGCAGGCTCTTGAGACAGAGCTGGTAGTGACAGCTGCCAGGTGCTGGAAGGCCAAGGGGAGTCTGCAGGTTATTCCAGAGCAAGACTAATGATGCAGACATTTTCACAGACACTGTACAATGTAAAACAGCCCCAGGCACAGGATGCACCAAGATCTTCATACATCCACCAAATAACCTTGACTAGCTACCTAGCCTGAGCAAGTAAGACTGTTTTGTTTCCAAAATCCCTCCACAGAGCAGCCTTCCCATTATTGGTACTCCTGTATATGCTTTCTTTTCATTCCCCTTCCTAGATATGTTCAAGAACATAATATGATTACTGATTTTATTCACACATTAGCATGAACATTTCATTTTTTATTAACAATTTTCAAAAAACAACATGGTATTTTAATAGTTCCTTGATGGTGTGTGTCAGGGGTGACATGACAGCCTTTCTCCAACATTTTAACTTTTGCACCTTGGACTGTGATAAACATCATTGATCATAAATGCTGCAGATATATTATCCTGGATATATCCTTGAGAGTAGATTCAATACTATAACACATTAGAACATGTCAAACCCTTGTTTGGATCCCAAACTGCAGAAGTATGGGCTACTGCAGCTCACAGAAAGCTTACCTTTTAATTTGCTGGTGCTCCACATTACTTGCTTGACCTTGAACAATGTTCTTAACTTCTGTGTGCTTAGTTTGCTGTTCTGTAAAATGGTTATATAATACCTATAGGATACTTAATTCACTGAGTTTTTAAGAAAATCAAACCAATTAAGGTGGTTTGAATCAATTTTTCCCCAATAAACCTATGCGTTCCTAATGTTTGCTCCCCAGCTGGTGGCTATTTGGGAGGTGGAGACTTGCTGGAGGGGGTATTTGGTTGGAGTGGACCTTGCAGCCCCAAGCTTGCCATGGTTGGTTTGGCTTGCTCACCTGCTGTGGCAGAGGTCTTGTCTAGTATTTGCTCATGTCATGCCTGCTTTCTCTGCCATCATGGAGAGTCCCCTCGAGACTGTAAGTAAAAATAAATTATTTTCTTCCAAATCTGTTTCTGGTCAGGAGTCTTATCCCAGAAATAAAAAAGGTATCTACACCACCAAGTAAATGAGAAAGTCCACATAATCACTATTACTAAGATACATGCAGAGAAAATACTGACAAAATTTGATGTCATTCTTGATTTTAGAAACAGATTAGGACTGGGGTGTAAAGTTTAAGTGGGAATAGGGTAGACGATGAAATTGATAAGAGGAAGTGGGGGGAAGATTAACTAAAACTAAAGAATTATGAAAAAGCCATATGAAAGAAAGAAGTCAAATCATCAATATTTGCAGATGGCATGGGCCTTGGATTTAATAAACACTGTCAATAAAGTAGGAGGATACAAAATTGGCATATAAACATCACTAGCTTTTCTATATACCAATAATGAATATGATGAGAAAGAAATTAGGAAAAATTTCTATGCATAGTAGTTTTAAAAAATTAAATACCTAGGAATAAACCAAACCAAGACCTCTACAATGAAAACTGTAAGGTACAAATCAGATGGAGTTTAATACTAAGGACATACATAGAACTGCAAAAATTAAACATCAAAGGATTAAATTATCTAATCAGTAACTGGACTATTGAACTGGACTGAATGAATGATAGCTCTCAAAAGAATTACAAATGGCCAATAAGCACTTGAAAAGTGTTCAACATCTTTAGCCATCAGGAAAATGAAAATTATAATTGAAATTCCATCTCACCTTTGTCAGAATGGCTATCATCAAGAAAACAAATGACAACAAACAGTAGCAAGGATGTGTCTGAGGAGAGAGAAACCCTTATACACTGTTGTTAGGAATGTAAACTTTCATGGCCACTATGGAAATCATGATGGAGATTCCACAGCAAACTAAAAATAGGGATAGCATATAATCCAGTTATGCTATTTTGGGTATACACCTGAAAACCTCAAGTCAACAAATCCCTGAGATACTTGCACATCCATATTTATAGCTACACTAGTCATAATAGCCAGGAAATGAAACCAACCTATATGTTCATCAAGTATGAATAGAAAAAGTATGACACATAAACACACTGGAATTTTATGCTGGCACAAATGAAAATGAAATAACACATTTTGAGGAAAATAGATGGAAATAGAAATTATTAGGGTGAGTGAATTAAGCCAGGTTCAAAAAGAAAAATACATAAATTTAAAGTTGTAGTGTGTGTGTGTGCATGTGTGTGTGTCTGTGTGTGCGTGATAAAACTAGAAAGGGGATAAGAAGAAAGGAAAATATCTTAGGGGAGGAGAAGAGGGGAATAGAATACATTGGGTAAGAAACCAGAAAGGTATGCTATTTGGGGGAAGGAAATGAACCAGCAGAAGAGACAAGGGGTATGAGGGAGAGAAGTGTAGGAAGCAGTAAGAGAGTGAGGTCGCAAGCACTAGAAAGCTGGGCTAGACTACAAAATTCCAAGGCTCACCTCAAGAGACATACTTCCTCCAAGGCTCCACCATCTGGAATCAAGAATGAAACTTATTTACAAACATATAAGATTATGTGGGACATTTTTCTTTCAAACAACATATGATATTAGAAAATGTAACTTACAGTGTCATTATCAATTAAAAAGTGTTCCATGAAATACCTACAAATAAATTTAACATGAAATTTACCTATGCGAATCAAATAATATAGTTTTATTCTGAAAAAACACATAGATATGAAAAAGTAGAAAGGAGTGTCATATTTTGAGATGGGAAGACTCATTATCACAAAATTCTCATGTCAGGCAGGAAAGATGGTTAAGCACTTAAGATGCTTGTCTGCAATGCCAAATAACCCAGGTTCAATTCTCCAGGGCCCATGTAAATCAGTTGCACAAGGTAGTGCATGTGTCTGGCGTTCACTTGCTAGAGAGCTTGGAGTGCCCATTATCTCCCTCTCTTTCTCCTCTCCCCATTCTTTCTCTTTCTGTCTCTCTCAAATAAATAAAAATAAAATGTTAAAGGAATTCTCGGGCTGGAGAGATGGCTTAGCGGTTAAGCGCTTGCCTGTGAAGCCTAAGGACCCCAGTTCGAGGCTCGGTTCCCCAGGTCCCACGTTAGCCAGATGCACAAGGGGGCACACGCGTCTGGAGTTTGTTTGCAGAGGCTGGAAGCCCTGGCAAGCCCATTCTCTCTCTCTCCTTCTACCTGTCTGTGTCTGTTGCTCTCAAATAAATAAATTAAAAAAAATAAAGGAATTCTCACTTCATTAATATATAAACACAATAAATTCAGCTACCTCAAAGAATCCTATATACTTGTAATTTTAGCACTCAGGAGGCTGAGTCAGGATAATTATAGATTCAAGGCCAATCTGGCATACATTGTGAGTTCAAGGCCCACTTGGGCTGAATAGCAAGATCCTATCTCAAAACATAAGTAAATAAATAAAACACTAAGTCATCAAAAACATTTATATAGGATTTTTAAACAAAATCTATAAACTTCTTATCAAATTAATCTGGAAGATAAAAATTGTTAGAATAGATGATAACTTATTAAACTGGACATGGTGGCACACATCTGTAATCCCAGCATTTGGAAGGTAGTTGAGGCAGGCAAGTGGCTTGGCCTATAGAGTGAGACTTTGTCTCAAAATATGCATGCATAGAGGGGGTGAAGAAGAGTATGCATATATTTGCCTGACATGATATATATTTTTTAAAGCTACAGTAATTAAAATATCATGAAGCTAACACAAAATTACTATTTTTAACTACCTTCTTACTACTGGTACCATTTAGCTTGTCCACTTATACAGCAATGGACTCGTAGGCTACCTTTAACTCTGCTATGACAGAGAGCCACAATAAGCTCTCTGGGTCATGCACTTTTTCAAGACACATGCACATGTTTTTCGAGAGTACATAAGAAATGTGATACCAAGTTAAGTACAAGTATGAGAATGGCTGTCAGCCTCTATTGCTGCTGTAATACAGGACTTTCCCATTTCCTTACAACCAGGACAGGGTTTAATGTTATTTAACATTAATTTTTTGCTACACTCATTGTTTTCCTTTTTATTTTTCTAATTATGTGCTTAGAAGTTTTGCATATCTCTTTATTCAGATTGCTAGCTATTTGGGTTACCCCTTCTGTGAATTACTATTAATATCTTTTGCTCATTTTTCTAGTAGATATCCTAATATTTTTTTCTGATTGACTTGTAAGAATTTCTTGTGTCTTATATATTAATCTCTTGTCAATTCTTCTTTTATTTTGCAAATATCTTCTATCAATCTGTTACCCATCTGTCAAACTTATCTATAGTTTGCTTCATTTATCAATAAAATGAAATTAGTTATGGACATACTCAGTATGTAAACAGCACATGTTAGTACCATCCTTACCCTCAACCCTGCCCTCCCTCCACAGGGACTCTCCTCATTGGGGATGCTGATTATTCACATGGGGTTTTGTGGGTCATGCATTTTGGGGGTAGCCATCAGTTATGAGGAAGAAACAATGTATCTGCGCATAATATCTCAATGTGTCTTTAACAATCTTTCCACCCCCTCTTCTGCAAATTTCCCTGAGCCATGTTGGGTTCATTTTAGGTCTACTTCAGTGATGGGCTCTAAGGAGCCTCTGGATCTCTGCATCTGTGGTTTGGTAGGAGTGGAGTGTCCTCGTTGTATATCTCCTTCATCTCTGTGCTGATATCAGGCTCCCTGAGAAAGCAGCACTCTTGCTCATTTTCCCAATTTTTCTATTATTGCAGCTGGGGCCCTGGTCAAGTGTGATGGGATGTTATTCTCCTCAGGACCTGCTTCCATCTCAAAAAGAGAAGCAGATTCTCCAATAGAGACTGAAGTCAGTATAGGTTAGAGAGTATATCCTTTGTTAGTTTAGGGAGAATTTAATGGGTTTAGGCTCTCTTGTAGCCCAAGGCTGGTTGGAGATTGATATTGGAGTGAATTCATTATCTGGATATGATTTTGGCTTGATTCCCAGTTCCTGATATGGGTTCCTTTCCACTGAGCAGATCTGTTACCCAATCAAAGAGCAGTTGGTTACCCACCATGGCTGTGTGCCACTATTGCACTTGTGTGAGCATCACATCAAGTTTTTTGCATCTGAGTTAAGGAAGCCTTTTCCCACTCCTATATTATGTTCCTTCTATTTTTCCTTCCAGTAGTAAAAGAGTTTCTGGTCTTATATTGAGGTCTTTGATCCATTTGGACTTGTTTTTGTGCATGGCAAGATGTGTGGGCTTAGTTTCATTTTTCTGCATATGGTTATACAGTTTGTCTAGCACCATTTGTTGATGATGCTCTCTCTACATTATTAGTGCCTTTACTGGACATAAAGTAGCTATAGTAACTTGACCTAAAGTCTGGATCCTCAGTTCTGTTCTATTGGTCTAATGCTAATACTATGCTGTTTTTGTTAATATGGCTTTGTAATATAGCTTTAGACCAAGTATGGTGATGTTGCCAGAGGTGTTTATTTTGCTGAGGATATGCTTGGATATCTAGGCCTTCAGCCATTCTATATGAATTTTGAGATCATTTCTTCTATCTCTGTGAAGAATAATACTGGGATTTCTATTGGAGTTGCATTTTATCTGTATATTGCTTTTGGTAGCATTGCCATTTTCACAATGTTAATTTTGTCTATCCAGGAGCATGGGAGGTCTTTCTATCTTCTCAAGTCCCCCTCAATTTCTTTCCTGAGTGTTTTTTATGTTTTCATTATATAAATCTTTTACATCCTTGTTATTCCAAGGTATTATATTTTATTTTATTGTTGTTGTTGCTATTGAAAATGGAACAATGTTGCTAATTTCTTTCCTGTATCTTTGTCCTTTGCATATAGAAAGGCTATTTCTATATGCAACACACCAATTTTTGTGTGTTGATTTTGTATTCTGGTACTTTGCTGAATGAATTCATCACCTGTAAGAGTTTTGAGATGGATGCTGTCAGGTAACTTATGTACAGAATCATGTCATCTACCAATAGGGCTATTAATTTCTTCCTTTCCAATGTGTACCTCTTTTATTTCTTTCTCCTATCTGATTCCTTGGGTTAGAACTTATAGTAACATTAAATGGTGGAGGTGAGGGCGGAAGAAATGGCTTAGTGGTTAAGCACTTGCCTGTGAAGCCTAAGGACCCCGGTACGAGGCTCGGTTCCCCAGGTCCCATGTTAGCCAGATGCACAAGGGGGCGCACGCGTCTGGAGTTCGTTTGCAGAGGCTGGAAGCCCTGGCACTCCCATTCTTTCTCTCTCCCTCTATCTGTCTTTCTCTCTGTGTGTGTCACTCTCAAATAAATAAATAAATAAAATTTTAAAAAATAATAATAAAAATAAAAGGTGGAGGTGAAAATGGGCACCCCTGTCTTATTCCTTAGCTCAAAGTAAATTCCTTTAGTCTTTCCCCATTAAGTATTATTTGGGCTTAGGTGCTTTAGATATATCGCCTTTATTACATTGAGATATACCATCCATGCCAACATTTTGTTCATGAAGTGATGTTGTATTTTCTCAAAGCCTTTTCTGTATCTAATGAAATGAGAGTGTGGTTTTTGATGATTAAGCTTATTCATGTGGTATATTACACTGACAGATTTCCATATGTTAAACCAACCTTGTGCTCCTGGGATAAAGCTACTTGATTGAGATGGATAATGTTTTTATTGTGTTGTTGAATTCAGTTTGTGAGGATTTTATTCAGGATCTGTGCATCTAAGTTCATCATGGTATAGGCCTATAGTTTTCTTGTTGTATTTCTGTCTGTTTTTGCTATTAGGGTGACACTAGCTTTATAAAAGGAGTTGGGAGCTTTCCCTCTTCTTCGGTTTTGTGGAACAGTTTGAGAAAATTTGGTTTCAGTTGTTCCAGGAAGGTTTGATAGAATTTGTCTGAGAAGCCATCTGGTTCTGGACTCTTCTTCTTGGGGAGGTTTTTGATTACCTCTTCAATCTCAATGTGTGTGATAGGTTTTGTTAGGAGATTAATCTGCTGTGAGTTTAGTTTTGGTGGTGGCATGTGTCCAGGAATTTCTCCATTTCTACCAGATTATCTAGTTTTGTGGAGTAGAAGTTTGGAAGTAAATCTTAATGACTCTTCCAATTGCACTTACGTCTATAGTGATCTCTCCTTTCTTATTTCTAATTTTGCTATTTTGAAGCATCTCTTTTTTTTCACTTGATCAAATTGGCCAGGGGTCTATAAATCTTGTTTATTTGTTCAAATAACCAGCTCTTTGTTTCATCAATTTTCTTCATTTTTTTCTTAATTTCCAATTCATTAATTAATTTCTGCTCTGATCTTGATTACTTCTTTCTGTCTAGAGCTTTTTAGGTCAGATTCTGTTTTACCAGTACCTTTAAATGGATGGTTAGGTTATTGACTTGGACTCTCTCTGCCTTTGTTATGAAAGCATTTAGTGCAGTGAATTGCTCTCCAAGGACGGCTTTCATTGTGTCCCATACTTTTTGGTACAATGTGTTCTCATTGTCATTCAACCCTACAAATTTTTCAATTTCATTTTTTGTTTAATCCACTAAACATTTATTGTTTAAAAGTGTGTTGTTCAGTCTCCAGGAGCTGATGAAGTTCCTGTCACATTTCTTGTTGTTAATTTGTAGCTTTATTGCATTGTGGTTTGATATCATACAAGAAATTATGTCAATCTTTCTAAATATATGGAGCCATGGTTAATGGCCCAGTATATGATCTATTTTGGTGAATGTTCCATGGGATACTGAGAATGTATATTCTGTAGATCATGGGTAGAATGTTCTGTAGATATCCGTTAGGCCTAGTTAATCTGCGGTTTTGTTGAGCTCTCTTACTTCTCTACTGACTTTATGTTTGGATGATCTATTTATTGCTGGTAGTTGAGTACTGAAGTCCCCAACTATGATGGTGTTGGTGTTTATTTTTGTTTTTTTTTGTCAAGTATATTTTGTTTTATGAATTGTGGAACACCTGTGTTTGGTGCATAAAGATTGATGATTGTGATATATTCTTGTTGGATCATTTCCTTGATAAGTAAGACATGGCCTTCTTTGTCTTTTTTGATTACTTTTGGTTTGAAGTCTATTCTATCCAACATTAGTATTAGTAATGCCTGCTTGTTTCCAATTTCCATTTGATTGGAATATCATTTCCCACTGTTTCACCCAGAGAAGGTGTCTGTCATTAGTGGTGACATGGGTTTCTTGAAGACAACAGATTGTGGAGCCTACTTTTCTGATCCATTCTGTTACATTGTGTCTCTTGATGGGTGAAATAAGGCCATTAATTTTTAAGGCAATAACTGTGAGCTTATATTTAATCCCAGTCATATTGTCATCCTTTGTGTGGTTGGTTGTTATCTTGGACATTGCAGTGTCTGTGCCTTCTCTGGGTTTGGTTATTGTGTCCTGCTTCTAGTAGGATCTTGATGCTTTTTTTTTTTTTTTTCATTCTTCTGTGTTGAGATTTCCCTGAAATACTCTCTGTAGGTTTGGCTTTGTATTCATATAGTTATAGAGCTGACAAAAGTCATCATGGAAAGTTTTTCTTTTGCCAGCTAATATGAGGGATACTTTTTCTGGGCAGAGTAGTTTAAGTTGGAAACCATAGGTTCTTAAAATTTTCAGTGTTCCATTCTAGACCCTTCTGCTTTCAGGGTTTCCATTGAGAAGTCTGAGGTAATTCTGAAGGGGTTACCTCTATATGTAATGTGTTGTTTCTCTTTTGCTACTTTTAGGACTTTCTCTTAATTTTCAATGTTTAGAATCATATATATATATACTTACAGACAACAAACCATGGCATTTCCCTCTCCTCCCTTACTTTCCCCTTCTTAACTCTGCTTTCTGTAATATCCCCTCCCTCTCCATTAGTCTCTCTTTTAATTTGATGCCATCATCTTTTTCTCCTATTATGAGGGTCTTATGTGAGTATTGCTAGGCACTGCGAGGTCTTGGATATCGAGGCCAAATTCAGTCTGGACAGTTGGATGTAAGGAGTGGTACCATCCTTTGGCTCTTACATTTTTTGCACCACCTCTTCTGCAATAAACCCTGAGTATGGTTCGAGGGTATGAGATGTTTCAGTGCTGGACACTCTACCATCTTTCTTCACAGCACTGTGTTACCTTTCAAGTCATCCCAATGGTCATCATCATCTGAAAGTATAAGTTTCTCTAACCAGAAGTAACAGTAGCATTAATATATAAGTATGAGCATTAAGTGCAGTGCTTTCAGGGAAATTTCATGAGAGTTATATATGCATTTATCCAGACGAGAGCAGGCTTTATACCCCTAAGGTTCATGACCTCACTTGCCATTTGCTTTTGATTAGGTTTTCAGTACCAGGCATGTATTCTGTCCCACAGAGTAGGCCTTCAGTCCAATTAGAGAGCAGTTGGTTTCTCCCAGAGAAGACATGCCATTATTGCACTCATTCAGTCATTTGGCCTGCCTGGCCAAACTTGAGGTTTCCAGTGTCCACTGTTTTCACCGCTGATGACCTCTGTCTCCCATAAGACTGTATACACTGCAGCTTTTTCCAGATTTCAGTTTCCTGGGCTACATGAAGAAGGTTATATGCTCAGCACCAACTTGATTTCTCAGTTACTTGCCTCTCAGGCATGTGAAGTCTTCAGCAATAGGGTCTTCCATCTCTTTCTCATGGGGAACCAAGGGCCTTGTCAATAGCCTATAATATATTTGGGCAACAGGGACCTCCCTGGCCAATGACTCATTGGAAGGTATCCTATCCCTGGTACTGAAAATTTCCTAGTAATAATCTATGGCATCTAGATATGCCAATATTTAAGAGAGTAGATTTTCATATGTCTTACTCAGAATATCTTTTTGTATTTTTATTGACCCTCCCACCCACCTTTCTTTTATAAAATTTCTTCCACTGACCTTGCTGAGACCTTTCCCCTCCCTGTAATCTGTTTTTCTATGTACATATATACAATAACATTTTCTTAATACCTTCTGTCTCCACTCTCCCTTACAGCCTTTTTCTAGCTTATGGGCCTCTGCTATGGATTTTTGGTTCCAGATCACACACAAGTCTATACATTTTTAGCTATGATCCACATATAAGAGAGAACATGAGGCATTTCGCTTTCTGGGTCTGGGTTACTGCACTCAGTATAATTGCCAGATCCTTCTATTTCCCTGCAAATTTAATAATTTCACTTTTCTTTACTGCTGAATAGAACTCCATTGTGTAGATGTAGCACATTTTATTATCCATATATCTGTGGATGGAGATCTTGGCTGGATCCATTTCCTAGCTATTGTGAAAAGAGCAGCAGTAAACATGGTTGTGAAAGTATCTCTAAAATAGTGAGACAAGTCATTAGGATATATGCCAAGGAGTGCTATAGCTGGATCATATGGCAAATCTATATTTATCTGTCTCAAAAAACTCCACACTGATTTCCACAATGGTTATACCATATTACATTCCCACGTACAGTGCAGAAATGTTCCTCTTTGCCACATCCTCACCAACATTTATTGTCATTTGTTTCCTTGATGGTAGCCATTCTGATGGGAAAGAGATGAATCTCAAGGTAGTTTTAATTTGCATTTCCCTGATGGCTAAGAATGTACAACACTTTTTTAGATATTTATATGCCATCTGTAGTCCTTCCAGTGAGAATTCTCTATTTAGTTCCATAGCCCATTTTTTGATTGGGTTGTTTGATTTTTTGTTGTTATATTTTTTGAGTTCTTTGTATATTCTGAATATTAATTCTCTGTCAGATGTGTAGCTGGCAAAGATTTTCTCTCATTCTGTAGATTGTCTCTTTGCTCTATTCACAGTGTCCTTTGGCTGTACAAAAGCTTCGTAATTTCATGAGATCCCAGTAGTTGATTAATGGTTTTATTTTCTGAGCAATTGGGGTTATATTCAGCAAGTCATTACCTATGCCAATATGTTGAAGGGTTTCCCCTGCCTTTTCCTCTATCAATTTCAGAGTTTCAGGTAAGATATTAAGGTCCCTGATCCATTTGCATTTGTTTCTTGTGAATGGAGAAAGACAATGATCTATTTTCATCTTTCTGCATATAGATATCCAGTTTTCCCAACATCACTTGTTGAAGAGGCTGTCTTTTCTCCAATGAATATTTTTGGCATTTTTGTTAAAAATCAGATGGCTGTAGCTGCCTAGATTAACATCTGGGTCTTCTATTCTTTTCAGTTGATCTACATATCTGTCTTTGTGCCAATACCATGCTGGTTTTGTTACGATAGCTTTGTAATATAGCTTAAAATCGGGTATGCTCAAAATCTTTTGGCTATTTGACTTTTTTGTGCTTCCAAATGAATTTTAGGATTTTTTTTTTATTCCTTTGAAGAATGCCATTGGAATTTTAATGGGGATTGCATTAAATGTGTAGATTGCTATTTGTAAGATTGACATTTTCACAATATTGATTCTTCCAATCCAAGAACATGGGATGTCTTTCCATATCCTTGTGTCTTCTGCAATTTCTTGCTTGAGTGTTTTAAAGATCTCATTGTAGAGCTCCTTTATTTCCTTAGTAAAGTTCATTCCAAGGTACTTTTTTTTGTTTTCTGAGGCCATTGTGAATGGAAGAGATTCCCTGATTTCATTCTCTGCATGCTTCTTTAATTATATAGGAAAGTTACTGATTTTTGTATATTTATTTTGTTTCCTGCTACATTGCTAAAAATCTTTATCAGCTCTAACAGTTTGCTGGGAAAATTTTTAGGATCTTTTATGTACAGTCATATCATCTGAAAATAATGATGATTTGATGTCTTCCTTTCCAATTTTTATCCCTTTTATGAGTGTCTCTTGCCTTATTACTATACCTAAGACTTCCAGTGAAAGGCCCAAGAATTCAGAAGCCCAGAAATACTATCACGCTCCAAAGGGAGCTGAAGCGGGCCCCTGCATACCTCAAACTCCAGGCTTTACTCTCTGTTGAAAGCAAGTAAAGAATCCCTCTTCTCATTATATCAGAGCCTGCTCCTAATATAAAACTAGGTAAAAAGGGCATGAGATAGCCCTCAAGGATGGGAAATAAGTAATGAAGTGAACCACTTATTTGGTTTCTGTAAATAGCCTGCACCATAAGCCTTAAGAGCCCACACTGTAAGCCTTAGTAGCTCGCACCATAAGCTGTAGCAGCCTGCCTCAGACCACCAAGGTCATAGGAGGCTGATACCACACTCTGCTACTGCCACCCAAGGACCTGTGCAAATGCTTACCACCAAGGTCATAAGAGAATGATTGGTCCATGAGGGGCTTGAACAAATTAAACTAATTGGCTTAGAAATTATGGGGTGGCACAAACTGACTGGCTCGCACCCCGCGGGCTCCTGATGTTAAAAAAATGATTGGTCTAATGCACAGGCTTTGTTAAAAACCCTATAAAAACTGTCCCGTTCCTGCATTCGGGGCTCTGCAGTCCTCTACCCCTGTGCGGTGTACAACTGTGGGCCCCAGCGCACTTGGAATAAAATCCTCTTGCAGTTTGCTTCAAGACCGCTTCTCGTGAGTGATTTGGGGTGTCGCCATATCCGGGCAGAGCGTGGGGTCCCCCTCCTGAGGTTCCTTCACCAGTACTATATTAAATTAAAGTGGGGACAGTGGACACCCTTGTTTTGTTCTTTCATTTAGTGGAAAAGCTTCAAGTCTTCACCATTTAGTTTTATGTTGACTGTAGGTTTGTCATAAATAGCTTTTATTATTAATGTTGGTTTGAAGCCTATCCTGTCAGATATTAGGATAACTACTACTTCTTGCTTCTTATGACCATTTGCTTGAAATGTCATTATCCATCCTTTCACCCTAAAGCCACGTCTATCTTTTATTGAAAGATGGGTCTTTCTGGAGGCAACAAATGGCAGGATCCTGCCTTTTAATGCAGTCTGCAACTCTGTGTCTATTGGATGGTGTATTGAAGCCATTGATATTAAGAGTTATTCAAAGGTATGCATTTATTCTCACCATTCTTCTTATTTTCTAGTGTTTCCTGTTTTACTTTACTCATTTGTTTTAACTGGTATTTATGTGTGTGTTTTTTTCTATTTCTTCCTATGTGTGTTTTGCTTTTTCTTCAGCATTAAGAATTCCTTCAAATATTTTCTGTAAAGATGGCTTAGTTGTCACAAATTCCTTTAGCATGTTTATGTTGTGTAATATCCTTATTTTGCCAACAATTTGGATAGATAGCATTTCAGGATAAGGTAATCTTGGTTCACAGTTGTTATCTTTCAGAACTTGAAATACATCATTCCAAGCCCTCTATCTTTCAAAGTTTATGTTGAATAATCTGCAGTTATTCTGATATGCTTGCCTTTGTAGGTGACTTGCTTTTTCTCTCTAACCACTTTCAATATATTTTCTTTGGTTTGTGTGTTTAGTAGTTTAATTATAACATGACAAGGAAAGGTTCTTTCTAGAGTTTGTCTCTTTGGTGTTCTAAAAGCTTCTTGTATCTGAATCAGCATTTCTTTCCCAATTTGAAGAAATTTTTCTTCTATGATTTTGTTGAAAACACCTACTAAACCTCTGGATTGAAATTCTTCTCCTTCTGTTATACCGTGAATTTTTATGTTTGATCTTTTCATAGTGTTCCGGATATCTTGAAATTCACATTTATACCTTGCTATTAGCTTGTCTTCCTCTTTGTTGGACTGTATTAAATCTACCAACTGGTCTTCTAGTTTAGATATTCTGTTCTCTCCTTCATCCATTGTACTGGAGAGACTTTCCACACAGTTTTTTATTTCATTGACTGTATTCTTCAGAGCCAGCATTTCAGCCTGATTTTACTTCAGTATTTCTGTTCCCTTACTCATGTCTTGTAATGACCTCTTTATTTAGTTAAGCTGTTTTCCTGTGTTCTCTTTTAGAAGTTTATTTTCATCTTTAATTCCTTTGTCTTCTTCTTTGATTCCCTTCATTTCTTTTCTGTTTTCTTTGATCATAGATAACATCATTTTCTAGAAATCTTTGTCAGGCATTTCATCTAATACAGTTTCATTGGTGATCATTTATGATGGATTTGTAGTTTTTGGTGGGACTGTGTAGCAGACAGCTGCAGGTTCGCTGAGATGAACTTCCAGACCAGGCACAGTTATGGAGGAAGGGATATTTCTTGAAGCTTACAGATCCAGGGGAAATTCCATAATGGCAGAAGAAGCTGGCCTGCCTTCACAGAACCAAGCAGAGAGAGAGAAGCACAAGCCAAAAGTCAAAAGCCACACAGCACACTTCAGGAACTCCAGCTAGGCACATTTTGCATATCTTTAGATTGAAACCTGGAACCCACCACCACACCTTCAGAGCCACCCAGTCACATTGCCTCCAGCCAGGTGACTGCAGATGCACTCTACAAACAAATAAACAACTGAATTTATTGGGGGCCATCTATTCAAACCACCACAGGCTGTATTATCTTGATTCTTTGACTTTCCTGTATTATATTATAGTGACTTTTGCATCCTGAATTGATTTGAGGCTTGGGTTTTCTACTTCTCTGCAGTGTTCCCAGACATGCCAATCGACCTCTATATACCTTGGAATATGAGTTCAAGGTGCCAGGTGTAGATCTTGTTCCCCCAATCAAGCCATAGAAATAATCCTAGGTGTTGAGCTTGCTTGATAAGCAAGTATTCTAGAGAACTGGGTAGAATAATTTACTGGCAAATTCTAAACATCAACCAAGAAACATACACAATCAATAAAAATCAGCACAAAGTATATAATTGTGTGTATTAAAACAAACTCTTATATGGAGCTAAAATTCCTAAGGATGTATGTTATTTTACACCCTTAATATTGTCAGTCAGGAGGTGGAGATTTCTGTTCTGACCTGGGTTCCAGGTCAACCTGCATCTGGATCAGACCCTGCCCCCAAAAATGACTGAAGCAAAAAACAAAGGCCCTATATATATGAAAACACCAAAGGCAACAATATTCAACCCCCAAATACAGGTTATTTTTAAATGGTAAACCCAGCCAAGGATATATACCCCACACACTGCCCTGACAAAAAAAGAGAGATTAGCTGTTTAAGGATTGTGTACCTGTTTTTTTTTTTTTTTTTTTTTTTTTTTTTTTTTTTTTTTTGTTGGTTAGCCTCAGTCCTTTTGGGGTAGCTTCTAATCTCACAAGTGCTGAGTGCCCACCTTGTTCCCTCTATGTTGTGCTGTAAAGCTGTACTTCTGATCTGCTCTGCTGGGTGTGCTGCCACTGGGGGCTGAATGCCTAGCTAAAGTTTGGCAACCTGTCTCTGGCCAGCTATGACACAGCAGGGCACCAGATTGCCTCTGGCCTGCTACTTCTGCAAAAAAGTTAGAGTTCCCATGTGCGCTTAGAACCAATCATTTCAAAAGTCACTATATGCTATTGGCCCTTACACCTCATCCTTTCCTGAGATCCCCATCTTTGTTCTCAACATTATATAGGCAACCACCTGTAACAATAAAGTAAGATCCTGCTTCAACAAGTCTCCAGACTCAGTGGTTTTTCTCCAGTGACTAGGAGAGGTTCTGAGTCATCAACACTCACCATCCCGCTCAGCCCCAGGAAGAGACTGGTGGGACCAGCGCTCCTACAGCCTTACCAGCCAGTGAGCCCGGCACCTATACTCTTTCACTTTTCAGAAGAAGAGTGTATTTTGCTTAAATACCTCCCTAGGCTGGTTTGTTGTGGCTCCTATGCTGCCACCTTACCCAGAAGTCCCAATGTTTAGAGTTTTAATGATAATGTCTTGGAGAGTTTCTCCTTTGGTTCAGTCTGTTTGGAATTCTATTAGCTTCTTGTATCTTGATGGGACTCTCTTTTTTAAATTTTTTGGTTGTTGTTTATTCTTACTCGTTTATTTGAGTGCTGCAGAGAGAGAGACAGAGAAAGAGAGACAGACAGAGAGAGAGAGAGAGAATAGATGCACAGGGCTTCCAGCCACTGCAAACGAACTCCAGATGTGTGCACCCCCTTGTGCATCTGACTAATGTGGGTCCTGGGGAATTGAGCTTCAAACTGGGGTCCTTAGGCTTCACAGACAAGCACTTAACTGCTAAGCCATCTCTCTAGCCCAGGACTCTCTTTGGAGAGGATAGGAAATTTTCTTTGATAATTTTATTGAATAAGTTCTCCATGCCTTTGGTCTGAATTTCTTCCTCTTCTGGTATATCCATGGTCTGAATGTTAGGGCATGTAAGTGTATCCAATTGTTCCCTCATATTCTTTTCACAAAAATTTTTGAACTTGTTCTAATTTTTGGATTCATGAACTGTTTCTTCTGTCTTTTCTTCCAGTTCTGAGGTTCTGTCCTCAGACTGACTCTGTTCTTGGGAGTTGCTATAAAGGTTTTGTCTTGTTCAATTTGGCTCATATTTTTTATTGCCCTTTTCTGTATAGTATCCATCTCTAGGTCAAGTTCCCTTTTCAGGTCATTTTTTGATTTTCTATTTCTTTGTATTTCTTTATTTCTATTTTCTATTTTTAATAATTAACAACTTCTATGATTGTAAACAATATCCCGTGGTAATTCCCTTCCTTCCTCCACTTTCCATTTGAACCTCCACTCTCCATCATATCCCCTCCCCCTCGTAATCAGTCTCTCTTATTTTGATGTCATCTTTTCCTCCTATTATGATGGTCTTGGGTAGGTAGTGTCGCACACTGTGAGGTCATGAATATCCAGGCCATTTTGTGTCTGTAAAAGCATGTTCTGAGGAATGCTACCCTTCCTTTGGCTCTTACATTCTTTCTGCCACCTCTTCTGCAATGGACCCTGAGCCTTGGAAGGTGTAATAGACAAACTGCAGTGCTGAGCACTCCTTTGTCACTTCTTCTCAGCACTGCGATGCCTTCTGAGTCATTCCAAAGGTCACTGCTATCTGAAAAGAGAGTGTTTTCTAATGATAAAATAAGAGTAGCATTAACATATGGATATAAGCATTAAGAGAAGTGCTTATTGGGCAGTTTGAATAGCATAATTATATACATTTAGCCAGACAGTAGCAGACATTACACCCCTAGGTCTCCTGACTACCCCTGTTACAGGTTTTCAGTATCATGGATATTCCCTCCTATGGAGCAGGCCTCCAGTCAAATTAGAAGGCAGTTGGTTTCCATCATAAGAGACGTGCCACTATTGCACCCGTTGGCTTATTTGGCATGGTTGGCCAAATATAAGTCTTGCAGTATCCACTGTGGAATATCTTCGCTGGTGATTTCTTTCAGTGCCAGGGATGAAATACCTTCCAGTGCATTGTTGGCCAGGGAGGTAACTGATGCCCCCAAATCATTACAGGCCATTGCTGAGGCCCTTAGTTTCCTGCAAGGAATAGATGGTAAGGCCCTATTGCTGAAGACTCCACATACTTGGGCTGCAAGATCACTGAGAAATCCTGCTGTAAATGAGCTTAAAACATCCTCCATGGAGACAAGCTGACAGGAAGCTTGAAAAAGCCACACTTTCTGATTTTCTTTTTCTTTTTTTAATTAGTTTTGTACTCAGCAAATACAGCCAATTTGGTACCATTGTTAGGCTCATCCATGTCCTACCCCCTCCCCCTGGCCCCTCCTTGTTGAGGTATATGGGCCATGCATTCTGGAGTTAGCCCACAGTTATGTGTGGGATAAATGTCTCTGCATATTATGACCCAACATGTGGCTCTGACATTCTTTCCACCTCCTCTTCCACAAAATTTCCCTGAGCCATGTTGGGTTCACTTTTGGTCTGCTTCAGTGATGAGGTGTTGGGAGCCTCTGGGTCTCTGGATCTCTGATTTGATAGGAGTTGATTTTTCTCTGTGTTGATCTCCTTAATCCTTGTGCTGGTACCCAGTTCACCAAGAAAACAGCATCCTTGCTTGTTTCATCAATTGTTCTTAGTTTCAGCTGGGGCCCTTTTGAGGTATGATTGGGTGGCTCTCTCCTTAGGATCTATATCTATCTGAAAAAAGAGAAGCAGATTCTCCAATGGAGAGTAAGTTTCACCAGACAAATGAGATAACCCTTACTTTTTAATAGAAAATTTAATAGGTGTAGGCCCTCTTGTAGCCCACGATTGGTAGTAGCTTGTTAACGGAGAGCAGGCTTATGTTTGGATAGGTTTCTGACTTGTTTTCCAGATCCAGCTATGGGTACCGTCCCACTGAGGGGATCAGTTAGCCGAATCAAGAGCACTTGGTTTCCCACCATGGCTGTGTGCCACTATTGCACTTGTGTGAGCATCACGACAGATTATTTACTGCTAAGTAGGTGAGATCATGAGTTGCTTGGACAAATATTGGTCATTTTCCCCCAGTCACCCATGTAGCACCTTGTGGCACTAGACACACTGATTGGGTACTGACTCTCTTCTAGCTTCCAGTCATGCCATTCCATTTTACGTGTTGACCATATAAGATGTCTTCAGCAATAGGGTCTTACCACTAACCTTTGGTAGGTCATCAAGTACTCTGACAGAAATCTGTCTTTCTTTTATTAAATCTTGTGGGCCTGTCTAACCAAAAGCTCATTGTGGATGATAGCCACGTGCTGGTACTGGGAATTACAGGTCAGTGCCCACTAAGAAAAGGAAGAAAAAGATAACTAATATAAAAGAGTTAGAGAGAAGGTGGGGAAAGGGAGATAAGCTGTAGAAGATTAAGGTCAGTCTTCATCATACTCTCTCCAGTGTCTTGTGGCTCAGATTTTCCCAAAAGGGCCTGGTGAAGGTTTAGCCATTTGGCCTGCCTTTTAGGATGTAGAATTTTGTGGTACCATTGCCTTTGGGTCTATATTTGTGTTTCCCACCCCATGAATTGCCCTCCCCACCCATCCTATCATCTAGTCCATGAGAGTCTTGCTGGGTATGTAAGGCATCTTGACTAGATTCAGGTTAGGAGCTGTAGATGAGTGAGACTATGTGTGACTTTTTTTTTTTGTTGTTATTGGGTAAGTTCACTGAGAATGATCTGTTCCAGGTTCAACCATTTTTCCTCAAATTTCATTGTGTCATTTTTTCCTTATTGCTGTATAGAATTCCATTGTGTAGATATACCACATCTTAGTTATCCATTCTTCTAGTGATGTACATCTGGATTGATTCCAGCTCTTAGCTATTACAAATTGAGCCACTACAAACATGGTTGAGCATATCTCTCTCGCCTATGGTTTGAAGGTTTTAGGGTAGATGCCCAGTAAGGGAATAACTGTGTCTGTAGGTACCTCTATAGTCAGCTTTTTCAGGAGTCTCAATATTGCTTTCTGAAGTGGTGGTACAACCTTTCATTCCCACCAACAGTGGATGAGTGTTCCTACTTCTCCACATCCTCAACAGCATTTATTTTCATTTGATTTTTTGATGTTTGCTATCCTTGTTGGGGTAAGGTGGAAACTCATAGTTGCTTTAATTTTCATTTCCCTGATGATTAGGGATGATGAGCATTTTCTTAAGTGTGTGATTGTGATTTGTATTTCTTCCTCTGTGAACTACCTGTTCAGCTCTTTGCCCCATTTTGTGAGTCAGCTGTTTGGCTTTTTACTGTTTAGATTTTTGAGTTCTTTGTAGATTCTAGTGATTATGCCTCTGTCAGTTGGATAACCAGCCAATATTTTCTACCATTCTGTGGGTAATCTATTGGCTTTGCTTACTGTATGCTTGTCTGTAAAGAAACTCTTCAGCTTCATGTGATCCCATTGCTTGAGTGACTGTTTAATATCATGAGCTACTGGGGTTTGGTTCAGGAAGTCTTTTTCCATTCCTATGTCATGGAAAGTACTTCCCATGTTTTCTTCCAGTAGTAGTCTAGTTTATGGTCTTATATTGAGGTCTTTGATCCATTTGGACTTGAGTGTAGTGCATGGTGAAATGTGTGGGTCAAGTTTCAATTTCCTGCACATGGTTATCCAATTTCTCCAGCACCATTTGTTGAAGATGCTGTCTTTTTTCCAACCTATATTGTTAGGGCCTTTGTCAAATATCAAGTAGCTATAGTTGCTTGACCCAAAGTCCGGGTCCTCAAGTCTATTCCATTGGTATATACTCCTGTTTTTATTCCAGTACCATGCTGTTTTTATTACTATGACTTTTTAATATAGCTTTAGATCAGGTATGGTGATGCCTCCAGAGGTATTTCTGTTGCTAAGGATATGTTTGGATATGCAAGGCCTTCTGCCTTTCCATATGAAATTTGAGATCATTTTTTTTTCTATCTCTGTGAAGAACACTCTAGGGATTTTAATTGGAATTGCATTAAATCTATATATTGCCTTTGACAGGATTGCCATCTTCACAATGTTAATTCTGCCTATCCAGGAGCATGGGAGATCTTTCCATTTTCTCAAGTCCTCCTCAATTTCTTTTTGGGGTGTTTTTATGTTTTCATGATTTTCTTAATGCTTCTTGGAATTCATCCTTTCATTTACTCATGTCTTCATTGAGCTTAGCTAGCTGCTTATTGACGTCCTCTTTTTGGGGGGGTCTACTTCATATCACTTATCTGTTTGGAAGACTCCATTTTTTTTTTGTTGTTGTTGTTTCTATTAGGCCCAACCTAGCAAGGACAGCAAGGACCCTGGTGGGGACCTGGAGACTTGGTGGAAGAGCTCATGGTGGTGTGGGGGGGGGGGTGACTGTGCGGTCTGGTGGTGCAGCAAAGCAGGGGAATAGGACTGTGCAATCTGGTGGTATGGCAGGGCAAAGTAAGTGGATAGGCAACAAATTAAAATTTTTATTTTTCTTATACTAAATATGAAAAGAAATGACCAGAGTTAAGAGGGTTAATACAGGTGCTCCTTGACTTACTATGGGTTACATCCTGATAAGTCCATTGTAAGATGAAAATACCTTAAGTCAAAAATACATTAAATCTGAGGATTCCACTTTTCAATATGTCTGATCTTGGCTACTTTCCATAGAGAAAATGAGTCCTCTTTTTCAGCCTTGCTCCTGGTAACAGAAGAAAGGGCTTCTTTAGTGGCTCTCTGCCTGTGTGGGTGGGTGGCCAGGGTGCACCTGCCCATGGCCAATTTCCTGCTAATGAACATGCTGTTTGTATTGTATTAGGATACCAGGCTGTTTAGTGATTTAAAAAATGAAATTTGTGTCACAAAAAGTGCATTAAAGCTACCATGTGTTGAGTAGCTCTGCTTCACTATGTCCTTCTCTGCCATGATTCTATTCCTCACCACAGTACAGCAGTATTGGGTCAAAGAAATGAGCAGAAACCAGTAAGCAATAAGAAGAGTGAAATAAAGTGGTCAAGGGAGGGTTAGCTTTGTCATGCTGCAGCCAAACTCACTAGCATCCATTCTATGCATAGACAGTGATTCCTCTGACATTCAGGAATCAGTTCCTCTATCAATCAAATCTGTGGAATAATCATTTATTCAACTCTCTGATTTTCCTAGGAAAAATAGTAAAAATCCTACAGCTAAAGCGGTGGTTCTTGCCTTTTTTTCCCTGGTATCTGGAGTGCAGCTAGGCGGTCACCATCTTCTCTTTGGGGATTTCTTAAGAAGCTAGGAAATGATCTATTGATACTTTCAGACCATAGACAGCTTCTGAAATTCTGGAGGAGAAAAGGAGTACCCTATAGCAGCAGAAGTGCTGAAGAATACTAAGATAAGACATGGGCTAATAATGACTCCATCAGTTATGAGACAAACTAGTTTCTCCAGGATAATATTAAAGTGATTCTCAATTTCCTTAGCATATAGCTCAACACATTGTTCAACATAGACCTGAAGATGTTAGAGGAAAAAGACCCAGAATTTACCAGCCAGAGAGTTAAGGCAGGGTGAGACAAAGATGTCATAGATAAGTCTGTATGAGAGGAGGAGGGTCAATTTATGGACATAGTAGTCAACATTCAGGTAGCATGTCTCTGGCATCCAAACTCCAAAGGCTAAGCTCCTGTCTACTTCTCTATTCCATGGCAGCAAAATCCCAGAATGTAGGGAGAACTATTTTCCTATTTAACTTCTAACTACAAAAGGATCATAATCTGTCCCAAGTCTTAGTATGAAAACAGTGCACAGTCAGGTAATCCAATGTACTTATAGATCCTCTGGGCCCTGGAGGTACATTCAGATGGCTGTTTTTACATAATTGGGATAGCCACCAATGTCTCTATTTCTGGAGCCATGTGGTCCACACATTCAATAAGTTTCACTGATGATGACAGAAAGGTTTTCTCATAAGCTTGACCAAAATTCTGAGCACATAAAGCCTTGCTGAGGGACTGACTATATCCTGAAACATAACTTCTTGCCTGACAAAAGGCTGGCTTTAACAAAGTCCAGGAGGACTTCAGCCAAGCCAGTAACCCTCAGAAAGTGGTCAGTGTACCTTCAATTTACATGAATTATTTTAGTCCACAATTTGTACCTATGATAGCTTGTTTACCAATTTTCTTTTTGATAATTGTCTGAGTTGTTCTAAGTTTTTCCCAGTACTAACAAGGCTGCAATGAACATTAACCCCCTTGGAGGAGTGTCAGAGTACAGGACTGTGCACACTTCTCATTTGAATAGATAGCATCTCCCTGGCTTCTGGAGGAATGAACAGTCTGTGCCATCAGCAGTGCAAGGCTTCTGTTAATGCCTTTGCTTTTATCTATGTGTCACTTTTGTAAACTAACAAATTAATACACGTAATACCAGAAACAATATCACAGACATGATGAGAAGTAAATACATTCATGTCTCATTGTTGGAAACAATAACAGAGTGCTTGTGGCCAAAATCAATGCAGAAACATGCCTTGCTGATCCAGATCCTAAAGTCATGGAGAGATCATTTGAAATTAGAGTTCTGTAAAGAACTGAGTAGTTACTGAAATCTCAGCCCTTTTAACTCATCAATTATCAACTAAAGTTCAATTATCCAAATTCCTCCTTATTTTTACATGTCTTGATAGTTGATTTATTTGCAGTGCTGCATGCTATTCCTTCCTGGATGTACCACAATTGACTTATTCACTCCTCTACAAAAGAACGTCTTGGTTACCTCTAATTTTAAGCAAGTATTAGTAAGGCTTTCACAAATGCCCATGTTCAGGATTTTATTATGATTTTAGCTAAGAAATAAAGGAGCACAATGACTATATAACATGGTAATACCAGCATATTGAATTTTTTTAAAAAATAAAAAAATCTCCCTTCCAAAGTGACTTTTTTTCACAGTTATTGTTGCTATCCATGTTCTGGATTTGGACCATTCTTGTAGGTAAGTTGTAACTATTGGATTTTAGAATGTCAAAACCAGAACACTGGCACTGATTAATTGGTGAGAAAGAAATCTGATTTTGAGGAATTTATGTCATCTTAGGTTTGAGTCTCTTATTAGTTGGGACTGTTAAGAATTTCACCAGGTTATACATGTTTGAGCGCTAGGTTTTCTTATAGACTTAACTGGTGCTTCTAAGATTCAGACCTTGAATCTGAGTTTAGCTGAATTAGGACATCATCCTTGGGCTGGAGAGAATGGTTTAGTGTTTAAAGTGCTTGCCTGGAAAGTCAAAGTACCCAGGATCAATTCCTCAGGACTCATGTAAGCAACCTGCACAAGGTGGTGCATGTCTGGAGTTCGTTTGCAATGGATAGAGGCCCTGGAATGTCAGTCTTTCTCTCTTTCTGTCTCTCTGTTCATCTATCTATCTATCTACCTTTCTATCTATCTGTCTCTCTCTCTCTAATAAATCAATAGTTTAAAAAAATCTTTTATTTTTTTAAAAAAGAAGTCAGCTTCTATAGGTAGGTCTATGGCATGTTTGTTACAAAGTAACAAAAAGCACCTGTAAAAGATGTACAACACAATTTGTTCCATGGCTGAGCAAAACACCCCAAGGTCTCAAGAATATTATAAGCTATCTGTACATATATTGGATAAATGCATAGGACGGTGGTTGAATAAGACTAGAGGTCCACTGTGAAACATGAGGACTCTAGGTAATAAAATTGTATTCTAGATAATATTCATACTGAATGTGTAGGTTTTAACTACTCTTGCCACAAATAAAATAAAATAATGTGAGAAAGCTGATATGCTAATTTGCTTTAGTAATATTTTCACTATATGAATCTCATTAACTTTGTGCTGCAAACTTTTAAAAATATATAAAAATATTATTTTAGGGTACTAAACAGATGGATGAGTGGTTAAGGCACTTGCATGCAAAGCCTACAGACCCAGGTTTGATTTCCCAGAACCCATGTAAGCCAGATGCACAAGATGGCCCATGCATCTGGAAATGGTTTGGGGTTGCTAGAGATGCTAGCATGCCCATTCTCTCTTTTTCTCTCTCTCCCTGCCTCTCTCTCTCTCTCTCTCTCTCTCTCTCTCTCTCTCTCTCTCTCTGTTTCTCAAATAAATAAAATAAATTTTTAAAAATTATTCAAAAATATTATGTTTTAAAGTATATAGGAAAAGTTTGGAAGACTCTATATCAAACTCAAAAAACTGCTTCCTTTGGTAAACAAGACAGATGACTTTAAAAGAGTTTCTTTCTGTTTTTTTTTCTTTCTGTTTTTTTTTTTTTATAAAGAAGGATTGTTTCCATATTTTACTTATAGAAGAAAACTGAAATATGAGATGATTTTAAATTTAGAGATAACTACATATAAGCCAGTGACTTGGAATCAGTAAGGAAAGCTATGATACAGAATAAGAAATAATCAAGTCATTGGATTCTTTTGGCATTGAGTTATTACAATTGTACCTAACTGACCTCTAGGTTCTTTAGCCAAGACCAAAGAGGAAAACTAGAGGAAGACATTCATCCACAAAGTAAGCCTCAATAAAATGACTGAAGTCATGCAAAGTATATCCTGTGATCAAAGAGAAGTAAATCAGATATCAATGTCAGAAGTGCCTTTTGAAATTTCATAAATATATTAAAATTAGTACTATACCAAGAAACCAAATTAACCAAAGACAAAGAGCCAAGGGAAAATTTAAAAATATTTTTAGGTGAAGGAAGTTAAAGAAATGACATATCAAAGTCTATGGGACATGGGAAAGTAATACTTATTGGGAAAAATAAAGCTTTAAGTACATATTTTTGAAGCATGATCTCAAAATCAGTAACTAAGTCTTCTATCTTAAGCAAAAAATGGAAGCAAGTAAAACTGAAATAAAACAATAGACAGGAAAAAAAACTAGAGTTGAACTATATGAAATGGAAAATAGGAAAGCAATAGTAAAAAATCAATAAAACCCAAAAGTTAATTGTTTGAAAAAACTAACAAGATAAATAAATCTTACTAAAAGAAAAAAAGGCAAATAAATTGATAAAATTAGGAATGAAAGGACATCACTGCCTGACTTACAGAAGTAGGGAGGTTTTCATTAATAATTGCATGTTGAAGCCAGGCATGGTGGCACATGCCTTTAATCCCAACACTCGGGAGGCAGAGGTAGGAGGATCGCCATGAGTTTAAGGCTACCCTGAGACTACATAGTTAATTCCAGGTCAGCCTGGACCAAAGTGAGACCCTACCTCAAAAAAAAAGAAAAAAGATTCGCCTCAAATAAAGTCTTTCCTATTCAATTCCACCACATATTTTAAGAAGAATTAACATATAAACTTTATAAACTCTGTCAACAATGCAAGAAGAGATTTATCCATACTCAGGGAAACATTACCAAAGCCAGATAACAATACCCATTTGAATTGCAAAATATTGTCCCCCTATTACCAAGGTGGAATTTGCACCAGGAATTCAAGGTTGATTTCATATATGAAAATAAGCATAATATACTATAAGAAGCAAAGACCAAGAAAAAAATCATGGGCATAAAAACACATTTAATAAACTTAGTACTTTATAATGATAAAATTACACACACAAAGCCTAGGAATTTCCTCAAGTTGATAAGGATATGTAAGAAAAAAATTAATATTATATTTAATGATAAATACTGGGTACTTTCTCTTAAGATCAGTTTGAAGACAAGAAATCTCACATCTCTATTTCTTTCCAAAATGAAGCTTGGGACTCTAGCCAGAGGAATTTAATAACAAAAAGACAAAAAAAATCAACCAAATTTCAGAATATGTTATTAATCTTCAAATATCAATTTCATTTGTACTCATGAAGAGTAAACAAATCAAAATCAAAATTAAAGAGCAATTATATTGGCAAAACCATCAACAAGGCTCAGGAGACAGCTCAGTGGTTAAAAGCACTTACTGTGTGAGCCTGACAACTAGAGTTCAGATCCCTAGTCACACATAAACCTAGATACAAGTAGCACACACATCTACAATCCCAACATGCCTGTGGTAATAGGAAGCAGAGTCAGAAGAATCTAAAAGCTTATGGCCCAGCTATTATAACCTTTGCAGCACCAAAACATGAAGAGAAACCTTGGCTCAAACAAGGTAGAAGGTAAGGACCTATAACCTGAGGTGGTTCTCTGTCCTACACAAATACACATACACACACACGCACATGCACATGCACACACCCATATATATATATATATATATATATATATATATATATATATATATATACACATACAAAACCCACAAACAAGAACAAAATACTTCCTGATATATTCAACAAATAAGTATAATATTTATATACTAAAAGGTATTTTATATATATATATTTTGAAAGATGAAAGAAAGTCTATAAATGGGAATGTATAATAATAAAATTATCTAAATTTATTTATAGATTTCGCTCAGTTCCTATCAAAATACCAACTATGTTGTTTAAAACTTGTTAAAGTGGACCTGGGCAGATGGCTCAGTGAGGAAAGCACCTGCCGTTTAAGCATGAAAACCTGAGTTTGGATCTCCAGAAGCTGCAAAAAGCCAAATATGGTAATGCAAGTCTGTCATCCTTGAGCTCCTCCCGTGAGAAAGGAGGTGGAGATAGAATTCCTAGAAGCTCATAGGCCAGGTAGCCTTATAAACACAACTATGAACAACAACAGATCCTGACTCAAAGAAGCTAGAAGGAAAGGACCAATACCCGAAATTGTCCTCTGGCCTCCAAACGCATGCCATTGCCATGGCACTCCACACAAACACACACTCACAAAGATTTTTTAAAACAATTTAAAGATAAACTGGACTTAAAATTCATATAGCAATATAAGGGACCTAGAATAGTCAAAACAAACTTGAAAATAAAATGAAGTTGGAAGTCTTGCATTTTAGGTTACAAAATTTGCTGCAAAACCTAAGTACCAGATATGGTGTTTGTATAAGAATAAACATACAGGTCAATGGAATCTTCTTGAGAGTCTAGAAATAAACCTTTACATTTATGGTCAACTGATTTAAGGAAAAGTACCAAAACAACTCATTGGGGAAAGAATATTCTTTTCAATAAATAGGACAACTGCATATCCCCATGCAAAAGGATGAAGTTCAAATCCCTACCATATATCATATAAAAAATAACTCAAAGTGGACTGAAAACCTAAATATAAAAGCTAAAAATACCAGGAATGGTGGTGCATGCCTTTAATCACAGCACTTGAGAGGCAGAGGTAGGAGGATCACTATTAGTTCAAGGCCAGCCTGGGCTAGAATGAGTCATTAAGAAAGTCCTAATCAAAACTTCATATTCAGTAGAATGGTTAGAATCACAAAGTCAAATAATTTTTGTTGGTGAGGCTATAAAGGAATTAGAATGGTTGTATGCTGTTCATGACAACACAAGATAGTATAATCACTCAGAAAGCAATTTGGCAGATCCTCAGAAAGACAGGGTTACCAAAACATATGTAGGATTATCAGATGACCCAAAACTTTTCTTCAAACATATATACCCCCAGAGAATCAAAGAAATATCCACACAGAAATCTGTACAAAATATTCATCACAACATTATTCATAATAGCAAAATGTAGAAAACATTCCAGTGTCTATCAACTGAACAATGGGCAAACAGAATATGGTATGTTTGTAGAATGGTGTATTATTTGGCCATAAAAAGGAATGAAAAATGGATAAATACTCCAATGCACACTTGAATAATTACACAGAAGCAGCCAGACACAAAGGCCACATGCTATACAACTTCATGCAAAGGCAATGTTCAGAGCAAGCAGATACATCAAGACAGAAGATAGTGGTTTCAAGAAGCTGAGGGAAGGAGGAGGAGCACATGACTGTTTATGAAGATGGCTGTTTCTTTAAGGGGCAATGAAATTAGATACTAGTGATGATTATACAGCATGCTGTTGAATACACTTTTAAAAATTTGAATTGTATACTTTGAGCTGAAATGTTATGCTATGTCAATAAATAGCTCAGTATAATTCTAAACACACACACACACACACACACATGCCGCACAGGCAAGAACAGCTTTCTTTCTGGCTTCAGCAGAGGAACCTTGCCTGGCCAGCCTAACACAGTGCATCAGAATTATGGTGGTCAGTGCTTAGGGATGTCAAAGATGAAACATGGACACCCAATACACGGAAATGTGCTGTGAATAACAGCACCCATGTTGAAATAGGAAGCTCAAAGCATGGGATGATCTTGTGCCATGCCTTACATATCATACTATGTAACCACACCTCTCTGAAGGGAGCCCTCTTCTCTGAAATGTCACATTAAGTACATATATACTGACTTGCACAAGAAAGATTGTAACAACCACCATTTATGTTAAACTCACAGCCTTGGGTTCACCAAACTTTTTTTCCATTTGTCAATGTATTGAAAACTTCCCTGGCATCACTACTTCTGCTCAAAATTGTGGACACTGAGGCTTTAGAAATTGTAGACATTCCTCACCCTAGGCAGGACATCATGCCCTAAATAAGCACATAAAGGACAAAGGAGCAGTGGCAGGAAAAGCCCAACATTATTGCTCATTAAATCACCTTTCTCCTTTGGCTTACTAGGAAGAAATTTGAACCAACCCTTCTTTCAGTTCTTTTATCTCTGCAACAGTCATTCATCCCCAGTGATAACCATAGTGGCCAGACAGTACATGACATTACACAGCAGTAGAGTGTGTGCTTATGTAGGCAGACCTCCTATACCAGCCTCCAGGCTCTCCTAGAGGCACCAAGGCCCCTTTTCATTTATTCAGTCACCCTATTCACATTCTAATGGTCAGAGAAGCAGCACTGTTGAGCTACTAAGCTTCAGTGGTCATATGGAGTTCTGGAGGAACAGCTCTGGCCTGACTGGTCATCTCAACAATTGTGGGACACTCTGAAAAGCAGGAGATATTTAAAATGACAGTGAGTCAACCTTCTTGGAGGGTAATGAAGTGGATATTCTCTAATACTCAGTTATTGCTATTCCTATTCCTGACAGAGGGTGGACTTATTATCTTCATTTTATGTAAGACATGCTCAGGGACAGAGAGTAAAAACAGTGTACAGGACCATGGAGGAAGAATATTCAAGCTGGGTTTGTGAGATACCAGGAATACAGAGATAAAGGCCTCACTGGGGTATAGGGCATCAGACAGACTATGTACCATCTCCAAGTCTCTGTCTCTCAACTCTAAAACATCAATAGCCTTAACATCTGTTAGGTCTACTTCAGGAGGTCTTCATGAAGCCCAAATATGACAGTACTCTGAACATACTTGGAACATTATAGATTGCCAAGAACTAGCCATAATTATTCTTGCCCTAGGGTTTGCCAAGCATTGATTTCTTCCTTCAGGACTCCATATGGGTACAAAGGGAAATAAAAACTGCATTTATTGATAAATAATTATTTGTTAGGCACTGAGTGAATCTTTCACTGGTAATTCTCATAAAATCCTTTTACCTGACCCAAAGAAGGTGCTATTCTTTGGAAAGGGGAGCCATGTGCACTCAGTCTTCAGGTGAGGGATGCAAGTCAAGTCTCTCTGCCTCCAAAGTCCATATCCTCCCCATCAGTCAGTAGGGGCAACTATAGCTCCTGAGTCAAATCCAAGTGCAAACTCATTTGTGTATTATCTGTTGACATTTCCTTGCAGAGAGTGAGTTCAGTATCTGTATGCCCTAACATATTTACTGCCAGTTCCATATAGAAAATGTTTGCTGATCCATGTGTAGTAATAGTAAGGTGAGTGAACAGAGCACCTACCTCCCTCAGTTTGATGGTCAGCATCTCCACTTAATTGTGCGTAAGTAAGAAACAATGCTATGGTTTGGATATAGTTTGAGTGTTTTCCATTCCCCAGCATCCTGGGCTTTGTGCTCAAGGTGAGAGTATTAAGAGGTGATGGAACCTGTAAGAGTTAATGGTTAGTAAACCTTTCACTTTTTAATTTTTTGTTAGATTATTTATTTCAGAGAGTATAGAAAGGAAAATAAATTAAGAGAGACAGAGAGAGAAAATGGATGTGCCAGGGCCTCCTGCCATTGTATATGAGCTTTGAATGCAAGTGGCACGTTAAGCATACTTTCCAGGAGTACTGGGGAGTTGAACCCAGGCCATCAGGCTTTGTTATCAAGCCCTTTAACTGCTGAGCCATTTCTTCAACACCCCTTTGACTTATTAGTGGCCCTAACAGTTTCAGCTCTTCCTCATGTGACCCATTGGTGTTATGAAAGGTTGTTGCCTAGTGTTCTGCCTTCTTGGATTGCCTACAGTTCTGCACATAGTCTCACACTGCAATCTACCACGAGATGATGCCACAATGAAGGAACTCTGTTCAGAGTCCACAGCTGGTCATTTTGATGCTCAGCCCCTGAAACTGATCTAAGTAAATCTCTTTGCTTTGTGAGTTAGCTTATTTGTCTCAAGTACTTCCTTAAGGTAACAAAGTAACAGAGTTACTACCCTATGCAAGTTTCACTTTCTACCTCTCCAAGTGTAGTAGTGTCACCATTTCTTTATAGGATTGTGGCAAAATGAAGCTGATGAGCCTGGAAACCTAGCTCAGTGCCTTACATCCTCAACTAAGTGAATGAATCCCAGCAGGGTCTGCGAGTACAGCATGCTGCCCTGTCCCTTGGCAGCTCACCTGGATGTTTCTGTATTCCAAGTTTTCCTTGCCACTAGCCCCAGGAAATGTAGTTTCACCTTCATTCTTCTTTCTTGACTGATCAGATTCAGGGTATTTCTTTCTTTGTCTCTTCCTACAGTGCACACTTGGGCTGAGTTTTTAGGTTGAGTTAAAAGTCCATGCTGGAAATTCTCCTGGGGATGCCACTCAAATGGGGATTGTGTGGGACCAGAATTGCAGATGGGTAAGAGAGGAGGAAATTAGTGATAGGAGACTGAGGGGAAGAGACACAAACCAAGACCCTATATGGGTGGTTCAGAAAAGGGAATGCTCTGGGTAAAGAACATCCTAAACAGGGCAGACTTGTGAAGCTTTATCACCAGCTATTTTTAACTATCTATTCTGTTCTCTCAGGCCTTTAAAGACTGGTTCACATATATCTTTCAAATAGAATTAGGCTCCTTTGATAGAAGTTGTGGTCTTTTAAAGGTTGCACTGAGAAGATTTAAAGTAGATTTTCTAGTTCCAAGCCTGCAAAAATTCTTTGGGGAAGTCAAAATTGAATTTGTCGCTGGTTCCAAAGGATTCCACAGTTCCTACCAAAGGCAGGAGTGGAAGCTGAGTCATAGAAGCTGTGCACAGTAAGCCCCCACACAGCCTGGCCTTCACAGGGATGGAAATGATGACCCTCAATTTTGAGGAGAAACTGAGAGGGGCCACGGCTTTGCTTAAGTAGGCCATTAGTGAATACATAGAGGACACATGCTAGAATACCCAGTGGTGAGCCCTTGAACCTCACCTGGACCACTTCCTTTCTTGGTAGCTCTTGCTCCTCCTGGGTTGACCACTGATGGATGGCAGCTAACCAAAGTTGCCCTCTGGTTTTCCAGGATTAGTGAGCCTTTATACCATTACTGGAGGTAGGTATTTACTGAACACCTTATATCAGGTGACCCTCTGGGCCCTCAAATAGGAAGTGGTGGAATAAGGATTGGATTCCAGTTTTACCTGCTGCAAAACTTCCAAATTCTTTGGTCTACTCTATCCTGCCCTTTCCACATACCCATCTAGTGACCCTAGTCACCCCCACCTCCCGCCTGGGAAAGGTAAGTACAGAAAGGGAGCATGTAGACTCTGTCCTCCCATAACAGGCCTGGGCTCATGCTGTGGTGGTGTCTCTGCTTCTAATAGAAAAAAATGAGATTTATTTGCATTCATGGCCTTAGCTTCTAGTCTTTAATGCATTTTGTCTCTTTAGATGCAAAGACCAAATGAGCAGAACTGGACTGTCAACATGAATGGGGATAGGCCTTTAAGATGGCTGGACAGACATCTGAAGAAGAGAATGTTGGGTGATAGGATCAGTAAGGCAGAAAATAACCCAACAGCAATGACCAGAAGAATCCAAGGTAAAAATTCAAATGGCCTCTGTAGACCAGGTCCTTCTCAAGGACCCACCAGAAAACCCTCCATGACCACCTCCACCCAGAAACTAGCAGCTTCCTAGGTCTCCAGTCTCATGTAGGACAGAAAAGAAACATTCATTGTCTGGCTATAAGGTCTAGGCTTCTTATTTTCAGAACGCTTTAACCAGCATTAGCTAATTTATTTTGTTCCACCCAACCTGACACTACACCAAACCTGCATGTGTAGAAAAAGATGTATCAAAGAGTCAGCAGTATTGATACAGCCAGGAAGTCAGCAGCCAGCACACGCTGTCTGCAGACATGGATGGGGAGGGTGAGACATCATAGGACAAAAGAATGTGGAGAAAGGTAATGAGGTCCCTTGCTTCCAGGGCACACATACACTTGGAGTTTTCTTCCTTGTATTTCCTGTGCAGAAGTGTCTTGGATTGCTGGAATTTGGGTGTTCAATGTCCCCAGATATTGACAATTTGGACTCACAGTGGTGCTCCTGGGAAGTTGGGGAACCTTTAGAAGGAAAAACCTAATAGGAGGTCCTTAGATTACTGAAGACTTGCCCTTAGAGCTGGGGATTGAACTTTGGACTTTGGCAAATTCTCTACCATGGAGCTACATTACAGTATCATTTGCTTTTCCTCTTTGCTCCCTGGCTATGAGGCAAGCAGTTCATCCTAGCATGAGTTCCTGCCATGTATATCTGACACATCTAGAATAGGATTAAAGCAACAGGTACATGGTATGATCTGTTCAACATGAACCTTTAAAACTAAGCCAAAATGAGCTTTTTCTCTATATCTTTTTCACTTTTTTTCTCTCTCAGGTGTTTTGCTACAGTGTTGGAAAGCTGCCCAGTACAGGTTCTTGTATGTTATCTTAGGAGACATGAAGCCTTGGTTAAATTCCTCAGGCCTATGAGTCCCTTTTTCTTTATTGCAGCATCTCTGACATCCCATGACTTCCACCTCTTCTAAGGAAGCTCTTCTTGTCCAAGGCCTCTGACACAAAAGAATGTTGTGAACAGAGGGGAGGAAAGAATGTACAGGACCTGTGAATGACAGAGAGTGTTTCAAACAGCTGTCCTTAACACACTGTGATGGTGAATTCAGTGTATTCACCGGGCCATAGAGTTCCCAGATATTTGCTCAAGTATTATTGTGGTTTTATCTGTGAAGATGTTTCTGGATGAGATTAGTATCATCCAATGGGCTAAGTAAAGTACTTTGCACTTAATCTTAGCCAAAAGACTGAGATCTAGTGGAGGCCTTCCCAATATGGAAGGGCTTTACCCAGCCAGCGGAAGGCTTGAGTAGAAAAAAAGGGCTGAGTGAGCAGGAACTCCTAACACCTGGATTGAGAGCATTGGTCTCTTCCTACCATCAGATACAAGCTTAAATCTCAGTTCTTCTTGGGCTTCACACCTTCCAGTCTCAGCCTAGAGCATGGACACTTCAGGTCTCCAACTTTCTGACTGCAGACTTCTGGCTTTCAACCTGCAGAATTCCATGAGTCAATCCTTTATAATAAACACACACAGAATCGCATAGTGGAAGACCCTGCATGGCCAAACCTCTCAAAATATTCTGGATTTGTCAGAGGGGATGGATGAAAACCCTTGCTGGCAACAATCCCCATCACAGCTTTATGGACCTTAAAACATCAACAATGATTTCATGCTGTGTGGTCAACACCTGAAAATAGCTGAAAACAATTTTTCAGACCTTAGTGTTGACCAGGTCTTTATTGCCACATGAAGAATTCATTGTAAGGCTGTCCTTGCAGAGGTAAGGATCACCTTGGTAAAATACTAACAGTAGGCCCTGGGTGGGAAGAACAAAGCAAGGGAGTTCACCTGGGGTGCAGGAGTCTGGAACTGAGTTACAGAATTCAAGTATAAGCAGAATCACTTTTGAAACCGTTCTTCTATCATGGGAGAAAAGCCTGGTTTAAAATGAAATAGACAATCTGGAGAAATGCCTCAGTGGTTAAGGCACTTGCCTGCAAAACCTAACAAACTGAGTTCAATTCCCCAGTATCCACATAATTCTAGATGCACAAAAGTGGTTCATGCATCTGGAGTTCATTTGCAGCAGCTAGAGGTCCTGGCATGCCTCTCTCTGTTTCTCTCTCTCTCTCTTAAAATAAATTTTAAAAAAATACTTAAAAATAAATAAATGTCGACTTCCGGTCAAGATGGCGACCGCCTAGCTGCACTACAAACAACAAGGGGAAAAAAAGGTAAATATTCAAGGGAAATTAGGAACTTTCTGAAGAGGGAGGGCACAGATCTGGGTAAAAGAGGGAAGCACACACCCCCATGACCCACGCCCCGCCACCCCGCCCACCACGAATCCCGCATTGGGCCATTGGGCGCAGCCCAGCGCCTCAGCTGCCCGGCACCCCGTGCGCACCAAGCCCCACGCCCCCTGGCGGCCCACGCGCGCCCCACAAACCCTGCGCCCCACGCCCGCGCACCCCCTGCCCCACGCAGCGCGCCCCTCCCCACCAGCGCGCCCAATGCTCCCTATCCACACACAGAGGCACAGCCCAAGCGAACCAAAGCTTCCCGCGCCCCGGGCGCCCAGGCCTGCCCTGAGCCCCCTAGCCCCCGCCCACCCCAACCCCGGCGCGCCCCACCCCCCGCGCGCCCCACGCTCCCTATCCACACTCAGCAGGCGTGCCCCAAGCGCCCCACACCCCGGGCGCCCAGGCGTGCCCCGCACCTCTGCGCCCCCGTGCACCCAGAGACCCCCGCGCCCCACCCCCACGGGCCCCGCCCCCGCCCCCACCACCCCCCGCACGCCCAACGCTCCCTACCCACACGCAGCAGTCACACTCCAAGCGCCCCGGAACGTCCCACGCCCGGGCGCCCAGGTGTGCCCTGCAACCCCCGCATGCCCCGAGACCCCCGCGCCCCACCCGCCCTCTCCTCGAGCCCCCCGCACCCCCTTTGCCCCACCCCCGCCTCGTGTCCAGAGTGCCCCGTGGTGTCCTGCAGTATCCCGCAGTGTCCCGCGCTCCATCTTACCTCAGCGTGCTCCACACCCCCTGCAAGACCCGCGACACCCCCGGACCCCCTCCCCCGCGTGTCCCGCCCCCCCCACGCGAGTACAGAGCACCCCGCGGCTTCCCGCAGCGTCCTGCGCCCCCCCTGCCGCGCCCACCCTAGCGCCCCACGCTCCTAGCCATCCACCCTCCCCACGCGCTCTGCGCCCCCACCCCCACTCGCCCTGGAGCATCCACGCCCTGAGCCCCGTGTGCCCTGAAGCGCTCCCTACCCCCCCCGCGCCCCGCCCCAGCACCTAGCGCCCCCCACCCAGCACGCCTCTCGTCCCCCCAGCCCGGGCGCCCCCGCACGTCCCGAGCGCGCCCCTGCGTGCCCAGGCGTGCCCCGTGCCCCCAGTGCCCCACACCCACGCGTCTTGCGCCCCGGAGTGCCTCAGCATATCCCGCCACCCCTCCACTCCCCGTGACCCACGCGCGACCCCCTCAACCCACCCCCGCAAGCCCCGACCCCCCCCCCCGCACATCCAGAGCACCCTGCGGCATCCCTTGGCATCCCGAACACTGGTGTGCCCCGCGCCCCCTCCCCCCACGCGCACCCTGCGCCCGCCCCACGCACCCCGCGCACCCCCCACGTGCCCTGTGCCCCTAGCCCCCTGCGACTCCTGCAAGCTCCTCCGCCGCCCCCTGCGCACCCCGTGACCCCCTGCGCACCCCGTGACCCCCTGCGCGCCCCGTGCTCCGCCCTGCGCTCCCCTCCGCGCCCCCCAGGTGCCCCACACCCCGCCGCGCCCCGCACACCCCTCCTGCATGCACACCCCCCCCCGCACCAACAGTGCGCCCCTCGCCCCCTAACTGATCAGAGCGCCCCACGCCCCCCGCCCCTCCAGGGCACCCCACTCCACACCCCCTGAGCCCTGCCACCTCCCGCACACCCCACCCTGATTGCCCGGTGGCCCTGCGCACCCCGACCCCCCCCCCGCTGCGTGCCCCACTCACTCCATACACACCATTGCACCACCCGCCCACGCACCCTCTGCACATCCCGCATGGCTGTGCTCTGATCGGGCACCCACCAGTCAGGCCTGCCAGCCTGCTGCACTGAAGCTGAGACCTCCTACCTTGCCCTTGTTCTCTGATCCTGCAAGTAGACCAGCCACGTGGTACTCAGTTCGCAGGCCTGTGGGGGCCACCCCTGCTGTGAATAGGTGGCTGCCAGATCCCCTGCTGCTGTGCTCATATCACTTGCCGCCGGTCAGCTTCTGCTGTGTCCTGATTCCGTACCCACATCATCTGCCTCTGCACTACAATTGCATGTGCAGTGGGCCCACCCAACAACAAGAGCCACATAAGTCCACACTAAGTCACTAGAGCCAGCGCAGCTGCCATCCCGTACCTGTACATCGCCACCCAGCCCCCACTCGCCTGAGGCGGAAGAGCACAGACTGTTTACAGACCCCAGTGTACCCAGCCAGAATCTAGGCACCTTCAGGGCTTGCTACCTCAGTTCCCTTTCAAGCTCAAAGGCAGGCAGCTTAGGTGCATTACTGGGTGAGAATTCAGGCAATTTTGGTGCCCCTGTCAGGCTATAGGTAGGTGGCTTTAGCAATACTGAGCAAAAACCCAGGCTGCTTACAACTGCCCCAGGCTGCCTTGGATTCGCATTAAGCTAGATCCCAGGCTGCTCCACCCACCTACCTGCCCATACACTGACATGGGTAGACCACAGCGCAAAAGAAATAACACAAAAAATAAAATGGAAGAAAATCCAGACAGATCACCCAGTCCAACAAGGATCACAACTAACCAAAACATAGAAGAGTGTTTAGGATCAGAACATCAAGGGGAAGCAATGAACAATGCAACCCTGACCAAACTACTGCTAGAACTGACAGGAAAGCTACAAAGGATAGATAATCGTATGGATGCTACCATCACTAAGCTAGAGCAATATGATAAGACACTGGAAGGAATTCAAAGAGAGCTAAGAGAGTTGAGGGAGAGTGAAAAAAAAGAGGACCTTAAAAATCAGCTGGCCACACTAAATGAAAACATAAAGAAATGCAAGGATGATTTCCAAGATTCAGCAAGAAAATGAGACAAAAAGGGAGCTGGACAAAGCGATGGAAGTGATACATAGGAAAGTAGTAGAAAATGCAAACTTAATTGAACAAGTCCAAAACTCACTAGAGGCTCTCAAGAATAGAGTCAGCGAAGTGGAAGATAGAAATTCTGATGTGGAAGACAGGATGGAAGAAACAGTTTGAGAGTCCAAAAATTTCAGTAAGTTCAAAAGTTCCTGTGAACAGAACATGAGAGAATTGTGAGATACACTTAAACGTCCTAATATCAGAATCATTGGAATACCAGAAGGAGAAGAATTTCAGACCAAAGGCATGGAGAACTTATTTAACACAATAATTGAAGAAAACTTCCCCCGTCTCTTAAAAGAAAGGCCCATCAAGATTCAAGAAGCAAACAGAACTCCTAACCGACTAGACCAAAGGAGAAACACCCCAAGGCATATTATCATTAAGACTCTAAACATTGACACCAAGGAAAAAATCCTAAAAGCAGCTAGGGAAAAACAGCACACCACTTTCAAAGGAAACCCCATCAGAATTACTTCAGATTTCTCAATGGAAACCCTGAAAGCTAGAAGGGCCTGGAATGAAACTCTCCAAACTCTAAGAAACTATGGCTTTCAACCCAAACTACTCTACCCGGCAAAAGTCTCCCTTATAATAGATGGTGAAAGGAAAACTTTCCATGACAAAACTCAGCTTTACAATTATATGAACACAAAACCAAACCTACAGAAAGTACTCCAGGAAATTCTCCACAGAGAAGAAACAAATAACCAAACACAAATGTCTACAAGAAGCAGATCACAGCAACCAAACCCAGAGTAGATAGAAAAAAAAAAAAATTAAATTCCATGAAAATGCCAACACACCTCTACCACCACAACATGACAGGGATCAAATCAAATCTCACAGTCATCACCCTAAACATTAATGGCCTTAATTCACCCAACAAGAGACACAGGCTAACAGGGTGGATCAAAAAATTAGACCACTCAATCTGCTGCCTTCAAGAAACCCACCTTACCACTAAAGACAGAAACCTCCTCAGGGTGAAAGGGTGGAAAACAATATTCCAAGCAAATGGGAATAAGAAACAAGCAGGTGTAGCTATATCAATATCAGATAAAGTTGACTTCAAACCAAAACCAATCAAAAAAGACAAAGAAGGCTACTTCCTACTCGTAAAGGGAACAATCCATCAAGAGGATATTACATTCATAAATCTGTGTGCACCAAACACAGGGGCACCGCAGTTCATAAAACAAAACCTACTTGACAATAAAACAGAAATAACCACCAACACCATCATAGCTGGGGACTTTAACACACCATTATCAGTAATAGACAGATCATCCAAACAGAAGCTCAACAGGGAAGTAAGAGAGCTCAACAAAACCATAGAGCACTTAGACCTAACAGACATCTACAGAACTTTCCATCCCAAATTCACAGACTACACATTCTTCTCAGCAGCCCATGGAACATTCTCTAAAATAGACCATATACTGAGTCACAAAGATAGCCTCCACATATTTAGGAAAATCGACATAATTCCCTGCATGATATCAGATCATAATGCTATAGTCCTAGAAATCAACAACAAAAAAACCAACAAGAGCCCCAACGGCAACTGGAAACTAAATAGCACACTCTTAAACAATAAATGGATAGCGGATGAAATAAAAAATGAAATTGCAAAATTCCTGGAAATGAATGACAATGAGAACACATCATACCAAAACTTATGGGACACAATGAAGGCAGTCCTCAGGGGAAAATTCATAGCACTCAATGCCTTCATAAAAAAGACAGAAAAATCCCAAATCAATAGCCTAACCATCCACCTAAAGGCATTGGAAAAACAAGAAAAATCCAACCCAAAGAGCTCCAAAAGGAAAGAAATAATTAAAATCAGAGCAGAAATTAATGAATTGGAAACCAAGGAAACAATTAAGGCAATTGACAAAACAAAGAGCTGGTTCTTTGAAAAAATAAACAAGATTGACAAACCTCTGGCCAATTTGATCAAGCAAAAAAAAGAGAGACTCCAAATTAACAAAATTCAAAATGAAAAAGGAGAGATCACAACAGACATCAGTGAAATCGGCAGAATCATCAGGACTTATTTCAAAAACCTCTACTCCACAAAACTGGAAAATGTGGAGGAGATGGATAAATTCCTGGATGCATATCATCTACCAAAGCTAAACTCAGAGCAGATCAACCGCCTCAATGAACCCATCACACTCATGTTTATTGAAAAAGTAATAAAAAACCTCCCAAAAAAGAAGAGTCCAGGACCAGATGGATTCCCAGCCGAATTTTATCAAACCTTCATGGAAGAACTCAAACCAATCTTCCTAAAACTGAGCCACACAATTGAAGAACAGGAAAAACTACCCAACTCCTTCTATGAAGCTAGTATCACCCTAATCCCAAAACCAGGCAGATGCCACAAGAAAAGAAAACTATCGGCCTACATCCATAATGAACATAGATGCAAAGATCCTCAACAAAATTCTCGCAAACCGAATCCAACAACACATCAAAAGCATTATCCACCTTGACCAAGTGGGATTTATCCCAGGAACACAAGGGTGGTTCAACATAGGAAAATCTGTCAATGTAATACACCACATAAACAAGCTTAAACATGAAAATCACATGATCATTTCGATAGATGCAGAAAAGGCCTTCGACAAGATACAACATCACTTCATGATCAAAACATTGGAGAGAATCGGCATGGCCGGTTCACATCCTTAATATAATAAAGGCAATATACAAAGCTCCAAAGGCCCAAATAATACTTAATGGAGAGAGCCTGGAGGAATTCCCATTGAGATCAGGAACAAGACAGGGATGTCCTCTCTCACCTCTGCTTTTCAATATAGTTCTGGAAGTCCTAGCCCAATCAATAAGGCAGGAGAAGGAAATAAAAGGCATACAATTTGGAAAGGAAGAAGTTAAGTTAGCGCTATTCGCCGATGACATGATTGTATATGTAAGAGACCCGAGAGACTCCATCCCAAAACTCCTGAAGGTGATTAACTCCTATAGCAAAGTAGCAGGATACAAAATCAAGGCACAAAAATCGTAAGCATTTCTGTATGCAAATGACAAAGACACAGAAAAAGAAATAAAGGACATAGTCCCATTTTCAATATCAACAAAAAAAATAAAATACCTTGGAATAACGTTAACCAAGGAAGTAAAAGATCTATACAACGAAAATATAAAAACTCTCAAAAAAGAAATTGAGGAGGACTTGAAACGATGGAAAGACCTCCCATGCTCCTGGATAGACAGAATTAACATTGTGAAGATGACAATCCTACCAAAGGCAATATATAGATTTAACGCAATTCCAATTAAAATCCCTACAGTGTTCTTCACAGACATAGAAAAAATGATCTCAAATTTCATAAGGAAAGGCAGAAGGCCTTGCATATCCAAACATATCCTCAGCAAAAGAAATACCTCTGGTGGCATCACCATACCCGATATAAAGTTATACTACAAAGCCATAGTAATAAAAATAGCATGGTACTGGCATAAAAACAGGAGTATAGACCAATGGAATAGACTTGAGGACCCGGATTTTGGGCCAAGCAACTATAGCTACTTGATATTCGACAAAGGCCCAAACAATATAGACTGGAAAAAAGATAGCATCTTCAACAAATGGTGCTGGACAAACTGGATAACCACATGCAGGAAACTAAAACTTGATCCACACATTTCACCATGCACAACACTCAAATCCAAATGGATCAAAGACCTCAACATAAGACCAGAAACTCGAAAACTACTGGAAGAAAATTTAGGAAGTACCTTCCATGATATAGGAATGGAAAAAGACTTCCTGAATAAAACCCCAGTGGCTCAAGTTCTTAAACAGTCACTCAACCATTGGGATCATATGAAGCTGAAGAGTTTCTTTACAGACAAGCATATAATAAGCAAAGCCAATAGAATACCCACAGAATGGGAGAAAATATTTGCCGGTTACCCAACTGATAGAGGCCTTATCTCTAGAATTTACAAAGAACTCAAAAGTCTAAACAATAAGAAGACAAATACCCCACTCACAAAATGGGGCACAGAGTTAAACAGGCAATTCACAGAGGAAGAGATACAAATGGCAAACACACACCTAAGAAAATGTTCATCATCCCTAATCATCAGAGAAATGCAAATTAAAACAACTATGAGATTCCACCTTACCCCAATAAGGATGGCCAACATCAAAAGGTCAAATGAAAATAAATGCTGGCAAGGATGTGGAGAAGCAGGGACACTCATTCACTGTTGGTGGGAATGCAGGATGGTACAACCACTTTGGAAAGCAATATGGAGACTCCTGAAAAAGCTGACTATAGAAATACCAACAGACCCAGTTATACCATTGCTGGGCATGTACCCTAAAACCTTCAAATCAAAAGCCATAGAGATTTGCTCAACCATGTTTGTAGCAGCTCAATTCGTAATAGCTAAAAGGTGGAATCAACCCAGATGTCCATCATTAGAAGAATGGATAACAAAGATGTGGTATATCTACACAATGGAATTCTATACAGCAGTAAGAAAAAACGACATAAAGAAATTTGAGGAAAAATGGTTGAACCTGGAACAGATCATTCTCAGCGAATTTACCCAATCACAGAAAAAAAATCGACACATAGTCTCACTCATCTGCAACACCTAACCTGAATCTGCCCAAGATGCCTTACATACCCACCAAGCACCTCATGGACTAGACAATAAGGTGGATGGGAGGGCGGGGAGGGAATCAAAGGGTTGAAAACAGTAATCCGGACCCAAACGGCAATGGTACCATAAAATTCTACTTCCTAAAAGACAGACCAAATAGCTGAACCTTCACTAGTCCCTTACAGGAAACACCTGAACCATAAGACACTGGAGAGGGTAGGATCAAGACTGACCTAAATCTCCTACATCTTCCCTCCCTTCCTCTCCCCCTCTCCCCTCTATCTCTCTCCTCTCTAACTCTTGTATATTAGTTATCTTTTTCCTCAATTTCTCAGTGGACACTGACCTGTAACCCCCACTTCCAGCTTGGGCCTACCATCCACAATGAGCTTTTGATCAGAGAAACCTACAAGGTTTCCCAAAACAATGACAGACTTCTGTCAGAGTACTTGATGACACCCACCAAAGGCCAGTGATAAGACCCTATTGCTGAAGACTCCATGCACAGCTGACGCGTAAAATGGAATGACATTCCTGGAAGCCAGGAGAGAGTCAGTCCCCAGACAGTCAGCGTGTCTAGTGCCAGAAGGCGCTACATAGGCGACTGGGGGAAATGACCAAGATCTGTCCAAGCAACAAATTGTTTAACCTAATTAGCAACAAATAACCGGATGTGATGCCCACACAAGTGCAATAGTGGTACACAGCCATGGTGAGGAATCAATTGCTCTTGATTTGGCTAACTGATCCACTCAGTGGTACTAGACCCTTAGCTGGAGCTGGGAAACAAGTCAGAACCATACCCAAACACAAGCCCACTCTACAATATCAAGCTACCATCAATCACGGGGTATAAGAGGGCCTACACCTATCAAACTGTCTATCAAAAAAGTAAGTGTTATCTCAATTTTCTGGGTGCTAACTTAGTCTCCATTGGAGAATCTGCTTCTTTTTCCCAGATAGATGCAGATCCTAAGAAGAGAGCTGCCCCAACATACCTCAAAAGGGGCCCAACTGAAACTAAGGACAACTGGCGAAATAAGCAAGGGTGATGTTTTCCTGTGAACCGGATACCAGCACAAAGGGGAAGGAGATCAATGCAGAGAAAAATCAACTCCTACCAAATCAGAGAGCCAAAGCCTCAGAGGCCCCCAACACCTCAGCACTGAAGCAGACCAAAAATGAACCCAACATGGCTCAGGGAAATCTTGCGGAAGAGGGGGCGGAAAGAATGTCAGAGTTACATGTTGGGTCATGATTTGCAGACATTTATCATACTAATAACTGGGGGCTAACTCCACAATGCACGACCCATTTTCATTAACAAGGAGGGTCTAACGGGAGGGTGTAGATCACAGATGAGCCTAAATAATGGTACCAAACTGCCTGTATTCACTGAAATGAAAACTAATAAATTAAATTAAAAAAATAAAATAAATAAATAAATAAATAAATAAATGAAACTGATGAATAAAAGTGTTGGGGAATAGTTTATATTCTTGATACTGGGGACACAGGGGCTGGAGGAGAACGGAGATGGGGAAGGAGTAGTAGAGAGAAGAGGAGACAAGTTTTACATATAAGTGGAATTTGTTATATGAGTTTGTAAGAGAAAAATAAAAAAAAAAAAACTACTCATGGTCATACCCAAATATCTTGATGCATATCTTTCCAAAATGTTCCTTTTCTCCTACTTCACTTTTACATCCTGTTTCTTTCACTTACAAAGACATCATAAACATTTTTCTAAGCCACTAACCATTTCTGTTCACAATAGTTTTTATATAAATGAATAGCATTCACAATGTCTTTAATAAATTCCCTATTGGGAGCTTTTAGATTTCTTCCAATTTTTCACTATTTTAAAGAACACTCAAATTAACATTTCCACTTTCCTCAGAATATTTATTCCCCAATTTGGAAATGCCCAGTTAAAAATCAGAAAAGGGCTGGAGAGATGGCTTAGTGGTTAAGCGCTTGCCTGTGAAGCCTAAGGACCCCAGTTCGAGGCTTGGTTCCCCAGGTCCCAAGTTAGCCAGATGCACAAGGGGGCCCACGCGTCTGGAGTTCGTTTGCAGAGGCTGGAAGCCCTGGCACACCCATTCTCTCTCTCTCCCTCTATCTTTCTTTCTCTCTGTGTCTGTCGCTCTCAAATAAATAAATAAACAATAAAAAAAAATCAGAAAACCTGGGCTAGAGATAGCTTAACGGTTAAGGCGCTTGCTTGTGAAGCCTAAGATCCATGTTCTACTCTCCAGATCTCACGTTAACGGGAAGCACAAAGGTGAGGCATGCGCAAGGTTGCACATGCCCACTAGGTGGCACAAGTGTCTGGCGTTCAATTGCAGTGGCTAAGGCTCTGGCGCACCATTTCTCTCGCTCTCAAAAAAAAAAAAAAAAAATCAGAAAACCTAGAACCAAGTGTGGTTGCAACACTGGGGAGGTTGAGGCAGGAGGATCCCATGTTTGAGTCTAGCCTGGCTTACATAATGAGACCATCTCAGAAAACTGTATGTCATGAACTTACTTGACGGATGCTGAGAGCTACAGTGAATAGTCAGTGTTTCCCTGCCCCTGGCAGTGAGGAGACAAAATCCTTCCATGTGCTTGCTGATACGTTGTTTGTTTAATTTGTGCATGAATGCAGTCTGAGTAGGAGAGCATCAAAGATTTTGTGAATGAGGTGGCATTTAAGGTGGCCTTTGAAAGGATGGTAGGATTTCAAGTAGTGTAAGAGGTAGAGAAGGGGATGTCCAGACAAGGGGATGTCCAGACACGGCAGCTCAGACGCTGACACCCTTTGTGAAAATACTAGTAATCTAGGTGTAGGAAAGAGTCAACTTCCCCCGGTAGCATGGAGGATGGTTAAGCTACAGAGATAGGCTACCATGGGATCACAGAGGGCCTGGAATGGCATTCTAAGGAACTAATATTTCAGTCTACAGCAATTGGAAGCAATCAGCAGTTTCTAGCAGAAGAGCAAATTGTTTTGCATGCTATCCTGAGAGTGCCAAGAACTTGACAGAAGGTTGTGAAAAGACAAAAGTGGGTTTCATAGTTTTGACAGTAACCAGGAGACAGGTCTATTTTCCCCACTCTGACATGACACAGGGTTTGCAGTACTTCACTTGTGTTCCAACACACTTCCCATGAAGAGGACAAAACCCCATCAGAACAAATCAAAAGGAGGGAAAAGAACAATTGATACAGAGCAGGCAGCACAGAAGGCCGCTGGGCGGTGAGCAGCATTGGATAATTCATCTTGGTCCTTATTTCTCTCATCAATATTTTATGTCACTAGGAAACTCCAGCTTCAATCCTGGTAATGAATTTGTCATGAGACTAAGAGCAAGTTGCTGAAACAGATCCCTGGGGAAGCAAGGGAGGAGGGCAGATCCCAGGCTCAGCCTGCTGGCTCGACCACCCACAGGGCAGATACCTCAAGACCCAATGCAAGGAAAGCAGAGACCTGTCCTGCCTGCCAAGGGGCTTCATCTATGTGAAGTGCAGCTTTCCAAATAAACCCTGTTCAGAAATGCCTTTCCTACCCCAGGAAGCTGAGTGGTTTGTTGGGTGCAAGAGGTTAATTAACACCACTGAGTTAATTAACCCACTGGGCAAATAATCCTACACGAGTACTAGGGACAGAATAGAGTATTCAAATATAAGCCCTTGCTCACACAGAATTTGTCATCTTTGTCCACATTCCTGCATCCAGCAGAGAGCTTGAGCACAGTAGGGTCTCAAAACTGCCATCTGTAGTCCCTTAAGGACCCTGGTGTCTAATTTCATCTCTTACTTTCTATATAACTGGCATAAGTCATTTGGTACAATCTAGCTTCAGAAATCTAATGTTACAAATGAAGACATAATAAAGACAACAGCAGACAATTTAGATAGTACTTATTATGTGGGCTTTCAATATATTCAGTTAATTTCCACAACAACCCCAGGGTATATCCTATTACTTAGGTTTCACAGGCATTAGGAAATATATGCCTAAATATGATATGAACCTTGCCTAAGGCAAAGAGCTAGCTTTGAATTCAATGTTCCTGGTATTAATCACCCTACTTTACTACCTTGTAACAGTTATAGCCAGTTGGAAGAGCTTCTCCCTTGCTTGTAACCATAACAAGAAAATTTAACTCGATTTAAGTTGGCCCAAGCAATAATGGAATGCATTGGCTTGTGGAAAATCCAAAGCATATTACTGGTTTTGACTATGGTTTGATATGAGTCTCTTAGTACATATCAGGACTCAGTTTCTCTTTTCCTCAGCTGTACTGCAAGGAGCTACCCCCTCAGATAGGGATTCTCTAATTTATGGTGTCCCCAGTTCTACACAGTGGCATCAGTAACATGGTTACCTGTCTAAGCCAGGCCATGGTATGAGGAAGCTCTCTGACCACTCCACCCTTGAGCTAGAATTATACTATAATATAACTGTATCTTGAATAATATGTCAGATGGGGAGGAGTGTATGTTGATAAAGAATGGTATTAACCTCCAGATCTCACTAACTAAGCAAACTGACATTCATTGAGAAAGCTGAAGTAAGATTAACATTTATCTATGAGCTTTACTCATGCAAGATAATTAAAAATTAGACATGAATTAGGAAAATAAGATATTTTCAGCCATAGTACAAAAAACTCACAACTTCAAGGAAACACAGGCAAAAGTCACCATGTAAGACATATAGAATATTATTGGTTCATTTTTCTCTATTAAAATAAAGTTGTGATAATTGCTTACATCCTATTTCCCCATAAGCTAGCATCTGGTATCTATTTCATATAAAAAAGTTCATTATTGCACAGTAACATTATTGTAGGTATAAATTTGGAAGGTTGTAAATACCCTGCAAACAATCATTCTAGGAGCTTATTTCTAACCTTTCTGAGAAATTAATAAATGACTGATAAGCAATTTGGAAAAATGATTTTGAACATGCATATGGGGTGCTGACTCCTCTAGCCAGCCTGTGCATGGCAGTAAGGACCAATGTTGAGAATTATCACCCTGGGTGACTCAGAATATTGGCAGAACGCTAGGAACAGTGGTGGACACAGCAGAGGGACATAGAGCTCCTCCCACTTCAGAGCTAGTCTTTCCTAGGTTGCCAGGTTCCAGTTTCTTCACCAGTCCACCAGGAGTCTTACCTTCTCCCCAGGAAAGGAAATCAGTAAGAGAAAGAAGACTTCATTTCAGCCAGACTCATTTACACTGGCTCAAATTACACTGCCACCTACCCACTGCTCACGCCTAGCCAGAATCCTTTCCTCCATTTTCGTCGTACAATGCCTGCTTCTTTGCACCAACAATGAGTGTGTACTAAATGTGTCTGGTAGTGTGCTTTACTTATTTCTTTCTACCCTCACAACAACCTGTGTGGGGAAAATATCACTCCATCTCACAGGTAGGGAAATAGAGACCTAAAGAGGCTGCTATAGTTTGGATCTGGCATTTTCCTTCAAAGCCTCATATGTTAAAGGCCTGGTCCCTAGTTGGGTAGTTCTGGAACCTGTAAGACATGGAGCCTCATAGGTTTAGGTCAAGAGGGAAGCCTACTGAGGGCTTATGAAACATTGATCTCTTCCTCTCTTCTTTTCAGTTCTTGGACATGAATATTTCCTCCAACATGCCCCACCTGACCAATGGGGTCATTCAGTCATGGGCTGGAATCACCCAAACTGTGGTCAAAATAAACTTTTTGTTAAGCTGACTCTCAGGTTTTTGTTACCATAATGGAAAGCTGACTGACACAAAGTTAGAGGTACTGGTTCTGGGTAGGATCAACTGAAAACATTTGTACAAGTTCCCAGGTTCTGGCTCTCCACCCATAAATTTCAGCCCATGAGGAATATTCTCCCCTGAATAATGGCCACAAGGCTCTAATGATCAAGCTGCTATTAGCTCCTTGAGCGATTAGTATCTTTTCAATTGCTTTTACAGTCAATCATAAACTGCTGTGATAGCTCAGCTATTGTTCCCAAGCTATGCATTGTTTCTTTTATTTGGATATTTATGCTTCAATTTTTGACAAGCCTGTAAGCTCTTTGCAGGAGTTAATCTTCACCCAAATATGGTGTCCAGAACACATAATAGAGTTACCAATTACATCTCTCTTATACTGTCAGAACTCAGGGTGGTAAAATGCAGACCTAGGTAAACAGCCCTTGGTTTGGAAGCACTTCCCCATCAGGGATAGCCAGTGCTTGCCTCATATTTATTCTCTCTAGCAGCTTAGCAGTCCTGTCATCCAGCCCCAGAGCTCCCTTCTGACAGTATGAATATATACAATTATCATTTGTCAATTTAATTAATTAATTAATTAATTGCTTTTAAAAAGCAATGCATAAAAGTGAACGTGGGCTGGAGCAATGACTCAGCAGTTATGACTCTTGCTCATAAAGCCTAACAACAAAAGGGGGATACCCCAGTATCCACAGAAAGCCAGATGCACAAAGTGGCACACGTATCTTGAGCTGGTTTGATTTTGCTGTGTTTGTTGTTGTTTTGTTTTTTACAGTGGCTTGAGACCCTGGTACATGCACTTCTCCCTCCCTCTCTCTCTCTCCCTCTCCCTCTCTCTCTCTCTCTCTCTCTCTCTCTCTCTCTCTCTCTCTCCCTGCCATGCATGGTAGTGCACACCTTTAATGTCAGCACTCTGGAGACAGAGGAAGGAGGATCACTGTGAGTTCCAGGCTAGCCTAAGACGACATAGTGAACTCCAGCTCAGCTTGTGCTACGGTGAGACCTACCCTCAAGAAAAAGAAAAGTGATTAAAGTTAAAGGGGGAAAATACCATTTGATTAATAATCTTTTCCCAGCCAAAACTATGCAAGACCTCTCTTACTCTCCTTGAAAATCAGGGATGCAATTTTCAGGTTTCCTTCTGGCTATGATATGCTGTGATATCCTGTGTAGTATAATATGTAATGTGATATCCTACTTCCTAAGAGGTCCACAGAGGGAAAAAAATAAAAATAAAAAAACTGAGTTAACCACTGGGGAAAAATTTGGTCGAAGTGAATTTTTCTTTTTACTTGTAGCAAAAACAATGTAATATAAATTTTACTATCTTAGCCTTTTTAAGGTACACTGTCCACTAGCATTCAGTACATGTGCATGGCCATGCAGACATCCCCATCATCCATCTCTAGAATTTGTCATCATTCTTAATTGTACCTCTTTCCAGTACACAATAATTGGTTGACAAGACTTTTTGAAGGACTTGAAAAATTGAGTCATGATCCCTACTTTCACTTCCAATCACTGCCTTCCCACCACCACACACAACTCAAAGAAAAGAAACAGGGGGACATCAAAGCAGTTGAATTTGTGTCTGGTACTTCACAGTTTGCAATGAGCACAGGTCCATAGTACAGGTCTATATTACCTAATTCTCACACAATTATGAGGTCTTTCATTCTGAGTGCCATCTAGGGACTTTTCCTCATGCCACACAGGTATCAGCAGTGACTCGATCCTGAATCCACCACAGCTACTCCAGGGTCATGCAAATGGAAATGCACTAGTGTCATACTCAAATGCTCAAGATTGTTTTCACTTAAAAATAAAAATAGCCTTGATGTAAAGTTAAAAACATTAGGATGATTTGCATGAGACCCTGAGCTCTCAATTACACCAATTACATTATAATTTCAGGCAATGCCATCTTGGCTTTTTCAAAACCTGCATCTATTCTTAAGGATCTGTCAGGAAGAAGGCCTCTTCTCAGGCAGAGATTCCAATTAGTATGCAAGTTGAAAGCTGAGGGAGAGAGAACCTGCTGGAGTGACAGAGAGGAGCAAGAAGGCAGGAGCTTTAGTTCTTCCTGGTAAGCAAAGGAGCTTGTTGGGCCTGTGGGAAGCCAGAGGCAGAAGGAAGCCTGCCAACTCTCAGCTCTGGGATGTGGGTCACACCAAGGCACATTCTTTCTGAATCTCTGCTCCCTGCCATTCCACCTTGGACTTCTTAGAGCCACCATTCAAGCCTCAGGAAGAAGCAAATAGAATGTGTCCTTCTCAGTTTCCTCCTATGGCAAACATGCACTGTTGTCTCCTGTCCAATGAGGTCTAGCAGAAAAGGGAAATGGCACTATAGCTTATTGGCCTAGAAAATTTTGTAATGGGGTAGGTGGAGGAATGAAGCCTGTAAACCCAGCACTTTATATCTTTAATGAAGGGAGAGTGGCAGTGAACAACAGAGGAGCAGATCACAAGGTAGGAGAACATGTGGAACAGCAAGACAACTAGAACAGTATTGGCAGCCTCCCCTCCCCCACCGCCAGTGCCCAGCTCCAGCGAACACAGCAGCGGTCCAGGGCCCTGGCCATGCAAACTTGAACCAACAGTGGGACCCAAGCAGGAGCAGAGGTAACTGGGATTACACAAGGAAAGGTCTTACCTGGTCACAAGCTGACATGGAACCCTCAAAAGATCAGAAATCTTAACCTCCTTGTTGTCAGGATTCAGGGTGTGGATGGGGCACCACACACCCTAAGGGACAGTTAGAGGATCTGGTTGTCATAATACCTACTATTGGATAAATACTCTGAGAGTCTTGAGAGCCACACCTAACACCTTAAGCTCCTACCCTGAAGTTATATAACATCAGATTGTATGATACATCTAATAATGCTCAGCTAACTAAAATCCAATCATTAAATAATCTAGGATGCAAATATATATATTATAACACAAGAAACACCAAAAATCAAGACAATATAAATCCACCAAAAACTATTAACACGTCAGCAATGACTTCCAGTGAGAACAAGTTAGAGGAAATGCCTGAGAAAGATTCCAAAAGATTTATTATAATTATGTTCAAAGAAGTCAAAGAAGAAATCAAAGGAATGAAAGAGAAAATCAAAGGAATCAAAGAAAACACAGGACACCAATTTAATGAAATAAAGAGGTCAATACTAGACATAAATAAGGAAATAGAAATAATAAAGAAAAATCAGTCAGAATTATTAGCAATGAAGAACACAGTTAATGGAATAAAAAACTTAGTAGAAAATCTCACCAGTAGAATGGATGAAGGAGAGGACAGAATGTCTAAGCTAGAAGACCAGATGGCAGATATAATACAGTCCGACAAAGAGAAAGACAAACTAACAGAAAAGTATGAGTGGGAATTTCAAGATATTTGGGACACTATGAAAAGATCAAACATAAGAATTCAGGGCATAGTAGAAGGAGAAGAATTTCACTCCAAAGGCATAGTAGGTGTCTTCACCAAAATAATAGAAGAAACAAACAATACTCAAATACTAGTTAACACAAGAGAACAAAGGTAAAAACGGAAGAACTACACAAAAATGGCAAAAGTGAAAACACACCTTTCAATATTATCTCTTAATATCAATGGCCTCAATGCCCCAACCAAAAGACATAGGTTCACAGACTGGGTTAAAAAGCAGGATCCTTCTGACTTCCGGTTAAGATGGCGGCGTAGGTACCACGCCAAAGCAGCCTAGGGGGGAAAAAGACCAAAAAAACTCAGCAAAATACACACTTTTACTAAAAAGTGAGGTGTATAGGAAATTGAGGCGGCAGCGGAGAAGTAGAAGAGTTCCAGAGCATCCAGAGCCTGCACAGGCGGGAACAGCGGCTCCGGGGCGGCTCGGCCACCCGCCGCAACCCCGGAGCGGCAGAAAGCCGCCGGACTCTCGGCTCAAGCCGCAGGACAAGCCAGGTGCGGGATTTTCCCCCCACACCGCGCTCTCCGCAACTCGGGAAACGTGAGGGGAGAGCAGCAGCGAGCACCGGAGGGAAGAGCAGACCGCGAGGTAGAAGCACACGTGGAACAGCGATACAACCAGAGCAGCCACGGCTCCCTCCCCTCCCCCACCACCTGAACCCAGCTCCAGCGAACACAGCAGCGGCCCGGGACCCGGCCACGCCAACTTGGGCTGACAGCAGGACCCAAGCAGGAGCAGAGTTCGGCAGCAACTTCAGCGGCTCCAGCACCGGTACCAGTGGCCCCAACAGCAGCGGACCCAGGAGCGGCAGCGGCGGCAGATCCCGCAGCAGCGGCTTCGGGGCAGCAGCAGTGGCTCAGTTTGCCCCGTAGGAAAAGCAAGTGCCCAGCTCCAGAAATCAGAACAGCAGCCCAACGACCCAGGCAGCAACTTGACTGAGACCACAATCACCCAAGGTAACTGGGATTGCACCAGGGAAGGGTCTCACTTGGTCACAAGCTGACTTGGATACCTCAACAGACCAGAAATCTAAACCTCTTTGTTGATAGAGGATCTGGTCATTATAATAACTACTCTTGCATACATACTCGGGGCTGTTTTTGATTGAATGTGTACAGTGTTTAGTTAAATTTTAGAATCTACCAGTATTTTATTCCACTCAGCCTGCTTGAATACTCCTATAGCAGGGAAACTCAACCCCTAAGAACATCTTTGTAGATACTCTGAGAGTCTTAAGAGCCACACCTAATACCTTAAGGTCCTACCCTGAAAATATATTACATCAAATCAATTGATACAGCTAAGAATACACAGCTAGCTAGAAAATCCAAGCATTAACTTAATCCAAGATGCAAAAATATATACATTATAACACAAGAAACACTAAAAAGCAAGACGATATAAATCCACCTAAAAGTATTAATGCATCAGAAATGTCCTCCAGTGAGAAAGAGTTAGAGGAAATGCCTGAGAAAGAGTTCAAAAGAATAATTATAAATATGTTCAAAGAGGTCAAAGAACACATGAAAACAATCAAAGAAGAAATCAAAGAGGAAATCAAAGAGGAAATCAAAGGAATCAAAGAAGAGGCAGGACACCAATTTAATGAAATAAAGAAGGCAATACAAGACATAAATAGGGAAATAGAAATAATAAAGAAAAACCAGTCAGAATTACTAGCAATGAAGAACACAGTTAATGAAATAAAAAACTCTGTAGAAAATCTCACCAGTAGGATGGATGAGGGAGAGGACAGAATATCTAAGCTAGAAGATCAGGTGGCAGACCTAATGCAGTCCAACAAAGAGAAAGACAAACTTATAGAAAAGTATGAGTGGGAATTTCAAGATATTCGGGACACCAAGAAAAGATCCAATATAAGAATTCAGGGCATAGTAGAAGGAGAAGAACTCCACTCCAGAGGCATAGTAGGCATCTTCAACAAAATCATAAAGGAAAATTTTCCCCAAATTGGGAAAGAGGTGCCAATACAGATACAGGAAGCCTTTAGAACCCCAGCCAGACAAAACCCAGAAAGAAACTCTCCTCGCCACATTATACTCAAACTTCCAAACACACAAACCAAAGAAAAAATATTGAAAGCAGTTAGAGAGAAAAATCAAGTTACCTACAAAAGCAAGCCCATCAGGATTACAGCAGATTATTCAACACAAACTTTTAAAGCCAGAAGGGCTTGGAGTGATATATTCCAAGTTCTGAAAGATAACAACTGTCAACCAAGGTTACTTTATCCTTCAAAGTTATCCATCCAAATAGATGGAGAAATAAGGACATTCCATGACAAAAGCAGGTTAAAGGAGTATCTGAAGACAAAACCAGCTCTACAGAAAATACTTGATAGAATCCTCCATGCTGAACAAAAGGAAAAGCACACATATAAGGAACCTAGAAAAAACCAGCTATACTCAAATACCAGTTAACAGAAGAGAGCACAGGTAGAACAAGTAACACACACACACACACACAAATGGCAAACATAAATACACACCTTTCAATAATATCTCTTAATATCAACGGTCTCAATGCCCCAACGAAAAGACATAGATTTGCAGACTGGGTTAAAAAGCAGGATCCTACAATTTGTTGTCTCCAAGAAACTCACCTTTCTACAAAGGATAGACATTATCTTAGGGTGAAAGGTTGGAAGACGGTGTTTCAAGCAAATGGGCCTAGAAAACAAGCAGGGGTTGCTATCCTAATATCAGACAGGGTAGACTTTAGTCCGACGTTAGTCAAAGAAGATAAGGAAGGTCACTTTATATTGATTAAGGGCACACTCCAACAGGAGGACATTACAATCCTAAACATATATGCACCTAACATGGGGGCTCCCAAATTCGTCAAACAAACACTATTAGAACTAAGGTCACAGATAACACCAAACACAGTGGTGGTGGGTGACTTTAACACCCCACTCTCATCAATTGACAGGTCATCCAGGGAAAGAATAAACAGAGAGGTATCTGGACTAAATGAGGTCATAGAAGAAAAGGACCTAACAGATATATACAGGACATTTCATCCAAAGGCTGCAGAATATACATTCTTTTCAGCAGCACATGGAACATTCTCTAAAATAGACCATATATTAGGACACAAAGCAAATCTTAACAAATTCAGGAAAATTGAAATAATTCCTTGCATTCTATCTGACCACAATGGAATTAAACTACAAATCAGTAGCAAGAAAGGCTATAGAGCATACACAAAATCATGGAAACTAAACAATACACTACTAAATGATGAGTGGGTCAATGAAGAAATCAAAAAGGAAATCAAAAAATTTATAGAGTCAAATGATAATGAGAACACAACATACCAAAATCTCTGGGACACAATGAAGGCAGTTCTAAGAGGTAAATTTATAGCCTTAAGTGCCTATATTAAGAAATTAGAAAGGTCGCAAGTAAACGACCTAATGCTTCGCCTTAAAGCCTTGGAAAAAGAAAAACAAGGCAAACCAAAAAGTAGTAGACGGGAAGAAATAATAAAGATTAGGGCAGAAATTAATGAAATAGAAACAAAAAGAACAATCCAAAGAATTAATGAAACAAAGAGTTGGTTCTTTGAAAGGATAAACAAGATTGATAAACCCTTAGCAAATCTGACCAAAAGAAAGAGAGAAGAGACACAAATTAATAAAATCAGAGATGAACAAGGTAACATCACAACAGATTCCAGAGAAATTCAAAAAATTATAGGGACATACTATAAAAGCATATACTCCACAAAGTATGAAAATCTGAAAGAAATGGATGATTTCCTTGATCTATATGACCTACCTAAATTAAACCAAAATGAGATTAATCACTTAAATAGACCTATAACAAACATGGAGATCCGAGCAGTTATCAATAATCTCCCAACTAAAAAAAGCCCAGGCCCGGATGGATTCACTGCTGAATTTTACCAGACTTTTAAGGAAGAGCTAACACCATTGCTTCTTAAGCTTTTCCAGGAAATAGAAAAAGAAGGAATCCTACCAAACTCCTTCTATGAGGCCAGCATCACCCTGATACCAAAACCAGGCAAAGATAGAACAAAAAAAGAAAATTACAGACCAATCTCCCTCATGAACATAGATGCAAAAATTCTCAACAAAATATTGGCAAACAGAATACAAGAGTATATCAAAAAGATCATTCACCCTGACCAAGTAGGCTTTATCCCAGAGATGCAGGGATGGTTCAACATATGCAAATCTATAAATGTAATACATTACATAAATGGGTTGAAGGACAAAAATCACATGATCATCTCATTAGATGCAGAGAAAGCATTTGACAAAATCCAACATCCCTTCATGATAAAAGTCCTACAGAGACTGGGAATAGAAGGAACATATCTCAATATAATAAAGGCTATTTATGACAAGCCTACAGCCAACATATTACTAAATGGGGAAAAACTGGAAGCTTTTCCACTAAAATCAGGAACAAGACAAGGGTGTCCACTGTCTCCACTTCTATTTAATATAGTTTTGGAAGTCTTAGCCATAGCAATAAGGCAAGAGACACACATAAAAGGGATACAAATTGGAAAGGAAGAAATCAAGTTATCATTATTTGCAGATGACATGATTCTATACATAAAGGACACTAAAGACTCTACTAGCAAGCTGTTAGAGCTGATCAAAACCTACAGCAATGTAGCAGGATACAAAATAAATACACAGAAATCAGTAGCCTTCGTATATGCTAACAACAAACACACAGAGGATGAAATCAGAGAATCAGTCCCATTCACAATTGCATCAAAAAAAAATAAAATACCTTGGAATAAACCTAACCAAGGAAGTAAAGAATCTATACAATGAGAACTTTAAAACACTCAAGCGAGAAATTGCAGAAGAAACTAGAAAGTGGAGAAACATCCCTTGTTCCTGGCTTGGAAGAATCAATATCGTGAAAATGGCAATCTTACCTAAAGCAATCTACACATTTAATGCAATCCCTATCAAAATTCCAAAGGCTTTCTTCATGGAAATAGAAAAAACAATCCAAAAATTCATTTGGAATCACAAAAAACCTCGAATATCTAAAATAATACTGAGCAACAAAAAAGAGGCTGGTGGTATCACCATACCTGATTTTAACCTATACTACAGAGCCATAGTAACAAAAACAGCATGGTACTGGCACAAAAACAGACATGTAGATCAGTGGAACAGAATAGAGGACCCAGATGTAAGCCCAAGTAGCTATAGCCACCTGATATTCGATAAAAATGCCAAAAATTCTCATTGGAGAAGAGACAGCCTCTTCAGCAAATGGTGTTTTGAAAACTGGATAAATATCTGCAGAAGGATGAAAATAGATTCTTCTCTCTCGCCATGCACAAGAATTAAGTCCAAATGGATTAAAGACCTTAACATCAGACCTGAAACTTTGAAACTGCTAGAGGAAAAAGTAGGGTAAACCCTTCAATATATTGGTCTTGGTATAGACTTTCTGAATACCAAAATCTCTGGGACACAATGAAGGCAATCCTTAGAGGTAAATTTATAGCTTTAAGTGCCTATATTAAGAAATCAGAAAAGTCAAAAGTAAATGACCTAATGCTTCACCTTAAAGCCTTGGAAAAAGAAGAACAAGGCAAACCAAAAATCAGTAGACGGGAAGAAATAATAAAGATTAGGGCAGAAATTAATGAAATAGAAACAAAAAAATAATAATCCAAAGAATCAATAAAACAGAGAGTTGGTTCTTTGAAAGGATTAACAAGATTGATAAACCCTTAGCAAATTTAACCAAAAGAAAGAGAGAAGAGACACAAATTACTAAAATTAGAGATAAAAAAAAGTAACATCACAACAGATGCCAGAGAAAATCAAAAACTCATAGAGACATACTATAAAAGCATATACTCCACCAAGTATGAAAATCTGAAAGAAATGGATGATTTCCTTGATTTATATGACCTACCTAAATTAAATCAAGATGAGATTAATCACGTAAATACACCTATACCAAGCATGGAGTTCCAAGCAGTTATCAAAAATCTCCCAACTAAAAAGAGCCCAGACCCAGATGGATTCACTGATGAATTTTACCAGACCTTTTGGGAAGAACTAACACCACTGCTTCTTAAGGTTTTCCATAAAGTAGAAAAAGAAGGAATCCTACCAAATTCCTTCTATGAAGCCAGCATCACCCTGATACCATAACCAGGCAAAGATAGAACAAAAAAAGAAAATTACAGACCAATCTCCCTCATGAACATAGATACAAAAATTCTCAACAAAATATTGGCAAACATAATATAAGAATATATCAGAAAGATCATTCACCCTGATCAAGTATGCTTTATCCCAGAGAAGCAGGGATAGTTCAACATATGCAAATCAATAAATGTAATAGATTATATAAATGGGTTGAAGAACAAAAGTCATATTATGATCTTATTAGATGCAGAGAAAGCATTTGAGAAAAATCCAGCATCCCTTCATGCTAAAAGTCGTACAGAAACTGGGAATAGAAGGAACATATCTCAATATAATAAAGGCTATTTATGACAAGCCTACAGCCAACATATTACTAAATGGGGATGAACTGGAAGCTTTTCCACTAAAATAAGGAACAAGACAAGGGTGTCCACTGTCCCCACTTTTATTTAATATAGTTTTGGAAGTCTTAACCATAGCAATAAGGCAAGAGACACACATAAAAGGATACAAATTGGAAAGGAAGAGATCAAGTTATCATTATTTGCAGATGACATGATTCTATACATAAAGGACCCTAAAGACTTTACCAGCAAACTGTTAGAGATGATGAACACCTACAGCCATGTAGCAGGATACAAAATAAATACACAGAAATCAGTAGCCTTCATATATGCTAACAACAAACACACAGAGGATGAAATCATAAAATCACTCCATTCACAATTGCATCAAAGAAAATAAAGTACCTTGGAATAAACCTAACCAAGGAAGTAAACAATCTCTACAATGAAAACTATAAAACATTCAAGCAAGAAATTGCAGAAGTCACTAGGAAATGGGAAAGCATCCCTTGTTCCTGGATTGGAAGAATCAATATTGTGAAAATGGCAATCTTACCAAAAGCAATCTATACATTTAATGCAATCCCCATCAAAATTCCAAAGGCATTCTTCATAGAAATAGAAAAAAAATCCAAAAATTCATTTGGAGTCACAAAAAACCTTTAATATCTAAAATAATTCTGAGCAACAAAAATAAGGCTGGTGGTATCACCATACCTGATTTTAACCTATGCAACAAAGCCATAGTAACAAAAACAGCGTGGTACTGGCACAAAAGCAGATATGTAGATCAATAGAACAGAAGAGAGGACCCAGATATAAGTCCAGGTAGCTATAGCCACCTGATATTCGATGAAAATGTCAAAAATACTCATTGGAGAAAAGACAGCGTCTTTAGGAAATGGTGCTGGTAAAACTGGATATGTATCTGTAGAAAGATGAAAATACATTCTTCTCATTCTCCATGCACAAAAATAAATGCAAATGGACTAAAGTCCTTAACATCATACCCAAAACTCTGGAATTGCTGGAGGAGAAAGTAGGGGAAACCCTTCAACATATTGGTCTTGGTATAGACTTTCTGAATACAACCCCAATTGCTCTGGCAATTTGGCAGATTAACCACTGGGACCTCATGAAATTACAAAGATTTTGTACTGCAAAGAACACTGTGAATAAAGCAAAGAGGCAAACTATAGAATGGGAAAAAAATCTTTGCCAGCTATATATCTGATAGAAGATTAATATCTAGGATATACAAATAATTCAAAAAGTTAAATAATAATAATAAGAAGAAGTCAAACAAGCCATTTAAAAAATGGGCTATGGAACTAAATACAGAGTTCTCAAAAGAAGAAATATGGATGGTGTATAAACATACAAAAACATGTTCTACATCCCTAGTCATCAGGGAAATGGAGATTAAAACTGCATTGAGATTAGTTATTAGTTATTTGTTGCAGTGACAAAATACCAAACAAAACAACTTAAGGAAGGAAGAGTTTATCTGGGCTCACAGCTGAGAGTACAGTCCATCCTGGCACAGAAGGTATGGTCATAGGGAGTATGCAGCAACAGCCCTCATTGCATCTGGTCAGGAAAAAAAAAAGAGAGATGAAAGCTGGTGCCCAAAGTGGTCTTTCAATTCAGCCGGGGACTCTAGTCCATGGAATGGTGCTGCACATATTTAGGGTGGGTCTTCTTACCTCAGGTAACACAATCTAGACTCTCCCTCACAGATATGCCCAGAGGTTCATCTCTTAGGTATTTTTAGATCTTGACAAGTTGACAATCAGTATTAACCGTCACACTATTCCTTTGTGGATATTTCCTGTTTCCTAACTGCCAATCACCCACACACTCATACCTTCAGCTTTGCCATTCCCAAGAACTACTGCCTGACCCTAAGCACAATGTCAAGGGTCTCCTATTATTATCATTGTGTCCTATATTTTAAGGCTTCTCCCTCAGGTAGCCCAGCTGCAGCAAATTCTCCCTTACCCTGAGTCCTCAGTGCCCTGACTTCATGTTCACAACTTGCTTCCTGCTCTTCACTTCCCACTCCCGCAGTCATCCTGCCAGTCAAGACACTCCACCCTCACCGATGGGTATCATTGTGGCCCATAGCAGGTTAATCTTTGCACAGGCTAAGCCTGGGAACACGGAAAACTATCAGACTTGCGTGTGAGCTCCTAGGACACAAGGAATTCAACAGCTCCTCCAAAGACGTCATGATATAATAAACATGAGTCAGCAATTCATAATCTGTTTTGAGATTTAAAAAACTTCTTTCAGTCTGACCTGGACTCCCCAAAGTTTAAAAGCTGTGAGCACATGTTCTCTCTCATATGTGGATCCTAGCTACAGATGACTGGGCTTCTGCGTGAGAATGAAAATACTTAGTAGCAGAGGCCAGTAAGATAAAAAGGAGACATAAAGGGTAGAGAAAGGAAGGGAGGAGGATACTTAATAGGTTGATATTGTATATATGTAATTACAATGATTGTAATATGATGGAGAATGGAATTTCAAATGGGAAAGAATGGGGGTGGGGAGGGAGGGAATTACCATGGGATATATTTTATAATCATGGAAAATGTTAATAAAAATTTAAAAAGAAAAAAAAGAGCTGCGAGCAAAGTCAGGACAGGGCTTCACACCAGTGGAGCTCCTGGCTCTCCTTCAAACTCTATCTTGGGTGTTGTGTGACAAGTTTGCCTCCTCCTGGGTACCGCAGGACAGTACTGACACTTATCCCTGCCTACTTGTCCTCATTTTTGCCACTTCTGTTCACTTTCTTACCACAGCTAAACTATAGTCTGTTTTTATTCAAGCAGGTTACTTTAAGCACAGCTAAACACACTTAAGAAAAGCCTACAGCTGTGCTGGCTTAGAATTTTTAATTAAATATCTATATTTATTTATTTATTTGTTTGTTTATTTGAGAGAGAGAGAGAATGAATTGGGACAACGTTGCCTCTAGCCGCTGCAAACAAATTCCACATTCATGTACCACTTTGTGCATCTGCCTTTACATGGATACTAGAGAATTGAACCCCAACTGACAGAGTTTGCAAGCAAGCACCTTCAATTGCATGTGATCTCTCCAGCTCACATGCTAGCTTATTTCAGTTCATGAGCAATCTACTCAAGGAGGCCTGTGATGCTGTTTGGCATTGATAGCTAAGTGCTTCTGCACACACATATGCAAGTGCACACACACTCACACATGCAGTGACTATACTAAATGGCTAAGTCATGCATTCCTATTCATGTTCACCAGTCCTCACTACAGCTGATGACCATGTTTGTATTTAATTTTAAAAAGTGAACAACATGAAAAAAAAAAAAAAAACACTTTCCCATTACCACATCTATCTGCCCTCTAGCTTTTACCTATTTAACACTTCTTTTTCACCTATCACACCGAGGGAATAACTTTATCTAAGGCAAGCCTATCCAACCCATCCCTCCTGATCTCTTCATAGACAACATTAACATTTTCCCTCCTTTCATTTGAATAACCAACTTTTGTCACTTGTCTGGGTCTTTTCCATGAACATATGAGCACACTGGATTTCCTATTATGAAACCCCTTTCAGGCCTTTGAAACTAAATAACTATGTGCAATGCCTTACTGCATGATAACACTAAACAGAAATGGCTAGGAAAGTCTTTTTTATTTTGTTTTCTCTAAAGTATTATGCATGGATCATGATGAGAAACTGGCAGATAGCTGTCGTATGTCATAGGAGAAGTTGTTCCTCAAATACTACTTTATACACGGGCCTCATCCCTTATTTTATATACAAAAGTGGCTGTATAAGACCTCACCTGGTGTGAGAAGAGGGCCATGGTAGTCATGGCCTGGTGGTGCTACCACACTGCACAGTGGTTTGGATGGAAGCATAGGGGCAGGAGTGGGGTACCAGAAGAAGGGTCTCAAACACTTGTGCTCTGCTATAGGACTTGAACATGTATTGTTGGTTCATTTATATTAAATCCTTCAAGATTCTGCAGTTCAGGCATAAAAGGGGTAAATTTGTACCATTCATTTTTGCTTATTTATAAACCTAAGTAGTAGACTGGCAAATTTATTAGTACAATTTGGGTGTTATAATTATAGGACTATTTGAGTAGAAAACAATACAAAATAATAGAGGCCCTGTCTTTTAAGAAGAAATAGGAAGCTATAAAAATATCTGCCATCATCCTGTTCTTAGGGCCTAGCGAACTGAGAAGCTAGTGTCAAGCACTCCAGAGCTTGGGAGTCTTCACTTCCAAGTGAAATGCATCAACATTGAGTTAAAGCTGGAGCCAAGAGAATGGACCTCATGTCTCATTTGTATGATAAGTTTTTAAGGAAGGGAGGTCCCAGATTTCCTTTAAAACCCTAAAAATCAAATTTTTCTCCTTTAAGCATTCCCCGGATTCCCCTACCCCCAAACTACTTTCTGCCCAGTTTCTCCTGGTGGCAGTTCTTTTCCTCATCACAAGTTGGTGGAAGGAGTTTCTTGTTCTCTGCCTAGCACCACCCTGATGCACAGCAATAGTCACTGTTGTTTCACAAGCGCCTTGGTTTGTCTGCACTTGCATGTCTGTTGTCCTCATTGGAGCCAGTGTTCTTTAGTTGCCTCTTAAAAATAGCTTATGTTAAGAGAAAATATAATTCATGCTTTTAATACTGAGTTTTCTCATGAATTTTTCATGATGGAATTTTATTTTCAAAGGAAGACGTTGGCCTCTTTTGTACAAGTACAGGAATAATAAAGTGTTCACTTTTGTTTTCAAACTTTTTGTCCATGTGGTTCACAGAGATAATTTTTATACATGTCTCACTAGCCTGAGCCTGAAGTCTAATGACATGTGTTGGCCTTGTAAGAATCCAGCCAATTAACAGAACTGCTGTATCTAGTTGATCTTCACGTGAATCAGCTGATCCCATTCATTTTGGTATCACCCCATATAAATAAATTAGGAAGACTTATTTAATTTTCTTCCCAGACTAATAGTGATGTTCAAGTATGATACTTCTTTTAAAGGGTTGCACCTTCAAAACATTTTGGTGAGGTCATTTTCTGCACTTATCATTTTATGCTACTGCCTTTTATAAAGAACTAGTCTGTCTTTGGAATAGCACAGAAATGCAAAATTAAAATTGTGAAAGCTTTGACTAACTCAATGTCTTCAGTTCTAACGGACTTAATAATATTGATACTTCAATATTTCACTTACTCCCAGGGGAAAAAAAATCTTTTGTAAAAGGGAGGAGGATTTTGTGTACATTTTTACTCTTAAAATAAAGACACTTATACTACCAAAAAAAAAAAAAAAACCCTTTCAGTCATGCTGCTCCATTTCTCTCTCCTAAAGAGCAAAGTTTCTACCTGCTGTTTCTAATGAACCTCCCCACAGTCTCTCTTGAAATCTTATATCATGGTTTCCATGACCACCTTTTCACCAACACTGCCCTTCATGAAAGTCACCAATGTCATTTATACATCCAAGAGCAATCTTCTGCAATGTTCCCTGAGCCCTGGAATGGATGATGTTTAGGAAGCACATAGGATCTATCAGACACTTATTTTTGGTATTTAATCAGTTATGACTCTCTGTATTTACTACCTTAGTCAAGAAAGAGTGAAAAGATAAAGAAAAAAGCTTAACTGAGTGGGGCTAAGAGCAGAACTAACCCATGTGCATAAAAGCAAACATTTAGGAGGCACTTTGAAAACATTCCTTTAGTAATCATCAATAGCAGGTTCATCCATAAGGCCTACATTCTCCCCTGTCATGAGATTTTGACCTGGCTTTCAGTACTAATCATGAATTTCCTCCTCAGAGAGAATTTGGTAACTCCCATAACTGCCATGCCACCATTTCACCAGATGACATGTCTTGCCTGGTAGGTCAGAGTTAAGAAATGCAGGATTCACTATTGGGCGACATCATGGATTACTTTTCTCTGCCAGCAGCTTGGATAGCACCTTCCAGTACTGTGAAAACTAGCCAGTGGGAAGGAACCTTCTGCCTCAGTTCCAGTTTGATTTCGCTCTATCCTGCAACCAATGAGTGTGATGTCTTTAGCAATAGGATCTCATCTTTCAGTTATGATGGGCAGTCAAGAATAGCAGAACGTTTTCTAATATATATATATTTTTTTTGTTTTTTAACTTTTTTATTTATTTATTGGAGAGCGACAGACACAGAGAGAAAGACAGATAGAGGGAGAGAGAGAGAATGGGCGTGCCAGGGCTTCCAGCTTGTGCAAATGAACTCCAGACGCGTGCGCCCCCTTGTGCATCTGGGTAACGTGGGACCTGGGGAACCGAGCCTCGAACTGGGGTCCTTAGGCTTCACAGGCAAGCGCTTAACCGCTAAGCCATCTCTCCAGCCCTCTAATATATTTTTTATATCTCCTAAGTGTTGTTTATCACTCTCCTCACTTTCTTTTCTCACCCTCTGCCCCATCCTCATCTCTGCTTAAACCTTTCTTGTCCAGATATTCCCCTTCTCTGTGTTTTCATATCACGTGTGCTCTATCATCTCCTTTCCTTAACTCTTAGTCTGTGCAGCTACTACAAATTATACTCACAGGCCTGGAAATTAGAAGCTAAGCTCCACATATATGAGAGAACTTGTGTCATTTCCTTTTGCACCTGAGTTACCTCAATATAATATTTTCTTTTTTTTTTTTTTTTGTCAAGGTAGGGTTTCACTCTAACCCAGGCTGACCTAGAATTCACTATGTAGTCTCAGGGTGGCCTCAAACTCACGGTGATCCTCCTACCTCTGCCTCCCGAGTGCTGGGATTAAAGGCATGCGCCACCACGCCCGGCTATAATGTAATATTTTCAAGTTCCATTCATTTTCCAGAGATTTTCTTTTTTTTTTCTTTACTGCTAAATAAAATTCCATTGTGTATATGTGCCACATTTTTATTATCCATTTATCTATCAGTTGATGAATATCTATAATGGTTTCATTTCCTAGTTAATATGAATAGGTACAGCAATGCAAGTGAATGTGGATGTGCAAGTGTCTGTGTGGTAGGCTATAAGTTCTTAGAGTGTATAGCTGGCTTGCATAATAATTCCATTTTTAGCTTTTTGGGGGAACCTCAACATTGATGTCCATAGGAACTACACCAGTTTACACTCCCACCAGCAGTGAATGAGGGTTCCCTTTTCTCCATATCCTCAGCAGCATTTATTTCCCTTCTGACTGGGCTGAGACAGAATTTGAAAATAGTTTTAATTTGCATTTCCCTGATGGCTAAGGATGTTGCACACTTTGTAAAATATTTATCAACCACTTGTATTTCTTCATTTGAGAATGCTCTGTTCAGTTCCATAGCCCATGGTTTAATTGAGTTGTTCTTTTTCTTGCTTTTTAATTTTTGAGTTCTTTGTTTATTAATATTATATTGATCCTCTGTCAAATACATAGCTGGCAAAGATTTTCTCCTGTTTTATAGGCTGCCTCTTGACTCATTAGATAATTTCCTTAATTGTACAATGGCTCTTTAGTTTCATGAAGTCCCATTTCCTAATTGTCTTATTTCATAGACACACAGGGTCCTATTTAGAAAGTCCCTCCCTATGCCATAAAATGGACTCCCTACTTTTTCTTCCAGATTTTTTTAAGAATGGCAGGTCTTACAGTAAAGTCCTTGATACATTTTGAATTAATTGATTTTCAGGGTGAAAATGAGAATCTAGTTTCATTATTTTACATATAGATACCCAGATTTCCCAGCATCATTTGTTGAAGATGCTGTATTTCTTTTTTAAAAAATATTTTTTGTTCACTTTTATTTATTTATTTGAGAGTGACACAGAGAGAGAGAGAGAGGCAGACAGAGAGACAATGGGCATGAAAGGGTTTCCAGCCACTGCAAACAAACTCCAGACACATGTTCCCCCTTGTGCATCTAGCTAACATGGGTCCTGGGGAATCGAGCCTCGAACCGGGGTCCTTAGGCTTCACAGGCAAGCGCCTAACCACTAAGCCATCTCTCCAGCCCTTTATTTATTTATTTATTTATTTATTTATTTTTAAAGAAAATGCTGCATTTCTCCAATGTGAAGGTGGTTTTTGTTTTTTTTTTTTTTTTTTGCATCCTTATCAAAACCAGGTGACTACAGGGACATGGACTTTTATCTGGAACTTATAGTGCATATTCTGTTTCATTGATCTACATATCTGTTTTGTGCTAGTACCATGCCATTTTTGTATCTATGGCCCTGTAGTGTAACTTGAAATTAGGTATGTGATACCTATAGCAGTACACTTTTTGCTCATGATTGTTTTGACTATTGGGATTTTTGTGGAATTTTGATTGGGATTACATTGAATTTGTAGATTGCTTGTGGGTGAATGGCTATTTTCACAATATTAATTCTTCCAATCTGTGAGCACGGGAGGTCTTTCAACCTTCTGTCTTCCTTCAGTGGTTCAAAGGTTTTTATCATAAAGATCCTGTAATTCCTGTGTTAGGGATATCCCAAGGGATTTAGTTTGCTATTTTTTTATTTATTTGCACACATGTGCACATGAGTGTATGATGTGTGTGTGTTTGTGTGTGTGTGTGTGTATGTGTATGGCACACCAGGATTTCTTGCCACTGCAAATGAACACCTGATGCTTTTACTACAATTATTTCTGTGTCTGGGTTTGTGGGTGGCTTGGGAATTGAATTTTGGCAAACTGGATTTGCAAGTTCCTTTAACTGCTAAGCTATTTTCCCTGACTTCATAGTATTTATTTTTTTTGTGGAAATTGTGAAGGTTTCTTTAATTTCTTTCTCAGTAAGTTTGTCATTGTTATATAAAAAGGCTGTTAATTTTTGTATGTTACTTTTGTAGCTTGTCATTTTGCCGACAGTGTTTATCAGCTCTAGGGATCTTCCAGTGATATTTTAGGGTCTCTTATTTATAAAACTATATAATCTACAAATAAATATATTTTGGAGTTTTCTTTTCCTATTTCTTTCTTTTATTGACTTCTCTTGTCTAGTCTCTTTAGCTAAGATTTAAAGTGCTATATTAAATAGAAGTGGAGAGAATAGAGACCCTTGTCTTATTCCTGATCTTAATGAAAATGCTTCAGGTTTTCCTCCATTTATAATGATGTCCACAGATTTGTTACATATTACCTTTATTATGTTGATATATATTTTCTCCATCCCTAGCATCTCCAAGATTTTAATCATAAAGTGTTGTTAGGTTTTGTCAAAGGCTTTTCTGGGGCTAGAGAGATGGCTTAGCAGTTAAGGGGTTTGCCTACAAAGTCAAAGGATCCTGGTTTGATTCTCCAGGACCCACATAAGCCAGATGCATAAGGGGCACATGCATCTGGAGTTTGTTTGCAGTGGCTTGAGGTCCTGGAGTACCCATTCTCTCTCTCTCTGTTTTTCTCTCCCTCTTTCTCTCAAACAAATAAATGAAATATTTTAAAGGGCCTTTGGAGATTATCATGTGATTTCTTTCCTCGTGTCTATGTGATATATTACATTTATTACTTTATATATGTTGAATCATCCCTGCATCTCTGGAATGAAGTCAACTTAATCAAAGTAAATGATTTTTTATATATTCTTAAATTCAGTTTGCAAGTATGTTATTGAGAAATTTTGCATCTATGTTCATAAGAGCCATTGATCTATAATTTTCTTTATTTGTTCTGTCTTTATCTGGTTTTGCTATTAGTTTAATTCTGACTTTGTAAAAAGAGTTAGAGAGAGTTCTTTCCTTCCAAATTTTGTGAAATGATTTGAGAAGCATTGCTTTCAGTTCTTTAAAGGTCAAGTAGAATTCTGCAATGAATCTACAGGGAGCATCTGTGCCTAGACTCACATGTAGGGCAGCAGAAGGCAATGCCAGGGGATGGAGGAAGGGATGCAGAGAGTTAGAAAGGGAGAGAGAGAGAGATTATATGAAGGCTTACATTGGAGCAACAGCATCCTGTGGCAGGGGATGGATGAATGTGCACACACACAGAGTACCTGTGCCTAGACTCACATGTGCAAGCAATAGGAAGCATGGAAAAGGGTTAATAATTTTAGCTACACATCTTGACAACAAAAGAAGTGTGGACAAGTTTAACATTGCAAACAATATGCACAGGGAAAAGCAACTATTAAAGTAAATACTCAGGTTTTGTACTGGCAAAGTAGAAAAGGTGCTCTACCAAAGGCTACAACTAATATAAGTGGGTTCATTAAAAGGAACAAGCCTGAACTGAAAATACCACAAAAAGTGTTCCATGCTTAATGGTTCAACCATCAAAACACACAAAGAACACAAAGAACAATACAGCTGTGGTTGAAGGGGGTCAGGTTACATCTCAAATGGCAGTATAACTTGGAAGCATCATCCACATAGTGCTAGTTTTGCAGGCTTGCAAAATATAAGTGTAAGGAGGTCATAGAGACTTGCACTATGATCCCAAAAAACTTATGAGGCCAGACAATGCATTGCAGGGTCTGATTCTGAGCAAAGGGTCTTTGAGAGGCTTTGTTTAAAGATGGGGAAGGTGAAACTATAGTTATAGTAGAGTCCACAGCCAGGATCATGTGACAACTGCTGAGGAAAGCTTCAGGCACAGAGTGGGGCTCGCCTGAGGTAAAGGCCATGTGTTCAGGCAGCATGGCTAGAGAAGAAAGACTACGCAAGCCCTTGGAGCCTAGGAGGTGCCTTCATGAGCTCCAGGAGGTAGGCATGGAACTGTAGGTTTAGATGTTTGTCTCACTGAGTTTCAGTCTTGTTTTGGTTGATCTTTGCTCCTATGCCCCCATTCTTCCCTTTTGAAATGGGAATAATGGGGATGTTTATTCTGGGTCATTGTATATTAAGAGTATGATTTAGGTTTTTTTGTTTTGTTTTGTTTTGATTTGATTTTTCGAGGTAAGGTCTCACTACAGCTCAGGTTGACCTGGATTTCACTATGTAGTCTCAGGGTGGCCTTGAACTCGCGGCAATCCTCCTACCTCTGACTCCTGAGTGCTGGGATTAAAGGCCACCACACCCAGCTTGATTTAGTTTTTAATACTATTTGGGTTCACAGTCCCAGATGGAAATTTGAACTCCAGATTTTTGAATGGTGTTTTGACTATTAAAAAACTGTATAGGATTTTTAGAGCTGAACTAAATGTATTTTGTATTATGAGATGAAAATAAGACTTTAGAGGCCAGGAATAGAAAGCAATAGTTTAAAGTGATGTGTTTGGGTGTCAAGTGGATAAGTAGTAATGTTTAGTTAATCTTCATTGTCAACTTGGCTGGATTTATAATCACATATACAATATACCTTTAGGCAGACTCAATCTGAATGTGAGTAGTACAGTCTCATAGGTTGAGATCCCAGACTGAATATAAAGGAAAAAGCTAGCTGAGCACCAGCATTCATCTCTCTCAGCTTCTTGACTCTAAGCACAATGTGACTAGCTGCCTCATGATCCCACCACCATGCCTCCCATCATGATGAACTGTACATTCAAACTGTGAAGCAAAATAAATCCTTCCTTTCTTTGCATTTGTCACATATTTGCCACAGCAATAAGCAAAATGAACTAACACACTATGTAAACTATCCTTCCAGCATATTTCAAGAATCCATTATCTATGATTAATCCAGAACCCACTGGTCTCACTTTTGTTGCCTGTACTCGTCTCCAGAGTCTGTTGTTAGCACAGTTATCATAGCAGTTAAACAGAATACCTTATTTCAGCTCCCTACTTGAAAACTCCTGATTCCCTTAGTCAGTCCAAGAATATTTAAAGGCCTGGCTCTGGCCTTGCAGGCCCATGCACTCTTACCCCCTATCCCTACTGTGAGGTCCCTTGTCAGTCTCAGTAACTCTTTCCAGTGACATTGGCTTTGCTCTGGTCCTGGGACACCAGAGGAATCCTGTTTGAAAAATTCATGTATTTGCTATTTTTCCTGCCTGGCATTCCTCGAAAATTTCCCTGGCTTCTTTTAGCTTTTGTCTAAACCATCTAGAAAGGTACCTCTGGATATCTATGCTGTATGTCCCCCATAGCCTGAGGTATTTTAGATTAAACTTGAAATGTAAGTCTCTGGCTATCTGCTGGATGGTGTGTCATTGTGGATGAATCTTAAGTTAGGCCTAAAATGTATTCCAAGCCAGACTGAATTCTGGCTGTTTGTGCTTTATGGCCATTTGGTGGTGTCATTCTGCTTGGATATACAAAAGTGAGCTAACCTTTCGACATTGATGGTGCTTCTCCTGGTTTCTGAAAACCTGAAATGAGTCCTTGACTCCCATAAGCTGCTTCTAGTTGAGTGTTTATCTAGCAATAAGAAGGTAACTGTAACAACATCCTATCTAAAACTTTAAGTCCCTTTCTTGGTTTACTGTTCTCTACGGTGTGACTCTCCACTGAAGCATGCAGTGTATCATATTGTTCATCTTGGGTGTTTCCTATATCTTCTAGATTTCATGAGTGAGAGGAGATATGTCTTCTTTGGTTTTTGTTGAATCCCCAGGTACAGAGTAGTACCCAACATATAATAAGTATGCAGCAAGCTGAGGATGGATATAGAAGTAATCACCATTATTAGCTGTTGATGGCAATACATACCAACCAGAGCTCTTGACTACTACTACTAGTACATTACACACATGTGCACATATACATACAATTGATTTATTATCCCATTAATCAAAGTTAGAAACCTGGGATTCTTCCTTGATTCCTTTCTTCCCTCAGATCCCCCAGAGCACCCACCATGGGCTTGGCCTCCTGCCTTTAGTCCCAACTACATTCCAGAACCTATTCCCTATACTCTTCACCTTTTCCATCACCCATCCAGATCAAAGTGCACTGTGTCAGATAAAGTAGCTTCTGGCTGCCTCTACTCCAGCTGCACTGTTCAGTGTCCACTCAGTTCTCTTCACTTTGTCCTCTGTCCATCCCTAGATATGTTTCTCAAGCATTTGTCACATGAGTTACATTCTCTTTCCCCCAAAGCCTCCCCAGGCCCTTTACCTGCCTGGCTTTTCTTCATTTAGGTCTCCATTGGTTCTGTAAGTACCTTTCCTGAGCACCCTGTCTAAAGCAGAACATACCCACCCACACTTGCCTCTGTACTATTCCCATCACTAATTTATTTTCCTCTAAGCAACTGTCAAACTAGAATGACCTCCTTTATAGAAATGTTTCTTTTCTATGTCTTCACTGAAAGTGTGACATCAAAGACAAACTAATATGCACTAAGTAAATTATAGGGCAACAATTGTTGGCATGAAGGGAAGAGTGTAAGAGGGTTGAGAAGTGCTGCCATTGCTGAAACCATCAGCTATCGTTATCTGCCCTGGGAGCAGCTGTTGTTCATAAGCAGCAATGCGAATAAAGCAAGTTGATAAAACATCTAGCTGTCAAAACCAAGTGATCTTGATTCCCACTCTTGTCAAGCCATCCTTAGTGTATATATGTGGCAATTTCTCCTTTCAGTTTTGTGGGAGAGAAGACCCTTCTCCATCAAGCAGTACAATCCCAGACAATATTAACCAGCAATAAATAATTCATCCCAAAATAACTTCTTCTTGGCTTCCAGATGCTCTAACATCTGGATGTTTTTTCCTAGCCACATACTTTTGACTTATTCTAATAACATGTGGAGAAATTAAACACATTGAGAAATGCTAAACTGGGTCATTGTTGCTAATTCCCTTAGGAAGATAAATGCCATCAGCCTTTTTTCTGTGCTTAGCACTGGGTTGGGTATCATCAAAGAATCATGAAGCACCCATACTTCTGAAATATTTAAGCTATGGGCTGGGGAGAGCTAAGCAGATCAAGACACTTGCTTGCAAAGCCTGAAGACCTGGGTTCGATTACCCAGTACTCACATAAAGGAGTTCATTTGCAGTGGCAGGAGGCCCTGTCATGCCTATTCTCTTTCTATTTCTCTCTCTCTCCCTCCCTCCCTCTCAAAAATATTTTAAAAAGAAATGCATAAGCTATCTGTGCTGAGTAAACATGGCTCATATTAGACAGTTGGCAAAGAAAATAAGAGAACATAATTAAGCAGCAAGCAGCACCACTTGGGGCCAGAAGAGACAGAGGGCTGGAGTAATTGGGAAAGGCTTCTGGTGGAAGTTTTAAGCTATGCTTTTAGAGATCTGGGAAGGTGAAAAATAGAGGGAAGGCATGCATGAAGCTCTAGAAGTAGAGATTAAGTGAGGCAATCAGCCCTACTATAGCTTAAGAGTGGCAGAGGGGAGCATGTTGAATGCACATATGTGGGGTGAATCTCAAATCTACCACTTATACAACATCACTTAATCTCCCAGGGCTATTCTACTCACCTGGGAAATAAAATTATTGCCTGAATTACCTCCCCAATTCCCTCATACAGCTCACATGGGGAATCAGGGGGATTGGTTGGGGAATAGTTGCTGAGCACCCAGGACACTGGCATGGTACCTGGGAGGGCAATGGTGAAATGGAGTAAGCTTACCTGAGATTTGAAACACAGACTGGGATTTCCAAGCACTTTTCTTGGAAAAGCAATGAGTCTTCTCAGCTCAGATGTAGCAAATACATGTTTTGTGGAAACAGGCTTCATTTTCACATTGAATATAAGATGGCAGGGAAGCCAGTGCCACATGCTAACAAGCACCAGCAGCTCCTTGCTTGACAAGTAAAAGATTTTATAAAGGGCACCACCCCAGGACTGGAAAAACATCTGGTACTCTTTCAGGAAAGTTAAGGCATCCCACAGTTATCCTGCCTTGTCCTGATCTGGGACTGTCTTGCAAAATGGTCTCTGGAAATAAAACTTTGGCAACTTCCTGTGGCAAAGATTTGTTCCCTCATAAATACCGCCATCTGTATTGAGCATACGAGAAGTCCACCAGTTTGTCTGGCATTTTTCTACCTTCCAATAGGAAAGCACAACCTTTCAGGAAGGAGGGCGCTATAGTCAGGAGCAGGTAGGGTTAACAGAGGGTAGAGGCAGCAGGCAAGGAGCCATGGAGATTTCCCCAAATTATCCCACAAAGAGTTTACCCTAATATAGAAACTATGAGGTACCCATATCTTGTTTCTTAACACCTCTAATGCTGTATGCAAATTAGTGTCAGGGCGCTGAGTTGGTAATAAACAATTCTGAACTCAGTTCCTGATGCTACCACTTGACAGCTACTTTTCTTGAACCCAATGCCTGCTCAAATCCCCATATGGCTTAAATTGGAACTGTCCCACACAGACTCATATTATGAATGTTTGCTCTCCAGATTATGGCATTATTTTAAAGGCTGTTGAACCTTTAGGAAGTGGAGCCTAGAAAGCAGAAACTCAGTCACTAGGGTAGGGACTTGGAAAGTTATACCTGTCCTGATCTTGCCTATTTCCTCAGCTTCCTGGACTATCACCATATGCACAGTCTCCACCACATGCGCCAGCCACCACAAACTCAGCCACTCACCCATGCCTACCCCACCATGACTGACTGAAATTCCTCTGAAACTATTAGCTGAAATCAACCTTCCCTCCCTTTCATTGTTTCTGAAGTATTTGGTCACAGCAAATTACAAAAGTAAATCATCCTCATTGTTTTGTTTAAGTTCCATTCTCTGCAAGAGAAGACATAGGGCTCCTTCAGTTCATATCAAATTGAGTACAATGTTAAATAGCTGGAGTACCTGTATATATACATATACATATACATATATATATACATATACATATACATATACATATACATATACATATACATATACATATACAACTATATACATACATATATATGTATGTGTGTGTATATGTGTATATATATATATATATATACACATACATGAATGAATGTATGTATATATATATGAATGTGTATATATATATGAATGTGTGTGTGTGTATATATATATATATATATATATATATATATATATATATATATACATTCATACACACATATATACACACATATATATATGGTCCCCCTGTCCCTTCTTTGTGGGAATTCCCATTAGAAAAGTCTTAGGTACAGGCTTGGCCATGGAAACTTTGACACAGACTTAAATAAGTTGTAAAGTTTAGGAATCACTTGATTGTGGAGACCTGTCTTGTATTAGTTACCTTTTATGTTGCTGAGACTAAATAATAGAAAAGTAGTTTGGCAGAGAAAAGCACGGAGACCTGCAGCTCCGTGGTGGCAGGAATGTGCAGATGGGTCTTCTTGCCTCCCCACAGAGGAGGAACACATCGACTGAACATGGAGTTGGTCTGGCTATAAAATCTCAAGGATTTATCCCCCCAATGGTCCACTTACTCCAGTGAGGCTCTTATTCCTAAAGGTCTTACAACCTTCCACATTAGCACCACCAGCTGGGGACCAAGTGTTCAAACATATGAGCCTATGGGGAGCATTGCACATTCAGACCACCCACTGGAACACCTCTCTTCCAGAATTTTCTACCCCTTGGCTAGTTTTCCAGATGCCTATGCTGGATAATACAAGAAACCTGCTTCCATTGCAGAGTCTTCTCTGTGCCCTTGCCTGCCCCTTTACCCAAGAACCAATAACATCTTCACACCACTCCTACCTCTGAGCACCTGGCTGGTATTGCCCCATAGCTCTGTGGCACTGTGTGAGCTCCCAGAGGGCAGTGGACATATCATGTTCAGGTCTTATCGGCAGCACTTAGCACAGTACCTGGTGCTCAGTGGCACACAGTTGAACTTTGAATGATAATGTGCTTGGTTCTACAGTTTTGGATTCTTTCTAGGCTTTGCACCTCCTTTGATGACCAAGGAGTGACATTTGGATGAGAATCAGAATTAGCCAGCCAAATATCTCTATTTTCACATTTAGACATCCATCTCAGCCTCAATCTACCTTTGAATAATCAAGTATGGCGTAATCATGAAAGGGTAAGCAGCCTTTGCCTCTCGCACATCAACCCTGGCCAAGCAAGGGTAGTTAACACTGGGGACAGTCTTGTGTTCTGAGGCATGACCTTGAAGAAAGCTGGCCACTCTACCAGAGAGACTGGCCACAGCCCCCCAGCCACAAACTGATCTCTGCAGCCTCCCTTCTCTTGCTGAGCTCAGCTTCATGCCTCCTCCCCAGCCTGTCCTCCTCCTGAGGGAGGAGTGTGTTTAAGATTTCCAGCACAGGGCCTAAGAGGCGATTCTAAGCATCTTTCTGCAGAGTGAACTAATCCGACCAGGTGAATTCTCCCTCTTGGTTCATTCCATCTTATTAAAGCTGACAGGCACCCTGTGATGCTTCATTACCTGTGCCACTTGAAAGCAAGACTTCCTGTTAATGATTAAGCAATGTGGGGAGCCCCCGCTAAGCACCCCAGAGGATGCATTTGTCCTGAAAAGGGGGGGAAACTAACTGCCCAGCCTTTTCCACAATCAAAACTATTAAAAATGAGAGAAAGAGAGAAAGGAAACTCAAGAGCTGATGGCACTGACAGGGACCACATTTCTGCTCTCTCCTCTCATTCTTACTTCACCCTCCTCACACATTTGACAGCTTATAGGAAATGTTTAATGTATGCCAATAGCCTGGGGATTGGAAGCATCCCATGCTTTGTTCACTTAATCTAACTGTAGCCTCATTCATCACACCTTGTTTTCCAACAGAGAAAGTAAGTGTCATTTTCCCCAGAAGGCTTCATTTCCAAGCCCTTGAATGGTCCCCAGGAAAAAGGGATGAAACAGATACTTGCATAAGTAATGGGGAAGAGAAACTATATAGGATGGGAGTGCATGTACACGAAGACTAAAAACTCCTAGGTGCAGGGCAGTGAGAAATAATGCTGTAGTAGGACAGCCAGTATTGTAGACAGTGGACTTCTCTGTCTTCACACCACCAAGCCCTCTCCGTCAAGCAGATTGAATGTCTAAAAGAGATCTCCCCTCATCACCCAGTCCTCTCTTCTTTGTCGAGTAAGCACTATTGCCAGAAAGTAAGATACTGGGGCAGCTAAAGGAGGAGGACAATAGACTTGACACTCCCAACCAGGACAAAGCAGAGGACATAATTACATGCTGTTCTGCCTCTCTAGTCCCAGAGCCCTTGCCTGCCAGCCACACTCCAGTATTTGCTGGCTTTGTTTTGTTAGATCTGTACTTTATGACCACTCTGTGCTCAACTCTCGGGGCCTCTACCCAAATGCTGGGTAGCATTTGATTTGTTAGACTCCATGTGTTCCTTTTCATGGGCCTATGTCTACATGTTCCTGCCTCCCACCACATTTCTCAATTTCTGTTGCCCAAAGGGAGGAAGGAAGAAAGGATGACAATAGATAAGGCCAGAGTAAGTGCATGTATGGGCTGCCATGGGTGGGAACATCTTCCTTTGCATGCATTGCATAGAAAAAAAATGAGTGTGGAAGGGAATAGAAAATAGCATATGGAATATAGTACACAGGTTCCAGTATAAAAGGGTCTTGGAGAGAATGACTTCACTGGTATGAGGAATATCAAACAACTTTCCTGGAAGAATTCAAAGAAAAATAATGCTGAAAGATAAAAGGAAATGGGTGGGCTAGAGAGATGGCTTAGTGGATAAGACACTTGCTTGCAAAGCCTTAGTACCCAGTTTTGATTAATCAGTACCCATATAAGCCAGATGCATATGGTGGCACATGCATCTAGAGTTGGTATACAGTAGCTGGAGGCTCTGGTGTGCCCATTCTCTCTCTCTCTCTCTCCCTCTCTCTCTCTCTCTCTCTCTCTCTCTGTCTCCCTCCCTCCTTCTGGTTCCTTCTCTCTCCTTCTCTTTCAAATAAATAAAGAAACAAATATACAAAAAATGGAAATAGGCAAGAAGCAACAAATCAAAATGAGTAATGATACCCTAAAACCATCTGGCCACATTCACACATCCTTTAGTTTACTCATCTTCTATCCACCCTAGCTACACCCACCTAAAAATTTCTCGCTTTGCCCCTTAACTATAGATGGAGACACCTGGATATGTCAGCTTTATGCTACTATAATGAAGTACATGATAAATATCACTTATGAAATATAAAGTTTTCTTTCACTCACAAAGTGGCAGTTCAAGTCCAGTATTAGACAGCCTTACTACACTGGGTTCCTGGTGAAGATGGAACATCATGGCAGCAGCAGTTACCATAGCAAACCACTTACACTGTGAACCAAAGGAGAAACAGAAAGAGACCCACAGACCTCTTTTGACAGTGTATCCCCAAAGATATCCCACTGGGCCCTTTCTAATATTGGGAACAGTCTTTTTTTTTTCTTTTCACAATTTTCATTAATATTTTCCATGATTATAAAAAATATCCCATGGTAATACACTCTCCCACCCCACACTTTCCACTTTGAAATTCCATTCTCCATCATATTACCTCCCAGTCTCAATCATCATAGTTATATATATACAATACCAACCTATTAAGTACCTTCCTCCCTTCCTTTCTCTTCCCTTTATATCTCCTTTGTAACTTACTGGCCTCTGCTACTAAGTATTTTCCTTCTCACAAAGAAGCCCAATCATCTGTAGCTAGGATCCACATATGAGGGAGAACATGTGGCTCTTGGCTTTCTGGGCCTGGGTTACCTCACTTAGTATAATCCTTTCCAGATCCATCCATTCTTCTGCAAATTTCATAACTTCATTTTTCTTTAACTCTGTGTTGAACTCCATTGTATAAATGTGCCACATCTTCATATCCACTCATCAGTTGAGGGACATTTAGGCTAGTTCCATTTCCCAGCAATTATAAATTGAATAGCAATAAACATGGTTGAGCATATATTTCTAAGGAAATGAGATGAGTCCTTAGGATATATGCCTAGGAGTGCTATAGCTGGGTCATATGGTAGAACAATCTTTAGCTGTTTAAGAACCTCCACACTGTTTTCCACAATGGCTGGACCAGATTGCATTCCCACCAGCAGTGTAGAAGGGTTCCTCTTTTTCGACATCCCCACAAACATTTATGATCATTTGTTTTCATGATGGAGGCCAATCGGCCAGGAGTGAGATGGAATCTCAATGTAGTTTTAATCTGCATTTCCCTGATGACTAGAGACGTAGAACATTTTTATAGATGCTTATATGCCATTTGTATTTCTTCCTTTGAGAATGCTCTATTTAGCTCCATAGTCCATTTTGTGATTGGCTTGTTTGCTTCCTTATTATTTAACTTTTTGAGTTCTTTGTATATCCTAGATATTAATCCTCTTTCAGATACATAGCTGGCAAAGATTTTTTCCTATTATGTAGGTGGCCTCTTTGCTTTTTTCACTGTGTCCTTTGGAGTGCAAAATATTTCTAATTTCATGAGGTCCCTGTGATTAATCTGTGGCTTTATTGCCTGAGCAATTGGGGTTGTATTCAGAAAGTCTATGCCAAGACCAATATATTGAAGGGTTTCCCCTACTTTTTCCACTATCAGTTTCAGAGTTTCAGGACTGATGTTAAGGTCTTTAATCCATTTGGATTTAATTCTTGTGCAAGGAGAGAGAGAAGAATCTATTTTCATCTTTCTACAGATAAATATCCAGTTTTCCCAACACCATTTGCTGAAGAGGCTGTCTTTTCTCCAATGAGTATTTTTGGCATTTTTATCGAATATCAGGTGGCTATAGCTACCTGGACTTACACCTGGGTCCTCTATTCTGTTCCACTGAACTACATGTCTGTTTTTGTGCCAGTACCATGCTGTTTTTGTTACTATGGCTCTGTAGTATAGGTTAAAATCAGGTATGGTGATACCTCCAGCCTCATTTTTGTTGCTCAGTATTATTTTAGATATTCAAGGTTTTTTGTAATTCCAAATGAATTTTTGGATTGTTTTTTCTATTTCCATGAAGAATGCCTTAGGAATTTTGATAGGGATTGCATTAAATGTGCAGATTGCTTTTGGAAAGATTGCCATTTTCACAATATTGATTCTTCCAATCCAGGAACAAGGGATGTTTCTCCACTTTCTAGTGTCTTCTGCAATTTCTCGCTTGAGTGTTTTACAGTTCTCATTGTAGAGATTCTTTACTTCCTTGGTTAGGTTTATTCCAAGGTACTTTATTTATTTTTTTTTTTTTGATGCAATTGTGAATGGGAGTGATTCTTTGATTTCATCCTCTGTGTGTTTGTTCTTAGCATATATGAAGGCTACTGATTACTGTGTATTTATTTTGTATCCTGCTACATGCCTGTAGGTTTTTATCAGCTCTAACAGTTTGCTAGTAGTCTTTAGGGTCCTTTATGTATAGAATCATGTCATCTGCAAATAATGATAACTTGATCTCTTCCTTTCCAATTTGTATCGCTTTTATGTGTGTCTCTTGCCTTATTAGTATGTCAACGACTTCCAAAACTATGTTAAATAAAAGTGGGGATGGTGGGCACCCTTGTCTGGTTCCTGATTTTAGTGGAAAAGCTTTTCCCCATTTAGTAATATGTTGGCTGTAGGCTTGTCATAAATCGCTTTTATTATATTGAGATATGTTCCTTCTATTCCCAAACTCTGTAGGACTTTTATCATGAAGGGATATTGCATTTTGTGAAATGCTTTCTCTGTGTCTAATAAGATGACCATGTGATTTTTGTCCTTCAAAGTATTACATTTATAGATTTGCTTATATTGAACCATCCCTGCATCTCTGGAATAAAGCCTACTTGGTCAGGGTGAATCATCTTTTTGATATATTCTTGTATTCTGTTTGCCAATATTTTGTTGAGAATTTTTGCATATATATTCAAGAGGGAGATTGGTCTGTAATTTTCTTTTTTTGTTCTATCTTTGCCTGGTTTTGGTATCAGGGAGATGCTAGCTTCATAGAAGGAATTTGGTAGAATTCCTTCTTTTTCTATTTCCTGGAAAAGCCTAAGAAGCAATTGTGTTAGCTCTTCCTCAAAGGTCTGGTAAAATTCAACAGTGAACCATTTGGGCCTGAGCTTTTTTTATTTGGGAGATTATTGATAACTATTCGGATCTCCATGCTTGTTATAGGTCCATTTAAATGATTAATCTCATCTTGATTTAATTTAGGTAGGTCATATAAATCAAGGAAATCATCCATTTCTTTCATATTTTCATACACTGTGCAGTATATGCTTTTATAGTATGTCCCCATGATTTTTTTAATTTCTCTGGAATCTGTTGTGATGTTATCTTTTTCATCTCTGATTTTATTAATTTGTGTCTCTTCTCTTTTTCTTTTTGTCAGATTTGCTAAGGGTATATCAATCTTGTTTATCCTTTCAAAGAATCAACTCTTTGTTTCATTTATTCTTTCGATTTTTTTTTTTTGTTGTTGTTGTTGTTTCTATTTCATTAATTTCTGCCCTAATCTTTATTATTTCTTCCCGTCTACTGATTTTTGGTTTGCCTTGTTCTTCTTTTACTTTAAGGTGAAGCATTAGGTCATTTACTTGCGACCTTTCTAATTTCTTAATATAGGCATTTAAGGCTATAAATTTACCTCTTAGAAATGCCTTCATTTGTGTCCCAGAGATTTTGGCCTGTTGTGTTCTCATTATTGTTCGACTCTATAAGTTTTTTGATTTCCTTCTTGATTTCTTTGTTGACCCATTCTTCATTTAGTAGTGTATTGTTTAGTTTCCATGATTTTGTGTATGTTCTATAGCCTTTCTTTCTACTGATTTGTAGTTTAATTCCATTGTGGTCAGATAGAATGAAAGGAATTATTTCAATTTTCCTGAATTTGTTAAGATTTGCTTTGCTTCCTAATATGTAATCTATTTTAGACAATGTTCCATGTGCTGCTGAAAAAAATGTATATTCTGCAGCATTTGGATGAAATGTCGTGCATATATCTGTTAGGTCCATTCCTTTTATGACCTCATTTAGTCCAGATGCCTTTCACTATATTTTTCCCTGGGATGACCTGTCAATTGATGAGAGTGGGGTGTTAAAGTCACCCACCACCACTGTGTTTGGGGTTATTTCTGACCTTATTTCTAATAGTGTTTGTTTGATGAATTTGGGAGCTCCCATAATAGGTGCATATATGTTTAGGATTGTAATGTCCTCCTGTTGGAGTGTGCCCTTAATCAATATAAAGTGACCTTCCTTATCTTTCTTGACCAACATTGGACTGAATTCTACCTTGTCAGATATTAGGATAGCAACCCCTGATTGTTTTATAGGTCCATTTGATTGAAACACCATTTTCCAACCTTTCACCCTAAGATAATGTCTATCCTTTGTAGAAAGGTGAGTTTCTTGGTGGCAACAAATTGTAGAATCCTGCTTTTTAACCCAGTCTGCAAACCTATGTCTTTTGGTTGGGGCATTGAGGCCATTGATATTAAGAGATAGTATTGAAAGGTGTGTATTTATGTTTGCCATTTTTTTCTTTTTTGTGGTTCCAGTTCTACCTGTGCTCTCTTGTGTTAACTAGTATTTGAGTATTTCTTGTTTTTCCTAGGTTCCTTATATGTACACTTTTCCTTTTCTTCAGCATGCAGGATTCTTTCAAGTACTTTCTGCAGAGCTGGTTTTGTTTTCAAGTACTCCTTTAGCCTTCTTTTGTCATGGAATGTCCTTATTTCTCCATCTATTTGAATGGATAGCTTTGCAGGATAAAGTAACCTTGGTTGACAGTTGTTATCGTTCAGAACTTGGAATATATCACTTCAAAGCCCTTCTGGCTTTTAAAGTTTGTGTTGAATAATCTGCTGTGACCCTGATGGGCTTGCCTTGTAGGTAACTTGATTTTTCTCTCTAACTGCTTTCAATATTTTTTCTTTGGTTTGTGTGTTTTGTAGTTTGATTATGGTATGGAGAGGAGAGGTTCTTTCCAGCTTTTGTCTGGCTGGGGTTCTAAAGGCTTCCTGTATCTGCATTGGCACCTCTTTCCCAATTTGGGGGAAGTTTTCTTCTATGATTTTGTTGAAGACACCTACTATGCCATTGGAGTGGAATTCTTCTCCTTCTACTATGCTCTGAATTATTATATTTGATCTTTTCATAGTTTCCAGAATATCTTGAAATTCCTACTCATACATTTCTATAAGTTTGTCTTTCTCTTTGTTGGACTGTATTACATCTGCCACCTGGTCTTCTAGCTTAGATATCCTGTCCTCCCCTTCATCTGTTTTACTGGCGCAATTTTTTACAGAGTTTTTTAAATTTCATTAACTGTGTTCTTTATTGCTAGTAATTTTGGCTGGTTTTTCTTTATTATTTCTATTTTCTTATTTGTGTCTTTTATTGGCTTCTTTATTTCATTAAATTGGTGTCCTGTGTCTTCTTTGATTTCCTCTTTGATTCCTTTGATTTTCTCTTTGATTTCTTCTTTGATTCCTTTGATTTGTTTTTGACTTCTTTGAACATAGTTACAGTAATTCTTTTGAAATCTTTCTCAGGCATTTCCTCTAACTTGTTCTCACTGGAGGTCATTTCTGATGCATTAATACTTTTAGGTGGAGTTATATTGTCTTGCCTTTTAGTGTTTCTTGTGTTATAATGTATATATTTTTGCATCTTGGATTAAGTTAATGCTTGGATTTTCTAGCTAGCTGGGTATTCTTAGCTGTATCAATTAATTTGATGTTATATATCTTCAGGGTAGGAGCTTAAGTTGTTAGGTGTGGCTCTTAAGACTCTCAAAGTATCTACAAAGGTGTTCCTAGGGGTTGAGTTTCCCTGTTATGGGAGTATTCAAGTAGGCTGAGTGGAATAAAATACAGGTAGATTCTAAAAGTTAACTAAACACTGTACACATTCATTCAAAAGTATAGCACCGAGTATTTATGCAAGAGTAGTTATTATAAGAACCAGATCCTCTATCAACAAAGAGGATAAGATTTCTGATGTGTTGAGGGATCCAAGTCAGCTTGTGACCAAGTGAGACCCTTCCCTGGTGCAATCCTAGTTACCTTTTTAGATGATTTTGGTCTCAATTAAGTTGCTGGCTGGGTCGTTGGGCTGCTGTTCTGATTTCTAGAGCTTGGCACTGGCTTTTCTTGTGGTGCAAACCGAGCCTGGCAACTGTGGCCCTGCAGAATGGCACCCCCGCTGCTGAAACTGCTACTGCTGCTGCTGAAGCTGCCCTGCTGCTGGATCCACTGCTGCTGCTGCTTTAGCTTCCACTGCTGGAGCTGCTTCTGAAGCTGCTGCTGCTTCTGGATCCACCACTGCTGGTTCTGCTGCTGCTGGTGCCAGAGCCGCTGATGTTGATGCCAGACTCTGCTCCTGCTAGGGTTCAACTGTTGGCTCAAGTTGGTGTGGCCGGTCCTGTGACCACTGCTCTGTTCACTGGAGCTGGGCACAGGCAGTGTGGGAGAGGAGGGAGCTGCAGCTGTTCTAGTTCTCTCGCTGTTCCACGTGTTCTTTTACCTTGTGATCTGCTCCTCCATTGTTCACTGCTGCTCTCCCTTCATGTTTCTTGAGTTGTGGAGAGCGCTGGTGTGAGTGGGAAGCTCCCCTCACCTGGCTTTTCCTGCGGCTCGAGTCAAGCCTGGCAGCTTTCTGGTGCTCTGCTGCTGCCGCAGTCGGTGGACATGCCAGGGCCACTTTTGGCAGCCTGTGTGGGCCCTGGATGTTCTGTATCTCTTCTACTTCTCCACTACCATTTCAATTTCCTATTCATCTCACTTTTTAGTAAAAGTGTGTATTTTGCTGAGTTTTTTTGATCTTTTTCTCCCCTAGGCTGCTTTATCATGGTACCTACGCCACCATCTTAACCAGAAGTCCGGGAACAGTCTTATAAAACATGGACCTATGAGGACAATACCAAACCATACTGTGCAGAAGAGCTTGCCAGAATGACGAATGAGTCATAGGACTTCTATGTGCCTCAGTTTTTCTTCCTGTAAAAAGGATTCTCTGATAATTATGAGCTTTCCCTGGTACACAAAGGCAATGGAGAGAGTAGTGTTTAAATGCCAAGGTACTTTCAACTTCTACTGTACTGAGTGGTTTCACTGAAAAGAATCAAGTAGATTTCTTCGTCTTTGGGGGACAGAAAGGCTTAAGAAGGTAGATGAAATACTTGGAATCTCAGGCTTGGAACTGGCTGTACTTTCTACACAGTGAGAGATCATGGGCATGTTCCTCCAACATGCCATCCATCCATAATTTTGTTCTTAGCCCCTTTAGCACCTCCATTCCACTTGCACAGCTATACCTTGCTGGTGCCCTCTTCTGACCACTTCAGTTATCAAACCCTCCCCACCTTTCCTCCTACAGCCTCCCACTGCATGGGGGTGGGGGTGGGGTTGCTGTGAAAGTGGTGATTAATGAAAAGGCCACATAGTTATTGCATTACTAGATTAAATTCTATAAAGAATAGTACCTACAAGATTGAATTCTGCATCAGCATCCTGTCATACCTGGGCCACTGCAGGCAGAGGGTAAGAAATGGTTCCTAGAGTCATCAAATCATCAAAGGCCTGAGCTGAGAAAGGTAGCAGAGGGCATGGGGTCCATTTCCCTAGTTGACTCAATCCTACAATGTATTAGACTAAGTGATAGTGAAATTGCTCCTGGAAGACTGCTAATGAGGACACTTCCCTTCCCTACAAGAGGTCTGCTGTAAAACTTCAATTTCAAGTGTGCCTCACTTTAACAGCTATCTTCATCAGCTGTCCTCATTCATTCACAAATATTCCAGGTAACCTTATCCAGCTTGCATTGGTTGACATGTTAGACAAGGTGGAAATGAGCCAGGAAGATTGGGTATTGTCCTTTTAGAATGCATACTCATGTGGATATATTGACCAAGAACAAGCACTCACAAATAGAGGGTCTATGGGACACATGGGAAAAGTACAACTTGAGCTTTGAGGGGATTGGTTATGGTTGTAGGTTAAGAAGAACATTGTGGGGGGAAAATCTAGAGTGAAAGCTGATCTATAAGCAAGTCAAATAGAAAGCAAGGGAAGAAGCAAGTGGGAATGCGAGGGCAAGAGTTGGGTGAAGAAAACCTTAAGGGAAATAAGCACAGGCATCAGGTGATGTGGGAAGGCCTGGGATGGGAGAGAGGTCTGCACTCTGAAGAATTTATGAGTAGTTCATTCAAAATGACTGTCATGGGTCCTGAGCCCCTGTCTCTGTCCTGGTGTATTCAGGCTGATATAATAGCACATGGACTGTGTGTCTTATACACAACAGAAGTTAATCGCTCACCATTCTGGAGGCTGAGAGCCCACAGGCAAGGGATCTGCAGAGTTGGTACCCGGTGAGGGCCATCTTTTGTAGCTAGTGCCTTCCTGCTCTGTGTCACATGGTAGAAAGTGGAAAATTGAATGCTCCTCGCCCCTTGTATCTGAGACTGTTCATTAGGTTCTATGGACTGGTCATCTCCCAAAGGCCCCACCTCCTAATGCCACATCTTATTGCAGTTAGGTTTCCACATAGGAATTCTAGGAACATTAGCATTCAGTCAATGTTATCTGCTTCTCATTTACCATGATTATAGCCTCTCCATACATGCCTGATCATACCAGGGACATGCATTTCCTGACCAGACTACACGGCTGCTCCTAGGCTCTATTATGACAGCCCCCTGGTGTCATTCACACTCCACACTCATCTGTCAGGTCATTGCTCCTGATGGATCCAAGAACAAAGCACTTCCCCTGGGTCCAGTCTCAGGGGCAGTTTCCCACCATATTTTCTCAACTCCATCTGCAATGAGTCGGAACTCAAGCCCCTTCTGATTGCAGTCATCCTGCCAAGGGTCAGAGAAGCTCCAGGAGCACTTAAGAGCCCTCAATTTCTTTACCTCACATAGCCTTGCCCTTCAACTTCAAACCTTCCCTTTCTGGTATGTGATTACTAAATGGATGAGATTTCAAAATAAAAACTACCACCTATGTAAGCAAAACTCTGTATAGCCATGAAATAGGATAACATTTAGCTATCAAAGAAATGAAGTGCTGCTGTATGTTGTGACATGAATAAGCCTCCAAAAGTTATCTCTATGAAAGTTTCCAGACATGATAGAGGACATGAGCTATGTGGCTACTTAGAGTATTCATAAGAGGCAATTCACAGAAACAGAAAGTAAATTAGAGGTTTTTGATAGCTAAGAGAACAGGGAATGGCAGTAGCTGCTAATGAATGAGGATTTCTGTGGCTGATGAAAAGTCCTGAACCTAGATTGTGGTGATAGTTGCAGAGAACTGTTGACATTTTTATAGTAGTGAAGTTTTTTACATGTTACACATATTTTACCACAATAAGAAAAGTCCCCCTGTCTGCAGAGGACTTTGTGTCATGAACAATTAGGCCATGCCATTTGTATTATATCTTCTCCATCTGAGGTGATGGAAATGAGGCTCCCTATGGCCTGGAGTCAAGCCAACTCCAGCACCCATGTTCAGCTCAGGCTAAGCCCAGGCTCAGGGTATCTGATTCTGAGCTCTTCGAAACTGAGGAGCAAAGCCACTGGCTCAGTACTTGCCTGGAGTCCCACAGGCCCAGGTGGATTGGCAGCACATGCAGTTCTGGAAGTTCATTTGCCCAGTCTGCAGCAGGGAAGTACAAGTGGGGAGTGCAGGGTGAGAATGGGAACAGCCTTCCAACTAGAGAAGTAGAACAAAATTAAATCTTTTGCATTCCCTTCTCCCCAGGTGGACACCCGCAGCCATGGCAGGCCAGAACTGAAATGACATAGTGATGCATACAGAGACTCTCCTCACAGCTGGTGCTATGGTTTGAAGCTGCCACTGAAGCTCACAGAAATCTAATCCACACTCTGAGGAACAGAAAGGACAGAAATGTAATCCAACTGAGATATTTGGGAGAAGGTTAAAGGAGGCAATAGGGTTTGTTCCTAATGCAAAGGACTGTGGCTTTCTACAATGAGGAGACCTGAACTAGGATATCTGTCTCACCATGTGCCACCTTAGAACTCTGAGCAAGAATGACCTCTCGATTTTGAACTTCCCAAGCTTTATTCTCTGTAAATTACCCAGTCTTCGATGCTTACCTAAAGTCAAAGAAACAGATCCAGGAAATCAGCAACTTCCTACTAGATGAGGTGGATGTAGCAGACAATGGGGAGGCAAAGAAAAGTGTGACACCCGAGGTCCTGGGACAGCAGGCAGGAGGCAGAACTGGGAAGCACAAAGGAAAGGCAGTAGCCACAAGCAGGAAGAAGAGTGAGGGAGAAGTGACAGGAGAGATCAGGGCAGGTGGCAACTAAAGGCTCTGTGCCTTTTCAAGTGGACAGGGCTACAAAGAGAACATGGCCCAGCTGACTTCATCTTCCTGAAACCTCCTGAGTACAGGGAAGACCACAGTGCTCTGAGCTCTGGCCTTGCTCTGATACAGCTCCTGTCTTAGTTGACAGACCACAAGCAAACAACCAGAGGCAGAGGAGGGGCCATAGAGAAGATAAAGGAAAGACAGAGCAGGACAGGCTGCAGAGCTAGAAAGATGTAAGGAGCCCATGATCAAGATGGTTGAGAAGGGAAAGCCCATATTCAGCTCTGGGGCACACCATCCCCAGACCTTGAGGGACTCACATACAGAACTTCTGGGCCTGCCAGGGAATGCAGAGAAAGCCAGCCTTCCAAGTCCAAGGAATCTCAATATCAGACTATCAGCTATGCAACTGCAGATTGGAGATTCATGAGGCAAGTTTACTGTTTATAAGGAGGTCTCAGAAAGTGAGGTTTGACGTTCATAAGAGATTTGAACTCATAGCTAGAGGCCCAGAGATTTAAATCCAGGTCAGTCAGTTCAGGATCTCACTGTTCCCTGAGTTTGGATTTGGGTCTTTAGGTAAAGGGCAGACTGTAGGAAGTGCAGCTAGGCTTCTGACTTAAATAGGCAAGGAGGGTGGACATATTTTCAGTGCAGGAAGGGCAAGGGGGAGAGCATACTAGGGATTCATTGCAAAGAGTGTTATGCCCACTTGGGCCCAAAAGCCCGTGTTGAGCCATTCCTACAAGTAGCTGTCTGTCAGGCCTACCCACTGAAACTTCTGACCCCTCTTCTGAGATGTTGACTCTGTCCAGTGAGAGATCCTCCCAAAGCTTTATCCTAACCTCGGTCTAAGGACTCCTGCCCCTGCAGTTCTCATCCTACAGATATAGTCAAGTGATACCACCCAAGACCACTTCTGATGACCAAGTAGATATTTAGATCTGTGACATCTGAGTCCCACTAACTTTTCCACCGCACAACCCTGCACACTCTCATTCAGGCTGTCCATCAAAATGGATTTCAGACCAGGTCAGCATTCTCCCAAGTGCCAAATAAAAGGCATAACCTGAGCAAAGCTCTGCAAAATGCAGATTTCACATATGCTGGGGTCTGTGATTGCCCACCCTCAACAGGCTTGCTGCCTCCAAGTCCCCACTTCCCTGAGTCTGATGTCACCATTAACACCATGTTTTAAGAAAGACTCCCAGCACTTAGTAGGCAATGACATATTATGAGTTCCAAGCTTGCCTGGGCTACATGGCCAGATCCTATCTAAAATTTTAAGAAATATTAATTGGCTAATTAATTAAAATTAAAGACAAAATACTTATTCAAGAAACAATCCGGGCTGGAGAGATGGCTTAGCGGTTAAGCGCTTGCCTATGAAGCCTAAGGACCCCGGTTCGAGGCTCGGTTCCCCAGGTCCCACGTTAGCCAGATGCACAAGGGGGCACACGCATCAGGAGTTCGTTTGCAGAGGCTGGAAGCCCTGGCGTGCCCATTCTCTCTCTCTCCCTCTATCTGTCTTTCTCTCTGAGTCTGTCGATCTCAAGTAAATAAATAAAAAATTAAAAAAATATATTATAAAAAAAAAAGAAACCATCCACCAGAAACTACTCATATATCTTTCTAATTATTCCAACTTCAAACACTATGTTCTTTGAAAGCTAGCAGCTATAGTCAAAAGCTCAAGTTACAGGTTGGATAGGGTGTGAAGAAGGGAAAGGGTGTGAAGCACCATCATTCCATCCAGCTGAGCTAAGAGTTTAGAGCCATCTGTGTCAAAACATCTCCATCATCTTCTACTCTGTGGAAAGGATTGCCCTAAATCCTGTCTCACATCAAGGAGGGCATTTAGCCAAACTGGGTTTCACTGTTCCTATCTGAAGCAGAGATGAAAGGACCCAGGCATGCATGAAGAAAACTCTTGCTCTGCCAGCCAGGGTACCTGACCAAGCTCTGCCCTTCCCAGAGCCAGTTTTCTCCCAGATTTGAGTCTGCCCAGCATCCCTTATACCTTCCCTTAGCACAGGAAAGACAACCTTTCTTTCCCCTAGGTCTCATAGGATTATTCCTTCCATGAGTTACAGCGCTGGTCTTGGGCCCCAGGTTCCCTCAACTCAGCCCTCAGGCATCTTGGTGGCTAGCCAAGTGCCAGGAACTTGATTCCCCCACACTTGTTGAAAATGTTGATCACATTCTGGAAAGACAGCATTGACCTGAGGCTGCCTGGGACCATCTTAAGGAAAGAATTTATATAAAAATAAAGTCAGCATAGTGGAGAGCAGAGCCATGGTAGGAAGAGAGACAGAGAGGGAAAAGAAGGAAAAACAAGTGGCATTCCAATAACATTATGAGTCCCAGCTCCTGCTGCACTTGATAGAAATCCTAACTCCTTTGCTTTTCCTTTATATAAATGGGTCAAATTGAATTTTTGACAATAAAACTAAAATGATGTATAGAATGGACTTTCTGGGAGGCTTGGTTGAGATAATATAAGCAAAGCACTTAGCCCAGTGCCTAGTACATAATAAATAATGGCTTTCAATAAATAATGGAAGCAAATGAGATGATGGATGTAAAAATACCTGGGAAGGTGTAAAATGTTACACAAAATTAAGGTACCTAGTATGTGCTTTCCTATTCTCAAATGATCTATATTCACACTGCAGCTTTACTGCCCACTCTCTCCTTCACTAAATATTTCATGTGCCCAATTAGTTTGTGCAAACTTCATGGCAGGGACCACAGTTTATATTCTGTTCTAGCCATCACAGAACATAACTTGGTTGTCAAATACACTGTGGCATAGCAGGGTGGTTCAGATATCAGGCTTGGCTGCCTGAACACCTGGCTTCCAATACTGGTTCTTCTTTCAACTAGCAACCATGCAGAGATGATTCCATGCCTACAGGGCCCAATTTTCTGCTAGAAAAAAGTGGAGCTAAGCTGGTAACTTCCACATTTAATTGTCAGGAGGATAAGGAAGGATTTGTCTTACATGTTTTTTTTTTTAATTTTATTTTATTTTATATTGTTTTTGAAACAGGGTCTCACAATGTAGCCCAAGATGATCCTGAATTCACAGTGATCCTCCTGCTTCAGCCAAGTTTTTACAGACATGAGACATTGCTCCTAGTTTAAGGTTACTTTATTTAGTACATTAAATAAATCAGGTGGCACATGCCTTTAATCCAAGCACTCAGGAGGCAGAGATAGGGGGATCACCATGAGTTCTGAGTCATCCTGAGACTACATAGTGAATTACAGGTCAGCCTGGACTAGAGTGAAACCCTACCTTGAAAAAATGAATAAATAATAAAATCAGTTACAAACATTATTAATGTGGTTGTAAAGCAAGTTATTGGCACATCAGCATTCCTATGAAACTATTTGATAAGCCCTCTCAATTATATCATTATAATTATAAAAATATTTAGTAGGGATGAAGAGATGGCTTATAGATTAAGGTGCTTACCTGCTGAGATGGGTAAATTTTGTGTCAACTTGATCTGTTTAGGAATCCACAGACATTACTCATAAGTAGGTCTGTGAGGTTGCTTCCAGGAAGGACTAACTAATGGAGGAATCCTTCCCCCAAGGTGATCCTGTCCTCCAGAGTGGGCAGCCCCTCTTGGAGGGGAGGCTTTATCTAAAGAACCTCAGGAAGGAAAGGATCTCTCCTTCTACCTGGCTGCCAGTGCTGCTTGCTGCTTTCTAGTGTGGACTGAAGACCAGCGTGGACTGAAGAGCAGCAGCTGTCCAGGAAACCTCCAGGTCTTCAGCACCAGATTGGAACTGCTAAGGCATCCAGCCTCATGAACTGAGCAGCTACCAGGTTCCTTGACTGTCAGGCCTGCAAACTTCTATTGTTGGACTGCCATAAATTAATCCAATAAATTCCCTTTTAATACAATTCATTCGATTGGTTCTGTTCCTATAAAGAGCCCTGTCTAATACAGATTGTGGGACCAGGAGTGATTCTAGAGAAACAGAATTGTAAGGATGTATTTCCTTAGTGAGCTTGGTACTCTTAGGAGTTGGCTCTCTAACTTCAGTGCCACTAAAGGCTCTACTGGCAATGAGAATGCTTTTACTGGTAATAAGGAGGCACTAATAATTCATGGAGTGAACTATTTAAAGAAACCCATGAGATAGATGTATTGTGCTGGGCTCCTTCCCAGGCAGGTAGGTAGTGCTGTGGAAGGACCAGGCCTGCTGGTTCCTCCCAAGGGGTTGAAAAGGAAGATGAGTGTACGATGACTCAGAACCCTCTCCTGGCCACTGGAGAAAAACCACACTGAGTCGGAAGTCTTTTCGAAAAAGGAACTCAGAAAAAACTCACTTTATTGCTATGAGCAGTTGCCTATATCATGTTGGGGATGAAGGTGGGGATTTTAGGATGGGGAAAGAGGTAAGGGCCAATAGTAAACTGAAACTATTGAAATGATAATTACAATTTCCATGTGGAAGTGGCAGGCCAGAAGCCATTAGGTGACTTGCTGAGTCCTAGCTGGCCAGAGACAGGTCGCCAAATTTAGCTAGGCTCAGGAAGTTCCACTAGGCCTCACGCCTGGGCCTTTCAGAGCCCAACATCTCCCCCTTTTGTTTTTGTAAGCGCATTAGTCACCATGGCCCCTGTCTTAGGTTGTCCCCCTTTGGGGATCTTACCCGTCATTGGTCACATGGAGAGCAGGGCAGGTGGCAGTGGGTCATCTGAGGAACTTAATTCCCAAGTTGCCAGCCTGTGATAATGTATCTTGACCTGATGAAGTTTTATTGTCTCTAGCCATTGGTGAATAAATTGTGTGATTTTGTTAATTACACAAGGTCCAACAGTGAGGATAAGGAGGAGGAGAAGGAGAAGGAGGGGGAGGGGTCCAGGCAGAAGGAGAAGGTAGGGTAAGAAGTCATGTAAGCCCGTCCATAGCAGGTTGTCCTGGAGGTCCCGCTGCCTCCTTTCCAAGTCTTCCTGGAGCCTCTTAATCTTGTCCTGGATGATTCCCAACTAATTGGTGTAAAAGTGGCATTTTTCCTGTAGAAACAAACATATTCCTCCCTTTTCAGCCGTTAGTAGGTCTAATCCTCTCCTGTTTTGTAGGACTACCTCAGCCAGGGAATCTATCTTCCAGGAATGGTATCTACATCTGGGATTAAGGTGGCTGGGGCACAAAGGCCCATCCAATTGGTGGGCAGAAAGTTATAGGCCATCCCGCCTCCACAAACAGAAACCATTTCAGAAGGCAGGCAGCATTGAGCATTGGGCTCAGTTGTGTTAAAAGTACAGAAGGAAGGATGAATGTATCCTACATCTATACTGGAATTATTAGGGAAAGGTGGGGCCCAAATGCCCAGAGGAAACATTGGGAAAAGCTGGACAGGGATGGGGAAGGTGGCTGAGCAATTTTTTAAGGTCGTATGAGCAATTGTACTGCAAGCAGCCAGAAAGTCCCAGCTTGGAGGCAAAGCCAGCAAAGCCAGCAATCCTCCACAAGGGAGGGAGTTATTTAGTTTAGAGGAACAGTCCTCAGGGGTGGGGCACTCCCTAGAGAAGTGATTGTCAGTGTCCCCTTGTTGGAACAAATATTTCAGGTCTCTTGCTGGTACTCAAATGGGTCTTTTTCTTTTTACAAAGTTTTCCCATGGAGAAAAGTTCTATGAGCTTTACATAAGTTTTTATCAAAAAACTCCTTTTTGATATAGAGTTTTTGTACTTTAATTACTTCTTAGTATAAAGGTTTGGAAACAAACAAACCCTTTGAGCTCAGCAATATAAATATAAATATTAAGGAATAGCCAGTTCTTATCAGTAACACTGAATGTGTATAATCTTGTTTACATGTAGGTGCTAAAGCCTTGCTGTCAAATGGCCCAGAGCTACGGACACAAGGCCAGCCAAATTGTTCTAGATAATTTCCCATTTTTTATTTATTTTTTTTTATGAACTAGGCCACTCTGGGGTTCGGTGCAGAAAGACTGTGCCTGTTTTAGGTTGTTTTCTATGATATTTAGGCCTTTCCCATCATTGGTACATGAATTCCATCATTCATGCCCTGTCTTCGATTGACCTAACTCGAGAGAGTCTTACCCATCCTTGACTACCAGCCTCTGCAGGGACTTTAAGATAATGTCTCAGGAAGCTGGGGTCAGGTCCGTAGCTGTATTCCATGTACTTCTGTATGGATATCTATAATGGATATTAAAAGGCATTTAACAAGTATCAGACACAGAATGAGTAAAAGACAAACACCTGTAGCAGCAAAGCTTCCTATCCAAGAAGTGAGAGAATTCCATCCAGGCAAGGAAGACTTAAAAGCAGATATTAAGTCATCAGCAGCTTAAGCTGCATCAAAAGTAAGATGATTATTTTGCAAAGACAATATCTCTGAATGTAACTGAATCAGATCTAAGGAAATATTATCGTTGCGTCAAATATCTCTTAAATGTATTTTCCCAATGTTGTTGACTGTTTTAGAAGTAACACAAATCCATTGAAAATCTACATGACACTCCAAACTAGTTTTAACTTTTAATTCTAGTATATAGAGTGGCTAACAAGTGAAACTGTATCTAGGGTAAGGATCAAACCCAAGATCTTAAAGGGAGGTATAGTTTGAACTTTCTTAGGAGCTACTTTAAAGCTGTGAGTATGAAGGCTAGTTAGACATTAAAAGTACAAGCCTAAAGCCAAATGTTACAGTACACTTTAGGAACTCCTGGTAGGCACACTTTGTATATCTTTAGATTGAAATCTGAAACCCACCATCACACCTTAAGATAAACAATTTAATATATTGGGGGCCATTTATTTAAAGTATCACATTCTGCCCCGGAGCCTAATATATTTATAATCATCACATATTATAAATTGTTAGAAAAAATTAAAATATTTAGGGTAAATGAGGCCTTTTTTGGCTGGTTGTGTGGGAGTAAGGATTCCCCCTTTTGTTTTTGTAATTGAGACTTGAGAGTTTCATTATATTTTTTAACAATAGCTTGGCTCCAGGGGTTATATGGAATGCCTGTAGAATGTGAGATTTTCTAGGTCTGGAGGAAATCTATAAAGGCCTTGCTTAGGAAGCAGGGGCCAATCTGTTTTAATTTGATTAGGCAGCCTGAGAGTGGCAAAACATTGAAGCACATGACTAATGGCATGTTTAGATTTTTTCCCGGTATGTGCCGATGCCCAGTAGGCATGGGAAAAGGTCAGTGAGCCCAGTCACCATGAGAGGGAAGACTTCTCCCCTGTTCCCACCTGGGTCAGTCCAAGGGGGCCATGTGGCAGTCTCCCAGGAGGTGTATTGCCTGCCATTTCCCAGTAGGGGAGGGTCAGGCACAAGCTGCTAGGAAGGGGGCCATCTATTTAAATTACCAAATTTCACCCCTGGCTCCCAATAGATTTATAACCATTATATATTATAAATTGTACTTAGTTTAATTTTTAAGGTCCCCACAGTTTTGACCAATTTAAGATATTAAGATCTGTAAAATTAAACAAGTTAAAAACTTTTAATCTAAAGCCAACTCTGTGTCTGTGATTTTAACTTGCTTGATGTTTTTTAGCTTAAAATCTTAAGTCTCAGCCAGGCGTGGTGGTATACGCCTTTAATCCCAGCACTCGGGAGGCAGAAGTAGGAGGATTAAAATGGGTCTTAGGCCACCCTGAGGCTCCATAGGGAATTCCAAGTCAGCCTGGGCTAGAGTGAAACCTTACCTTGTGAAACAAAAACAAACAAACAAACAAAAAAATCTTAAATCTCTTAATCCAATATCTCTAGCTAAGCATATTAGTCTATTACAAATTTAACCTTGATTAAACTCTCTGGGCCTGGGCAGCAGGATGCAGCCAGCCTTTATACCAGTAGCCTAGTTCCAATGAAGTCCCCTGTAGTCTTTTATTTCCTCTTAGAAAGCTTATAAACTAAGTCTCAAAGTTTGATGTTGTCTGTACTTAATATTTTTAAAATTTTATCTGAATAGTCTATAAAATTTGGCTTACCACTCCAGAAGACACCTTTAGTTGTAAGTACCAAGTCTATGCCTATTTCTTTAAAACAAAAGTTCAAAAAGATAAACATCCACATGGTCAGGTTTATCTCAGCTCATTAGATAGTTTTAGGTTTGCTGAGATAAACTTCCAGACCAGGTACAGTTATGAAGGAAGGAATATTTATTGAAGCTTACAGATCCAGAGAAAGTTCTATAATGGCAGAAAAAGCAGGCCTGACTTCACAGGACCAAGCAGAGAGAAAGAGAGAGAAGCACAAGCCTTTAGAAATACAAAAGCCGCCGGCAAACCGAAGGTGAAGGGAAAGAGAAAGGGAACAAAGAGATGTTGACAAACAAGTATAGGTTACAGAAGTAAAGTTTAGCACATTAAATGTGAAGATTGTCTTATAACTCATGGCGGTATGCTCACCTGCACATGTACCCTGATTACCTCCTCAATGACTGCCTCTTATGGGGACACTAGTCTGCCGGGTTCTCAGTGCCCCACATTGGCCACCAGATGCCAAGCTCCTTCCCGGGCAGGTAGGTAGTGCTGTGGAAGGACCAGGCCTACTGGAATACCCTGAAAAATCTGGGGACATTGAACTCTCAGATTCTGAAGAAGTTGTTTTGCATGAGAATATGACCTCCCCTCCCTTAGCAGCAGTTGCATCTCCATCCCCACACCATGAATTATTGCCCTCTCTACTCTTGCATGAGGGAATTAATCCTTCTTTGTCTGAGGAACCAGCGATGACCCTCCTTTAAGGAGGTGCTGATACTCATCAGTGTCCATTCATCTTTTCCTCTAGGCCTATAAATATGCCTAAGGCTAGGCAGGCCCCTAAAGGTGAGACATAAAGTGTGACACAAGAGAAGGTGAGGTATACCCGTAAAGAACTTCAGAAGTTTTCTAACTTGTACAGGCAGAAGCATGAGGGAATATGTGTAGGAATGGATTTTTAAGGGTGTAGGATGATGGAGAAAGTAATATAAGTTTAGATGAGGCTAAATGTATTGAAATGGACCCATTGAGCTGAAATTTTGGATGTAACAATGAAGCTTGTGCAATAGAAGAAGTACCAAGTGCTTATTTGATTGGTTGGCTGAAGTATGGATCCAAAGATGGCCTACTGTGAATGAGTTCAAGCTACCTGATATCCTTTGGTTTAATATTGATGAAGGGATTAGAAGGCTCAGAGAACTTTGAATGCTGGAGTGGATTTACCATGTAAACTCACCTTTGTCCCTACAATGTGAGTATCCTGAATATGTGCCCTTCAATAAGACTATAAGAAACGGATTTGTGAAGGGAGCACCAGCATACCTAAAGTTGCCAGCAGTGGCCATATAAGTAAAGAAGACATCACAGTGGGAGCCACAGTTGCTGCATTAGATGACTTATATGCAATGAGTAACTGGATCTTGGGGTAACAAGGGCCAAGTGGCAGCACTGAATCACCCAAGGGAGGTGAGCGTGGTTCCCATAATAGACAGCATAGGCCAAACAATACTCATATTGGTATGACTCATGTAGACCTTTGGTACTGATTCATTAATCATAAGTGTTCCCAGAAGTGAGATAGATAAGAAGCCTTCTAAGTTCCTGCTTGAACTGTATAAGCAGAACCATTCCAGAGCAAAGCAACAAAAGGCCACTTTGAATTTTAGCAACAGAGACTCAATGCCTTTTAACTAGTTTCCAGACTGGAGCCATTTTACAGATCCTGAATTCCTCCCACAATCCCCACAAGTTACAATATTAAGCTTAATCCTATCCTTCCTCGGAGGGGCCTATGGACTTTTGCTAGGGTAACTGTACACTGGGGAAAAGGAAATAATCAGACCTTTCAAGGACTACTGGACACTGGCTCTGAATTGACATTGATCCCAAGAGTAGGTTCTTACAGAGATGAGGTAATCAATGGAGTTTTGGCAAATGTTTGACTACAGTGGGTTCCCAACCTCATTCTGGTTATTTCCCCAGTTCCAGAATGCCTAATTGGGATGTATAGACTTAGGAGTTTGCAGAACCCCCACATTGGTTCCCTGACTTGTGGAGTGAAGGCTATTATGGTGGGAAAGGCCAAATGGAAGCCATTAGAGGTCCCTCCACAAGGGAAAATAGTGAATGAAAAAGAGTACCCCTGGAGGGATTACAGAAATTAATGCCACTATAAAGAATTTAAAGGATGCAGGAGTGGTGGTTCCCATCATGTCTCCATTTAACTCTCCTATTTGGCCTGTTCAGAAAACAGATGGATCCTAGAGAATAACAGTGGATTATTGGAAACTTAATCAAGTGGTGACTCTATTTGGAGCTGCTGTACCAGATGTGGTTTCTTTACTTGAGCATATTAACACATCTCCTGGTACCTGGTATGCAGCTATTGTTCTTTCAAATGCTTTTTTTTTTTTTTTTCTCCATAGCAGTTTATTAGAACCACCAGAAGCAATTTGCCTTCAGCTGGTGAGGTCAACAGTACATCTTTACTGTTTTACCCCAAGGTTATAGTAACTGTCTAGCCCTGAGTCATAGCTTAGTTCACATGGACTTTTCTGTCCCTTCCACAAGGTGTTACATTGGTCAATCATATCAATGACATTATGCTGATAGGATGAAATGAGCAGGAGGTGGCACCCACTCTGGAGTGTTGGTACAGTATATGTGTATCAAGCGATGGTAAATAAAACTATCCAAAATTCAAGGACCTTCCACCTCAGTAAAATTTCTAGGAGGGGGCTGAAGAGATGGCTTAGTGTTCAAGCGCTTGCCTATGAAGCCTAAGGACCATGGTTTGAGGCTGGATTCCCTAGGACCCACGTTATCCAGATGCACAAGGGGGTGCATGCATCTGAGTTCATTTGCAGTGGCTGGAGGCCCTGGCACATCCTCTCTCTCTTTGTCTGCCTCTTTCTCTCTCTATATGTTGCTCTTAAATAAATAAATAAAAATAAACCAAAGAATTTTAAAAATTCTAGGAGTTCTGTGGTGTGGGACATATAGGGATATTCCTTCTCAGGTGAAGGATAAGTTATTGCACCTGACCCCTCCTATCACTCAGAAAAAAGCACAATGTTGAGTGGGCCTATTTGGATTTTGGAGACAGCACATTTCTCACTTGGGTGTGTTTCATCACCCCATATACAAACTGACTCAGAAAACAGTGGGGCCAAGAAGAAAAGAAGGCTCTTCAACAGGTTCAGGCTGCTGTGAAGGTTGCTATGCCACTTGGGCCACATGATCAAGCAGATTTGATGATACTTGAGGTGTCAGTGGCAGATAGGGATGCTCTTTGGAGCCCTTAGCAGACTCCCATAGGTAACTAACAGTGCAGACCCTTGAGATTCTGTAACAAGTTCCTGCCATCATCTGCAGACATTTATTCTCCATATGAAAGACAACTCTTGGCCCTTAGTGGAAACTTAATGCTTGACAATGGGCCATCAACTTACTATGTGACTTGAGCTGCCCATTATGAACTGGATGTTATCTGACCCACCAGGTCATAAAGTTGGATGTGTACAGCAGCAATCCACCATCAAGTGGAAGTGGTATATATGTGATCTGGCTCAAGCAGGCCTTAAAGGCACTAATGAGTTATATGAGGAAGTTGTCCAAATGCCTATGATTTCTACTCCTGTTAAAATGTCTACTGCCCCCAAACATTCACCTATGGCATCATGTGGTGTACCCTATGATCAACTAACTGAGGGGGAGAGAATTAGGGCATGGATTACAGAGGGTTCAGCATCTAATTATTTATGTGGGTATCATTTATGAGGACACCTCCCAGAAGTGGACAGCTATAGAATTATAGCCCCTTTCTGGAACAACTCTGAAGGACTATGGTGAGGGGAAGTCTTCACAATGGGCAGAACTTCAGGAACTGTACATGGTTGTAGATTTTGCTTGGAAGGAAAAATGGCCAGATGTGTGGTTGTAAACTGATTCATGGGCTGCAGCCAATGGTTTGACTAAATAGTCCAGGACTTGGAAGGAGCACAAATGGAAAATTTGTGAGAAGTACATTTGTGGAAGGTGTATGCAGATAGTACTCTCTGAATGGGAAAAAGGATATAGAAATACTTGTGTCCCATGTTAATGCTCATCAGAAGGTGACATTAACAGATGATGGATGACTTTAATAATCAAGTAGATAAACTGAACCATTCTGTGGATAGTGGTCAACCTCTTTCCTCAGCCATTCCTGTCATTGCCAAGTGGGCCCATGAACAAAGTGGTCATTGAGACAAAGATTCAGGTTATGATTCAGCCTAACAACATGGACTTCCACTAACTGAGGCTGATATGGTTACAACTGCTGCTGAGTCTCAAATATTCCAGAAGCAGAGACCAAATCTGAGCCCCTGATATGTTAGTTTTCCTCGGGGTGAACAGCCAGCAACTTGGTAGCAGGTTGACTAGATTGGACCACTTCCATCATGGAAAGGGCAGTGTTTTATCCATACTGGAGTAGACACTTATTCTAGGTATGCATTTTATTTTCTTGCATAGTGCTTCTACCCATAGTACCATCCACGGGCTTATAGAATGCCTTATCCACCATCATGATTGTTGTAGTTTGAATAGATGGCCCCCAGTACATTCAATGTTTTATTAGTTTGTAGTTTGAATCTACAGCCAACTGGCTGGAGGCAGTGTCACTGGTCAGATCTTAAGGTGTTGTGATGGGTTTGAGATTTTGCAAAGTGTGCCTAGCTGGAGTTCCTGAAGTATGCTGTGCTGTGTGGTTTTGGCTTTTCGGCTTGTGCTTCTCTCTGTGTGTTTGGTCCTGTGAAAGCAGGCAGCTTCTCCTGCCATTATTGAATTTCCCCTGGATCTGTAAGTATCAATAAATCCCTTACTCCATAACTTTGCCTTATCTGGAAGTTTATCTCAGCATACCTGAAGTTGTCTGCTCCAATGGTATTCCACACAGCATTGCTTCTGACCAAGGAACTCACTTCACAGCCAAGGAAATATGGCGGTGTACTCATGATTATGGTATCCATTGGTCTTACCATGTGCCCATCATCATGAAGCAGCTGGCTTGAACAATGGAATGACCTTCTAAAGGAACAAATACAGTGCCAACTAGGTGGCAATAGCTTGGAGGGCTGAGGGAAGGCCTCCGGTAGGTTGTATATGCTCTTAATCAGCATCCTATATATGTTACTGTTTCTTCTATAGGACACATTCATGGGTCCAGGAATCAAGGAGTGGAAATGGGAATGGTCCCACTTACCATCACCCCAAACGACCCATTAGCCAAAATTTGTTTCCTGTTCCAGATCCTTATGCTCTGCTGTCCTAGAGGTCTTGTTTCCAGAGGGGGGGGGTGCTTTTGCCAGGAGACAAGGAGAACATTTCATTGAACTGGAAGCTAAGACTTGCTCCTGGCCACTTTAGATTGCTGATTCCCTTGAGTGAAAAGGCTGAGAAAGGAGTTACAGTGGGACCAGCAGTGATTGATCCAGACAACCAAGGGGAAATTGGATTGCCCCTCCACAGTGGAGGTAAGGAAGAGTATGTCTGGAGTGTAGGAAATCCTTTAGGGTGTCTCTTAGTGTTAACATCCCCTGTTATCAAAGTCAATGGACAATTGCAATAATCCAATCAAGGCAGTGTGATAAATGGCCCAGATCCTTCAAGAATAAAGGCATGGGCCACCCCTCCAGGTAAAGAACCAAGACTTGTTGAGGTATTTGCTGAAGGTGGAGGAAATACAGAATGGGTAGAAGAAGGAAGTTATAAATACCAGCTAAAGCCATTGACCAGTTACAAAAATGAGGATGTAATTACTACGATTGTTTTTGTCCTACCTTGTTAAGAGTGTTTGTACATATGTACACCAATGTTTAGATGCTTTTGTTCTTTATGTAGTTCTCTATTAGGTAATTTATACTGATTAAGATAATCTCACTAGTTAACTACTGTTGAATTTGTATTTGACTTACTATAGTAGAGACTAAGCATTCCTCAAGGAATCTTGCTTTGTGTTGAGGGGAAGATTGTTTGTTTCTGGTTGTACATGGGGTAATTATATCATGTTACTTGGAATTATGACCTTGTTACTGTCTTCATTTGGAAATGAAGTATGATGTAAGGAAATATGATTTAGTGCCAATTTGACAAGGGGTGCACTTGTTAAGTATTGTGTCAACTTGGTCTGTTTAGGAATCCAGAGACATTACCCATAAGTGTGTCTCTGAATTTGCTTCCAGGTAGGATTAACTAAAGGAGGAATCCTTCCCCCAGGGTGAGCCCTTCCCCCAGAATGGATGACCCTCTGGGGTGTGGGGAGGGGCTTTATCTAAGGAAACTTGGGGAAAGAAAGGATCTCTTCCTCTCACCTGGCTACAAGTGCTGCTTGCTTCTTTCCAGTATGGCCTGAAGACCAGCATGGACTGAATAGCAGCAGCTGTCCAGGAAGCCTCCAGGCCTTCTGTGCTGGATTGGGACTGCTGAGACATCTAGCCTTGTGGACTGAACAGCTACCGGGTTCCTTGACCCTCTAGCCTGCAAACTGCTATTGTTGGACTGCTGTAAGCTAACTCAATAAATTCCCTTTTAGTACAATTCATTCTACTGGTTCTGTTCCTCTAGAGAACCTTCAATAATATACCTGCAAAGCCTATTAAGCCATGTTCTGCTTTCCAGAACCCATGTTAGCCAGACACACAAAGGTGAGGCAAGCACAAGGTTTCGTATGCCAACTAGGTGGTGGAAGTGTCTGGAGTTTGATTGCAGTGGCTGAGGCCTTGGTGTGCTAATTCTCTCTTTTTCTCTGTGTGCTTGCCTCTCTCTCATTCTCTGAAATAAAATTAAAAATAAAACATTTACTAAGTATTCTAAGAACCCCTTCATTAACACTATAGTGATGATGAGCTCCTGCCTTCAAGGTAATTACAGCTATCATTTATCATCTTTCTTCATCTGTATATCCTCATGATCTGTACCTGTCCTTTAAAGCTAGAAGGAACTAAAGGACATGTCTAACTTGTAAGATAAGAAGAGGGATAATCAGAAAATCTACATAATTAATCCAAGGTATATAGCTTGCTAAAATCAGTGTGTGGGAGAATCTAGGCTCTCTGATTCCAGACTCATCAAGACTTTCCTACTCTACCACAGTGCCTCGGGAGATGATACACAAGCATATGGCCAAACTATATAAACACAAACAACTGCAGCTGCAGAATCCTCCCTGCCTTTAACAAATATTTATTTAGCGCTGAAATATGTACAACTGCCAAGAAATTAGGGAAATGGACTAGAATGAAGCAGAATCACTCCCCATCTTGCTATTCTTGGAAACAGGTGGTCAAGTTACCTTTCATTCATTCATTTACATATTGCACATACTGAAGCCCTTAAGATTTGCCAAACATGAGAGATAGATGATAATGTTTATAAAGCTTAAAATAGCATGGCTTAAATCTTATATCCTGGAATTCAGACTGAAAGCTGAAATGCTCAAGAGGACCTTAGGGGGAGCACCTGAATCAAAAGGTCCTGGAGAGGGTGAGATAAAACCTAACCTTAAATTTCTCCTGTTTCTCTTTCTTCCCTTCTTTTTTTCTTTTCCCTTGACACTGGCCAGTAATTCCCTATGCCAAGATGTGGTCTACATCCACAATGAGCTGGTGATCAGAGACCCCTACTAAATCTCCCAAAACAAACAAGACAGACTTCTTTCACAGCACTTGATCATACACCAGAGGTTAATGGTAAGACCCTACTGCTGAAGACACCATATGCTGTCTACATGTATCACAGAGAGACCTGGTTGGAATCTGGAAGAAAGCCAGACTCCAGAAAATTAGCCCATCTAGTGCTGGAAGGTGCTACATGAGCTACAGGGGCAAGTGGCCAACGTCTGTCCAAGGAACTCAAAACAAATGACTAAGCAAACACCTTGACATGATGCTCACACAAGTACAATAGTGGCACACAGCCATGCTGCTCTTGGATTGGCTAACAGATCCACTCAGTGGAAAAGAAACCATATCTTGAACTGGGAAACACGTCAGAATAATATCAGGAAAATGATTCTGCTTTCCATTTTCAAGCTTCCACTAATCTTGGGATACAAGAGGGTCTATATCCCTTAAATTCTCCCTAAATTAATAGTGGTTATTCCATTTAACTAGTGCTGACTTTGCTCTCCATCAGAGAATCTGCTTCTCTTTTTCAGATGGGAGCTGGACCTGAGGAGATAAAATACCCAGTGCACTCCACCCTGTCCCCAGCTAAAACCACGGAGGAATTGGGAAAATGAGAAAGAGTTCCAGAAGCTCCTAAGTGCCCTTCACTAAAGTAGACTTAAAATGTTCCCAGCATGGCTCAGAGGCAGTTATGTAGAAGAGGGGGCAGAAATATAGTTAGAGCCATAAGTTGGGACATTTTGCATAGGCACATTGCTCCTCCCTCCTCCACCATAATGCATGACACACAATCCCTATGGGGTTGACCCCAATGAGGAAAGCCTCTTCAGAAAAGGGGCAGGGAGAAAGTAAAGGATGGTACCAACATGTGTTATTTACATACTGAATATGTCCATATCTAATATTTTTTAAAAAATAGTATGTGTTTAAGTATATTGTAAGTGTTCAGTATTGATCCAAGGACTGAATTATTGAAAGTATAAATGAATCTGCTGGATTCAATGGATGGATGGATGATCAGGATGATCAGATAGGTGGATAGATGTTTATATGGACATAATGCCCTTGAGCTATACACATATTGTCTTCCATTGATTTTCCCCTAAAGGATTTGACATGTAATATGAGAACAAATCTGGTCATTTAGGAGATGGGAAGATCCTAGACCAGAAAATCTAATATCCTGACATTATAAATGAGGAAACTGGTACCCAGAGAAGTGGGGCTCATATACAAGTGTTTGATTGTGTTACCTTTTAAACACAAGCATTTAGCAACACAGATTCCTATTTCTTGAGTGGAATTATGTCTTAGGGAAGTTAAGTTTTATCCAAAGACCTCACCTGATCCAAAGAAGTCATCCTTCTATAAAATGGCTAGCACCCAACTTGGAGAATGTGCTCGATCTAGAGAGCTACCTGGCCTTTGACCTTCCACAGAGGTTGAATCCTGACTAAGGAGTCAAAGGTCATCAGATGGATCCTGAAGCATGGATTTAGGAAGCGGCTGATAAAGCCCATCTGCTTATAACAGGAATCTGCCTCTGGTGATTACTGCTCAGTAATCATTCTTGAGGGGAAGCACCTGCTGCTCCTATCCTGTTGCTTATTGCCATTTCCTTTTTGTCTTGCCCCTCATGTCTGTCCAGGTATGGCTGAGCTGGTCTGCTGTGGCAAGGCAAACATGGCCACAGTTCTGTTCCCCTCATGTTTCTTATTGTACCCTTCCTTTTCTTCCTTTCCCTCCTTGGCCCAGGTATATTCTCTGTTGTTTCTTGCCATATTCTAACCCAAAACTCTGGGCCCCTTCTCCTAATTCATTGGCTATATTGAAATTATAATACTATTGATTCCCCTGCAAAGGCACACCACAAAAGCACATCCTTGAACTTTGGAAACTATTTTAGTCTTCCAGGTTTGTAATGAGATAATGTCATGACCAAACAAATCCCAAACTTACAGGTGACTTACAGGAGACTTACAGGAGATGTTGTAAATCACAAAACTCCATCAGGCAGGAGGCAGGGTTCCATTCCCTCACATTTTGTTGCAAATCATCAAGGCTAGTGAAGAATTCCTGATGCTCTTTAAGTGCTAGAAGGCAGTGAGCTTCCTCAAGCTTCCCCCATGGAAGCAAAACATCAAATTACACAGGTTAAGAAATGCAAATCAAGTCACCTGCTGTGCCTTTCAAATATTTCTAACAATTTTTCTGATGCTTTGAACTGATTTAACCCAAAGTATATTTGGCCCCTAAACAGTTATTCCTTTGATTTTTAAACTGAAGTGTAATTTAATTCCCATTCCTAACTCTCCACTACTTCCCAGTAAAAAGCTATAAACCAAAACCCTCTGAGCCCAGTGATATTGCTCTCCTAGGGATGAAAATTAAGCTTTACTTCTGTCCAGGGAACACATCCAAAACAGGAAGAAAAATGGGCAGAAAGGCAAAGCCACAGTACAGGAAGGAATTCGGTTGAGCCTGATGAAGCCAGAAACAAACCCTTGGAAGGATATAATTGTCAAACACGACATGTGTTCTATTCCTGACCTTGTTCCTCTCCTTCTCACGATGTTCCTATTTCCTAACAGCAAGAAGAGCAGGAATTAGAAAGGAAGAATTAAGGAAAGCAAAAAAAGCATTCTCCTGCCCTTCTTTTTATCTCTGAAGCTAGCAATCCCACCATCTCAGTTTGGGGCACACCACATCTCACCATGCAGTACACAGAGAAGCATCTCTGCATACCCAAATGCTAACCCAGAAAGGGGAGGCTGACCTGAATCTGTAGCAGCCACTTTCTGGTGTGATCCCCATTTGCACTGAAGAGACAGTACATTTGTCCACCAGGCAGGAGCTACCCTTATCACCACATTCAGAACTATTTGATGAGCCTATGTCTTTAAATGCTCATAGTATTTTTATCAAACATTAGGAAAGCCCTTGGGAAGTTTGCAGCAATTTAGTATGCTTGATTTTCTTTTAGAAAATCCATAGCAATTCAATAAACATCCAGTCATTGTGGCTGTTAACACACACAATATCTCTACAGCTGCCTGCCATATGCCACTCCAGGAAGGAGAACCACCAGCATCTTCCATTCATTCTCTCGCTTGTTCAATGTGAAGGCCATATTTCCACACACAGCTTCCAGCCTTTCCTTCTCCAAGATACAGGGAAATAAATGTGCATGTAGATGACTGATGTAGACCCAAGGTACAGGGAAGCAACATGTAGAGCCATTACATACCCTAAGCTGCCCTCATTTGGCTGAAAGGTGCCATCTGTTGCATTTCCGTGATTGAGCAAGACCAGACACGAACGACCACCTCTCCATCTGCTCCCTTTAGCACAAGCTGGCTTGGACTTGCTGATCCTGCTGCTTCTGATAGTCTCTTGGAACAATTAATGGTTTTTAAATTCCTGATAAATTTGTCTTTATCCAGTTTCCCTACTTGCTATGGTGTTCTTTGGATAACCTCAGAGATTCTTTCCCAGAATAAATGCTACATTTGTTAACTACCTTCAAAAGAATGTGCTTATACAGACTATCCAAGTCCACAATCCTTTTGTTCATGAAATCCAAGTTGTAGTGGACACCTATGGTTTTGGGGTAGGGACAAAGCCACATATTTCACTCCTTTTTCCCTGTCCTCAATAAAAAAACTGTATTGTATATAACAAGCACCTGTTCTGTACGCATTAACTTTAATGAATGAAACAACTCATTATTAAGCATGACTTAGAGAGTAGGGCAGAAAAAAATACTACATAGCTTTTGCATTTGTACCTTCAATGAGTTCAAACCAAACCCCTTACTGAAGTTCTCTATCACTGATCTTCAGTCAAACTCAGCACAATCTCCATAGAGGACTGTAAACCTTGACATTCCCCAGATAAAGACAGTCATGTCCACTTGATATCCATGAGTCCCTCAGTCAATCAGCTGCCCAGTCACATGTTATCCCCTGACCCTTGTTACTTGTTCATAGTCACCAGGTAATCAGAGAAGATGTTTGGCAATAGCAGTCACAAAAATAAGTACTCAAGGCAGTTTCTACCTGACTTCCCTTTTCTAAGCCATTGTGTTCCAACAATTAAGGGTCTGGGCAGAACCAGTCACCGCCCACTCCTTTCCAGCCTACGTACAGAGGTACAGATTGATCTCTGAGACAAGTGCCTTCCAGAAACAATGCTGAACAACACTTTGAATAAGGCAACCCCTCCCTTGTGGCAGGTGCAAACCACAATGGCTGCCCTGAAGTCTCTCCAGGTGGGAAACCATCAGAGCCACAGCAGCATGCAGCAAGCATTCAGCTACTTGCTAAGTTGTGTCATATTCAATATGCTGCTTCCCAGCTATAGACACACACTGATAGATGCCTATAACATATGCCAGTGGCCCAGATGGCCCCAGCCCCAACACTGTCCTCCAAAAACACAGAACCTCACCAAGAGCTACATGTTATCATGACCTCAGTGGAGCCCTATGCCAAGAAAAAGACAAAACAAGAATTTTAAATGGTGCTTCCTATATCCATGGCTTGAATAAAAAGTCCCTAACAAGGTATGTTTGATAAATTCATCCAAAAAATCACCAATGGCCAAGAGTAGGGGTCTAAGACAAATCCTCCATATACATCCAATGAATTAAATATTTAAAATTGCTACCGGAATCTAAAGAGTCAGGTTACTTATTTTTGAAGGATTGATCAATCATTTGTTTCCCTAAAGCATGCCAGACCTTTAACTACTCATCTGATTATGTCTGTACTGACCACAACGTTGCCACCTGATGCTTAATATTTTACCCACATGGTTCCCAGGCACTCCAGTGGCTACAGGAAGCCAATTCTCCACCAGGGCATCTGTTTGTGTAGAGGAATCCTCCTGTCCATCTCCACTGCATGCACCTTCTCCTGGCCCACAAATGAAAACATAAAGCACAGAAGTGAAATAATAACTAATTGTTTCTTTTCCTTTTCACACAGAAATGAAGAAATAACTGTTTTTTTTTTTTTTCTTTTCCTTTTCACCTCAAATAAGAAATTTGCTTTCAAGAACCCCATAAGAGTTTGATATGCTTGCTAAAAAACTGCTACTGACTTAAAAAGCACCACCAGATTACATTGGCTTGCAGCTCCCAGTAGGTGTAAGACTTCAAGATAATGGAGTTCTTGTCTCACCATGGTGGTGTGTCTTGAATTGATACCAGTCAACAAGTACCTTTCCACACATGGGGTGGTAGGAAGGACTCCATTATTTACCAGTCTCAATGATGACAATGTATTGGTGCTAAGTGCCTGCATGTATGTTAGGCAAGGTACCAGATTCAGGGAAAAAAAAAAAAAAAAAAAAAAAGGTCATGTCCCTCAAGATGCTTCAGTCTAGAATGGAGAAGACAATGGAGCTGTCACTATTTTGAACTCCCAGTCTCACTACAGATTTGACTTCTTTCCTGCAATGTCACTCTTGTTTGCTTCTACTACCAGTTTATTCTAGCAGAACAAGCCTTTATAATGATGTGGGGAAATAGGGAACAAAGGGGTGTTGGCCAAATGTATGCTATAAATAAGACAGTGTGGCAAATTGTACTGCCAAAGGAAAAGCTGCCTGGCTTGACCACTGAGTGGTAGGTATAACATTCCCCTGATACTGAGTAGTAGCTACATTATTTTGGGTCCTTTAGGCTTCTATGTTCATTTAAAATGATTGGATTATGAACAACAGACAGTTCGCTTCATTTTGGAGTCTAAGTCCAAAACAAAGACACTGGCTGACTCAGTGTTAGAGGAGAACTCACTTTCTAGTTCTCACATGACTCACTACTATGTTGTCACATGATGAAAGGGATGAAGGATATAGTACACAAGTTCCATTTTTAGGGGGCTTCTGGCTTCATGACTTAATCACTTCCTGGTGGCCTTACTTTTACATACCAACATCTTAAGGGTGAGGTTTCAGTATATGGATGGGGTAACACAAACATTTATATAGACCATACCAAACATAATCACCATGAATGTCCTAATTCTGGGGACCAAAGGGAATCAGAACCCATCAGACACTGTTTATTTCCACATTTGGAAACATAAATTTTGTTCACATCCAAGCTGGAAATGGACATTTCAACATAATGTGAGCATTTTCAAATATATACATTGATAACCCAATAAGAAGTCATGCCCAGAGTATCTGATCATTATTAGTGTTTAGCCTACTGACTGCATTAATAAAAATTTGAGTCCTTGAAAGTCAGTTTGAAATGAAGTTGTCATGTATTCACACATACATGCATGCTCATATATTTCTACCACAACCATGCCATCTCCCAAGCTGTTAAAATGAGCTGGAATCACCAGCTGGGAGTATCATCATCTGCCCTGCACATACTTCCAACATGAATAAAATGAACCTGCTTTAAATTTCAATAAATGTTAAATGAATGTCATAGCCTCTAAGGAATTCAACATCAAATAAAGTATGCAGGTCCATCCATTGAAAATGACCAATAATGTTGATGACAGGGAAATGCCAAGGCCCACATGGTCAAGATCCAACCATTATCATACCCTATGACCTCTGTACAAGGCCAAAAATAAACCTCAAACTCTTTTCTGCTTCTACGATTATGCCTTACCTCTTCTCCCTTTTCAATTCATTACTGGCAAAGAACATTCTAAAACATAAACTAGATGCATCATTCTTCTGCTTAAACCCTCCATACCTCCTCAGTGCACTGGAACTGACTCTTTATGGTGCTTCCAAGGCTCTTCCTGATTTGGCCCTGGAAAGCTATTCCAAATCTACTATCAGTCTTGCTTCATGCTCACCTGGTTCTAGCCCACTCCATTCCATAAGCACTCCAGGGCTGTTCATGTCTTGAGGTCCTGGATGTGACTTTTGTTAAAAACAGTGGTATCAAAACTAGAAAGGGAGGCCGGGTGTGATGGCGCACGCCTTTAATCCCAGCACTCGGGAGGCAGAGGTAGTAGGATTACTGTGAGTTCAAGGCCACCCTGAGACTCCATAGTGAATTCCAGGTCAGCCTGGGGTAGAGTGAGCCCCTACCTCGAAAAAACAAAAACAAAAACAAACAAAAAAAACTAGAAAGGGGATCATGAGAGGGGAGGAAGACATCTTAAGGAAGATGGGAAATTGAGAAAATAATGAAATACATGTGATAAAAAAAACAGAAATGGGAGTCTTAGTGGAAGAAGGAAACCAGCCAGAGAAAGGAGGGTCATGGGAGAGGATAGCTAAAGGAGAGAAGGACTGAGAACAAAATGTGATAAATATGTATGAAGAGGCCATGATGAAACTCATTACTGTATATGATGAACTAAGAAATTAATTTTTTAAAAGTCTGAACTTGTTTTAAAAAGGGAAAATTAGTGCCCAACAACTGATCTCTGACCACTCCCTCACACTCTGTCACATTCTCTGCTTCATTTTCCTTTATGCTACATGTTGCAGTCAGGTTCGCATTGTTGGTAGAAATCACCCAACCAGAGCAGGTTTATTTTGGCTTATAGGCTGGAGGGGAAGCTCCATCATAGCAGGGGAAAATGATGCAGCAACAGGGGAATGTGCCAAACACTATCAAGGGGAAACTGGCTATAACACCCATAAGCCCACCCTCAACAATACACTGCCTCCAGGAGGTTTAATTTCCAATTGCCATCAGCTGGACTAGCATTCAGAATACCTAAGTTTATGAGGTATACCTGAGGCAAACTGCCACATTCCATCCCTGTCCCTCATAAGCTTATAACTTACATTCATCCAACTTTTAAAGTCCCCATAGTTTTGTCAACTCCAATGGTGTTCATACAACCCCATAAGCCAAAGTCTTTTAATTTTAGATATTTTTTATTTTTATTTATTTATTTGAGAACAACAGACACACAGAGAGAATGGGCATACCAGGGCCTCCAGCCACTGCAAACAAACTCCAGATGCGTGCAACCCCTTGTGCATCTGGCTAACGTGGGTCCTGGGGAATCAAGCCCCGAACCAGGATCCTTAGGCTTCATAGGCAAGCACTTAACCACTAAGCCATCTTTCCAGCCCAAGCCAAGGTCTTTTAACTGAGCTATAATCCCAAAAATAATCTCAAAAAACCCATAATGGCACAGAATAAACATTCAACTACAAAAGATGTCATTGGGCATAGCAAAGAAATACTCAAGCAATACATGTCTTAAACAAGGCAAACACCAAACTCTGTAGCTCCAAGTTCAAAAACCCTAGCTAGTAACAAGTCTCCAAAACAGATAATTCTAACCAGCAACAAATCTCTGGAGTCCCAATTCCTCTCTTCCGGCTAGGCTACTATCAGTCCTGAAAAACTTTATCTAGGGCCAGCAGCTGTCCTCAGCAGTCATTTCGTGGTCCCAACATCTCCACTAGGTCTCCACTGCAGTCCAGGGTTCATCCTCATGGCTCCATGGGGTCTCCATGCAGGCATCCAGCAAACCTGCTTCACACTGCCTGTGGCCATTTCCAAAACACAAGACCATGTTGCAAGCTCAATGAACCTCTCTTTCCTTTTCTTATACTCCACAGTAGCAGGTAGGGTACCAATTTGTTAATCCAGGGGGGGAATAAAGCAGACTTTGAAGAACAGGACACTCCTTGAGCACTCAGGCCCCTTCAAAAGAGTCTACATTCTTCCTGTTGCCCCAGTGCAGGTCAGCTGGCCCAATCTCAATGATCATAATCTCTCAATGCAGCTGAACAGGCAGCAGTTTCAGTCTAAAGGCTTCTTTCTGTGTCATAATCCTCTGCTCACACCAGTCCATTTCTATGCAATGAAACCCTGCACAAATTCTCAGGACATGGGCATAACTGTAAGCCTCTCACACAAACTGTTTCTAGCCCAGTCCAAACAAAGCTCTTTGTTGCCCTCATAAATCAAACCTCACAATCCATAGTTTTTACTGCATTTAAGTCTGAATTTGACCAGAATAGTCCGTCAAGCTGTACTTACAGCACTGAAAGGTATCACTTAGGACAAGGTTTCAAATATTGGCACATTCCTCTTGAAAATCATCTCCAAAAAGCCAAAGACACACAGTTAAGTGTCTAGCAGCAACCCCATTCTCAGTACCACTTTATTGTTGCAGTCAGGTTCTCACTGATTGTAGAAATCACCCATCCAGAATAGCTTGGGGGAAAAAAGAGGTTTATTTTGGCTTATAGGCTTGAGGGGAAGCTCCACCATAGCAGTGGGAAATGATGGCATAAGCAAAGGGTGGACATCACCCCCTGACCAACATAAGGTAGACAATAGCAACAGGGGAATGTGCCAAACACTACCAAGAGGAAACAGACTATAATACCCATAAGCCCACCCTGCCTCTAGGAGGTCTAATTTCCAACTGCCATTAGCTGGGGAGACTAGCATTCAGAATACCGAAGTTTATGGTGGACACCTGAAGCCAACCACCACTCTACATAAACCTTTCTTCATATTCTGACTTGTTTGCCTGTATGTTTCATAACTGCTCTCTTGTGTTTCTGAGACTAATGACCACTGGGAGAGAAGAGGTCATGGAATGCAGAGAGGCTGAGTTCAGGTGAAATCTTTTCAAAGGAAGAACACTGTTCAGTCCTGTCCACCACACAAGGTCACACCCTATGCTAAGCAGCTTAATGCTTCTTTTAGCTCACTCACTCATTTCAAGAACTTACTGTGCCATCCAGGAAGCACTATGTAAACAAGTCGTTACAAGGGACTATTTAGAAAATCAAGTTATCCTCATCCTTCACACCATATTCAATGGTGGCAGGATCATTGAACCATAGTATAGGGTTCACAGTCATTTGTTTCTAGCCATATTCAGGAAGCGCATTTGTCCACCTCCTTGATCTTCAAAGATGGTCCATAGACAACAAGAACCCAGAGTCATGTACTAAGTAGTTATCCAGTCAGTTCTCACTAGATGAACTGAAAAAAGGGAAAGAGGTTCACAAATGATGTCCACAGAATCAGAGCATTCAGTCTGGATTTCACTTTAGTTCAATTAATTGGTAAAGATTTATAACAAGCGGTTTCTCTCATCCCCTCAGTAAATCCTAGAATAATTTCTAATTCACTGACTGATACATTTTGTGATTCAAATTACCAAAGATTTACAGAAACCTCAAAATAACTATGAAGGTGAAAAGATAAAATGATAGAAAGCAGTAAAGCCCAGGGATGATGAGTTAATTGAAATGCACATGGAATGGCCCCATCCCATTGCTGGAGGTCCAGGTATTCTAATAGCCAAGACAATCCAATCCAAACAACTCACAACTGCTGACTGCCAGGTGTTTCTAGAGAGCCCTGGAGGGGGGCAGTCTCGCCAGGCGCCTGGCCATGTCTATGTTTGTTAGTAGCATTTCTACTAGCATTACTCTTACCGTCAATTATGACAGGCAAGAAACCCAAGGCTTTACTATTTTCTCATTTATCTTTTCTCTCTGCACTCTGAATTCCTCACTTTCAAGCCTAACGTCTTTTGTGTATTTGTAGAAGTTCCTGCACATCTCTACTGACATGAGGCATAGGGGAAGGTAGGCAGTAATTTCATTTGATGTGTTTGTCTTTCATAATAGCAAGTCAGACTTTTCTTGCCAAAGATTAAAGCCTAACCTTTTCTTCTGAGCATTTTAAACAGAATTGTTTTACAATGGAAAGATTCACTTTCAGTTATTCATTTACTATGATGCACTGTGCAGTTAAACATAGTGGTTTTTCTCAGACTTGCCAGTCTGGAGTATTCCAGGCTATAGACAGCAGCGCTAGATGGGACAAAGGCACCCCAGGGCAGCAGAGCCAAGAAGCAAAGCCTTAACAACAATGCTCTTGCGCTGAATTGCAGGAGTCCTTATTAAGGACAGTAAGTCCCAGCTTAATTGCACAGTGAAGGCCCTGCTAACTAGGTCCAGGGTCTGAAACAGGACTCAGTGCAATCTTGAAATCATGTAATTTTTCACCTCAATGAGCATGCAAATGTATTAGGGGGAGAAAAAGGAGAAAGGGCCTTGATTCAAAGACTTCTGAAAATGGCAAGAGTGACTGATAAAGAGGCTTAGATCACAGACATGGAAGGTGACACCATCATCCTCACCTCCTTCCTACCCAGAACCCTGAGGAGAGAAAGATTCCAATTTGGGCAGCTTGTGCCTGGAAGTTCCACCTGGGGATTTAAGGCTCAATTATACATGGCCAACCAGAGTCACTGATTATACTCCCACAGCACTGGGACACTAAGACAGATTGCCAGCAATGAGGGTGAGCAAGGGATCACAGCAGGGCTGGACACAGACAAGCCCCTTGCCTTGTAGGAGGCATGGGAGACATAGAGATGAGCCACAAATGGACATCCCTCAATATTCCTCTCCTAAGGACAGATAGCATCTCCACTTTGGACATTCCAGAACCAAATGCTCCTCCACATGGTTCAAATACATCCTAGTCATACAGGTGGAAAAGAACCAGTCTAGAACAGAGAGGAAAACCACTGACACTTCTGACAATGTCAAGTATCAGGAAAGACAACCTGGAGAGTAAGTCTCTAATTTTCTGGAATATTCTGCTCAGATTCATAGGATAGAGAATGGATTATATTTCCTACCAGTGTGTGCTCCAAATCTCACATGGCTTTTAGCCAAAGAGTATCCTTTTTGTAGGGGCTGTCCACCTGGACAGCAGCACTTTCCCTATAGGGCTCAGGTGAAAGGTCACAACCTACACAGAGTGCTCTTGCACAGGACTTATGCCTCCAGAACCTGCAAACCAGTTCACAGTAACTCCAGTCAGTCAGAAATGTGACCTCTGCATCTCCCTCAGTTGCCACAAAGGTGAAGCCACATCCTCTGCATTTGCAAACCTTTGTCCTTCAACCCGTTTATATAATGTATTACATTTATAGATTTGCGTATATTGAACCATCCCTGCATCTCTGGGATAAAGCCTACTTGGTCAGGGTGAATGATCTTTTTGATATACTATTGTATTTTGTTTGCCAATATTTTGTTGAGAATTTTTGCATCTATGTTCATGAGGGAGATAGGTCTGTAATTTTCTTTTTTTGTTCTATCTTTGCCTGATTTTGGTATCAGGGTGATGCTGGCCTCATAGAAGGAGTTTGGTACAATTCCTTCTTTTTCTATTTCCTGGAAGAGCTTAAGAAGCAATGGTGTTAGCTCTTCCTTAGAGGTCTGGTAAAATTCAGCAGTGAATCCATCTGGGCCTGGGCTTTTCTTAGTTGGGAGATTATTGATAACTGTTCAGATCCATGTTTGCTATAGGTCTATTTAAGTGACTAATCTCATTATGATTTAATTTAGGTAGGTCACATAAATCAAGGAAATCATCCATTTCTTTCATATTTTCAAGCTTTGTGGAGTATATGCTTTTATAGTATGTCCTATGATTTTTTTTTTAATTTCTCTGGAATCTGTTGTGATGTTACCTTGTTCATCTCTGATTTTATTAATTTGTGTCTCTTCTCTCTTTCTTTTGGTCAGAATTGCTAAGGGTTTATCAATCATGTTTATCCTTTCAAAGAACCAACTTTTTGTTTCATTAATTCTTTGGATTGTTTTTTTGTTTCTATTTCATTAATTTCTGCCCTAATCTTTATTATTTATTCCTGCCTACTGATTTTTGGGTTGCCTTGTTCTTCTTTTTCCAAGGCTTTAAGGTGAAGCATTAGGTTGTTTATTTGCAACCTTTCTAATTTCTTAATATAGGCACTTAATGCTACAAATTTACCTCTTAGAACTGTCTTCATTGTGTCCTAGAAATTTTGATATGTTGTGTTCTCATTATCATTTGACTCTATAACTTTTTGATTTCCTTCTTGATTTCTTCATTGACCCATTCATCATTTAGTAGTGTATTGTTTAGTTTCCATGATTTTGTGTATGCTCTATAGCCTTTCTTGCTACATATTTGTAGTTTAATTCCATTGTGGTCAGATAGAATGCAAGGAATTATTTCAATTTTCCTGAATTTGTTAAGATTTGCTTTGTGTCCTAACATATGGTCTATTTTAGAGACTGTTCCATGTGCTGCTGAAAAGAATGTATATTCTGCAGCCTTTGGAAGAAATGTCCTGTAGATCTCTGTTAGATCCATTCCTTCTATGACCTTATGTACTCCAGATGCCTCTCTGTTTATTTTTTCCCAGGATGACCTGTCAATTGATGAGAGTGGGGTGTTAAAGTCACCCACTACCACTGTGTTTGGGGTTATCTGTGACCTAAGTTCTAATAGTGTTTGTTTGATGAATTTGGGAGCCCCCATAATAGGTGCATATATGTTTAGGATTGTAATGTCCTCCTGTTGGAGTGTGCCCTTAATCAATATAAAGTGACCTTCCTTATCTTTCTTGACTAACGTTGGACTAAAGTCTACCTTGTCAGATATTAGGATAGCAACCCCTGCTTGTTTTCTAGGCCCATTTGCTTGAAACACCATTTTCCAACCTTTCACCCTAAGATAATGTCTATCCTTTGTAGAAAGGTGAGTTTCTTGGAGACAACAAATTGTAGAATCCTGCTTTTTTTTTTTTTTTAATTTTTATTTATTTATTTGAAAGCGACAGACATGGAGAGAAAGACAGATAGAGGGAGAGAAAGAGGGAATGGGCGCGCCAGGGCTTCCAGCCTCTGCAAACGAACTCCAGACGCGTGTGCCCCCTTGTGCATCTGGCTAACGTGGGACCTGGGGAACCGAGCCTCGAACCGGGGTCCTTAGGCTTCACAGGCAAACGCATAACCGCTAAGCCATCTCTCCAGCCCAGAATCCTGCTTTTTAACCCAGTCTGCAAACCTATGTCTTTTGGTTGGGGCATTGAGGCCGTTGATATTAAGAGATATTATTGAAAGGTGTGTATTTATGTTTGCCATTTTTTTTTTTTTGTGGTTCTGGTTCTACCTGTGCTCTCTGCTGTTAACTAGTATTTGAGTATTGCTTGTTTTTTCTAGGTTCCTTATATGTGTGCTTTTCCTTTTCTTCAGCATGGAGGATTCTATTAAGTATTTTCTGTAGAGCTGGTTTTGTCTTCAAATACTCCTTTAACCTACTTTTGTCATGGAATGTCCTTATTTCTCCGTCTATTTGAATGCAGAATAAAGTAACCTTGATTGACAGTTTTTATCTTTCAGAACTTGGAATATATCACTCCAAGCCCTTCTGGCTTTAAAAGTTTGTATTGAATAATCTGTTGTAATCCTGATGGGCTTGCCTTTGTAGGTAACTTGATTTTTCTCTCTAACTGCTTTCAATATTTTTTCTTTGGTTTGTGTGTTTGGTCATTTGATTATGATATGGTGAGGAGAGAGAGGTTCTTTCCAGGTTATGTCTGGCTGGGGTTCTAAAGGCTTCCTGTATCTGCATTGGCACCACTTTCTAAATTTGGGGGAAATTTTCTTCTATGATTTTGTTGAAGATGTCTACTATGCCTTTGGAGTGGAATTCTTCTCCTTCTACTATGCCCTGAATTCTTATATTTGATCTTTTCATAGTGTCCCGAATATCTTGAAATTCCCACTCATACTTTTCTATACTTTGTCTTTCTTTTTGTTGGACTGTATTAGATCTGCCACCTGGTCTTCTAGCTTAGATATTCTGTCTTCTCCTTCATCCATTCTACTGGTGAGATTTTCTACAGAGTTTTTTTATTTCAGTAACTGTGTTCTTCATTGCTAGTAATTCTGACTGGTTTTCCTTTATTATTTCTATTTCCTTATTTATGTCTTGTATTAGCTTCTTTATTTCATGAAATTGGTGTCCTGCATCATCTTTGATTCCTTTGATTTCCTCTCTGAGTTCCTCTTTGACTCCTTTGATTTGTTCTCTGACTTCTTTGAACATAGTTACAATCATTCTTTTGAAATCTTTCTCGGGCATTTCCATTAACTCGTTCTCACTGGAGGTCATTTCTGATGTATTAATACTTTTAGGTGGATTTATATCATCTTGCTTTTTAGTGTTTCTTGTGTTATAATATAATGTATATATTTTTATATAAAATATAATATATATATATATATATATATATATATATATATATATATATATATATATGTTTGCATCTTGGATTAAGTTAATGTTTGGATTTTCTAGCTAGCTGGGTATTCTTAGCTGTATCAGTTAATTTGATGTTATATATCTTCAGGGTAGGAGCTTAAGGTGTTAGGTGTGGCTCTTAAGACTCTCAAAGTAACTACAAAGGTTTTCCTAGGGGTTGAATTTCCCTGTTATGGGAGTATTCAAGTAGGCTGAGTGGAATAAAATACAGGTAGATTATAAAAGTTAACTAAACACTGTACCCATTCATCAAAAACAGCCCCAAGTATGTATGCCAGAGTAGTTATTATAACAACCAGATCCTCTATCAACAAAGAGGTTAAGATTTCTGGTCTGTTGAGGGATCTAAGTCAGCTTGTGACCAAGTGAGACCCTTCCCTGGTGCAATACCAGTTACCTTGGATGAGTTTGGTCTCAGTCCAGTTGCTGCCTGGGTCGTTGGGCTGCTGTTCTGATTTCTGGAGCTGGGAACTGGCTTTTCCTGTGGGGCAAACCAAGCCTGGAAACTGTGGCCCTGCAGGTCAGCACCCCTGCTGCTGGAACTGCTGCTGCTAAAGCTGCCTCTGCTGGGTCTGTTGCCACTGCTGCTGAAGCTGCTGCTGCTGCTGAAGCTGCTGCTGCTGCTGAAGCTGCTGCTGCTGCTGGATCTGCTGCTGCTGCCTCTGAAGCTGCTGCTGCTGGGTCTGTCGCTGCTGCCGCTACTGGATCTGCTGCTGCTGGGGCCACTGTTACCGGTGCCAGAGCCGCTGATATTGCTGCTGGACTCTGCTCCTGCTTGGGTCCCACTGTGGGCTCAAGTTGGCATAGCCAGTCCCAGGACCGCTGCTCTGTTCGCTGAAGCTGGGCTCAGGAGGTGGTTGAGGGGAGAGAGCCGCATCTGCTCTAGTTCTCTCACTATTCCACGTGTTCTTCTACCTCGTGGTCTGCTCCTCCGTTGTTTACTGCCGCTCTCCCTTTATGTTTCCCGAGTTGTGGAGAGCGCCGGTGTGAGTGGAAGCTCCCGCACCTGGCTTTACCTGTGGCTGGAGCTGAGTCTGGCAGCTTTCTGGTGCGCCGCTGCCACCACCGCTGTTGGCGGAGCTGCTGGGGCCACTTTTGCTGGCCTGTGCAGGCTCTGGATGCTCTGGATCTCTTCTATTTCTCCGCTGCTGCTGCAATTTCCTATACACCTCACTTTTTAGTAAAAGTGTGTATTTTGCTGAGTTTTTTTGGTTCCCCCCACCCCCCAGGCTGCTTTGGCTCGGTACCTATGCTGCCATCTTAACCGGAATGCATTTGCAAACCTTTAATTGCCAGGTATATGACCACTCCACCTTCCAAATCCCTTGGAAACCAGACCCCTGGACCTGAACTTGAGAAAACACAATGAAGAGGGGTGATGGAAAATGTGATGACAACCTCCTTGCCATTTTGCCTGGAAAATTCTAGCTTACTATCTTATAAGAGTTAAGATTTTGGTAACAGCATACTCATCAAGAATTTATAGAAGGGAAAAACAGCATATTCCCCAAGAAAGTGCATGCATTTTTTTCCTTTCTATGCTCTTTAATTCCAAAGTAATTCCATTTTAATTACATTTATAAATATAAAATGTTTAATATTGTGCCATGTAAGACACCCACATCCACCTTAAAACCACACTTTAATTCCAACTCAATTGCAAGTATAAATTTGAAAACTGAATACTGGGCAGATGAGAACAATTTCACTACCTCCCTCACATGAGTAGCTTTGGAAACCACAGTTGCACTTTACTTCCTTCAATTGCATGTATAAATTTTTAAAACGTTAATGCCATACTGTAGAGAAGAGCTTTAATTGAGTGTTAAGGAGCTGCCAGATCAGCTTCCAGCCAGCCCCATTACACTGCAGGGAGCCGCAGAGGGAACTGAGAGCATCTAAATAAGCTACCTTTGGTGAGACCCACACTGCACTTGCCCTCAGGCCTGCCCTTTCCTAGCAAGTCAGATGCATGAGCATGTGCAAGAGGGCATGAGCCTCCAAGGGGAAAGCAACTGTGGGGGCTAGGGAGATGACACTCTGTGTAAAGAGACTTTACATGTGAACCCTTTAAGGGATCAAAAAGACTAAAAAACTACCAAAGCCACCAAGCACAGGCTGCCTTATTTTGTAAATGAAGAAACTTTAAGAAGAGGTAGAATGTCTTGATCAATGTCTCCATGAGTTAATGGTCAAAATCATAAACTCATATCATAAGTTTTCCAATTTATTAATTCTACCACTACACAATGATTCTTTTAAATTTGTGATTTTAGTTTATGAAAACAATAACAAAATAATCACTTAAAAAGATATAAAGGGCTGGGAAATGTAGCATAATGGTAGATTGCTTATCTGGCATGCCAAAAACCCTGGGTTTGATCCTTAGCATGACTATAAAAGACAAATAGTCAAAGCTTCTGATGGGGCATGTCTCTGCCCCATTTCTTCCAGACCCTGGGAGTTCCATTCTCATACTTCCCCAGTGGGGTTGTGGCTATTGTGCAACTGTAATGCTTGCCCACTTTTCTCCTGGGAATTCTTTTCAATTCCATTGAGAATCTCCTCGGACCCAAATAATCTGTTTTGGACTTTATGCTAACATTCCAGTTGTTCTTTTTTTTTTTTTAATATTTTTATTTATTTATTTGAGAGCGACAGACAGAGAGAGAAAGACAGGTAGAGGGAAAGAGAGAGAATGGGCGCGCCAGGGCTTCCAGCCACTGCAACCGAACTCCAGACACGTGTGCCCCCTTGTGCATCTGGCTAACGTGGGACCTGGGGAACCGAGCCTCGAACCGGGGTCCTTAGGCTTCACAGGCAAGCGCTTAACCGCTAAGCCATCTCTCCAGCCCTCCAGTTGTTCTTAACAAGACCACCATCAATCTGCTCTCAAACATCTTGTCATATCATATGCCACATGGGCCCCCATTCCCACAGGAGGCTTGAAGGAGTACTACCTTATCACTAGGATACTAGATGTTGATAGGGGCTTGCCTCTCAGAAATAGTTTTTCCTGGGCTGGAGGGATGGCTTAGCAGTTAAAGCATTTGCCTGCAAAGCCAACGGACCCAAGTTCAATTCTCCAGGACCTATGTGCGCCAGATACGCAAGGTGGCACATGTATCTGGAGTTTGTTTGCAGTGGCTGGAGGCCCTGGCATGACCATATTCTCTCTCCCTCTTTCTCTATGTCAAATAAAGAAATAAAAATAAAAATATTAAAAATTAAAAAAATAGAAATAGTTTTGCCTTCCAACATGGAGAAAAAAATTGCTTCTAGTACTTCTTAAAAAATATCTTCTGTAACTCTCAAAAACTGGAAGCTAGGTTTTCTTGATGGATCTACATTTATTCTCTTTTGTATCTAAATTAATGGGCAATCTGTTTTGCTTTCTCAACATTTTCTCTAAACTTCTTTGTTGAATTTATTTTTTTCTTTCATCATATGTTCAGTTGTTAAGGGTATCCTTTAACTTTTGATTGTTCTTTTTCATGGAAACCTATGATTTGAGGATGCAACATTTTTATCAAACAAATGCAAAAGGTAGTGATGAGGATTGGTGTTGGAACTCACTGGAAGAGCAACACTTCTCCAGCATTCACAAGACCCTGTGTTCATTCCCAAGTACTGAAAAAATAATGATGCCAGGCCTGGTAGTGCAGGCACATAATCACAGGAACTTGGAAAGTGGAGGCAGGAGGATCAGGAGTTCAAGGCCTGCTTGGACTACATGTGAATCTGTCTCAAAACAAATAAACAAACAGAAATGCACACAGAAAGCTGGGGCAGGGGAGAGTTTCAGAGAAAAATATAAAGGCTGACTTTTCACTAAGTTTATTTTTTTTTTCCCAATACACTAGCAATCAAATTGAAACAAGATGAGGCATAGGAGCAATAAAGCCAAAAAAACAATTTTTTTTCTGCAAAAAACTAGTACGTGACTGTTTTTAGCACCTGGGACTGAAAATAATCAAACAGATTAAAAGTTAACTATATATTTTAAGTTTTTTTATTGTTAAAAGAACTACCAGCATAGACTTTGATTCTTCAAAACTTAAATTCTAAGTTCCTATCATCTATGGATGGGAGTATATTCCAAAGCCTGCCCCATTGCCAAGGTCTGTTCTCAACAGCCACCTCAGATGAAGCAGGAGAGAAAATAAAAAAGTCAGAGCTCTGAAGATGGCCGAGCAAAGGACCAAGGGACATCAGTGGGACCAAGGAACATCAGTGGATGAGGGTACAATCCAGGAGAAAGACTCAAAGTATAGTCAAGGCACGTTTCCCTCTTTGAGACTAGGTGGCCCATAACATGGATGTTCTGTTGGAGTCTCCACCAGCCACTGTTCGTTCTCCTGTCTTCTGTTCCCTGCATATTGGAGTCTGGTTTTGTTCTATGACTACCTCTGTGTTTTTAACACCTAGACCACCAGACAGTTAAGAGTTATGTGTAGTCTGAAATGGAAAGTCCTGAGCACCATCCTTTGATAGAGAGATGCTATCACATGCTAAGTCCCCAGAATTTGCATTTGCTATCAGTTCTAGGTGAAAGAGTACAGTGTTCTAACTCAATAAGAGGAAAGCTTACTTTTCATGTGGGAAGAAGAGTTACATGGAATACCTGGTGAGCAGAATAAATATCCTAGTTTCTCCCCTTTTAGGCACTAAAAGAAAAATCATTTCTGTACTAAATTTACACTGTCATATGACTTACTTTGACCAATGAAAAGTGTGTCAGAATATGTCACTTCTATGTGAAACTTTAAGAATGAAATGCAGATGCTGTTGATGGGAATGTAAATTAGTGTAGTCATTGTGGAAAATAGTAAGGAGTCCTCAAAAACCAAAACTAGGAATGTGTATGTGTGTGTAGGTTAGCATTTATAAGGAAAGAAGTGCTATGATTTGCGGCAACATGGTTGAACCTGGAAAAGATTATGTTCAGGAAAATAAGCCAAGCACAGTAAAACATAATCTTACATACATGGAATCTAAAAAAGTAAAAGGTAGGGCTGAGAAGATGGCTCAGTCAGTCAAGTAAGTGCTTGCCACACAAGCCTGAACACCTGAGTTCACATCCATAACAACCATATACATGCTGAGGGTTGGGGCAACCCATCTGAAATTCCAGCACTTAGAGGAAGAGACTGGGAATTCCCTTAGCAAGCTGGCTGGTTACACTAGCCAAATCAACAAGCTCTAGGTTATAATGGGAAGATTATTTTTCAATGAATAAGGTAGCCTGCTCTAGGGAAGGGAATTCTTGCCTGATACTGAAAATATTGAAAGCCTATGGCTGGTAAGGTAATAAGCCCTGGGGGGTAGGGGAAAGACACTATTACTGCTCTCTTCCTAAATGGATATATTATGCCCACTAAATTGCCCTCTAGTTACTTATGTTTATGCCCATATATCGGTGTGATTCTCATTTTGCGTTAGAGAAGCTTCTCTTTTCAGAAAGTAGTAACCACTGGAATGATTCAAACCTCACCATATCACTGAGGAAAAATGACAGTGGGGTGTTCAGCACTAAGGAAGACATTTCTATCACACCCTCCAAGGGTCAGAGACTGTTGTTGAATAGAAAACAGAAAAAATGAAAGAGTCAAAAGAAGGGGAGGAGTGCTTACAATACTGTCTTCCAGACACAAAGGTGTATGTATTCATGACCTCACAGTGGCTGATACTACTTACACAAGACCTGCATAATTGGAGGGGAAATAGTGAAATCAAAATAGAAGAGAGACTCACTTGGAAAGATGAAGGGGTTTAGTGGAGGAGGACTTGGGATGAGGAAAGGGAGGGTGATAGGAGGGAATTGTGATCAAGGTATATTGTCTATATGGAAATTGTCAATATAAAGGTTTTAAAACTAAAACAATAAATGAATGAATGAATAAGTTGGAGAGAGATTAAGGAAGACATGTGACTTTAATACCTGGCCTTCGCACACATGTACATACATACCTGCACACATACACACACGCTCAAGAAAATAAAAAGAATTGTGGTTAGTAAGGGAAGAAGAAGGATTGGAAAGATGAAAGATGTTGGATACAAAATTCCAATTTGAAAGAAATAAGTGCATGAGATCTATCTTACACCATAGTGACCATAGTTAACAAAAATATATTGTGTAGTTGAAAAATGCTGAGATTTGAGTATAATTTTTTCTCACACCAAAGCATGAGATTGATGTTAATTAGCTCAATTAAACCATTTTATAATACAAAACTTCATACTGCACATCACAAATATATATATATATGTTTGTGTGTGTGTACATATATATTTATTTATATTTATATATATAGATATATTCATTTGTTAATGCTTTAAATAATTTATTTAATTTATAGCATTAAATATTTAAAAAGTATTCAGTATCTCAGTGAAGGGCCTACCACACATCATCTCCTCTGCCATGGTGATGGCCATGATGCCTGGTGATGGCTGCTAAATTAGCATAAGCCCTGATAAGGACAGCCTGTAGCCAAATCCCCATCCAACCAAGGATGGCATGTAGCTGTAGTAAGAAATAAATGTTCAGTTGGTGTAATCAGTAAGATTAATGTTTGTTTGTTACAATAGCATAACCTAGCCTGTGCTGTCTGGTAAACTCATCAGCAGTGAGCTTCACTGCAGATTGGGAAACCACTGGGCGTATCTTTGATTGGACATGCTCAGTGTCTCAAAATTTTTTACTAAATATGTGTCCATTTTCCTGAAGAGAAATCATCTGCTCACATTTGTAGGAGGATTGATTGCCTGATCTAAGTACCAGGGTAAGAAAAGAAAGGTTTAGGATACAAACTGTAACTTGGTCCATCTTTATTTTCAGAAAAATTTCTTACCTTCTTCCTCTGCACAAACTTCTCAGTTTCTGCTGGGTAGGAATAGAGCATCCACATAGCTCCACAGGCTGGGGAAGGGGACTTGGGTTCTATGTTTTAGCAATTAATACTTTTCTATTCAGCCACAGAAGTACCAGAGCATATAAATCCAATGTCTAGTACTTTTCAGTTTCTTTTTCATTCTTTCTGCCAAGCCTTCCCCCTCCCGCCTGCACACACATATGCTTCAGTTTGTTACCTGTCTGCACTTCATTTCTTTCCAGTTGCTAATACTCATGGATAGCTTTCATGTATCTCTCATATGGTGTTCTTTCTCTTCCTAATCTCTCTGTACATTACAAAATATTACTTCCTTTATAAAATCCTATAATATCAATCTACTGAGCTTTGGAGTAGGAATCAAGATAAAACCATGTATTCACAATTGAGGTTTAACCAAAATTCCTCCATCAGAAACTAATTCCACTAAAAGTTCATAACAGTGCTTGCTGCCATGAGGGAATTAGGCTTATTTATTAGTTAACTTATAAATATTTACTGACAAATTCATAACCACATGGAAGATAGTGTCATAGGAACAAGAAAAAGTGGAAGCTTTTTCTCTCTCTCTTTCTGTCTCTCTTTCATTCCCTGAGTACAGAAATCATACTCACAGTAACTCATGATAATCATCTCCATAACTCAAGAACCAGCCCAAGGCTGACTAATAATCAATAAATGTTTGAAATATCTGTAACATAACTCCAGCTCTCAGTAACTCTAGGTTCACATGAAGAATGTGCATGTTATACATAGGTGGGTAGGGTAATCAGTAGATTTCAAGGGAGTAAATATTAATGAGTCCAACATGACTTTTGCAACAATAGTAAGATCTTCAAAGCAAAGCAGAGGTTCAGAGACATTAAGCAAATTATTCAGCACCACGAGACATTACAATTACTATTCACTTGCAAAGTTATTTCCACACTTTATCTAAAACTCAGCTAGTGTCCCAAACAGGCACATGACACTCAGGCTAATCACTTTACTCTTATGCAGCATCTCAGAAAACTCAAGATTGACATTGAACTTGACCAAGGAGTTCTATGGAAGCTTCAAAGTAGAGGTAGGAAGTCAGCAGGAAGTTTGTGAGTGGAGCCAGAGGATATATCATGCTCGAAGGTATCTCTGAAGGACTACTCAGTATCAAGAGTTCCTGGACAGGACGATGGGCTCTGCTGGGCCATGAGGGTCATTTGCCTGCCAAATCCTTTGTCTTCAGCCTCTTGTGCTCGTATAACAGAAAGCTACACACTGGATCTTTTAAAATAAACAAGATGCCATTCATTCATAGTTTACATAACTTATAAATGGAGAGGCTGGAGATTTCAAATTCAAGGCATTGACTTCTGGTGAAAGCCTCTGTTGAATCATAACACAGACTATCATATAAAACTTTATTTTTTTAATCATTATTGATATTTTTAGGTAGGGTTCCCTCTAACCTGGGCTGACCTGGAATGCACTTTGAAGTCCCATGTTTATTGGGGTTAATTACAGAGCAGGGTGAGGGTTTGCTTACAGGAACAAGGATGAGTCAAAAGCAGCTACATCATTGAAGGTTCACCTCACTATAGGTAATGCATCATGGAAACTGCATCTCTCGAGCACCCTGCACAACCTGCAAGCTGCTGGGCTGGTCAGGGAGTCTCACACTGCAGGATTTGCAGGCTGCTTGGCAAGGTAGGTGGTACATTTTTGCTCGAAACAGTTGTTTACCACTTATGTAACCTTAGGGAGGGGTCTTGCAACCTTTTCCCAGACTTGTTAACCTCTTGAGTCTCTTGAGCCTTCCTATTCCCCTCAGGAGATGATTCATTTCAGAGAAAATTGCTACACAACACTGGTCAGAGTTGGCCTATAAGTAGTTATTTACTGCTCCCATAACTGTGGAGAGTGGGGTGTGACCTTTTGAGTTTCAATGCTCTCAGACTTGTTTATCTCCTGACTTGCTCCTTCCTTCAGGAGGGAATATTTTCCTTTGGAGGAATTTGCTGTACAACGGATTTAATCCCCAATGTAGCAGTGCTGAGAAAAGGGACCTTTAGGAAGTGATTGGGGACTACGGTTGTGGCTCAATGATAGAATGCTTGTATAGAATGCACAAGGCCTTGGGTTTTGTTCCCAGCATTGAAGAGGAGAGACAGTGAAATGGGGAGAGTGAGTGAAAAATATTAGGCCATTAGGACTCTGCTTTCAAGAATGTACTAATACCTGGACTTGGACAAGGTTCTGATGATAGAATGCCTTCAAACCCCTTCTCTCATCCACATTATCTTCCCACATGCTAAAACAGCAAGAATACTCTTACTAGACATGACCCCTGTGCCTGGGACTTGCCATATTCCAGAACTGAGCACCAAATAAACTTCTACTCATTATAAAATACCCATTCTGAGGAATTCTGTTGCTTCAGCACAAAATGGACTGACACACCCCTCTGGGTTTTTCTACTAGATTTTAAGCATAAACCAAGTGCAGTCTCTGTATCCCCAGGGCCCGAGAATTAGGAAGGTGGATGACTAAAGCTGAGACACATATATAATCTGTTGGCTGTCCTCCAAAGTCCATCACCTCCACATCCTCTAATCCACAAGAGCATATGCCAATGGAACCATTCCCAACAAGTGACAACTCAGCTCATTATCAGCTATCCCACTTTCAGCCTAGAGATTCACATTTCACACTATATATACTGCTCCATTTGCTGGATTTTACAAACTATGTACTTTCTCTAGTGTGTCTCTCCTCTTCCATAACCTCTACTCTCCTTACTAACGGAAGGTCTCTAGGAGTGACAAGATAGCCCAAATGCAGGCAGAAGAAGAGCCAGAAGCAATGGAGTTCCTGAATATTGTGCTGAGGGGTTTTTAGAGTAAAGTGAAAATAACTCACCCAACTCACAGCCTAGTTACTCAGGTGACGTGTTGTTTAACTCAGGGTTCCTTAAAGACAACTCTTGTTTACAGAAAAAATAAAGTCTAGAGGTTCAGAATTTCTAATAGCTTCATTTGTAAATTCACAACCAAATAACTAGCCATAAAAGTTAATTTTAGGTGTCAATTTGAGTGAAGAACACCTAGAGAGGTAGTGACGATCATTTCAGGGTGTCCTCAGGATGATTCCAGAGAAGATGGATGTGTGTGCCTTGGGTGGGGAAATTTGTTCTCGGTGTGGAAGCATACCATCTAGTCAGCCAGGAGCCTTAACAGAATGAGCACAGAAAATTAACTGGACTCTAAAAGCCGAGGTAGACCTTTCTCTGGACCTTGAACTTCAGGACTTTACCAACAGCCTCCCACCACACCTCCAGGTCCTTCACCTTTGGCCATTAGTGTGATAACATCACTTTACCCAGTTGTGAGGCCATTGGTCGTGGTCTAAGCTTGGACCCCAGAATCCCAGGGTCTTTAGGCAGACTATCATGGGTGTAAGCTGCCATAGATTTGTGAGCCTTGAACTCCCTGGTTTTAAATCAGTGAGGAAGTCAGATAGATTCATCCACTATGAGGAAGGATGGAAGATAGAAAATAAAGCCAATAGGAAAGCAGTGTGTCCCTCTGAAACAGAAGACAACTTGCTGAAGACTTCCTCTGTTCCATACAACAGTGTGAGGGAGATGTTTCATAGAGACCATCCTTACTTACAGATGGAAAATGATGAAGCTGAGGTTCAGTGGTTCAGAGGTTAAGGAAGCAACACAGCAAGTGCAGCAGGTTGCAGTTGAATTTACATCTCTGATTCTGAAGAGTATGCCTTGCATCACACAAGAAGAGAAGCACCAAGTGCCAACACTCCAAACATGTCTATAGCAGACATATTGTCTCTCACAGTAAGAGTTTGAATTAGAGAAAGCTCAAAATAAAGATTAAAGTGCCCTTAGGATACCACTCCATGTCAATTTCTTCTACCATTTATTAATTGTAAAGTAGAATGAACTGGGTAAAGGTTTGGAGGAAAGCATCTTTCTCCCCCCCCTCTCTTTTTGTCCCCTTTTTTCCTCTTCTCCCTCTCTCTCTCTCTCTCTCTTTCCCCCTTTCTTCCTCTCCCTTCTTTAGTGAGTGAAGTCACTCAGTTTTTGCTAACTCATTTCTCCATCCCACCCCCAACTCTCCACTCTCTCTTTCCTTCTGATATTCAGCAATGTATTCATGTATTCATTTAAAAGTTCTGTCTGTGCTGAAGCTGGGGCTGCTTGTAATTGCTGGCGGCCAAAAGCTGTTCTGTTTTTTTTTTTTTTTTTTTTCCTGGCTGAATATACTAAGCAATCATCAACTGTAATTATTTCGAGTCTTGTTACAGATGGAACTTAGAGGTTTTCAGTCTTAAACAGAATTCATTATTCAAATGTCTCCAGAACTGATAGGAAGGGATTCAGAGTAAGTCCAAGAACTGCAGACAGCTCCTAGGAGGAAGACTGACTGCCTTATCAGGCATCCTGGTGATGGCCACATGTAGCTTTTGTCCCAGTCTGGAAACCTGGGCTCCAGGCTCTTATGCCATCATGTCAGCCTGAGACTGCAGATTCTTCCACTAACTTGTATGTTTCTGCAACACAGCTGTTCCCAGAAATACCAATGTGATTTATACATCCCCAGCTTCAAAGTCAAAGCACATTAGGTTTATCTGTAGCTCCTCCAGGCACAATCATTGGTTCTTTTCATTCGAATACTTGTGGGTTAACAGAGCACTGTTGAGAAATGGAAGCTTCCAAGTTCTGAGGCAGAGAAGCAAGTTTCAGTGCCACCAGTCCTACAGCATCAGGCTTCAGCCCATCTTGAGAAACTTGCAGGAGCCCTCTTCAGATTCCTCAGCAGTGTTGTGAGGAATGGGTGACGTACTGCCCTGACTGGCCAGCCAGCTCCCCTAGCTTATGAGGACACAGTGGTCAAATCAGAGAACAACAAGTAGAAAGGCCTCTCTCCCTCTGAGAAGGCTTCTTCTTAAGAATGTCCCAGAATCACCTTTATTGTGTTCTGGAAGAAAATTTTCAGTTGCTCCCTAGAGCTTGGTCCCTCAGTCTTGAATGTTATGACAGGAGATTCCACCCTCACATGCCTACTTTCCCATTCCAAAATGTCAGAGACTGACATTCAGACAATCACTTGCTGTGTCCTGCCCTACAAGAAAGAGAAAAGTGCCCAAAGTGGACACTCACAATAAGAAGCCTGTGCCTCTGGGCAAAACCTCTGATGCATGAGGTGGCTCTGGGAGAGCATGGGTGTGTCATCAGGCTGCTGTTTGTTCCTACTGTGCCATGGCTTCTATTTCTCACGATCTAGTTCTAGGATTCCAACTGCTGGACACAGATTCTTTCTTTAAAATTAAAATTCTCTCTCAGGCTATGGGGTAGCTCAGTGGTAGAGCCCTTGCCTAGCTTGGATAAGGCCTGGGGTTTGGATTCCCAGTACTGCCAAACAATTGTTTAGAGTCTTGTCTCTGTCTCTCTCCCTCTCTCTTTCCTTCCCATTATCAGTCCTCCTCACCCTGTCCATCCATGCCTCTTCCTGACTTTCTCTTCCTTATTTCTCTCACTCAGCCCCCTTCCTTTATTTCTCTTTCAAAGACACACTTTCCCCTCCTGCATGTCTTGTCTTCTTTCAGTTTCTTCCTCCCATTTTTTTCACTTACTTTCTTTGGTTCCAGTGCACTATCTGTCCCCTTTCCACATATATCGCTACACAGTCCTAGCTGACCACTTTATTTCCTAAGACAGGGACCTGAGCATGCCTGCTAGAGCCCCAGAATGGAGCTGGAGAGTGCTCAATTTCTACCAGCAGGAAGAAGCCACAGCATGGAGAGCAGACAGATGCCAAGGCTACTCTGGTTGTACAGAAGCAGAGATAGGTGGTGTGGAGGTTTGGATGTAAAATATCCCCTATAGCCTTATGTGTTTATGACTAGGCCTCATATTTGTTCCCAAGATGGTATAACATTTGGAAGATAGAGACTTGCTGGAAAAGATACACCACTGGGGGCAGACCTTGAGGTTTATTAGTCCAGCTCCACTATTAGTATAGGTAGCTCACTTGGACTGCTTCCTTCCTACTAATATGTGGTTATATAAGACAGCTTCCTGTCTGTGCCAAGCTTTCCTTGTCATGATAAAACTTCCTTTCAAAATTGTAAGCTGAAAGAAAACCTTTCCTCCTATAAATTGCTATTGGTTGGGTGCTTTGTCCAGCAATGAGAAGGTCAGTGCTACAGGTGAACCCAGCCCCCCTTCAATGTATCTGCACAGTCCCTTATGATCTCAGTGACTTCACTGCCACAATCCATCCCTTCACCTTGGCACATGTGAATGTTGGGCATATTCACCATATGAGAAGGTGGGCAAGAAAAGCCATGGGTATGCAACAGCAAATGAAATTGCAGTAAGTGAAGTTGCTTAGTTAAGAACAGTGCTGACAGTGGTGTGCAGAGGCTGTCCTATATGGCATGCAGTGTTTGTCCTGTTCATGAGAATTGTGCAGATGTATAGAATGACAGAACTCCATATGAGATCCCAAAGTAAATAATATATGGTATAAAATCAAAGGATGCTGTGGCCTGGTTGACTGGGTGTCTTAGTTTTAGCTGCTGTCATGAATAACCAAAGTTTCTTATTAGCTCATAAATAATTGATATGTATATCTTACATTTCTGGATTCTGGGAAGTTCAATATCAAGTCATCTGCTCATTTGGTGTCTATCTGATGAGGTCTCGACTCCTGGCTCAAAAGGAATCCTCCTACTGTCTCCACGTAGGGTGGAAGGGCAAGGCAGCTTTCTAGGGATTTTATGTCGAACAAATACCCCTTTCCCATGCCTAGTTGTCTTCTAACACCAATGCATTTCTGATCAGATTGCAACAAATGACACCAGCATTTGGATCAGATCATAACATTGGGCTCCCCTCAAGGTTGGGGTACCATGCCCCAGCTACAGCCCCAGCTTCTTGAGGACAGAGCACAATTAAGAGTGGAAGGAAACTTCCAGTCAAGATGGAGACCTCCTAGCTGCACTACAAACAACAAGGGGAAAAAAAGGTAAGTATTCAAGGGAAATTAGGAACTTTTTGAAGAGGAAGGGCACAGATCGGGGTAAAAGAGGGAAGCACACACCCCGCAACCGACGCCCGGGCCGCCGCGAATCGCCGCATTGGGTGTGGCCTGGCACCTCAGCGGCCCGGCGCCCCTTGCGCACGTAGCGCCCCGGCGGCCCCGCGGGCCCCACAACCCCTAAGCCCCATGCCAGCGAACCCCCCGCCCCCCCCCCAAGCGCGCCCCACCCCCCAGTGCGCCCCACATTCCCTATCCACATGCAGAGGCACAGCCCCAGGGAACCAAAGCTTCCCGTGCCCCGGGCAACCAGGCCTGGCCCGCGCCCCCACGCCCCCCGCGCGCCCCAGACCCCCGCGCCCACCCCCACGCGCCTCGAAACACCCCCCCGGCCCGCCCCAACCCCCGCGCACCCCACCCCCCGCGCGCCCCACGCTCCCTATCCACACTCAGCAGGCGCGCCCCAAGCGCCCCATGCCCCAGGGGCACAGGCGTGCCCCGCACCCCTGCGCCCCCATGCGCCCCGAGACCCCCGCGCCCACCCCCACGTGCCTCGAGCCCCCCCGCACGCCCCGCCCCCGCCACCGCCTCCCCCCGCGCGCCCAACGCTCCCTACCCACACACAGCAGGTGTGCTCCAAGCGCCCCTGAGCATCCCACGCCCCGGGCGCCCAGGTGTGCCCCACCCCCCGCGTGCCCCGAGAACACCCCCCCTCGCTATCCACACCCGCGCTCCTCGAGCCCCCCGCCCCCCCCCCGTGCGCCCCACCCCTGCCAGTCCAGAGTGCCCCGTGGTGTCCTGCAGCAACCCCCATCTTACCTTAGCATGCTCCACACCCCCTGCAAGACCCGCGACCCCCTTGACCCCCTCCCCCGCGCGACCCGCCCACCCCCCCCCCCCCGCCCACCCCCCCCCCCCCCGCGAGTCCAGAGCACCCCACGGCTTCCCGCAGTGTCCTGTGCCCCCCCACGCCCACCCAAGTGCCCCGCGCTCCTAGCCGTCCACCCTCCCCACGTGCTCTGTGCCCCCACCCCCACGAACCCCAGAGAATCCGTGCCCTGAGCCCCATGCGCCCTGAGGCTCTCCCTGCCCCCCCTGCGTCCTGCCCCAGCACCTCCCGCCCCCCACACCGCACGCCCCTCGTCCCCCAGCCGCACACGGCAGGGCGCCCCCGTAGTCCTGAGCGCGCCCCTGCGTGCCCAGGTGTGCCCCGTGCCCCCTGTGCCCCACCCCCACGCATCCTGTGCCCCGGAGTGCCTCAGTGTACCCCGCCCCCCCTCCACGTCCCACGCCCCACATGCGACCCCCTCAACCCCCCCCCGCAAGGCCCGCCCCCCCCACGCATCCAGAGCACCCTGCAGCGTCCCTTGGCATCCCGCACCTCGGTGTGCCCCACGCCCCCTCCCCCCATGCGCACCCTGTGCCACCCTGCACACCCCCCACGTTGCCTGTGCCCCTAGCCCCCCGCGCCTCCCACAAGCTCCTCCGCGCCCCCCTGCACACCCCGTGATCCCCCGCGCCCCCCCAGGTGCCCCGCACCCAGCCGCGCCCCACACACACCCCTACATGCGCACCCCCACCACACCAACAGCGCACCCATCGACACCTAACTGATCAGAGCGCCCCACGCCCCCCGCCCCTCCAGGGCACCCCACCCCACGCCCCCTGAGCCCTGCCACCTCCCACACACCCCACCCTGATTGCCCGGTGCCCCAGCGCACCCCGACCCCCCCCCGCCGCGTGCCCCACTGGCTCCATACACACCATTGCACCCCGCGCCCCCTTCTGCCCACCCGCCCACGCACCCTCTGCACATCCCGCATGGCTGTGCTCTGATCGGGCACCCACCAGTCAGGCCTGCCAGCCTGCTGTACTGAAGCTGAGACCTCCTACCTCGCCCTTGTTCTCTGATCCTGCAAGTAGACCACCCACGTGGTGCTCGGTTTGCAGGCCTGTGGGGGCCACCCCTGCCATGAGGAGGTGGCTGCCAGATCCCCTGCTGCTGTGCTCACATCACTTGTCGCCGGTCAGCTTCTGCTGTGTCCTGATTCCGTACCCACATCATCTGCCTTTGCACTACAATTGCACGTGCAGTGGGCCCACCCCACAGCAAGAGCCACATAAGTCCACACTGAGTCACTAGCGCCAGCGCAGCTGCCATCCCCTACCTGTACATCGCCACCCAGCCCCCAATCCCCTGAGGCGGAAGAGCACAGACTGTTTACAGACCCCAGTGTACCCAGTCAGAATCTAAGCACCTTCAGGGCTTCCTACCTCAGTCCCCTTTCAAGCTCAAAGGCAGGCAGCTTAGGTGCATTACTGGGTGAGAATTCAGGCAACTTTGGTGCCCCTGCCAGGCTATAGGTAGGCGGCTTTAGCAAGACTGAGCAAAAACCTAGGCTGCTTACAACTGCCCCAGGCTGCCTTGGATTCGCATTAAGCTAGATCCCAGGCTGCTCCACCTACCTACCTGCCCATACACTGACATGGGTAGACCACAGTGCAAAAGAAATAAGACGAAAAATAAAATGGAAGAAAATCCAGACAGATCACCCAGTCCAACAAGGATCACAACAAACCAAAACATAGAAGAATGTTTAGGATCAGAACATCAAGTGGAAGCAATGAACAGTGCAACCCTGACCAAACTACTGCTAGAACGGACAGGAAAGCTACAAAGGATAGATAATCGTATGGATGCTACAATCACCAAGCTAGAGCAATATGATAAGACACTGGAAGGAATTCAAAGAGAGCTAAGAGAGTTGAGGGAGAGTGAAAAAAAAGAGGACCTTAAAAATCAGCTGGCCACACTAAATGAAAACATAAAGAAATGCAAGGATGATTTCCAAGATTCAGCAAGAAAATCAGAAAATGAGACAAAAAGGGAGCTGGACAAAGTGATGGAAGTGATACATAGGAAAGTAGTAGAAAATGCAAACTTAATTGAACAAGTCCAAAACTCACTAGAGGCTCTCAAGAATAGAGTCAGTGAAGTGGAAGATAGAAATTCTGATGTGGAAGACAGGATGGAAGAAACAGTTCGAGAGTCCAAAAATTTCAGTAAGTTCAAAAGTTCCTGTGAACAGAACATGAGAGAATTGTGGGATACACTTAAACGTCCTAATATCAGAATCATTGGAATACCAGAAGGAGAAGAATTTCAGACCAAAGGCATGGAGAACTTATTTAACACAATAATTGAAGAAAACTTCCCCCGTCTCTTCAAAGAAAGGCCCATCGAGATTCAAGAAGCAAACAGAACTCCTAACCGACTAGACCAAAGGAGAAACTCCCCAAGGCATATTATCATTAAGACTCTAAACATTGACACCAAGGAAAAAATCCTAAAAGCAGCTAGGGAAAAACAGCACACCACTTTCAAAGGAAACCTCATCAGAATTACTTCAGACTTCTCAATGGAAACCATGAAAGCTAGAAGGGCCTGGAATGAAACTCTCAAACTCTAAGAAACTATGGCTTTCAACCCAAACTACTCTACCCGGCAAAAGTCTCCCTTATAATAGATGGTGAAAGGAAAACTTTCCATGACAAAACTCAGCTTTACAATTACATGACCACAAAACCAAACCTATAGAAAGTACTCCAGGAAATTCTCCACAGAGAAGAAACAAATAACCAAACACAAATGTCTACAAGAAGCAGGTCACAGCAACCAAACACAGAGTAGATAGAAAAAAAAAAAAAATTAAATTCCATGAAAATGCCAACACACCTCTACCACCACAACATGACAGGGATCAAATCAAATCTCACAGTCATCACCCTAAACATTAATGGCCTTAATTCACCCATCAAGAGACACAGGCTAACAGGGTGGATCAAAAAATTAGACCCCTCAATCTGCTGCCTTCAAGAAACCCACCTTACCACTAAAGACAGAAACCTCCTCAGGGTGAAAGGGTGGAAAACAATATTCCAAGCAAATGGGAATAAGAAACAAGCAGGTGTAGCTATATTAATATCAGATAAAGTTGACTTCAAACCAAAACCAATCAAAAAAGACAAAGAAGACTACTTCCTACTCATAAAGGGAACAATCCATCAAGAGGATATTACATACATAAATCTGTATGCACCAAACACAGGGGCACCGCAGTTCATAAAACAAAACCTACTTGACAATAAAAAAGAAATAACCACCAACACCATCATAGCTGGGGACTTCAACACACCATTATCAGTAATAGACAGATCATCCAAACAGAAGCTCAACAGGGAAGTAAGAGAGCTCAACAAAACCATAGAGCACTTAGACCTAACAGACATCTACAGAACTTTCCATCCCAAATCCACAGACTACACATTCTTCTCAGCAGCCCATGGAACATTCTCTAAAATAGACCATATACTGAGTCACAAAGATAGCCTCCACATATTTAGGAAAATCGACATAATTCCCTACATGATATCAGATCATAATGCTATAGTCCTAGAAATCAACAACAAAAAAACCAACAAGAGCCCCAACGGCAACTGGAAACTGAATAGCACACTCTTAAACAATAAATGGATAGCAGATGAAATAAAAAATAAAATTGCAAAATTCCTGAAATTGAATGACAATGAGAACACATCATACCAAAACTTATGGGACACAATGAAGGCAGTCCTCAGGGGAAAACTCATAGCACTCAATGCCTTCATAAAAAAGACAGAAAGATCCCAAATCAATAGCCTAACCATCCACCTAAAGGCATTGGAAAAACAAGAAAAATCCAACCCAAAGAGCTCCAGAAGGAAAGAAATAATTAAAATCAGAGCAGAAATTAATGAATTGGAAACCAAGGAAACAATTAAGGCAATTGACAAAACAAAGAGCTGGTTCTTTGAAAAAATAAGCAAGATTGACAAACCTCTGGCCAATCTTATCAAGCAAAAAAAGAGAGACTCCAAATTAACAAAATTCAAAATGAAAAAGGAGAGATCACAACAGACATCAGTGAAATCGGCAGAATCATCAGGACTTATTTCAAAAACCTCTACTCCACAAAACTGGAAAAGGTGGAGGAGATGGATAAATTCCTGGATGCATATCATCTACCAAAGCTAAACTCAGAGCAGATCAACCGCCTCAATGAACTCATCACACTCATGGTTATTGAAAAAGTAATAAAAAACCTCCCAAAAAAGAAGAGTCCAGGACCAGATGGATTCCCAGCCGAATTTTATCAAACCTTCATGGAAGAACTCAAACCAATCTTCCTAAAACTGTGCCACACAATTGAAGAACAGGGAAAACTACCCAACTCCTTCTATGAAGCTAGTATCACCCTAATCCCAAAACCAGGCAGATGCCACAAGGAAAGAAAACTATGGGCCTATTTCCATAATGAACATAGACGCAAAGATCCTCAACAAAATTCTCGCAAACCGAATCCAACAACACATCAAAAGCATTATCCACCTTGACCAAGTGGGATTTATCCCAGGAACACAAGGGTGGTTCAACATATGAAAATCTGTCAATGTAATACACCACATAAACAAGCTTAAACATGAAAATCACATGATCATTTCGATAGATGCAGAAAAGGCCTTCGACAAGATACAACATCACTTCATGATCAAAACATTGGAGAGAATCGGCATGGCCGGTTCACATCCTTAATATAATAAAGGCAATATACAAAGCTCCAAAGGCCCAAATAATACTTAATGGAGAGAGCCTGGAGGAATTCCCATTGAGATCAGGAACAAGACAGGGATGTCCTCTCTCACCTCTGCTTTTCAATATAGTTCTGGAAGTCCTAGCCCAAGCAATAAGGCAGGAGAAGGAAATAAAAGGGATACAATTTGGAAAGGAAGAAGTTAAGTTAGCGCTATTCGCCGATGACATGATTGTATATGTAAGAGACCCGAGAGACTCCATCCCAAAACTCCTGAAGGTGATTAACTCCTATAGCAAAGTAGCAGGATACAAAATCAAGGCACAAAAATCGGAAGCATTTCTGTATGCAAATGACAAAGACACAGAAAAAGAAATAAAGGACATAGTCCCATTTTCAATATCAACAAAAAAAAAAAAATACCTTGGAATAACGTTAACCAAGGAAGTAAAAGATCTATACAACGAAAATATAAAAACTCTCAAAAAAGAAATTGAGGAGGACTTGAAACGATGGAAAGACCTCCCATGCTCCTGGATAGGCAGAATTAACATTGTGAAGATGACAATCCTACCAAAGGCAATATATAGATTTAACGCAATTCCAACTAAAATCCCTACAGTGTTCTTCACAGACATAGAAAAAATGATCTCAAATTTCATATGGAAAAGCAGAAGGCCTCGCATATCCAAACATATCCTCAGCAAAAGAAATACCTCTGGTGGCATCACCATACCCGATATAAAGTTATACTACAAAGCCATAGTAATAAAAACAGCATGGTACTGGCATAGAAACAGGAGTATAGACCAATGAATAGACTTGAGGACCCGGATTTTGGGCCAAGCAACTATAGCTACTTGATATTCAACAAAGGCCCAAACAATATAGACTGGAAGAAAGATAGCATCTTCAACAAATGGTGCTGGACAAACTGGATAACCACATGCAGGAAACTAAAACTTGATCCACACATTTCACCATGCACAACACTCAAATCCAAATGGATCAAAGACCTCAACATAAGACCAGAAACTCGAAAACTACTGGAAGAAAATTTAGGAAGTACCTTCCATGATATAGGAATGGAAAAAGACTTCCTGAATAAAACCCCAGTGGCTCAAGTTCTTAAACAGTCACTCAACCATTGGGATCATATGAAGCTGAAGAGTTTCTTTACAGACAAGCATATAATAAGCAAAGCCAATAGAATACCCACAGAATGGGAGAAAATATTTGCAGGTTATCCAACTGATAGAAGTCTTAAATCTAGAATTTACAAAGAACTCAAAAGTCTAAACAATAAGAAGACAAATACCCCACTCACAAAATGGAGCACAGAGTTAATGGCAAACACACACCTAAGAAAATGTTCATCATCCCTAATCATCAGAGAAATGCAAATTAAAAAACTATGAGATTCCACCTTACCCCAATAAGGATGGCCAACATCAAAAGGTCAAATGAAAATAAATGCTGGCGAGGATGTGGAGAAGCAGGGACACTCATTCACTGTTGGTGGGAATGCAGGATGGTACAACCACTTTGGAAAGTTATATGGAGACTCCTGAAAAAGCTGACTATAGAAATACCAGCAAACCCAGTTATACCATTACTGGGCATGTACCCTAAAACCTTCAAACCAAAAGCCAGAGAGATTTGCTCAACCATGTTTGTAGCAGCTCAATTCGTAATAGCTAAAAGCTTGAATCAACCCAGATGTCCATCATTAGAAGAATGGATAACAAAGATGTGGTATATCTACACAATGGAATTCGATACAGCAGTAGGAAAAAACGACATAAAGAAATTTGAGGAAAAATGGTTGAATCTGGAACAGATCATTCTTAGCGAACTTACCCAATCACAGAAAAAAAATCGACACATAGTCTCACTCATCTGCAACACCTAAACTGAATCTGCCAATGATGCCTTACATACCCAGCAAGCACCTCATGGACTAGACAATAAGATGGATGGGAGGGTGGGGAGGGAATCAAAGGGTTGAAAACAGTAATCCGGACCCAAACGGCAATGGTACCATAAAATTCTACTTCCTAAAAGAGAGACCAAATGGCTGAACCTTCACTAGACCCTTACACGAAACACCTGAACCACAAGACACTGGAGAGGGTAGGATCAAGACTGACCTAAATCTCCTACATCTTCCCTCCCTCCTCTCCCCCTCTCCCCTCTATCTCTCTCCTCTCTAACTCTTGTATATTAGTTATCTTTTTCCTCAATTTCTTAGTGGACACTGACCTGTAACCCCCACTTCCAGCTTGGGCCTACCATCCACAATGAGCTTTTGATCAGAGAAACCTACAAGGTTTCCCAAAACAATGACAGACTTCTGTCAGAGTACTTGATGACCCACCAAAGGCCAGTGATAAGACCCTATTGCTGAAGACTCCATACACAGCTGACGCGTAAAATGGAATGACATGGCTGGAAGCCAGGAGAGAGTCAGTCCCCAGTCAGCGTGTCTAGTGCCAGAAGGCACTACATAGGCGACTGGGGGAAATGACCAAGATCTGTCCAAGCAACACATTGTTTAACCTAATTAGCAACAAATAACCAGATGTGATGCCCACACAAGTGCAATAGTGGTACACTGCCATGGTGAGGAATCAATTGCTCTTGATTTGGCTAACTGATCCACTCAGTGGTACTAGACCCTTAGCTGGAGCTGGGAAACAAGTCAGAACCATACCCAAACACAAGCCCACTCTACAATATCAAGCTACCATCAATCACGGGGTATAAGAGGGCCTACACCTATCAAACTGTCTATCAAAAAAGTAAGTGTTATCTCAATTTTCCGGGTGCTAACTTACTCTCCGTTGGAGAATCTTCTTCTCTTTTCCAGATACATGCAGATCCTAAGAAGAGAGCTGCCCCAACATACCTCAAAAGGGGCCCAACTGAAACTAAGGACAACTGGTGAAATAAGCAAGGGTGATGTTTTCCTGTGAACTGGATACCAGCACAAAGGGGAAGGAGATCAACGCAGAGAAAAATCAACTCCTACCAAATCAGAGAGCCAAAGCCTCAGAGGCCCCCAACACCTCAGCACTGAAGCAGACCAAAAATGAACCCAACATGGCTCAGGGAAATCTTGCGGAAGAGGGGGCGGAAAGAATGTCAGAGTTACATGTTGGGTCATGATTTGCAGAGACATTTATCATACTAATAACTGGGGGCTAACTCCACAATGCATGACCCATTTTCATTAACAAGGAGGGTCTAATGGGAGGGAGTAGATCACAGATGAGCCTAAATAATGGTACCAAACTGCCTGTATTCACTGAAATGAAAACTAATAAATTAAATTTAAAAAAAAAAAAAAAGAGTGGAAGGATTGAAGTTACCTTCAGCTAGAGAAGATGAGGAAGGGGGGCCCCAGAATGCTAGAACAGTGCAGAAACTGAATGTCTCTGCTTCTAGGCAGAGGAATTTCCTATGACAATATGCTCCCTTTAAGGGAGATTAAACAGGCAGCAGGTACAGAGAACAGCAGGAGAGAGAAGTGTAAAGAGACAGTTGCAATGATCCAGGTAGGTTCAAAGTGATGAAAATCAGAATGATAATTGTAGAAGCAGAAACATCAGAATTCAATTTAAAAAATAATTGGACTTGATGACTTAAGGCCATGAGGGAGCAGGAGGAAGGATTTGGAGACAATAAGACTTTGGACTTTGGGCAGTAAGGGAAACAAGAGAAGCCACTAGTGGGACTAAGAGTGAAAGAACAAAGCTGGGTCCAGGGGACAACTGTGAATTCAGACATTTACTTGTTGGGCACCCCATTCCACACAAATAACTGTCTTCCATGCAGTTGGAAATATAAAATAAATACATATGAAAACAGCTAGAGCACAGCCGGTATGGGAGCAAGGAACAAAGGGAAAATGTGATAGTGTAAACTCTGTTCTTAAAGGCCCAAACTGCCTTTGTAAAGGATGGGAAGTGAGACTCAGAATCTTTGCATTTAAGAATAAATAAAGACAATTATTTTTATTGAGAACTTTAGTAAAGTATGAATATATTGAAAATTGGTCATATTCCCAATGGATTATACTCATGTCCCCTCTCCCCCACGCCACACCCTCCTCAGTGTGGTTATCACGGCGGTGTCACGAATGTATCAGGCAATATCTGTGTGGAGTGACACAGTGCCTAAGAATATACCTTCCCGGGCTGGAGAGATGGCTTAGCGGTTAAGTGCTTGCCTGTGAAGCCTAAGGACCCCGGTTCGAGGCTCGGTTCCCCAGGTCCCACGTTAGCCAGATGCACAAGGGGGCGCACGTGTCTGGAGTTCGTTTGCAGTGGCTGGAAGCCCTGGCGCGCCCATTCTCTCTCTCTCTCTATCTGTCTTTCTCTCTGTGTCTGTCGCTCTCAAATAAATAAATAAAAAATTTAAAAAAAAAAAAAGAATATACCTTCCCACTCTGTGGTTCTGACATTCTTGCTGTCTCCTATTCTGTAATTTTGTATTATGCATCAATAATGACAACTTCTCTACAGCCTCGGGTTTTCTGCTTTGATGAGTCTCTTTAATGTCTACCACCATCTCCCTGGAGGAGGTTCTCAGGCTAACAGTGAGAACAGCACTCATAATTAATCTACCACTTCCTCTGCAATGTTCCCTGGGCCCTGGCAGATGGAATAGAGATGACTCTTCTCATTCTAGACAGTCAGCTTTTTCTTTTTTGTCATGGGTCTAGGGTCTCCCTGGTAGTTACCACCATCTTGAAAAAGCAGATTTTTCTAGCCAAGTATGAGAACAGCATGGATCAAAGTGGATAAACATAGACATTTAGGAGACGTTTTGAATGGAATAATCTCTCTTTTTAACCAGAGACCAGTAGAAACTTCCCTCTATGGCCAATGATCTTCCAAGCCATAAACTTCTCATTTGGTTCCACATATCACATATGAATTTCCTATTACTAAGCAGGCTTCATCAGAGAACAGTACATTACTGATATAGCCTGTGTGCCCTATTGCACTAGTGTGTAAAATTTGCTTGGCTGGTTGATTTTGTAGCTTGCAGAATCCACTGCTTGTTCAAGCTATTGGTGACTTTTAACACCCAGCAGTTCACATTGTGCTTTTTAGAACTACCATAGGCAACAAGCAGGAGGCTGGCTTCCATCTCAGATCCAGGATAATCTCCACAGTGCCCTCAGCAATAGAATTTTATCATCTAGCTCTAATGTGTAATCATGTAATTTGACAATGGCCTACCTTGTTTAGGGGCTTTGTGGGACTCCCTGATCAATAGCTCACTCACTATGGTGAGGGGGATAACCTAACTCTGGCACTGGGATTTGCCAGAAGCAGCCTGTGACTTTAGGGCACAGCTTTCTCCAACTTGTAGGGTGCTTTTACCCAAACTATTACCCTTTCTCTATTTTATGAAACTTCTGTCTTATAGTTAGCTAGCCAAAAGAAAAATTTCTGTGGTACTAATCTATTCCATCATTAGTTGTCCTCTCCTTTCCTTCTTTACCCAAGTCCTCCCTAGACCTTTTTATACCCAGTACTCTGTCTCTCCATTTGCCTGTCAAGTACCCAGTTCTCTCAATCCTCATTCTAGCTTCTTTGCCAGTATTAATGATGCTTGATACAATGTATAAATAAATCAAACAATTATTATGATCCACATATGAAAAAGAACATGAAGCATTTGTCTTTCTGAGCCTCAGTAACCTCATTTAGTATGATTTTTGCTTGGCCCATCCATTCTTCAGCACATTTTATGATTTCATTAGTCCTTACCACTGAGTAGAATTCCACTGTTGTATATTTACCACATCTTCATTATCCCTTTCTCAGTTGATGGGCATCTAGGATGATTCCATTTCCTAGCTATTGTGAATAGAGCAGCAACAAAGCAGATGTGGGGTTTGTGAGAGTGATTAGTGAAAGTAGTACATGGCAGGTTAGGATACCAAGAGTCAGACAGTCCAGGGTCCTGCTCAGCATTAGCAGGAGGATGCCCTCCAATTTTCTCTGTAGAGGTATGAGGAAGCGCTGGGCTTTGTGACTCCAGTCTAGCTCTCTCTTACTATAGGAAGGAATTTTAGAGGAAAAAAAATATAGCTGGACAGTGAGAAACTATAAGAACTTAGGAAGGCCTCACTCCTAGTTAAGGAGAAAACACAAAGTCCAGACACCTACCCAGGTGTTCCCCATCAAGCCACTAGTGTATGAGTGGAGGTCTGAGCACCTCTCCACCTAAACCAGCAGAGGGACCTGCACCTGTTGGCTACATGATCTTGGGGAGATGATGGGAGTAAACCAGTGGCTCGCACCCAGCTTGGCTTGATTCTGTTTGCCTATTTTGAAGCTATGTAAAGCTACTTCTAGAACCATGGTTCTTTCAAGTCCTGCCTGTAAAATTGTCACCACAAGGGGTTCATCAGACTAGGTAATTTATAAATCTTCCTAGGCATCCAATAAGATAAAATGTAAACATGCTATCAGCAGTATGGTCCAGAGCTTGACCAAGACTATAAGCTAAGTTGTCTCATGATCAGGGGTAGCTTTTGTTGGCTCCAGAAGACTGATGTAAAGGCAAGGAGCTCCTTCTTTGAGTGGTGCTTGGGAAAGCTTGCCAGACAGCCACAGCCCAGTGACCTGGGAGGTGGTCTTCCTAGTCCTACAGCTGCTGGCCAGTTTGTAGGGAAGAAATGAGGCAAGATCCCTGCAGGGTACACAATTTTAGAGCATTTTCATTTTCCACTCTGTGAGTGTCACTAAATTCTCAATGACCCTTTCATCTCTAGTATTCTGTGATCCTCAGCATGTACAAGGTGCTACTGTCCATGTACTAGCAAGTGCTTTTCACTCAGAAGTATATATTAAACCCCTGTCCATAAGGTAGACAGGGACTGAGTAGGGAATGTATAATGAAACCAAATGTGGGCAGAACCAAGGAGTGGTGATTTTATTCTCTAAAGAAGACACTACACTGTCAGCCTTTCACCTCAGAACACCTTCCATTCTAAGAGGCAAGCAAAGCACATGAGTTCCTTTTTTGCTCATGTAACTCAAGGCAAAACAATTGGTTCTGCCATAATTTTTGCCATTTTGGAACACTGACTTTTTCTGTATGATATGTGCTTATTTTCTTAAATTAACAACCCTGAAGTAATGCAATTAAATATATTAATTATTTGAATTGGAGTATTTGTTTTTAACAGTCCCTATCAAAATATATATGCAAATGTACAGCAGCTTCAGCATTCTCATGGGCCCATTGCCTCCTACCAAACCCAGTACATGTGCTTTATGGAAGTGTGTCAAATGGGTTCCTTTAAAAATTATTGTTATTTGGTTTTGAAAGGATCCCCAAATTTCCATCTCAAACAAGCAAAATAATTCATTAGTTGCACAGGGTTTTACCCTGTTTATTTTTCCTTCCTATCTAGATGAGACTGGCAAATCTACAAGAGACAGAGTGTGGAATAAAAAATGTAAAGGAACATCACTCTCGCATGAATCGCTGTATGATAGCTTCAGATCCTGAAGGCTGGTTAAAGGGGTGAGGCCAGCAAGTATTCTCATACTATCTTCGATTAATTTTTAATCTTTTTTTCCCAAAAGCATCCAAGTCATCATAACATGTTATGTACTCTAGAAATATCCCTGGAAGACAGTGGCATGGTAAATGAAGAATAAAGGGTTAGAGCAGTTCACCACTGCCTGGTACCTAATGTAAAGCTCTGTCCCTGCCCAGCATAAGAAAGCAGGCCTCTTTCTTCCTGAAGCTTTCTCTTTCCACTACTGGAAAGTCCTGTATCCTGATACAGGATAACCTTTGAACATCAGTTTTCTAATGTTTACAAGAAAGTATCTATAGAAGAATAATGGCATATCTCTCCATCATGGAGGCAGGCCACAGTGCACTGTTGTATTTCTTTGTGTGACTGCTAGATGGCATTCCTCTTTCTGTCTCTTTCCCCTCCTCACTCCATCAGTCTGGGTGATGGTCTGTCCTAATCTGGCCTGGTTTAGGTGTGCTTTGCAAGATGGTTTCTCAGCCAGCAGCTTGGACAAACCCATGTGGAATGAAGAAGATTCAGAGCCCCAAAGGAGGGGTTGGAGAGAGCTGTTGCCACCTGGAGAAGCAGTTCCTTCCTTGTCACAGATGAGCATTTCCCAGCATCTTACTTTAAAATAACATTGATCCTTGCCCACGCTCCTGCTCCACTGTGCACTCCTAGTCAGGAACCTGGCTGCCTCTATATCTCCTATCCCAGCCTTTGAGTCAATTGACAAGTGTTAGTCCTAAAAGGATAGCAATTATCTGGGTCCCGCTACTCACTAAGTGGTAAGGAAGGGGAAGACACAGAGGAAGAGAAATACATGAGGTTTGCTTAGACATATCATGTGTCACTTTCCTCAGCATTACCTCATCCTTAACAGCTGCTACTTATGTGGGGCCTTCATAGGTTTCCAAAGTATTGCCACCACTTTGTTTTCTTGGTGGGAACTGATAAGCCGAGTCCAAGTACACTTGGAATTTCAAGTAAGAAAGGGTTAGCATTAATTTTATCCCCTCCCTTATTATGAGTCAAAATTTCTCTTGAAGTTCCTTCCCATAATATAATTTCAACTACAAAATGACTGTCACAGTTTCCTCTGGTGTTTGTCCCAGACCAGTGCATTGCCTCATTGAGGCATTTCTTCTTGTGCTGATACCCATATCTCCCTCCCAGGTCCCAGGAGGAGGCCCATCTTTGTAGCTCTGTTGCCCTGAGCATGTTCAACAAGGACTCATTCATTACTGGGAGATCTGACTTTGAGTCATCTTTTGTCTCTGCATCGCAGTGACTATTAACTCACACACAGCCCCTCAGAAACTTCAGCTTTGCCCCATAGATAGACTCCCTCTGTCCCACAATCCTCACAAGTTTGCAGCAATTCTCAGAGTGTTGTCATTTGGAATCAAGTCCAAGGATCTAACCTGAAGATCTGGGTTCTATAGTTTTCACCTGGATCAAGGCCTCACTCCTGGTCTGTGCAACAGTATTTATTTGGTGTGTGAATCAAAGGTGCATGAGAGTGTGGTGATTGATGGCCACAGTAAAAGACTTTACAGGATGGATGATGAATAAGAGAGATGATGACTAGCTGAAATCTTAAACAAAATTACTTACATAAAGAGGGGGTGGAAAGAATGTCAGAGCCACATGTTGGCTCATGATATGCAGAGACATTTATTGTACCAATAACTGTGGTCTAACTCCACAATGCACGACCCATATGCCTCAACAAGGAGGGGCCAATGAGGAGGGGGTAGGTCATGGATGAGCCTAATAATGGTACCAAACTGACTGCATTTGCTGAATACAAAACTAATTAAAAAATATATATGTTTAAAAAAGATAAAGAACAACATATGGGTCAAAAAGAAGAAAGGAGGGTAGGGAGGAAAGAAAAAAAAGATGAACCTATTGTGTGAGATTAGACACATAGTTAGCTCACCAGAGAAAGACATTCCTCTGGTGAATGATATTTCTGCCATCTATCACCAATTCAAGCCACTTTTTTTCAGAAATTTATGAGCAGATTGTAAAATTTATATGGAAATGTAAAACACATTTAAATGACGAATTTGGAGTACTCACACTTCTGGATTTCAAAATTTATTGTGATGATATAGTTATCAGATAGCATGGAGATAAAAAATATACATCAATGGAACAGAATTGACAGTCCAAAATTAAATCTTTACGTTTGGAGTCAATTGATTTTGGCAAAGGTGCATAGATGATTCATTGGGTTCTGTCCAACAAATAGTGCTAGGATGACTGGATGTCCAAAAAGATGAAGTGAGACTTCTAGGTAAGATGGCAGCTTCTGGGCTGGAGAGATGGCTTAGTGGTTAAGCGCTTGCCTGTGAAACCTAAGGACCCCGGTTCAAGGCTCTATTCCCCAGGACCCACGTTAGCCAGATGCACAATGGGGCTCATGCATCTGGGGTTCATTTGCAGTGGCTGGAGGCCCTGGTGCACCCATTATCTCTCTCTCTATCTGCCTCTTTCTGTCTGTAAGTCACTCTCAAATAAATAAATAAAAGTAAAAAAAAACAAAAAAACTTTTTTTAAGATGGCAGCTTAGGAGCCATGTCAAACCAGTCTAGGGAAGGATTTAAGCAAAACCCCAGCAAAATATACTCTTCTTCTGAAAACTGAAGGAATATAGGTTATTTTTATACATAGCAGAGAAGCCAGAGATCCCAAAATCCACGAGAGAGGAGGAAAACGGCCACAGTCCCACTGCGATCCACACACACCCTCCCAGTGCAGTACTCCCTGGTACACCAGGTGGCAGCAGCAGCAGTAGCAGAGGCTAAGCAACAGATTTTTCAACTCCATCAGCCTTCTTGCAAAGTTAAGAAATATGAAGGAAAGATGACTGAGATCAACTAAAGAGTTACTGAAAGTGTGAGTAACTCCAAAAGTCTGAACTCTCCCATCCCCACCATCAAAACTGCAAACCTCCAGTATTCAACTCCCAGGGGCAGCACAGCCAGCAGAGCTGATCAGAGACAGCTGCACAGCACAACATGGAGGGACAAAGGTGGGACCTCAACGCTGGTGCACTGGTGAGGTTGGAAGCCACCATAAAAGGTACTGAGGGTAACTGACCAAAAAAGAAAAAAAAAAAAAAAACAGGTACACAGTCTTGCAAGAGCTAATCTCTCTTTCCTTGTCAGGGCAGGTTATGGGGTATATATTCTTGGTTGGCGGTTGGCTTTACCATTTTCAAATAACCTGTATTTGGGGGTTGAATATTGTTGCCTTTGGTGCTTTATATATATGTGTGTGTGTGTGTATATATATATATAGAGAGAGAGATACCTAGCCTTTGTTTTTTGCTTCTGTCATTATTGGGGGCAGGGTCTAATCCAGATCCAGGTTGACCTGGAACCCAATTCAGAACAGAAATCTCTACCTCCCCGGTGACAAGATTAAGGGTACAGAACAACACACACCCTTAGGGATTTTGGCTTATATAACTAACTGTTTCTTTTAATACCCACAATTGTATATTTTGTGCTGGTTTTTATTGATTGTGTATGTTACTCAGTTGAAAATATATTGAAATCAGTTAAAGAGAAAAGGCAAGTCACCTACAAAGGCAAGCCCATCATAATAACTGCAAATTACTCAACACAAACTTTAAAAGCCAGAAGGGCTTGGAACGATATATTCCAAGTTCTGAAAGATAACAACTGTCAACCAATATTACTGCAAAGCTATCTATCCAAATTAATGGAAAAATAAGGACATTCTACAACAAAAACAGGCTAAAGGAATTTATGACAACTAAACCAGCTCTAAAGAAAATATTTAAAGGAATTCTTAATTCCAAAGAGAAAGCAAAGGACACAGGAAGAAATAGGATAAAATAAACTACACTCAAATAACAGTTTAAAAAATGAGTAAAGGGAAAACAGGAAACACTATAAAATAAGAAGAATGGCGAGAATAAATGCATACCTTTCAATAATAACTCTTAATATCAATGGCCTCAATGCACCATCCAAAAGACAGGCATGCAGACTGGATTAAAAGGCAAGATCCTATCATTTGTTGCCTACAGGAAACTCAACTCTCAATAAAAGATAGACACTGTCTTAGAGTGAAAGGATGGAAAATGGTATTTCAAGCAAATGGACCTAAGAAACGAGCAGGAGTTGCTATCCTAATATCTGACAGATAGAATTCAAACCAACATTAATGACGATTTATACTGATAAAGGAACTCTCCAGCAGGAAGACATTACAATCCTAAACATACATGCACCTAACATGGGGGCTCCCATTTTCATGAAACACACACTGACTTAAGTTCACAGATAACATCAAATGCAATTGTAGTGGGAGACATTAATAACCCACTATCATCAATTGACAGGTTATCCCAGCAAAAAAATAAACAGAGAGACATCTGAATTAAATGATACCATGGAACAAATTGACCTAACACATATATGCAGAACAGTCCATCCAAATGCTGTAGAATATACATTTTTCTTAGAAGCACATGGAACATTATCTAAAATAGACCATATATTAGGACAACAGGAAAATTTCCACAAGTACAGGAAAATTGAAATAATCCCTTGAACTCAATCTGACTACAGTGGGATTAAACTGCAAATCAGCAACAAGAAAAGCTACAGAGCATACAGATTCATGGAGACTAAACAGTGCTATTGAATGATCAGTGGGACATTGAAGAAATCAAAAAGGAAATCAATAAATTCATAGAATCAAATGATGATCATAATACAACATACCAAAACCTATGGGACACAATGAAGGTAGTCCTAAGAGGGAAACTTATAGCTTTAAGTGCCTATATTATGAAATTAAAGTTCACAAATAAACAATGTAATGCTCTACCTTAAGGCCTTGGAAAAAGAAGAACAAGGCAACCCATAAATCTGTAGATTAGAAGAAATTATAAAGATTATGGCAGGAATGAATGAAATAGAAACCCAAAAAGGAATCCAAAGAATCGATGAAACAAAGGGATGTTTATTTGAAAGGATAAACAAGATTGGCAAACCCTTAGCAAATTTGACCAGAAGAGAGAAGAGACAAAAATTAATAAAATTAGAGATGAAAAAGGCACCATTACAACAGATACAAAAGAAGTTCAGATAATTATAAGGGCATACTTTAAGAATATATATGCCTCTTAGTTTGAAAATCTGAAAGAAATGGATGATTTCCTTGATGCATATGACCTACCAAAATTAAATCAAGATGAGATAAACCATTTAAATAGATTTATAACAAGTACAGAGATCTATACAGTTACAAAAAGTCTCCCAACTAAAAAAATCCCAGGCCCATATGGATTCACTGGCAACCTTTATGGAAGACCTTCATGGAAGAACTAACACCAATGCTTCTCAAACATTTCCATAAAATAGAAAAGAAAGGAATTCTACCAAACTCCTTCTATAAAGCCAGCACCATCCTCATAACAAAACCAGGCAAAGAAGGAGCAAACTAAGAAAATTACAGACCAAGCTCCCTCATGAACATAGATGCAAAAAAAATTTAACAAACTATTGGCAAACAGAATACAAGAATATATCCAAAGGATTATTCGGGGACAGAGAGATGGTTTAGCAGTTAAGCACTTGCCTGTGAAGCCTAAGGACCACGGTTCAAGGCTCAATTCCCTAGGACCCACATTAGCCAGATGCACAAGGGGGCACATGTCTCTGGAGCTTGTTTGCAGTGGCTGGAAAGCCCTGGTGTGCTCATTCTCTCTCCTTCTCTCTCTCTCTTGCTCAATAATAATTAAAAACAGACAAACAACAAAATAAGATTATTCACCCCGACCATGTTGGCTTTATCCCAGGGATGCAAGGATGGTTCAGCATATGGAAATCAATAAATGTAATACATCATATAAATGCTCTGAAGGACAAAAATCACATGATCATCTCAATAGATGCAGAAAAGGCATTTGACAAAATCCAACACCCTTTCATGGTAAAAGTGTTACAGAAACTGGTGCTAGAATGAATATATCTCAACATAATAAAAGCTACTTATGATAACCCAATCAAAAAATGGGCTATGGAACTAAATAGAAAGTTCTCATGGGAATAAATACAGATGGCATAAAAACATCTAAAAAAGTATTATATATCCTTATCCATCAGTGAATTTCAAATTAAAACTGCCTTGAGATTCATCTCTTTCCCATCAGAATGGCTATCATCAAGAAACAAATTACAATAAATGGTGGTAAGGATGTGGTAAAAGGGGAACCTTCTTCACTGTTGGTGGGAATGTAATTTGGTATAGCCAATGTGGAAATCAGTTTGGAGGTTCTTGAGACAGCTAAAAATAGATTTGCCATATGATCCAGCTGTAGCACTCCTAGACATATATCCTAATTACTCTTCTCACTGCCTTAGTGAAACTTGCACAACCATGTTTATTGCTTCTCTGTTTACAATAGCTAGGAAATAGAAGTAGCCTTGATATCCATCCATGGAAGAATGAATAATAAAGATGTGGTACATGTACACAACTGAATTCTATTCAGCTGGAAAGAAAAATGAAATTATGAAATTTGCAGGGAAATGGACGGATCTGGAAAAGATTATACTAAGTGAAGTTACCCAGACCCAGAAAGCCAAACGTAGCATGTTCTCTCTTCTGGGAGACAGAAGTCATCAGTGGTGAAAACAGTGGACACTGGAAACCTCAAATTTGGCCAGACAGGCCAAATGACTGAGCGAATGCAATAATGGCATGTCTGCTCTGGGGGAAACCATCTGCTCTCTAATTGGACTGTAGGCCCATTCTATGGGAAGGAATATATGCCTGGTACTGAAAACCTAATCAAAAGCCTATGGCAGGGGAGGTCATGAGCCTTCAGGGTATAAAGCCTGCTCTTGTCTGGATAAACGCATATATTACTCTCATCAAATTGCCCTAAAAACACTACACTTAATATTCACACTCATATTACTCATATCACGTTACTCTCACTTCTGGTTAGAGAAGCTTCTCTTTTCAGATGGTGATGACCACTAGGATGACCCAAAAGGCAACATAGTGCTGAGAAGAAGGGATGGAGGAGTGTCCAGCACTGAAACATCTCACACCCACCAAGGCTCAGGGTCCATTGCGAAAGAGGTTGCAGAAAGAATATAAGAGTGAAAGGAAGGGTACTACTCCTTACATCCAACTGTCTGGACAGGATTTGGCCTCAATATCCAAGACCTCACAGTGCCTAGCAATACTCACACAAGACCCTCATACTAGGAGAAAAAGATGATGACAACAAACTAAAAAAAAAAAACAAAAAAAAAACGAGAGATTAATGGAGAGAGGGAGGGGATATGACAGAGAGCAGAGTTAGGAAGGAGAAAGTGAGGGAAGGGAGTAGAGGGGAGGGAAATTCCATGGTTTGCTGTCTATAAGTATAGAAGTTGTCAATAAAAAATATATATTAAAAGAACTAAAAAAGTCATTTAAAAATGACATAAAAATTTTAGAGAGACCACATCTCAGATAACTTAATGATGCAGCTTAAGATTGTAGGAGAAAAAAAAGACAAGAAGCCTATGCATGGCCCTATGTCTGACAAGAAATCATAAAAACCAGGGCAAAAGCAATAAAATAAAGGCTAAAAGAAGAATTCACAGAACCAAGGAGTTGTTTCTTTGAAAAAGATAAGAATATTGACAAATTCCTTGCCAAATTAACCAAAAGAGAGAAACGACCCATATAAAGTTTCCTAACTTATGCAAAAGGAGTTTTCAAAAAAAGAGCCCAACAAAACCTATTATGGTTTTAGATTCTAAAACCTTGGAAAACCTAGATTAATGGATTAATTTCTTAATTATTACTTAGTTACTTAATTAATTACTCAATTAATTAAGTGCACATTACCTAAGATTAAAGCCAGAAAATATAAATACCTTAACAAATTAATAATGAACAATGATATTAAAGAAGTAATTAAAAATCATCTCCCCCCCTAAAAGAAAAAACTGCCTAAGACAAGATGGATTCACTGCTGAACCTCATCAAACATTTATGGAAGTTCTAATAACAATATTCCACCAACTGTTATACAAAATAGAAAGGGAAGGAAAAATACCAAGTTGTTCAGTCCATAAATCCAGTACTATCTAAATTATAAAACTGGATGAAGACAAACAACAAAAAAAAAAAACTATAAACCAATTTTCCTGATGAACACAGACACAAAGATTCTCAGCAAAACACTTGCAAGCCAATTTCAAGAACATGTTAAGATCACACATCATAACCAAGTAGGTTATATTCCAAGGATCCAAGGTTGGTTCAACACACAAATCAACAAACATAATTCACCACCTAAATAAATTTAAGGACAGTAATCACTTGGAAGATACAGAAAAGGCATTTGACAAGTTCAGTATGCCTTCAGGCTGAAAGTCCTAGATAAATTAGAAACACCTATTTCTAATTTATGTATCTAAAAATGTATCTAAAATAATAAAATAATAATAAATAATAAAATAATACAGGCTTTATGTGACAAATGTTATACTAAATGGGGGAAAACTGAAAACATTGTCTCTAAAATTTGGAGTGACACAAGGGTTCCCACATAGTATTTGAAGACTGAGTTAGGAACATAAAACAAGGGATAGATATAAAAGGGAGAAAATTAAGAAAAGAAGACATGAAATGATTCATATTTACAAATGACAAGATCCCTCTAGCCACTATCAGAAAAATCCTAAATGTAATAATATTTTTAGCAGAGTTGCAGGATAATAAAATCAACATCTAAAAATTAGTACTTTTCATATATTCCAACAATGAACTTGATGAAAAAAACTAGGAATAATATCCATCACAATATCCCCCACAACATAAAGTACCTATGAATAAGCCTCACCAAAGATGTGAAAGACTGCTATGAAGAAAATGTAAATGACATTAAAAAATAGAAGAAGACACCAGACATTGAAGAGCTCATGCATGCTGTTGTACTGAAAGAGTTAATGTTGTAAAAATGGCTGTTATCAAAAGTAATTCAAAACTCAATGTGATTCTATCAAAAACCCAGGGACATTCTTGCCAGCATTAGAAAAAACAATTCAACAATTCATATGGAACAATAAAGGCCATGCATAGACAAAACTATCCTAAGCAGAAAGAATATTGCTGGAAGTATTCCCTGAACTCAAATTATACTACACAGCCACAGTGACAAAGACAGCATACTGGTACAAAAACAGATACAAAACCAGGGAAATAGAATAGATGACCTAGAAATTAACTGACATATCTATGGTCACCTAATTTTCAAAAAAGAACAACAAAAATGTACAAAGGAAAATGATAGTCTACTTAGCAATGGTGTTGGTAAAACTGAAGAATAGCAGATGATCCTAATCTATCACCCTATGCAGAAATAAACTCAAAATGGATCAAATACCTTAATTTAAAACAAGAAATGCTGAAACAGTTAGAGTAAAACATAGGCAGTACTCTTCAAATTATAGGTACAAACTAGTACTCTCTGAACATGTCTCTAATAGCACAGGAAACAGTACCAAGAATCAATACATGGGACTATATCATATGAAACGTTTCTCCACAGCAAAGGAAACTATCAGCAGTAAACAGAAGACCTACTATATGGGAGAAATTTTTGCCAGCTATAACTTGGTCAGAGGGTTGATATCCAGAACATATAAAGAAATGAGAAAAATTAAACAATAAAACTGCCAATAGGATAAAGGAATGAAGACAGATTTTTTATTTTTTTGTTCTTTTTATTTAATTTTTATTAACATTTTTCATGATTATAAAAAAATTCCCATGGTAATATCCTCCCTCCCCCCACAAACTTTCCCCTTTGAAATTCCATTCTAAAAGAAGAAACACGAATGATGAACAATCTTTTTTTAAATGTTCAACACCCTTAACCACCAGGGAAATGCAAATTAAAACCACTTTGAGATTCCATCTTATCTCAGTCAAAATAACCATCGTTAGGCTAGAACAATGTTAGCAGTTAAGGCATTTGCCTTAAAAGCCTAAAGGATCCAGGTTCAATTCCTCAGTACCCACATTAGCCAGATACACAAGGTGGCATAAATCTGGAGTTTGTTTGCAGTGGCTTGAGTCCTTGGTATCCCCATTCTCTCTCTATGTGCCTCCTCTTTCTCAAACACAAATAAATAAGTAAATAAATAAATAGAATATAAAAATATCCATCTTCAAGAAAACACTAATAAATGCTGGTGAGGATGTTAAGAAAGGGAAGAGCCCTTATTTATTGTTGCTAGAGTATAAACTGATATAGACATTATGAAAATCAGTATGGATGTTTCTGAAAAAGATAAAACTTAAACTACCTACCATATGATTTATACTACTCCTGAGCAGATACCACAGAGATACTTCATATCCATGTCCTCTATTCATGCTAACAAGGAACTGGAATCAACATAGGACTGACTCATCAAGGAATGAGTGGATAATGAAAATGTGGAATATATACACAATATATTTTTATTCAGCTGTAAAGAAAAATTAAATTTATATGAACAAGGGTAGAGCTGGAAAAAGTTATACTCAATGAAGTATAACCCAGGCTTAGAAAGACAAAAATCGCCTGTTATCTCCATATGTGAATATTAACTTTTAGTAATTTTGTATCTTAATAGGGAATGAAAAAATGGGTAATGGTTATGAAACTAGATAGAATACAATATGGGAGCCAGAGGTATTAAGAAAGGTTAGTGTGGGCAAAAGAACTCATAACAGAAAGTAGAATAAAAGCATGGGGAAGGGAGAAAGCACAGGAGAGGGGAGAAAGGGAGAGACAAAATAGTTTGAAAAACATCATAATGAAACCTAATTCTTTTTATGCTAATAATTTTTTTTTTCAAGGTAGTGTCTCTCTCTAGCCCAGGCTGACCTGAAACTCACTATGCAGTCTCAGGCTAGCCTTGAATTCACAGTGATCCTCATACCTCAGTCTCCCAAGTGCTGAGATTAAAGGCATGTGCCACCATGCCCGGATAAAATTTTTGATAGCGAATAAGAAAATAATTGCCTTAAAATAATAACAATATTTGTAGTATCTATACCATGTGCTAAAGTAAATGATATGCAGGCTGGGACTGAGCTGGAAGCCTCTTCCCTGTATACTAGCAGTCATAGTTCTGCAAAGTACATCCAGGCTGCTGGGAAAGAAAAATCATAAGCAGTATTACATAGCAGTGGATCCTGTCAGCTACATAACTAGTCAATCAGGCAACATATGCTCACCAGTACAATAATGGCATAACTGTTAATGGGATAACCAAACTTCTCTCTGGTTGGATTTGAGGCATGTCCTATGGGAAGGAATTCATGACTGGTACTGAAAACCTAGTAAAAAGCCAATGGCTGAGAAGCCATAAGCCCTAGGGGGAAGCTATTAATGTTGCTGACTAAATGGATATGTTGTGCCTATAAAATTACCATCTAATTAGTTATGTTTGTAGCTGGGCATAGTGGTGCATGTCTTTAGTCCCAGCACTTGGGAGGCTGAGGTAGGAAAATCGCCATGAGTTCCAGACCACCCTGAGAATACACAGTGAATTCCAGATCAGCCTGGACTAGAAGTGAGACCCTACCTAAAAACACTATATTTATGTGTGTTTCTATAGAACTTTTGGTGAGAGAAGCTCCTTTTTGGAGATAGTGGTGACTACTGGAGAGACTGAAAATTAGTTCGAGTGCTGAAAGAAGTGACAATTCAGTGCTCAGCATTAAATGAGACATCTCTATCATACTCCCCAAGGCTCAAGGAATAGTGAGGAAACAATGTATGAACCAAAGGATGAAGTGTTCTAGAGTACTATGATCTGGACATGAAGTGATCATTGCCAAAACTAAAATCCAAACATATCAATTAAAGTAAGAAAACTAAAGACAAAGTCTTGTATACAACAGAGAAAAATGTTACCATAACTACATTAAGTAAAGCAATTCAAACAATAGTAAATGTATAAGCAGATAAAATGGAAGACAAAATGGTGTGTTTTACATATAAAATGAAAAAAGCTGAGAAGGGGAAAAGACCATGTGAAGATACAGTGATAATCTACAAACCAAGATGAAAGGTCTCAGAAGAAACCAGACCCTGATGACACCTTACCATGGACTTTATCTTCAGAATTCAAAGTGAGTTTCCATTGTTTAAGCTCTTCTGTATGTGATATTTGGCTTTGTCAGCTTTGGCAAGCCAATGTATCCCCTAAGTAGAACATATTCAGAAGAGATCAATTTTGTCCAATTGTTTCAGCTTGCTTCCTTGCCCTTTACAGAAATATTAAAGACTAGAACCTATATACATATCATTTGGATTTTATTATCTGGTGGTAATGAGTATTTTTAAGGTTTTTAATGGAAATGGAAATGATATATTACCAGATTTTATATAATAATAATATATATATTATATATATTATATATATATTATATATATGCTATTGTATAATATGTATTATACAATACATATTATATCATATGATATATTTTATAATATACTTATATAATATAATTATACAATGATGTAATATAATATGTATATGTGTATATATATGTTGCAGTTGATCAAGTCCAGTAGTTATAGTCATTCTTACTTCATTGTACTGAGATTCTGGCTCTCTTATCTTTACAAAATAATTCACTACTCTGTACTTACTCCTGAATCTTGGAAATTTTGAAAGGGTGTGACAGATAATAGAGTTTTCTAATTCTCAGAGAAGATTTCCAACTTGAACTTTTCATCAACACTGGAACAAATTAAGAGTGAGTCCATTAGAGATGTTCATGAGCTTTGGCATCCAGGAGTGCAATACTGTGATTTGGAAATGGTTTGAGTTTGTTTACAAAGGCTCCTTGTTGGAAGTTTTATCCTCCTACGACAATGTTGGGAGGTGGAACAGAGTGGAAGATTGCTGGCTCCTCTCCTTGCTCCAGCTTCTTGTTTTATGATTTCTTCCTCTCAACCTTGTTTCCATCATTATAATTGATCGGACGTGAGGTTTTCACTACAACAAAACTGATGCTTTGTCTTTTAATCTGTAGAGATGTGAACTAAATAAACCTTGAGAAAATAAAAAGAATGGAAGAAGAAAACAGAGAAGAAATGAAGGGAGGAGGCTAGCAATGGTACCAACTTGACCTTATTCACTGACTACAAAAATTTTTTTAAAAATCCACAGAACTTCACACCCAAACAGAGAGACTTTAACTGTATGTAAATTATACAACAATAACACTGAATTAAAATGCTAATGTGGCTCACTAAACCATAAAAAGCATTCCAAGAAAAAAAAAAGAAAGGGAAAATGAATTGTGAACAAAAACAGGAAGAGAAGGGAAGGAAAAAGGCAGAAAAGTGCTATCATGAAGAAAAAAAAATCAAGATATTTTCAGATGAAGTAAACCTAAGAAAAATTGTTACTGCCAGATATATACTAAAAGACTGATTAAGGTAGTTGTCCAAGCAGAAAATAAATAATGCAAGAAAAGCACAGAATAGGAAGGGAGAATACTATGAGCAAATACATAACTAAACAAAATAAATTTCTCCCCTCGTGAATTACCTCATTTGTGTTTAGTAGATGAAGCAAAAATAATAACACTGTCTCATATGATTCTACAATATTCAAGGGAAATATTAAGACAAATATATTATAAATATATTTATATAATATATAATTATATTATAATATAAATGCAGAGAACAAGATGGCTCAGTGCATAAAGCTCTTGCCACACAAGTGTGAGTAGCTGAGTTTGAATGCCCAGAACCCACTTAAAAACAATATGCTTCATTGGGCATCTATAATCATAGTATGTCTATAATAAGAAGGGAGGAAAAGACAAGAGAATCTGCTAGAAAATTGCAAACCACTTAGCCTGGGGTAGTAGTTTGAATGGAAAGTGACCCAATAGCCTCATGTGTTTGTGATTAAGCCTCAAATTCAATCCCTAGCTGGTGAAAATTTGGGAGCTGTGGCCTTGCTACTGGACAAATGTCACTGAGGTTTATTAGCCCAGATTGCAAGTGCCAGCTAACTCACTCTCTTGCTACTTCCTGCCAGCTGCTGTGGGAAGATTTGATGCCCAGCTTCTGCACTACCACCAAGATGAATCTTCCTCTCAAGATGTCAGCCAAAATAAACCCTTTCCTTCTGTATGCTGTATTTATTCGGGGGTTTTAACTGAGCAACAATGAGGTAACTGCCACTCCTGGTGAACAGAGAGATCAGTGATGAGAGACCTTTCCTCAAATAAGTTGGAAGGTCAGTACCAATACTCAAAAGCTGTCCTCTGACCTTCACGGGTCCACTGTGGCACACAAACACACGTGCATGCACGTGCACAAGCACACACACACACACTCACACACACACAAACACACCACTCACATATATAAACACAAATAATCACACAAACATGAAAGATAGCAACAACAGTAGACTGATAAATTATATCAAATTAATTTTTAAAGAAATCACTAAAAGATCATATACAGAGTCATATTAAAAATAGATAAATAAAATCAAATTCAAAAGAAGTTCAAGTTACAAAATGAACAAAAAATAAAACAGAAATGACAAAATAACAGAAAATCAAAAATGGCAATTATTAATATTATTCTTTATAACTATAAATAATATTGCATAATGTATAATAATATGATGGACATAAACCCTAACATGTCAATAAATTGCACTAAATCTAAATCCATTAATTTAATAAGATTGGCATAGTAGATTTTTTTTTTTTTTTTTGGTTTTTGGTTTCTCAAGGTAGGGTCTCACTCTAGCCCAGGCTGACCTGGAATTCACTATGTAACCTCAAGGTGGCCTTGAACTCATGGCAATCCACCTACCTCTGCCTCCCAAGTGTTGGGATTAAAAGCATGTGCCACCATGCCCGGCATAATAGATTTTTTTAAAAGATTCAACAATTTTCAGTTTACAGGAAACTCACCTCATCTATAGTGATATAAGCAAGTAATATAAGGTAGAAATGATGGGAAAGATATATTTTATTGATGTAAATCAAAGGCTAGCCGAAACAAGTACACACACACAGTATGAAAGGGACAATATGTAATGATAGCAAAAATAATTTACCAAAATACATAAATCTGAAATCTACCTTGTCATTGATGTGACAAATACCTTTTGAAAGCAGCTTAAGGAAGGAAGGGTTTACTTTGGCTTACAACTGGACAGTAACATTTTTCTTCATTAACCCTTTACTATAAGACAAGCTCTTATAGACATACATATGGACTTAACTGAAAAAAAAATCAAACTTATCCAAGAAGTAAAAACATAGCATAAAGCTGTATATGCATTCCAGTATTTGTGCCAGAGATAAGTGGTGCCCCTAAGAAAGCTCTTCTAAAAATGGCCTGGCTGAAGCTGGCCAGCAAATGGTTCAGCTTGGTTTTGGTGGCAGCAGGCTGGCCCTCAGACACAGTGTGGGGACCACCTGCCTCCTCCCAACCCAGCAAGCAGAGAAGGCACCAGATTCTGGGGCCTCCAGGCCAGCAGTGGACACCGCCAGAGCCCTGGCCCTCCTGGGACAGCAGCGATGACATCCTCAGAACCATGAACTTCAGAGCTGGCCAAAAAGTACCCTCAGAATCCCTCTGTTTAGCCAGCTTTCTTCCAGAAGATCTCACTAAGAATAACCCACACAGGGGAGTCAGTCTGGATGGAGAGGTACAGTGATTCCAAGAGGCCAAAGGCAGGATCTAACTCACCTTCAGCTACACCGTTTTAGAAGGAGCCGACCTGGAGGTAGACATCAGGGCTCCCAGAGTACAGACAGTGGTCCAAGCAACCTTCCTGCAGGGCTTCTTTTTCCCACTGGGAGTTGTCAAAGGGCAGCACCTCCACAGACATGGTGAAAACACTGTCTTCCAGGTGCTCAGTGTTCCCACTGCAGAAGAAGCACTGCTCAAGGTGCAGTAGCTGGAAGAAGCCAAAGGGATGAAGTCCCCAGGGCAGGTTCAAAGGCCCAGAAGAAACCTTCTCCTAGGTAGGCCTTCTCCAGGGCGAAATGCTACTTGAGGCTCATGCCCGCCTCACCTTATGGGTTTACATGCTCACTTTGCAAGGTTTATTTCCCAAAGTCCTTGTCCTTCAGTTTCTAGATCTTACCCTTGCGTGAGGAGTGAGTGCCCCACACTGGAGGAGGGATGGCTTGGAGCCGATCCTTCTGCCAACCACAATGCCCCGCATCCTTCCCGGAATTGCAGTCCTTCAGCCATAGGATGTGGTCCAGTCAATGGACTTGTCTCAACAAAACACAATCAGGCTCAGGTCCACTGACTTGAACATCTTCCCAATGGAGCCCAGTTAAGAGGAGTTTAGGATCCACTGGTCCGTGGAGGGCTGCTGAAGTGCAAAGTTCTTCATGATGCTCAAGAAGTTGGGCTCTGTCATGATGTCAAACTCCAGATCTATACAGTAGATGCCTTTGGACCGAGCATACATCATGAGGAAGAAAAATTAAGGCTCTGTTTGGTCCTAGACTTCACTCTGTCCTTGGGTAGTCAGAGTAGAAGTGAAGGGAAGGTGAGATGACCTCCAGGATCTCTGAATTGATCTCCGTGGGGATAAGGCTTTGATGCTGTCTGACACTGAAGATGTCTACTGTGTGTCAGTCTCAGCGAACCGCACTACGATGATGGAGTCTTCCTTCTCCTGCCAGCTCGGCTCCGAAATGAGCTAGTGCAATGTGTCAATCTGTTATGAGTACACCTCACAAATGTTTGGAATGCCTATCACCTGGGGCACTCCAGTTCGGCCCAGGCCTGCACGCAAGGCTGGCTGCAGACCGCTCTCCTTGGCCAGCAGGTGCTGTGGCAGGAGGTGGTGGACTGTGGGCAGGTGCAGCACGTGCTGATGCTAGACCTTCCAGGTCTTCAGCAGAGGAACCTCTATTAGGCGATCCCAGGTTCAATTACCCTCTCCCTCCATCTCACAGTGTGTGGCTCTCTGACTTGACCATCTTAATCTTATCCAGAACTAAGTTGAGCACTTCAGGCTCTCTTGCTCCGCCATGTGCAAGTATCTCTCAAGTGCCAGAAATTCCTATTGGTGAACGCCCCCACAAACCTTTCTGGCCACTGAACATGCTCACAAGGACAGGGGGAGGAAGGCACACTGGCAAAGAGCAGACATATCAGAAAGGTGCCATCACAGAGCCTCATTTCTGATGTGCAGCGGGCACTGAAGGGGCCGAGGCAGCATGGCCAGGGGACCTGGACCAGGGCCCTGGAAAGGCAGTCATGGTGGGGAATCCATGGCAGCAAAAGCTTTTTACACAAGCAGAATGAACATTCTGCAAGGGCCCACAGAGGTAGGACATATCCTGGGCCATAGAGCAGACCACAACAAACTGAAAATAACAATTGTGTTCTTCAGCCACAGTGGAATAACTCTCGACACCAACAATGGTAAGATAAGAATATGTTCAAATAGTTGTTAAAAATCAAAACTGCATTTTTAAGTAATCCATGGGTCAAAGAGGAAAATTTGTAACCAAGTGAAAATACAATAAAAATGTGAAACACGGGTAAGACAGTGTTCAGAGAGAAATTTATAACACTAAATTCATGTATCAGAAAAGAGAAAAAATATCAAATAAAGTAATCTAAATTACCACTTCAAGCATGAAAAGAGTAATGTATACTGAAAGACTAATGGAGAAAGGGAGGGGACATGACAGAGAGCAGAGTTGTGAAGGGAAAAATGGGGGAGGGGAGTGAAATATCATGGTATATGTAAGAATAGAGGTTGTCAATAAAAAATTAAAAATTACAAAAAAAGGCAGAAGCCAAGTCTACAAGAATTTATGAGCAGGCTGCCTGAGGTCTTTCCCTCTCACAGGTCATATGATGCACACTCTGCCCCCAGCAGTGAAAGTACAGGGACATGTATATAATGTTTCTGCCTAAAGAAGCCCTTTACAGATGCAGGGTTCAAGGTCTTCACGAGTGGCTGGCCATATCCACAGCCTCTACCCACCACATACCAGCATTCCAAACTCACAGGAAGACATCAGCAGGAACCACATTGTTTCTAAAGTCCAGATATTTTGAGCACTTATTGTTGAGGAAATAATCACAAAGTACCAAGAAATCTAAATTCTCAGAAGCCAGCCAAAAGTCAAATTTGCCCACAGGCCTTTCTAAGGATAGCAAGCTCAAGCACACTAAGTGAATGTTCTCAACTCATATGTGTGCACTTGTGGATTGCCTGCCCAAGCGCACCCAGAGAGAAGAGGATTAGGCCACTGCATACAGGTCTCAGATGAGTGTGCTATGGAGTACCTTTTGCATGCAACTCACATGTGCTTGTGAATCATCCAGAGAAAGGAACACCAGGTGAGGCACAGGTTCCCATTAAGCAGGGGCTTGACTCCTATGGGCCCAACCCCAACACAGTTATAGGCCATCCGTCACAGAGCAAGGAGGACTAGCCCTCTTGACACATACCCAACTCCTGACTGAGGAAACCAGGCCCACACCCAGACCCAGTGAGTTTGCAATCCAGATCTTGTCTGTTAATGAAACAGTGCTGGCTCCAAGCCACCCTTAGTCCTCCAGTTGTACCACTGTAGCTATATTCTCAGCAAGACAAAGGGGTTATCTCCAGATAGGCAGACCCTAAAGCAAAACAAATAACACAAGAAACCAAGGCAAGACAATCCCACCAAAAATGCCTAGTCTCATATTTGAAGTCACCAATGTGAACTGCTTGGAGGAAACTGCAGACAAAGAATTCCAAAATGCAATTATGTTAAACATTTACATCAAATTAAAAGAGGACATAAACAAATGGTGAATGAAATTCAAAACCAAAAAATAAATGCTACAAACACAGGTGTACCAAACTTTATAAAACAAAATCTACTAGTCATAAAGACAGACTTATATCCCAACACAATAATAGTGGGTAACTTTATTATCCTACTTTATTAATAGGCAGATCATCTAATCAGAAAATAAGTAAACAATGGAGCTAAATGACATCATAGATCAATGTGTACATAACATTCCATCCAAATGTTGTACAATACACAGCTTATATAACTTTCTCTAAATAAATCACATAGTAGGAAGAGATCACATTAGCTTTATTAGCAGATGGTATGATTCTGTACTTAAGAGATACAAAAGACTCCACCAAAAGATTCCTAAGAGCTGATAAACACTTTCAGCAAAGTGACAGGATATAAAATTAACAGACAAAAGTCAATAGCCTTGGACATGCAAAATGTAACAAAGATGATTTGTCTTGTGCCAAGCAGTTGGCTTTCTTTTCTTGTCATACTGATGAATATTGAGTCTCCTAGTATTTGCTGTCATCAATAAAAAGCATTTTTTTAAACCAACAATGAGAGCAGCACCCAGAGTAAATACTGATAACCCTATGAAAGATGACCCTTAGAATGATAGGGTCTGGGAAGTGAGAACATATGAGTATACAACCCAAGGGGAATAGGATCAACATATAATATGTTCATAAAGTAAGTTCAAAATTAACTTTTTAAAAATCAGTAGCTTTCATATATGCCAATAACAAATATACTAAAAAAGAAATCAGAAAGACAGTCCTATTTATAATAGCCACAAAAATTAAGTATCTTGAAATATCCCCAAGTAAGTAAGAAAAGACCTCCACTAGGAAAATATTAAAACACTGGAGAAAGACATTGAGGAAGACCCAAGAAGTTTGAAAGATCTCCAATAATCATGGATTGGAAGAATTAATCATTTAAAAAATGGGCATCCAAAAGCAATCTACAGATTCAATACATTCCAATCAAAATTTCAGCACCATTCTTGACAGAAGTATAGTAGCACAAAAGATCTCAGATAGGCAAGAATGACATGTCGACTAACCATGTCTGATTTCATGAGATATTATAAACCCAGGATAATAAAAGCAGCATGATTTAGGCACATAAACAATAACATAGAACAATGAAATAGAATAGAAGATAAAGGTATAAGTTCAGGTAAATGCAGCCCCCTGATCTTTGGCAAAAAAGGCAAAGAACACACACTGGAGAAAAGACAATTTTCAACAAATGGTGCCAGAGGAACTGGATAACTATATGTAGAGAGATGAACCTAGACTCTTCCCTCACAATGCACAAAAATCAATGCTATATGGATCAAAGACCTCAGTATCAGCTCTGAAACTGACATAACTAAAGGAAAAAGGCAGGGAAACTGCTCCAAGATACAGGCTTAAGGAAAGACTTTCTGAATAAGATTCCGGTAGACCAAGGAATAAGAAAAGTGCTCAACCAATGGGATCTCGTGAAACTTAATACCTGTTGTACAGCTTAAGCAAACCATCAACAGCGCCAATAGACAACTTACACAATGGGAGAATATCCTTTCCAGCAATACATCCGACAAAGATTTAATATCTAGAATATACAAATAACTCAAAAATCAGCCAGCACTCAGGAGACAGAGGTTGGAGGATCACTGGGAGTTTGAGGCCAGCCTGAGAGTACATAATGAACCTCAGGTCAGCATGGGCAAAGCAAGACCTTACCTCAAAAGGACAAAAACAGAAAGATCAATCAGCCCAGTCAAAAATGGTATGAAACTGAACAGAGAGTACTCAAAGGAAGAAATACATTCGCCAATACATACCTAAAAAATATATTAAATATCTTTAGCTGTTAGGAAATACAAATTAGCAGCTGGAGATATGGCTTAGTGGTGAAGGCATTTGCCTGAAAAGCCTGAAAACCCAGATTCAATTTCCCAGTATCCACATAAAGTCAGATGCACAAAGTGGCAGTACATTTGAAGTTCATTTGCAGTGGCTGGAAGCCCTGGTGCACCCATTCTCTCTTTATGTCTCTCTTTCCTTTATCTCTATCTGTAGTTGCAAATAAATAAATAAAAGAAAAATACAAATTAAAATAACTTTCAGATTCCATCTCAGTCTGGTCAGTATGGCTATCATCAAAACATCAAAAGACAAAACAATTGCTGACAAGAGTGTGGGCAAAGAGGAACACTTGTACACTGCTGAAGGGGATGTAAACTTATACAGCCACTATGGAAATCAGTATGGATATTTCTCAGATACCTAAAAATATGCCCATCATATGACCCAGATATACTACTCCTGGACATATACCCTAAAGACTGGACAGTTTACTACAGAAATATTTCCTCAGCCATCTTTGTTAACTGCTCTACCCAAAATAGCTAAATTGTGGAATCAGTCCATATCCATATCAACTGATAAATGGATACTGAAGATGTGAAATATATACACTATGGAGTTCTGTTCAGTAAGGAAAATTGAAATTATGAAATTGACAAGAAAATGTATGGGCATAGAACAATTTGGACAAAATCAGATAACACAAGTATATATAAACACCACATGTTCTCTGCACATCCTAGGTTAGAATTTATTTGTAAGTTGTATTAAGCATAAGATGTTTGTGTTACACCTATGTTACCTTGAAAAACCATGGCATGATATTTAATATTCATTGTTAATTTGACTGAACTGAAAAGACCTGGGAGATACACCTCTAGTATTTATAGCCTAGGAGTATGATTTCAGAGAGATTTCACTGAGGTAAGGAAAGAGAACCCACACTGAATATGGGGAGAACCATACTATAGGCTGGGATCTAGAAATGAACAAACAGGAGGAAAAGAAAAAGGTAAATGAACATTGCATTCATCTCTTTGCTTCTCACTGGAACACAATATGATGTCTCACACTTCACCTGCCATGGCCTGCCATTATGATGAACTATATCTCCTAACATGTGGTACCACTATGAAGGACTATATCTCCTGCCATGTCCAATCACTATGATGGACTGTAACTCCTGCCATTCTGTACAGCAGACTATATAAATTACCATATACTGACACTATGATGGACTGTATCTCTAGTTATGCCCTACCACTATAATGGAGTGTATTCCATGCCATTCTCTACCACTATGACTGACTGTATTTCCTGCCATGCCCTACCACTATGACGGGTTGTATTTCCAGCCATGACCTACCACAATGATGGAAACTTTCTCTTGCAATGCCCTACCACTATGATGGACTGTTTCTCCTGCCAAGCCCTACCAATATAATGGGCTGTACATCCTGCCATGCCTTACCTCTGTGAAGGACTGTTTCTCCTGCCATGCCCTACCACTATGATGGACTATATCTCCTGCCATGGCCAATCACTATGATAGACTGTATATCTTGCCTTCCATCCAAGTATGACAGACTATATAAAATACCATATACTGACACTATGATGGACTGTATCTCTAGTCATGCCCTACCACTATAATGGAGTGTATTACCTGCCATTTTCTACCATGATGATGGACTGTATCTCCTAACATGCGGTACCACTATAATGGACTGTTTCCTGTGCCATGCCCTACCACTATGATGGACTGTTTCTACTGCCATGACCTACCATTATGACGGACTGTATTTCCTGCCATGCCCTGCCTATACCACAAACTGCTTCTCCTGCCATGCCCTCCACAATGACAGAGTGTATTCCCAGCCATGCCCTACCAGCTTGATGGGCTGTATTTCCTGCCATGCCCTATCATTATGACTTAGTGTTTCTCCTGCCATGCCCTACCACTATAAAGGACTATATATCCTGCAATTCCTTACCACTATGTGGACTGTTTCCGCTGCCATGCCCAACCACTATAATGGACTGTATATCCTGCCATGCTCTACAACTATAGTGGACCTTATATCTTGCCATGCCCTACCAATATGATGGACTGTTACTCCTGCCATGCTCTACCACTATAATGGACTGTTTCTCCTGCCATGTCTGATCACTATAACAGGCTGTATTTCCAGCCATGCCCTACCACTATGACTATTTCTTCTGCCATGCCCTTTCACTATGACAGACTGTTTATCCAGCAATCCTCTACCACTAAAATGGAATGTATATCCTGCTATGCTCTACCACTGTGATGGACTGTATATCCTGCCATGCCATAGCACTTAGACAGACTGTTTCTCCCGCCATGCCCTACCACTGTGACGGACTGTTACTCCTGGCATGACCTACCACTATCGGACCGTATTTCCTGCCAAGCCCTACCACTATGACAGACTGTTTCCCTTGCAATGCCCTATCACTATGAAGGACTGTAATTCCTGCCATGCCCTGCCACTATGACTGATTTTCCCCTGCCATGCCCTATCACTATGATGGTCTATATTTCTGGCCATGCCCTACCACTATGACAGACTGTTACTCCTGCCATTACCTACCACTATGACAGACTGTTTCTCCAGCAATGCCATACCACTAACATGGAATGTATATCCTGCTATGCTATACCACTATGATGGACTGTTTCTCCTGCCCTATCACTATGAAGAACTATATGTCCGGCCATGACCTACCACTATGATGGACTGTATTTCCTGCCATCCTCTACCACTATGAATGACTGTTTCTCCTGTTATGCCCTACCACTATGAATGACTGCTACAACCTCCATGCCCTATCACTATGATGGACTGTTTCTCCTGCAATGCCCTACCACTATGATGGATTGCTTCTCCTGCCATGCCATATCACTATAATGGAATGTATATCATAGCATGCCCTACCACTATGATGCACCGTATCTCCTGCCATGCTGTACCACAATGATAGGCTGTATTTCCTGCCAACCACTACCACTATGACTTATTCTTCCTCTTGTCATGCCTTACCACAATGATGGACTCTTTACAGCCATGCCCTACCACTATGATGGACTGTTTCACTTGCCATGATCTACCAGTATGACGGACTGCTTCTCCTGAAATGCCCTTCCACTATGACTGACTATATTCCTTGCCATGCCCTACCACTATGATGGACTGTATTTTCTGCCATGCCCTACCACTATGACAGACTGTTACTCCTGCCATTACCTACCACTATGACAGACTGTTTCTCCAGCAATCCCCTACCACTAAAATGGAATGTATATCCTGCTATGCTATACCACTATGATGGACTGTTTCTCCTGCCCTATCACTATGACAAACTATATTTCTGGTCATGACCTACCACTGTGATGGACTGTATTTGCTGCCGTGCTCTACCACTATGAATGACTGTTTCTTCTGCCATGCCCTATCACTATGACGGTCTCTATTTCTGGCCATGCCCTACAACTATGATGGACTGTATTTCTTGCCAACCTCTACCAGTATGATTTACTCTTCCTCTTGCCATGCCTTACCACTATGATGGACAGTTTCTCCTGCCAAACCCTACCACTATGACGGACTGTTTCTCCTGCCAAACCCTACCACTATGACGGACTGTTTCTCCTGCCAAACCCTACCACTATGTCGGACTGTTTCTCCTGCCATGCCCTACCACTATGACAGGCACTTTCTCCTGCAATTTTCTACCTCTATAACAGACTTTTTCTCTTGCCATGCCCTACAGCTATGACTGACTGTACATCCTGCCATGTCCTACCACTATAACGGACTGTTCCTCCTGCCATACCCTACCACTATGACGGTCAGATTCTCCTGCAATTCTTTACCTCTATGACCAACTGTTTCTCCTACCATTCTCTACCAGTATGACAGGCTGTTTGTCCTAACATGCCCTATCATTATAATGGACATTTTATCCTGCCATGCCCTACCACAATGATGGACTGTTTACCTGTCATGCCTTACCACTATGACGGACTGTTTCTCCTGCCTTCTATACCTCTATGATGGACTGTTTCTCCTGCCTTCTATACCTCTATGATGGACTGTTTCTCCTGCCTTCTATACCTCTATGATGGACTGTTTCTCCTGCCATGCCCTACCACTATGACTGACTGTGTATCCTGCCATGCCCTACCCCTGTGACAGACTGTTTCTCGTGCCATGCCCTACCACTTTGATGGATCCTTTCTCATGCCATGCCCTATGACTATGACAGACTGTTTCTCCTACCAGGCCCGACCACTATGCTGGACTGTTTCTCATGCCATTATCTACCTCTATGACTGACTTTCTCTTGCCAACCCTACCACTATGATGGAATCTTTCTCTTTTCATGCCCCAAGACTATGATTGACTATTTGTCCTTCCATGTCCTAAAACTATGACGGACTCTTTCTCATGCCATTCTCTACTTCTATGACAGACTGTTTCTCCTGCCATGTCCTACACCTATGAATGATTGTATATCCTGCCATGTCCTACACCTATGAATGACTGTACATCCTGCCATGCCCTACCAGTATGACAAACTGTTTCTCCTGCCATGCCCTGCCACTATAACGGACTGTACATCCTGCCATTCCCTGCCACTATGATGGACTGTTTCTCCTGACTTCTATACCTCTCTGACAGACCATTTATCCTGCCATGCCCTACACATATGACTGACTATATATCCTACCATACCCTGCCACTATGACAGACTCTTTCCCATGCCATTCTCTACCTCTATGACAGACTGTTTCTCCTGCCATGCCCTACACCTGTGACTAACTGTGTTTCTCCTGCCTTCTATACCTCCATGACTGACTGTTTCTCCTGGAATGCCCTATACATAAGACTGACTGTATATCCTGCCATACCCTACCACTAAGAAGGACTGTTTCTCTTGCCTTTCCCGACCACTATGATGGACTATTTCTCCTGCTATGCCCTACCACTATGATGGACTGTTTCTGCTGCCATGCCCTACACCTATGACGGACTCTTTCTCCTGCCTTCTACACCTCTATGACTGACTGTTTCTCCTGCCGTGCCCTACACCTATGATTCACTGTATATCCTACCATGCCCTACCACTATGATGGATACTTTCTCTTGCCATGCCCTATGACTATGACAGACTATTTCTCCTGCCAGGACCTACCTATGACGGACTGTTTCTCATGGCATTCTCTACCTCTATGAGGGACTGTTTCTCTTGCCACGTCCTACCACTATGATGGATTCTTTCTCCTCCCATGACCTACCACTATAACAGACTGTTTCCTTTGCCATACCTTATCATTATAACAGACTGTTTCTCCTGCCAAACCCTGCCAGTATGACGGTCTATTGCTCCTGCCTTTCCCTACCACTATAACAGACTGTTTTGACTGCCATTTTCTACCACTATGACTGACTGTTCCTTCTAAGATGCCCTACCACTATAATGGACTTTATGTCCTGCCATGCCTTACCACTATGATGGACTGATTCTCCTGCCATGCCTTACCACTATGACAGACTGTATTTCCTGCCATGCCCATCACTATAATGGACTGTATTCCCTGCCTCAACCTACCACTATGATGGACTGTTTCTCCTGTCATCCTCTACCACTATGACATACTGGTTCTCCTGCTATGCCCTATCACTATGATGGACTGTTTCTCCTGTCATGCTGTAGTACTATGATGGATTGTATTTTCTGCCATGCACTACCCATGTGATAGATTGTACTTCTGTCATGCCCTACCATTATGATGCACTGATTCTCTTGCCATTCCCTAACACTCTGGTGGACTGTTTCTCTTGCCATGCCCTACCATCATAATGGAGTATATATCCTGCCATGCCCTACCACTATGACAGACTGTTTCTCCTGACATGCTCTACCAGTATGTAGACTGTTTCCCCTGCCATGCCATACCACTATGATGGACTGTTCCTCTTCCATGCCCTTCCACCATGACGGACTGTATATCCTGCCATGCTCTACCACTATGATGGACTGTTCCTCCTGGTAAGCCCTACCATTATGATGGACTGTTTTCTTGCCATGCCCAGCACTATGATGGACCAAATTTCTGCCATGCTATACCACTATGTTGGACTGTATTTCCTGCCATGGCCTACCACTATGATGGACTCTTCCTCTTGTCATGCCCTACCACTAGTATGGACTGTTTCTCCTGAGATGCCCTATCAGTATGATGGAATGTGTTTCTATAATGCACTAGCACTGTGATAGACTGTAGTAGCTTCTGCCATGCTCTAACACTATGATGCACTGTATCTCCTGCCATGTGCTACCAGCTGGAAGGACTCTAGATCCTATCATGCCCTACCACTATAATGGCCTATAGATCCTGCCATTAAGATGGAGTGCATATCCTACCATGGCCTACCACTATGGTGTACTGTATATCCTGCCATTCTCTTCCACCTTATCTCTGGACATGCCCTACCACTACCATGAACTGTATCTCCTGACATGCCCTACAATTTTGATGGACTATATCTCCTACAAAGCCCTAGCACTATGATGGACTATATATCCTGCCATGCTCTACCACTATGATGGACTTTATCTCCTGCAATGCTCTATAAGTATGATGGACTGTATCTCCTGCCTTGTCCTACATGTTTAATGGACTGTATCTCCTGCCATGCTCTATTACTATGATGAACTTTATTTCCTGCCATGCCCTACTGCTATGATGGACTATATATATTCTCTCATGCCTTACCATTATGAAGGGCTGCATGTCCTGTTACTTCCTATCTCTGTGATGGACTGTATCTCATGCCATGCCCTACCACTATAATAAGATACATGTCCTACCATGGCTTTCCACAATGATGGACTGTCTATCCTGCCACTATGATGAACTGTATATCTTTCTGTGCCCTACCACTATGATGAACTGTATTCCTGCCATTCCCTCCCCCATTGTGAACTATACTCCCTACCTTTCCCCACTACTTTGATGGACTGTGTCTCCTTCCATTCCCTACCACTATGATGTACTCTGTCTCCTTTGAACTGTAACCTGAAATAAATCCTGAAGTTACTTCTTTAGGTCGTAACAGCAACAAAAAAAAAAAATCACAAATATGACTGCACTAGAGCATTAGTTGTTTCTGGTATAGGAGAGGCTCTGTTTTTCCAGATACAAAGATAGAATAAAGCAAGGACAGCTTACATCATTTATTACCTTCCCTTTGCTTTGACTGGGCTGTCCTACCCTAATCAAAGTCTCCTTCTCTCATTCATGAATTCAAAATTCATGAACAATTTTCCTGGAGAAATTCTTAAGTGTTTTAAGTTTAGTTCTTGTTTTCACTTTGGAGCAAGGGACTCATAGTTGACACCCGATATTTGGGCTCAGCAATACTGAGCCAGGTATTCTATGCATAGTCTAGTCCCTGAAGTTTCCCTAACCTACTCATGGGTACAAGTAGCATTCACTCACCTGCTGAGACAAGAAAAATACCTCCATATGGTGCCCAATGTTCCATGTTTGGGGGTCATTCCAGAAAGAATCACTGCTCTTCATTTCCCATGCAGCTGCCCATGGGGCTGTAGGCATGTGTTCATGCCATATTGGTACCCTGCTAAATGCTAGAAACCTACTATGTAACTGCGCCTGAAAGGTATTCAATAAGCATAGCTGATTTTCCCTCCCCACCAAAGATAAAGCTTAAAAAAGTAGGCTTCAAGGTAATATTCCAATAACGCTAAGGACAACTGACACGGAAACTATAAAAGGTCATTGGCCATCAGTTCACTACATGTACCTCAGTCAAGGCTCTGATTGGAGGGGACTCTCTCTGCTGGGTGATTGTCCTCTAGTTACTTCCATTCAAACTTCTCATTTCCCATGGCCCAGAGCAGCCAGCGGAGCCAGGAATACCAGCTCCCCCAACCATATTGGCTAGCTCCTGGCATCAGCTGACAGCTGTCTTATCTGGGCAATGCTCAAGTTTCAGGTCTCCTGCATTTAATTGGTATTAAAGATTAAAAAGCAAATTACCAAAGCAATCACACAGAATCCACTTGTCTATATCTCACTACAGCTCCCAAGCAGTTTGGTATTTACTGTCAGCTGGCATTTAATTACTCAGCCAAATTCAGAGGCTATAATTGACAGACTGCTGAAGACTAATTCTTTAAAAGGACACTTTCCCCATACAAGAACACTTGGACTCAGAGGTGACACCAGTCCCTGTTCCAAGCATCAGGAAGTAGCACAGAGCAGATTGCTCTCTCTTTCTCACTCTCCCTGACTTCTCCATTTGACTTTGCTTCTCAAGCCTGGAAGAGTGAATAGGGAAAAGCCAATGAGACACTGAGACATGCAATGTCCCCTTTTCCAAGTCACTGGATCCAACCCAGTCCCAAGTCTGCAAATAACCCACAGCCTGGAGAAGGACCTGCCTCCAAGGCAGAGCCCACATTGATGAGGAGGAGAAAGGAAGACTGTAGAGGCAGGGACTAACTAGTACGGTGTCTCCAAGCATTACAAAAGTCTCCAGCTCACCTTTGCTGCACATTCCCCTGGAGCTGATCATTCATTGTTGAAACCTCCCAATCTGGTAGCAGAGATTACATGTACTATGTAATAATTTAGACATTTAAGGATAGACTGGGCTTAGCTGCATAAAATACAGAGAAGGGGAAAATGCAGTTCTGAGGAAACCATTCAAAGTTGCTGTCTATAACACACATATTCTAGGCTACTTTGACAAGACACAGGAAAGCTGACAGCACACTTTTGATTGGGGGAAAAGCTTTTCTAAAATAAACAATATTGAAACTTTAGGGCAAGCATTCAAAAATAAAAAATAAAAATGTCTCAATATTCATAAATCTTAGCCACTGTTTCCTTAAGGGCAGGCACCAATGTGAGTAATTATGATTTGTTTACTATTTGATGGGTTTCTTTGCGTGTTTTTTTGTTTTGTTTAATTCAAAGAGAGAAATCAGGAATTTTCAAGAGAGAGGGTGGGTGAGGAAGGCCTAACTTTGAAGTAATTGTTTGCTTTTGAAACTCTAATAGGCACATCCCTCTGAGCTCATGCTGCCCTCCTTGTCAGCTTGCCTCCCCATCTGCCTCCCAGCTCAGCATCAGTAACTGGGGCTTGTGGCAGTCACATTTGAATGTGTACACAGCCAGACAGACCATCCAAGCCTAGATGAAACTGCAGTTAGGTATTTTATAAACCAGAATTGCATCCAAACCCACCTAGCTTTATGTGGACAGAGAGAGAGACCAGGGCTATTTTGGCTGTTTCATTGAAAGCTATGTGCTGCCCTGTGCAGGCTGCAAAGTCTATGCACTCCAGACTGGTCATAGCAGCTGTCAGAAGCTTGGGCAGGACCATCAGTGCAGATGCTCACTGCCTAACTCAAAAGGGGTAGATTTGGTACCTGGATTCACTCCAGCCATTCTGCTACTGCCCAGGCAGCCAGCTCCATTCTACTTTGCCTCCTACAATTTTTCAAAACAGCATTCTTCATCCAGAAACTTCCATGGACCAAAGTCCCCCTTCATCACTCAGAGTGCTAACACACACATCCATGGCTGCTTAGTCAACTCTTAAGAAATTAACTATGAAGGCCAAGTAAAACCTTTTATTTTGAAGTCTTAGTTATGATACCATGTGTATTCATGAAGAGGGGAAGGCTCTGGCATTATTTTTAATTAGTTTTGTACTCAGCGAATACAATTTGGTACCATTGTTAGGCTCATCCATGTCCTACCTCCTTCCCCTGGCCCCTCCTTGTTGAAGTATATGGGTCATGCATTCTGGAGTTAGCCAATAGTTATGAGTAGGATAAATGTCTCTGCATATCATGACCCAACATAACAGATCCCCTCAGTGGTACGGTACCCATAGCTGGATCTGGGAAACAAGTCAGAAACATATCCAAACATAAGCCCACTCTCCATTAACAAGCTACCACTAATCATGGGCTACAAGAGGACCTACACCTATCAAATTCTCTATAAAAAAGTAAGGGTTATCTCATTTGTCTGGTGCTAACTTACTCTCCATTGGAGAATCTGCTTCTCTTTTTCAGATAGATGTAGATCCTAAGGAGAGAACCACCCCATCATACCTCAAAAGGGCCCCAGGTGAAACTAAGAACAATTGGCGAAACAAGCAAGGATGCTGTTTTCTTGGTGAACTGGGTACTGGCACAAGGGTGAATAAAATCAACACAGAGAAAAATCAACTCCTACCAAAATCAGAGATCCAGAGGCCCCCAACACCTCATCAGTGAAGCAGACCAGAAATGAACCCAACATGGCTCTGGCATTTCTAGCTGCCCACTGCTGCCCCTTGGGTCTTATAGCTTTAGGCAGGAAAATGCCACCCCCTCTTTCTTGAGTGCTCCAGGAAGTTTACATTTTTTTAACTTTTTAACTTTTATTTTTATTTGAGACAGACAGAGAGAGGAAGAGAGAAAGAAAGAGAGAGAAAATGGGCATGTCCCTCGCCTCTAGCCATAGCAGTATGAACTCCAGACTTATGTGCCACATTGTGCATCTGGCTTAAGTAGGGCCTGGAGAATCAAACCTGGGTTCTTAGACTTTGCAGGCAAGCACCTTAACTGCTAAGCCATCTCTCCAGTCCCAGTTTACATTTTTGACAGCCATGCTACCAGACTGCCATTCTGAGAAGCAAAGCAACCTTCAGATATCAAAAAACTATGCACCGTCAAATGGCAATGCTTTATGTTAATACACACTCTTTGAAAAACAAGGCAAATATAGCCACAATCACTGTTATCTGTTTTTAATATATATATTTATTTACTTGAGAGAGAGGAAAAGAAAACAGAGAGTGTGTATGGACAAGCTAGGACCTCCTGTTGTTGCAAATGAACTTCAGACACATGTGCCACTTTGTGCATTGTGTGCATTGTGTATTGGGAAATCAAACCCAGACTTTCAGGCCTTGCAAACAAGCACCTTTAACCACAGAGCTCTCTCTACAGAAGGTAAGGTCTCACTCTAGTTCAGGCTGACCTGGAATTCACTATGTAGTCTCAGGGTGACCCTGAACTTATAGCAACCCTCCTACTTCTGCTTCCAGAGTGCTGGGATTAAAGGCGTACACCACCACATCCGCTCAAAAGTTTCATTTTTAAGTGGAAATAGAGCATTCCCAGAGCTTGAGGCACTTTCATTTGTTTAATCATTCTCTTGTTGTTGGGCAATCAGGTGGTTTTATCTTTTTTCATTATAATGAATAACCTACACTGAGCATCTCTAGCTAGAAATTGCTGCCCCATCACTGATTGCATTTGTAGGATTCTAACAGTATAATTATTGAGTCAAAAGATATAAACATGTTAAAGGTCTTAAATAAATTGCCAATTTTATATCCAGAGGTTGTTTCAATTTGTTCCTCCTCCAACAAATATTATCTTCATTTAAAAAAATCTTTAATAATATGGTAGCCCTAAAATTGTATATTGTCAAAGTTATTGACTGATTCCTTGTGATTCTTTATACCATTCCAATATTAAGAAAGGCCACTCCTTTCTAAAGGCATGAAAAGAATCACCTAAGTACCCCGTTTTTGAAAGTATTTGTTCTATTACATTTAGCTCTACAATCTGAATGAAATTAAAGGATTTATAAGTAGCAGGTTTCTTGCAAGAAGGGAAGTTTTTACCTCATCCAAGTTTCCATGTGAAGAGCTTTTTCCCTCAGATTGGCTTTTTGTTTCATTTCATTTCAGTTTGATTGCATTTATTTTGCATATCTGAAGTAGGTAACTTAGCCAGCCAGTGATCATGAGAGAGGTGAGGCACCTCTCTTTTCTCTTTCTTCCTCCAGGGCATTAGGTCTCCTCTGATCTCTGCCTTGTAGCTTTAGAGGTTAGCCCATGGGAAGACCCTGTCTTTGGTGGTGCCAAGGTCTGAACCTGAGTAAGTCTACATTACCCAGGTGCAGAGGGCTGGCAAGACTGGTTTCCTCACAGATCAAGGCCCATATTCTGTGTCAAATCTTTATTAGTGGTGAGTATAATTACCAAACTGTTCGTTCTCCATGTCCATGGGTGCCATACCTCTATTCAAAATTCGTGTGTCTTCCTGAAGATATATAGCTATTTTTGTCATTATTCCCTAAATAATACAGTAGAACAACTATGTATGCAGTATTTGCATTGAGGAGTTATAAATGACCAGTGATTTAAACTATTTGGGAGGACATGGGTAGGTTCTATGAAAATACCAGAAAATGTAATATATGGGACTTGAATATCCACAGACTTTGGTATTGGAATTCCCCATTGGTACTGAGAAACATTGGTATGGATCTTTACATCTCTAACTGCATGTCTACCTCTCAAATAATTTTGGAAATGAACAATATAGAAGGGGTTACTTATTAAGTTGCCTAAAATTGAAAAAAAAAAGGAGGTTTTCAAAGTAGCTGGGCAATATTTTTTTAAAAAACTTTACTATATGAACATACATTAATTTGATCATGTTACCATCTCTTTATCTTCTTTTGCCCCTTTACCTCATCCCCCTATTACCTAAGAACCCTCCTTTTTCAAAGTAGTCCTTCTGTTTTGTTGTCTCATTCTTTCTGTCATCCTCTGTCCTCCATGTAAAAGCGTTGATGGCTCAGAACCGTGATAGTCTTGTGGAGGTATCAGTAGCCACTGTGGAGCCATGAGTGCAGCAGTTAGTTCCTGTCATGAGGACAATGTTCCACAGTACACTTAAGTGCCATGCAGCTGTTACATTTCCATTCTCTCTTCCACAGTGTTTGCTGAGCCTTGGAGGGCATACAGAAATTTCCTGTAGTGTTGAGCTCTCAACAGCCTCTTATTTTCTATTTTGATTAATTTTGAGTTTTCTCGATGTCTGCCACCATACCACCATCTCTATACAGACAGTTTCATGGCTTGCAGTGGAAGCAGCATTCTTGTTGAACTGGCCACATCCTCTGCAATGTTTCCTGGACCCTGATGAGTGTTATAGAGATGACTTGTTCAATCCTATGTTCTGAGCTTTCTCTTCTTTTTGTATTTTTGATGAGTCTTGGATCCCTCCAGCATTTACCCCCATATGTTAAAAAAGCTTCTTTAATCAAAAGCGAGATCACTGCTGGGTATGGTGGCACACAACTTTAATCCCAGCACTCAGGAGGCAGAGGTAGGAAAATTGCTGTGAGTTCAAGGCCACCCTGAAACTATTAGTGAATTACAGGTCAGCCTGAACTAGAGTGAAACCTTACCCCCCCCCCCAAAAAGTGAGATCACAATCAGGAAAGCGCTTCACACCCAAAAGTTACTAGGTGAGAGTGAGACTAGTCAGCCAGTAGATGTTCATTTAGAAATTAATACCCCACCTCCTTCCTCAGACAAATCTTTCTTCTACAAGTCTGCTGCATGTACTACCACAGCTGATTTGGTGGTGAGAGGGGACAAAAGATAAATCTTACTATGAAAAAAACAGCCCTGTTTCCCATCAGCTGTTGTGGACTTGGCTGAGTTGCAGGGCCCTGGGCTAGAAGGGACTCCCTTGATGTTTTCAAAGGTCAGAGCACATTTTTCCCCTCCTGGAGTGTCACTCAGCTATAGGAAGAGGATGTTTCAGCTATTGGGAGAGCCAACTAGAGCCAATTATAATACAACTAGCCTCCTATGACACTGAAACTTCTTGTAGAACTTGCCAATTTCTTGCAAAAATATATATCTGGGCCTAGCTCCTGTGTGGAACATACCCAACGACAGATGACCCCAGTGATTCAGTCACTGGTCACTGTAGCTGCACACTGCAATTATCTGGTCAGATCTTTAATTACTGATACCTTGACTCCATGGCCACAGTCCAGTGTAGATGGTCTAAGTTGCAGGTCAAAGCACGGAATTTTTTCAACGTCCCCAGGTTCTCAGAAGGGTACTGCGTCTCACCTCATTCAAAGGCACAGCTGGCCTGCTGTGGAACCAAGTATCTTCCCCTACCTCTGAGACAAATTATTCTGAACCAGATGGCCCCATCCTTTAGCAGCATCAGATCTTTATTTCATTGTTTTAAATTATGTATGTAATTCTTCATCAATATTTTTTGGTTGGGAGGAGAGGTAAAGGACTATTTCCAGGTCCTCATGCAAGCTAAGCACATTCTACCACTGAGCTAGCCTTACTATTAAACTCTTGAAGCTATTTTCTTAATAGATTTGTATTTTATATGAGTTTATTCTTTATTAACTGAAAATATTACATGTATTCGAACCAAGCTAGTAAACAGAGTTAAATGTTTTGTAAACTTTTGATCAAGATACTACTGAAAACTACTTTTATTCAATCAACAAGAAAGTGAATCCATAGTATCTAAAAAATAAACTGGAATCTTTGGCAGTTGGAGGCATGTCCTTGATATGTGTATGTATGTTTTCCTATATTTACCTATAAACATATATCCATATTTTATATGTATATATGTATATGGATATGTGTGTGTGTGTGTGTGTGTGTGTGTATCCCATAACACAATATCTGGTGCAAATTAGATATTGAATAGTAGATAATGAATACAGGAACACATGGATGGAGACTCAGTAGCTGAAACTAAAAGACAAATTCCTTTTATTTGCACGTATAGATATATGAATGTGTAAGTTTATATGTAAATATAACCTTATTTCCAATTGACAATTGGCATCTGATAACAAGACCTCTGATATAACTTTTACATTTTACTTCAATCAATCTATGTAAATAACTGATACAAACATAGGGTATGATATGAGTTTTAATTTTTAAATGTTAGTATATTACATTGACTTTAATAATTATTAAGGCTTTATTATGTTCTTAAGAGTGCACTTTTGAGATGAATCTTAAAATGGAAAGTAGATTCACTCGATTCCATGATATCATGTGCAAAATAACTTGAAAAAAAATAAGGGCACCAGGTTATTAGAATAATGTCAAACAACATCAGAGACAATTGAGCTCAATAATTTTCAAAGGCTAGATTTTTTTAACACTACAATATTTTCTTTTCACACACTCTTAAACAGAACACATGCACGTGCGCACACACACACACACACACACAAATGCACACGTTGTTTTTAAAAGGAGCATGATTAGTATGTTAGTGACCATAGGTAAGATTAGCTGTTTCTATAAGTGTTTTATGTATATGCATTCATTAATCTCTAACATAAACTACTGATATTGATAACTGTATGGATGAGAAAACAAATTCTTTGTTCTTAAAGAGTCTTAGTAATTTGCCCAAAATGATGAGATTTAATTGGCTGGGCTGAGAATTAAACATGAATTCAAGTGCCTGCAGCTTTAAAAATTGTTTTTATTAGTTATAGACATATTAGTATGCAAACAAGACATGTTGGTACCATCCTTTCCCTCATCCCTGCTTCTTTTCTGAAGAGGCATTCCTCACTGGGGAGGCAAGTCAACTCTCTGGGGATTGTGGGTCATGCATTTCTGGGGAAGCAGTCAGTTATGTCAGGGAGGCAATGTCTCTGGGCATAATGTCCCAACTTATGACTCTATCAATATTCCCACCCCTTCTTCTGCATATTTCTCTGAGCCATGTTGAGTTCATTTAGGCCTACTTCATTGATGAGGTCTTGGGAGCCTCTGTGTCTCTGGATCTCTGTTTTCGTAGGAGTTGAGTATTCTCTGTGTCTATCTCCTTCACCCTAGCACTGGTACCAAGAAAGCAGCCTTCTTGCTCATTTCCCATTTACTCTATGTTTTCAGCTGGAGCCCTGGTGCAGTGCAATGGGCTGATTCTCTCCTCAAGTTCTGCATACATCTGAAAAAGAGAAGCAGATTCTCCAACAGAGAGTGAAGTCAGCACCATAAAAATGGGATAACTATTGTCAGTATAGGCCCTCTTGTAGCCCAAGATTGGTGGGAACTTCATATTGGAGAGAAAACTTGTTTTTTTTGGATATTATTCTGACTTGTTTTGCAGTTCCAGCTATGGATTCTGTTCCACTGAGCAGATCCATTATCCAATCCAAAAGCAGTTGATCGCCCATCATGGCTGTGTGCCACTATTGCACTTGTGTGAGCATGATGTCATCACTTGGGTGAGATCACAAGTTGCTTGGACAGATGTTGACCATTTTCCCCCAGTAGCTCATGTAACACCTTCTATGACCCTACATTTTTAGCCATAGTAATATAAAACAGAAATCAAAACTAGTTATTGGCCTTAATTTTAGGGGCCCTCAACTAACTCAAGACCCTCAGAGAGCACACCAATCTCTGCTTCCTAAGACTTGGTAGTATCCTATCTCCAAAACATCCATGCTCTGGCCTGAAAACATCTTCCAATATTCATGAAGATGCATTGCTATAATTGAGCCACATTAGTACTCTTTGTTTTGAGTATTTATTTATTACTTGTTCTCGTTATCTAGAAATCTATATTTTAACCCTAAATGTCTCCCTGTGGTCATGATTAAAGCATGACTAAGCTTTTCATTGCAAACACTACTGAGACTTTTCACAGAAGCAGGTGAATTCTGAACTTCACACCTAATGGCATTTGTTTCTCCATTTTTGTGTGTCTGCCTGGCTTTATTCTGGGCCAAAATTATTCATATTTTTTTTTCTTTTCCAAGTTCCAGAGGCTGGGAGGATATAGAGCTCAGAGTAATGATTTAAATTTCACATTGTCTTTACCAAGTAGATCAAAATTGAACCTTTCATTGCTAAAGCCACATCTTTGAATAAAAATGCTCATGGATCACTGGCTTATACACACTTTACTAATGAATATTTATAGTACCACCCACAGAGTACACAATCTCATACAAGATACTCAATTTAGATGACGTCTATTTGGAAAAACCAAAGTGTCCTTACACAAAGGCATCTACAGAGGAGATCATTTTTATCCATCCCTAGAGGAGGTGAGAAGCCTTCAGTGAATGAATACAAACTCTTTTACAGTTTTGTTGTTTTAAAAGTGTTTATTTTAGAAGTAGTTACCTATCCAGGTAAATATATTGCCATAAATCCCGTTTAACTTTTCCCCCCTCACTGGAATAAGATCATAAACAACAACAAAAACCTGTAGAAAATTCAATGAGGGAATAAGATTGTCAACACAATGTGTGTATTTGAAAATAAAATGACACAATCAGGGAGAAAAAAAAGAGTCTACATTCAAACTAATAAAAATCAATCTAGAAGATAGAAAGATGCATTTTGGCATCTAGATAATGTTATCTTTTAATAATAGTAAGAGTTTCTAAGCCTTATTCTTTATCACGTTGAAGTGTCTCTTAGCTAAGTACTAGAGTAGGGTATATGGAGACCCCAGTCCTTCCTCCAGTCACCACCAGCAGTGACAGAGGCTTTAAACATGGGCACCTCTGCACACATCTGTAAGCAATGCTTCTACTCAATACCCCAGAATGCCAGCAAATGAGTATTGTCCCAACAAAACCCAGTAGAATCAACAGGAAGTGGGAATTTGTAGAAAAAGTTTGGACTGGATACCATTTTGTCATGAATAATGAAATGCAGTATCTATACCACTTTAATACATGACTATTTTATTTTTATTGAATTACCATATTTTCGTGTCTTGAAGAAGCCACTGAGTACAGGCCACATCACCAACTTAATAACTTTCCAGGAGAAAAAGGAAGCTGTAACTGTATTAAAAAATACATGAAATATATGATTATATTATATAATAATATATACTATATTATATTACTATATATATATGATTTTGGTTTTTCAAGGTAGGGTTTCATTCTACCCAGGCTGACCTGGAATTCACTATGTAGTCTCAGGATGGCCTCAAACTCATGACAATCCTCCTACCTCTGTCTCCCAAGTGCTGGGTTTAAAAGCATGAACCACCACACTTGGCTTGAAGAGTACTTTATACTCATTAGCTAATTTCAATTTTACAAACCTTTTATATGCTTGCTTTGATTATTATTCACAAAGCTAAGTCTCTGAGATGTTCCTTAATTTTATCAGGGTCACACAGCTAATAACCCAATATTCTCACAGCTCTGCTGCTAAATTGACCACTCCTCCTACTATCCCATGCTATTGTTCTGTTTCATCTGGAATGTTTTGTTGACCACCAGGAAAGAAAGATACATTTTTAAAAGACTGCTACAGAACTCTGCTCAATTTCACTAGAAATTTCTTCATGCTTAGCTAAGACAGTCTTCATTCCAACCTATATACCAGTCTGCTCCTTACTGAGGGTAGGTGGATTAATGAAGAGGCAGCTGTCTCAGGAATTCAGAAGAGAGAGTGGACCCTAGAAGGTCAGCTGGATCTTCTGAACACTGAACCCCCACTTTTACAATTATGATAGTAAATTGACTAAAAACCTATGGTCTTCTGAGAATCTACTTTCTGAAACCTGGGCATGATGAATGTGCAGGGCCCATAAAGCTTTCATTCAGTATACTGCAATCACCCATACCTGCAGTGTCTTAGTCAGCAGAACAAAGGGTTGCAAGTGGCTTTCTTTACCAAGTAGATTGACAGAAACTTATTCTATTGTAGAAGTTTGACTGAACTTGGTTATACCTCAGAAGTCTCCTGGAAGCTCAGCAAAGCTAAAGTTAGGGAATATTTACCTAATACATGTGGTCCTTGGTGTCCACATACAAGACTGGAAGTGGGAAGGATGGCGCTAGGGGATGTCCAATACCTGCCATAGTGCTGCCAGCCAGCCAGGACCTACAAAGTGTGTGAGATGAGGAGGAAGAGTACTTCCTCTTCAACAACAGTACCACGTCTGAGGAAAAAAGAACTCTGTCAAGAGAAAAAAGGGTTTACTGTCTGTTTCCTCCCTCCAAGCCTTAGACTGCTTCTTCCACTAGGTGTTCCAGTCATACTATAAGCCAAAGGTAAGTGTGATTTGCAATACACTGTCCCCTCACTGAAGGTATTCTGTCATGAAACCTAAGGAAGTAAGATGGGAACTTCTATAAATATGCAAGAATAAGTAGAATTATTCACTTATTTGTGTGCATTATTATTTAGCAGTGAATTACAAGATGTGTGACCACTGAAGTGCAGATTTGACATTAGTATTCTGAGGCTACTTTGTCCTTGAGATCCAATGCTCCTCCCACATGATGTGTTCACTTTACAAGAAGAAACCCATGGTTAGATGAGTCACATGGGTTGAGCATAAGCGGACAGAGGGCCTGGTGGTGACTTTGGAACTAGTCACAGTTCCAAAGCAGCCCCAATGTGGCCTCCCTGTGTAATAATCAGACCCTTTCATACCAGTGGACCATCTATGAGACCTCAAGAGAAAGCAATACAGAAAAATAAAGCTATTTAAATATTATTTTGTTTCATATTTTTTACACGCTTTTTAAATAGAATAATACTTAGAAAAAAGTTGAATTTGGTCATTAAAAACACATTTATTAATGAAAAATGGCTTCATGGTTGTGTGCTTTCTGTGCAAGCCTGAGGGCCTGAGGGTATCTGAGGCTGCCTGAGTTCAAATCTCATGTAATACAGGTGGATGTGACCATGATCACCTATAACCCCAGTCCTGCAGGAAAGCAGAGATTCAAGAATCTTCTGAGCCCCACAAGCTGTGATGAAGGGATGAAGGATACATTAACTAATTTTGTGGTAATCATCTTATAATGTAAATATATCAAATAACCATGTTGTATACCTTGAACATAAGCAACTTTGTCAACTAAACATATTTAATTAATTTCTCTCTCTCTCTCTCTCTCTGTGTGTGTGTGTGTGTGTGTGTGTGTGTGTGTGTGTGTGTGCTCATATACATGTTTGAATGTGGGGACACTCATGTTCAATGAGTATATGTGCCTATGGAGGCCAGAGGTTGACCTTGATTGTCTTCCTCAACCATTCTGTACATTATTTATTGAGATAGGATCTCTCACTTGAAGCCAAGATTTGCTGATTCAGCTAGTCTACCTAACCAGCTTGCCCTGGGGATTCCTTGTCTTCATGCTCTGTTCACTGGGATGACCACGCCTGCCCAGCATTTAAATGGATTATGGAGATTTGAACTCTGCTCCTCACACTTACCTGGCAAATGCTTTATCCACTGAGCCATCTTCCCAGTCCCTTAATTAAGTTTCAATGCCTAACTATAAAGAAAATGTAATCTAAACTAGGCAAAATGGTTCATACCTTTAATCCCAGAATTTGGGAGATTGAGACATGAGGATTTTCACAAATACAAGACCAGAATAGGCTTCATAATGAGTTTCAAAGTGAGACCCAGTTTCACAAAGGGGACATGTGGGGGGTGGGGAGGGCTTTGGGAGATGGATCAGTGGGTGAATATGCTTGCCACAGACGTGTGACAACCTAAATTCAGATCCCCAGTATCCATATGATTCAAAACATGAAATTTGGCACCTGTAATCCCAGAACACCCATGGCAAGAGGGGAAGCAATAGTTGAACCCTCAAAGTTTATAGGATAGCTGGCCTGGCATACACAGCAGAGAGCATGAGACTCTACTACAAACAAGATGGAAAGTAAGGACTCACAGTTGAAGTTGTCCTCTGACCTTCACTAACACCCTCCCCACAAACATATGATTAAAGATACACAAACTATTATGAAATGATTATCACAAGCGAATTAATTAATGCATCCTTCATCACTCATGCTGTAACTTAAATTCTCATAACTGAAAGTTTGTATCTTTGAGCAAGGATACACACAAACCAAACAAATGAAAAGAAAGAAAGAAAAAGAGAAAATGATAACCAGATACTTTCAGGAAAAAATAAAAAGTGTTCCAAACCCTGATACCACAGAGAAGATAGCTCTTCCAAAATGTGACTATCAACCCTGTCCAGCCAGGGAAAGCAAATTAACTCTACAGCACACTCTCCCCACTCACCATTTTGGGATAAGAATCTTCTCTCTTTTGTAGAAAGGGAGCAGATGTCCTCCAGGCAGTTTTTCTCTAAAGGACTTTAAAAAGTAGCATCTGCTGTAGGCTATGCCTACCCTTCCAGAAGCTTCTGAAGATGAAGGAGTTTCCTTACTTCCTGAGTTGCCTCTCCCTGAGCTTCAACCTACAAAATGAGCTTGCCTGCTCTGCTCTACCACAGAGCATGAGGACAGATCTGATATACATAAATCAACATATTACTCATTTTCTAGCACTGCCTTTGACAGCTGTTACATGAGCACATTGTTAGAAACTGTCAAGCAATGATACACAGCGCCTTTTACAACATATGTTGACTTTTATCTAGTGTGGTTCCATAATTAGCTCCAAGGAAAGCCAAGCCAGACATCCACCTGGCTATGTAATTTCAGTTAACCTTTGCTGTGCTCTGGAGAAAGTTAAAGGGGTTGGTGCTGGGGTAGAGCTGCCCAGGACTCAGGGGGCTAGATGGGTGAGAATATACGCCTTTTACTTTCCTACCCTCCAGCTCATGGGAAATGAGTCAGCAGTCAGAGTCCCTGGGGCACTTGGAGCTGGTTCCAGTGTTCTAACCCCTGTCCCCTGCTCCAGACCCAGATAAGTTCTGCAGACACTATAGAAAACGTTCTCCTGGAACATGGGCCACTCAACATGAAAGAACTTGAAAGAGAAAGCTGAGTGTCACTTCAAGCATGATGGTTATGCTTTTTGTTTCTCTTTTTCTGGAAAAGGCTAAATTTTCAAATTGCATATGACAAAAATAAATAAATAAATAAATATAACATTATGTAACAAAAGTATATGCCACTGAACTGAGGGCTCAGCAGGCCAGACAAGAAAGATAGCATGAGGACTTAGGGTGAGCAGGTCTGGATTCAAGTTCTGGCTCCTTCACACACTCACACAGTAACCTTGGAAAAGCATGTAATTTGCCAGGGCTCCATTTCCTTAGCAAAGGCAATGCTACTGTTTAAAGCCTGGTGATTTAGGAGTTATTCACCTGGCTTCTGTAGCACTGTGGGCAGTGTCAAGATCAAGTACTATTTTCAGAAAATGAATACATGTACAAGTTATCCTAAAGAAAAACAAATAAGAAGACACCAAAACATTTTGAAGACAAACTCAGGGTCCAAACCTAAATGATCTGATTTAACTTTCCATGTCTCCTTTGGGAACCAGTCATGAATAGCAGTCTAGCTACCATGGACACAATGAACCTGAATAAATCTGTGAGAATCTGAAAGGTGTGGATGGAATTAATGGCACAGGAGTTCTCTAAATATTGATTTTAAATATTTGAAGATATCCAGAATTTCTCACATAGACACACCCCAAGCCAAAAAATAGGATCTTCTGCAAAAAATGCATATGCAAGGAAAGTAAAAGAGAAGAGCAAACAGGGCTTGATCTTACCAGATAGAGACTGTTTATTGAAGCACAGCAAGGGGCTAGAACCTTCCTGTGGGATGGAGGCTGAAGCACTCACCAGGGGAAGGGACTCAGCTTATAAGGGTGCTATTTGAGGAAATGACAGGAATCAGCTACAGTCTGATGGGGGCAGACTAACTGAATAACAACATTTGGTGTATTGGATCTTTGACAATGAGTCAGTGATTTTCTGCAGGGCAGGATGTCTTGATTGTTTTAGTTCCTCAGAGCTTCCTGAGTTAAAGAAAGTTCATCAATCTTTCATGAATAAAATCCATCTACCCTTCATATTTGGACTCTAGACAACCAAAATAAATTGGGAAGTGGTGTTGAAGGAACCCCAAGATGGGAACCCCACGCTCTGCCCGGATATGGCGACACCCCAAATCACTCACGAGAAGCAGTCTTGATGCAAACTGCAAGAGGATTTTATTCCAAGCATGCTGGGGCCCACAGTCGTACACCGCACAGGGGTAGAGGACTGCAGAGCCCCAAATGCAGGAACGGGACAGTTTTTATAGGGTTTCTAACAAAGCCTGTGCGTTAGACCAATCATTTTTTTAACATCAGGAGCCCGCGGGGTGCGAGCCAGTCAGTTTGTGCCACTCCATAGTTTCTAAGCCAATTAGTTTAATTTGTTCAAGCCCCTCGTGGACCAATCAGTCTCCTATGACCTTGGTGGTCAGCATTTGCGCAGGTCCTTGGGTGGGAGTAGCAGAGTGTGGTATCAGCCTCCTATGACCTTGGTGGTCTGAGGCAGGCTGCTACGGCTTATGGTGCAGGCTACTAAGGCTTACGGTGTGGGGTATTAAGGCTTATGGTGCAGGCTATTTACAGAAACCAAATAAGTGGTTCACTTCATTACTCATTTCCCATCCTTGAGGGCTATCTCATGCCCTGTTTACCTAGTTTTATATTAGGAGTGGGCTCTGATATAATAAAAAGAGGGATTCTTTACTTGCTTCCAACAGAGAGTAAAGCCTGGAGTTTGAGGTATGCAGGGGCCCGCTTCAGCTCCCTTTGGAGCGTGATAGTATTTCTGGGCTTCTGAATTCTTGGGCCTTTCAGTGTGGGGGCACAGAATCCACCTCTAACTGCTTCCTGCTGACAGGTGGGATGGTGATGAGGGGCCTGTTTTTCAGGGTTTGGAGAAGGTAGGGGTGTGAGCCATTCTAAGGGCACTAATCCTGTCTGGAATATATGTAGTGAGGATCCTAAATAGGGAGTGGAGCAGGTTATGGCATTAAGACATTCCAGAAGCAATATCTGTACAAAAAAAAAGACAAGGCAAAAATGTAAGTAGGATTATTATTAGGAGGAAGGGCATAAGTATGGGAATAACATGGTTGTAAGTGACCCCAAGCCTCATCCTGAGATGTTAGTATATCACTTTTCAAACTTTGTCTGGTCCCAGAGTCACTTGACCCATTGGCAGTGGTTAAGAGGTCAAGTCTTCCATGATTTTGGAGTTTTATAGGGGCCAGGGAATCAAGATGATCTTGGATGGACTGATCTGAATTTACATTTATTTTAGGGTTTTTTACAGCTGGCATGATAGAAAAGGGTTTTCATGCATAGGAACTCCAAGTCTAGTTGCTCCTGTGGCCTCACCTGTAAATATAATTAATATTAGCGACAAAAGAAAAATTAAATCACTTGTAGGCTTTATATTAGCAGCTATGGGAGTTGGAATAGGGGAGTCAGCAGGTAAAAGAGATATAGCAGGAGATAGAAAGCCCAGTGTGTATATGTCAGTCCAGTTAGTGGGGTTGGGATGTGTGTGTGTGTGTGTGTGTGTGTGTGTGTGTGTGTGTGTGTATGTGTGGTGTGTATAAAGTGAGATTTTAAATATTCAGAAGGTACCATGGGACTGATCATAGGCAATTTTTTAAAAAGGTATGTTAGAAATCTTGAAAGTAGAACTCAACAGGCATAAACAAGGAAGCCAATGGAATCTTGAGAATGGGCTGGAGGCCATTTTTAAGGCCAGTTTTATAGCTGTATTTTGAACAAGAACAGGTTTTACCAGAGCAGGTTACATTCGCATGGTTCTGATCATGGGGGTTGAGGTGGATGTGTGGCTCAGTGGGACTATAGCAGGAGCATGGACTTGATCATGTCCCAAGAGTTGGCTTTGGAAGAAAAACCATACTAGCAGGCAGTCATAGAGTTCCAAGTAACAAAAGGCATTTCTGAAACGATTTGGAATTGCAACTGGTAAAACAGTTTAAGCAAGCCAATAAAAGGTTGATTGATGGAAAGCAGAAAATCAGTAATTGTGAGGGAGCCCTTACCCACAAGAGAATGAGTTTTATCTCAGAGGAGATAAGCAAGGTATTATGTATAGGGTTAGCTTAACATAAATATGAACTATAACTTCAAACTACAGGTGTCTTAGTGGGTCAGAGATGTCAGGGCACACAGAGAAAAGATAGTAAGTTGGCTATTTGGGAAGTCAATACAGCCCAAAATAATTTTGAATATAGATTGGTAACATTTACTTTTCCACAACTATTGTAGTCTATCATTGAAGTCCTGGTAACATGGGTATGGCTTCTGGGAGCCTCTGCATTTGGTTTGCCATTTAACAAATATCACTTTGTATTATGTATAAATGGTAGACTGTTTTCCCCATGTGTCTAGGATGCTTTTTCTTAAAATCTTTTTTTTTTAATTTAATTTATTAGTTTTCTTTTCAGCAAATACAGATATTAGTCATTTCCCCCAGTCGCCCATGTAGCACCTTCTGGCACTAGACACACTAACTGTCTGGGGACTGACTCTCTCCTGGCTTGCAGCCATGCCATTCCATTTTATGTGTCAGCTGCGTATGTAGTTTTCAGCAATAGGGTCTTACCACTGACCTTTGGTGGGCCATCAAGTACTCTGACAGAAGTCTGTCATTGTTTTAGCAAACCTTGTAGGTTTCTCTGATCAAAAGCTCACTGTGGATGATGGCCCCATGCTGGTTGTGGGGGTTACAGGTCAGTGCCCACTAAGAAAATGAGGAAAAACATAACTAATATACAAGAGTTAGAGAGTAGAGAGAGAGAGGGAGGAGGGGTGGAGGGAGGAAGGGAAGATATAGAAGATTTAGTTTAGTCTTGATCCTACTCTCTCCAGTGTCTTGTGGTTCAGGTGTTTCCTGTAAGGGTCTAGTGAAGGTTCAGCCATTTGGTCTGCCTTTTAGGAAGTAGAATTTTATGGTACCATTGCTGTTTGGGTCCAGATTAGTGTTTCCCACCCCTTCGATGGCCTCCCCTCCCTCGCCATTCATCCTAGTGTCTAGTCCATGAGGTGCTTGCTGGTTATGTAACGTATCTTGGGTAGATTCAGGTTAGGTGTTGTAGATGAGTGAGACTATGTGTCGATATATTTTTTTCTGTGATTGGGTAACTTCACTGAGAATGATTTGTTCCAGGTTCAACCATTTTTCCTCAAATTCCATTGTGCCATTTTTTCTTACTGCTGTATAGAATTCCATTGTGTAGATATACCACATATTAGTTATCCATTCTTCTAGTTATGGACATCTGGGTTGATTCCAGCTCTTAGCTATTATGAATTGAGCCACTACAAACATGGTTGAGCAAATCTCTCTGGCTTATAGTTTGAAGGTTTTAGGGTAGATGGCCAGTAAGGGTATAACTGGGTCTGTTGGTATCTCTATACGAAGCTTTTTTGGGAGTCTCCATATTGCTTTCCAAAGTGGTTGTACCATCCCACATTCCCACCAACAGTGAATGAGTATTCCTGCTTCTCCACGTCCTCGCCAGCATTTATTTTCATTTGATTTTTTGATGTTGACTATCCTTATTGGGGTAAGGTGGAATCTCATAGTTGTTTTAATTTGCATTTCTCTGGTGATTAGGGATGATGAACATTTTCTTAAGTGTGAGTTTTCCATTTGTATTTCTTCCTCTGTGAATTGCCTGTTCCACACTGTGCCCCATTTTGTGAATGGGGTGTTTCTCTTCTTATTGTTTAGAATTTTGAGTTCTTTGTAGATTCTAGAGATTAGGCCTCTATCAGTTGGATAACCTGCAAATATTTTCTCCCATTCTGTGGTTATTCTATTGGATTTGCTTATTATATGCTTATCTGTAAAGAAACTCTTCAGCTTCATATGATCCCAGTGGTAGAGTGACTGTTTAAGAATGTGAGCCAGTGGGGTTTTGTTCAGGAAGTCTTTTTCCATTCCTATATCATGGAAAATACTCCTAAATTTTCATCCAGTAGTATTTGAGTTTCTGGTCTCATGTTGAGCTCTTCAATCCATTTGGATTTGAGTGTAGTGCATGGTGGAATGTGTGGATCAAGATTTAGTTTCCTGCATGTGGTTATCCAGTTTGTCCAGCACCATTTGTTGAAGATGCTATCTTTTTTCCAGCCTATATTGTTCGGGCCTTTGTCGAATATCAAGTAGCTATACTTGCTTGACCCAAATTCTGGGTCCTCAAGTCTCTTCCATTGGTCTATACTCCTGTTTGTATGCCAGTACCATGTTGTTTTTATTACTATGGCTTTGTACTATAGCTTTATATCCGGTATGGTGATGCCACCAGAGGTATTTCTTTAGCTGAGGATATTTTTGGATATGCGAGGCCTTCTATTTTTCCATATGAGATTTGAGATCATTTTTTCTATCTCTGTGAAGAACACTGTAGGGATTTGAATTGGAATTGCATTAAATCTATATATTGCCTTTGGTAGGATTGTCATCTACACAATGTTAATTTTGCCTATCCAGGAGCATGGGGGGGGGGGCGGTATTTCCATATTCTCAAGTCCTCCTCGATTTCCTTTTTGAGAGTTTTTATATTTTCGTTGTATAGATCTTTTACTTCTTTGGTTAATGTTATTCCAACGTATTTTATTTTTTTTGTTGATATTGAAAATGGGACTGGGTCCCTTATTTCTTTTTCCATATCTTTGTCCTTTGCATACAGAAATGCTTCCAATTTTTGTGCATTGATTTTGAATCGTACAACTTTGCTATAGGAGTTAATCACCTTCAGGAGTTTTGGGATGGAGTCTCTTGGGTCTCTTACATATACAATCATGTCATCAGCGAATAGAGCTAAATTAACTTCTTCCTTTCCAAATTGTATCCCTTTCATTTCCTTCTCCTGTCTTATTGCTTGAGCTAGGACTTCCAGAACTATATTGAAAAGCAGAGGTGAGAGAGGACATCCCTGTCTTGTTCCTGATCTTAATGGGAATTCCTCCAGTCTCTCTCCATTAAGCATTATTTGGGCATTTGGAGCTTTGTATATTGCCTTTATTATGTTAAGATGTGAACTGGTCATGCTGATTCTCTCCAATGTTTTGATCATGAAGTGATGTTGTATCTTATCAAAGGCCTTTTCTGCATCTATTGAAATGATGATGTGGTTTTTATGCTTAAGTTTGTTTATGTGGTGTATTACATTGACAGATTTTTGTATGTTGGACCACCCTTGTGTTCCTGGGATAAATCCCACTTGGTCAAGGTGGATATTGCTTTTGATGTGTTGTTGGATTTGGTTTGCGAGTATTTTGTTGAGGATCTTTGCATCTATGTTCATTAGGGAAATAGGCTGGTAGCTTTCTTTTCTTGTGACATCTCTACTTGATTTTGGGATTAGGGTGATACTAGCTTCACAGAAGGAGTTGGGTAGCTCTCTCTGTTCTTCAATTATGTGGCACAGTTTTAGGAAGATTGGTTTGAGTTCTTCCATGAAGGTTTGATAAAATTTGGCTGGGAATCTGTCTGGTCCTGGGCTCTTCTTTTGGGGGAGGTTTTTTTATTACTTTTTCAATCTACATGAGTGTGGTGGGTTCCCTGAGGTGATTAATCTGCTCTGAGTTTAGCTTTGGTAGATGATATGAGTCCAGGAATTTATCCATCTCCTCCACATTTTCCAGTTTTGTGGAGTAGAGGTTTATGAAATAAGTCCTGATAATTCTCCCAATTTCACTTATGTCTGTTGTGCTCTCTCCTTTTTCATTTTGAATTTTGTTAATTTGGAGTCTCTCCCTTTTTTACTTGATCAAATTGGCCAGAGGTTTGTCAATCTTGTTTATTTTTTCAAAGAACTAGCTCCTTCTTTTGTCAATTGCCTTAATTGTTTCCTTGGTTTCCAATTCATTAATTTCTGCTCTGATTTTAATTATTTCTTTCCTTCTGGAGCTCTTTGGGTTGGATTTTTCTTGTTTTTCCAGAGCCTTTAGGTGGATGGTTATGCAATTGCTTTGGGATCTTTCTGTCTTTTTTATGAAGGCATTGAGTGCTATGAATTTTCCCCTGAGGACCACCTTCATTGTGTCCCATAAGTTTTGGTATGATGTGTTCTCATTGTCATTCAATTCCAGGAATTTTGCAATTTCATTTTTTCTTTTATCCACTATCCATTTATTGTTTAAGAGTGTGCTGTTCATTTTCCAGGTGCCATTGGGATTCTTGGTGGGTTTTTTGTTTTTGATTTCTAGCAATATAGCATTGTGATCTGATATCATGCAGGGAATTATGTCGATTTTCCTAAATATGTGGAGGCAGTCTTTGTGACCCAGTATATGGTTTATTTTAGAGAATGGTCAATGGGCTGCTAAGAAGAATGTGTAGTCTGTGGATTTGGGATGGAAAGTTCTGTAGATGTCTGATAGATCTAAGTGTTCTATGGTTTTGTTGAGCTCTCTTTCTTCCCTGTTGAATTTCTTTTTGGATGATCTGTCTATTACTGATAATGGTGTGTTGACATCCCCAGTTATGATGGTGTTGGTGGTTATTTCTGTTTTATTATCAAGTAGGTTTTGTTTTATGAACTGTGGTGCCCTTGTGTTTGGTGCATACAGATTTATGATTGTAATACCCTCTTGATGGATTGTTCCCTTGATAAGTAGGAAGTAGCTTCTTTGTCTTTTTTGATTATTTTTGGTTCGAAGTCAATTTTATCTGATATTAATATAGCTACACCTGCTTGTTTCTTATTACCATTTGCTTGGAATATTGTTTTCCACCCTTTCACCCTAAGGAGGTTTCTGTCTTTAGAGGTAAGGGGGGCTTCTTGAAGGCAGCAGCTTGAGGGGTCTAATTTTTTGATCCACCCTGTTAGCTTGTGTCTCTTAATGGGTGAATTAAGGCCATTAATGTTTAGGGTAATGACTGTGAGATTTGATTTGATTCCTGCCATGTTGTGGTGGTAGAGGTGTATTGGTGTTTTCATGGAATTTGAAATTTTTTGTGTCTACTCTGGGTTTGGTTGTTGTGTGATCTGCTTCCTGTAGGCATTTGTGTTTGGTTATTTGTTTCTTCTCTGTGGAGAATTTCCTGGAATACTTTCTGTAGGTTTGTTTTTGTGTTCATATAATTGTAAAGCTGAGTTTAGTCATTGAAAGTTTTTCTTTCACCATCTATTATGAGGGAGACTTTTGCTGGGTAGAGTAGTTTAGGTTGAAAGCCATAGTTTCTCAGAGTTTGGAGAGTTTCATTCCAAGCCCTTCTAGCTTTCAGGGTTTCCATTGAGAAGTCTGAAATAATTCTGATGGGGTTTCCTTTGAAAGTTGTGTGTTGTTTTTCCCTAGCTGATTTTAGGATTTTCTCTTTGGTGTCAATGTTTAGAGTCTTAATGATAATATGTCTGGTGGAGTTTCTCCTTTGGTCCAGTCTGTTTGGAGTTCTGTTCGCTTCCTGTATCTTGATGGGCCTTTCTTTTAAGAGACTGAGTAAGTTTTCTTCAATTATTTTATTAAATAATTCTCCATGCCTTTGGTCTGAAATTCTTCTCCTTCTGGTATTCCAATGATTCTGATATTAGGATGTTTTAGTGTATCCCGCAATTCCCTCATGTTCTGTTCACAGGAACTTTTGAACTTACTGAAATTTTTGAACTCTCAAGCTGTTTCTTCCATCCTGTCTTCCAGATCAGAGTTTCTATCCTCCACTTTGATGAGTCTATTCTTGAGAGCCTCTATAGAGTTTTGGACTTGTTCAATTAAGTTTGCATTTTCTACTACTTTCCTATGTATCACTTCCATCACTCTGTCCAGCTCACTTTTCATGTCATTTTCTGATTTTCTTGATGATTCTTGGAATTCATCTTTGCATTTCTTTATGTTTTCACTTAGTGTGGACAGCTGATTTTTAAGGCCCTTTTTTTTTTCACTCTCCCTCAACTCTCTTAGCTCTCTTTGAATTCCTTTAAATGTCTTATCATATTTTTCTAGCTTAGTGATTCTAGCATCCACATGATTATCAGTACTTTGTTGCCTTCCTGCAAGTTCTAGCAGTACGTTGGTCAGGGTTGTATTGCTCATAGCTTCCACTTGATGTTCTGATCCTAAAAACTCTTCTATGTTTTGGTTAGATGCAATCCTTGTTGGACTGGGTGATCTCTCTGGATTTTCTTGCATTTTATTTTTCATGTTATTTCTTTTGCGCTGTGGTCTACCCATGACAGTGTATGGGTAGGTAGGTGGGTGGACCAGCCTGGGCTCTAGCTCAGTGAGACTCCAAGGCAGCCTGGGGCAGTTGCCAAGCAGCCTGGGTTTTTGCTATCTCTTGCCAAGGCCACCTATCTACTGCCTGATGGGGCACCAAAGTTGCCTGAATTCTCACCCAGTAATGCCCCAAAGCTGCCTGCCTTCAAGCTTGGAAGGGGTCTAAGGTAGCAAGCCCTGAAGCTGCCCTAACTCTGGCTGGGAACACTGTGACCTGCAAACAGTCTGTGCTGTCCTGCCACAGGGGAGTGGGGGATGGGCGGCGACAGACAGGTAGGGGATGACACCTGAGCTGGCGCTAGTGACTCAGTGTGGGCTTGTGTGGCCCTTGCTGTGGGACTAGGCCCGCTGCACATGCAATTGTAGTTCAGAGGCAGCTGCTGCGGAACGGGACCGGGTCACAGTGGAGGCTGGCCAGAGGGCGCACAATCAGAGCACAGCAGCTGGGGGTCTGGCGGCCCCCTGATCTCAACGGCATCCCCACGGGTGTGTGAACCAAGCACAGCACAGCGGATCAGTGCAAGGGATCAGAGCACAATGGCAAAGGTCCCCGCAGGTGTGGAGGTCCCCAACGGTGTGCAAACGGAGCACAGTGGTGGAGGTCCCAGCAGGTGTGCAAACGGAGCACAGCAGTGGAGGTCCCCACAGGTGTGCGATCAGAGCACAGCAGAGCAGGCTGGTGGCCACGTGATCGGAGCACAGCCGCTTGGGGTGCAGGGTGCGGTGGCTGTATGTGGGTGTAGACTACCCACCTGGGCGGGGATCCACGATTCCCTGTTTTTCCCCACACTGTGTCCTCCCACTGGCAAGAAGACCCTGATAGCCCTTAATTTCTTGCCTTTCTTTCCCCGGTATTTGCAGTGCAGCTAGGCGGTCACCATCTTGGTCGGAAGTCCCCTCTTAGAATCTTTTATAGGTGATTCTGAACAGGTAAAAGACAGCTCTTTAGAAAACTGATAGTTATCACAGCTATTATGAAAGAAAGTCCTATAGCATATTAGATCTATTAACCATTATGATCTGGTCAGTACACATACCCACACACACACACCTATGACACCAATAGGTGACATATGAGTATTATAACTAAGATTGAAAATAGTAACATAAGAGATCAGTAAGGAAACTAGGAATGTTGTCTGTGAAAGTAAGAACAAAGATGTCTTTGGGTAAAAAATAATCAATTGAATAACCCACAACCCCATGGAGAAAACCTGCAACTCTATTAAGACGGCCCCCCAGAGGAATGGGGCTAGGGATAAGGGTACCAATACATGATGTATCCATGCTAAGTATGTCCATAATTAATACAAAAAAGAAATTTTTAAAAACATGAAAATTTGGTTTGGGTAAATGAAGAAATTTTATAAAGTAGTTTTGAAGCAATGTTTGAAATATTTTGAACAATTTTAAAGTTAAACTTGAAGGAATTTGGGAAATTGGCTAATTTTGAAGTTTGCATATCACATTTAAAAAGTTCTTTATAAGTCTTTAATATAGATGGCTTATAATATTTACTTACTTGGTATAGAGTTCAAAAGTACTCATTACTTTAGAAGAACTAATAAAAGTATCAAGCTATTCCCTATGCTGGTCAGACTGGAATGTGAACAAGCTGGAATAGCAAAGTGTAAGTAAGCCAAATCCCTGCACCCTGGCTCCTCCCAGTCCCCTGGTCCTGGTAAGTCCCATTGTTCCCTGCTTGGGTGGCCTGGTCCCTGTGTAAACTGTGGAATTAGGCCATTTGTTCTGGTATTCTGACTGGCCACTGGGTACCAACATCCCAATTCACCTAAATCAGAGGGGCATGGGACAAAGGACAAAAACTTGCTTCCTCCTCAATAAAATAAAAAGTCTTCCTAAAATGGGTAGAAAACAATGCAAAAAAGCCAACAAAGATCAGAAAACTAAGAGATCTCCACCAAGGATGCCTAATCCTACAATAGAAACTTCCAATGAAATCATAGAGAAAGCAACAGAAATTCATTCCCAAAATGAAAACATAATGACCAATGAGACCCTGATTTAAAAAAAAAAAAATCAAAGAACCAACAATCATGTCAAGGAAATTGAACAGAATCATCTCCTAGAGCATTCACCTTTTAACAGTAGGCTTAACTTGATTGAAGAAAATGTTAGAACCCTCCAAAGAAACATTAATAAATTGAAGGTAATTCAAGAGGTGGAAGATCTCAACAACTGGTTGATTAAGCTTGATGAAGTCTTGATCAAATGCAAGAATGAATGACAGGAAACATCAAAACTCGGGGGCTAGACAGACACTCCTAGTGATTACACCGCCTGCACAAGTCAAGCCAAAGTAAAGGAGACATGCGCAAAATGTGCCCAGCACTCTTGCTGGCTTTTGTTACCTGGTGGGCCCAAGCGAAAGGTTGATGCTTTCCAGCCAATCAGCAGCTGTAAGCCCGTTATAGCCCCGCTGTCCAGCACAATGGCACCTTTCCTTCTTGGTCTCACTGACCCACTCAATGTGACCAGCCATCTCATGCTCCTGCTGTTAGGCCTTCCCTGCCATGATGGATGTACCCTCAAACTATATGACAAATAAGCCCTTCCTTCCTTAAGGTGCTTTTGAGGGGTTCTGTGTCACAGCAATGACAGGAGCTGGCCTCAAACTCACAGCAATCCTCCTACCTCTGCCACCCGAATACTAAGATTAAAGGGGTCACACCACGATACCCAGTTTAGAGGAAAATTCTTGAGCTTGAGGTCAGAGTGGGGGAAACACAGGAACCAAGTGAAATTGGAGGGCAAACTCCACAAAGAAGCAAGGAGATAAGATGCCAGTTGGAAGCCAGCTGACGATGACTTCCAGCTCATAGAAAGACACAAGTCCTGCAAGCCTGTGGTGGCAGAAGTCAATCCAATTTCAACTGTTCTGACTAACCAGGGCTGGGTGCTGAGGACCCAGGGTGGAATCCAACACCATGTCTACCCTGGGGAGCCTGAATTAACTGCTGTCACACTCAACAGAGGTGTCAGAATCCATTGGGAGCCCCAACCAGCACATCATGCATCTCCAGAGAGGCCACTAATCCTATCTAGTCACACCGGAGGACAGTGGGAAGGAAGTAGGCTTACACAGTTGGAAATGAAAGTGGCCACTCAGCCAGAGCCACCCTGGGCTCCTTAACTGCCCTGGCGCTCAGCTCCATCAAGCAGAAGTGCCCAGCGGTCCGCTGTCTACAAAGCCATGCCTGTCGATGCAATAGCCTTCCAGAGCTGGTAGGAAAGGGAACTGAATTTCCACTCTCTCTTGCATCAGGACTGCCAACAGAAGCTTCCCAATTCCACTTCACTGAGCTAACGTGTGGCTCGTGGTGGTAAGGTCCCCCATGGAATTCCCCTGGGAGCCAGAGCTGGGCAGGACCCAAAGCCTGGACAAGAACAAGGTGCACTCCAGTAACCATGTGAAAATCAAAATAAAGCTAGTCTTGAACCACAAAAAAAAAAAAAAAAATCAAAACTCAAATTAAAATTGTACCTCAAAGAAGAGACGGACACAATGCAAAATAACAAAAGAGAAAACAAAAATAAAATAGAAGTTATAAAAACATCTCTAGAATCCCTCATCAACAGTTACTCATGTGGAAGACAGAACCTCTGACCTGGGAGACAAGACAGAAGAAATTGATCAGAAAGCCAAAAACTTTGCAAATTTCAAAAAGTCAAGTGAACAGAATAGGAGGCAACTAAGGGATGCCCTAAAATCACCAAACATCCAATCATGGATATACCAGGAGAGGGAATCCAGTCCAGAGGAATACAGAACATATTCAACAAAATTATTGAAAAAAAATTTCTAAATATGTCAAAAGATACAAGAAGCTCACAAAACACCAAATAGACAGGACCAAGGAAGAAACTCTAACACATCATAGTTAAAACCCTTCACAAAGAAAGCAAAGAGAGAATGTTAAAAGCAGCATGAGAGAAAGAAACAACTCAAAACATCAGATTAATATCAGATTTCTCAATGGAAACCCTGAAAGCCAGAAAGGCCTGGAATGGAACACTTCAAAGTCTAAAAAACTATGGCTTCCAACCCAAGCTACTCTACCCAGCAAAAGTACCCCTCATAATAGATGGTGAAAGAAAACATTCCATAAAAATTTAACTAGTGCTAGATAGATTGCTTAGTGGTTAAGGCACTTGCCTGCAAAGCCAAAAAAACTGAGGTTCAATTCCCCAGGGCCCAGCCATCTCTCCATCCCAAATTGAGAAACAGGCAGGAGAGATGGTTTAGCAGCTAAGGCATTTGCATGCAAAGCTAAAGGATCCCAGTTAGATTCTCCAGGACCCATGTAAACCAGATGCACAAGGGGCACATGCATCTGTAGTTCATTTGGAGTGGCTATGGGCCCTGGCATGCCCATCCTCTCCTCCTCTCTGCCTCATTCTCTCTCTAAAATGTGAAATAAATAAAATAAATATTTTAAAAAATCAACTCTATGATTATATGAACACAAAACAAAACCTACAGAGAATACTTGAGGGAATACCCTACACAGAATAAACAATCAATCTCAACATCCAATGAGAAGAGAAGAAAACCAAAATAGACCAGGATAAAAACATTACAAAACACAAGAAATCACCAAACCACATAAAACACCTAATCATGCCAAGGATTATTTCAAACCTCACAGTAATAGCCTTAAATATTAATGGTCTTAACTCACCCATCATGTGACACAGGTTATCAGGGCAGATCAAAAAAACTGGACCCTTCTATCTAATGTCTTCAAGAACCCCACCTCACCCCTGAAGATAGACACTTCCTCAGGGTGAAACGATGGAAAATGATACTCCAAGCAAATGGAAATAAAGAACAAGTGAGTGTTGCTCTATTAATATCTGATAAAATAGACATAAAACCAAAGATTATCAGAAAGGACAACGAAGGCCAGCTCTTACTCATCAAGGTAATGATCCAACATGAGCACATCACAGTCACAAATATATATTCACCAAACACAGGGGCATCACAATTTATTACAAAACAATGTACTTCACAACAAAACATAAATAAACACCAACACTATCATAGTCAAGGATTACAATATTCCACTATCATCACTGGACAGATTATTCAAGCAGAAAATCAACAGGGAAATAATAGAGCTCAACAACATCATTGATAAACTAGACCTAATCGATATCTACAGAACTTTCAACTGCAACTATACAGAATACACATTCTTCTCAGCAGCCCATGGAACCATCTCCAAAACTGACCATATATTAGGCCATAAATCATGCCTTCTTAAAGTCAGGAAAATTGAAGAAACTCCATACATCATGTCAGATGATAATGCTTTAAAGCTAGAAATTAACAAGAGACATATCAAGAACTCCACCAGCTCCTGAGGAGTAAAAAACACACTTTTAAACAATAAATGTGTCATGGAAAAAAATAAAAAAAGAACTTGTAAAATTTCTAGAATTGAATCATAATGAAAACCCAGCTTACCAAAACTTATGAGACATGATGAAGGCAGTCCTAAGGGAAATAATCATAGCCCTAAATGCCTTCATTACAAAGACAGTGAGATCCCAAATTAATAAAGTGACTGACCATTTAAAGATACTTGACAAACAAGAAGAATCCAACCCAAGACCTCCAGACAGAAAGAAATAATCAAGATTTGAGCAGAAATTATTGAATTGGAAACTGAAAAAAAAAAACCTTAAGAAACTGATAAAAGCATAGATTTTTTGAAAAACTAAACAAGATTGACAAACCCCTGTCCAATTTGATTATGCAAAAAAGAGATAGTTCTCAAACTAACAAAATCAGAAATTAAAAGGAGATCACAACAGACAATGATTGGAAGAATCATAAAGGCAAACTTCCAAAACCTCTGCTCCACAAAACTGAATAATCCGGAAGAAATGGATGAATTTCTAGACACAGACCACCTACCAAAACTAAACTCAAAGTAGATCAATCTCCTAAAAAAAACTACCATATCTATGGAGATTGAAAAGGTAATCAGGGCTGGAGAGATGGCTTAGCGGTTAAGCGCTTGCCTGTGAAGCCTAAGGACCCCGGTTCGAGGCTCGGTTCCCCAGGTCCCACGTTAGCCAGATGCACAAGAGGGCGCACGTGTCTGGAGTTCGTTTGCAGAGGCTGGAAGCCCTGGCGCGCCCACTCTCTCTCTCTCCCTCTATCTGTCTTTCTCTCTGTGTCTGTCGCTCTCAAATAAATAAAAAAATAAAAAAAAAAATAAAAGGTAATCAATAACCTCCCCATCAAGAAAAGTCCAGGACCAGATGGCTTCTCAGCTGAATTCTATCAACTCTTCATTGTGTAGTGGGGTCTGGTGTTGTACAAGCAAGACCACTGACTCACAAAGTGCTGGAAGTGAATGAACATGCCAGGGCAGCCCCGAACTGCATGGAGTGTCAGCTTTTACTGAAAAACACTACAAAATGTTTATCTCACAAACAGGGTGGGAGTTTAACCATAAATCATAATTCACATGTGACAGTTACAGTCATAAAAGTAATTTTAAACATAGTATGGAATTTGGTGCATCTTAGAAGATGTAGGGAAGAAAGAAAACGATGTGGTTTATATCCACAATGAATTATTTATCAGAGAGACATACTATACCTCCCAAAATAAACAAGACATACTTCTGTCAGATTACTTGATTACCCACCAGAGGTCTCTACTACTTAAGACACTGTTGGCATGGACCATGGAGAGACCTGGTTGGAATCTGGAAAAGAGTCAGTCCCAAGAAAATTAAGTCTGTCTAGTGCTGGAAGGCGCTACATGAGCTACAGAGGGAAAATGCCAACATCTGTTCAAGCAACTCAAAGTCTAAGCTACTCAGAAGCAAACAACCTGACATGATGCTTTCACAAGTGCACTAGTGGTACACAGCCACGGTAGGTAACTAACTGTTCTTGGATTGGCTAACAGATCTCCTCAGTGGAAAGAAACCATATCTGGAACTAGGAAACAAGTCAGAATCATATACAGATAACAATTTTGGTTTCCATTTTCAAGATCCCAATAATTTTGGCATATTAGAAGGTCTACACCCTTTAAATTCTTTAGTTACCCCATTTAACCAGTGCTGACTTCATTATCCATTGGAGATTGTGCTTCTCTTTTTCAGATGTGAGTGGGATCTGAGGAGATAAACAGACCCAGTGCACTCCACCCCCACCCCCATCTGAAACCACAGAAGAATTGGGGAAATGAGCAAGAGAGCTGCTTTCTCCATGAACCTGATATTTGTGCGAAGGTAAAGGAGATGGACACTGAGGACACTCAACAACCTAACATGGCTCAGGGAATTTTGCAAAAGAGGGGGTGGAAAGAATGTTAGCGCCACAAGTTGGGACATTTTGCACAGAGACATTGCCTCTCTCCATTACTGACTGCTGCCCCTATAATACATGACCCACAATCCCTATGCAGTTGACCTGCATCCCCGAGGAGGAAAGTCTCTTCAGAAAAGGGGCAGGGAGGAGGGAAAATGTATCAACATGTGTTGTTTACATACTAAATATGTCCATATCTAATAAAAATAAATTTAAAAATGTATGTCAAGTTGAGAAAGCTAGAAATTTTGACTGATCTTGATAATGTACTATTATCGGTTGTTTATTTTTTAAGTGTAATGAAAGTTTACATAATTATGACAATTATTATCTATTAGAATAAAATTTTATTATTTTATCTTTTTTTTCTCTGCTGGGAAGGCATATAAGAGCAGAATATGTAAGAAACCTATTGTAAATAGAGAAGCAGATGTTCTATCAAACAAGAAGACTTTATCACTTGTAAAACATGTAAACTTAGTATTTTTATAAGCTTTAAGTATATAATTTAGCATAGAATTCTTTTTGTAAAACTATTTTGTGAACATTTATATAAAAGTAGAGTAATATGTAGAATATATAGTGTTATAAACAATCAGGCATTTTGTAAACATTATTAAGAGCAGAATCATATTCAAGAAAATTAATTTGGACCTGTGAAAATTTTTAAAAATGTTACTAACATACTTAGGTCATCCTTTTTGTTTGATATTTCAATATATCTTAATCAGAAACTTAACAATTTTTCCCTAAATTCTACTTTTATGTTTTTTTTTGTTTGTTTGTTTGTTTTTGTCCCTGTGGTTAATTATAAATAGACTGTCTGAATTCTGACTGCCTGTTCCCATTTTCTGGGGTTAGCAGTCCCTAGGCCTATTTTTTTTAATTTATTAATTTTTTTTTTACTAATTAGTTTTGTACTCAGTAAATACAGTCAAGTTGATACCATTGTTAGGCTCATCCATGTACTGCCCCTACCCCGGCCCCTCCTTGTTGAGGTATTTGGGTCATGCATTGTGGAGGTAGTCCACAGTTATGAGTAGGAGAAATGTCTCTGCATATCATGACCCAACATGTGGCTCTGACATTATTTCTGCCCCCTCTTCCACAAAATTTCCCTGAGCCAGGTTGGGTTCATTTTTGGTCTGCTTCAGTGATGAAGTGATGGGGGCCTCTGGGACTCTGGATATCTGATATGGTAGGAGTTGATTGTTCTCTGTGTCAATCTCCTTCACCCTTGTGCTGGTACCTGTTTCACCAAGAGAACAGCGCCCTTGCTTGTTTTGCCCATTGTTCTTAGTTTCAGCTGGGGCTCTTTTGAGGTATGATGGGCTGGTTCTCTCCTGAGGATCTGCATCTATCTGAAAAAGAGAAGATTCTCCAATGGAGAGTAAAGTTAGCACTAGAAAAATGGGATAATCCATATTTTCCTATAGAGAATTTAATAGGTGTAGGCCCGCTTGTAGCCCACTATTGGTGGTAGCTTGAAAATGGAAAGGAGGCTTATGTTTGGATATGGTTCTGACTTGTTTCCCAGATCCAGCTATGGGTCCCTTACCACTGAGCCAAATCAAGAGCAGTTGGTTTCCCACCATGGCTGTGTACCACTACTGCACTTGTGTGAGCATCGCAACAAGTTATTTGCTGCTAAGTAGGTTAGACCATAAGCTGCTTGGACAGATATTGGTCATTTCCCCCCGCCCCAGTCACCCATGTAGCACCTTCTGGCACTAGACAAGTTGATTTTCTGGGGACTGACTCTGTTCCAGCTTCCAGCCATGTCACTCCATGTTATGTGCCAACAGTGTATGTTGTCTTCAGCAGTAGGGTCTTACCACTAACCTATGGTGGGTCATCAAGTGCTCTGACATAAATCTGTCTTTCTTTTAGGAAACCTTGTAATTCTCTCTGATCAAAAGCTCATTGTGGATGGAATGGAAAAAGACTTCCTGAACAAAACCCCGGTAGGTCACAATCTTAAGCAGTCACTCAACCAATGAGATCACATGAAGCTAAAGAGCTTCTTTACAGACAAACATACAATAAGCAAAGCCAATAGATTAACCACAGAATGGGAGAAAATATTTGCAGATTATCCAACTGACAGAGGCCTAATCTCTAGAATCTATAAAGAACTCAAAAACCTAATGAATAAAAAGTCAAACAGCTGATTCACAAAATGGAGCAAAGAGCTGGACAGGCAGTTCAGATAGGAATGGCAAACACACACTTAAGAAAGTCTTCATCATCCCTGATTATCAGGGAAATGCAAATTAAAACAACTATGAGATTCCACCTTCCTCCAGTAAGGATAGCAAACATCAAAAAATCAAATGAAAATAAATGCTGGCAAGGATGTGGAGAAATAGGAACCCTCATGCACTGTTGGTGGGAATGTAAGATGGTACAACCACTTTGAAAAGAACTATGGAGACTCCTAAAACTCTGACTATAGTGGTATCAATAGACCCAGTTATTCCCTTACCGGGTATGTACCCTAAAAACTCCACACCTCAGTTCAGACAGATTTGCTCAACCAGGTTTATAGCTGCTCAATTTGTAATAGCTAAGAGCTGGAATCAACCCAGATGTCCATCATTTGATGAATGGATAACTAAGATGTGGTATATATACACAGTGGAATTCTACACAGCAGTAAGAAAGAATGACACAATGAAATTTGAGGAAAAATGGTTGAGCCTGGAACAGATCATTCTTAGTGAACTTATACCCAATCACAGAAAGAAAATCACCGCATAGTCTCACTCATCTACAGCACCTAACCTGAATCTACCCAAGATGCTTACATACCCAGCAAGCATCTTGAAGACTAGACAATAGAGTGTGTGGGGAGGAAGGGGGCAAGGGAGGGGGTGGGAGACACAAATCTAGACAATGGTACCATAAAATTCTACATCTCAAAAGGCAGACCAAATGGTTGAACCTTCACCAGGTCCTTAGAGAGAACACCTGAGCCACAAGACACTGGAGAGGGTATGATGAAGACTGACCTTAATCTTCTCCAGCTTCTTTCCCTCTGTCTTTCAGTCTCTCTTCTTTCTAACTATTTTATATTAGTTACCTTTTTCTTCCTTTTCTTAGTGGTCACTGATCTGTAACTCCCAATAGGTCCATTTTTTAACCAAATATCCAGAAGATCAGTTATATTAATTTCATATTTTAACTTTAATGCTATATTTAGATAAAGTTTAAATGAAGGAACAAAAACTTATTGAAAATGAATCTCGATTTTGTTAAACATTCAGTTTTTTCATTAGTCAGAGCTTAACAGTAGGAAATACAGGTATAGCTCAATTTTACCTTTGATTTGAGATGTGGTAATATAAATAAGTTTATCAACTTATTACAAAGAGTAAAGCCCAAATTATAAGAACAATGAAGGTGTGAGAAAATATGGAGAATGAAAACTTTTAAGTTAACCCATTTTACCACAGGCAACTCTAATCTTTTTCAGTTTAAGTTGTATGACCTTTTTACATCAACTTTCAAAGCCTTTTAACATCATACCTTAGAATAGTTTTTTTTTTTTTTTTTTTTTTATCTTAGCCATACCATTTTAACAACATACCTAAGAACAATATTTTTACCTTATAAAGTCTTTTCCGATCTAAAAACACGTCTGGGCTGGACAAATTTCTTAGTGTTTAAGGCATTTGCCAGCAAAGCCAAAGGACCCACATTCAATTCCCCAGGACCCATGTAAGCCAGATGCACAAGGTGGTGCATGTGTCTGGAGTTCATTTGCAGTGGTTAGAGGCCTTGGTGCACCTATTCTTTCTCTTCCTCAGTGCCTATGTTTCAAAGAAATAAATAAAAATACTTTTAAAAATGTCTCTATGGAATAGTATTTAAATTTGGTATACAAACATGTCTATTTTGCTAAATGTGAACAAGCATGTTGCCAAAACAGACATTAATCATTTGATATATATTATAAGCCTGGTTGTAATAATTTAAAATTCATCTGTGGAAGATGGCGACCGCCTAGCTGCACTACAAACAACTAGGGAAAAAAAGGCAAGTATTCAAGGGAAATTAGGAACTTTTTGAAGAGGGAGGGCACAGATTGGGATAAAAGAGGGAAGCACACACCCCCACGACCAACGCCCCGCCACCCCGCCCGCCGCGAATAACTGCATCGGGTGCGGCCCCGCGCCCAGCGGCCCGGCGCCCCGTGCACACCAAGCCCCACGCGCCCCAGCGGCCCAGTGCACCCCACAACCCCCGTGCCCCACGCCCGCCACACCCCCCAAACCCTCCCAGCGAGCCCCTCCCCCCCAGCACGCCCCACGCTCCCTATCCACACACGGCAGACGCGGCCCAAGCGAACCAAGGCTTCCCGCGCCCCGGGCACCCAGGCCTGCCCCGCGCCCCCGCGCGCCAAAGACCACCCCCGCGTGCCTCGAGACCACCCCATGCCCGCCCCACCCTCACGCGCGCCCCACCCCCCGCGTGTTCCGTGCTCTCTATCCACACACAGCAGGCACGCCCCAAGCGCCCCGCGCCCCGGGCGCCCAGGCGTGCCCCACACCCCCGCGTGCCCTGAGACCCCACGCCCCACCCCCACGCGGCTCGAGCCCCCCACGCGCGCCCCGCCCCCGCGTCCCCCCCAGCGCACCCAACGCTCCCTACACAAACGCGACAGGGGCGGTCAAAGCGCCATGCAGCGTCCAGCGCCCGGGCGCCCAGGTGTGCCCCGCGCCCCCCCCGCGTGCCCCAAGACTCCCCGCGCCCCACCCCCACGCTCCTCGAGCCCCCCCCCGTGCACCCCACCCCCGCCGCGCGTCCAGACTGCCCCGCAGCGTCCCGCAGCATCCAGCACTCCATCTTACCTCAGCATGCTCCACGCCCCCTGCGCTACCCGTGAACCCCTAGGCTCCCTCACCCCCCCCCCCGCGCGATCCGCCCCCTCCCCCCCTGCGAGTCCAGAGCACCCCAAGGTATCCCACAGCGCCCCACGCTCCTAGCTGCCCCCCCTCCCCTCACGCCCTGCTGTTCTCACATCACTTGCCGCCGGTCAGTTTCTACTGTGTCCTGATTCCGTACCCACATCATCTGCCTCTGCACTACAATTGCACGTGCAGTGGGCCCAGTCCCACAGCAAGAGCCACATAAGTCCACACTGAGTCACTAGCGCCAGCGCAGCTGCCATCCCCTACCTGTACATCGCCACCCATCCCCCAATCCCCTGAGGTGGAAGAGCACAGACAGTTTACAGACCCCAGTGTACCCAGCCAGAATCTAGGCACCTTCAAGGCTTGCTACCTCAGTCCCTTTTCAAGCTCAAAGGCAGGCAACTTAGGTGCATTACTGGGTGAGAATTTAGGCAACTTTGGTGCCCCTGTCAGGCTATAGGTAGGTGGCTTTGGCAAGAGTGAGCAAAAACGCAGGCTGCTTACAACTGCCCCAGGCTGCCTTGGATTTGCATTAAGCTAGATCCCAGGCAGCTCCACCCACCTACCTGCCCATACACTGACATGGGTAGACCACAGCACAAAAGAAATAACACAAAAAATAAAATGGAAGAAAATCCAGACAGATCACCCAGTCCAACAAGGATCACAACAAACCAAAACATAGAAGAGTGTTTAGGATCAGAACATCAAGTGGAAGCAATGAACAATGCAACCCTGACCAAACTACTGCTAGATCTGACAGGAAAGCTACAAAGGATAGATAATCGTATGGATGCTACCATCACCAAGCTAGAGCAATATGATAAGACACTGGAAGGAATTCAAAGAGAGCTAAGAGAGTTGAGGGAGACTGAAAAAAAATGAGGACCTTAAAAATCAGCTGGCCACACTAAATGAAAACATAAAGAAATGCAAGGATGATTTCCAAGAATCATCAAGAAAATCAGAAAATGAGACAAAAAGGGAGCTGGACAAAGCGATGGAAGTGATACATAGGAAAGTAGTAGAAAATGCAAACTTAATTGAACAAGTCCAAAACTCACTAGAGGCTCTCAAGAATAGAGTCAGCGAAGTGGAAGATAGAAATTCTGATGTGGAAGACAGGATGGAAGAAACAGTTCGAGAGTCCAAAAATTTCAGTAATTCAAAAGTTCCTGTGAACAGAACATGAGAGAATTGTGGGATACACTTAAACATCCTAATATCAGAATCATTGGAATACCAGAAAGAGAAGAATTTCAGACCAAAGGCATGGAGAACTTATTTAACACAATAATTGAAGAAAACTTCCCCGTCTCTTAAAAGAAAGGCCCATCAAGATTCAAGAAGCAAACAGAACTCCTAACCGACTACACCAAAGGAGAAACTCCCCAAGGCATATTATCATTAAGACTCTAAACATTGACACCAAGGAAAAAATCCTAAAAGCAGCTAGGGAAAAACAGCACACCACTTTCAAAGGAAACCCCATCAGAATTACTTCAGACTTCTCAATGGAAACCCTGAAAGCTAGAAGGGCCTGGAATGATACCCTTCAATCTCTAAGAAACTATGGCTTTCAACCTAAACTACTCTACCCAGCAAAAGTCTCCCTTATAATAGATGGTGAAAGGAAAACTTTCCATGATAAAACTCAGCTTTACAATTATATGAACACAAAACCAAACCTACAGAAAGTACTGCAGGAAATTCTCCACAGAGAAGAAACAAATAACCAAACACAAATGCCTACAAGAAGAAGATCACAGCAATCAAACCCAGAGTAGATACAAAAAAAAAAAAATTCCATGGAAATGCCAACACACCTCTACCACCACAAAATGACAGGGATCAAATCAAATCTCACAGTCATCACCCTAAACATTAATGGCCTTAATTCACCCATCAAGAGACACAGGCTAACAGGGTGGATCAAAAAATTAGACCCCTCAATCTGCTGCCTTCAAGAAACCCACCTTACCACTAAAGACAGAAACCTCCTCAGGGTGAAAGGGTGGAAAACAATATTCCAAGCAAATGGGAATAAGAAACAAGCAGGTGTAGCTATATTATTATCAGATAGTGTTGACTTCAAACCAAAAACAATCAAAAAAGACAAAGAAGGCTACTTCCTACTTGTAAAGGGAACAATCCATCAAGAGGATATTACAATCATAAATCTGTATGCACCAAACACAGGGGCACCGCAGTTCATAAAACAAAACCTACTTGACAATAAAACAGAAATAACCACCAACACCATCATAGCTGGGGACTTTAACACACCATTATCAGTAATAGACAGATCATCCAAACAGAAGCTCAACAGGGAAGTAAGAGAGCTCAACAAACCATAGAGCACTTAGACCTAACAGACATCTACAGAACTTTCCACCCCAAATCCACAGACTACACATTCTTCTCAGCAGCCCATGGAACATTCTCTAAAATAGACCATATACTGAGTCACAAAGATAGCCTCCACATATTTAGGAAAATCGACATAATTCCCTGCATGATATCAGATCATAATGCTATATTCCTAGAAATCAACAACAAAAAAACCAACAAGAGCCCCAACGGCAACTGGAAACTGAATAGCACACTCTTAAACAATAAATGGATAGTGGATGAAATAAAAAATGAAATTGCAAAATTCCTGGAATTGAATGACAATGAGAACACATCATACCAAAACTTGTGGGACACAATGAAGGCAGTCCTCAGGGGAAAATTCATAGCACTCAATGCCTTCATAAAAAAGACAGAAAAATCCCAAATCAATAGCTTAACCATCCACCTAAAGGCATTGGAAAAACAAGAAAAATCCAACCCAAAGAGCTCCAGAAGGAAGGAAATAATTAAAATCAGAGCAGAAATTAATGAATTGGAAACCAAGGAAACAATTAAGGCAATTGACAAAACAAAGAGCTGGTTCTTTGAAAAAATAAACAAGATTGACAAACCTCTGGCCAATTTGATCAAGCAAAAAAAGGAGAGACTCCAAATTAACAAAATTCAAAATGAAAAAGGAGAGATTATAACAGACATCAGTGAAATCGGCAGAATCATCAGGACTTATTTCAAAAACCTCTACTACACAAAACTGGAAAAGGTGGAGGAGATGGATAAATTCCTGGATGCATATCATCTACCAAAGCTAAACTCAGAGGAGATCAACCACCTCAATGAACCCATCACGCTCATGGAGATTGAAAAAGTAATAAAAAACCTCCCAAAAAAGAAGATTCCAGGACCAGATGGATTCCCAGCCGAATTTTATCAAACCTTCATGGAAGAACTCAAACCAATCTTCCTAAAACTGTGCCACACAATTGAAGAACAGGGAAAACTACCCAACTCCTTCTATGAAGCTAGTATCACCCTAATCCCAAAACCAGGCAGAGACGCCACAAGAAAAGAAAACTATCGGCCTATTTCCCTAATGAACATAGACGCAAAGATCCTCAACAAAATTCTCGCAAACCGAATCCAACAACACATCAAAAGCATTATCCACCTTGACCAAGTGGGATTTATCCCAGGAACACAAGGGTGGTTCAACATACGAAAATCTGTCAATGTAATACACCACATAAACAATCTTAAAAAAAAAATCACATGATCATTTCAATAGATGCAGAAAAGGCCTTTGACAAGATACAACATCACTTCATGATCAAAACATAGGAGAGAATCGGCATGGCCGGTTCACATCTTAATATAATAAAGGCAATATACAAAGCTCCAAAGGCCCAAATAATTCTTAATGGAGAGAGACTGGAGGAATTCCCATTGAGATCAGGAACAAGACAGGGATGTCCTCTCTCACCTCTGCTTTTCAATATAGTTCTGGAAGTCCTAGCCCAAGCAATAAGGCAGGAGAAGGAAATAAAAGGGATACAAGTTGGAAAGGAAGAAGTTAAGTTAGCTCTATTCGCTGATGACATGATTGTATATGTAAGAGACCCGAGAGACTCCATCCCAAAACTCCTGAAGGTGATTAACTCCTATAGCAAAGTAGCAGGATACAAAATCAATGCACAAAAATCGGAAGCATTTCTGTATGCAAATGACAAAGACACAGAAAAAGAAATAAAGGACATAGTCCCATTTTCAATAGCAAAAAATAAAATAAAATACCTTGGAATAACGTTAACCAAGGAAGTAAAAGATCTATACAACGAAAATATAAAAACTCTCAAAAAAGAAATTGAGGAGGACTTGAAACGATGGAAAGACCTCCCATGCTCCTGGATAGGCAGAATTAACATTGTGAAGAAGACAATCCTACCAAAGGCAATATATAGATTTAACGCAATTCCAATTAAAACCCCTACAATGTTCTTCACAGACATAGAAAAAATGATCTCAAATTTCATATGGAAAGGCAGAAGGCCTTGCATATCCAAACATATCCTCAGCAAAAGAAATACCTCTGGTGGCATCACCATACCCGATATAAAGTTATACTACAAAGCCATAGTAAAAAAACAGCATGGTACTGGCATAAAAACAGGAGTATAGACCAATGGAATAGACTTGAGGACCCAGATTTTGGGCCAAGCAACTATAGCTACTTGATATTCGACAAAGGCCCAAACAATATAGACTGGAAAAAAGATAGCATCTTCAACAAATGGTGCTGGACAAACTGGATAACCACATGCAGGAAACTAAAACTTGATCCACACATTTCACCATGCACAACACTCAAATCCAAATGGATCAAAGACCTCAACATAAGACCAGAAACTCGAAAACTACTGGAAGAAAATTTAGGAAGTACTTTCCAAGATATAGGAATGGAAAAAGACTTCCTGAATAAAACCCAAGTGGCTCAAGTTCTTAAACAGTCACTCAACCATTGGGATCATATGAAGCTGAAGAGTTTCTTTACAGATAAGCATATAATAAACAAAGCCAATAGAATACCCACAGAGTGGGAGAAAATATTTGCAGGTTATCCAACTGATAGAGGCCTTATCTCTAGAATTTACAAAGAACTCAAAAGTCTAAACAATAAGAAGACAAATACCCCACTCACAAAATGGGGCACAGAGTTAAACAGGCAATTCACAGAGGAAGAGATACAAATGGCAAACACACACCTAAGAAAATGTTCATCATCCCTAATCATCAGAGAAATGCAAATTAAAACAACTATGAGATTCCACCTTACCCCAATAAGGATAGCCAACATCAAAAGGTCAAATGAAAATAAATGCTGGTGAGGATGTGGAGAAGCAGGGACACTCATTCACTGTTGGTGGGAATGCAGGATGGTACAACCACTTTGGAAAGCAATATGGAGACTCCTGAAAAAGCTGACTATAGAAATACCAACAGACCCAGTTATACCATTACTGGGCATGTACCCTAAAACCTTCAAACCAAAAGCCAGAGAGATTTGCTCAACCATGTTTGTAGCAGCTCAATTCGTAATAGCTAAAAGCTGGAATCAACCCAGATGTCCATCATTAGAAGAATGGATAACAAAGATGTGGTATATCTACACAATGGAATTCTATACAGCAGTAAGAAAAAACGACATAAAGAAATTTGAGGAAAAATGGTTGAACCTGGAACAGATCATTCTCCACGAACTTACCCAATCACAGAAAAAAAATCGACACATAGTCTCACTCATCTGCAACACCTAACCTGAATTTGCCAAGATGCCTTACATACCCAGCAAGTACCTCATGGACTAGACAATAAGATGGATGGGAGGGCGGGGAGGGAATCAAAGGGTGGAAAACAGTAATCCGGACCCAAACGGCAATGGTACCATAAAATTCTACTTCCTAAAAGACAGACCAAATGACTGAGCCTTCACTAGTCCCTTACAGGAAACACCTGAACCACAAGACACTGGAGAGGGTAGGATCAAGACTGACCTAAATCTCCTATATCTTCCTTCCCTCCCTCTCCCCCTCTCCCCTCTATCTCTCTCCTCTCAAACTCTTGTATATTAGTTATCTTTTTCCTCAATTTCTTAGTGGACACTGACCTGTAACCCCCACTTCCAGCTTGGGCCTACAATCCACAATGAGCTTTTGATCAGAGAAACCTACAAGGTTTCCCAAAACAATGACAGACTTCTGTCAGAGTAATTGATGACCCACCAAAGGCCAGTGGTAAGACCCTATTGCTGAAGTCTCCATACGCAGCTGACACGTAAAATGGAATGACATGGCTGGAAGCCAGGAGAGAGTCAGTCCCCAGACAGTCAGCGTATCTAGAGCCAGAAGGCGCTACATAGGCGACTGGGGGAAGTGACCAAGATCTGTCCAAGCAACACATTGTTTAACCTAAGTAGCAACAATTAACCGGATGTGATACCCACACAAGTGCAATAGTGGTACACAGCCATGGTGAGGAATCAATTGCTCTTGATTTGGCTAACTGATCCACTCAGTGGTACTAGACCCTTAGCTGGAGCTGGGAAACAAGTCAGAACCATACCCAAACACAAGCCCACTCTACAATATGAAGCTACCATCAATCACGGGGTATAAGAGGGCCTACACCTATCAAACTGTCTATCAAAAAAGTAAGTGTTATCTCAACTTTCTGGGTGCTAACTTACTCTCCGTTGGAGAATCTGCTTCTCTTTTCCAGATAGATGCAGATCCTAAGAAGAGAGCTGCCCCAACATACCTCAGAAGGGGCCCAACTGAAACTAAGGACAACTGGCGAAATAAGCAAGGGTGATGTTTTCCTGTGAACTGGATACCAGCACAAAGGGGAAGGAGATCAATGCAGAGAAAAATCAACTCCTACCAAATCAGAGAGCCAGAGCCTCAGAGGCCCCCAACACCTCAGCACTGAAGCAGACCAAAAATGAACCCAACATGGCTCAGGGAAATCTTGCGGAAGAGGGGGCGGAAAGAATGTCAGAGTTACATGTTGGGTCATGATTTTCAGAGACATTTATCATACTAATAACTGGGGGCTAACTCCACAATGCACGACCCATTTTCAATAACAAGGAGGGTCTAATGGGAGGGGGTAGATCACAGATGAGCCTAAATAATGGTACCAAACTGCCTGTATTTACTGAAACCAAACTAATAAATTAAATTAAAAAATAAAAATAAATAAAATAAAATAAAATTCATCTGTGTACTTCAGAATCCTAAATGACCATAAGTATAGTTGTACATAATGACGGATTAGACAAAACATATGAACATATCACAGTGTGACAAGTGACTAGCCAGTAGTAGACTTATGACAGACATGCAACACATATAATATTATTAAAGGGAGAGAGATATATTTCTTTAAAATTATAGTTAAGTTTGAATTGATGAGGGTCTAGGTTAATTTAATATTTTTTTTAAAGTTTATATGAGTATTGACTTATGAGTCAATGCCATTATATCAGCAATATAAACAATATATTTCTATCCTTAGCCATAAAGACTGTCACAAAGACAGTTACTAGCAGTGTCAATTTAAAGTTGACAAAGTTTTTTCCATCTAGTAAGGCATGGAGTTGATGAACAGATCTTACTAACTTTATTTGGTGCCACAAAGAACAATTTATGTGGCCAATATTTATGATTAGTAAATGTTTATAGATTAAGAGATGAAAAAGAGTCTTGTGTAATGAGGCTGAGGCTCAGACAGGATTGAGAGTTGGGGCTCAAGTGGATCTAACAGAACTAGTTTGTAAGCTTGAGTAAAGCCAAAGGAGAGGGTGGAGAAAGGGGAAGTTGTGCAGGTTTGGCTGAGGAAGCAAAGGAGTGGAAGATGGGTCAAAAGTAGAAGACACTTTTCAGGGAGTAAATGGGAAAGAGGGAGTTTGATGGGGAGAGGTTTGTCAGTTGGGTTTGTATCTGAGAGTGAGTCCTGGTATGGGTGTTTCAGAAAGGTTTTTGTGGCATGGGAGGATTTGTTGAATGGAGCGAGGGTTACAGAGGGAGGGATGGGAGCAGAGGGCAAAAGGGCCTGGATATAGGGAACCTCTGACCATTTCCCATTTTCCCAATTCATTGAAGAAAGTTACCAAGATGTTGAAATACAAATATTGAAATCAAAAGAACCAAATTCTGGCCAGTGGATGTCATTGATTTGAATGGATAGTCAGAGTAATTTAATGGGTAGGAGATCAGTTAGTCCAAAATCTTTTAAATTAGCTCTGAGACATGTCGATGAAGTGTCTTTTGTAATAGATAACTTTGAACCTATTTTGGAAAATAATGACTAAACAGAGTGGCCAATCCCATAACATCTCTGAGGCTTAGAGAGGGCTAAGAATTGACCCAAGAAGGAGGGAGCATCCCCACACTCATAATTCTAAGGATGTTCTATGGAACAATAATTGTGGGAGGCTCCTGGAGCCTCCAATTGGCCATGGACAGAGGAGAGAGTAAGAAACTCCTGGAGTTTCTAGGATATGAGACAGGACACTTCCACCACAGACCTGAAATTATTACCCTGTGCCGAAGGCCGGAATGTAGTAGATGGAAGTCAATCAAACAGTGAATGGCCTCTTGTCTGGAGTTCAAAAGTCTGAGGGAGAGGAGAAGGAGAGAAGGAAATGTGACTGAGCTCAGAAAGGGATTTTTGGATATTCACCAGAGTGTATGGCCAGCTAGTGAGAACAGCAAGCATCTATGCTCCAGAGGGAGTGAAACACTAACAGAGAATTAGAGAGAAAGAAGGGAAGAGAAGGAGGGGACATGTGGCCGGAAAGCCCCTAAGGACTCTGATCCAAGTCACAGCACCAGAAGTAAGGAAAGTGAAAGAGAAAAGCAAACCAGACTTGATCTCAACATACAGAGACTGTTTGTTAAGCACAGTGAGGGTCTACAACCTTCCTGTTGAATAGAGTCTGAAGCACTCAGCAGGGAAAGGGGCTCAGCTTATATGGGTGTTATTTGAGGAAACAACAGGAATCAGGCGCAGTCTGGTGGGAGTAGACAAGGAACTGAATAACAACAATGTCTGGTTTGTTGGATTTCTCATGATGAATCAGAGAAGCTGACTCAGTGGTTTTCTGCAGGGTGAAATGTCTGGAATTGTTTCAGCTCCTCAGAGCTTTCTGAGTTAAAGAAAGTTCATCAATCTTTCATGAAGAAAGTCTATCAACCCTTCAGCATGATGCCTCTGTCTTCACTGTGTGTTTGTGAATCCTTCCCAAGCCATCCATGGGCATTATTCCTATTGTGCCTCTCCAGGAGCATCTGTCCAGGCCCTGCTATATAGATGGCTCAGCGATTAAAGGTGCTTTCTTGTAAAGCCTTATGGTCCAGGTTCAGCTTCCCAATATCTACATAAATCCATGTGCACAAAGTAGCACATGTATGTGGAGTTCATTTACATTTCAAGAGGCCCTGGTATTTCTCACTTTCTCACATCTTCCTCTCTCTCTCCCTCTCTCTTCCCCCCTCTCTCTCCCTGCAAATAATGAAATAAACAAGATCTTAATAAAGGAAATCATTCACCTCTGTGTCAAAATAGGGAACAAATCTTGTCCTTGAACCCATTTGCTGGGTTTCCTTGCAATTAAAAATATGAGAGACAGGAGAGATGGCTCAGCACTTTCCTGAATAGCCTAATAACTCAGGTTCAACTTCCCAGTACCCACATAAAGCCAGATGCACAAATTGATACATAATTTTAGAGTTCATTTACAGTGGCTGGAGGCCCTGACTTGCCCATTTTGTTTTGTTCCTTTCTTTCTTCCTTCCTTCCTTCCTTTCTTTCTTTCTCTTTCTTTGTATATATCTCCCTATCATCCCTGCTCTCTATCAGTCTGTATCTGTATGATCTCTACTTGCAAATAAATATATAAAAATATTGAAAAATGGAGTTCAATTACAGTGGCTAGAGGCTCTGGTATACCCATTCTCTGTCTTTCTCTTGTTCTTTCTTTCTTCCTCTCTCTCAAATAAATATGTATTTTCAAAAGACTTTAAAATATATTTTTAAAAAGAATATGATCTCCAACTCATTCACAGCTGATTCAAAGACCAAAAGACTGACCCCCCCCCCAGTCTACAATTTAGTTTACTTGCTTAACACCTCTGAAATTCAACCACCTCATCTCTGAAAAGGAAATATCAATAGTAGATAAGTGGTGTTTCAAGCATATTAAAAGAGGTAATGACAAATTGCTGACCAACATGGTAAGACCCTATTGCTGAAGACTCAACATACTTGGACTGCAAGGTCACTGAGAAATCCTTCTAGAGCTGAAAACCTCCTCCATGTAGTTCAGCTGACATACAGCTAGAAAAATCTATGCTGCATGCAGTTCAATGGGAGAGAAAGAAATCACCAGTGGAGATACTCAACAGTGGACACTGCAAGCCTTAAATTTGGCCAGCCAGGCCAAATGAGCCAATGGGTACAAGAGTGGTATGTCTGTTGTGTGGGAAACCAGCTACTCTCTAATTGGAATGGAGGTACACTCCATGAGAGGTAATACATTCTGATACTAAAAACCTACAACAGGGATAGTCATCAGCCCTAGGGGTGTAATGTCTGCTGGTGTCTGGCTAAATGTATATACTTTGCTCACCAAACTGCCCAGTAAGCATTCTCTTAATGTTCATACCCACATATTAATGCTACTCTCACTTTTGGTTAGATAATCTTCTCTTTTCAGATGTTGGTGACCTTGAGATGACTCACAAGGCACCATTGTTCTGAGAAGAAGTAACAGAGGAGTGCTTAGCTCTGATACATCTCTATCACACCTTCCAAGGCTCAGGGTCCATTGTAGAAGAGGTGGCAGAAAGAATGTAAGAGCCAAAGGAAGGGTAGGAATGCTTACAGTTCACTCTTCCAGACACAAAATGGCTGGGATATCCAAGACGTCATAGTGCCTGACACTACCTACATAAGACCATCATAATAGGAGAAAATGATCATGACATCAAAATAAAAGAGAGACTGATTGAGAGGAGAAAATGTATGATGGAGAGTGGAGTTGCAAAGGGGAAAGTGGGGGTAGAGAGGGAATTACCATGGGTTCTTGTCTATAATTATGAAAATTGTCAATTAAAAAAGTTTAATAAAAAGAATAAGCACACAATAAATATTATCTGTGTCACTATCTTATTATTAAATAGCATTGTTCCATTAGGTCATAGACATATCTTCCAATTAAGTGCATCATGAAATAAATGTCTTGGGAAGTATGTGTCACCAATGAATGGATAAAAAATGCTTACCTTGAAATTGAATAATTGGGCAATCTAGAGACTAAAAGTCAAACCATCTTATAAGAGTGAAGGAGAGCTCCGAGATACCACCCCTGATATGCATGTCCTCCATGATCCCTTCCCCATGCATGTGGGCAGAACCTGTAAATAGGATATCAGTCATATGATTAGATTGGCAATCCATCAACTCTCAAGCAGCCAAAGGGGAGCTATGTTGGAGAGAATCAACCTAATCAAAGGCATCTCGTAGCAAAAGCTGAATGTCAGAAAGGCAAGTTCTTCCTGGCTTTAAAGAAGCAGACTCTATGAGTCTTAACACTACAAGAAAATGAATTCAGCCAATAGCCATTGCAAACTTAAAAGAGAGCTGCAAGTCTCAAATGAAACCCCACCCAAGCCCATCCCTTGGCTACAGCCTTGTGAGACTGAACAAAGGACCCTGTTTAATTTGGGCTGAGGCTTTGGTCCATACAAACAAGAATACAAGAAATTTAATTTAAGCCACCAAAAGATTGAGGCAGTTTATAAGCAATAATAGAAAACTAATATACCAAATGTTGGAAAATATGGAGAATTAAGAAACTTTATGCCCCAGTTTTGGAAGGATACTTGAATTCAATCTGGAAAACTGCCATGTGCACTGGATGCATGCTTTGGGGCTTTTCCCAGAGTGATTCCTACATGGGTGTACATGATAATAATGTTCCTAGTAATATGGCTTCAATAGACAGACAGTGAGGGCAACCTACATCAAATGCACATCATAAAAATAAAAAAAAATAGTGGCATATTCAGAAAGTAAATGAGCACACTGTGGTTATGAGAGACTGTGGGTTAATCTCAAAATAAAGAAACAGGATACAAAGAAGTGCATACTTTCCACTTCCATTTCCAAAGAGGCAAGATGAATCTATTTCTTCCTGGAAACTGCTTAGCGGTGTTAAAACTAGAGGCTTTTTAGAGGCAAGGAAATAATTTTCATAAATTTGTGGTATTAATGATCTCCCTCTTGAGGGAAGAAGGGGTTGTATTCAGGTAAGGGAAATGGGAAACCTCATATGTCACTTACAATAATGAACTTTCACACAAGTGTTTGCTATGTACATTGTAAAATTGCTCACATATGTTATATGCATGACTGTAGGGAGGCTCTGTCACACAATTCACAGAAGGAAACAAGACATCCAAAGGTCTAATCTTGGTTTGCCTGAGAAGTCTCCCTGAGAAAATCCTAGGCACATAGATGTGGAAACTTTCTTAATGAATGGGAGCCCTAAACGAGTCAGGCCACCCAGAAGCCTGCTGGAGCCTGAAGATGCTAGCTCAGGGTGTCCCTGACTGCTCCACATCCCTGGGAATCCATCAGCATCATGACGCCTATGCCTGCTGGCAACTGCAGGAGGAGGAGGCACTGTCAGTAGCAGTCACCAATGACAGACTAATAATAAGATTTATTCATTTGAGACTCACAGGACAGAATCCAGGGAGAGTGGAGAATGCTAATGCTACCTTCAAGAGCTCTCGGGGCTGGCTATTTATTTTCATTTTTATAAGATCAATTGTTTCATGTAAAAACTTTCATTAGATGGGAACCAGTGGAAAAATACCATGTTCTAAGCCTAAAGGTGGGGAAATGGGTAAACATTCATTCACCAGCCACACTTGAATGTCCTTTTCCAGTGGATGTCTACAGGGTCCAAAGAGAAGCAAGACCTGAAGTCATCCTGGAGCTTGGAGAATGGAATAACATCTACCACTTTTTATTCCCTGGGGCTCATTTTTTAAAAAAATATTTCATTTATTAATTTGTTTATGAGAGAAAGAAAAATAGAGAATGGGCACACCAGGGCCTCTAGCCACTGCAAATGAATTCCAGACACATGTGCCCCCTTGTGCATCTGGCTTACAAGGGTCCTGGTGAATCAAACCAGGGTCCTTAGGCTTTGCAAGCAAGCACCATAACTGCTAAGCCATTTTCCCAGCCCCTGAGGCTCACTTTTTGATCTAATCCTTACTAAAAGTTTGTTTCTCTCTTTTCATCTATCTCCGTTTGCTATTAGTATGTGAAAAAGTAAACACACTGAATGGCTCTACACAACGTAAATGTATTCTCACAAAGTCTCCAGTTCTCAGACCCTTCTGAAGCCCAACCATCAGTGATGCCTATGGTTCTTACCTGAAGCTAAGTACAATCTGGTTTTAACTCCTATGGTTATGGAGAATTCTGCTGTAGGACTGAGGTTCTGGTTTCCTTGCTAGGTATCATGTGAGAGCCACATGGTAATAGTAGTGATACACATTCTTTATTACATGACATTCTTCCACCTTCAAAACCAGCAGCAGATAAATTCTTGTGTGTTCCCAAAGAGATGAGAAATGTTTAGAAATACTCTAATAATAGGAAGTGTCTGTTGTTTGTTATTTGAGTTGGATATGATGGCCTTTCTTCATTCACTCATTCAAAAAACTAATTAAGTGCTATGGAGGTTACACAGATAAATGAAATAGAGACTTTTCTGTGGCATCTACAGTTTAAGAAGGGAGAAAAACTATGATAAGCACCCATCTCACAAATATTTATTCACAGTATACTATTTTACAGGCTCTTGATACTGACATACACAGGAAGAAATGCTCTGGGATAGAGAGATGTTTTGGCAGGTAAGGTAGTTGCATGTAAAGCCAACGGACCAGGGTTTGATTCCTTGTTCTTTTCTTCCCCCGCCCCCAACACATAAAAATATTTTTTAGAAAACAAGAAATGCTTGAGTGATAGCACAAAATAAGTACAAGACACACAGGAACTCAGGTTCAAGGGACAGCTTTTCCAGGCAGATAAGTAAAGTATCACATTTGCAGAAAAAGAAACCATAAGACTTAGAATTAAAGATAGGAACAAATGTCTTACCAGTTAAAATAAATTGATGTAAACTGAACCCCTGAGGTGCACTTGGGTAGGAAGATGAAGCCCACTTTAAAAATTAGAAGTGATAGGGAAGTGCATTATGAAAGATAAGAATATAACAAAAGTATGGGGAAGATTTTGAAGGATCTTGAGGGACAATGAGAAGTATTTTCCAGGATATGAAATGACCAAAGCTTCACTCTGGGGAGGTCAATTTAATAACACCATTCATTTATTCCTTCAATATTTATTGAAAATACAATAAGTAAACTCAAGTACTATTTATAGAATACAAGCTGAAATTCATGAATTTTTTATTCTAAGGAAGGAGACAACAATAAACCAGAAAATTAATAAATAAATAAGGTATCTCAGTTAGTAATAACCATTATACATAAGGAAATGAAGGAGCAGTAGGGATTGTGGAGAACCATTTTAACTTGGACAGTGAGCAAGTGATAGAAGAGTGAGTACTGCATTTAGGAGGCAACTGCTCATGCAGAGATATGGGGTAGTCTTCCAGTCAAGGGAAAAGGAAAGGATCCTGGCATGAGATCACATTGTAGCAAAGCAAGCAGTCAGTGTGGTACATGTACAGGTGAAGCAGCCTGGAGGGATGTTGCAGTCCGGTTTGCATTGCTGGTAGAAATCACCCAACCAAGAGCAGCTTCTGGGAAAAAGAGATTTATTTTGGCTTACAGGCTCGAGGGGAAGCTTCATGATGGCAGGGGAAAATGATGGCATGAGCAGAGGGTGGACATTACCCCCTGGCCAACATAAGGTGGACCACAGCAACAGGAGGGTATGCCAAACTCTGGCAAGGGGAAACTGGCTTTAATACCCATAAGCCAGCCCCCAACAATACTCTCCCTCCAGGAGGCATTAATTCCCAAATCTCCATCAGCTGGGACCCTAGCATTCAGAACACCTAAGTTTATGGGGGGACACCTGAATCAAACCACCACAAGGGATTCCAGGGAAGTCATCAGGAACAAATGGCAGAGGACTTAGAAAGTGTTGTAGTCAGTTTCATGTATCTGGGATGAACATCCAAACAGACACAATTTAGGGGAGGAAAGGATTTATTTGAAGCTTACAGATACAGGGGACATTCTACCAGTGGCAGAAGCTACTTCCACACATCTAAGCAGAGAGAAACAACCAAACAGCCCATGAAAACCAAAAGCAGCAAGCATTCAGGACACCTGTGTTATGGGGGACACCTGAATCAAACCATCACATTCCTCAGTGGCCCCCATAAACTGATAACCATATATTATGTAAAATGTAATGCATTTTTCTGACTTTAAAAGTCCCCATAGTTTTTATTAATCCCAATGATGTTCAAACAGCATCATAGTCCAAAGTCTTTTAAATGAGCCATAATACCAAAAATAACCCAAAAAGCCATATGGCACAGAATAAACACACTGCAAAAGATGGCATTGGGCATTGCAAATAAATATTCACCCAATACAGATTTTAAAAGGGCAAGCATCAAACTCTAGTCAAGTCCAACAACTCTAGTCAGTGACAAATCTCCAGTCCAATAATTCTAATGAGCAACAAGTCTCTGGAGTTCCAATTCTGCACCTCCAGCTAGGCTACTAACACTCTTGGAAAACTTCATCAGTGCTGGCAGCTCTCCATAGTAGCCATCTTGTGGTCCTGGCATCTCCACTGGGTCTCCACTGCAACCCATGGTCCATCCTCATGGCTCCATCAGTTCGCCATGCAGGTACTCCTTAGCAGACCTGCTTCACACTGCCCATGGCCATTTCCAAAACAGAAGACCCTCTCTTTCCTGCATTTCTTGTACTCCATAATACCAGGTAGCATGCCAATTTGTTAATTGATGGGTGGGGGAATAAAGCAGACTTTGAAGAACAGGACACTGTGAGCATTCATATCCCTTCAAAAGAGTCTGCCTTCTTTCTGTTGCCCCAATGCAGGTCAGCTGGCACAATCTCAAAAGTTGTAAACTCTCCATTGCAACTGAACAAGCAGCAGTTTGGGTGCAAAGATTTCATTTTTTTTCTGTGCCATATTCCTCTGCTCACACCAGTCCATTTCTATGCAATGCAACCATGCACAAGTTCTCAGGAAACAAGCATAACATCAAGTCTCTCACATAAACTGCTTCAAGTCCAGTCCAGACAAAGATCTTTTTCACTCTCATAAGCCAAACCTCACAGTCAATTTTTACTGCATTCAGGTCTTTCAACTCTGACCAGAATAGTCCATCAAGCTGTACTTAACATTATGCAAGGCATTTCTTAGGCCATAGTTTCAAATCCTTTCATATTCCTCTCAAAAATAAGCTCCAAAGAGCCAAAAGCCACACACTCAGGTGTCTAGCAGCCATGATCCTACTTATTGGTAGAAACTTTACTGTTACTTTAACTGTTTCACTCAGTTTCATATTGCTGGCAGAAATAAGCCAATCAAGAGCAGCTTGTGGAGGAAAAAAAAGTTTATTTTGGCTTACAAATGCAAGACGAAGCTCCATGATGGCAGAGGGTGGACATCACCTCCTGGCCAATATCAAGTGGACAACAGCAACAGAAGAGTGTGCTAAACACTGGCAAGGGGAAACTGGCTATAATACCCATAAGTCCACCCCCAATAATGCACTGCCTCCAGGATGCATTAGTTTCCAAGTCTCCATCAGCTAGGAACCTAGAATTCCAAATACCTGAATCAAACCACTGCAAACCTATAGCAGAGGGAACATAGATGAAAAACATGGGGGCCTGGGCCAAAAATGTCAGCAAGAACAGAGGTATGGAGATGAAGCATTAAGTGATGAACAGTCAAGGCCAAGTGAAGTGTTGAATGTGACATAAAACAAAGAAGCAGAATTGACTCCAGTTGTTCTAACCAGGATCCTCATAAGAGTGGTACTCACTAACAATGACAGGAAACTCAGAAGAGCTAAGAAGTCACTGTGTGTTGTGCCCTTCTCAGATTGACTCGGCTTGAGTGGCTGCCTTACCCAGAAGACACAAAGATGTTGTATGCTCCTGATCCTTTGTTACCCAATCCCCATTGCCCCATCTAATGGTTATCTAAAATAGGAGCTGAGACTTTTAGCTTTGTCATGGGCAACTCTTAGTGCTCTTCATTTCATACATCCTCAGGGCCAGGCTGAAGTTAGACTTGGATCTCTTTTAACAATTTTATTTTTTAACTTTTGTGCACTTTCATGTATGTATATTATGTGTTTTGATCATATACTCAATTCCCATGATTCATTGTGTTCCCCTACCACCACTGCACACCCCTTTCCTCTTCCTAGTACCCCCTCTCTTTCATGTTTTCTTGTGTTACCCAATAAATTTAATTAGGGTTTCTTATAAGGACATGGTTGAAGGATTATTTACAGGAGCATAGGCTATTTACCAGTGTGTATACCATTGAAGGGAATGTCCATCCTCCTTCCCCAGTAGTCATTAACTGCCAATAGCTTTTCAGGACAGGATAAGACCTCATGGGCCCATGCCCTGTGCATGAAAGTGTTATTGATAAGCACAATGATATGCATATCTTACTCAGATAGTTACAACTTCTGTGAGTTCATACATAAGTACAAAGGCCATGTCATGTCCAGGAGACAGTATTCCACAACACTTTTTCCCTCTCTTTGGCTCTTGCATTCTTTTCACCTCCTCTTCTGTCATTATTCTTGAGCCTTAGAAGAGATAATATACATGTCCAATTTAGAGCTGATCACTTGACAGTCACTTATTCTCTGCATTTTGACCAATTATGAGTCTGTGCTGTAGCCCTCCTAAAAAGCTTCTCTCACCAAAGCTGAGACCAGCAGCGATATAGAGGCATAAACCAAAATGCTTAGAAGATAGTTTGAAGGGCAAAACATGTCCATTTAGCGAAACACTTGGTCCTATGACTGAGGGCCATAGGCTTTTCAGCAGGTTGAAAGTACCAGTCATGAATGCCATTCTATAAATAAGGTCACAAATCAAATCAGAAAGCAGTTGGGTACCCCTATTGAAGTCATCCTATTATTACATTAGTTGGCACATTGCCTAGCAGATAAGCAGTTTAGCACAGAGAGTCCAAAGCTGAATAAGACTATTGATTACTTTTTTCCCTCAGCAGTCTGCATAGTGCCTTCCAGCACTACAAAATCTAGCCAACAGGGAGAAAGCTTCCTGCTAAGTTCCAGCTAGATTTCTCTATGTCTTGTAAGCACAGCATGTGGTTAGACTCAGCTTTTACCTGGCAGGTAGACTTTTAGTTCTTCCTTCATCTTATCTCACTTCTTTCACTCCCGTATAGGTTCTCTAACTCCAATGAATAGATTGCATGAAAATCTTCAGCCCAGGCTCTCTGAACAAGGAGGCCTAAAGCATGGTTTTACTGATAACAATAATTGCTAATATTGAGAATTCAGTGTAAATCAGACACCAATAGACATGGTCTTTATTTATATTATCTCTTCTATCATTCACAAGAAATGTATAGAATAAGAACATTGTAAGTGCTGCTTGTATTGGTTTCCAGTGAGTGCTGTAACAAATTACTACAGTCAATATATCTTTAAAGAACTGAAATGTATTCTCTATCAGCTGGAGACAAGGTATCCTAAATCAGAATGCTGGCAGGGTCACCCTTTCTCTGGAGGCTTCTTGCAGAGTTCGTTCTTTGCTCTTTCAATCTGGTGGCTGTTGGCATTCCTTGACTTGAAGGTACATTATTCCAGCCTCTGCCTCTAAAGTTGCTTTGATTCCCTTGCTCCTATATGCTAGTAATACAAGGCTATATATATTTGCATGAAGACTCACCTAGACAATAATTAGAGTGAACATCTTCTCCAGATTCTTAGCTTAATTACAACTTTGTTATAAGTATATAAACTGATCCAGGTTTGGGAGATTAGAGGATTCAGCCTGTTAGAGACTATCATTACACCAGCCTACAGATAGGAGAGAAGAGAAAGCAAAAACCAAAATTATGGTAAATAAAAATCACAAAACAGGGCTGGAAAGATGGCTTATCAATTAAAGGCATTTGCTTGCAAAGCCTGACATCCCAGGTTTGATAGCTCATAAAGCCACATGCCAAAAGTGGCATATGCATTTGGAATTCGTTTGCAGCGGCAGGAGGCCCTGGTGCACCCATACTCACTCTCTTTCTAATTGCCATTTCTTGTCTTCCGCTCCCTTAAATAAATAAAACTTTTTAAAAAAATCATAAAAATGGAGACATACATCAGTAAAAACAATAAATTTAAATGGGAAAGGCATCTTGATAATAAAATAAAGTATCAATGACATTTAGCTCAGTGTGGTTTACAGAAAATTTTAAGGCTTAAAAATATTAAAAAAAAAAAAAAGGATTGAAAGGGACATACCAGGTAAACACCATTTAGAGCCATTGTAGACAAAATTGACCTTCAGGAAAGCAGTTATCAGGGGTTAGTTTTGAGTATTAGTCAGAACAGTTTAGGTTAGACTACAGTAACAAACAACCAAAAGGATCCCAAATACTGGTGTATTTCTCACTTCATGACTGCATTTCATCCTTCATGTCTGCAAGAAACTCTGTTTGACATTATTGTCACTTGCTGGGCACAAGGTGATGAACTATTCTCCATCTAGCATTGCTGGTCCAGTGACAGAAGGAAAAAAAACATTACAATCTGTGTGCCAGCTTTTAAACCTTGTTTAAAAGTGACACTTCTCAATTTCACTCAGACTTCATTGTCCTATTAAATTACATGATTAACACTTAAGTCCAGGGGAAAGGAAATACAATATTCCCTTTAGCAAAGAGAACTGAATATTCCAGCAGTGAAAATATACCATAATGGACTCTTACATGATTCATGATCAACAAAAACATTCATCATCAAGGTATAGTAAGTCTGCTATTTTATGCAAATATTGTTTAGTCTCTTTAGCAGGAAAAGTTGCACTTGGAAAATGACAATTTTCCAATCATACTTGAATTTTTTATAATGTTTCTAACTAAAATGATAAAATACATGTAATTAATAAAGATAATGGATCCATATATCCATACAGTGGAATAATATGCAGCCTTTTAAAATGAAGGAAATAAGACTAGATATAATGGTCAGCACCTGTAAATCTCAGCACTTAATAAGTGGAAGCCAGCTTGGGCTACATAGAAAGAACCTACCTCAGTATAAGAGAAGGTAATGGCACAGTGAATATAATAGAAGTATATTTTAGACATGTTTGATATTGTCAAAAGTAATATAAAAATTCTAAAAATAACAAAAAGGGGTAAAATAGTCATCTTAGAAAAAATATGGATGGAATTGGAGAAAACTATATTTGTAAATTAAACCAATTATAGAGCCTTGTTTATATATGGAATCTAATAAAAATTGAACAAACAAAAGCAAAGAGAAGAGTGGTGGTTCCACAGGCAGGAGGGAAGGAAATTGGTTCTTATTGAGAGAACATAAAGTTTGTATTACTCAAACTGAATACCATTGTGAAAGAAAAGTAATTATAGAAATTTAGGAATGTGTTACATGCATAAAATCTATGACTAACCATATAGTATTGAGCACTTTCAATTGTGTTAAGAAGTAAAGCTGAAGCTGGGCATGATGGTGCACTCCTTTAATCCCAGCACTCTAGAAGCAGAAGTAGGAGGACTGTTGAGAGTTCAAGAACACTCTGAGACTACATAGTGAATTCCAGGTCAGCCTGAGCTAGAATGAGACCCTACCTCAGAAAACCAAAAAAGAAAGAAAGAAAAAGACAAAAAAAGAAGTATAGTTAATATTATATACTTAGCATAAACATACATGCACATAAACACACAGGGACACAAAAAAGCCTCTGACTGACACAATATTACATTGATTGAAGGAATGATGCTATGGATGTATGCATATGCTCAAATCCATTACATTTGGTACATCAAACATGTGCAAAAGTTTTTGTATATTGGAAATACCTGAATAAAACTATTTTTGACAAAAAAGACATTAAGGGCCAAAAAAAAAAAAAAAAACAAGATAAGCAAGCTTTTCACCAGACATGAACATAGAAGACTATATCCAAATACAATGAACTTTCACAAAACACTCATGCTCTCAGGTAGCCCACAAGTCCCCCAATCACCTCAAGCAGCCACCCTACCCATACTCCCAGCTTCAGGTTCCTCCTGCACTAACTGCAGGCAAGAAGACCCAGGCTGCACACCTCCACACTCCCAAATGCTGTTCCACTTGCTGCAGTCCCCCACCTACATGCATGGACCCAGGCCTGCAGGCTAGCATTCCCCCAGTGGACCTCCAGGCACAAATGCAGTCCCACTTACCACAGCTTCACCCCGTGCATGGACACAGGCCAATAGGCCTGCATTCCCCCAGAGGTCCTTCTCACAGGAACACTATCCCACTTGCTACCACCACCCCCCACCCCAGTACACTGACCCAGGCCAACAAGCTAGTGTTCCCTCAAGGGACACCAGAAAGAACAAGGAAGGATTCCGAAGACAGTTCAATGATCTAAAGGAGAACAAAAAGAAAGAGGACCTCAATAATAAGCTGGCTAAGCTCAATGAAGACATAAAGAAGTGTAAGAATGAATTCCAAGAAGCGTTAAGAAAATCAGAAAATGATGTAAAAAGGGAACTCAACAGAGGAATGGAAACTATACATAAAAAAGTAGTAGAAAATACAAACCAAATTGAACCAGCCCAAAACTCTATTGGAGCTCTCAAGAATAGAGTCAAACACGTGGAGAATAGAAAATCAGAACTGAAAGACAAAACAGAAGAAACAGTTCATGAGTCCCAAAATTTCAATAAATTCAACAATTTTGTGAACAGAACATTAGGGAACTGTGGGATACTGTTAAACATCCCAACATTTGGATCATGAGAATACCAGAAGGGGAAGAAATTAAGGCCAAAGGTGTGAATAACTTATTCAAAAAATTATGAAGAAAAATTTCCCACTCCCTCAAAAGAAATTCCCACCAAGATGCAAGATGCTAAGAGAACTCCAAACACACTGGACCAAAGGAGAAATTTTCCAAGACACATTATCATTAAGACGCTGAACATCAATACCAAAGAGAAAGTCCTAAAAGCAGCTAAGGAGAAACAACATATTACATATAAGAGAAACCCATCATAATTACTTTAGACTTCCCAAAGGAAACCCTAAAACCAGAAGGGCCTGGCATGGAACACTACAAAGTCTAAGAACCTATGGCTTCCAACCCAAACTACTCTACTCAGCAAAAGTATCCCTCATAATAAATGTTGAAAGAAAAATTTTCCACAATAAAACTCAGATTTACAACTATATGAACACAAAGCCAAAACTGTAGAGAAAACTTCAGGGAATTCTACATGCCTAAAAATCAACTAATCAACCTCAAATCGCTACAAGAAGCAGAGCACAATAACCAAACTCAGAGAAGGCACAAAAAATTACAAAGTCCAAGAAAACACCAAACCACATAAACTACCATGATATGGCAGGGTTTTAAACAAACCTCACAGTCATCACCCTAAATATGAATGGCCTTAATTCAACAATTAAGAAATATAACCTAACAGGGTGGATCAGAAAATTAGACCCCTCAATCTGTTATCTTCAAGAAATACACCCCACCACTAAAGAAAGACAACTTCTCAGGGTGAAAGGGTGTAAAATGATATTCCAAGTAAACAGAAATAAGAAGCGAGCAGTGAAGCTATACTAATATTGGATAAATGCACTTCAAACCAAAAGTAATCAAAAAAGACAACAAACAAGAGGATATCACAATCACTAATCTTTATGCACCAAACACAGATGTACCACAAGTCATAAACCAAAATCTACTTGACAACAAAACAGAAATAACCACCAATACCACCATAGTTGGGGACTTCAATACTCCACTGTCAGCAATAGATAGATCATACAAACAAAAAATTAACAGGGAAGTTAGAGAGCTCAACAAAACCATAGATCAATTAGACCTAACAGAAATCTACAGAACATTCTACCCAAAATCCACAGATTACACATTCTATCCAGCAGCCCATGGAACCTTCTCTAAAATATCAAATACTAGGTCATAAAGCCTGCCCCCATACATTTAGGAAGATCAACAAAATTTCCTATATAATAACAGATCACAATGCTGTAATGCTAGAAATTAATAATAAAAGATGTGCCAGGAATCCCATAAACTCCTGGAAACTGAACAACACACTCTTAAACAATAAATGGGTAGTGGTTGAAATAAAAAATGAAATGAAATTGTGAACTTTCTGAAAATGAATGACAATGAGAACACATCATACCAAAACTTATGGGACACAAAGAAGGCAGTCCTCAGGGGAAAATTCATAGCATAAATGCCTTCATAACAAAGACAGAGATATCCCAAATCAATAACCCAAACATCCACCTAAAGTCACTGGAAAAACAAGAAGAATCCAACACACACACACACACACACACACACAAAAAAAAAAAAAAAAAAACTCCAAATGGAAATAAGACTAACTAAGATCAGAGCTGAAATTAATGAATTGGATAGTAAGAAAATAATTAATAAAATTGATAAAATAAATAGCTTGGTTCTTTGAAAAAAACAAACAAGATTGGTAAACCTGTGGCAAATTTGATCAAGCAAAAAGAGAGAGAGAGAGATGCTTCAAACTAACAAAATTAGAACTGAAAAATGAGAGATCACAACAGACATAAGTGAAATTGGAAGAATCCTCTGGGCTTATTTCAAAAACCTCTACTCCACAAAACTGGGTAGTGTGGATAAAATGAATGAATTCCTGGACACATACCACCTACCAAAGCTAAACTCAGAGCAGATTAATCATCTAAACAAACCTATCACATATATAAGGATTAAAAAGGTAATCAAAATCCTCCCCCAAAAGAAGATTCCAGGACCAGATGGCTTCTCAGCTGAATTCTATCAAACCTACATGGAAGAAATCAACCAGTCTTTCTCAAATTGTACCACACAATTGGAGAAAAGGGAAAGCTCCCCAATTCCTTCTATGAGCTATCACCCTAATAACAAAACCAGGCAGAGATGCCCCAAGAAAATAAAACTATAGGCCTGTGTTCCTGATGAACTTATATGCAAAAATACTGAACAAAATCTGTGCAAACTGAATTCAATAACACATCAAAACCATTAAGCACCTAGATCAAGTAGGCTTATCCCAGGAATGAAGGGGTGGTTCAACATATGGAAATCTGTCAATGTAATACACCACATAACTAAGCTTAAACACAAAAATGACACAATCATTTTGATAGATGCAGAAAAAGCCTTTGACCAAATATAACATTACTTCATGATCAAAACTTTGGAAGGAGGCCAGGCATGGTGGCACACGCCTTTAATCCCAGCACTAGGGTGTTGGACCTTGAGAGGCCCAGACTGAGGCCTAGTGGAACTTCCCGAGCCTAGCTAAAGTTTGGCGAACTGCCTCTGGCGAGCTATGACTCAGCAGGGGCCCAAATGGACTCTGGCCTGCTTCTTCCGCACAGGAAGTTAGAGTTAGAACAATTATCTCAGAGGTCGTGGCATACTATTGGCCCTTATATCTCATGCCATCCTAAAATCCCCGCCTTCATTCTCAACGTTATACAAACACCTGCAGGTAACAATAAAGTGAGTCCCTGCTTTGATGAGACTCCCAGCTCAGTGCTTATGTTCCTGGCCATCAAAACCCACCCTCTTTCTCAACCCCTTGGGAGTAACCAGTGGGCCTGGTACTCCCCCAGCACATCATCTGGTGCCCAACATGGGGCTACAGGAACCTGGCAGACTGGTGCCCTGTGTGAAGCATTCTTGTTGAGGAGGCCAATTGGTGTGCATGTGCAGGTGAGTGTACCCTCATAAGTTAAGAGGCAGTCTTCATATATAATGTGCTAAACTTTGCTTGTCAACATCTCTTTGTTCTCTATCTCTTTCACTTTCGGTTCACCAGCAAGCTGCATCTGTGGCTTTTGTACAGCATGTTTACCTATTTTTTGGATTCTTGTGTTTGTGTTGTACTCATGTGTCTGTGGGTTGCTATAGCCCTAATTTTATGGATATTTCTCTCTCTACTTTATAATATGGGACAGCCTACCTCTAAATCCAATCCTGCCATAGAATCTCTCAGGGCACTCCTAAAGAGTAGAGGGCTTAATTTAACTGATAATCAGGCTCAACAAACCTGGGATTGCCTTCTAAGCTGGTACCATGCTGCTGGAAGGAAATCTCTTTGATTGGGACACTTGGAATAGGGTAGAGGCCCTTGTTTGTTGGGCACATGTGGAGAATGGTCATATATCCCCCTTAGGGGTCCTCCCTATGATCTCAGCCCTCAAGGGCTGCTTCCCTCCAAGGCCAACCAAACATAAACAAAAGACAGAGGGAAAAGATAGGATACAGCCTGATCCAGCTACTCCTCCTGGAGATACAGCTTTAAAAACGCCAGAAAAGGGTACATCTTTATATCCCTCACTCGATCCCTTTGAGAGTGCCCCCTGGCCTTCCTGAGGACCTCCTCTACCTCCTCCATTGACTAACCCTTTCTGGACCCCCTCAGTCCCTCCTTCATATTCAGCCACCAAGCCACTAGAAAATAAAGCTATTTTTTAAATTTCCCATCAATCTAAATCCTGGGGGCAATTTCCCTGCTGCCTGGTATCAGTGGGAAGCTCAGGACTTTAAGGAGCTTTAAAAGGTGGTCTTGGAGAATGGACTTAACTCTCCTTGGGCTGAGTCCCTGTTAGAGTGACTTGCCGATCAACCTTATACAACACAAGATTGGAAAAATCTAGTCAGGGCTGTCTTGTTGGGTCCCCTATACATTAATTGGTGTGCCTTTTTTGAAGATGAGTGCCATACACAGGCAGAACAAAACTAAAGTCAACAGCCCCCTGTGCTGATAACTTCTGGGATGCTCTCTGGTACCTCTGATCAATATGCTACAGGCACTCACAGGCTGCTATACCTGATCCTGTATAGGGACCAAGTCAGGGCACTGGGCTTGGCAGCCTGAAAAAGCCTTGATGAAGGACCTTCTTACCCCCCCCCCTTTGTGGGTATTGCTCACAAACCATCCAAGGACTTGGCTACATTTATAGATAGGGTGGAAAAAGTCTCCAAAGAAAATTTCCCCCAGGTGCATTACGGGATCAGTTTACTAAAACGTTGGTCTGGGAAGGGATGATGACCAATCACCACCTCTCCTGTGTGGGTCTCAAGGACAACTCCATGAGTAGTTGGATTGTAGCCACCAAGGACATTGGCACTATCTCCCATCTGTCTAGGGCCATGGCTGCTGCCCTTCAGGAAAATAAACAGAGAGATTTGGCCACTACAATCTGTGCATTACAGTTAAACCCTAAAAAAAATCAACATTTTTTGGGTGTGGGGATGAGGGCCACTTTAAAAAGGAGTGACCCAACAAGAAATAGCCTCCCCTGCCCTCTGGGGGGACAACCAATGCCCCTCGCACCTGCTGCCCTAAATGTAAAAGGGGGTTTCATTGGGCTAGGGGGTGTCAGTCGAAGTTTGATATACAGGAAAAGTCTTTAAACTCCTCCCAGGGCTCCCCCCCAGCACCGTTAAATAAGGGGAAAGAGACCATCAAAGCCCATTGGACTCTCTGGTCCCTGACCTTAGACCCAAAATTATTTTAAATATTGGCAATAAAAGATTCAAACTTTTCATTGACACTGGAGCAGACCAAATGGTCCTAAGAAAGGAGGAAGTGGCCCCCTTCTGGCAGCTTGTGCCCAGCCCTCTCCTACTGGGAGTTGGCGGGCAATCCACCTCCTGGGAGACTGCCACATGGCTTCCTTGGACTGACCCAGGTGGGGACAGGGGAGAAGTCCACCTTCTCGTGGTGACTAGGCTCACAGCTAACTTACTGGGGCAAGACATCCTTGGAGATGCCAAGGCTTTCATCACTACTGACCATAAGGCCTTTTATATGCTTTGTTAGATATAAAAGAGTATCAACAACAGTTTGAGGAAGGGAGGGAATGTCATCCCAATTATAGAGATGACCCTTACATTGAGCAACTCAGACAAAAGTAATCCAATGAACACCCCCAATTCTAAGGACCACTGCCCAGCCCCCCCCCCCCGTTTAAAATCCAGTGGAGACTGGGTGATCCTATATGGGTTGAGAAGTTACCTCTCCCTTCTAAGTTATACCAACTCTACATACTTATTGATCAACAGTTGGAGGATAGACATATCTGTCCCTCCACTAGTCCCTGGAACTTTCCTGTCTTTGTCATAAAAAATTGGTCCTGGAGATTTTTACATGATTTAAGGAAGATCAATGAACGCATGATCCCCTTCAGAACCCCCCAGAGGGGACTCCCATGGATCCCAGCTATTCCCAATATATACCATATCACTATCATTGACATTAAAGATTGCTTCTTCTCTATCCCTCTCCATCCAGGAGACATGGAAAAATTTGCATTCTCTGTACCCACTGCTAATTTTTGTGGCCCAGATAGGAGATTTGAGTGGACTGTCTTACCTCAGATCATGGCTAATAGCCCACCCCTTTGTCAATATTACCTGTCATCCATTTTCTCTTCTCTTATCAATCTCCCCAATAACCTGTTTTATATTTACATGGATGATATTATTCTTGGGTGCCTAGATTCCTCCACACTCCAGGACCTTATCCACCAATGTCTAAGTATCCTTCATACTCACAGCTTTAAAGTAGTTCCTGAGAAAGTTCAAACTGTGCCTCCCTTTAAGATCTTGGGCTCGATCCTTACCTTAGATACAGTTTCACCTGTTAAACCACAACTTTATATTCAGGATTCTTATACCTTGCCTCAACTCCAGAAGCTCTTGGGAGAAATTAATTGCATGAGGCCCTGGATACCTATAACCACTGAGGAATTATCACCCTTGTTTGACCTACTAAGGGGCCTTGATCTTTCGTCCCAAGTAACCCTAGCACCTGGGCAGAAACAAGTCCTGCATAGAGTCCAGGAGGCCATAAATAGCTCTAATCTCAAACTATTCGACCCTGGTCTCCCTCTTTCCCTCTACCTTTTCCCTGGGGAGACCCTGACCACTGCCCTGTTGGCACAAAAGGGCAAGCCTATTCAGTGGATTCACCTCTTGATCGGTGGGACCCCTAGGGTCTATTCTTTAAGTAACCAAGTAGCTGATTGCATCATTAAAGGAAGGGAAACTGCCATTAGACTCTTTGGTATTGAGCCTCACTCCATTATTACCCTGTATGAGATAACTGATTTCACTTGGATCCAAAGAAATAATGCAAGGGTCGCTATGGCACTTGAAGGGTTCCTGCGTACCATCAACTGACATTATGGCCCTCATAAGTGGATGAGCTCTTTTTGCATGTTGGAATGAAGAACCCCCCCCCCCCATGCTTTTCCTACCTCAACCCAACCCTGACTTCCTCATTACCTTTACAAATGGGGGACACCTGGAGGCTTCCCTGGTTGTATATCCCCTCTTTAAATTTATGGGTCAAATTTAAGTCCATCAAGTCTATCTCTCAGGAAATAGAGGGATCAGCACTGTACAAAGAGATTTTTGCAGTTGTTTTAGCTCTACATACTATTCAGGAGTCGTTCAACTTATTTTCTGACAGCCTCTATGTGGTAAACTTATTGCCCAATCTTATTGAAGCTCACATTAGACTTGATTCCAACCCTACATCCACCTTAATGATCCAGGCTCAACAAAGAGTCCACCCTATCTTCATACAACACCTTCTAGGCCAACAAAATTTACCAGGTTTCCTGTCTGAAGGAAACAGCTTGGCCAACCAACTGGCCTCTGCAGCTCACTGTCACACTGTCTCAGAGGCTATCCAATTTCATTCGTTAACCCACACCAACTGGAGAGGCCTTAAACAAAGATTCCCCCAAATGCCAAATAAAAATCTTAAAAAGATTATTAGAACATGCAAATCTTGCCAACCCTTCCTCCAGGTTTCCCCCCTCCAAACTTCTGGGAGTAACCCTCAGGACCTTCACCCCAACCATCTTTGGCAAATAGATGTTACTCATTATTCCCCCTTTGGAAAACTTAAATATATCTTTTTATCACTTGATACTTTCTCCTATGCCTGTTGGGCATCAGCACATGCTGGAGAGAAATCTAAACATACCATTAGTCATATGCTTTAATGTTTTGGCAGTCTCAGGCTGCCCGATCAAGTAAAAACAGATAATGGCCCCTGCTTTGTAAGTCAAAACTTTACAAGTTTCCTCCAGACGTGACAAATTACACATGCCACAGGCATTCCATATAACCCTCGAGGCCAAAGATATAACCAAACAAATAACAATTACAAAAACAAAAGGAGGAATCACTACCCCCCCATGATCAGCTAAAGAAAGCATTATTTATCTTAAATATTTTAAATTTTTATAGAAACGAAAAAAAAGTCTCCATTTCAAAAACATTGGTCATTCTCTGTCACCTATAGATTGATCAAGGTCAAATGAAGAGACCCATTGACTGGGGCCTGGAGAGGACCAGGCCCACTCCTCATAGCAGGGAGAGGGCTTGGATGTGTCTTCCCTCAAGATGAAAAAAAAAAAAAAACCCATTTGTATACCAGGGAGGGACCTAAAATATTTACTCCAACAAGGGGACACTGATAATCACCCCTCCAGGCAGTGTCCCACCCCTAAAGACTGTTCCTAAAATGATCTTCACCCTGCTAAACCAAACAATCCCCTCCCTTGTGGAGGATTGCTGGCTTTGCTCCAATATGGGCCTCCTGAGATGCTTGCAGTAATCACCAATAATACAAATACAGTTGCCCATACGGCCCCACTCATTGGGTTGGAAATAATCACAGGCTTGGCCACCGGGACAGCCAGGATGGGTATGGCAGTCCATCTCTACAGAAAGCTCTCTCTCCAGTTGATCAGTGACATAAAAGCCATGTCCAACACTATCCTTGATCTCCAACAACAGCGAGATTCCCTGGCTGAGGTAGTCCTACAAAACAGGAGGGGAATAGACCTATTAACAGCCAAAAAGGGAGGCATATGCTTGTTTTTACAGGAAAAATGCTGTTTCTATGCCAATAGATTGGGAATTGTTCAGGACAAGATCAAAAGGCTTCAAGAGGACCTGGAGAGGAGACAGCAGGACCTTCAAGACAACCCACTGTGGATGGGCTTACATGGCTTCTTACCCTACCTTCTCCCCCTACTTGGGCCCCTCCTTCTCCTTATCCTCAGTGTTGGGCCTTGTGTAATTAACAAAATTACACAATTCATTCACCAGTGGCTAGTGGCAATAAAAACCCACCAGGTTGAGATACATTACCACAGGCTGGCAACTCAGGAATTACGTTCCTCAGATGACCCACTGCCACCTCCTGTTTCCTCCATGTGACCAATGACGGGTAAGATCTCAGACTGACTGAGACAACCTAAGACAGTCCATGGAGTGGGTTCTCAGCAAGCTACACACATGGTACCCAGTGATGGGTAAGATCCCCAGAGGGGGACAACCTAAAACAGGAGCCATGGTGACTGATGCTCTTACAAAATCAAAAGAGGGAGATGTTGGGCCTTGAGAGGCCTGGACATGAGGTCTAATGGAACTTCCTGAGCCTAGCTAAAGTTTGGTGAGCTGCCTCCAGCCAGCTATGACTCAGCAGGGGCCAAATGGCCTCTGGCCTGCTACTTCCGCACAGTAAGTTAGAGTTAGAACCAATCATCTCAGAGGTCGTGGTATATTATTGGCCCTTATATCTCACCCCATCCTAAAATCCCTGCCTTTGTTCTCAACATTATATAAACACCTGCCGGTAACAATAAAGTGAGTTCCTGCTTTGATGAGACTCCTGGCTCGGTGGTTTTGTTCCTGGCTGTCGACACCCACCCTCCTCCTCAGCCCCTTGGGAGGAACCAGTGGGCCTGGTACTCCCCCAGTACTACCTGCCGGGAGAGCCCGGCACTCAGGAGGCAAAGGTAGGAGGATCTCCATGAGTTCGAGGCCACCCTGAAACTACAGAGTGAAATCCAGGTCAGCCCGAGCTACAGTGAGACACTACCTTGAAAAACTTAAAAAAAAAAAAATGGAAGGAATAGGTATAGTTGGTTTATATTTCAACACAATAAAGACTATATGTAAGCAAAACCAATAGATTACCCACAGAATGGGAAAAAATTTTTGCTGGTTATACAACTGACAGAATCCTAATTTCTAGAATCTACAAAGAACTCAAAAACCTAAACATTAAATACATACACACAAAATGGGGCAATTAACTGGATAGGCAGTTCTTAGAGGAAAAAATATAAATGGCAAACACACACTTAAGAAAATGTTCATCATCCATAATCATTAGGGAAATGCAAATTAAAACAACTATAAGAATCCACCTTACCCCAGTAAGGACAGCAAACATTTAAAAACTCAAATGAAAATAAATGCTGGTGAGGTTGTGGAAAGATGGCAACCCTCATTCACTGTTGGTCAGAATGTAAGATGGTACAACCACTATGGAAAGCAACATGGAGACTCCTAAAAAGGTTGACTATAGAGTTACCAACAGACCCAGTTATTCCCTTACTGGGCATGTACCCTCAAAGCTCCATGCCTCAATTCAGACAGGTTTGCTCAATCATGTTTATAGCTACTCAATTCATAATAGCTAAGAGCTGGAATCAACCCAGATATTCACCATTAGATGAATGGATAACTAAGATGTGGTATATCTACACATGGACATCTACACAGCAGTAAGGAAAAATGACACAATGAAATTTGAAGAAAAATGGTTGAACCTGAAAGATGTCATTCCCAGTGAACCTACCCAACCACAGAAAGATAATCAGTGCATGGTCTCACTCATCTGTGGCTCCTATCCTAAATCAGCCTGAGATGCTGACATACCTAGTAAGCATCTTGAAGACCAGACAATGGGGAGGGTAGGGCAGGGGGTGGGTAAGAGTGGGGTTAGGGGAACATAAAACTGGACCCACTCCTGGGTATATACCCTGAACTCTACACTTTGCTACAGACACTTGCTCAGCCTTGATGTTGCTGCTCTAGTCAAAGTAACTAGGAAATGGAAGCAGCTAGATGCCCAACAACTGATGAGTGGATTAAGAAGATGTAGTGCATAGGTGCAATGGAATTTCATTCTACAACAAAGAAAAAGGAAATTATGATTTTCAGAAAAATAGATGGATCTGGAAAAAATATACTACATGAAGTAGTCCAGGCTCATAAAGACTAATGTAACATGTTCTCTCATATGTACACCCTCGTATGGAAATTTAGATTTGCATGCAAACTGAATAAGAGACATTAATAGAAGCCATAAAGATAGAATGAGGCCTAGAGGGAGGACAATCAGGCCCAGAATAGGGAAAGATATAGTAGATAAAGAAGTAGAGAGACAGAACACAGAGGTATAAAAGTCCAAATGTGATTGGGGAAAGAGAAGGAGAGGAGGAAGGATAAACAAAACTACATTATGAATAAGTGTCATAGAACTTACTTCTTTGTTGGTTAATTAAAAAATAATGGAGAGAGAGAGGATGTGTGTGTTTGTGTGGTGTGTATATGTGAGTTTGGGCAGAATAACCTTCCTGGGTGGAAAAAGCTTTACCTTTAAGGCACAGGCTATTGCAGGTAAATTTTGTGACAGGAATGGGTGGGGCCATCTCCACACCCAGTGAGTTGTTGGGCATGAAGGCCAATGAAGACCCCCAAAATAAAATAGACTAATGTCAATATTTTTAAATACCCAACAGAACTAAACTGTAAGACCCTATTCCTGAAGACACCACATGGTATAGCTACAGGACACTGTGAAATGAAACTGGGACTGAGCTGGAAGCCTCCTTCTTGCTGCCTAGCTGCCATGATGCTGGAAAGTGTTATTCAGGCTGCTTGTGAAAAAGAGACATCAACTGACTGAACAAACAGTAGATCTTGCAAGATATAAAGTCAGCCAGCAGGTTAAGATATGCTTGTTGGGGGGCAATAGTGGCACAAAAGTTACATGAGTAACCAACAACTCTGTGATTGGATTTAAGGCCTACTCTGGGAGGGAACTCATGCCTAGTTTTGAAAACTGAGAAAAAATCCTAAGGCTTGAAAAACATAGGCCCTAGAGGAATGCTATTACTGTTCTTTGGCTAAATAGAAACATTGAGTCCAGAACATGGCCTTCTAGAGGTATATTTTTCTACCTATTGATTAATGCTATTTTCATTTTTTGTTAGAGATGCTTCTAAATACAGATGTTTGTGAATACCCAATTCCATAGTAGATGCTTCTCATGAGAGCTACTTAGAGGAAAACCCAGAAAAAAGAATTCAAAAGCTTGATTATGATAAATATATACAATGAATTTAAAAAGGACATAAATAAATGCCTGAATTAAATCCAAGAGAGCATGAATAATAAACTGAAAGAACTCAATAGATAACTAGATGCATTCAAAGACAACATAAACAGATGCCTAAATGAATTCCAAGAGAATGCAAATGAATAGCCCAATGAAATGAGAAAGGCAAACCATAACCTAAAAATGATACTCAAGGGTTAGAGAGAAGGTTTAGTGGTTAAGGTACTTGCCTGTGAACTAAGAACTCATATTCAAATCTACAGGTCCCATGTAAGCCAGATACACAGTGACACAAATGCACAATGTCACACATTGTACAAGGGGGTATATACATCTGGAATTCATACTCAGTGGCTGAAGGCCCTGGTGTGCCCATTCTCTCTCTGTCTCTTTCTCTTTCTTTCTCTCTCTCAAAATTAAAAATAAAATAAAATGGTACTCAAAAAAATGGTAGAAATGATGAAGAAAAAACAAACTGAAATGAAAAAGCAATTAAGTCTCTGAAAATAATTATCAATAGAATGGACCATGCAGAGGATAAAATACCAAGACTTGAGGACAAGATAGAACATTAAATTAGGTGGCAAAAAATCAATGAAAAGTTCAAAATAAAAGAGTGATCAGAAAATGAGATCAGAACATGGTATTCCTTAAAAAGATAAAATGTTCAAATTATGAGAATATAAGGATAAAAACTTCAAGTCAAGGGCATAGAAAAAAATTCCTAATAAAACTATAACAATTTCTCAAATCTAAGAAAGGAGATGCTCATATAGGTACAAGAGGCACACAGAACACCAAATAAATAGGACCAGTAAAGAAGTTTCCCACATTATATTACAGTCAAAACATAGAACAACGAAAGGGCACTGAAGTCCACAAAAGAAAAATATTGTGTCACATAAAGGTAATCTTATCAGAATAATAGCTGAATTTTCAATGGAAACTAAAAGCTAGAAGGGCTTGAAATGATGTTAGCACTGAATGATCATAGCTGCCAGCCCAAACTACTATACCTAGCAAAAGTGTCTGTTATAATGGGAGAAAAACTTTTCATGATACAAGAAAGCTAAAAATAATTATGAGTATTAAACCAGCCCTACTTCATATTAAAGCAGATAAGCATATTCAAGAGGTTACCAGAGGGAAAAATAAGAAATAATAGAACAATTATTAGAATATTAGTTCCTGGTTTTTAAGGCCAATAGAGACCAAGAAAACACCAAACTTCACAAAATCATCAACATGAAAAGAATTAACCAACACTTTGAAATAATAAACTTGAACATTAATAGTCTCAACTCCTAATCACAAGACACAGAGTAATAGGATCCATCTCTGGCTATCTTCAAAAACTCACCTTGCCATTAAAGACAGACACTACCTTAGGGCAAAAGGATGACAACAGATATTCCAAGCAAATGGAGCCTGGAAACAAGCAGGTGTGTGTATTATAATATCTGGCATAATAGACTTCAAACCAATATCAATCAGAAAAGATAAAGATGGTCAGTTCATACTGATCAAAGGAACTATTCACCAAGATGACATTATAATTCTAGACATATACTTATCAAACATAGGTGTCTTATAAATAATGTTATAAAACAAAATGTTATCAATTTTATAAAACATAATTTTATAAAATAAAATCTACTAAATATAAAATCTGAGGTTAAACCCCAACACAACAATAGTGGGTAGCTCTGATACCCCACTATCACCAATAGGCAGGTCATCTGGACAGAAAATAAACAAAGAGGGCTGGAGAGATGGCTTAGCGGTTAAGCGCTTGCCTGTGAAGCCTAAGGACCCCGGTTCGAGGCTTGGTTCCCCAGGTCCCATGTTAGCCAGATGCACAAGGGGGGCGCACGTGTCTGGAGCTTGTTTGCAGAGGCTGGAAGCCCTGGCACGCCCATTCTCTCTCTCTCTCCCTCTGTCTTTCTCTCTGTGTCTGTTGCTCTCAAATAAATTTAAAAAAAAAAAAAGAAAATAAACAAAGAAATAATGGAGTTCAATTATACCTTAGATCAAATGGACATACCAGATTTTTACAGAACATTCCATCCAAACACTGCAGAATACACACTCTTTACAGCAGATAATGGAACTTTCTCTAAAATAGATCACATATTATTTAGCTAAATGAATATGATGTTTTCATCAGATTACTCTTTATTTATGTATGTATCTGTAGTTTTGTGCTGCTCTCACTGTTGGTCAATGAAGTTTCTCTTTGCAGATGGCAGGGACTACTGCAAAGATCCAAGACTAACAAGGTGCTGAGAAGCAATAGTTGAGTGTTCTGTGCTGGATGAGACAGCTCTATCACATATGCCAGGGCTTAGGGAACATTGCAGATAAGGTGGTAAAAAAAAAAAGAATGCTGCTCTCACGGTTTCCCAGAGAAACTTCTTTCTGAAGTTGCCTGAGGAGATTGAAAAGTCATCAAAGTGCTGAGAATAACATGCTGTTAAATGCCCAGTGCTAAGTGAGACATCTCTATCTCACCTTTCAGGGGTCACAGAACCTTGCAAAGGAGGGGAGGAAAGAATATAATAATCCACAGGACAGTAAGTGGGACTTTGAGACAGTCAGTGTCCTGTATATATTAAGTGACTGGTACATTCATGACCCTTATAAGGGCTGACATTACCACCACAAACACTGCACAATATTGGACTGGAGAGGTGGCTTAATGGTTAAGGTGCTTGCTTGTGAAGCCTAAGGACCCAGGTCTAAATCTCCAGGTCCCATGTAAGCCAGATGCACAAGATGGTGCATACGTCTGAAGTTCATTTGCAGTGGCTAGAGACCCTAGTGTGCCTATTCATTCTATTCTCTCTCTCTCTTTCTGTGACCAATAAATAAATCTTTTTTTAAAAAAAAACTGTACAATATTGAGCCCATTAATGTATGACATGATAATGGATGAAGACAAAAAGAAAGAGACATAAAAATAGAACTAGTTGGAAAGAGGAGGGAGTTTAATGGAATAGGGGTGAGGGAGGGATACAAAGGAAAGTAACACAAGTGTATTATTACTAAATTACAGTATGTTCATGTATAAAAATTCTCAAAAAAAAATGAATGAGTGACTTCACTGACTTGGCTTTGTAGAAACTTAATATATTAGAATTGGAAAGGACTTTGAAGTCACCTGTTCTTCCTCCCACCAAATCATGCACAGCACATAGTAGTCTTTCCCAAACTTTCACTTGTGTCCCCAGCTTCATAGTCAGGTTCTCAGATAGGAACAGAGTTTTATCCCATTCGTACCTCCTTCATCAGAATCACCAGAGTTCTAAGACAAGCACTTTATCTATCCACAACTTAGGAACCATTAATATATAGATAGCAAACATCTACAGATATATTCATATTGCCTCCTTTTCATTAATTTCCTCATCAACAGCTATACTGAAGGTCACTAACTATAAACTCCCCCTGGTTGCCCTGCAAGTCATTCCATAATACCCAAGATTCCCACTCTGCCAGTCCATTTACTTCCAAGAATGAATTCCTTCTCCAGAAAATGCACTGCCTCTGCTGTGCTGGCCCAAAGCCTAGTGAGGTCCTAGGCTTTCTTGGCACTGTGAGCTATATCATAAAGAATTAACAAGGAGCCAAAAGTCACTCCCCCACACACACACGTGTACACAAATACACATCCATAGAAGGCAAGTTCCAGAGATGCAGCATGCTTCATTTCCTCATCTTTCCAGCAGTCTCCAGCTCCAAGTCCTCCATTCTTGGCAGCATTCTTTGCCTTTGGGAGAAAAACAAGCAACTTTATAGAGATATGGAAATCACTCCTTAAACATTTGCAAGCCTTACAGGACTTGGAGCTGGTCCCAAACTTAATTCAATCAGCCCTTTCTCCCCCACACTTGCAGCCTCCAGCTGAGACCATCTCATACAGTGAAACCCAGTGAATAGGTTGCACCTGATGAGTCCTAGAGGAGCCGCCCACAGAGTCACCACCAGAAAGAAAGTGAGGAGGTGAACAGAGTCACCTCTTGAAAGGGAGTATGGGGAGGTGAGCAGAGGTAGGCCTGGGAGAATCCCTAAAGGAACCACCCACAAAGTCACCTCCAGAAAGGGAGTGAGAGAGTGAACAGAGCCAGGCCTGGGACAGCTGCCATGCCAAGCTTGCATTTAACAGAGGTCTCTGCCTGAAGGGAGAGGACCTTTGGCACAAGCACAAATTTACACAGCAAGGAAGTGATGGTGCTGGCCCATAAGGCCCAGTTACTGAGTCTTTAAAGATGGAAACCATTCAGATTCTCAGTGTTTGGTTCAGAAACCCCTAAATCCCCCCTGGCTTCTCAGGTTAATAAATGATATTTGCAACTGGATGTTGTGATACAAGCTCTTCTACCCATAGAAACCTAATAGTAAAATATTCCTTGATTTGATCCTCTGATAAGATGATTAAATCTTTTTTTTTTTTTTTTGATGTAGGGTCTCACTCTAGCCCAGGGTGACCTGGAATTCACTATGGAGTCTTAGGGTGGCCTCGAACTTATGGCAATCCTCCTACCTCTGCCTCCCAAGTGCTGGGATTGAAGGCGTGGGCCACTACACCCGGTTTACATGATAAAATCTTAAAGGATCCATACAGGCAGGCTGAAGAAAGCCTTCACCTCACGCCCTATGTATGCTGAAAATAGAAGAGTGCTTGTATACAATTGTGTCTCCCCTAGCAATAGGAGGGTTGTGGACATTTGTGAGACAATCAGAGGAGTAAAACTGAGGACGAGTGAATGGTGAACACAAATTCTCTGGGGCAGCTAACCAGGACTAAATTCAAGCTGCTTTCCCTATTCCTTCACAATATTGATGATTACACAGAACGTTCTCTGCCTGTCACCCACACACAACAAGTTCCCCCACACACACTGCCACCAATGCATACTAACCCACAGTTTCCTGACAAAGCCCCCACCAAATCCTGGTATCAAAATAGAAACAGCTACATGATGCTTCTCTCCTCCCATGGTCACAGCCACAGCCACAGTCACAGCCACTGGCAGTTTGAATGCTAGAATCTCCTCCCACTGCAGAGATAGAAAGCTGTCTTTGTCCTCCAAGCAACACATGTTTTGTTTCATTGTGTTTTTTGATTCCCTCATTCCTATGTTTAAAGAAAAATAAATGAACCTTGGAGCCCATGAATTTTATTCCAGACAGCACTAGTTTGTGACCTGAGACAAAATATTCAACTTATTAGCTATCACCCTCCTTTCCTGGGGCATAAATGAGAATGGAGCTGGGAACAACATCTGTGGTGAGGCCAGAAATTGTTTTAGGAGCAACAGTCATCATGAGTATGACATGTTATGTTAATCACAATCCCTGTGGCAGGAAAAGATGAGGCAAGTGAGGCAGTTCAACCCCAGGAACTACAGTTACAAAAGCATTGAAACACTATCCCTGCTGATCCCTACTGGTACATGTTACCAAATCCTCATGAATGATACAAAATGCCTCATGTATGCAGAGATATCATTATTGGCAGTTAATGATTGCTGGGGTACAAGCAATATCTTCAGTGGTATAGCCACTGGTGTGCTGTTGCGCTCCAATAGTCCCGTGTTCATGCAAGCAGTCCTAATTTAACTCAGTCACATATGAATGTAGAAAGATTAGTTGGAAGGAAGGGATTTAGGGGAAGTTGGAGGAGGACAAAAGAGAGTAATTGGGGATGGTCAAAATACGTTACATACATGTACAAAATTGTCAAACATAAAGAAATAATAAAAAAGAGAAAACTTCTACATCATCTTACTGTATAGACAACAGTCACCTTTCCCATCCTCTGAGGAAGAGTGTATTTTCACAAAGCTGGCCATGACAACAGAAATCTTACCCATCTCATATGTTTCTCCAAGAATCTTGACATTCTGCCTATCCTGGGGCGGGGGGAGGTCAGAGTCCCATTGCCCTACATCTGAATGTGGGCTGTGCATAATGAGTGGCATGATGGAGAAGTGGCCCATGTGACTTCTAAGGCTAGGCCATAAAGATGATAAGCTTGACTGGCCATCCAGTTGCCATGACATGAGGTAGCTCAAATGAAGCCATGAAGGAGACCTCATAGAGTAGTCAACGTGGCGAGGCCCTGATATCCTCTGATAACCACTGGAATCAGCTAGAAGATGTGATAGTTCATGAGGGTAACCGCAATATTGTGTCCAGAAAACAGCCTTTCCATAGTACTTCTCTTAATTCTGTGGCACTTAACATTCTTTCTGCCTTCTCTTCTGCGATGTTCCCTAAGCTTTGGAGGGGTAATATAGATGTCTTGTTTAGGGATGAGCACACAACAATCACTAATAAATCTAATAAGAAAGAGGTATGTGGAATCATTTTAGTATTATGTATAAGAAAGGAACTGAAATGTTTGTTTCATACAGACAGCCAATTGGAAGAAGGTGGATTAAAAACCACAAGGTTTTGTTCTCACAAGGTTCAGGAGTTCAGGAGAGAACTCCGAAGCCTAATTGAATAGTGGAGTCAGAGACGGAAGAAACCATGGTCTCTAAATAACTGCCCTACCTCCTGTTCCCATCCCTACTGACTTAGAGTAGACTGTGATGTGAGCAGGAAATGAACCTTGGGGATTTTCATAAATAAGTTAGTTTTCCCTGACAATATAGGCTGCTTTCCTGGCATAGCCTTTTTCTGATTCTTATGGTAACCTGGCTATGTCTAGTTATAGTACATTCCATTTATCATAGGCAACAGTTGATTGAGACAGAAGCCAAGTGGAAGAGTGTTAACAGTATTTTGGGTGAAACTAACAGATTAAAAAATAATAGACTTTGCATTATAATTTTGACCTTATGACAGTAATTATTAAGTACATATATGTAGAATAAAGAATAAGCATAAACATATAAATAATGAATATCTTAGGAAGTGGGGAGTTGTAGGGTAATGCTTAAACTTTTCTTGTCCTTTTAGCATTTACAATTTTTAATCTCCTGACAACATATATTTCTTTAGTCATCCGAAAAAATGTTAGGTTTTAAATATACATAAAGAAGGAACTGAAGAATGCAAAACAAATTTGAAACTTGTTATGGATATACACAATAGGGTTTTGGTTGCTGGACTTTCTCTTGTGTGTGGTCCCTTCATCTGAGGCAGCTTGGGTCATTTGGAAGAGACTAAGTTCTTACCATTCTGTACTGGCTGTAGGCTTCTCCATCACTATATTCTGTTGTGGTTCTGCTGGGTGCACTCTTAAAATAATCAGTGTGGCTGGTGGGGTTGTGCCAGCCCATTAGAGGACAGACATCGGCCTCTTTGCATGGCTTTGCTTAGACTGAGTTATCTGATCTCAGTTACTAACCTGTGATCATGACAGATTTCCTTGGAAAATCCAGATGCTCCTATACTTCAGCCTTCTTTCAACTGTTTCACTACTAGGCCCTTTACCATTCCTCTCTTTTATAGCACAAGCTCTAGATCCTGGAATTTCTGCTCTGAAGGCTGGCTCTGACTCTGAGGTGCCTTTGAATTCTTAGCTTGTCACATCTGGCCTGGCCATATTTTCTTCCCTGTTGGCTTGGATTTGTGTGATTTTTCAAAGCAGAAATGATTGGCTCAGTTCAGTCTGGAGAATGTGACTTCCTAAAGGTGAGACGTTCTAGAGCTCTCACAGCCACGCTACAGGAATAGCGCAGCTCTGACTGACAGCAGATGCACTTTCTCGCTGGTTCCCCAAGGGCCTGCTAGACCCCTCTCCTAAAGGACATGGGTGATCTCTTTGCTTCCAAAAGATTTAGGATGTTTGACAAAATGGAATTGTTCCAGCTTTGTATGAGATGCTGTTGGTTGCAAACAAATTTTGCAAGCACTGGTGAAAACTTTATTTTATTGTTTAATTATCATCCTCTTCCAGCCCCTAGGACTGTCAATGCAAACACAACTACCTCCTTGAGCTATAGCACAGAGGCCCAGGCACCCAGGCAAGTAAAGCAAACTGCATACAGGACCTGGGGCTGACCAAACAGTCTGAATTGACATGGAATTTGTGATATATCTATCAATATAATGTGAGCCAGAAGGGGTGGGGTCTTCTTGTATAACATTGTTATTGATATAACATTATTTAATTATTATAACATTACTATTATTGTTCTCAAGGCATTCTGATCTATCCTCAGAGATTACTAAAGATTACTGTCTGAAGGGGAAATAAAAGTGTTCTTTAGTCTCTTGTATTTTGGGGAGGTGGGACACAATTAGGAAATCTGTAGTTGTAGCTAGGTAGGAATGCATAGTAGACAACCACTGAAGTACACTTCAGAAATGACTTTATTACTTTAAATGATATCATTGTCAAAAATAAGAAAATTCAGCACAGTGGTGCCATGAAACATCTTCATGATGCTCTGACCAGTGTCCTCCTCAGAGAGCCAGCCCTATGGGGACCAGGTCTTGTAGAGACTCATTCTTAGAGACTTGCTGAAGTTGTAAAAATAATAATAATAATAATAATAATAATAATAATAATAATAATAATAATTTGCCTCTAAAGATGCCCACATGCTAAGCTAGACTCTGGGAATATGTCACTTTACATGGAAAAAGGGACTTGGCAGATGTGGGTACCATTCACCTAGATTATCCAGAATAACCCAATTTGAAACATAGGACCCTTTTCTGATAACAGTGAGAATGACAGATATGCTCAGAAAGAGATGGCTGTACTGGCTTTGAGGATGCAAAAGCAGAGACTATGAGCCAAGGTATGTGAGACATTTTATGACAGAGAGGCAAATGCAGAAAAGAAACTCAGGAAGGAACATATCCCACAGACACTTTGATTTTGGCTTGCTTGGACATCTAACCTACAAAATGGAACAACAATAAATGTGTTTTAAGGCAGTAAGTTTGTGATAATTTATTACTATTAGGTCAGGAAAAAAAATGAAGTCACAACAGGAGGTGACAAAGACATAACAAAGTGAGTTATCCACATTCCTCAAGGAACCACCCAGCCATCATCCCTTCCTTGCTTAACAATGCCCCAGGTCTAGGTTTCCTGTCCCCTTATCTCTCAGGATACCTAGTTACTGTTCTGGTGTCACACCCTGGCTATCTTAGATCTCCCTTAAAGAAACTGTTTTTTACTTCCCCCTTCCTCACCTTCCCCCAACTAAAGAGCTCAATATAGTCCACTGTCTGCCATCTCAACTCAACTTCCATGCTCTTGAGAGTCACTCATGGCAGCTCATGTTTGAACACTAATAAAAGCTTCCATCCTTGCCTCAGAATGGTCTCCATGGTCTTAGTCACTCCTGAACCTTACATCTGATGCTGTGACTTGGATAGGAAGGGTTCCAATTTCTCTTTTGGGTGGCCAGAACTCCTTTCCCCTGACCAGACCACCAAGTTTCCATTTGACCCTCTGAAGACCTCAAAGCATCTCTGTCTGATACAGGCTCTCAAGCCCACCATGATTCAACCTCACTGTTCTTCCTTTTCCTTTTCCTCCCTCCTTCTTGGTAAGTGTCCCTCTTGGGCTGGCCTGCTCTCAGGTTTCACCCCTCCTCATGGAAGCCATGCTGACATGCCCCTCGGCCATTAGGTCCCAACCCTAGGTCTCAAGAAAGATGCACTCTTGACACCACAGGTCTATTGCTCTCTGGTCTACCATACCCTAAAAGGAGCCTTTTGTTTCAGTTACCATCTCAGGACACTTCCTTTCCCTCCCTCTTCTCCCTCTCCCTACTGAGCTCTCATCTTCCACAGCCAGCTGCTTTCACTATCAGGAGCACAGTCACCTGTCTTGTTCACTAACAGGCTAAAAAGCCACCAGTTGTGACCTTTATGGCCTCTGTCCATGTGGGAGCTGCTGGCCCCATTCACCTCAATGGGCCAGGGTGTCATATTGGTGTTCTGTGTAAACCCAGCTTAAGCTCTGGTTTCTTTTTTCTCTCACCCTTGTTTCACTCTTTCCCTGTCTCCTTGAGAACTTAGAGCCTCTACAACTCTTGGACAACATCTTATCTTTCTCTGCAACTCTGGCCACATCCATAAGCTGCACAATGGGTCCAAATGGCCTGAGAATGAGTCTCACTGATTAAAAAAAAAAAAAAATTCTGTCAATGTACAGGAAGATGGGCCAAAATTCCATATTTTTCACTCTGCATGTATGGCCTTCTCTCTGCTCTGCCTGCTTTTCTCACCAGGTCCTTGTGGCCACCTTGCCCAACAGCTTTTTTGGTTCCTCCAGTTCCCTCAGCCTCTCCTGACACCCTGGCTGGTAACAAGGTTTAATTTTACTTTGAGGAGTTGTAAATAAAATAAAAATTTAAAATGGAAATGCATAACTTCTGAAAAAAATGAATGAATGAATGTATGAAGGGAAATGGTTGTCTAGAGTCTATACTAAAAGTACACTTAAAATGAATGTGTGTGAATGAGTACATATGTGGCTCACAACCCTAAGCTGCAGAATGATTTCTATTCTGAGCAGTGCCATTTCATTATGGGGATGTTTTCCACCAAGCCCACTGTTCTAGATCGCATAGCCAATTTTTACTCTTGAGCGTTCCCCAGAAGGAACACTAAAAGTAATTAAGATCATAGAGAAAAAAAAAATAAGATTCTCCTACTCTTAAAGAGTTGGAAAATGGCAGGATTGAAAAGCAGCCTTGTAGCCCTGAGAGAAAGCCAAAACTCTCCTTGGAATTTAGGAGGGGGAGGCTCTTTCTTAACTTCCCTGCCTTGCAGATCCAGGGTACTACAAGCACAGGAAATTTCAGGATCCTGGCCCCAGCATGATGATAAATGAATGCCAAGTCACTATAAACAGATGAGGACCTCTTATAAGAAATTTATATCTGTTTTATGTTTACTGTCTTTCTATGCTTCTATGGAACTACTAACAGAAAACAGCCTCAAGATTTATGCTTAAATTTCAAAGTACTTGATACTGAATTTGTAAAAAAGAAAAAAAAAATTCTGCCAGGCATGGTGATGCACACCTTTATTCCCAGCACTCAGGAGGCAGAGGTAGGAGAATCACCATGAGTTCAAAGCAACACTGAGACTACATAGTGAATTCCAGGTCAGCCTGAGCTAGACTGAGACCCTACCTTGAAAAAAAAAAAATTTTTTTTCTAAAATTCCTAATAATATTTAAATCTACTTTCATATTTTTTAAAAGTATTTACCACAGTATATTTGCAAATAAAAATGTAAAACACACACACTACAACCTATGGAATCAACAGAGACATAAAAAGAGAATGACATACCATCACAAGTGACATAATAGACTGAGGCAGGATCCCAGGCCTCCAGACTAGCAAACCACAACCACTCATCAGGTTCACCAAGACTGTTTTGTGTGTAAATTCCTGAATTTGTTAACATATGTTTGATTTTTCAGTTTGATAAATTTGCTTTTAGCTGTTCCAATTTATTCAATTTAGTTTTCTTTAGACAACATGACACAGAAGTGAATCAAGCTCTGGGTCACAGAGCTGAGAGTCTGGGTGAGCATTGTGATTTGGGTGTTGGGCTGGGCTTTATGAGTCTTGTAATTTTAGATAAGTTACTTAATATAAGTGGGTCAATTTCCTCAAGATGAAATTAGAGATAGTGTTTAACTCTATTATATGACTACGATTTCTGCTACCTGTTTTACCTTCCCTGTTTGGTCTGCTCAACCAAATCTTCCTGGATCTGTGGGTGACTGAGGGAAATAGTCAGATCACCTCACCACCTCAAGGCCTGTTCACATACTTATCAACCAAGGTATAAAGTAATGTAAAGTAGAAAGAGTGGGCACAAACCACAGACAGGCTATTGTCATTAATGTATTTTGTCCCCTTCTACGGTGGAGGCAAGTGAGAACACAGATGGCATTTTGTGCTTTTCTTTGCCTTTTTTACTTTCATATTTTTTTAAGAAATGTGCTTTAGGAAAGTTATAAGAAACAAAGTTCCAAAATCTATATGTTTATTCTGGGCAAATAGCACAAGTCAAATCTGATCTATTCTTTATTTTAAAAGGTATCTCAAAGGCCTTTTGAGGAAAAATGGTCATATTAAAAGTGTTATGGGGGCTGGAGAGATGGCTTAGCAGTTAAGCGCTTGCCTGTGAAGCCTAAGAACACCAGCTCGAGACTCGGTTCCCCAGGTCCCACGTTAGCCAGATGCACAAGGGGGCGCACGTGTCTGGAGTTCGTTTGCAGTGGCTGGAAGCCCTGGCATGCCCATTCTCTCTCTCTCCCTCTATCTGTCTTTCTCTCTGTGTCTGTCACTCTCAAATAAATAAAAAATGAAAAAAAAAAGTGTTATGGTAAGAACAATGAAAGTTTTTGTTGGTAGTTATGATATGAACTGACTGAAAAGGATAAAGTGGAGAGAAAGCTTTATATATGATTGGATGTTAAATGTTCGATGAAAAAAGATTGTTACAGAGTGGATTGTAAGGTAAAAGTATGTACATGAAGCTATGAGTAAAGTATGCTGATGAAGATATGAGTAAGCTTAAACAGAAGATTAAAGACAAAGTACTTAATCAGATTACAGACTTTTTGAGATATAACATGACTATTAGCCTAGGGCTTACATCAGACCAACAAAGTATGGCGCTGGCTGGTAGCAGGTTGCTATGTTATTCAGGTTGCAAACTTAACTTTAACTCATTGATGGTAATCTGGACAATAATGGTCTTGAAAGACTGAATTTAGAGTATACAACAAAGTTAACTAGGTTCCTCTCTTTGTCAAACTTTTAACTAAATCTTAAGGTTAAAATTGACTCATTAATATTTAAATCTCTCCTAGGGTTATTATATCTAAAACCTGTCTCAAAAAAATCTCACAGAGGAACTATTTACTCTTTATTTCCTATTTTATAAGGTAAATAGACCACATTAAAAACATTAAACAGTCTTTATGTGTCACACACTTAAAAACTAATTACTTCATGGTAAACAGTAAAAAGAAAAATTCTAAGCCAGGCATGGTGGCGCACGCCTTTAATCCCAGCACTAGGGAGGCAGATGTAGGAGGATCACAGTGAGTTCAAGGCCACCCTGAGAGTACATAGTTAATTCCAGGTCAGCCTGGGCTAGAGTGAGACCCTACCTCAAAAATAAAAAAATAAAAAAAAAAGAAAGAAAAAGAAAAAAAGAAAAATTCTATACAATGTTGTGATTTAAGATATAATTCCTCAATTCCTTCGACAATCAATCTTAAAACATTGATTTTGTGCTGGAGGGATAGCTTAGTGATTAAGGTGCTTGCCTACAAAGCCAAAGGACCCAGGTTCGATTCCCCAGGACCCAAGTTAGCCAGATACACAAGAGGGCACTTGCATCTGGAGTTCGTTTGCAGTGGCTGGAGGCCTTGGCACACTCATTCTCTCTTTCCTTCCCTCTTTCTGTCAAATAAATAAAAATAAAACTTTAATTTTAACTTATGTCATTATGAAACAATTTTAACAAATTATTACAGGCAGAATTGTAGAGTTGGTTAAGGTTCAAATAGTTATAGAGTGTGTCATAAAATTTTGTGTATGTTTGGAATTCAATATATTTCTATATAATTGATTTGGAAAGATTAAAAATATTTCTTTTTGGCTCAGCACTTAAAAGGGCTTGTTTGCAAAGCCAGATGCACATAGTGGAGCACACGTTTGGAAATCGCAGTGGCAAGTGGCCCTGGTGTGCCCATTCCCTCTCTTTCCCATGAGACTTGTCTCCTTTGTTTATTACACTATGGCAGTTTAATCCAGCTCCTCTATTCTTTGGGCATGTTAAATATAGCTAAATTAATTTCAGAAACTAACTAATAGATTGGATGAATATCTTATTTAGATTTTAAAAGTGCTACATCTACTTATAAAATATCTATTATATAAAGGTATTCCACCTCTGAACTTTAAAAATTATTTTAAAAATTTATGTTTTCATATTGAAGCCAAAAATGTTAGTACATGATATAATTTTTTTGTTTATTTTAAATTCTGTCAGCAGATCTTTTGTTCATAGTTTCCATTCTGTAGCATCATATGCCTTAAATATGTAAAATCTACTTTTTGTTAACATCAGACTTTTCCAGATATCAGAATTTTAGAATATTGTAATTTGGTTTATACAAAGTCCACGGTGTTTTATCTATCAATAAGCATGCACCACCATGCCTGGCTAAAACTCTGTAATTTTAAGATGGTTCTTGTCTTGTTCTTGCTGGTTTTTCTGGATGATTGTCACTGAAGTTATAATCTAAGTCTTATAAAAAGTGACATTGTAATCTTGTTCCTAGGAAAATGGAAAAAACTCCCCATGTCTTAGAAAAATCCACTGTATACAAACAATGTTAATATAGTCTATCTAAGCTTTATGTAACAGTCATAAAAATTTCTTTAGTTAAGCCTTAAAATTGTTCAAAGTTAAAAGGTACTTACGTGGGCTGGAGAGATGGCTTAGTGGTCAAGCGCTTGCCTGTGAAGCCTAAGGACCCTGGTTCAAGGCTCGGTTCCCCAGGACCCACGTTAGCCAGATGCAGAAGGGGGTGCATGCATCTGGAGTTTGCTTGCAGTGGCTGGAGGCCCTGGCGCACCCATTCTCTCCCTCTCTCTTTCTCTCTCTCTCTCTCTCTCTCTCTCTCTCTCTCTCTCCCTCTCTCTCTCTCTCTCTCCCTCTTTCTCTGTCTGTCACTCTCAAATAAATAAATAAAAATAACAATTTTTTTTAAAAAAAAGGTACTTACTTGAAAAATAACTTTGTGTCTGTCATATTGTCTCTAATGTACGTTAAAATCAGGCTTGTTTAACTCAACAATGACCAAATTTTATTTTATTCTTGAGCTATGTATAATCAGTCTCAAAGTTTCACTTAATTAATTCTCACTTCTGGTATCTTAAGTTCATTACTTATAGAAATATTGATACTTAAACCATGTTTCATACCCTAAAAAATAATCTTAAATTGCTGTTCTATTTCCAGTTTGGGGGTAATTGGTACTTGCATTGGAGTACAGACTAGCAAGAGTTGTTTGCAAACACAGGTGCTAAGTTTTTATATTGTCTTACCTTTTCCCTGGCATAGAATTTCTAGATTAAATCAATTCCCTTAAAGTTATTAATAAAATAATTGATAGAATATTATTTTCAGGGCTACTAAAATGTTCTGCCTGTACTTATAACTGAGATACTTAAAAGGTAGAATGGGTATGCTTTCTATGTCCCAGATGTAATTTACACTGTCACCTAGCAACTAAACTTAAATACTAATCAGAATAATTTTAAACTATTGTCTCATTCTCTAGTCAGATCTGCTCTGCTAACTAGATATGTTCTGCACCCTTTTTACTAACTTGTTTTGCTAACAGATAACTACAGTCTGAGTACTCTGAGTGATTAATAACCACATGTAAAAGCCAAAATCAATTGAAAATGTTGTAGTTAATAGGATAACCAATATTTTGATTCCTGCTCCAGGGTCAAAAGGCCACAGGAGATGATGGGACATTTAAACTTCTAGCCTCTGGCAAGTTACCTGTCTTCTTGATCAGAGAGGATGTGGAGACCCAGAAATGAATTCCAACTCAGTGTATCTGCAACAGGAGAGTCACATCAGAGGAAAATCAGTCCTCCAGGCTTCACAAAACAGGGAGGGCCACTTGGTCAGTATGGCCTTGACTTATCCTAACAAATGACAATGCTGAGAATCATAGACCTCCTCATAGGTCCCTAAAAGTCTCTCCTACAGCGCCATTATTGACCTCACAAAATATAGTTAATTTTGGCAGCTTTTATGGTCTTAATCACCCAATGAGAAAAATATAACTACAATATAAACAATGTTTCAGAGCAATAGGCTCCCCTGTCTGATACTGACTTACAACGCTAGACTCTAACATTAACTCATGCCTTCTGCCTCTGCCTGCCCCTGATTATCTTCACCTACCCTGACCCCAGCTCCTCCCACTTGCCTTAGCCATAATCAGAGCTATTCCTAGGCTCCCTCCTTCTTTAGCCCTTACTGCCACTCCAGTGGACACTCTCAAACTTAAACTCTCTTGTGTTCCTACTCTTCCTCTAATCCCAAAATACCCTTCTGCCTCCTCTTTCCCCAAGCCCTCTATCTCTCACCTCTGAATGCTCATCCCCCCTTTATACCTGGCATTTTGACAAGAGTAACAAGCTCCTTTATTCTCCCTTTTGTCTTCTCATGGGGTGCACACAGTCCATCTCCCTCACCTTCTCCACAACAGGTGTCTGCCAGTGACTACCCTGAAGCCTGCTCAATATAGGGATGGTATGAGAGAAGTCTCTGCTTTACTCAGTACCAAGTCATAACAACATGCTACACTGGTGCTATTGACCTCACCACTCTGCCACCTCTAGCCACCATGAAACTGCATTCTCATCACCTGCCCTGAAGAGACACCCATTGACTGCATTATCCAGCTTCTCCCATAAGAACTCATCACCCTTATGGACAGCATAGAAAAAAATTAACCTTCCTCTCTTGTCATTAACAAAAGGCTTGAATGTTAGGTCAGGGCAAAATGGAGTCACAGCAGATGACAGAGACATAAGGAAGTGGCTCATCCACATTCCTCAAGAAACCACCCAGCTATTATCCCTTCCTTGCCTAGCACTGCGCCAGGTCTAGGTTTCCTGCCCCCTTATCTCTCAGGATACCTGGTTACTGTTATGGTATCAAGCCCTGGCTATCTTAGGTCTCCCCTAAAGAAACCAATTTTTATTTCCCCCTTCTCACCTTCCCCCAACTAAAGAGTTCTATATAGTTCACTGTCTGTGATCACAAGTTGACTGCTCGGATCTTGAGAGTCACTCCTGGAAGCTGTGTCTTTCCCCTGAATAAAAGCTTCCATTCTTGCCTCAGAGTGGTCTCCATGGCCTGGTCACTCCTGACCCTTACAGTTCCTTCAGCTTCGTATGACACATCTGATATCCTGTAGCACAGAGAGCCCTGTGCGCTCATATAAATCATCTCTATGTTTCTCAGCATAGAGATGTTGAGAATGTTTCTCCATGTTTCTTCAAACACTAGAAACTCAAAGGACAGGCTTCATTCTACCTCTGGCCTGACTTCTCCATACCCAGGGCTCCATCATTGTTCTTTTTTTTCCTGTGCCCACACAGACCACTTACCTTGAAGGAGAGTATTCTCAGCCTTTCTGTCTTCCAGGCAGAAAACAGGCTTCTGAGTGTGCTTGCTGCACACAGTGAAGACACAGTCCTTCCAAGCTTGGACTTGGGTACAGCATAGACTGAAAACTGGCCAAGGACAGTCAATGTTCTACCAACTGGCCACAGGGTCCCTCTGAAGCCACATACACACAGCCCACACAGGACAGAGAGATATCTTGATGTTTCTGTTGGAAATTAGCATAGCTCCAGACAACACTGGGAAAATACATGGCAGTATGGCCATGTTTTTCCCTACTACCACACAACTCCCCTGGAAAATGATCACTGGCAGATAAGAGGGATGATAGTGTGAGCCTTACACTCACCCACGGAGTTGAACCCTTGAACTTCCACTGTGGTTTAAGCATCCAGTGAGGTGAAAGCAGGATTGAGTCTGTTTTTGCTTAAGATGCCTTCCTTCTAGAAACAATATGCTGCCAGGAATGGAAATAGATGCACATTTTAGGGAAGAGAACTAGCAAGAAGAGAGATAGGTGAGAAGGGAAGGCCAAGTCCTCGCCTAAATCACTGATTATGCATAGGAAACAAATTCATGGAGACCAAAATTGAGAACAGCCAAAATCTACCAACAAGACAAGAATGTTAAGAGATGACCCACCCCTTGCACATCAGGTGTGGCGCAGGTGAAACCACAGAAGAATTGGTGAGATGAGAAAGAATGCTGCTTCCATGATGAGCCTGAAAACCTGCTCCAGGGTGATGGAGACAGACACTGAGGATACTCAAAATGTATCAAGGCAGAAATAAGAAGCTGCTAAGAGCTCAACACTAAAGTAGAGTTAAAACACAGCCACTAAGGCTCAAGGAATTTTGCATAAGAGGGGACAGAAAGATTTTAAGAGCCACGGGATGGGAGGGAATATCCAGGGCCATTGCTCCCTGCCACCACAATGACTGACTGATTCTGCCATAACTCATAACCCAAAACCCCATGGTGAATACCAGAAACCCCACTGAGGAGAGCCTCAGTGGAATGGGGGCAGGGAGGAGGGAAATGATGGTACCAACGCATAAAATATCTGTACAAAGTTCCTAATTAATCTAATAAAAAGTTTGTGAGCTGACAAAAATCAGAGAGGACTAGAACAGGAGCCAGGTGGACTGGCTGATGCCTCATGAGGCTCCAGTTTTCAGCCAGGCTACAACTTCTGCCAGCCACACAGCCCACTCAGGAACCCACTCAAGAGCCGGCCCTGCTCCTGAACCCGCAGTCCCTGGCAGCCTCCACTATACTCTTTGGGTCTCTGCCAAGCCACTGCCTATGGCTGCTTCTTCACATTCTCCAGGAACATGCTGTCCATCCGTGTCCCTGAGTGAGACAGGTGAAGGTCTAAGGAAGTCCTCCAGCTCTGGAAGCTGTAGGGATGTTCTCATCAGCCCTCCAGGTCCCGGAATAGCCCCTGCAGATACTCTTGGGAATTCCTGACATAGCCCACCAGCGACTTCCTCTGATGAGCCATAGAAATTGAATAGCATAATTAGATCAGACATATGATATCATTACAGTCTCTTCTGCTGTCTTCTCCCTTCATTAATAAAATTTGCACTCATAATATAATTGTCTATTTCTGTCTGTGCCAGCCCTGAGCATGTTATTGTGTGGGGAACAGAAAAAAAAAAATGAACAAGAAGCTGGCAGCACACTCGGGAGGCAGAGGTAGGAGGACTTCCATGAGTTTGAGGCCACTCTGAGACTACATCGTTAATTCCAGGTCAGCCGGACCAGAGTGAGAGACTACCTCAAAAAAACAAGCAGGGAGAACAGAATGAATGAGTAACTTTGCTTTGTATTCCTCCCCTCTGCAGTGTCTCACTGTCCTTCTCTATGCACTTCACTGGACCTGACTCATACAATCGTCTCCTGTAGGATGGGAAACTGCATGTTGATATAGAAAAGCCAAGGGTAAGCCTGGTGACCAAAGTTGCTCTTGGGAAAGCCTTACAAAAAGCCAAAGAAAAATTTATCTTAGATAAGTAGATGTAAGACACAGGGCAGCAGCAGAATCTAGGGACAGGAGTACCTATGAAGAAGTATATCTGGGTCTGAAGAGATGCAGTTAGGGTGCATGCCTAAGGACCCCTGTTCAATTCTCTAGGACCCACACAAGCCAGATGCACATGGTGGTGCATGCATCTGGAGTCCATTTGCAGTGGCCAGTGGCTCTGGTGCACCCATTTTCACTCTTTCACTCTCTCTGTCTCAAATAAATAAGTAAATAAAAATTTAAAAAGATGTATAACTGGCTAACTGTAGAAAACAGTGTCAGGAAAAGTTAGAGCTGAAGGTACTTTACACATCAGCTGGGTCCCTCTATGTAACTGACAATTACTAATGGACATTTGTTCCTTGAAGCACCTTTCCATTTCATTTCTGTCCCAAAGACCCAAACTTTGGAACTTTCTTCAAAGAATTTTATGCCAAGAATGAAATCCAATTATTTCATTTTGTAGAGAAACTGAAGCCAAGGACATCACTTATCCAAGGTAATCTAGCTAGAGAGAGTGTGAGCTGAACTTGCAAGCCAATCCTGTCTTCCAGTCCAGTGGTCTCACAGTTGAACTTGTATACCCGCATATACACACACGCACACACACACCTCAAGACAGAAAAGTCAAGTATATTTGAGTGTGCCACAGTAAGAGCCATCTTCTGCCTTTTACCTACATATGTATCAATTTATGACTTTTGAGGTGAATATGGCTTGTATATGGTTTAAGTATGCTACTTATAAGATTCTTGGGCTAGAGACATGGCTTAGCAGTTAAGGCCTTTGCCTGCAAAGCCAAAGGAATTTGGTTTGATTCTCCCAAACCCATGTTAAGCCAGATGCACAATGTAGTGCATGTATCTGGAGTTCATTTGCATGGTTCACCCATTCTCTCTCTCTAATAAAGAAATTATTAAGAAAAAAAAGATTATTATGCTGGAAATTGGGTCACCACTGTGATGGTGGTATTGGTTGTGGGAGGTAGTAGAACCTTTAAGAGGCAATGTCAAATGGAAGGTGGCAAGGCATTGAGGGGTCCACCTCCAGAAAGGATTGAAACTGATTGCACTATGTGAACTAGTACTATAGGAGGAAAACTGTTATAAAGAAAATGTGTCTATCTCCACTCTGCAGCTTCCTGTCTCTACACAAACTCCCACTATGCTCCTCTCCTAAAGTGAGCAGTTGTTGGCAGCATGCTCTTGCATCTTCAGAACTGTGAACGCTTTTCTTTTTGAAGTCTCAGGTCCTTTGTATAGTAACAGAAAATGGACTAATACAAGAGGCTGTGCCAGGAGAATAAGGACTTGGAGAGGGATGCATCAAGATCAATGTAGAGAAGGTGGTGATGGCAACTGGAACACTGGAAACCTTCCTAATGCTGGCTACATGTATCAATAGAGCATGTAGGAAAAATATCCTGTGATATAAAAACATAAGAGTATGTAAATAACCTATAAATGACCATAAGGCTCATAGCCCAGAGCATTTTGGATGTGTCTTTTCCAGCCCGCTATCCCATTCCCATTCTCGGGAGTGCCTTTCTCTTAGCAAACTTCTCTATTGCATTATATTTCTATGTGTGTCTCTGGTATAATTATTTTTCCTGGGACTCAAAAACCTGGAAACTCCAGGGCTCAGAGAATGCCTTCCAAACTCCATCCCTCAGCTGACTTCAGGGTCAAATTAAAAATATATTGACAGTAAAAAGACATAAAAAAAATTGGGCTGGAGAAATGACCTAGAGGTTAAGATGCTTACCAGCACAGCCAAAGGACCCAGGTTCAATTCCCCAGTACCTGCATAAAGCCAGATGCACAAGGTGGCACATGCAACTGGAGTTTGTTTACAGTGACTGGAGGACCTGGAGTGCTCATTCTCTTCTCTCTCTCTCTCGAATAAATAAATAAAATATTTTTAAAACACATTAAAATAGTCAAAGAGATTTTCTCTTATGAGAATTAGTATTGTTAACTAGTGCTACTAATAACAACCTTAAGTAAAAGTGTTGTTCACTGGGCACTTCTAGACTGCTATCGATTTCTTTATATATTCCTCTTGTTAACCCCAACCGTGTGTGTGTGTGTGCTGGGGGTGGGGGTCATCATGGTCCAGTTCTTCAATGAGAAAACCAAAGAACAAAAAAATAAAGTGCTTTCTCTTGTGTGTCCCAGCAGGTAAAGGTGGGATTCAAGCCAGATCTGGGCGACTCTGAACCCTTCAGAAAGTAGAGGTGGACTCCAGATGATTTCAAGTCTCTTCTGTGATAGGTATTCACTGGGCATGTCACAGTGTCCCCAACATGTTTCTGGGCACCAAGGGCTGTGGCATACCAAGTGGGCAAGATCCCCAGTCTCTGTAGTACTGGGGAGCACTAACAATGAAAGAAATAAAAATTAGAAAATTACATGTTCCATAAAAAGGTGTAAAGATAAACACTAGTGAGGAAGCAAAGGAAGATGAGAGCAAAAATGCTGGAGCAGCCTGATTTTAAAGAGGGTGTTCAAGGAAGTCTTGTCCAGAAACTGACATGGGAATAAAGGCTTGAAAAAGTTAGCGAGTATGTGTGTGTGCTGTACAAATGGAGCCAGGAAAAGTCCTCTTCCTCTCAGCCATGGTAGGGTCTAGTTTCTCAGAATACTCACATTCTTGGCTGAGAAACAGGATCTGTGATAGGAGCTGGCCCAGAGTAAGTATTCAGCATATGCTAATTTCCTTCCCTCTTACTGAGGGTCAGTTTCCTTTCTGGGAAGCATATTTGAAAAGAATTCAGAAATTTAGGTCATGGAAGGTCCAGAATAGAGATGAAACTGAAAGGGCTGAGGATCAATGACTGAGTCATTCTCAGTTAAGCCGAGGGGCCCAGCCCTATCAAAGATCCAGTGAAAGATGCTGCCTTCCTTATACAATGGAAGGAATTGCATGTGCTGAAGTCCCAAACTCCAGTGTCTCGGAATGGAACTTCATGGATGTTATTAGATAAGATGATGTCATTCTGGAGTAGGATGAGCCCCTCCAATAGGCCGAATGCCCATTTCAAGTACAGAGAGTTTGGGCACATAGATAAGTATACAGCAAAGACAGCACATGAACACAAAACAACTAATAGAGCAGCCAGGGAGTACCAAATATTGTCAGCAAATGCCAGGCTCCAGGAAAAGCACACTGAGCAGCCCTTCCCTTGTAAGGGCTACCCTGTGGACAACAAGGTCTTAGGCACTCAGCAGCCAAACATCTTTTGTTGAAGTCATCCAGTTTGCAGTACTTTTGGGGCAGCTACATTAAACTAGTATATCTTGTACACCTCTCATTTGTGTGTTTTGTGATGGCCAAATTAAGCTGATGGAGAGGAAGACATGGAGCAAAGGAATGGGAAAAGCACCCTTGAGAACCTAATCTTGGAAAGAGTTCAGGTGCAGACACTAGCTTTTGGAAATGAGTAGAAGCAAGTGCTTCAGTAACCTAACAAGTATTGAGAAAACTGAGTGCCAAAGAAAATATTGACTGCCTGTGGTGGTTTGAATGAAATTTCCCCCATAACTTTATGTGTTTTAAATGTTTGATTCCCCCAAGCTGGTAGCAATTAGAGAGGCAGACCCGTGCTATGGGGTAGCCTTGAGGTTTATTTGTCCAACTTGCCACTGCTAGGTAGCTCAGGTCACTCTGCTTCCTTCTCACTGCTGTGACAAAATGTGATGCCCAACCTCTGCTCTAGCAACCTTTTCTTGCCATTGGGAACCTTTCCCTTGAGACTGTAAGCCAAAGTAAACCTTTCCTTCCATAAGCTGCTTTTGCCAAGGTGTTTTGTACCAGCAACAAGATGATAACTCCAACACTGGCTTATCAACTCCGATAAGTGAAAAACTCCAGTAGAAAGAAGATATACTCTCCAGACACAACCATAGCAGGAGAGGGTGAAGGATGATGGATCTCCCAGAGGGTAGAGTAGTCATCACCCTGGAGTATAACTGACAAGGCATTTCTACATGCAGAAGTGGGTTCAAATAAGGAAAGAAGGGCTGGAGAGGTTTCTTAGTGGTTAAGGAAAGAAGCCTTCTGCCTGGTATAGAATTGTTACATGGCAGCTCTACATGATATCATCACTTCTGTGTTATGCATCTGTCTGCCCATTTAGACTGCCCACGTTGGAGTTTTTAGGGTGCTTGATCTTGTTCCCATTGCTCTTTTGTATCCTGAGAGTGGGTAAATTGTCATTCTAGTTCTTAAGAGGCAGCATAAAGGATTGAAAGAGAAGTCAGTAGCCTTGGAGGCCAGGGTATGCACATGATTAAGAAATGGAAGGGATAGCAACAGACAATGGGTATGTCCTGACAACACCGGAACTTGTCAGCTGTCCTCTAGGACCCTGCTGCTGCTTTCCACCCTCTCTGGGGTATACAGCAAGGTTCAATAGCAGTCTACCTCTTGTCAGCAAGTTCAGTTTCCCAGAGTTATCCAGGATCAACTATTATTTAAAAATACTGGATGGAAAGTTCTAGGAATAAATGCTTCATAAGTTTTAAATAGATTTTATTATGGGATATTGTTATGGTTGTTTCATTATTAATGTGAATCTTTACAATGCCCAGTTTATATATTCAACTATCATAAAGAAATTTATAATTATGTTATATAATCTTATTATATATTATATAATCATATCATATAAATCATATTGTTATGTTATAGATCTATATAATACATAAGTACATCTATACAACATATATAATATACACAGTATTTTGTATTGCCATGGTTTCAGGAACTTCAGACTCTCTTGGACCATATGCTTCATGGACAAGGGAGATTGATGCACTTCCCAGCCTCTCTCCTTATTAACTAGGGCCACATATATGAGCTTTCAATCATGGAATATAAGTAGAAGGCATGGGAGTGTTGTCCAATCTAGAACTTCAGTTGAAGTCTCTTTGTCCCTCTTGGCTCTCCTACCACCCATAGAAATAGGCAAAAAGTCTTGAAAGATCAGAGAGTCACTTCATGAAAGACCTTACACTTTTGCATAATTGTGGGATGGAACACCAACTGCTGGCCAGTTGGGCTATTACTTGAGCAAGACATAAGCTTCAATTGTACCAAACAATTGACCTTTCAGAGCAGTCAGGGGGTCACTAATGAACAATAACTTCATCCACTCTAGAAAGAGCTCCTCTGGGAAGAGCTGTTGTGGTGTCTGAGAAAGCTTGAGGTTAGAAGTTATTTCTAGATTAAGCTCTGCCCTGAATCAGCTTTTGTGACCAGAGAAAAGCCAAAGGAAGTCCATTTTTACACTTGCCTAGCCTTAGTCACACAGCAGCCTGGCTTTAAGGGCTAAGCAATGGGGTCCCAGGCAACATTTACACTATGGCCTAAACACCCAGGCTGGTTGGTAGTTGCTTTGGGTCATCATGTATGATTCTTGTCTGAGGTCATGAAAGTGAAATGGGTAATCTGATCAAAGAAGAGTCAAAAGACCTTGGCCCACCAGCATCCCCAAGGACCTGTACGTTTGCCTTAGAGGCTCAATGCCTTCATTTCTTCCTGTCCCACCTCCCCCAGGCTCCCCAGGTGTTAGGACTTCAGACTAAGAACTCAGATCTGGTTCCCTAAAAAACAGACGTGACCATGCACTTCAGCTTGTTCTCCCTGGCCTGCCTCTGAAGGCTTCTAGGACATCTACAACAGAGCAAGAAAAATACTCACAAGATCAATGAGTCCACATAGGTCACACACATTCCTAATGTCACCACTGTATGTGTGGGGCCTTATGATCCCAAACAATAGGTACTCCTCTCTTTTTGTACAAAACTGAGGCTCAAAGAGAATGATGACATGCAAGGAGTCATACTGATAGGTGACATAGCATAAATATCAGCATACATCCTTCTGACTCCAGAGCTCTCACCCAACAACCCAATGCCACCTCCTATGTTTGTATGTAGTCAGCTGGAGGGGCCTACCGCTGTGCCTGCCCTCTGTCTCCTATGTGCTCTCTGCAAAGTGTCCATAATCACCCAGGTATGTAGGAATCCCTGCCGCACCCCTGCCAGTAACTGCCTGGGAGATTATGCCTGGGACAGGGACAGGAGACACATGTCTCCAGATTCCTTTCCCATGCCAAAAGGGTTAGGAAGCACACAGACCCACCTACATTACAGGACTCTTCAGCAACTCTCACATATAAACACTGTAAGCATCCACTGTGAAATACCTATGCATATTCCTGTAGGTACAAAGCCATCTCAAACATTAACCAAGGCCTCTGGGTAAATCACACTCCCTACTAATTTCCTTCCTCTTCTTCCTTATATCCTTTTTTGCTTCTTCTACTCTTGCCACCATAAATCCCTAAGTCTTTTCTGGTTTTTGTTGTTGTTTTGTTAGTTTTGTATGTGTATGATATGAATATGTGGTCTATGCACATGTATATATAGACTCATGAGGACACACATTAGTGCAGAAGCCAGAGGATGATGTCAAGACTCCTCCACTCACTGCTCCACATTACTTCCTTAAACTGGCTAACCAGCAAGCCTCAGCAATCTTCCTGTTGCTGCCTCCTTCAGGGTTGGAGTTACAGGTGTGCACAGCCAGGTCCAGTTTTTTTATTTATTTATTTATTTATTTATTTATTTATTTATGTTTGGTCTTTCGAGGTAGGGTCTCACTCTAGCCCAGGATGACCTGGACTTCACTATGGAGTTTCAGGGTGGCCTCGAACTCATGGCAATCCTCCTGCCTCTGCCTCCAGAGTGCTGGGATTAAAAGTGTGTGCCACCATGCCCGGCCAGGCCCAGTTTTTTTTTAAAAAAAAAAGGGGGGTGCTTGGAATTGAACTCAGGACCTCATGCTTGCATAGAAAAAGCTTTTACCCATTGAGCCATCTTGCTGGTCCACTAAGCCCCTTCTGGTACCAATCCATGTAAGTGCTAAGGCAAGTTGAGCTCTTTACTATGATGAATCTTTTGGATAAAAAAAATAAAAATCACTTCATCATCAATGAGAATTGTTTTATTATCCTCTATTGTGAGTTACTTAAGAGTAATTACAAATCAAAATTCCACTGAGAGTATGAATGCTCAATCCTGATAAGAAGCAACACGGTTTATTCAACAAAATGACAAGCATGATTTTACTAGAAGGCCAAAATTCATGAGGCAAGCACAGGGTAGCTATCATTATCCCACCTGACTGATGAGAAGCTGAGTCACTGATGCATTATGTAAGTTTCTAGAGGGAAGCAAGATCACTTCTAGAAGTCTGGGTATCCATTTCAGTAATGAGGTAAAGTAAGACATCCCAGTCTTCTTCACATGTACCAAGTGGCTTTTTAGTATGATTTTCATCTATTCATCCAGAAGATGTTATAAGATGTTTTTCTCTCCATCGTTAAAGGATTCATTCCCTCTCCATAGAATTAGAGACCTGGGGTTTCTACTTGTGACCTCTCCAGGTCAGAGAAATGCTCTGCTGTTCTACCTCCTCCCCTCTTTTTCCTACCTGCCAACAAGCAGGTCCATCAGCAAGAGCAAAATAATTTCAGCTGCCCAAATCTCTGGAAATATATTCATCTGAATGGCAATTGGTGACACAGGAAGAATTTCAGAGGTTGGTACAAAAAGTGAACTTAGAAGTGGGTTTGTGCTATGATAGCAATGTCAGAGGTAGGGATGGAGCCAAAGAGGCAGAGCAAGCCAGAGAAAGAAAGCTGTCTACATCTGCCATTCATAAGCTCTAGAGCAATAGAGATATACTGGGAGTTCAATTTATGTTTGCCTGAGCCAGGGAGAAAATCTAATTAAATATGGTCTGAGTTTAGAGAAGCCAGGATGAGGCTAGAATATAAAGTGTGGCAGCTACCCATAGATCAGAGGGCAATATTAATAAAGCCCACAGAAAGGGACAGCAGGATATTCCAGTGGTGTTGATAAAATGCAAAGCAAAGACAAAGCAGGCTAGAAATATTGCATGACAATACTGATAAAAGCCACCATGGCTCTTGGCCAAGAGCTGAGTCTTTGCTCCCTTCTTTTTTCCTCTTCTTCCTCCTCTTTACCCTGCTTCTTGTCTTACTTCTGTGTCCCACCAGCATGAGAACTCAGCATCAGTGCATGTCTCAAGACTGTACCTTGGATGTTTCAGGGGCCGTTGTCACAGATGCAGCCAGACTCTCAGATCTTCACTGAACTCCACTTTCCTTTGTAATCTGTAGTTAATTACCATCACCTGGTATGCTATGATTTTGCCTTATTTTTCAAAACTCGTATGTTATAGATACAATATGTCCATAGTATTTGCAGCAATTTTTATTGTGTATTAATCTGTAGTCTATGATATTGTTATTTTCCAAGTTCTGCTTGTGTGACATTGCTTTAAATTAAGTCCATCTCTGTTAATAGCAAACCCATCTTTAAGTCTATATCTTGGCCTCACTACATCCCACCTCCACTAGCACCTAGTACCCTTTCTTGGGCTGAAAGCCCATCTCCACTTGCTAGCTTTGGAGAACTCCAAAAACCTCAGTTTCTGTTTCTATCAAATGGGATTAATACCTCTTTTGACCACTGTGGCTGGAGTATGAGGATTCCAAGAAATTAAACAAAAAGCACTCCGCAAATTCTGAGACTGATATCAGCTACAATGCTGGAAAAACAGAAATGTACTTGTCCATCTGGAGAAGGTCTAGTTGCTGCATCATGCCTCACAGCTTCAAGGAGCCCTTGTCAAGCTTTGTGTGTGATCCTGACAATATCTTCTGAGCTTTGGCAGCCCTGTCATCATATGACAGATGAGAAAACTGGATCATAGAGGCTGACAAGAGATACTGTAATATTGTAAACTGGTCATAGAATTCTTCTGCTGCCTGAACTCTTACCTTAGAAACACAGCAGTCCAGAATCTTAATCAAAGCCCAAAGCTAACCCAGCCTGACTTAGGACATGTTGGGTAGCCTTCCACTAGGCCATTCACCTTCACTCTCCATACAAGCCGTAATGTCTTCACCAAGGAGATTAGCATCGCTCAACTCAACCACCTGTGGCTGTGCCTCCCCCTACTAGAGCCTTCAGTTTTCCCTCTCTATTCTGTGCTCTTTTGTGCAGTTCTATTGATGGAATCGGGTCTTGTGCATGCTGGGAAAGTGCTCTACCACGGAGCTGTATCACCATCCTTTGGTTCAGTTTGTCAAAACACAATCTCGCTATGAAGCCTGGGATAGCCTTATGCTCACTTCATAGCATAGGCTATTCTCAAATTCATAATCCTTCTGCATTCCCCTCCTAGGTGTGAAGATTACAGACCATGTAATTAAGTAGTACCATAGGCCTTCTATATAACATCTGTTGTGTATTACCATGATCTAGCACCTAAGTATCACTACCTGTCATATGTTATTTATCCATAAATTGGTTAATTGTCTCCTCCTTCCCTTACTGGAATGTAACTTTCTCATATCTACTACTGTGACTTCAGAGCTTACAAGAGTCCCTAGCAACAAAAGGTGCTCAAGGAACACTCTTGTGATTCCACTTCATCCTCCAAATTATGTCAACCACCACGAGATGGTATGTGTAATTACTGGATTGAGCCAGAAGCAAAGGCTAGGCTCCTTATACTCTACTGGTAAACTATATGCCTGTCCCAGTTCCCATGTGCCCTGGGCTCAGCCCACAATCTGGGAAATACAACTGTGGAGGTCTCCAACATCAAAAGAGTACTTAGGGAAGTGATGGCTATAACTAAGCACATAGTAAATTATCCATTTCTATTACTATAATTGTCTTTGTTACTACCATCACCATGAGCTATGAATTAAGCCCAACAAACAATGTTCCTTTAAAATATAAATTAAAATGTCTACAGAAGCTAATTGACCAATGTCCCAAATCAACATCTGCCACAACGAGAACCACAGCCCATTCACTGCTCTCTTAGCCAGAGTCCCTTCTGTTTGCCCCTTTGCAACAGTGGGTACAGAGCATTCAGTGGCCAAGCAAAACACTGTCCCTACTCTGCAGATTGGCCATAGCCACAGCTATGGAAGCTTTTCCTTCTCAAGCCTCACACAAAATGTTGTCGGCTGCCCACTCAGCAGCCATTCCATCTCTTATTCCTTGTAACAAAATCTAGATCACAAGGATGAATCATGGCTGGCCTAAGCTAGCTATGGAAACCTGCTTCTCCATTACCCATCACTGACCATTAACATGGGAGAAAGTCCTGATGAAGCTCAGTGGAAAAGACTTCAGATAACAAAAGAAAGCCACCCTACAAAAGACAAGCCACCCCAAGAGAAGATCTTTGTTTTACCAAGGGTGCTGCATGCTAATGCAGTGCTTTGAACAGTGGCTGTCATCTTTAAAGCACAGGTTGTTTGCAGAAGGAAACAGCAGGCGAGCATGATGAATATTCAAAAAAAAAGGGATGGGGGCTGGATAGATGGCTCACAGGTAAGATCCTTGCATTCAAAGTGTCTAATGACCCAGATTCAAGTTCCCAGTACTCACATAAAGCCAGATGCACAAAGACACACGCATCTGGAATTTGTTTACAGTGGCTAGAGTCCCTGGCATGCCCATTCCCTCTCTCTGTCTCTCATAAATAAATTTTAAAAATTTTTAAGAAATAAAAGGAGAGCTGGAGGGGTTGTAGAGATGGCTTAGTGGTTAAGGTGCTTGCCTACAAAGCCAAAGGACCCAGGTTCAATTCTACAGGACTCACTTAAGTCAGATGCTAAAGGTGACTCATATGTTTGGAGTTTGTTTGCAGTGACTAAAGGCCCTGGTACTCCTAATGTCCCTCTCTCTCTCTCTCTCTCTCTCACTCTCTCTCTCTATGTATGCATGTATATGTATGTATATTTATATGAGGCAGATAATATATATGTATATAATATATTACATATAATATATGATATTATATATTATATATGATATATAATATATAATCTGCCTCATATATATCTGCCTCTTTCCCTAACTCTATCTGTTCCCCCCTCTCTCAAGTAAATAATTTATTTTAAAAAATTAAGCATATATTTAAAGAAAGAGGGATGGAGAGAAGTGGCCCTGACGTACTCACTGGCAGCTAGCCTGCTACTGGAAGCTATGGTGTGGGAGGGTTAGCAGCTGAATTTATCAACCAGTGTTATTTTGGTGTCACTGCTTACTACCAAAAACATCCTGACACCGCTGACCTGAGAGCTCCCATCCCTCTTTCGGCAGCGCCTTTTCATATTTTATCTGGTCTCTGGTCTGTTGCTTGCAATGCCTGGCTGCATGGTTGAAGCAGGAACTGAATCTGATTTCTTGATGTGCATCTCCCAGTTGCTATTAGTTCCAGCCGTCCTCAGCATCTCCTGAAAGAAAGAGCCTCGAAGACTCTGACCTTGCTGCTATCACTTGCCATGTCCACATAGTGTGACTGAGCTCAGACCCTGCCCAGCAGCCTTCACACATTCACTAATGATCCCACCCTTGTACTGGGCATAGGGTGAATGGCTGGAGTGTCTACAGAGAGACTATTCCTTGGAAGAATTCTTCTCCACTCTTTGCAAGCACAGCTGTATGAGTAGGAGGCTCACCTGCAACTTTTCTCATTGTGTCTGGATCAAGAAAATAGACAAGTGGAGTGGAGTGAATCTCCTGACAGGGAGGGTGACACTAAAGGTGAAATTGGTAAAAAATAAATAAATAAATAATAATAGACAGACTGAGAAAACACAGACAGATTGAAGAGATAAACAGATAAAATGGACAGATACAGAGGGCACAGAGCCGGAAAGGGAGTCTGCAGGAGCTTTGTGCCCACCATGCTTCTTCTCATCCTTCTGTTCCCTTGAAAGACCTAAGAGTTTGGTCCTAAGAATAGACAGAATAATAAAGGATTTTCCAGAGGAACTGGTGCCAGAAGGGTCTTTGGAGACATACTTTCCACTGCTGGGGTTCATGTTAGTAGGGTGGGAGGGGCTTGTCCTGGTTACACATGGGACAGGTGGCATTCAGAGAAGGGAGCCAGCATGGCGACACTGGCTGGGTGGGGCATGGAACAAGGTATTGGGAATACAAAGCATAGTGTTTAGCTGGGGTGTAAGAATGTGCCAAACAGCTCCTTGGCATTTCAATGTGATGGTCCAGGCTACCCTGAGTCATTCTGGCTTTAAAGGACACCCTTTGAAAATGAACAAGATCCAGAGCTCCCCTGGAGAATGTTGGAAGGTGATGAATCTGACAGGGCTGCAAATGGGGAGGGAAGTAAAAATAAACATAAGAACATTTGCTAAATATATAGATATGGAGAGGAAAAAATGAACTTTTTGTTGAAGGTCTCAGAGCAAGGAGAAAGGGGTACACATTCCAACAGAGGATGCAGTAGGTGAGCTGGGACTCAAAGGCAAGTAGAATGGTGAAAACAGAAGGTAGGGGTTGGTGAGGCATTAATAGAAGCTGTACAGTAACTCTAACTAGAGAAAAGAGCCAGAGGTGAGACCCATGACTTGGTGGATAGCATGGACCTACTCTGCCTGACCTTTGACAGGGTTTAAGAGAAGGAATGTTATTTCACTATCTAAAACACCTTTGGGATGTTCAGAAATCCACACATATCATGAAAAGAGATGCATGTGTGCAGCTCACAGAGAAAAGAATTACTTGTCTAAACTGAACTTTCCAGGCAGACCCTTGAGGCTGCTGGGATTGAAATCGGCAGCAGTCTCTTCTATGGTGTTCCCAACGGAGAAGAAGTACACCAGAACACAGAACATGAGTAGAGCAAGCAGGCAAAATTTATTCTTAAGAGGCAAGGAAGCAAAAGTGAGAGCAGACTGGGTTTGCATCTCCCTCTGCTGTTCAGGCTTAAAGTCTCCCTCCATTAATTCTCCTCCCTTGGAGTGGTCCTTTGACTGGCTTAGGTGTAAGTTTTCTGCAAAGCCATCTTCTTCACCCACAATTCAGTCTGCTACAATTAGCTGTAGTAGCAACCTCCCATAAAGATGAGACATTTACTAAGGGAAAGGACAATAGTATCTTACACAGGCTTCTCAGAGAGGGGCTCCATGGAAACTTGTCAGAGCTTGCTAAGACACATTTTTTTTTGGGGGGGGGGTGTTTGTTTTACCTAGAGTCCTGTTTTTTGTATCTGTAAGCTGAGCTATCTCATGCCCTAACTGTAATCCCTCTTCTTTATCTTCCCTGGTGATCCCAGCCTTGACATTTTAACCCTAACATTTGTTTTGACCTTAACAGAGGGAACTGATAAAAATATGACTTCCTGGCTCCTTCTCTAGCCTGCCTGCAAAATGAATCAGGAACCCGCATTTTCAATGTGTCCTCTCCTCACAGGGATCAGAAGCCAAAAGTTATGAAACACTGCTTCATCACAGGCTCTGGAAAGTACACACAGGACACAGTTCCCACAAGGAAGCTGCCAAGCCCTGGGATGCTCCCCCATCAGTGTCCATCAGTCCTGTTTGGCCCCACAACCTCCCTTCACAGGGACATGTCTGATAAGCCCCCAGTGAGCTGGGAGCAGTGAGCAGATGGAAGCTGAGCCTGCAAAATGGTCAGTGAAGTCAGTCCCATGGGAATCAGCTCCAATCCTTGCTGTAGCCCAACAGAACATCACCATGGTGGAGCAGAAGGCCACTTCCACATCCTGAATGGGTACAGGAACTGGCCCAACTCGGAGGACAAGACAGAGATCGCTGTAGGCACTGATGGAAGCAAGCTAGTGGCTTAAGAATAGAGTACTTGTTTGAAAAAGTTCTGAGCAATGAGCAGCCTGGAATTAACATGGTGGTTAGACACAAATTGGTCTACAGTACCATCTAGTGGACACAGGGAGCAATGGCATCCTCCTAGTGAAGTGGGAGAGCCTCAGCTGGCATAGACTCTGAGAAGCAACACCTGGGGCCAGCATCCCCACCCCATGGGATGGGCGGACCACATAGGCTGGAGTCAAAGAAAAGGAGGCACTGACTCCTTCCTAAGGGTCCTAAATCTGACCACAGACCCACCCACACCAGCTCACAGATGTACACACATTTTATTTATCAATCGTTATTATTGTGTGTATATACGTGCATATGTGCTGAGGATGGAAGCTAGCATCTCAAGAATACTAAGTAAGAGCTATGCCTCTGAGAACGTCTCAATCCATGACATTTGTTTATTCCCAAAATATTTTTGGTTGTCTGTTATCTTTTTAGGCCCCATGATCTGTTGCCTAATAGTACGTGGTCCTCGAGAACAGCAAATGAGCATTTTTAGTTTCATGGAATGACCAGGTCATTGGCAAGAGGCTACTGCAGCTAGGAAGGGCAGTGATCCTGCTGAGAGCTAATCGCTTTTCCTAGACACCCACACATAACGGTCTCAGTGGCCATCCTGTCCTAGGTTTACCAAATGCCAGGTGTGTGCTACAGTCAACCATTGTTATCACACTTGAACTTCACAAGGACTCCAGGAACCTGAATCACAGAAAGATTAAGTAACCTGCTCAAGCTCACTCAGCACCAAATGGCACAGCTGATATTCCAGTGCCAGGGCTTATGGTATACTGCCTCCTAGAAGAAGGCCTGTCCATGCAGGCTTCTGTCAGTCCAACACAGCTTTCCTAGTAGATGCATAACTAGCACCTCATGTGCCTGCTGGCCAAGCTATAAGGTGGGAGCTGCTGCGCCTGCCCTTCCTCTGCTGCCACTGCTCACACACCAAGCCTCCCTGCATGTCCTACTGAATGTTCCTTAGGCAGATTCAAGGCTGCCTCCTGTCTTCCCTGGTGCTGCCAGGTTTGGCTTGCCTAAGATCTGGACAGATGCCAAAGGCCAACCAGATGTTGTCTAAGGACACAGCCTTAGAGAGCAAATGAGCCCTAGGGAAAAGGTCTCAGAAGGGATGCATAGACTCCAGCTGGAGAGCTGTCCAATTGTGATGTTAATTTGTATTCACTGAGCACGTGTACCAATCACTGTAAAGGGTACACTTGGGGTAGCCCTCTACTGCCTTCAGGGAGGAGAGGAAGTGCCTCCCAATGGTGAAGGCACTTAACACAATCAGAAGGGTGAGCAGGTGGTAACCACTGCTAAGGCTATGGTACAAGATGGAAGCTGGTTGGCAAGCTGACTTCCTACACCAATCCCCCTTCCCAAAGGCTGCTTACTCCTAGTCTCTAGCTCTCAGGCACCTCTGCTGCTTTCTCCTACCTGTTTTTCCCATCTCAATATGGAAAATAAATATTCAGGTTTGCTACAGAGGCTGGAAGATGATTGGAAAGCACATCAAACTGAGTGTCTACTTGGAGAAGTGCCTTGCCTCATTCTCCAGAAGAGGAGTCAATGTATCGCACCAGCCATGGATACCCTTCCATCTGGGAGGTAAGATGTGCTCCTGGAGAAGTCTATGAACTAGGTCAAAGTAATGAACCTAGAGAGTGACTCAAATGCAAGCAGATTCTCTGGCCTGTGGGATGCACAGAGAACACACTGACCACTAAGTAGCCAAAGCGGCTTCCTATGCACCCACCCTGTGCACATGCCATACCTACTCCTTTGTCTCTCACCCCTTTGCATGCAGCTGCCCCTGTCCACCCATCCTGGACTAGGCACCGACCTACACAGGCTCAAAACCTACTAGGCAACTGCTCTGACACCTTATGACCAGCCTGTCCCATTTTTATGTGTTATTTTGGCTAACCTCCTCCTTTGGGGATGGGCCAGACAAAGCCCCATCCCACTAAGCAGTGACCAAAAGCACTGGCTGTATTTTCACCTTCCTGGCCTCTACAACATGTGGTATAGTTAATGAAAGTAGTATTTTTCTTAAGGCCCCTTGGCATAACTCTGTACAGTGACTCACACTGCAGGTCCCCAGGAGTTTAAAGTTAATTATGACCTGTCTTTCCTGGTGTTGCCAAGATTGGCTTTTCCTAAAGTCTGGACAAATGCCAAAAACCAGGACCCTAGCCCCTGTCCCTGGCCCTGTCTCTGTCTAGAATCTACAAAGTGACATCAAATGGTTGACAAGGACATGCCAACACCCCCAGTCACAGGTACCATCTTCACTGCAAGGTCTACCTGGAAAAACTTGGGCCACCCCAACTTCTGCCCTACCCTCCAAGAAGATCCATGACCCCAAAAGCTTTTATTAGCTCTTTCAGCTTCATTTAACTACACAAATGGCTTGGTCACAGCTGACTGATCCCAAATTTACACCATTTTCTTCTAATTCACCATGTCTCAGACTCCTCCCCCCTTCCCCATAATACAGGTAGAGGATGTGTATTCGGTCCCAAACTCTCCTCCTGGGGTTAATCATGCACTGAGCAAAATTCCATTTGAGACTATTAATGATTTCATTTCCACTCTAGGTTTAAAGATGCTGTGGCTATAACACTAATGCAGGTCTCTCTCCCTAATCTCCAGATGCTTGTGTGTGAGAGACATGAGGGAGCACACTTGTCAACAACTCAATCATCCCTACCAGTCAGAGCTGCCAACCCCAGAGCTCTTCCTTCAATGTGGGATGGGCCCTTCTTTTCCAAGGCTAGTTTCTATTCCCAAGACAGCCAGGGTTAACCAAACTAACAGAAATTACTTTTATGCCCATCTGAAGAATCTGTACCTGACCACCACACAAGCTCTCCCCCTGCCAGCACCCCAACCTCCCCCCCCCACTATATTCCAAACATTCAAGGCCAGGCGTAGGTCCCCTAACATCCTGTAATTCTTCCCTTGGCTGTAGTCTCTCCATCACTGTCAGAGCCTGACAATGTCTCACCCTCCACTTAAACATTCTCGCCTTTGGACACTAGCTGCTTTTTCTCTCCAGCAGAGGAAACCAGCCCCAGCCCTGTCCCACCATTTACACTCTTTGGCTTATTTACATGCAATATTTATAATTGGTATGCATAGCTGCCCATTTACCCCTCTGAACTTCCTGGGACATGACAGAACATTCAGTACACATCCCATACCTGCATAGTACTAAGTGTGAATGCTTGATTCTGGTGTCCTTCATAAACTTAGGTATTCTGAATACTAGGAATACAGGTGATAGAGATCTGGGAATTAATGCCTCATGGAGGCAGTGTATTATTGGTGTTGGTCTTATAGATGTAATACCTAGCTTCCTCTTTCCAGTGGTTGTCACACTCTCCTGTTTCTGTTGTTCATCTGATATTGCCCAAGAGGAGATATCCACCCTCTGCTCAGGCCATCACTTTCCTCTGTCATCATGGAGCTTTCCCTTGGGTCTGTAAGCCAAAATAAACATTTTTTTTTCCCACAAGCTGTTCTTGGTCAGGTGTTTTCTGCCAACGATGTAAACCTGACTATTATAGTAAACTTGGTACCCAAAGTGGGGTCATTACTGCCAGAAACCTAATTCTGTGGCTTAGGCCTTTTGAAATTGCCTTGCAGGAGGAATGTGGAAGGATTTGAAACCTTGTCCTAAGAGACACCTTGAAGTGCTGTAAGTACAGCTTGATGGGCTATTTTGGTCAGAGTTGAAAGGCCTGAAGGTGGTAAGAACTATGGTCTATGAGGCTTAGCTTATGAGGGGGAGAAAGGGCTTTGCCTGGACTGGGCTAGAGGCAGTTTGTGTGAAAATCTTGCTGTTATGCCTGTGTCCTGAGAACTTGTGCAGAGTTGCATTACATAGAAAAGCACTGGTATGAATGGAAGAATATGAAACAGAAAAAATTAAATATTTGGGATGATACTGCTGCCCATCCAGCTGCAATTATAGAGATTATAACCATTCAGATTAGGTCAGCTGACCTGCGTTGGGACATAAAGAAGAACACAGACTCTTTGGAAGGGCTCTGAATGCTCAAAGAGAGTCCTGTTCTTCAAAGTCTACTTTATTCCCACCTGGATTAAAAAACTGGCAGCCCACTTGGTATTATGGAGTATAACAAATACAGGAAAGAGAGGGTCATTGCATTTGCAACACGGTTTTGCATTTTGGAAGTAGCCATGGGCAATGTGAAGCAAGCTTGTTGTATTACCTGCGTGGAGACCCTGTGGAGCCATGAGGATGAACCATAGGTTGCAGCAGAGATCCAATGGAGATGACAGGACTATGGGATAGCTGCGAAGGAGAGCTTCTGGCACTTGGTGAAGTTTTCTGGGACTGTGAGTAGCCTAGCTAGAGGGGTAGAATTGGAACTCCAGAGCCTTGTAGCTAGTTAGAATTATCAGACTTGGAGACTTGACAGTGGTTAATTATTAGATGTGGAGCTACAGAATTTGATGTTTGCCCGGATTTTTTTTCAATCTTGTAGTGGTTGAATATTTCTTTGCTATGCCCAATGCCATCTTTTGCAGTGTAAATGTTTATTCTGTGCCATTATGGGTGTTTTGGTATTATGGCACAGTTAAAAGATCTGGGACTATGGGAAAGTTTGTATATCATTGGGATTTAATAAAAACTATGGGGACTTTTAGAGTTTGATGTATACATTGCATTTTACATCATGTATGGTTATCAGTTTATAGGGGCCAGGGGCAGATTGTTGTGGTTTGAGTCAGGTGATCCCATAAACTTAGTTATTCTGAAGGTTATGTTTCAAGCTGATGGCGATTTGGGAATTAACATCTCCTGGAGGCAGTGTACTGTTGGGGGCTGGCTTATGGGTGTTATAGCCAGCTTCCTTTTGCCTGTATTTGGCACACTCTCCTGTTGCTATTGTCCATGTGATGTTGCCTAGGAGATGAAGCCCACCCTATGCTCATGCCATCATTTCCCTCTGCCATCATGGAGCTTCCCCTCGAGTCTGTAAGCCAAAATAAACCTTTTCCCACAAGCTGCTCTTGGTCAGGTGTTTTTGGCCAGCAATGTGAACCTGACTGCAACACTAAGTATAAATGCTCTGAACATTTTTCTTGAAAGAATTGCCCCTAAGTCATTTTATGTGTTGAGATGTGAACTGTTTTCATAAGTAAACTAAGATATTAAAATAAATGTCATCTCTTTAGGCTTTCCAAATAATGTTAAGATCTATACCAAGACCTTCCTTGGCAGGTGGCAGCTCAAAAGACCAGGTCACCGTCAGGAAACGTGGTTTGTTTGGAATTGGCGCCATCTGGTGGTGCAATGAAAAATGGCCTCACGGACCCTCAAAGGTAAGTAGTAGGTTTCATCAAGGTGTGTGAAAGGTGTTCCCATTTATTCTCTACTTTGGACGCTGTTCAAGTTTACATCTCAACTTGTGTCCACCGCTGGTTTATCCTGAGTAGATACAAACCTAGGCCCCAAACTTAATTGATCTACCAGGCTGGCCTCTCTACCTCAGTTGCACAATAGCCCAGCCACACTGCATTTATGGGACATACACCATCAAGTCCCTGGTCCTGCCTCAAATCCACAATGTTCTCCACAAAAACTTGTTGCCCTGGGGTGTTCTTCAGATTACCACAGCCTGTCTCCTCTGCTTCTGTGTATTTCCTTGCTGTAATGACTATGAGCAACAATTTACAATGAGGGAAAATTTACTCACCTGTCAGAGGTTTCAGTCCATGGCTACTTGGCTCCATTATTGATGGGCCCTGAAGCTGAACATGTGGCAAGGAGCTCATGGTAAATAAAGATGCTCACTCACCTCATGACAAACAGGAGGCAGCAAGACAGAAAGGGACCACAGTATCTGTTCTTCCAGCTGAGTTTCTCCACCCCTCCTATTACCACTGGATGAAACAGTGCCAGCAGCTGGAGATCAGGCAGTCCACACAAGTCCTCCAAAGTGAAAAATTAAGGCTTCCTCAGACAAAGCCACAACATGGTGTACTCAAGTTGTGTGATTATCCATCATGCCTGCACCACCACACTTGTCTCTAACAAGGCCTCTTATACATGATACATCATGTCCATCATTTAAAACTTTCAAGACATGCTGGAAGGCAAAAAAAAAAAAAAAGCACAGTCTGGAGGAACACCAGACTCAAATGGGGCAGATAAGATGGAAAAATCAGACCAGAAATTTAGAATAACTGTGTAAAAAACATCAAGGCTCTAATGGAAATGTAGGCAGATGAGTAATATAAATAGATAGATGTAAACACTAAGAAAAATGCTAAAGTAAATGTCAGGGAAAAACACACTATACAGAAGTGAGGAATGTCATTGAGAGGCTCATCAGACTGAACAAGGCTGAGGGTATAACTCAGTGACAAAGTACACATTCCATGTGCACGGGGCTCTGGGTTTACTTTCATACACCAAGAAACAGAAATAACAAAGACCAGAGAAAAGTGGAGGGAGGAGTGAAGAACAAAATAGGAGATGGGAAACAGGTTTTTCCAAGGACTGTGGGCATTACAGAATGTTTCCATAGCATATGCATAATGGAAATGCAAGGAAAGAAATATTAATGTAGTGGTTTGAATCAGATGTGCCCCCCCATAAACTCATGCATTCTAAAAGCTTGACCCCAGCTAATGACAATTTGGAAGGTGGAGCCTTGCTAGAGAAAGTGTGTCACTGGGGGCAGACCTTGAGGTTGCTTAGCCCCTAGCTTACCAGTGTTAGTTGGCTCTTCCTCCTGCTGCTGTTTTCCACCTTCTGTGGCAGAGGTGATATCCAGCCTCTGCTTATGCCATGATCTCCCCTGCCATCATGAAGCTTCCTCTAACGACTGTAAGCCAAAATAAAAATGAAACTTTCTTACTATCAGTGGCTTTTGGTTGAGTGTTTAGTGCCAGCAATGAAAAAGTAACTATGACAAAGTATTTGAAATAATAATAGGATTCTCCAAAAATTTATGACCTACACCCAACAGCAGATCCAGGAAGGAAGTCCCATGCCTAGTCACATCTTAATCAAACGGCAGAAAGTCAAATATGAAAGAACCAACCTAAGTGTGTGTCAGCAGAGCAATGAAGAGAGTGTAGTACATGTGTTTATATACACAGTAAACTCTTATCCAACCTCAAAGAGTAGAATTTTCATTTTTAGGAAAATAGGTACAACTTGAGGTTATTATATTATGTAAATTATGTCAGTCTTTGAAAGACAAATATTGAATGCTTTCTCTCCTTTCAGAATCCTAGATTTTAAGTAGATTAAAAACATATGTGTATATTTGACATAAAGTACAAGCAAAACTGTCTAGGAGAATAAAAGAGACTAATAACAGGATGGGGGAAAGGATGAGAGGGAATGTATGAGAGAATTGCTCAATGTATTGTGTAGCTGTATGAAAATGGTCTTATAAAACCCAGTACTTTGTTCAGTGAATATACTCCAATAAAAGTCTTGAAAGAAGTTATGAGGGAAAAAGACAAAGAAAGAAAAACAATTTATTAATAGAGGAGCAAAGAATTATATCTACTTCTCAAGAATCGTGCACACAGATGAGAGTGAAGTGAAATATTCAAACACTGAAAGAAGGGAAATGCCAGCAAAATTCAGTCTCCTCAAAATCTCCCCTACAAAGTGAAAAATTAAGACTTCCTCAGACAATCCAAAATTGAGGAAAATCTTCCCTAGGAATCCTGCTTTGCTAGAAATATTTAAGGAACTTTTTTTCAGGGGGAAGGAAAAGGATACAGGTCAGAAGTCCAGATCACTATGAAGCAAGGTGCTAGAGTTGCAAACGGTGGAAATAAGTGTATGAGCACCCCTATCAAGCCCTCAGGAAATCCTCACTGGCCCAGATCACACCAGCCTGGCCCTCAACATGCAGCATTGGAATGATTTGTTGTCCCCCCTGCAAAGCTGTTAGCCCTGTGTCCCCAGGGTTAGGCCTGTGAGACGCCTAGCACTGTATGGATAGATGGGTTTCAAGCATCCACACCAACATTAGAGCTAGTTGTTAAATAGCATGTTTCTTTGTTTCTTTATTGGCAGTACAGCAAGAAGATTCCAGTAGTCACTGTGGCATCCAAGGGCTCAACCTCTGGAGTCTCTCTGCTCAGATACAGTCACTCTTCAGGTCAAATATCAGATGGACACTCTCTGGACATGCGCTGCTCTTTGACCCCCAAGGTCTTTAACCTGGGAAGCAGAAATATGGAGACCCTTCATGAAGATGTGTTTGCCTCCTTTTAAGCCTACTGTTCTCTATTTTCACAGATAGACAGCAGATAATCCCATGAGAAAAGGGTGGTGGTGGGTCAACCAACTGGAACTTAATCTACTTCTTCCAAGCCACTTCCCCTGCAAGCAACTGACCCTTGCAGCATCTCCTGTTACTCATCTCTAGGAATATTAACCAGAAATTAGTACACATTTACCATATGTTAGATATTCCCCCAAGACTGCTGTCTAAAGTAGACATTCCCACTGCATATAGGGAAACTGAGATACAGAGGTATAAGATAGCCAGCCCATGGTGCACTGGATTAGAGCTACTATCTGTTCTCCAGTATAATGGTTGGATGGATCAAATGAAACCCTTTGACAGAGCACATCTTGTGCAGAAGTGCTCAATAACTGCTGTCAACGCTCTCCCAAGCTTTTAAGCATGCAGATGCCAGCTGTGTTAGTCATGCCTTTCTCCACCAGCAGAGCCATCATAGTGTCTTACCAGCACTGAACTGAGATGGCTCTGCCTCGAGTCATGCACTTCTTGGAGCTCTATCACAGCCAGTGATCACACTAGCTTATGAAGAACATATGCAGAGGCTGCAGGACCCAAGGTCACAAATGGTGGCAGGTTCAAAATCTACCCAGTCTGCATGCACACTGACCTACTTCTGACTGTGATCTTCTACTGGGTCAGTAGGTGAGCAGATTCACCTCCAGGAATCACAAGAACACAAACTAGCAGACTTCCCATATCCTGCTGAACAGGAAGTCCTGGTCCATGACCCATGTAGAAACACTGTTCTCTGGTGTCACAATTACAATAGTTACAGAGGCCAGTCTTTAATGTGACTATAGGTCCCTCCAGAACTCCAAGAGAGGCACTACAGGAGTTCAAAGCCGCCACTTTTCTCTGTCCCTGCTTACCAGAATGCAGACTTCTCACCAACTGAGTAAAGCTTCCTGTTAGGCTTCCCCTAACAGCTCTCCCTTCAATCACTTCTTAGCCCAATCCCCTACCTGGCAGCCCTTTTACCTTAGCAATCTGAGAAGGAGGACCTGAAGCTTGCGTCATGAGCTGAGTCACACCTGAGATGGGATATGCTGGAGAACAGAGAAGAAAGGCAAGGTGGAGGGAAGACTGTCTTCTGGCAGAGCCTACCCAGATCCTATAACAAGATCCCAGTACAGGGATAGGAGCTGATTGGACAGAGCATGCCTGGGCCATCACCATGCACTTAGAGCAGAGGCCCAGTAAGAGGCCTGCAGCCTGAAGCACCTAGGTGTGCTGCCAGGCACGATAGGAGGCTAATGAGGCCATAATATGGAACACAGAGGACAGAAGTCCAGAAGCTGCTTGTCTCTGCTCTTGATGTTACAGCCAACAATAGGAAGGGTATGACTTGTATGAGCAGGTAACTCTGCACATCACCCCACGCATCCCCAGTTAGGCACACAAGGGAACTTGTCCTAAGCACTTACCTTCGTCTCACTTGCTCTATTCGCTCCTGCATGATGTCATCCATCATTTCACTTGGCACTTGGAAGATACGGGTGTGGCTGCAAAACACCATTGAGACATGGGATTCTGAATTTCTAGAATTCTGAATTGACTAGACTACTAGAGTTGTGGCTATAGAAATAAGACCTCTTATCAAAAGCTCATTGTGGATGATAGCCCCATGCTGGTACTGAGAGTTACAGGTGAGTGCCCACTAAGAAAATGCGGAAAAATATAACTAATATACAAGAGTTAGAGAGGAGAGAGAGAGAGGTAGAGAAGGAGGGAGAAGGAGAGGGAGGGAGGGAAGATGTAGAAGGTTTAGGTTAGACTTGATCTACCCTCTCCAGTGTCTTGAGGTTCAGGTGTTTCCTGTAAGGGCCTTTTAGGAAGTAGATTTTTATGGTAACATTGCCATTTAGTGTTTCCCACCCCTTCGATGCCCTCTCCTCCCTCCCCATCCATCCTAGAGTCTAGTCCATGAGATGTTTGCTGGGTATGTAAGGTATCTTGGGTAGATTCAGGTTAGGTGCTGTAGATGAGTGAGACTATGTGGCGATTTTTTTTCTGTGATTGGGTAAGTTCACTGAGAATAATCTGTTCCAGGTTCACCCATTTTTCCTCAAATTTCTTTGTGTCATTTTTTCTTACTACTGTGTAGAATTCCATTGTGTAGATATATCACATCTTTGTTAACCATTCTTCTAGTGATGGACATCTGGATTGATTCCAGCTTTTAGCTATTATGAATTGAGTCACTACAAACATGGTTGAGCAAATCTCTCTGGCCTGTGGTTTGAAGGTTTTAGGGTAGATGCCCAGTAAGGGAATAACTGGGTCTGTTGGTATCTCTATAGTCAGCTTTTTCAGGAGTCTCCATATTGCTTTCCAAAGTGGTTGTACCATCCTACATTCCCACCAAGAGTGGATGAGTGTTCCTACTTCTCCACATCCTCACCAGCATTTATTTTCATTTGAATTTTTGATGTTTGCTATCCTTGTTGGGGTAAGGTGGAATCTCATAGTTGTTTTAATTTGCATTTGTCTGATGATTAGTGATGATGAACAGTTTCTTAAGTGTGTGTTTGCCATTTGTGCTTCTTCCTCTGTGAACTGCCTGTTCAGCTCTTTGCCCCACTTTGTGACTGGGGTGTTTAACTTCTTACTGTTTAGATTTTTGAGTTCTTTGTAGATTCTAGAGATTAGGCCTCTACCAGTTGAATAACCCACAAATATTTTCTCCCATTCTGTGGGTAATCTATTGGCTTTGCTTATTGTATGCTTGTCTGTGAAAGAGCTATCATCCACAATGAGCTTTTGATCAGAGAAACCTACAAGGTTTCCTAAAAGAATGACAGATTTCTGTCAGAGTACTTGATGACCCTCCAAAGGGTAGTGGTAAGACCCAATTGATGAAGACACCATATGCAGCTGACACGTAAAATGGAATGGCATGGCTGGAAGCCAGAAGAGAGTCAGTCCCCAGACAGTCAGCGTATCTAGTGCCAGAAGGTGCTACATGGACAAGTGGGGGAAATGACCAATATCTGTCCAAGCAACTCATGGTCTAACCTACTTAGCAACAAATAACTGGTTGTGATGTCCACACAAGTGCAATAGTGGCACACAGCCATGGTGGGGAACCAACTGCTCTTGGTTTAGCTAACTGATCCCCTCAGTGGTACTGGACCCATAGCTGGACCTGGGAAACAAGTCAGAATCATATCCAAACATAAGTCCTCTCTCCAATATCAAGCTACCATCAATCATGGGCTACAAGAGGTCCTACATATATTAAACTATTAAAAAATAAATAAGGGTTATCTCATTTGTCTTGGAACTAACTTACTCTCCATTGGAGAATCTGCTTCTCTTTTTCAGATAGATGCAAATCCTAAGGAGAGAGCCACCCCATCATACCTCAAAAGGGCCCCGGCTGAAACTAAGGAAAATTGGCGAAACAAGCAAGGGTGCTGTTTTCCTGATGAACCAGATACCAGCACAAGGGGGAAGGAGACCAACACAGAGAAAAATCAACTCCTACCAAATCAGAGAGTCAGAGCCTCAGAGGCCCCCAACACCTCAGCACTGAAGCAGACCAAAAATGAACCCAATATGGCTCAGGGAAATTTTGCAGAAGAGGGGGTAGAAAGAATGTCAGAGTCACATGTTGGGTCATGATATGCAGAGACATTTATTGTACCAATAACTGTGTGCTAACTCCACAATGCACGACCCATTTACATCAACAAGGATGGGCCATTGGGAGGGGGTAGGTCATGGATGAGCCTAAACAATGGTACCAAACTGCCTGTATTTGCTGAGAAGAAAACTAATAAATTTAAAAAAAAATAAAGACATTATGAAAAAAATAATAAATAAATAAAATTCTTGTTATATAAAAGGATAAAGGAAGAACACACACAAAAAAAGTCAGAGCCACGTGTTGAGTCATGATATACAGAGGCATTTATCTTATCCTTGACTGTGGGCTAACTGCACAATGCACGACCCATATACCTCAACAAGGAGGGGCCAATGGGGGGTAGGTTACGGATGAACCTAATAATGGTACCAAACTGCCTGTATTTTCTGAATAGAAAACTAATAAAAAAATGCAAAAGAAAAAGAAATAAGACCTCTTGTCTCATCACTATAAGTCTAAAAGGCAACCCCTCCCCTGTCTTCCTTTTGATAACTAACCAAGTACCCCTGAGCCACACAGCCATTGTGAGCAGGCAATAAAGAGTTCCCAGGAGGGACAGGGAAAGAGAAGCTATGAACCTTTACTAATGTCAGCAGGGCAGAGGTCTTATAGAATCATCCCCTTCCAAAAGCCTCTCTGGCTTCATTATCATCTCTTGGAATTAGTACTATGGTATATTTAGTATGATTTGTGAGCATCTAGTAATTCTGCATAATGAAGTCCTGGCTTCTATTTCTTTGTGTTACATTTGTCTTCCCCTCTATGATCCACTTCCTATCCTTACCCATTGACAGACTCTGTGTCCTGGCTCAAAGTTTAAACTATATAAGCTTTACAGCTAAGATGTAAACAATACTGGAAGATGAGGTGTGTTTTATTCAATATTTGTAATTACACGGAACATCCACATCAGACAAAGGATGTGATCGCAAACAACACTAAAAGCTATGAGGAGTCACAAGAGGTTTCTCAGCAAAGCTATCTTTTCCAGGTAGCCCTTAAGTAGTCACCATTAGTTATTTTTCCCTGTGACATAATTACTGTGCATTTCAATCTTCATACAGTCAATACCACTATAAAAAGTAACCATATGAATGCCAAATTCCTGAAACAAAAACATTCTTCTTGAGAGAAAAAAGCAAAGCAGACAATAAGGTGGCAGAAGGGGAGGGGATATGAGACACGTACATGCCTTCCGTTGCACATGGGCCAGTATAAGCCCACATCCCTCTACTGGAAAGGAATGTGGTCTAAAGACCCAAGAACCCAAAAGGCAGAAAGAAAATAGGACAACTCTACCTGAGGAATGAGGCTTCTTCAGACCCAGCTCCCTCCATCTGAAGTCTTAACATCTTCCAGAGCAAGGACAGAATATAGGGGCAGGCCATACCATGGAGGTAGAAAGCTAGGATCTCCTACTCTGGACTCTGAGAAACCTCCACACACCATAGTTACAAATGAAGGATTTAGCTTTTGACTTTAATAAAAACTTATTTTCTCTTAACTCTTTAAAGTGCAGCTACTTCTGAACAATTCAAGTGTGAAAATGACAAAAATCTGAGATGTGTTCAGAAGCATTTAGGAAATGGAGAGCAAACCCAGTTCTTCAAGCCCTAAAGTCATTTTTAAATGTAAGAATGAGCTGAACTTTCAAGATAGAAAAAATATTCTCTTAAGACCCAAAAGCAAAGCTGAGAAATTTCTCTGCCAGAAAAGATGGCATCTATAGAGGCCAAGGGACATGATCTGTATGGGTAGGGATTTCAAAGAGAGGCTTGAGCCTTCTTGCTGGCCTGCGCCTCCGCAGATGCCGTACCTCCATCTTATGAACTGAATTCTCGTTCTTTCCTCCAGTACCTCTTGGTTCTGGTTTGCTAGAATGTCACACTTTGACTGCGGGTGCTTCACCTGTTAAATCCGTGCAGAATCAAGATGGTTACTGGTCAGCATGGATCCCCAGGGCCAGAGGGTACAGAGTCCTTGCCCTACCTCCCTCTCCATGGTCCATTTGGCTTCTCCCCAAACCCTCACCCCCACATCCAGGGCAATTGTCTCAAGTTCTTTGTTACCACATCTCTGGTCACATATATGTCCTGGCCATGGGTAGGAGAGGAGTTGGTAGACATCTTCTCCTTTATGTACCGGGAAGCCTCTTCTTCTGTCTGAAAAGTAATTTCCCTTAGGAATTGTCTTTACTTATGTGCTTCCAAGTTCTCTTCTCTTCCTTCTCCCTTTTTCTTCCTGATCACAACACACATCATACACACACACACACACACACACCATAATTCCAAGTTTGTGCATTCTGGACTTGCAGTGAAGTCCAGGAACAGGCAAGACCCTGACCCTATCCCAAGGTATTCCTGAGACCACCTTAAGCAGAATTGCCTCCTCCAGGATGCTTGATAAACAAGGCCAGCTAGTGGCAATGCCAACAAATCTCTGACCATACAAGAATGTCATAATCCTCTTGGACATTAGGATGAATTAAATTTAATGGGAGTATACTGAGAAACAAGTTTCCCAATTGTACGAAGATTGCTAATCCGGCTCTCTGCACACCCCCGTCCTGAGACCAGTATTCAAAAATTCTGGGTACTAAGTTATATAGAAAGATCTTACTCACTTTATTTAACCAGTGCTGCACTACAGATACAGCCTCACTTTCCACAACTTCAATGTCCTGGAACAAATTAATAAGTTGATGACGTCAGAAACCTTACAAACCCAGATCCCACTCCACCACTCCCCCACAAAGCTGTATAATGGAAGATGTCTCTGAAGCACAACAGGAGCACAAAAAGAGAGAAAACAGGGAATACACTGCTCTGTGGGGCTACCACCACCACTCACCGAGCTTGTCTTTGGTGGGAAGGGCATCCCTACACCTTTTCGAGCAAAGATGTACACAATCCATGTTGTAATGATCATCTTCAGATCCCAGCAGACCTCCTTCTTGGCTCCTTCCTTCCATTGAAGCTGTCTAAGAACTTCTATGGGAGAGGAAGGTCATCAAAGGGAGGTGCCCTCCTGATTGGCTGACCAGTGATGATGTGACAATGACCCATAACCTCCAGAGTCAGAATGCAGATGGAAAAGAGAGATCTAGAAATTTCTGTTTTAGTTCAGCTCTGAAAACAAGAATAATGGGATAATCTATTGCTGATAAAAACTCAGAGTAAACCACAAAGGGATTTCCCCAAATCATAGACAGAAAATCTCAGAGCAACACAAGGAGTGCTGACAGCTAGTCACCTGATCTTGAATAATGCTAAAGTAAAACAGATTCTACAAATTAAAAAAAAAAAAATCTCACTAAAGCATCTAACATGTTCTACTTTCTCTCAGAACAACATCACAGCTATTTCCTAGTCTTCTTTTACATACATCGTAGGAAGAGATTTTTGTCCACCCAAAGCCATCAAAGACAGAGGACCAATTTCCAAGACATATTTTCCTTTTTTGTCTTTTCTGTATACACATATGACACAAATCATTAAAAAGTAAATCAAAGTCAGCATACTGGCACATGTCTTTAATTCCACCACTCAAGAAGCTGAGGTAGGAGGATCATGGTCAGTTCAAGGCCAGCTTGAGCTAGGGTGAAACCCTACTTCAAAAGATCAAAAGAAAAAACAAGTAAGTTAAAACAATAAGAGGCATAAAGTACAATGTGAAAGCATTGTTTCTTTTAAAGGTTTCTCCTGGTAGTTCTATTTTACTATGCCCTTGCTGAAGTGTCACAGCACAGCAGGAAAAAGGTAATAAAGAGATTGTGATGAGACTTCAAAATGAGAGTCAAAAAATCTGACAAAAGCTTAGATATTGATGGAACAACTATCTAGACCTTCCACCCCAACTGCATCTTTAGTGACTCTTGGAAGCAATTGAAGTTCCACATCTGTGGACATACTCTAAAGGTCTGATAAATGAGGCTTGAAACCCAGTCATTGCTGCTAATTTGATAGTGTCCTGACCTAATCATTAGCCTTTCTGTCTCCTCTGTCTAACCTGGAGTGAGAAGCACCCTCCTTCTCAGTATGATACAAAGCCTTTGTCCCTGTATTCAATTTTTCCAATGTAATCCTTATGTCTCTCACTTTCAACAAATCACCCCAATTTTGTATTATTACTATTTTGGCCAGAAGGATCTAGGTTGGCTATGGCAAGGACTGGGACCAAATCTCCAAACTTTAAAAAAAGTTATTTCTTACTCTCAAAAACTCCAGTTTTGGAGACTGGAGAGGTGTATATGCCATGTTTTGTTAATCTTTTCCCTAGTTGGTGAGCAGATAGATGATATCCAGTTTGGAGCTAATACCAATAACACTGTGATCAAAGAACATTTGCAAAATCAGTGGTGTGTGTGTGTGTGTGTGTGTGTGTTTGTGTGTGTGTGTGTGTACGTAACCATTTCTCTTTGTTATAGTCTTGCAGAAAACTTGATAACTTCATGTTAATTATAATTCTCTTGCAGTTTTACTCAGGTCTTTGTGTGTGCTAGGTAAGTGCATTCTCAGTCCTTCTTTGTGAATAAGATTAGTGAGGGGCTGGGGAGGTGACTCCATGAGTAAAAATACTTTTTGTGCAATCATAAGGAACCAAGTTTGGCCCCAAGCACCAATGTAAAAAGCCAGACATGGCTGCACACACATGTAATCCGAGTGCTAAGAGAGTGTTGCAGTCCGGTTTGCATTGCTATTAGAAATCACCCAACCAAGAGCAGCTTCTGGGAAAAAGAGATTTATTTTGGCTTACGGGCTCGAGGGGAAGCTCCACGATGGCAGGGGAAAACGATGGCATGAGCAGAGGGTGGACATCACCCCCTGGCCAACATAAGGTGGACTACAGCAACAGGAGGGTGTGCCAAACACTGGCATGGGGAAACTGGCTATAAAGCCCATAAGCCAGCCCCCAACAATAAACTCCCTCCAGGAGGCATTAATTCCAAAATCTCCATCAGCTGGGAACCTCATTCAGAACACCTAAGTTTATGGGGGACACCTGAATCAAACCACCACATTCTGCCCCTGGCCCCCATAAACTGATATCCATACATGATGTAAAATACAATGCATTTAGTCTGACTTTAAAAGTCCCCATAGTTTTTATCAATTCCAATGATGTTCATATATCCCCATAGTTCAAGATCTTTTAACTGAGCCATAATACCAAAATATAACCTCAAAAAACCCATAATGGCACAGAATAAATATTCACACTGCAAAAGACGGCATTGGGCATAGCAAAGAAACATTCAACCAATACAAGATTTAAAACAACCAGGGCAAACATCAAACTCTGTAGTTTCGAGTCCAGCAACTCTAACCAGTGACAAATCTTCAAGTCCGATAATTCTAACCAGCAGCAAGTCTCTGGCATTCCAATTCCGCCCCTCCAGCTAGGCTACTCACAGTCCTGGGAAACTTCATCAGGGCCGGCAGCTCCTCGGCAGCCATCTCATGGTCCCAGCATCTCCACTGGGTCTCCACTGCAAGCCATGGTTCATCCTCATGGCCCCATTGGGTCTCTATGCAGGCAACCAGCAAACCCGCTTCACACTGCCCATGGCCATTTCCAAAACACAAGACCGTGTTGCAAACTCAATGACCCTCTTTCCAGCATTTTATGCTCCACAATACCAGGTAGGTGCCAATTTGTTAATCCAGGGGGGATTAAAGCAGACTTTGAAGATCAGGACTCCTTGAGCACTCAGGCCCCTTCTAAAGAGTCTACATTCTTCTTGTTGCCCCAGCGCAGGTCAGCTAGCCCAGTCTCAAAGGTTGTAACTGAGAGATCAGTTGCAGCTGAACGGGCAAGAGTTCACCCAAAGATTTTTCTTTCTGTGCCATATCCCTCGGCTCACACCAGTTCATTTCTACGCAAAGCAACCCTGCACAACTTCTCAGGACACGGGCATAAGAGCAAGCTTCTCACACAAACTACTAGCCAGTCCACGCAAAGCTTTTTCTCATCCTCATAAGCCAAACCTCACAGTCCATATTTCTTACTGCCTTCAGGTCTTTCAGCTCTGACCAGGATAGACCATCAAGCTGTACTTACAGCACTGCAAAGCATCTCTTAGGCCAAGGTTTCAAATCCTGCCACATTCCTCTTGAAAATCATCTCCAAAAGACCAAAGCCACACAATCAGGTGTCTAGCTGCAACCCCACTCCTGGTACCACTTTACTGTTGCAGTCCGGTTTGCATTGCTGTTAGAAATCACCCAACCAAGAGCAGCTTCTGGGAAAAAGAGATTTATTTTGGCTTACGGGCTCGAGGGGAAGCTCCACGATGGCAGGGGAAAACGATGGCATGAGCAGAGGGTGGACATCACCCCCTGGCCAACATAAGGTGGACTACAGCAACAGGAGGGTGTGCCAAACACTGGCATGGGGAAACTGGCTATAAAGCCCATAAGCCAGCCCCCAACAATAAACTCCCTCCAGGAGGCATTAATTCCAAAATCTCCATCAGCTGGGAACCTCATTCAGAACACCTAAGTTTATGGGGGACACCTGAATCAAACCACCACAGAGAGGCAGAGACAGGAGGATCACCAGCAGTCCCTGATCAGCGACACTGACCAAAACACAACAGCAATTCAAGGCTCAGCAAGAGACTCTATCTTAAGGATAGAAGGCAAAAGATCAATAAAGGACACTCAGAATCCTCCTCTGGACTCCACATGTGTTCATTTGGGGCATAAATACCTGGACACATATGTGCATCACTATACACACACATCCCACATGTTACACACACACACGCACACACACACACAGACATACACACACTAGAAGAGAAAAAGTTTATTAAGACATATTCACATTACATAAATGTACCCACTTAACATGTACAACTTGAGAGTTTTTGATATGTTCACAGAGTGAGGATGTTATCATTATACCAATTAGCAGGCAAGCCAGTTTTCCCACAATATTGGTCTCAGTCCAAGGCAACCATTAATCAACTTTCTCTCTCTACAGATATTCTGATTATGACATTTCATGTGAATAATATCCATACAATGTCTATTCTTCTGAGTGGCTTCTTTAACATATTTTTGAGGGTTACTTACCTCATTCATAAACATAGGTTATTAATTCACTAATTCACTTTTACTGCATAGTAGTATTTCATTGTATAGATGTACCACATTTTGTTTATCCATCATCAGCAGGTGATATACATGTATATTGTCCCTAGGTTGTGATATTAATGATACTATTATAAACATTTGAGTATGACTTTTGTGTAGACATCTTTTCAATTCTCTTGAACTTATACTGAGCATCAGAATTTCTGGGTCTATGTTTAATATTTTGAAGGACTGTTAAAACTGTTTTTTAAATATCTACATCATTGTACCTTCACACAATCAATATAAGATGGTTCTTATTTTTCTACACACTTGAGTATTGTTATTATCCATCATTTTTACAGCCTAGTGAATATGAAATAGCATCCCATTATGGTTTTCATTTGTATCTCCTACATAATCAATGATGTTGAATATCTTTCCATGTGCCTCTTATTACTTCTTTAGAAAAATGTCTATTGAAATATTGTGCCATTTTATAACTATTGGTTACTTGTGAGAATTCATTACTTATTCTATATACAATTGTTTTATCAAATAAATAATTAGCAAATGGTTTCTCACATCTTGTTTATTATATTTTTTGTTTTTGCTGGTATCATTTTAAGCACCAAAGTTCCTAATTTTGATCAAGATTAACTTATCTATTCTTATTTTGTGGCCTATGCTTTTGGTATCACAGCTAAGATGTCTAAGAAATCATTGCCAGGTCATGACAGTTTACTCCTGTGTTTTGTAAAGAGTTGTAGATCTTGTGCTTTTGTCTATGTTCTCCTTTGATTCCATCTTTGTAGAAGGTGTCAGGTACAATATCCAACTTCACTAGTTATTGAAAATAATATTCTTTCTCTGTTGTGTTGGCAGCCTTGACAAAAATCAGTTAACTACATGTTTAAAATGTATTTCTGGACTGGAAATTAAACTATTTGTTCTAATATCAATAACACATTGTCTTCATTTCCATACCTTTTAAAGAATGTTTTGACATTGGAAGTGTGAGTTTTCCAATTTGGTTCATATTTTGTTTGATTGGTTGGTTGCATTCATTTATATGTTCATTTTGTTTTTGACAATTTCATGCATGTACATATTTTGATTATATTCACCCCCTATTACCTTCTTTTATTACACTCCCACCAACCCATAGTTCTTCCCAACTAATCCCCTTCCTTGCCTTCTTCTGATGTCTTTTTTGTTGTGACCTACTGAGTTAAGTGAGAGTTGTTTGAATAAGCATGGATGGAGGTTATTTACTGGATTAAAGACAACTGACTAATGGTTATTCCATTGAAGAATCTGCCTCCCTTCCCCCAACAAATATTACCTGTCCTTAGCAACTCTGGGACAGTGGAGTCTAGGAGCATGTCCTACCTATGGTGGAATGTTGGTGGGCTCAGTCTTGTGCAATCATAAGGAACTGAGTGTTGGGAGTTCATGAGCGTAACTGTCATGTTTTGTGCAGAAGACAGTCTCCCCATCCTTGTCCAGCTCTTAATATCCTATCCATCCCCACTACTATGATGTTTCCTGAGCCTTGGAAGAATTGGTATAGATGTTTCATTTGGAAGCATAGTTGGCAAAGATGTAAAAATAAACTCATTCTTTTAGGTCAGCATTGTCCTGTTGTCAAAGCCAAAAACATTACTGTAAAAGAAATTTAGTGACTGACATCCTGTATGAAATTGATGCAAAATCCTCAATGAGCCATGCATGGTGGTGCTTACCTATAATTTCAGCAGTACAGAAACAGATGAAAGAAGATCCCAAGTTCAAGGCCACCCTGAGCTACATAGAAAGACTTTTTCACTATTGCCACAAAAAACTTTAACAATATATAGCAAATTACACAGCAAATTACACACCATGACTAAGTGGGATTAAATTTCTATATGTATTTAATGACTAGCATGCAAACTTCTACCAAAATAAGAAAGAAAGAAAAGTAAAGCAAAACCCTGCTGACATCAACAACACTAAGTCTTCCTCCATGAAAACAGATCTTGGATTGCTCCACCTTCCTGATTAAATGGTCCCTGGGTCTCCTGAATCCCCTGAGCCAGAAGGTATACAGGCCACTGTGGAACCTGGCCTCTTGACACTGGCTCCCCAATGTCCTGGCTCCTTGTTCCACAACCACTGGTTCTCCTGTGCTGAAGAGTACATGAAAGTGGACTGAGTAGGCCAAGCTCCCAGTTCCCAGCTTCCCAGTTACCCAATATACCTTAGATGTACCTGAAATTTCCACAAACTGCACATCTCTAGTTACAACCTCATTCTACTCCAATTCAGTTCACATTTGAAACATAACCCTCACTGAAGATCCTACAAGGACAAATACTTGCTTCCTCTTTAATAAAATAAGATTTTTACCCTGAGTTGGATAGACCAAAAGGAAAAAAATAAAGGTAAGAAAACTGAGAGAGCTCCACCAAGGATACCTAGTCCCACATGGAAGCTTCTAATGAAATTAGAGAAAACAACAGAAATTGAATCCCAAAATGAAAACACAATAAGCTACATGACCCTGATAAAGAGAATTGCTAAACTGGAAGCAAATGATTAAAAAAAAAAAAACTATCATATAAGTGAAATTGAACAAAAATGTCTCTTAGAACACTCAGCTTTTATTGCTAAGCTTAATTTAAATGAAGAAAATAAGGGAAGCCTCAAAAGAGAGAAAAATGCATTGAAATCAACAAATATAGATATTAATAACCAGCAGATTCAGCTTAATGAAAACTTGATCAAATGCAAGAATGAATTTCAGGAAGCCTCAAGAAAATCAGACCTCTTGGCTAAATGTATATACTATGCCTATCAAATTGCCTAGTAAGCACTTCTCTTAATGTTCATACTCTTATATTAATGCTACTCCCACTTTTGGTAGAGAATCTTCTCTTTCCAGATGGCAGTGACCTTGGGATGACTCAGAAGGCATCATGGTACTGGAAAGAAGTGACCAGAGTGGTCATTACTGCAATATCTCTATCACACCTTCCAAGGCTTAAGGTCTATTGCAGAAGAGGTGGCAGAAAGAATGTCAGAGCCAAAGGAAGAATAGGATTCCTACAACATGCTCCCCCCAGACACAAAATGGCCTGGATATCCATGACCTCACAGTACCTGACACTACCTACATAAGACCATCATAATAGGAGGAAAAGATCATGACATCAAAAGAAAAGAGAGACTGATTGAGATTGGGAGAATGGAGTTTCAAAGGGGAAAGTGGGGGGAGGGAGGGAATTACCATGGGATATTTTTTTATAATCATGGAAGTTGTTAATAAGAAAACAAAAATTAAAGAAAATCAGACCTTAAACTTAAATCTTACTTCAACAAAGAGATGGACACAATGCAAAAAAAAAAAAAAAATAGAAGACAAAACTCTAATAGAGCTTTTAAAAACCTCTATAGAACCCCTCACTAACAGAGTCACTCATTTGGAAGACAGAATCAGTCAGTTGGAAGACAAGGCCAAAAAAATTGATCAGGAGTCCAAAAACTTTGCAAAGTTCAAAAAATCATACTAACAGAATACAAGGGAACTGTGGCATAGCCTAAAATGACTAAACATACAGCTTATGAATATACCAGAAGTGAAAGAAATCCAGGCCAGAGAGAACATGTTCAACAAAATTATTGAAGAAACTTTTTCCAATCTTTCAAAAGAGGGGCCCATACAGGTACAAGAAGCCCACAGAATGCCCAACAGACAGGACCAAAGAAGAAATTCTCTAAGACATATCATAGCTAAAAGATTTAACAATGAAAGCAAAGAGATGGTGCTAAAAACAGAGAGAGAGAAACAACTCACTACATATGAAGGCAATTCCATCAGAATTACCTCAAATTTCTCAATGGAAACTGTGAAAACAAGAAGGGGCTGGAATAGAACACTTCAAAGTCTAAAAACTATGGTTTTAGACCCAAACTACTGTACCCAGAGAAAGTGTACCTCCAGATAGATGGGGAAAGGAAAACTTTCCATGAAAAAGTCAAACCTACAGAGAATACATCATGGAATAATCCACACAGAAGAGTCAAACAACCAATCTCAATAGCCTACAAGAATAAGATCACAATAACAAAAACTATATCAGGCCCAAAAGAGTACAAAACCCAAGAAACCACCAAATTCCATAAAGCACCAGATCATGGCAGGGATTAAATCAAACCTCATAGTTATAAACTTGAATATTAATGTTCTTAACTCAGACATAAAAGGACACAAATTAACAGGATGGATCAGAAAAATGGACCCTCTACCTGCTTGCTATCTTTAAGAAGCCTACCTCACCACTAAAGACAGGATGAAAAGATGGAAAATGATACTCCCAGCAAGTACAAAGAAGAAACAAGCAGGTGTTGCTATATCAATATCTGATAAAGTATACTTCAAACCAAAAGTAATCAAAAAGTATATAGAAGGCCACTTCTTACTCATCAAGGAAATGATCCAACATGGGGACATCACAATCATAAATCTACATGAACCAAACACCACAATATATAAAACAAAACCTAGGGGAGGCATGGCTTAGCACTTAAGGTGCTTGCTTGCAAAGACTAAGGAACCATGTTTGATTCTTTATGTCCCACGTAAGCCAGACACACAAGATGACACATACATGCCAGGTGACACATGCACACAAGGTGGTACACAAGTGTGGAGTTTCAGTGAAGTGACTGGTGGCCCTGGCATGCCAATTCTTTGTCTCCCTCTCTCTCTCTCTCACTCTCATTCTCACTCTTGCTCCCACTCTCTCTCATGAAAACAATTTTTTTAAACCTACTTGAAAACAAAACAGAAATAAAAACCAACACCATCATTAACCACAGATCATCCAAGCAGAAAATCATGTGGAAATAATAGAGCTCAACAACACTACAGATCAACTAGGCCTAACAGGCATATACAAAACATCCTATCCTAATTCTACAGAATTCACATTCTTCTCAGCAGCCTATGGAACATTTTCCAAAATAGATCATATATTAGGCCATAAAACATGCCTCCATAAATTCACAAAAATTGAGATAACTTCCTGCATTTTATCAGATCAAAATGCTTTAAAGGTAGAAATTAACAACAAGAGACATATCAAGAACTCCACAAGCTTCTGGAAACTAAACAACACACTTTTAAATAACAAATTACTTTTGGAAGAAATTGTAAAATTTCTAGAAGTGAATGTAATGAAAATACAATTTAACAAAACTCATGGGACACAATAAAGACAGTTCTAAGGGGAAAATTCATAGCACTAAATGGCTTCATAACAAACATGGAGATGTCCCTAATAAATAACCTAACCATCCACCTGAAGGTATTGGAAAAACAAGAAGAATCCAATCCTAAGAGTTCCACATGTAAAGAAATAATCAAGATGAGAGCAGACATTAATGAATTGGGAACTAAGAAATTTGATGAAATGAAGAGACTGTTGTTTCAAAAAATAAACAAGAATGATAAATTCTTAGCCAATTTGATCAAATGAAGAAAAGGGAAGTCTAAAATTAACAAAATCAGAAGTAAAAAGGAGTGGTCATAAAAGACCCAATGAAATTGAAAGAATCATCAGGACTTACTTCCAAGACCTCTACTCCACAAAATTGGATAATCTGGAAGAAGTAGATGAATTCCTAATCACATACCACCTACCAAAACTAAACTCAAAGCAGATTAATCTCCTAAAAGAACCTATCACATCCATCAAGATTGAAAAGGTAATCAAAAACTTCCCCAAAGAGAAAAATCAAGGAATGACCAGATGGCTTCTCAGTCAAATTCTACCAAACCTTCATAGAAGAAAGGAAACCAATTTTTCCCAAACTGTTTTACATAATCAAACAGCAGGGAGTCGTCCCCAACTTCTCTTATGAAGATAGCATCACCTTAATACCAAAACCAGACAAAAATGTAACAAGAAAAGAAAACTATAAGGCTATATTTCTGATAAAGTTATATGCAAAGAAGTTAGATGCAAACTTAATTCAACAACATATCAAAAGTATTATTTACCTTGACCAAGTAGGCTTCATCCCAAAGATGCATGGATGATTCAACATATGGAAATTGGTCAACATAACAAAGCACATAAATATGTTTAATCATAAGAACTACATGATCATGTCAACTGATGCAGAGAAGGCCTGTAACAAAATACAACACCAATTCATGATCAAAATACTTGGGTGAATAGGCATGGAGGGTTTATATCTCAACACAATAAAGGCTATATATAAAGCACCTAAAGCCCAAACAATACTTCATGGGGAAAGACTCAAGGAGTTCCCATTGAGATTGGGAACAAGCAGAGGTGCCCACTCTCACCACTGCTCTTCAACATAGTACTGGAAGAACTAGTCTAATCAATAAGACAGGAAAAAGAAAAAAAAAAAAGGATACAAATTGGAAAGGAAGAAGTCAAGTTACACCTACTTGCATATGACATGATCTTATACCTAAGTGATCTGAAAGTCTTCATCTCAAAAATTCTAAAGGGATAAATTCCTTAAGAAAAGTGTCAGGCTACAAAATTAACACACAACAATCTGTAGTGTTTCTATAGGCAAAGGACAAATATGCTGAGAAAGAAATCAGTGAGGCTGTTCCATTTTCAATAGCAACAGAAAAAAATTAAATGCCTTAGAATAACATTAACCAAGGATGCAAAAGACCTATATAATGAAAACATTAAAAAAAAAAACCTCAAGAAAGAAATCAAAAATGATATGAGAAGGTAGAAAGACCTCCATGCACCTGGATAGGTAAACGTAATATTGTGAAGATGGAAATTCTACCAGAAGCAATATACAGGTTTAATGCAATACTAAGAAAACTTCCAGCATCATTCTTCACAGGATAGAATTTTTTTTTTTATCAAAACTCACATAGAATAGCAACAGGGCTCAGATGTCCAAACATATCCTCAGCAAAAGAAACATCTCTGGAAGTATCACCATACCTGATCTAAAGCTATATATATTTAAAACTCATATAGAAAATGGTACTTTCATAAAAACAGAAATATAGACAAATGGAACAGAATTAAAGACCCAGACTTTAGGTCAAGTAGCTACAGTTGAAACTCTTCAGCTACTGGAAGAAAAAAACCAGGAGGAACTCTCCATGTTGTTAGAGTGGGAAGGACTTCATGAGCAACATTCTAGTGCCCAGGAAATTAAGCAATCTCTCAACCAATGGAATCTTATGAAACTAAAAACATTTTGCAGAAATATAACATAATAGTCAATATGTTACCCACAGAATGGGAGAAAAGTTTCACCAGCTATACCACAGACAGAGCCCTAATATCTAGAATCTACACAGGACTCAAAAAATAAAAATCAAACAACTGACTCAAAAAAATGGGATAGAGAACTCAATCAGGAGTTCTTAGAGAAAAAAATATAAATGGTAACACACAGTTAAAATGTTCAACATATGACTTCTGGTCAAGATGGCATCCACCTAGTCACACTTCAGATCCTGGGATAACACTAGGGAATATCTGTGGGTTTTCAGTATCAGCAGGTCCTAGTAGACCTCCAGTGGGAGGGTATGGAGGAGCACAGTAGGGAATCTGCTGATTCACACAATGAAGGGTAGCCCACTAGACCCCCAGACCTCTTAGCCAGCCACCACAGCCACTATCATGCAGAATAGATTCACTCCTGCACTACCTACAGGCTCTTTGGATCTGAGCTAGGTGCCTCTCACATTACCTCCTGCTGACTGGGTCCCATTCCTCCATCCCATGGCTTTCCTCCACATCTCTTCCCTTTCTCCACCATCAGGATGGCATCATCCCATCTCCCCACCCCACTGCACCTCTAGTTCTATGCCACCAATTCCATGCCACCAGGCCCATGCCACAAGGTCTGTGTTGTCCCATCCCCCTGCACTGCCAATCCACTGGGCTGTGATGTCCCATCTCCCCTCACCACCACCTGTTCTATGCTGTACCATCCCCCTGCTCCAATGCACTATTGGGTCCATGCAAACCCATCCCTCCACCCCACCATACCACCAGGTCTGTGACCTCCAATCCCCCTCCACCCCATCACCCACAAAGGGGTTCATGCCACCAGGTCTGGACCATCACTTCCCCACTCTGGCACCTACCAATGGGCCCACACTATTCCACCCTCTACTCCACCACCACCAATGGGTCACCAATGTCCCATCCCCCCTCACCAGCCACCTGACTCCAAGACCCCAGCAGTCTCCTGCTTCCTCTCCCTGCCCCACTAATTGGTCTCTGGGTCACCAGGGTCACACCCACTCCTCCCCCATAAGCAAAAGCTAAATCTAGTCAAGCATAGAAAGGAACAAATACTGGCCGGGCATGGTGGCGCACGCCTTTAATCCCAGCACTCGGGAGGCAGAGGTAGGAGGATCACCATGAGTTCAAGGCCACCCTGAGACTACAGAGTTAACTCCAGGTCAGCCTGGACCAGAGTGAGACCCTACCTCGAAAAACAAAAACAAAAACAAAAAAGGAACAAATACTAAAGATACTTCAAAGGTAAACTACAGATTCCTCATGAATTGAGTAAGATTCCCACATTGTGATGGGCAGACCACAGCATAAAAAGAAACAACACAAAATATCAAATGGAAGGAATACCAACAAGGTTGTCCAGTCTCATAAGGGAAGTCTCTAATCAAAACACAGAAGAGACAACAGAGCCCCAAAATGAAGAGTGACCCTGACCAAGCAGTTGGCAGAACTTTCAGAAAATCAACAAAAGACCAACAATTGTGGGAATTCTGTCGTCACTAGGTTTGGACTAATAGAAAAAGAGAGAGAGAGAGAGAGAGAGAGAGAAAGACTTCAAAAGAGAGTTAAGTGTTCTGAAGGAGAGCCAAAAAAGAGAGAACTTTCCAGCCCTCTCAAAACAGAGTCCCCTCAAGATACAAGACACTAACAGAACTCTAAATAGACTGGACCAAAGGATAAATGCTCCAAAACATATTATTATCATTTAGACTGTAAAGAACCAAAAAAAAAGATAAATTTCTAAAAGCTGCAAGAAAGAAAAAACATATTACATATGAAGGTGTACCCATCAGACTTACCTGAGACTTCTCAATGGAAACCCTGAAAACAAGAAGGGACTGGAATGGAACACTGAAAAGTCTAAGAACCTATGGCTTCCAACCCAACTACCATACCCAGCAAAAGTATACCTCATATTAGACAGTAAAAGAAAAACTTTCCATGATAAAACTCAGCTCTACAACTATATGAACACAAAGCCAAACCTACAGAGAGTACTTCAGGGAATTTTCCACAGAGAAGAATCAAGCAACCAATATCAAGAGCCTACAAGAAGCAGACCACAATAACTAAGCACAGAGAAGGCTCAAAAAGCTGCAAAGTCCAAGAAAACACCAAACCCAAGAACCACAATATGCCAGGGATTAAGTCAAATTCACAGTTATCATACTAAACATTAATGAACATGGCCTTAATTCACCCATCAAGAAGCACATGTTAACAGGGTGGATCAGGAAAATGGGCACCTCAATCTGGTGTCTTAAATAAACCCACCTCACCAGTAAAGACAGATACCTCCTCAGGATGAAAGGGTGAAAATGATATTCCAAGTGAATACAAATAAGAAACAAGCAGGTGTTGCTATATTAATATTAAATAAAATAGACTTCAAACCAAAAGTAATCAAAAAAAAAAAAAAAAGACAAAGAAAACCACTTGTAACTCATCAAGAGAATGATCCAACAGGAAGATATCACAATCATCAATATTTATGCACCAAACATAGGTGAACCACAATTCATAAAACAAAACTTACTTGACAACAAAACAGAAATAAATACCAACACCATCATAGTTGGGGACTTCAATACTCCACTATGATCAATAGATCATCCAAACAGAAAATCAACAGGGAAGTAAGAGAGCTCAACACCACCATAGATCAACTAGACCTAATGGACATCTATAGAACATTCTACCCAAAATCTTCAGAATGCACATTCTTCTCAGAAGCCCATAAAACCTTCTCTAAAATAGATCTTATACTGAGCCATAAAGCCTGCCTCTATATATTTAGAAAAATTGACATAATTTCCTGCATGATATTAGACCACAATGTTGTAAAACTAGAAATTAACAAAAAGAGATACACCATGAAATCCACCATCTCCTGGAGACTGAACCCCAAAGCTCCAGACAGAAATAAATAATCAATACCAGAGCATAAATTAATAAATTGGAAACTAAGAAAACAATTAAGAAAATTGTTGAAACAAAGAGCTGGTTCTTTGAAAAAATCAAGTTTGATAAACCCCTGGCCAGTTTGATCAAGTGAGAAAAGAGACCCTCCAAATTAACAAAATTAGAAATGAAAAAGGAGAGATCACAATAGGCATAAGTAAAATTAGAGGAATCACCAGGACTTACTTCAAAAACCTCTACTCCACAAAACTGGATGATCTGGAAGAAATAGATTAATTCCTGAACACATACAACCCACCAAAACTAAACTCAGAGCAAATTAATCTCCTAAACAAAACTATGACCACATTGAAATGGAAAAGGTAATCAATCACTTCCTCAAAAAGAAGAGGGCAAGACCAGATGGATTCTCCTGTATTGAGGAATCTTCCTCCTATTTTTTATTCCAGTATCAGAAGACTCTCAGGTCTTATATTGAGGTCTTTGATTTGGACTTGATTTTTGTGCATGGCAAGATGTGTAGGTCTAGTTTCATTTTTCTGCATATAGTTATCCAGTTTGTCCAGCACCATTTGTTGAAGATGCTGTCTTTTCTACAGTCTACATTATTAGGGCCTTTGTTGAACATCAAGTAGCTATAGTTGCTTGACCTGAAGTTCAGATAATTAACTCTATTCCATTGGTCTATATTCCTGTTTTTATGTCAGTACAATGCTGTTTTTGTTACTATGGCTTTGTGATATAGCTTTAGATTTGGTATGGTGATGCTGTCAGAGGTGCTTCTTATTTTTTATTTATTTTTTTTTAATTTTTATTTATTTATTTGAGAGCGACAGACACAGAGAGAAAGACAGATAGAGGGAGAGAGAGAGAATGGGTGAGCCAGGGCTTCCAGCCTCTGCAAACGAACTCCAGATGCATGCGCCCCCTTATGCATCTGGTTAACGTGGGACCTGGGGAGCCAAGCCTCGAACCGGGGTCCTTAGGCTTCATAGGCAAGTGCTTAACTGCTAAGCCATCGCTCCAGCCCAGAGGTGCTTCTTTTGCTGAGGATATACTTAGATACCTGAGGCCTGCTGCCATTCCATATGAATTTTGAGATCAGTTTTTTCTATTTCTGTGAAGAATGATGCTAGGCTTTTTATTAGTAGTTCATTAAATATGTATATTACTTTTAGTAGGATTTCCATTTTCACAATGTTTATTCTGTCTATCCAGGAGCATGAGAGTCCTTTCCATCTCCTGAAGTCCTCCTCAATTTCTCTCTTGAGTGTTTTTATGTTTTCATTTTATGTGTCTTTCACATCCTTGGTTATTCCTTGGTGTTATTCCAAGGTATTTTTGTTTGTTTGTTTCTATTGAAAATGTGGCAGTGTTGATAATTTCTTTCTCTGTATCTTTGTCCTTTGCATATAGAATGGCTACTGATTTTTGGGCAGTGACTTTGTATCCTGATACTTTGCTGAAGGAATTAAACACCTTTAAAAGTTTTGAGATGGAGGTTCTTAGGTCACTTCTGTAAAGGATCATGTCTTCTGCATATAGGGCTAACTTGACTTCTTCCTTTCGAATTTGTATCCCTTTCATTTCTTTCTCCTGTCTTATTGCTTTAGCTAGGACTTCTAGTATTATGTTGAAGAGCAGAGGTGAGACTGGACACCCCTGGTTTGTTCCTGATGTAAATGGCAATTCCTTGAGCCTTTCCCCATTAAGTATTATTTGGGCTTAGATGCTTTATATATAGCCTTTATTATGTTGAGATATAAACCATCCTTGCTTATCTCTGATATTTTGATCATGAAGTGATTTGGTATTTTGTTGAAGACCTTTTCTGCATCTATTGAAATCATGTGGGTTTTGTGATTAAGCTGATTTTGTGGTGTATTAGATTACAGATTTCCATATGTTGAACAAGTCCTACATTCCTGGGATAAAGCCTACTTGATCAAGGTAGATACTGCTATTGATGTGTTTTTGAATTCAATTTGCAAGGATTTTGTTCAGGATTTTTGCATCTAAGTTCATCAGGGATAAAGGCCTATAGTTTTCTTTTATTGTTGTATCTCTGTCTACTTTTGGTATTAAGGTGATACTAGCTTCATAGAAGGAGGCGGGGAGCTTTCCCTGTTCTCCAGTTATGTGGAACCCTTTGAGAAAAATTGGTTTCAGTTCTTCCATGAAGGTTTGATAGAATTCAGCTGAGTCTTTCTTTTTTTCTACTTTCTTTCTTTTTCTTCTTTATTTTCCCTTGGTACTGGCCTGTAACTCCCAGTACCAGGATTGGGTTAACACCCACAGTGAGCTGTTGATAGGAGAGACCTACAAGGTTTCTCAAAATAAGAGAGACTTCTGTCAGAGCACTTGGTTACCCACCAGAAGTTAATGGTAAGACCCTACTGCTGATGACACCATATGCTGTCAGTATGGAACACGCAGAGACCTGGATGGAATATGGAAGACAGCCAGTCCCCAGACAGCCCATTTAGTGCTAGAAGGTGCTGCATGAGCTATTGGGAGAAAGTGCCCAACATTTGTCCGAGCAAATATGTGGATCCCTGGATGCTCAGGGCTGCAGTTCCCTGAAGGTGTCCAGACAACCATCTTGACCAGTCATTGAGTGTGAAAGGATGTGCACCCCTGGGAAATGAATTCAGAGACTAGTTCCATTTATTCAGTAGGGAAATGAGTTTACAAGTAGTTGAAAGTGGGAAGAGGGTCCTAAGGGGATTGGTGGGTTCAAAGGTTGGTAGCTAATGCCTAGGGATGTTCATCCCAGAATGTAGGGAGAGAGTCAGGTTGCAGCATGTAGGGAGAGAATCAAGTGATCTACATAGTGGTGGGAAGAGAGTCTGAGGGGGATGGGCTGTGTGAAGGCTGCCAGCTGATAAGGAGTTTCCTAGGCAACTGGCTAAAGGTCACAGGGCTATGGACAAAGCCTAAATTCAGGTGTGGCAGGCTTGGGGAGTGTGTGGCCTTCTGTAGCCCGGGGTTTCTTAGCCATGCCTGGCAGCTCAGGATCGTCTCCTGAAAGCTCCGGCATGTGCCTGGAAGTGCCTGACAACACCTCCCCTGCCTTTTTTATAACAGGGCAGTGTCATTCTGAGTAAGTTCTTCATAATTTATCATAGGTCCAGATAGAGCTAGATGGTGTATGAGGACCTGATTAGTAGCAACCTTAGAAACATTAGTTATTGATTATCTGAGAAATATGATGAGGTAGGGGGCTACAAGTATAGGGCTCCTATAGAAAGGAGGAAGCTAAGAAGCAGGAGAAGCCAAGTAACTAAAGGGTTAGGGAACCAGGTGGTGGAGTCCTCAGGCTTGTAGCAGTCAAGGAGCTCTTTGTGGAATTTTTTGAGAGTTTTAACATTTTGTTCAACATTTGATTCATTAACAAATAATAAAGCATTCTTTTCCTAAGACCACCCATATCCCCCAAGTTCAGCATTAGTAAGTTCTGAGGCTAGATGGTTTTGAAGTACCACACCTGTGAGAGACTTCAATGTCTCTGGAGAGATTCGAGGCTGTTGATCAGCAGAGGCACCCAGAGACAGTGTCACACTGAGGCCCACCAGAGGAGGGCTGAAAATCTCTCTTGGTTGATGCAGATGGAATTTGTACACCACTTTTTTTCTCATAGAGTTACACCTGTGAAACAATCAAGACTGGGGAATAAAATGGGGGAGAGGAAATATTTATGCATGGGGTCGTTAGCCCTTTGCACCAAAGAAGAGCGGGTGTCTTGACACAAGTGGTCCTGGTTATGGAAATATTGAGCAGGCATTCAGTTTTGGTTGGCTTGGAGCTGGACAGGCAGAGAGGCATACCTTGACTGGCATCAAAGAAGGTGATGCCTGTCCTTTGCAGAGACAGGGACACAGCACACACATGGACAAACAGTTCTTTGGAACTGGGAAAAAGATAAGAAAAGCTTTCCTGTCCTTTTTACCTTCAGGGGTCCATTCACCCTAACTCTACACCCCCCCCCCCCCGCTTAACTTCTCCCTCTCATGAAAAGACACCCTAACTGCAATTAGGGGACAAAGGACAAAAAATGTCAGATCATTTACTACTTCCTGCTGAATGGGGCATGCAGTTGTGGCAGTTAGAGAGTCTCTTCCAGAGAGGGGAACTGTTTTAACAGACCCAGGAAATATATTGATGAACTGCAGGAAGATAGTCTTGGAAAAGAATGTTAGGGAGAAATAATAAAAGTAAGGAGTTAATGAGAAGTGAGCACACAGCAAACTGGTCCTTCTGTGGTCAAGGGAACCCAGGTCAATGAAGTTGGGTTGTCTCAGAACCATCTGAACATAAGCTGGCTGAGATTTTCTTGCAGAAAATCTAATAGCACAGTAGTGACTGACATAGCCTGAATCTGATTCCAAATGGCTTGTAAAACAGATGGGATATTAGCAAAGTTATCAAAAACATATATGCAACATTTACCTTGATAATAGAGAGCCATTGGGTGTCATTAAAAGCTGTACGAATATGTTTTGGGTCTCAGAACTTACTTATGTATTTTAGATTTGAAAATAACCCTTTGGCATCTATAGTTTTTTATTATTATTATAGAGTTAGAACTATTAGAGATGGGGAAAATGCGTTAAGGTCTTGTTTGTTTCCCCTCTTGGAAAGCTCTTGTTGTATTACTTAATATGCCATTCATATATTTAAGGTATTTTTAAATCTTTGGTTATATATTTCTCTCTGAGTGATTAACCAAGCAGAGAGCCAAAACTTAATTAAGGATTAACTTTGGAGGTCACTAATGGCTCTCCATAGGAGACTTTATGGACTCATGAGTAGCCTCAAACCTTACTGGTGTTTTCTGTCTGTTAGGATGAGTTACAACCATGCTGGCCAAGTAGTTTTCCATTCTTTGGGATGTCAGGAGAACTGATTGCTCCTCAATTGTGACTCTCCTGTTTCAGACTGTACACCAATTTTTGGAGGTGTCTCCATATCCTCCCTTCTCAGGAATACAGATGACTTATCAGAGGGCCATTGTAGAAATTTCCCATCATCTCCAGTGGCCTCCTGACCTGGGAATACTGGCCAAAATATGGACCCTTTTTGCTCCAATGATTCCAATTGGCTTTGGCTTCTACATAGGTGATTAACACACTTAGAAAGGAAATTACACCAGCCTGGATGTATGTACAGATAGAGCACATTTGATTACTGAAATATATTTAGTTAAAGAATGGCACAAGAACTACTTAAAATCATTTTCTCCAACCTTTTAAAATTTTGTTTTAACAGGACATGTAAGACAGTATAAAGTCTTAGCACTTGTGTTTGAAAACATCTTTGATTAATTCAGATACCTGTATGGGTATCAATTATTCAGAGAAGATTGGAAACAGAGCCACAGAACTTGAAATTATTTCTCTCAAATGAGAACCATTGTTTGAGCATGATACTGTACCCTAAAGTAGAGAATATGTTTTAAGAGTTAATTTTGTTACAATGATTGTGATGGGGAGGTAATATGATGGAGAATGGAATTTCAAAAGGGAAAGTGGGGGGGGGGGAGAGGGAGGGAATTACCATGGGATTTTTTTTATAATCATGGAAAATGCTAATAAAAATTTTTTAAATGAAAAAAAGAGTTAATTTTGTTATAAGCACTGGACTTGAGATGCCAAAAATGAGACAGTCATTTTACATACAATAGAGCAGAATCTGGTGTTAGTTGAGCCAAAACAACTAAACTCTAACACAACCATTGACAAACCTGTTTTGAAAGAAAAAACACCATTTGACAACCAATTATTTTATCTTAACCTTGATAGCCATTGATTTTATGAACCCTAGAAATTTTTGTTAACATAAAACAATTTTATGTTTTACCCATGACTTAAATTTGATAAAGCTTAAGCAAGCTATCCCAACATATTTTAGGCTGAAAATTTTCTTTTTGTTTTCTAAAGTTTGTAGGCAGTTGAAAAATCTTTAACTTTAGGAGTGGTGTTTAGATTTAGCCTAAAATGTCTTTCCCACATATGCACATCTTTATGCACATACTTTAACATTCTAATCTAAGTACCAGTCAAAAAGCATTTTTAATGAGCATTCCATGTCCAACATTGAAAAATTCCTTCCCAGTTCCTTCAATCAACTCAACTCACCCCATAAGTAACCATCTTTCTTATAAGACTAGTATAAGAAATAGCACCAAAGTGATTAATCCTATTACTCACTGACAAGCAAGTAGTCTATATTAAAGACAATTTTATATCATTAATACCATTAACACACTTGGAAATAATTTTATTAGGAGTAACTAAGGCAAATTTTCTTTCTGTCTTGAAGCAGGCTGGTCTAGAAGTCAGGCAAGTTGCATCCTCCTTTCAAGTAACAGGGCATTACAATCTTTTTAAAAAAATACCTGGAAAATTATAACTCACCATTGCAGAGAACATAGACTAAGGTATTATGGTTATGATACCATGTAAGAAAGTATGCCATTGTTTATGTAAAATTTCTTTAGTTAAATGTGACCTTTTTTTTTTTCTTGCTGCTTCATGGTGCTGGCATAGCAGGTGGTGGCTGGGTGGGATAGGAGCTCACATACACCTTTGGATCATCCATGCCCTGCTCCCAGGCTCTCACCAGGAGTTGGGTCTGGTAGGCAAGGAGGTAATGGGTGAGGATGTCGCTGGGCTGCTTGCCAGCCTGGATGGCACATGGTCTTTGGGAGCAGAACAGGAACCTCCCAAGTCTGGCTTCATGAAAGGGAAAGAAGGGAGGGGGCCCCTAGGACCATTGGGGGTTTCTGGGAAGGGAGGCAAAGATACTACCTGCACAGTCCAAGGTACCATTGTCCCAGCACACATGAGCTATTGGACCTGAGTCACTTTGAATTGTAGACAACTTGCAGTTTCACCATTGCCATAGCAGAGAAACTTGAAAGATGAAAAGGGAGTGAGGGGAAATTTCCTTCCTGAACTTTTCATTTCCTATCCAGATAAGCTATGCAGGTCCACGTGTCTGGATCACATGGATCCACAGAAATCACTCAGGGGGTGTGGTGGTTTGAATAGATGGCCCCCAATGTATTTAGTTGTTTGTAGTTTGCATCTGCTGGCTACCTGGCTGGAGGCAATGTCACTGGGTGGATCTTAAGTTGTGGTGATGGGTTTCTGAGTTCAATCTAAAGATATGCAAAGTGTGCCTAGCTGGAGTTCCTGAAGTGTGCTGTGGCTTTTGACCTTTACGCTTGTGCTTCTCTCTGTCTGCTTGGGCCTGTGAAAGCAGGCCAGCTTCTTTTGCCATTGTGGAACTTCCCCTGCATCTGTAAGCTTCAGTAACTCCTTTCCTCCATAACTGTGCCTGGTTTGAAAGTTCATCTCAGTGAACCTGAATCTGTCTGCTACAGGGGGTGACCTGAAGGACTTCTTCTAAGTCTAAGGAGCTGGCCTCTCTCTGGGAGTTTAATTCTCCTAACTGTCAGGAGAACACTTAATCTATGAATCTGTGATTCTTTTTGGTGAGAGACAATATTGCACATGATAAAAAAAAGAGTGTAAATAGCAAGAGTAGAGGGCAACATTCCTGAGGGATGAAAAGCACCATGGGGGAATCCCCAATGGTCCAGATATAAGCTGGTCCGCAAGGTTTAAGAGACCAGCAACCTGCCCTACAGGATTTTAAGGGGTCAGTGCATTACTGGCTTTTTGTGTTGGAGAGAAGTAGATAGAAGGTCTTTGCCAACACCCAACTTGCTGTAGGGGACCAGGAAGATGACACTGGCCTTTAGTCAATACCAAAGAGTGGCCTTGGCCAAGAGACATCAGTTACCAGTTTGTTGTGTCTGGTCCCATGTGATGGCATGGACAAAAAATAAAGGAGGTAAAAAAGATATCTGTTCTCAAAAATGTGGTGGCAAGGGCACATGGGCCTATATCTCCCAGTCCCTCTGGGAGAGCACTCACCTACCCTGTTCCATCTCAGAAGATCCCTGTTTGGACACCAGATGTGGGTCCCTGGATCCTTGGGGATGTGGTTCCCTGAAGGAGTCCAGGCAACCATGGAGAGCAGGGTCTTGAGTGGTTGTGAGTGTGAATGTATGTACACCCCTGGAAGATGACTTCAGAGAGCAGCTCTATCCATTCAGCAGGGAAAAGGATTTATAAGTAGTTGAGAGTGGGAAGGGGGTCCTAAGGGAATTAGTGGGTTCAAAGGTTGCTGGCCGATGCCTAAGGATGTTCATTCCAGCATGTAGGGAAAGAGTCAGGTGCAGACATAGGGAGCCAGGTGATGTATGTAGTGGTGGGAAGAGGGTCAGAGGGTGTTAGGCTGTGTGAAGGCTGCTGGCTTATAAGGAGTTTCCTAGGTAACAGGCCAAAGGTCACAGTGCTATTGGGCAAAACCTAAGTTCAGGTGTGATGAGCTTCAAGAGGGAGAGGTGTCCTATAGCCCAGGTGTCCTTAACTGTGCCTGGAAGCACAGGCCCATCTCCTCCAGGCTCCAGCCTGTGCCTGGAAGTGCCCAACACAACTTGAGGTCTAAGCTACCCCAAAGCAAACAACCTGACATGATGCTCACACAAGTGCAATAGAGGCACACAGCCATGATTGTTGAATAAAGATCATAGTGCCAGGGATGGGTTAACTATCTAAGAGTTGTTGGCCAGGGAGTCCCATGTGACTCCACAAAATGAAAAAAAGTTTATTGCCATGAGTCGTTGGTTGTGCTCCAGAACAACATGGCAAGACCCTATTTCTGAAGACATGGCATGATTATAGATTATATTTATAGAGTAGTATAGTTATAGAGTAGTAGTCAGGCAGGGACTGAACTGGAAGCATGCTCCCTGCTGGATGGCTTTCATAGTGCTGAAGGGTACTGTGTAGACTGCTGGGGTAGACTAGCTGGAAGCCCTACTCAGCTTTGGACCGTGTGCTATAATACAAACATGCCAAGCAACATATGTCTCTGTGTGATAGTGGCATGACTGTTGTGGGTAGAGTCAACAGTTTTCTCATTGGATTCAAGGCCTTCTCCATAGGAGGAAGTTCATGCCTGCTACTGTCAAAGTCAATATCTGGGGAGGTTAGAGGCCCCAGTTGGGAAATCACTGCTACTTTTCTGCTGAATAGATGTGTTGGTCCTGTCACATTGCCTACTATATATATTTGTGCTTGCATCCATAAAGTATCACTGCTATTACTACTGCTGTCGGCTTTGGTTGGGGAAGAACTTCTTTCAGTCAACATCTGGTGATGATGGAGAGACATAACTGACCAAGACCCCAAGACTGGACACTGTTGCTGTGGCATAGTACTCCAATCCTCAGTGCTCCGATGCTTAGCCATAAATGGACATATATCTCACCATCACTGAGGATCAAGAAATATCACAGAAGAGGGGGCAAAAATAATGAAGATCTGGAGAAGGGGGTGGAGTGCTATATTTCCTCCACATTGAAAGGTGTAAACAACTATTGTTGTCTTTATCAAACACAGCTGGGTCAACTTATCAGAGAAGGTGTGGGGAGGATCATCAGGCCCCCACCTGAGATTCAAGTGCTCCCTGCACTGGGCTGTATACAATAACACACAAGATCTGCTGACCTCAGGGGGAGATAAGAGTATATAGAGAGTAAAAGATCTAAGAACAGTAAGCTCCATTGAGGTGGTGTCTCTGGAGTCTCCATGCTCTGCAAGTAAACTCTCACCCTGAGACTAAAGGAGAAGCATCCACAGGAGTAATTCCCAAATAGTGAGCCCCCTGAAGTGCTGCTTTGGGGTCTCATGCTCTGTAAGCCCTCACCCCTCCCCAGGTTTAAGCAGGAGTATCTGACAGGGAATTCCCAATACATGTGCTCCACTGAAGGGCTTCTCAGTGCTTTCATATTCTTTGACAGAGACTAGGAGCTTCTAAAAGTGGTCACAGGGAAGTTGTCATTCATGGTATAATGAGACTTCTCTAAGGTGTGGCTGCTCTGGGGTTCCGATGTTCTGTTAGTAAGCCTTCATCCATGAGGCTGAGGGAAGAACATCCAAGGAGTAATTCTGACACAAGAATATCCAACAAAGTGACTACTTTGGGGGCCCCACATTCCTATATGCCCTGTAAGTGATCCCCCAATAAACTTATTGGTTCATTGAACTAGTATTGGTGTAATCATACTTTGATCTGCCATCTGAGCCTTATTTAGGGTTAAGACGTGTGTTTGTGTCTGTCCAGGGCAAAATTTTCCCAAGACATAGTGTAATCTCCAACTCTTTTTAAATTAAATTGTTTTCTTTATAATGTTCTGAGTGAAGATAGTTTATCAAATATGTTACTTGTCTTTTCATTTTGTGCTTTTATTAATTTTTCAAAATTATTTTATTTATTTATTTGAGAGAGAAGAAAGATGCAGATAGAGAGCATGGGCATGCGAGAGCCTCTAGCCACTGCATATGAACTCCAGACACATGTGCCACCTTGTGCATATGGCTTTATATGGGTATTGGGGAATCAAACCTGGACCCTTAGACTTTTGTAGGCAAGTTCCTTAACCACTAAGCCATCTCTCCAGACCTAGTGCTAGCTTTTGCCAGATAAAAAGGTTTAGTTTCCTTCAGTGATTTAATATGCTTTTGGTATCATAACAAAGAGCTCTTTGCACAATCCAAATTTAGGTAGATTTTTTTTTCCTGTTTTCCTCTATAAGCTTTATAATTTTAGCTGTTAAGTGTAGGTGTATGATTCACTTTGAGCTGTTTCTGTATGCATGCTAGGGTTTGAATGTAGTTTATGCCCTGTAAAGCTCATGTGAAAAAGAGATAGGAACCAAAAGAGGTGATTGTGGCTCTCCCATCATGGATGGATGAATTAATTCATACAATTAATGAGTTAAACAATGAAGGGGTTATTGGATCATCTCCAGGAGAAATCTACTATAAGAGTCAGTCTACTCCAATCTCTAATATGCTATTTTGCTATCTCTGCTGCCTCAGGATTCTGCCAACAACAGGCCAACACCAAATGCAACCTCTCAAATTGGACCAGAACTGTAAGCCAAATAAGCCAGTCAATTTAACATAATAGATAGTGAGAGAGCATCCTAGAAAGTTATAACAAATTTATAATAATGATAAATTATTATAACTATAATAATTATAATTATTCCTGTTATAATATATATATATATTTGTAAGTATAGTTGAAATATTCTCTAAGATAGATCATGTACTATATCATAAAACAAATTTCAATAAAATAAAATTTAAAGCATATTTTTAACTTTCATGTTTGTTTTTGTTTTTTTGAGGTATGGTCTTGTTTTAGCCTAGGGTGACCTGGAATTCACTATGAAGTCATCTTAGGATGGCCTTGAACTCACAACAATCCTACTACCTCTGGCTCCCAAGTGCTGGGATTAAAGGTGTGTGCCACAACATCTACCTATATTTTTTAGATTTATTTTATACTTAGTATCAAAGTAACAGGATTTATTATGGCATATTCATAATGCTTTGTTTTGGTTTATATGCTGTGCTTTTTTAAATCCCTTTGTCCCTGCTCCCATTACCCCAGGGGTCCTCCTCAGTGGGGTCATGAAGGCCTCAGTTAGTCTCTGTGAGTTTGCAGGTGGACAGTGCCTCAGAATATTCCTACTCACTCTATGGCTCTTACAATCTTTCCACTCCCTCTTCCACAATGTTCCCTGAGCCATGGTAGATCTATTGGCAGTCAGGACCAGGAGAAATTGCAGAGGAAGAGGCAACACGAATGTTGCTCATACTTCTATCCTGACAACCAACTCTAGGGTGATGGTGACAAACACAGTGTTAACCCAGAACTCACCAAAACAGAAATCTAGAGACTACAAATAACGCAACACTATATAGGTCATTTTTAAGGGAATTAGAAAAACTAGACGGAAAATGTGGAAAGTGGAGGTATGGCTCATGAGCTTTAGAAGGGAATGAAGGCTCTAACAGGAACTGGGATAAAAACCATTCAGGTTACATTTTAGTAAAAAGTCTTGCTACATCCATGTGCTGAAAAGTTGGTAGAATTCAAAAGTAATGGATGAATTCCTTTGGTGAAAGAAGGAGGAATAGCATTCAGCCTGGTTACTGCTACTGCTCTTATTCAGATCTATAATGAAAGAGAGCGAAAAGTCACAAAAAAATGTAAAGTTTGTTGAAGAAAGGTAAGAAATTTAAAATGCAGAAAGGTGCTGGAAAGATGGCTTAGCAGTTAAAGTGTTTGTCTGCAAAGCCTAATGACCTGGGTTCAATTCTCCAGTACCCACATAAAGGCAGATGCACAAAGTGGTGCATGCATCTGGAGTTCATTTGCAGTGGCAGGAGGCCCTGGCATGCTTGTTCTCTCTGTCTGTATCTCTTCTATCTCTCTCTGTTTGAAAATAAATAAATAAACTTTAAAAAAAATAAAATGCAGACAAGGATCATGTAATAGACAAAGAATCTGTAATTATTAAAGAAGTTAGTTCAATTAAAAGAACAGTTCTCTTCTCTGAGATAGTGCAAAAGATGCCCTGAGAGCAAGGTTCCATCCACTGAAGGGTCTAACTTATGAGAATGTAATTTCATTTGAAAGGAGAGATGATGGAAAGAAAAATCATGCTGGAAAATTTCCCTGCTCCAAAACACCACCTATGCAAGGCTGAGGCAACCACAACTATGATTCAAGGGCTCTGATCTGCATCTCAAGATGGCAAAAGAACTTGGCAGTATTGTCTACATGGGTTTATTGGCATGAAGGATGCAAGACTGGAGGGTCATGGAGTCTTGAACCACAGTTCCAAAGAGCTGCTGAGGACAGGCAATATGTGACAACATCCCTGCAAGGTGACCTTAGAGGCCACAGCATGAAGCTGTTAAGGTGAAGCCTAAGTTGCAACAGAGACTCAAGAATAATGGAGATGCCAGGACCATGGGACATCCGTGGCATGAAGCTGACTCAAGAGACCATGTGTGTTACAGTTACCAGAGCTGGAGGCAAGTAACCAAGCCCTTTGGAGTCCAGAGGATTCCAGCATGAGTCTCCGGTGCTGAACATAAAGCTGCAGAATTTGGTGTTGGCTCTGCTGGGTTTCAGTCTTAGTTTGATCTGGTCTCTCTGTTATACCTCTGTTTCTCCCTTTTAGAATGGAGATGTTTACTTGATACCATTGCATTTTGGAAGTAGGTAAATTGTTTGTTGATATTACAGGGATTCACAGTCATGGCTCTGTACTTATTTTTAATTGTTTAGCTGAGACTGAAAAAGACATGATATATGGTACATGTGTGACATGTGGCCACAACTGAGAATGAAACTGCATACAAGCTGGTTTACTTGGATCTCTGTCTCACCTTTCATCTTTTGCACTTCAGCCTATGCATTAGCTTCTTTTTTTTTTTTTTTAACCTCACTCCCATGGTACAGACATTTTATGAGGAAATTGTCATGGAGGCTGATAACTGCACATACATTTTTGAATGGTATTGAAATTGTTAAATACTATGAGGAAATATGAATTTAAACTGAATATATTTTGCATTATAAGATTGCTATGAGCCCATGGGGACAAGGGTTGTGGCTTAAAAGTAATATGTTTGGGTGTCACCTTGACAGGGCATGTTTAATCCTAATAGTCAACTTGGTTGGATCTGGAATCATCTAAGAGGCAAATCCTTGGGCATGTCTGTGAGGGAGTTTCTAAATTAGGCCAATTGAGCTAGGAATTTCTACCCTAATTGTGGTCAGCATCACTGTATGGACTGGAGTCCTGGGCTGAATAAAAAGGAGAGAAGGAGATGAGGACCAGCATCATCTCTCTAGTGCTGAGCTTTACCTTGCTGGAATGAACTTCCAAGCCAGGCACAGATTATGGGAGGAATAACATTTATTTGAAGCATACAGATCCAGGGGAATTTCTATAATGGTGGAAGAAGTCGGCCCCCTTTCAGAGGCCCATGCAGAGACAAATACCACCAGCAGCACCATAAGCAAGCACACTCCAAGAACCGGAGGCAGAGCTCAAGCATTCTGCATACCTTAAGCTGGAATTCACATCTGTCCCAAAACACACATTAGGGCTGGACCCTAGGATTCACCCATAGTGACAAGTCTTCCAGCCAGGCAGCTGGAAAACTACAAGCTTTAATGAACTTCTGAATCTACTGGGGGAGATCCATTGAAACTACCACACTAAGGATGCAATATAACCAGCTGCCCCAAGCACCTGAATCCATGACTTTCCTGCTATGATGGCTCATACCGGTAACTGTGAGCCAAAATAAATGAATCCTCCTTTCCTTAAGTTGCTTTTGGGAGAGTTGTTTTTTGAGGTAGGGTCTCATGCAGTCTGGCTGGCTTTAAACTGTCTGTGTAGCTTAGGATAACCTTGAAATTCTTATCATCCTGCCTCGACCTCCTGAGTGCTAGGATTGCAGGGTTGGGCCATGCCAGGGACTTTATGCAGTACTGAGGATCCAACTTCATGCTAGGCAAACAATCTTAATTTCCAATTTCACCCATTCATTTGCTTTATTGAAACTAGAACAGATATTTTGTTTGACTTCAATCTGACCTATTAGAGAAGGTTCCATGTGCATTTGAGAACAACTGTTGAGTGGAAGGTCCTGTGTACATCTTCTAGGTCCAATGATCTACAGTGTTGCTCAAGACCACATTTCCTTATTGGTCTTCTGTTTGGTGTTTTACATAGATCTTTCTATTGACTGACATTTTGCCTTTGCCAGTACATTGCATTTTTTTTTTTTTTGTAGATTTGAGTTACAATAAAGTGTTATTTCCTTTCCCTCTGGAGGAATTCCTTTCTTACAAAGTTCTTAGTTGATTATTGGGAAATATCTTTAGGTCACCCTTTATAGAGGATTGTTTTGCTGAATATGAAATTCCTCATTGACTTTTTTTACTTTCATCATTTTTAATACAATCTTCTCTTGGTATTCAAGGAGCTCAGCCCTGTTTTCACAATCCCCTATGAATAATAATATCCAAAAATGTTCATTCCTTTATAGAACATGATAAAGAATCTGCATATAACCTGCACATATCCTCCCATGCACTTTAAATATCTCTAGATCACTTACATAAATAGTTGTTATACTTTATTGCTTAGAGGATAATTACAAGGAAAAAAACTACACAGTCAGCACAGATGCAACTTATAAAAAGATTTTCAGGGACTGAGGAGATGGCTCAATGTGAAAAGTGCTTGTGATACAAGCATGAGGACTTGAGATCAGATCCCCAGTACTCACAATGAAAGTGCTGGGCAATGAAGGAATGGCTATATTCATCAAAGTGTCTATAAGGGCTGGAGAGATGGTTTAGTGGTTAAGACACTTGCCCATGAACCCTAAGGACCCAGGTTCGATTCCCTAGTACATACTTAACACAGATGCAAAAGGTTGCATATGTGTCTGGAATTTGTTTGCAGTGGCTAGAGACCTAGTGTGCCAATTCTCTCTTTTTCTTTCTCTCAGATAAATAAATAAAATATTTTTAAATATTTCTCAATTAACAAAGTTTATCTCCTTTAGTCCATGCTATTCTCAGTTTCAGTTGGAAAATCTGTTTTCTTTATTACAGAAGGCAATGAAAACTGGGGAGAACCAAAATCCGTCAACATGACAAGGGATAGCTGACCACCTGTTATGAGATAAGCCACCTCTTGCACATAATTTGTATAGGAATTTACCTTTGCTTTCTTCTAGAACTTCTGTGGATGGCATTTGTGTATTTATGTCTCCAATCCTTAGTGGCTTTTAGTATTTTTATTTATTTATTTGAGAGATAAAGAGGCAGAGTGGGAGAAAGAGAAAGGGAGAGTGAGAGAATGGGCACACCAGGGCCTCCAGCCATTGCAAACAAACTCCAAACACATGCACCACCTTGTGCATCTGGCTTGACATGTGTACAGGGGACTCAAACCCGGGTCCTTAGGCTTTGCAAGCAAGTGCCTTAACCACTGAACAATCTCCCAAGCCCTCCAATCCTTCATAAGAAGGCCAATTGACCCTGTTTATCCAGTTCTTGCTTGTGTCAATAATACCACATTAACAACAGGATTAGCTATATGGCTCGGTTGGCAGTATGCTTGCCTGGTATGCATGAGACCCTGGTTTCAATTCCCAGCACCACCACAAAACTGTATGTGCTGGTGCACAGCTACAATCTCAGTACTCAGAATGTGGAGGCAGGAGGATCAGAAGTTCAAGGTCACACTCAGCTATCTAATGGGTTCTAGGCCAGCTTGGGATACATGAAACCTTATCTACAAAAAAAAAAAAAAAAAAAAAAAAAAAAAAAAAAAAAAAAGCCCATGGAATAGTTTTCTTTTTAATAGAAATTCTTGGAATTATTAACACTTGGAAGCATGAAATTAGCTAGATGTTTCTCTTGATCTTGCCAGTATCATTTACACCTACATCTTGGGACTTATCTAGTTTTAGTTTGAACAATTACAACAATGTGGCTCTGCTTGGTAATCTTCCAGCAGGCTACCATGGACACATTCTTATGTCAGTGACAGGAACTCAATAAGGAAAGTCCTAACTCCTCAGTTCTATACTCCTTTAGACTGTGCTTACATGTTTAAAATATGTAAGCAATTTTTAGAGTAGCTTCATAAAGCTCTTAATTTCTAAGCAAGCTTATTTTAAGGAAACAATTTTGAATCAGAGCCAAACTTTTTAAGTCTAAAATGAAACAGTTAATTTGAATAAGCCAGTTTACTAGCAAAGCTTTTATTTTGTTTTTATTATTAGGACAAGTGCTTTCACTAAGCTGCAACTTATAAAAAGATTCTGGGATGTTTTCATACTTAGCACTATATCAATACATTTCATCCAACTCAGTGAAGATGAAATTGATTGTGAGAAGGTGTTTTAATTTTTTTTCTCAAAATTAGTCATTTATAGGGCTTTACATATTTGACTTGGAAAAAATTATTACATTGATACTGAATTCAGAGGTGCTGACTTAATTCACATACATTCAAGGAAGATTGATAGCCTTTCCAATGTATTTTAGAGTGAAAAAAGGAGGAGAGGGGAGAATAAAGTATCATGAAAAAAAGGAAGGGATTATCAAATGGGTGTATTCTAGTCATAAAGTATGCTTTTCAAAAAAATGTTCAAACAATGCCTTTCTGTTACTCCAACCCCTTTCTTTCATTTCCTAGTGTAGAATATATTGGCTGTACGTTGTCATTACCATTTAACATATGAGCATCTTGCTATGATGCCATTTTATGCTTATGTTTTAAAAGATAGTGTATAGGAGCTTAAAGGTATTTTAAATTAAGGAGCACCATGAATTTTCATGTCATCTTGGCCCAGAGATGATCTGATCTCTTTATCAGTCAAATTTTAGAATATGTATTGTCAAAGCCAGAACTTCTTGCTTTGTAATATATTCTTCGTAGGTCCCCCTTTCTCTATGTGCCCCTTAAACACTGGCATTTTCCAAAATTCTATTATTGTCCACCATTCATTCCTCTCTCCACACTCTTACAAGCAAACACAGTTAAGTGTATGGTTTAGTCTGAGGCTTCATCTGCTCCTCCTCTTCAAGACATAGACTTAGCAACAAGTGTTAGAAGAACTCCAGGGCCAGACCAAAAAAGAAAAAAAAAAATGTGGACCTGGGAGAAACCTTGGTGTGCAGAGACTTGAACCTCAGGGAAGACAATGATAGCCCATGGTACTATTCATGTTCTCCCTGTGCTCCTGGGAGCAGAGGAAGGCTGAGCAAGGAGCTGAGTGACTTGAAGGGTAAAAACCTCCTGCTAGTATTTTGTGCCTACAGGACTCAAAATGATATTTTTGGAAGTGCATGGCTAAGCACTTTGTGAACTGGCAGTCTGACTTAGAAAGGAACTTGATTGAACACAAGAAAAGATTATAGACCAATATTCCTGATGAAATAGGCACAAAAGTCCTCAATAGAATTTTTTCAAAGCAAATCCCAAGAATGCATCAAAAGTATCATCAACCTAGATCAAGCAGGTTTCATCCCTGTGACACAGGCATATCCCAATATGTAGTTGTTTTGTGGCTATTGTAAATGGGACTGCTTCCCTGATTTCTTTCTCAGTGTGCTTGTCATTGGTGTATACACAGATTGAATGCTGATTGTGTATCCTAACACTTTGCCGTAAGAATTTCTAAGTTCTAGGTGTGTTATGATAGAGTCATTTGGGTCTCTTAGGTATAGAATCATATCATCACTTTGACTTCTTAATGTCTAATTTTTATCCTCTTTATATCTATCAGCTTCTTGTTGTTCAAACTAAGAATTCAAGTACTAAGTTAAATATTAGTGAGGAGAGTACACATCCCTGTCTTGTTCCAGATCTTAGTGAGACTGCTTCAAGTTTTTCCCCTTTTCGTATGGTTTGGGCTTTAGGTCTATTGTCTTTTATTATGTTGAGATGTGATTCCTCCATCTCTAGTCTTCCCGGTGTTTTAATCATGAGGTAATACTGTATTTTGCCAAGGGCCTTTTTCTATTAAGATTTTATCTATTTTATCTTTTATCTATTAAGATTATCATGATTTCTATCCTTAAGTCTGTTTATCATCTTTGATCCATGCTGCTGTCACTCTTGGATAGACAATCTACCTTCAGCAAATAGTGGTAAATGCTGGGGAGACTCAAGACCCATCATAATGACAAGAAAAAAAAGCTGACTAACTAACATGAGAAGAATCATTTCTAGCCTGTCTGCTTAGGAAACAATACAGAGGAACTGGCATATTAAATATGAGATCTATTCTCACTGTAGCCTGAGAACCTCCTCTAGAGAGATACCAGTTGACACTGTGAAGACTCAAAGCTCACCAAAACAGAAAAGTAGAGGCTGCTGAAAGCTCAACTCTGAAGAAAACTTATAAGGGGCCATCCAAGGTTCGGGAAACATTGTGGAAGAGGGAGTGGAAAGAGTTTAAGAGCCACAAGGTAGGTAAATGTACTCTGGAGCCTTGTCCCCTCCACAAGGACTGATAAATGCACTCATGACTCCGCAGTGATTATACGTAACTCCACTGAGAAGGGCCCTCAGTGGAATAGGGGTAGGGAAGAGGTGACATAAGAGTATATAACCTGATGAAATATGAACAATTTGTGATTATGTTCATATATTAAAGTTCTCAATATTTTTTTAATTAAGTATGATTTTTGCTGAGTTTTACATTGTTTTTCTAAGCCTCATATAATTTTTACCATGTGCTAAAGCAATTATTCATAGTCCTTTTCAGAACTCAAATTGTACTAGATAGAAGTAACCATTCTCATGTTGTTAGGTATTTAACAAACCTAAGTAACAAACAGTACAGTAAACATCTGTGTTAGGAAAGCATTTTTCTCTAACTAGGATATTTGGTTTTGCTTTTTCCAAGGGTTCTAAATATATATATTTAGAAGCTTTTGAAGCATAGCTATTTTCAAAAAAAAATTCTCCTAACCAAAGTTATCAGTCATAGCTGGTTGTTGCATCCTGTCTTCTTCAGCATTTGGTGTGCTCATTAAAAACAAATTTAAAAAAGAACGTTTTTTGTTACATTGACAAAACCAGGCATTATTCCTTCCAGTAACTAAGACTTGTTTTGTGTATATATAAGAAATACTTACTATTCTATAGTATGTATGTATATCAAAAGTTATTATTTTCAGGCCCATGTAGGAGCATTGCTGTGAATCCAGCCTGAGCTATAGAATGTGTTCCAGATCATGCAGAGCTAGAGTGAGATCTTACATCAACAAAAAATGAAAAGAATTTATTTTTCAGGAGTTCTTAAAAGTTATTGACTGATAATTCATGATAATCCTTTTGGGTTTCCTCATTGATTTAAGCAGTTAATAATAAAAACATTTTTTTTAACCAAACAAGGAACTTGAGAAGAAATTTATTGTTAAAAAATAAATCAAAATCAGAGATTGATGATGAATTGGTAATAAACATGTAGAAATTCATATGTATTATTTATATTCCTAGGTATCATTTTATATACACATGCAGCTGTATATTGAAAATATGTACTAAGAATGTATAATCTAAGAATTCAAGTCAGAAATACTTACTACATGTTTAATTATAATAATAGCTTAAAGTAAATACATAAAACTCAGCAAAATCTGAGCATTAAAAGGACAGGTAAAGCTGATCAAAGGTATAATTCAGGTTAGAAAAAAGAAAATATAGGAAAGTGAAATTAACAGTCAGCTAATAGTGTGTTGACAGAGGAAGATGTTGGCAGTTGTTATCATTTAATACTGGCAAAGTACATATGGACTTGATTGAGTGTTTAGAAAGGAAATATAACTATTAGTGGAATGAGAAATGATGGTTGAGCTCCCAAATTTAATAAGAAAGTAAACAAGCACTAAATATTAACTGAAAGTAAACAGCACAAGCCAGCAAAACTATAGAAAAGGAAAATTAAGAATCTACAAAGTAAAGTCAAATAAAAATAAGACCAAGTGCCATACAGTGTAACCGTTATTATTATCCAACACCAGTGAGCTGAATCCTCCTTTGAAAAGCAGACATCACCAGAGTGAGGGTTTTTTTTTCTATTTAGAGAAAAAATGTTAGGCATGATGGACCAGCACTGGGGAGACTAAGGCAGGAAGATCATGAGTTGCAAGCTTGCCTAGACTATAGGCTTTGTAAATCCTATCTTAAAAGCACAAAACAAAGCACGATAAACAAAATACATATTTCAGAACAAAGGAAAGTTTGAGACTTCAAGTGTTGATAATGGAGCCCATGAGTTCATTAAGCCTCCTGACCCTAAAACCAGAAGGCTGACTGTGTTATAACAAGCATACTTCTGAACTTATATCTGAGTTTGCTAATTGCCATTAGCCAAAAATAAAAAGGGAGCTGATGCTGTCTTTGGCCTGAGCACATGCTTTTAAGGAATGATCTGGAGTTTTACCAACTGGAGAGAGAGAGAGAGACAGAGAGAGAGAGAGAGAGAGAGAGAGAGAGAGAGAGAGAGAGAGAGATATTAAACAATAAGCTTATTCAAGACAAGCCTGCTTGGCCCCTTGAAGACCACATCCTAGGAGAAAGGCACAAGCCAGGGAGGCAGGCATGCTCATCTATCCTGGTCTCAGCTTCACATTTATCATTTCTGTTAGCTCTCACTTAAATCTCACTGCTTGCTCATTTCTTCCTTCCTACTTTAATTTGTAGTTGTCATCACATTATAAAGTTATTTCAGCCAGACATGGTGGCACACACCTTTAGTCCCAGCACTCAGGAGGCAGAGGTAGAATTGCTGTGAGTTCAAGGCCAGCCTGGGACTAAAGAGTGAGTTCCAGGTCAGTCTGGGCTACAGCGAGACTCTACCTCTTAAAAAAAATAAAGTTATCTCGTCTGTTTGGTTCTTTGGTTCGTTAAGACAAGGCTTCACTATGTAGCCCAAGATGGCCTCAAACAGGATCTTCCAGCCTCCCAAGTGCTGAGATTTTGAGCACTCACCACCATATCCAGGTAAAGTTACTTTTTAAAACATTTTTCTTACACCTCTAGCCCAGCAAACTTTCTTTGCTCTCTTACTATGTAAAATATTTTGTCATATACTCCACAGATTTTCTAAGTTGATATTCATATTATTTGAAGACAATGAAAGTTTTGTTTTGCTTTTCAAATTTCAATTCTTTCATTGGTTTACAAAAGCTAATTGTACCTCTCAGATTCCCAGTACAATGTTTCATGGTAGAGTTGGTATATTTTTCCTGCTTTGGGCTTTAGAAGGAACGTTGCTTGTTTCACCATGAATGATACTACCTGTAAAATTTCAATCTATACCCAGCTCTGTGACAACATGCTCAGTTCCTGGAGGTTGGCCACTACTAAGCTTCATATCCAGGAAGGGGCTCTCTCCCCAAGTTACACTTGCCTTGTGAATGGAGGGTCCTCCAGCTCAACCAGAAAACTTTTGTAAGCTGGTATGTTTTTCTGGTTTTCTTAAAACAGATTCATCCTATTATGCCCACTTTTCAACACCCTTTGAGCCCTTGTCAGCATGTGGTGGAGTCCTGACATATCTATTTCATGTGCACCGTCGCCCTCGTCAAGCTTCCAAGAAGTTTCCAGCAGTTACTGAAACCACCTTCCAATACAGTTGTAAGATTCCCAAACCCTGTATCATGAACAGAGTCTCCCCTAAAAAGGTTTGTGGTCTATACTCTTGACCCAGTGGCCTTAAGACCCAGGTGTGGCCCAGCCACCAGTCCCTACTAGTCAGGCCCTATATTTCCTTGGAGAAATCTCTCTCCTTTCTTGACAGACTTAACTTTCAGCCACAAATCATGCTAAGGTTTGTATAATTGACAGAAATCAGGCAACTGCTGATGGGGTAGCTACTGAGGAAGTCACTTTCTTTTTTAGAAAAATATTTATTTGAGAGGGAGAGACAAAGAAAGAAAGAAGCTGACTGAGAGTGAATGTGGGCATGCCAGGACCTCCTGCTACTGCAAACTAATTCCAGATGTATGTGCCACTTTTGTGCATCAGGCTTTTACAAGGGTACTGGGGAACTGAACACAGGACATCAGGCTTTGCAACCAAGTGCCTTTAACCACTGAATCATCTCTCCAGCCCAGAAGTCAGTTTCTTGTAAAGACACTTGCCTATTCTTTAAATAAGAAGTTTTGGCTTCCAGCAAGGCTCAGCAGTTGCAGTGGAACCTGGGATTTCAACATCTTCTAATACATTTATCTGTATGTTACCAATTAGAATTTCAGGGTCTCACTTCTTTCCTATTAGGCCATTATTTTTGGCATAAGAGTCTCATCCATCCATCTCCAAAATCCCTCATTCTTACAGTTAAGCCTCAAGTCTGGTCATCAACTCTGTCTTTTTGCTGCATACCAAGACTTCTTTAGAGATACCAAGGAGACATTCTTACTCCCTTTGCATTATACTGGTTATTGGCTATCTGGATCCTACATTTCCTTTCTTCAAAGTATAAATGGCATTCTGCAGCTACTGGTGCTCTATTATTCCTGGGGTGCTCTTTTTCTAGTATCCCTCAAAGATATACCTTTCACCTATACCCTGCCTCAGTTCCACACAGGTAACAATTTCAGCAACTGGACTGTTAGAACAACTGTGCTAGCATCCTCTTGATAGCCAACCAGTGAGAGACCCCAGCCCCCAAATCCCATCCTTACAGTCCTCTTTCCAACCTGTCTTATAATGGGAACACTACATGTATCCAGAGACAGGGCAAATGGAGTATGCTATATTCTGAGAACTCTCTTCAATGAAAAACACCAAAGGTAGTAAAGGAAGGCTAGACAGGATGCGAGTGGAGAAAATGATCTAGGTTCAGGTGGCCTGACCCTGGAGATCACAATAGAGGTACCCTACTCTAAGGCAAAGAAGTGGACTTCTGTGTCCATGTTCGAGCCACAAGCTGATGGTCACCTTGGAAGCAGCATATGTAACTACTTAAGGAAGGAGGCTTCTGTCAACAGAGCAGCAAACATGGCCAAACAGAGCAGTACAACATAGCCAAGCCACCATGGACTGAAACAGCTAAAAACATGGGCCAAACAACAACAAAAAAACCTTTCTTGCTTTTAATTTGATCTTGCAAATTTTGTCACGGTGATAGAAAATTGACAGTTCATTGGTAGTTTGCTCACTCAGAATAGGCACACATAAAAAAATAACATATTTTGGTATTTCCTTCCACTAAATTCTCCCAAAATATTTAAAAGGCAGAATTATGAGTAGTTCAAGGCCAGCCTAGGCTACAATGACTCTACCTCAAAAGAGAAAAAAAATCAAACCATACATATACCACCTACATAGGCGTTGACAGGCAGGTAAGCAGGGAACATTGCCAACACATAAAGAAAGGATGTCAAGGACTGAGAAATGTCATGTGGTCAAGAAAGAAATGTATGCCAATATATGCAGCCAAGTCCACCAACTCAACCCTGGAGATAAGTGATAACACATAGAGCCTGCTAACCCCTCACATGGAAGGAAAGTCTCTTTAGCCTTGACTCTGCAATCAAGACTGCTGAGAGCCAGCCCACTGTGGTTGGTGATCCTACAGACAAAGGTGGGCTCAAACTAGAACGTGATGTCATTACATTATTAAAAGGTAAACAAAGGTCTGGCATGGTGGTGCATGCTTTTAACCCCGGCACTCAGGAGGCAGAGGTAGGAGGATTGCCATGAGTTGGAGGCCATCCTGAGAATACATGATGAATTCCAGGTCAGCCTGGACTAGAGTGAAACCCTACCTCAAAAAACAAAACCAAAAGAAAAAAAAAGTTAACAAAGATTTCAGGCAAAACAAAGAAGCTTATGGGCCTTTGACACTACATAAGCTCCATGTTAACCCTTCTCAAATGCTGGCCTCTCTGAAGCCCACTTAAGCACTCTTTCAGACTGCAACTGACCAATCCCTCTTCATACTTCAGTTACTCCTTAGCCTACTTTCTCACTTATTTTTACCCTAGGATACCACATAAATTCTTCCTGCAGCAATTGCTGGATGTGGACCCATCACTATAACAGAAGCTCTTACCACCAGGAAAGAGGGGAGTTTGTCTGTTTTGTTCCCTGGTGGACGCTAGTGCACTGGAGAGTGAGTCACAGAATATCCCCTTAATACTTATTTGACCAGAAAATGAGGACCAACTTGTTCATTCCCAAGCTTCAAATTCCTTCATAACTATGTTGAGTCATGAGTTTAAAATGGGAGACCTAGGGCTAGCAAGGAAATTAAATAACATTAGCAAATACTTCTAGGTACAAAAAAGGATAAGAAAACAAATCATTTTAAATCAAATCTTTATTTATATCAAAATACAAAACATTTCTGAGCAAGAATAGTGTTACATGAGGTGCAATTAAATACTAAGCTTCATCAGTTTAACTTGCAATGTTCCCAGGGGACCTTCACTGGCTACACATCTAGTCACTGAATGTTCTTTTTTTTCTCTCTTTTCATGTCTTTACTCATGTACTGTTTGCTTTTATTTTTTCAGGATAGGAACATGCAGCATTACTGGTGATGAGTTGGTTAGTATTCAGCAAGCCTGAAATTACCGGTGGGTGGGACCTGGTGTGGCAGCCTGAGCCAAAGCAGAATGCAGCTTCACTCTCAAATGAGTCTGGGATGTCACTCAACTTTTCACTGGCAAGTCTGAAGCCAACGCCATCACTGTCCTTGGTAGCCAGGGCAGGCATTATTGCTTAGAGCAATGGAGTAAGTGTGGCATAGGGGCTGTCAACAGTGGAATCTCCTCAGTGGGCTTTGAAGGAGCTCCTCTGTAAGGGTTGTAACTGTAGCAGGCCCAGGCCCAGGAATGGGAAGTGCAGGGACCTCAGAAGGAACCCTTGTCCCAGGGAAACCAAGTGGGAGCTGGAGAGAAAAAAAGAATCCTCTCAGCTTTGGCAGCTATAATATGGTAGCTGAGGTGCCGGCCCCATGGACAACCCTTTCAAAAATGCTGAGAGTTTGGAGATTTTAAGGAAAAAGCACCTGGTTGAGTGTAGCTGTTTCTGACATGCCTCCACTCCTGACGAGATGGGAAGATAGGAAACTAGAAGGAGCACACCCCTCACTCCCACAGCCGCCCACTCCCAGGTCAACCTGGGTCTCCCTTTCAAGCCCATCAGTGCGTTCACTTTGGCACTATGCACCAGTGAGATCATGCACCCACACACACGCACATACACATGACATTCACACCAACACCTGATTTCCCTTCAGCATCTGCTCGGGCAGCAGAATAGTACCCCATGACCATCATTCTCTGCTCCCAGGGATTTTCTTGGTCCATGGGTCCCCAACATCCAACCTCAGGCTTAGCACACGCTGGCATTCCCAGGCTTTTGAGAAGAGTGATGGAGCAGGGAACTCCCCAGAGCAGGACATACAGAGCATAGAATATGTTATATAAGGCTTTGGTACAGCACCAATTTAATGTTCATATAGTTTGATTTCCAAGTTATCTTTTAGAAGAAGAAAAAAAAGCTTACTGAAAAAATAGTGTTTTTATTTACTTTTCAGTTACATACCTGAAGTTCAAAAAGTAAGCTTCTAGTTGCCATCCAAATTCACAAAGGTGTTCTGTATGCAGTTGTATGGTGTGTTGGTTTGTCTTTAATTTGGAACCAAGTCAGCTAGCTGCCTATAACTGACTTTATCCAGTTAATACATACAGACAGAGACAGAGAGAGAGAGAAGGAGAAAGAGAGAAACACAATAGTCACTCCTAAATCTCCTACCACAAACCCCTAGTGGAAAAAAAAAAAAAAAACTACTAGAGACAAAATACAGCAAGATTGAGGGAACCAGTGAGACAAAGGCGACTGGATCCCATCCAACTTGCCTCTTCAGAACAGCACCAGAAAGCACCCTAGCGCAGTGATGTAATACTTGACATTCAAGGAGGGATATGAGGTTTGAACAATCTTCAAAGAAGACTTTGCACAGAGGGTCAGAACCCCAAACAACGTTGAAGGAAGAAAAAGAGTTTGAAATGAGAGCAAGATATCTCATGATGAAACTGATAGTTATATCCAGGCACATTAAGGACAGAACTAATAAGAGGCTATCAGACATCTAGAGGTGCACTGTGAAGAACCCTGGGTGGGGATGGAGCATTAGAAACCCACCCTCCACTTCTTCAACCCCTCAATTCTGTTTCTTCAGACCATAGTCATGAAAGAAAGAAATCCATATAAAAATGACCTCCAGGTAAGCAATGGACATAGTCCCTCCTGGTAGAAGAGAGACAAAAGGGGTGATAAAAGGGACCCAGAGTTGCTGACTGAAAAAGAATGCCATTCAACCAGGGGCAGTGTAAGTAAAGGCAACTTGGGACATATAGCCAGCTGTGCCATCAATCTGGCCCCACAAATAGCAGTTAGGAAATTAACCCTGGATGGAAATGTAAGACTCTGGTACTGATGACTCAGTGGACAGAGCTCCCCTTCTGACATCTCATTTTAAAGGTCCAGAATCAATGTCATTTCACAGAGCAATCCCTCCCAGTCCCTGGACTCTACATCAGCCATTTCCTCAACAAGAAGGCAAAGCCCTATACTCCATCATCATAACCAATCCCTCCCCCAGAGGAAATGGCTGCCACCCACCTCATGCTTTAATATTGCCTAAAATGGTTCCTTATGAGAAGGTACAACCAAAGGATGGGAGGGCCCAGCCAAAAGGCAAAGAACAGTGAATAAGCACCTCTTCCCCAAACTCCTGGTTGATGACAGTGGGGAAAGGAAGTTATAAGCTCCATGGGAGAGCCATCCCCACAGATCTTTCTAATCCACCACGGTCTTTTTCCACATAGAAGACAGAGGTAAAAACTAAAACAACTCTTTAGCTTCCCCCACCTCCCACCAAAATTCATCCTGCACAATTCATAGCCCTAACACGACCTAGTGGCTGCAATAAGTCACAAGCATATGGAGGAGCACAGGTTTCTGGCAAAAGTGACAAGGAGAATCCCTCCCATCAACCTGTCTTATTAACTGAGGAATTCAAAGACAAAATAGACTCTTCCATATATAATCAGATTCCAACCCCCTTTGCTCCATATGTTCTTGTGAAAAGCTGGCTCTTTTGTGAAAGATGAGTGATCCAGGGTCATCACTCCCTTCTCCAATGCCCACCCTCGCACCATCTTGCTGATGTCTGGGTCCTTGAAAGGGCATAGCTAAGAAACACATCGTCCTTGAGTCCTAAAACTTCGAAGTCCCTATTTTCCCCCTTCCTCTGAAAAATGAACCCTTGAGTATCATGAAATGGGACAGCCATATCATGTACCCTGGTGCTGCTGAGATGTCTAAGGACCAAGTTTTTGGTTCAATGTGGAAAAAGAATGGAGTATTGGTACAAACCTAGGCCTCATAGAGAATGAGCCCTGAGGTGCCTGTGTTCTGAAGCAGTTGACTCTGTTGGTGTTACGACCAGAAGTAGGGCAGAATCTACACATTCACATAAAAACGAAGTAGGCTAAAAGAACCCAAAGAATAGTAATATAAACTCCACTTTGGTAGTCTGAGAGGATATATAAGCTGGAACACAGAAATTTCTGCTCTTCCTTTTGCTCATCCTCCCAGAAGAACCTTACAAGAACCCTGGCTATATCTTCCCTTGGCCTCCTAAGGAGGCTACAGAAAAGACTAGCTACCTCCAATGGACACATTGCCAGCTGGACCCAATAATGGGACAAAGCCTATTTTCCCAGTGTTCTTAGAAAAAGGAAAGTATTTTGAGCAGATCATAAAAGGGACTCAAGGTCATAGCCTTGACAGATGGCACTACAGGATGGAACCTAGAAAGGTTCCCCTGGGGACCAGGAGTTCAAGTTGAGCTCTACTTGTGCTCATAACTCTCAAATACAAGAACCTTTTTCACAGTTAAGGCATCTTAATTCCTCTAACTCACAGGTTTCAGTCTTAGTTGGGGCAGTGGGGGGTAGTTGTGCCTTTTCTTGAATAAGGAGGAAGAAACTACAGCTATGAGTCTCTCCTGATTCCTGCACCACTAGACCAGGACCAGCACCAGCACCAGCTCAAATGAATGCATCACCGTGATCACTTGGCACGTGAGAAGAAAGAACTAGCACCCAGGAGACACCAGAAGAGAACATAATGCATGGAGGAATTCTCAGAGGTATTCTTTAGGGCACACAAAGTTTCCTGCACAAACACAGATCAACTTCTACTCCCCAAAATATGACCCACTCTAGGTCCTATTCTTTCACTATATCATCTAGTTTTGTTAAGTCCCAGGCTGGGTACCAGGAGGACCCTTCCTGTAAGTCTTGTCCAAAATAAGTCCCTCATTTTTAATCCTACTTGTTGTCCCATGATTGGACTACTTCATTGTCAACAACTCTTGATCTTCCAATTTAAAATAAATGGAAAAAAAACCCACAGATGATATATTTACACTAGACATCACATTCACACTGGTTCCAAGAATCTGCAGTGATAATAATCAGAATGTCTCTTCTCCAAGACTGAGCCCATGCCATCAGCCTCAAAAATCACACCAGCAGCCGGATGTGGTGGTGCATGCCTTTAATCCCAGCACTAGGGAGGCAGAGGTAGGAGGATCGCCGTGAGTTCGAGGCCACCCTGAGACTACATAGTGAATTCCAGGTCAGCCTGAGCCAGAGTGAGACCCTACTTCAAAAAACCCCCCAAAAAAAAAAAAATCATACCAGCATACCCTCCAGGAGTTACTTGAACCCAGGTGCTACAAACCAGGGCACCCAGACCTCCTCCTTTTGAAGCTACCAAGCTGTATTTTGTCCAAGAAACTGGATACCAACCCACAGCCACAAGGGGATGGATTCATAGAGCGTCCAGCTCTCCATCCTCCTCCCTACATGCAGCACATCTGCCAAACAGTTCACATCAGAGTTCCATTCTGGCAGGAGACATACAGATCCAGGTGCGTTGTGGCTATAAGATTCAGAAGCTCCCCACAACTGCCAGCTCATTTGTCCTTTCTGCAAAGGGGTTATTATTTCAATGTTTTCATACATACACATTTCCATCTGAAAGATTCAAGCAGCTTTAAACAGAGAGTGTATCTCAGGAAGGATGGAGGAGGTGGTATCAAGGCATGAGCTAGTACCCCAAGCCACCCAGGAAACATGATACTGCTCAAAGCATCTCTAAGCACAGGTACAAAAATAAAGCAAACTATGATTTCATATAGATATATAGATATGGTAGATAGATAGACTTTATATAGATTTTCTTTATATTTATAGGTGTGCAGAGGGCAGGAGTCCCCACTCATCCTGCCCAGCTTGCATCTCTTCCCCACCCACTCCCCACTTTTCATGTGGACCACTTACCTGAAGCCCCCACTGTAAGTCATCACTATTGCATCTGATCCTTGTACCCCATCATTTCACCTCTCTCCTTAAAATATTACAAGTTATATATATTTATATAATTTTATATACATTCTCCATAAAAATACACTCAAGATGGTATATTACTAGTGTGACCCTCCTATCCAAACAGAAGTGTCCAGCAAAGAAAGAGGCAACCACAAGAAAGGATCTCCTAGGCCTGACACTACTCAGGTAAAGTAGTGTATCTCTACAGCTCTCTCTCACACCCACACTTATATCAAACATACACATCACATGCATACAACACACACACACACACACACACACACACACACACACACACTACATACATCACAAACACACACAACATATTGCATAGACACACCCACCCATCAATACTTACTTTAGAACACTGGAATAAATATCTAGCTGGGGGTTCAAGACCAGGTAGATAATTTGGCACCTGCTGGAACAGGCAAGGTCATCCCATTCTTTGACAGACTCAAAAACAATGTCAACCCAAGAAAGACCACTCATTGTTCTCAGTAGGCAATACAAACACAAAGTGGGTGACAGAGTAACAGTTTATCCTCCAAGGTTTGCAAATGACTAGGAAGAGACTTATTCTCCTCCATCAGATACAAGCTTTCATAGAGTACTATGCTTGAAGGAATCAAAATGTACCTGAGTCCATATTCCCCATCTGAGAAGCACCAGGAAGTTGCCCTGACCATCTGCTTGAGTGAAAACCCCTATGTCACCCAAAAACATGCTTTCAGTATTTCTAGTGGTGAAAATGTAAATCCCTCTCCCCAGCCCCAACCCCTGTGCCCTCCCCAATTCTCTTCCCCACCCAACCACCTTCCTACCGTAAACCATGCACAAGTCAGAGATCCCTGGAGCCACATATAAGTGGGGAAACAAAGGAAAGGGAGGTAGAAGGAAGAGCTTTCCCTACTTCTTAATAAAGCTAGGAAATCCAGTGCCAGTGTGAGGGGGTATTCATGGGGTACATTTCTTTATGATGCAGAAGAAAATGGGCCTGGACAGCCATTTATGTCACCATCTAGTGGGCTTGGAAAGGTACACAGTCAAGGACCAGTGCCACTAGCTGTAAGTTTATACTGCTTTGGTTGAATTCCTCAGCCAGTGGTCAAAGCTAATGACTTTATCAGCACCCTTCAGAATCTCTAAGGGCTGCTACCAGGCTCTATTGATTGGGTATTTTTCCACTGACTTAAAATGGAGTTATGAAACAAACAAATCCTCCCCCCAAAAAACTTCACCCTTTTGGCAACCCAACATCAGACATCTGGTGAGGATAGTGTATTTGTTGCTGAAAGATGCATATGAAGTCTAGACAGGGCCCCAGAGGAAGATTCTAAACCCATGCAGTTTCAATATTAGAAGGGATGGTGGTTAAAGGTCACCTACATCTAATCAGCAAGTTGGTAAGCATTGCTAGAGTCCAATCTGAGCTTTGATTCTTGGTTTAGTGACTTCTGAAGAGATGCTAAATTCTGCCCCTTAATTAAAAAGGAAGCTCAGTTGGACCCATTAAGAAAGACAGAATGGGGCTGGAGAGATGGCTTAGCAGTTAAGCGCTTGCCTGTGAAGCCTACGGACCCCGGTTCGAGGCTCGGTTCCCCAGGTCCCACGTTAGCCAGATGCACAAGGGGGTGCACGCGTCTGGAGTTCGTTTGCAGAGGCTGGAAGCCCTGGCACGCCCATTCCCTCTCTCTCCCTCTATCTGTCTTTCTCTCTGTGTCTGTCGCTCTCAAATAAATAAATAAAAAATTTAAAAAAAAAAAAAAAGAAAGACAGAATGATTGATCCCTGATCATAGGGTGAAATTCTTTTGCCCACCTATCTCAAGCCAGTCTAATAACTTTAACCTATTAAAGGAAGAGAAATTGAAGGTAAAACCTTTACACATGAAGTCCACCATGTAGCTTCCAGAATGAAAGAATCCTCTATACCTTGAGAAGAGTGGCAAGTGAAGAAGCCAGGCTTCCCTCCCCCACCACCATCGCTAGTCTCTTAGACATTTTCAGATATGGATGAGGAAGCAAGCAACCTGCTACTCTTGCACAAGAGAACATATGGATAACAAGGACCTAGCAAATAGATGGCATTTGAAAGCCAGACTGCCAACTTTTGTCCTGAGAATTCCCACAGATAAAGCTGAAGAGAATGGTAAAGATGTCTGTTTATGCTACTCAGGGCTCAAGACCAGTTCCAGGAGAAGCAAGTTAAGTCCTGCTGAGATGCAATATCTCTTCAAAGATCACCTGGGCCTGCTTGACAGGCCCCACCCATAAGATATTCTATTTCCACATCCTTTCTATATCAGCCACATCTGTCCCTCACTGCTCCTGCTTCCCAACCTACTACCCACCAGGCAGTCACTCATTTCCTTGAAATGATCTCTTAGTGTGCTGTTGATCCTACTGTACTGTTAGGAGTAACTAAGTTATCACATGCCCTAAATAGAAATGGATACTTGATGGGCCTGTTTGGCCCTGCTCCCTCCACAGTTGATGTAACACCGACCCAGCCTCACACACCTGGCCAAGATCAGGCTTCCTCTCCAGGCACTGCACTAACAACCTTACTTAAGCACTCTGGCTCCATAAGCTACTCTATTCAATGTAGACTGGCCACTACACCATCTCCTGATCCCTCTCTCCAAGGCAACAAAGGTAGCCAGTTGGATTCTAAGCCTCTATCTCACTGGAGCCTCCTCTGGCTTCATTTTGGAGAAGACATAAAAGATAAGGCCAAGCCAAGGAGCACTAATGTAAATGCTCATGTTTCCAGAGACAGTATCGGGAGTCTCCCCACACATCCCCTTCTCTGCCCTCTGACTGTTTGCTATTGCACCCAAGTCTCTGTAGTGCCTCTCAAAACTCCTTACATGCAAGCAAAGCAAGCCTAAGGTTAACTGTTAGCTTTTCTATTTCTTGGGTTCTCTACATATTAATAAAATATATTTATGTGCAATTCTCCCATCCCACTCTAACCCTCCCTCCCCAAAAAGGATTTTGCTAACAAAATTGGGAAAAACAGCTCTAGACACACACATCAGCTTCAGAATCAAAACCTATGTGGTGCAAAAGATGCCCAATGTTCTATAATGGCTGTCTCTCTCTTGAAACTAGTGTCTGTCAATCTCATCAAGAAATAAAAAGGAATGCCACATTTTAATTTTACTAAGTTTCATCTGCATGAAAAGGGCAGAGAAACAAATAAAAGCTATGCAACTTCAAATATTGTAGATTGCTAAGCAAAAATCCACCCCATTGGAACCTCTCCCAAAAGCATGACCCAGTCCCTTTTTCAAAGGACAGCTCAAATCCTACCTACCATTTGTGATGCAGCATACTTCCTGTTAACAAAGTACACTCCCAGAAGACCTGTCCTCTCCTCTCACATCAGCCCCTCCAAGAAAACTGGGAGGTAGATACAACAGCCAGTAGTTGGGGTCCAACATCCAGATGTTGGCCTCATGGCTAGCCAACACAGAACTCCACTCAAAGCCACAAAACCCTCTGGAGGTCAGTCAACAAATCAAGAAACAGATTCATTTCATGTCACTCTTCTTTCTCTAAATAACTTCAGTCTTTCCAGTCCCTTAGAGAACCACTTTACCCTCTTTTTGGTTGGTGCTTGCCTAACACTGACAGTACCACCATTTCAAACAAGATGCAGAAGAAAAAGGCAGATGAAATTCTAAGCACAGGAATAGGTTTTGATCTTGGTTATTATTACTGCAAGGCTCTAAGACCCAAGGGGATAGTGTTTGGAAGACATGTGATCTCCACCAATAAGAAGGATAAAGGCCCTAGGAAGCTCAGTAGTAATGACTGCCATGTTCCATGGCAGAGTGTAAAGGACATTGGTCCACTCCATCATGTACACAGTCCCGACTGGACTGTCACACATAAGCCCATGCCTAGCACTTATTAGCATATTTGTGACGCCATGACCATCCTTTGGACCAAGGAGATTGTATCCTGCCCAATTCCTATGCAGTCATCAAGGGAAGGGTGAAATAGTTCCCAGTGACATAAGCAGGCTGCTGGCTTCAAAGAATAGTCAGAAGAAGGATGTGCTCTTGAGAGTGAGTCAGAGGCCACTTTGGAACAGGCAGACCTTGCACCCCATCCCAACACTGGGGACACAATAGCACAGTTGCTACCTGGTAGCCAACAAAAAGCACAGTTCCCACAATTTAGTCAGTTAGACTGGTAAAGGTCACTGCCAGAGGGAAGAAGAGAAGGAGGGAGGGAGTCAGCATCTCTGTTAGCACAGCCTGCAAGTCCATCCTGCAAGTCCAGCCATGGGCTGAGACATCTCAGCCCACATAGTTTGGCTTTTGGCCCTATATGATATCTGAAAGAAGCAAAGCCTTATACTTCAACTTTTCCTTTAAAAAAAAAAAAAAAAAAAAAAAAAAAAAACCTTAAGGTCCTGACAGCATCAGGGCCAGAACTTCCAGGAAAGTGCTCAGAATAGTTGGCCAAATATTCATTCCAAAGTCACCAGCCCTGACACTCCACTTTCACCTTTCATCTCAGGGCCACTGCAGGAAGCACATGCTGAAAGAGGACACCAAAGACCACAGACTGGCTCACTGTGAGCTTCCAAACCCCACCCCAATATTTCCAAAAGGCTTGCATTCAACTCCCCAGGAGAGATGCTTGAGCGAGGAGCCCATCCTGGCATATTGCCAGCTCTACTTTTCCACTTTACCCAGTGGTCTAGTGTACTCTAATGAACTATAGAAGTGCACCCACAGAGTGTCCAAGGCACATGACCTAATCCTAGGGCAGCAGAAACTCTGTCCTCTGAACCCCTTTCTTCCATGTCCAGAAAGGAGCTATGATGGTGCAGCTTGCGTGGTGGAGTCTCAAGCACAGAGACAGTCCCCAGATCATTAGGAGATAGAAGGAAGCAACAGGGTTTGGCTACAAGGATGCAGTCCATCCCCCAAGATGGAAGCTCCAAGAGAACACCAGCTTCCCAGCCCTCGGAGGCCACATGTCACATAGTTCCCTGGGCAGAAAAAGTGGCAGAAGTCTTTCCTGCTTTGCAATGGTGAATGTCCAGCAGCTGTCTAGGGAAAGAAGACCCCACCACACTCACAGACAGCAGCACCAAGGAGACATGCTTTCAGCAAGCCAGCAGCTCTGGTTACTCTACGCCAGAAGGAAGGTGAAGACAGGCTCATCCTCCCCCACCCTGGGCTTCTGTGCTGCACTTGGGCAGCACAATCAACTTACAGGATGAAACAGAGGCATGAGTGGGAAAATGGCATCAGAAAACCTTCTGGTTAACAGTTTGAACCAGGACAAGATTTGGATGAAGGAAGCAGCAGGGCCCAGGCACCTACCCACTGCCCTTCCCCCTTCATTCCTGTGCTTCATCCTGCTGAAGTAGGACTGTGACAAGGGTATACCAGAACTCAGCAATCTGAGGCACCCTCACTTCAATTCATTTCAGCCCACTGGAGCTTGGATCCTGGGGGTGGAGAACCCCAGGGCAAATCAAAATCAGCAGACAAAGCATGGCAAGTATGCCAGGGAGCCTCAGGCAGCTCCCACAAATGGTAATTAATCAATGTGGAGAATTAGCTCCCACAAAAGGAAAGGAAGCACCAATGAGCCACAGGGGAACAGCACTCCAGAGTACCAGAGTGGTAAGCTGAGATGGAGATAAGTAGAACTGGGGTAGCTCAGAGTTCAGCACAGAGAGCCACAAGGCTCCTGGCCCTGGCTGAACCAAAAAGTTCTGATGCGTGATCACACAAACTAGGGTCTAGGTACCAGACCTGCCTGTCAGCCCCACTGCCAAGCAGCACCTACTTCTGTGCCATGATCCAAACCATGAAAGGAAGAAAGCTGCCAAGCTAGCCATCTTCTCTTCATCTAGCAACCAGGCAGTAAAGGCTTGAGTTTAGTTCAGGGGTAACTCCTTGCTGAACCCCCAAGAGGGCTGCCGGTAATCATGGCAGATCCCCACTTCTGGTCTGGATGAGAGAAGCTACAGAGAACAATGGTGAATTTAGCTGAGAGGCAAGAATCCTGTTTCCACAAAAATTATCCCCCGAAAAAGACATGAGGACATCCCACCAGCTATCATAGCCAGCCTGCTCACCAACCCCAGCTGTCCACTACCTTTCTCTGTCCTTCACTGACCACAGGGAAAACAGCACTTTGCTTCAATGTACATATATATACACATAGAGAAACCCACCAACTACATACAAGTGCATTTGTATCTATATCTATATATATGTGGAGTCCTTTCCCAGGACTTTGAAAATAAAACAGATGCAGACAGTAGTAAAAGCCATTGCTCTCCTCTTCTTCACTTCCTAAGACATTTGAAGAGGAGAGAAAAATAATCTAGTAAAGAGAAAGTGGCAGAGTGGTGACAGATGTCCTCCTGTCCCCCACTCACTCAACTCTGACCCAAAAGCAGAGGTCTGCCTCCAGTCTTCTGTCCAGTATACAAGGCTAGCTGGTCAGATCAGGGGGAGATGCTCACACTGGCAGGAGGGAAAGCACACAGATAAGGGTCTGAACCATTCCATAGTACGAAGAGGAGGACAAGGCCCCATACAATGTCCCTCTCTGCCCCTTAGCCCAGGACTCTATCTAGGGGACACTTAAGAGTGATGCCGAGTCATAGTAGGGTAGCGTGGCCTGGGTCATCATGATCCACACTGTTGAGGATTGCTGTCTGGTCTTCTGGAAGCTGACGGTGGCACAAGTCTGAGAGTCGGGCAAAGGGGTCAGGACGAGAATGTCTCTTCTTCTTTCGGAGGCAGACAGCTTCATCGGGCCACAGAACCTGAGAGTTGGGAAGCTGCTGAGCCTGGGAGGCAGAACCATCTACAAAGAAGAGAGATACACAAAGGAGGTGAAGAGGAAGAATGTAACCTCACATACTCAGTCAATGCATATGCCAGGCCTATATTCTAAATTTCTGCTGAAACAAAGAGTTTCAAAGAGTGGATGGGATTTGGGGTCAAACTTCTGCAAAGGAACCTGATTTGTCCCCACTGGAACAAACAACTAAATTCAAGACTGTTCTCTGTAGCTTCTCCTATCCAGAGCAGAAATGGGGTTCTGCCATGTTTACCAGAAGCCTGCTAGGGGATTTGGCAAAGAGGAACATATGAACAAGACTTTGTGGACCGATTACTAGGTGAAGAGAAGGTGGCCAGGCATTGCCCCTTGCTCTGATGGGAGTTAAGGAAATAGGATGGATGTCTTCTGTGAGTTCATGGATCTCAACAATCAATCTACAGACACTTGTTTTGTACAACCTGTGGGTTATCAGCATCAAACAGATGCTGGGAAGCAAAACTTCAGTGTATCATTCTCACCTATCCCAAGCAATGTCACATGCTATGACACCTCAGTGACAGACTTTGGTTATATGTGAGTCAGGCTTGCACCTTTCTTCTGCCTCATAGATGTGCTAGGGATACAGTCTGGATTAGACAGTGTATGGAGATAGGAAGGAAGAGAAACTGTCAAGACTTCAAAAGCACAGAAACAGAACTTCCAAATGTTGCAAGTACAACAAGAAAGATGACAAGGGACCACCCAACAGTAAATGGCTAGGGTCTTGCTTCTGCTCCCCAAAGGGATAGTACCTGATTAAAGTTTTAATTTAAAATCCTTCTCCAAAGGTGAAGGAAAATGACTCCCATCACAGTCCCCAAGCTAAGGATAGGAGGCCCAAGCCTGTAATCTCATCATTTTGGCGGCCGAGGCAGAAATATCACAAGTTCAAGGCCAATCTGGGCTATATAATGAGACCCTATCTCCTATATGTATTATGGCATGTTCTAAAGAGAGAAAGCTGGCTGGGATATCAAAGAAGTTTGAAATCTATTCTTGTTGCAGAGAGAAGCTTCTGGAAGGGTATGCGTGTATGTGTATATACACACAAGTGAAAGAGGGTGCTGTACAATCACTATAACTTGCTCAGACTGCTGTGTGGGGGAACACAATGGGAGGAGCTACAAGGGACAAGAGGGACATGAACCCAACTTCAAGGTACTGAACCAATCCAAGCAGAAAGGAGGAGACAGGCACAAGCTTCCTTTTTACAGTAGAGATACCCAACATTGATCACATTCCATACATTATCAAGTCTGTACCAAGAAGGGATCCATGAGGGTAAAAGAAGTGTCTAGAGCAAAGCTGCCTCAGAAAACAAGCCTATAAAGTACAATGTACTAAACCATGGGGAAGCAGATTTGAAGAGAAAAATCAAGAACTTGACTGAGGACATAATTTCAAGATTTATAAAAAATTCACAGGATGGACTGGTGAGATAGCTTGGTGTTTACAGCACTTGCTTGCAAAGCCTAGCAGCCCAGGCTCAAATCTCCAGTATTCATCCAGTATTTATATAAAGCCAGATGCACAACGTGGCACATGCATCTGGTATTCACTTGCATTAGGAAGAAGCCTTAGTGTGCCCATTCTCATTTCTCTCTCTCCCCTCCTCTGTCTGTTCACAAATAAATAATTAAAGTTTTCAAACAACTGAAGAACAAGTTCAATATTCAACTGGAAATATCAAGCTGGGCCTCATAGGAGACACCTGAGCTAAATGCATACCTCTAAGAGCTTAGCAGGCACCAGGGCTGCCATCACCAGAACAAGAGAGAGTGTGGGCGCCTACTACAATCTATTTTGCAATAACCACATTTTATTTATTAAAATTTAGTTTTGGGCTGGGGAGATGGCTAAGCAGCTAAAGGTGCTGCTCGAAAAGCTTGTGCTAATGGCATACTTAGAACATGTCCCAATTAAGTGACACACACACACACACACACACACACACACACCATATGTAGAAGGGTTTTAATTTAAAATTGGTTTAAATAGATTAAAAACTCAGCTATGAAATCCAATTTCTCACCCAAGCCTTATAAAACTCAGTTTTGCTGAGCATGGTGACACACACTTGTAATCCTAACAGCCAAATCATAGAGGTAAAAGGATCAAGAGTGAAAGTTAGCCCGAGTTACATAGCTAGTTTCAGGCTATCCTGAGCTAAATGATTTTTTTTCCTGTTTCAGTATTCTCATTTACAAACAGATAAGAAATTAGGCCCACCCAAAGACTAAGTGAATGATGAGCCATCTCTGTCTCCCAAAGATTCAGGGGCTTTGCCTCTGTGAAACATTATTGCATCACCCAGTCTATAAAGAAAGCTACTGTATACAAATCATCAAAGACCTGCAAAGAGAATGTTGAACATCCTTCCTTGACAAGCTGTCACAATATTCCTATAACTATCACTGAAAAAGAGTAATTGATAAATAAAAATAATTTTTCTAAGAGAGAGTGAATTATTTTTGCATATTTCAGAAGCTATCTATAACTGCTGGATATACATCAGACATACTTCAGTGGAAGTGCTCTTTATGAGATGAGGAAATTTAACTCCATATCCCTGAGATACAGTTAGTCAATACAGAGGCTGGTCCACGCCATATGTACCCTAAGCCCTATCATTCCAGTGTTCCACTAGAAGGCTTGAAATGATAAAAGAGATGTACAAGGACACAGGGATGATTGCTAGGTATGCTACAGAATGGGCAAGAATAGGGTACTGTTTATGTATGTTTAACAGGATAGATTACACAAAGCTGTGTGCATGCAGGCACACACACCAGCAGAGTCACATTCTTGAAGCAAGAGGAGAGGAACTAGGAGGGGAAGGAAATTAGATTTTCACTTTACCTTCCTCAAGTTTTACATAAAAGTCATTTGAGTATTATTGAAAATGAATATTTTAAATAAAATCAAGAACAAGAGAATCTGGTGGATTTCCCTGTAGAGAGCACCTAAGGTTGAGATCTTGCACCCATAATCTTCATCATAAAGCAGAGCACGGCAGAGACAGTGCACTGCCCACCATTTACCGGATCGTTTCTTTGACTTCGAAGAGCCCTTGGATGACTTTTTGGGCTTCTTCATCCGTTGGTATCGCAGAGCCTCCAGCCTCTCAGGCACAGCAGCATTCCCGGATGCAGGTGGAAGTATTCTGCAAGGGACAATTAGAGAGGCACAGGTCAGCTCCCAGAAAGGAGCCTTCAAAGTGGGCTGCAAGAAAGCCAAAGGGCTGCTCATAGAGAGATGGAGCCTGGAAATGGAGTCTGGGGTGTCCACAATCGTTCCTGGATGCCTGCCATCTAGAGCTCCTGGAAGGGGAGAAAAGCCAGTAGAAAGCTTGAGCACCAGGGGCCTACCTCAGGTGGAAGCCAACCTGTGGAGCACTTGGAAGACCCTAGGAAAGGAGAGAGAGACTTTAATGGTAAGCCCATTACATTTTTAGGCTGCGGTGAGCAAATGCCAGAAAAAAATACTTCCTAGAAATTACTACCATAAAGACCTTTAAGTGAAAGGTGAAGAGAAGATTACAGCAGGAGGCGAGCACTGAACCCCAATATATTGCCTTCAGTATCTACAGAAGGGAGGGAGAAGTGAGCAGCCCAATGAGCAGTGAGAAGGTGGCTCCACAAAACCCAACATCACTAGGCTATTCCCTCCACATGCAAGATTCAGTAGAACCTCATAACTATTACTGTCAATTGTGGTGATACAACATCATCTATCTTTAGCAGATGTGTCCACATGGTCCTCTGCTGACGAGGCTCAGATTTCATCAGTCTCACAGGAAACCAAAAGAAGGTGAAAGTAGATATTAAAAAGGTATTTCAGGGCCTCACAAAGTCCATGCTACATGGCACTAGTATCCAATGAATTCTTTTACACTCAACCTGGGTGTTGAAATTGTCGGCAAGGGATAGGTGTGGGTGTGTGTTTATCCCCTCTTTTTCCAACCCAATTGTGACATAGATCATGTTATCCATTTAACCAGAGCCTGTGCAGCCCAAATCACAAAGAGGATCAAAGAAATCTCTGAAGAGTACAGTATGTGACATGTTGTACCTCATGAAAGAAGAAAATGGAGAAGACATGTTCTCACTATCACTTTTTTTTCTCAAAATAAGACAACCTGGAGCCTGAAGAACAAAAAGGAAAAGAGAGGCATGGCATAATTTCTTTCTACCAGTACTAATCTTAGCACAGTATCAGGGAAGTAGAGATGTCCTAGGGCTATGGTGGGACAAAGGTGACTAATTCTTTCCCTCCAACTGCTACATCTTCCTCCACCATCTCCATCACTGTAAAGTGTTGGCAAATCATGAACAAAAAATTGACAGCTCTGTGAGGGACAAAAGCAGTCTGTTAAGTCTGCAAAGGTAGCCATGCCATCTGAAGTTTAAAAAGAACAGAGAGATGGGGATGAAAAGACTAGAATCATCTCTCTAGTATGGGAGGTCTCATAGACACATGGTAGATAAGCCTCTGGTCTTGGGGTCTCAGGTAGTAACTAGCATTAAAATGACCTCCTTCTCCTCTGATGGATGCTATGGGTCCAGAGTCAAGTGCACAGAATATCAAGAACTCCCTCAAGTCTAAGTCAAAGACAACTTTTTTTTTTTTATATTTTGTGTATTTTTATTTATTTATTTGAGAGTGACAGAGAGAGAAAGAGGCAGTTAGAGAGACAGAATGGGCACGCCAGGGTCTCCAGCCACTGCAAACAAATTCCAGACGCATGCGCCCCCTTGTGCATCTGGCTAACATGGGTCCTGGGAAACTGAGCCTCAAATCGGTGTCCTTAGGCTTCACAGGCAAGCGCTTAACCGCTAAGCCATCTCTCCAGCCCCAGAGACAACTTCTTATCTCTCCACAGCCTCAAGAATAGTGCTAAGCAGCACACCTATGCCCCATGGAAAAGTGATCCAGCTTAGAGAAGCCAGTACCTCCAAGACTCAATATGCCACTGCCTTCCCCTTCCTCTTCTCCAAACCCAAGTCTACTGACAGAGCTCCTCCTCCACAGCAGTAGCTAGAAGGGAATTTGGAAGGAGTCTGACTCATCTCTTATCAACTTTTGAACAATGTTCTTCATGCTGCCTGAAAAGAAAATCAAAGACACACATCCTCCACTGTCCTAGCCAGCCTTGAGAAAATCATACAAGGTGAGAGACACATGGTCCCGGAGGCACACAACCAGCAAGAACGGTGCCTTCTAGCACAATCCTGGCTGACCACAGTCACCGCTCTCTGTTATCCTTCAGCCAACATGCAGAAGCAGAAGGGGAAGGAGGTTTCTCCCCCGCTCCTAAGTGCCAGGCTGAAGGATGACAGGACAAGGTGTTCTACTCTGTATACTCAGCCTAGTGGGAAAAGATAAATCACTCTTTGTGTACTATATGGACATCCATGAATTCCCAGGCAAGGGCTAACCCAGTTCAATCACAAAGAGATCCTTCTCGCCAGTGGTGTCTGTTATATACTATTCAAACACGGTATAAGGCACCCCTGGAAATTCCAAGAAATTCTTCCAAGTAGGTGGAATTTTCTGAGCAGAGGGATACCTTTAAGCACAATCAGTATATTGTCATTGCTCTCATTTTCATCATGTACCATTTGCTTACCACTTACCATACCAGGCACTATTTAATGTTTGCAGCAGACCTATGAAATTACTGTGTTGGTCCATATTACAGCTTAGCTAACAATCCAGGTGTCACAGGACAGAGCCAATACTCTTTAGTATTAGCCTAAGATCTTTTTTTCCCTAGTTTAAAAAAGAAAGTATAGAAGCTATAAGAGGACACAGCTCCCCTGCCACACCATTCTGTCTGCAATGCAATACCTGCTGACCACTGCAGCTCTGTTTAAGACAGGGCCAGGGTACAGCAGATCTGCCATGGGACCAACTGCTGACACTTATTTTCAGCACATACTCCCAAACAGCAGTGATGCACTAAAGAAGAAAAGCCAGTCTTCCCTTGAGAAGCAGAAAAGCTTTGCCCATCCAAGACACCCACTGCTCATGTGGTTCAGCTCCTGGTTTCATGATCAGGCACTACAACATGTCAGAAGATAGATCCTGGAGGCACCAGCACAGTCACCTAATGCCATATGCAAAAACAAAATCAAGTCTAACAGAACAGTTGGGAAGATAGGGACAGGCATAATGGGTCTGTTTTAGGCAAGTTATACAAAAAAGGGATAGGAAATATGTTCCCATAGACTTTACCAACAGCACAGAGAGCCCTCTAGAGTCAAACTGCCTTCCATTACTAGGAAGGATGACCACATTCTGTATTAGCATCAAGTCCAGCTGTCAGTTTTCCAGCTCTGAAGCTTGTGGTGTTCAAGGCTGGGGTAAGAGGAAGCATAAGGAAGTTTTCCTAACTCTGGAATAAAGCTACCACTAAACCTGAGCTTGACATGTGGGAAAGTCAGTTACAACAAAATCCAACCTTAAGCTCCCAAGGTGAGGTCCAGTTCTCCCTCTGGTCAGTCTTGACTTGTCTCTAGACACAGAAATACTGCAAACTTGAGTTACCCTTCATCCAGATTACCCAAAAGTACCTCTGAAAGATAAAGGACTCCAACCCCATGTGTATGGGTTTTCTCATCTCCTGTTTCCCACAACACCCAATTCTGTAACCCAGTGGTGTTACTTGCCACTCAGAACTACCCAAAATCGCTGAGTCATTATTCCCTCCCTCCCCACCCTCTTATCTGTCTTCTCCCCCAAACAAAAATAAAAAATATTTTTAAAATTCCATACAAAAAGCCAATCCCCACCCATTTAGCCCAATGGGTTTTAGTTGCTTAGCACTCTGATTCTCTAGGGTAACTGGGGAAAAAGGCAGCAGGTTTACAATACAGACAAACCTTGGAACAGGAAAGTCAAATCCAGCTGGCCATTTCCTTGCCTCAGTGCCCTATGAACCAGCCATTAAGCCACAGTTATCCATTATCTCCTGGCCCACAGGCAGAAGTAGCAGATTAAAGAGCACTTCTCTCCTTTTCCAAACTGCATGAGAACAAGTTTCACTTTCCTAGTGAGATGCTGTGGGCAGGAGGACAAGGAAATCCACTCACATGCATGCTCTAGCCAAAGAAAGGAAGAAGTCACTCACCTCCATGAAACTAATGGACAGCCAGTTGTCCACAGGCTAGCACTAAGCCAGCATAGTCAAAAGGGGTTCCCTCTCCAGTGGGTCAGGGCTCAGATCCAATATTCTCTCTCAGAACTCATGAGAGACTTACATCCAAACAAGGCCTCTTTCCTACTGTACATCTAGTAAAGGCATATCCTTGTGTTCAAGCTCACTGTACCATGGAGGTCATGACAGATGGTAGGGGAAGTGGGTCTAGCTAGAGATTGACAATAGGGATGCTACCAACATTAAAGGGAAGCAGAACAAATGGCTGGTTTCCCAGCAGTCCACAGAAGGGCAAGTCCACACACTACAAATCCCCACACTGAGATACAAGGTGAGAAGAGGAGAAAGACAGGTCAGAGGAATAACAGGTATGATCAGAAGGAATAGGAGAGAAACTTAAGGGGAAAGAAACAGCAAGGACAAACAAAGACAAGAAGCATCATAAACCCTCCAAGCAAGACCAAAGGGACACATGCAAGGCGCAGCATGAGGACAGCATCTACGGAGGAGCCACCGTCTCCCCATGGCCCAGCAGCTCCTGTGCCCCAGGGAGGCTCTCAGCAAGCAAGAGAGACAGCAGAGTCTCCTGTTGCTCAGCACCACCACAAAGGCCTAACTCAGATAACGTGGAGGACTTCATTCTCTGAAACTGGGGATGTTGGCCAGGTTTGGGAGAAGAAAAACAGTCCTTCATTCCTGCTCCTTTTTTCTGGGTTTGTCATAGCATTAGTAAAGTAATGGGCTCTCCTTGGATCTGGCATGGTAGAGACAGTGGGGAAAGAAGAGGTCAGAGGATTTAGATGGGAGGTGGAAATGGCAAATGAAACTAGAGTCCAGGAACTTTTCAGGAGCTGGGTAAGAGCTACCAAGCCTCCAGGGGAACAGAAGGGTCACTCTAGGAGACAGCAGAGCAGACTGAGATGGGGCAGGGAGGCTGGTCACACTCCCTCCTTCACAGCATCCACCCAGGAGGCCATAGGAGATGTTGGGAACAGGTGATCTCATAAGTGCTACATGCAGGCCTTCATGTTCCTGTAGCCAGCCACCCAGTCAGCCCAACAAACAATTCCAGGGCCTCTTGGCCACTGATAGTTTTATAGCTACAGGTCACAGAGAAATGTCCCAGTGATCCTCTTTATGGGAGGCCACTCTTAATAACCAAATACGATTTACAGTCCCAAGTTAGGAAGAGCAGCCTCCCATGGCACTTTGAGGTGAGAAAAGCACACAGCTCCTACTCAACCAGGAGGTGAAAAGGCCCACATAAGCTCACTCTCTTCCATCTCAGTGCCCAGTGCAGCTTGTGAGCTCGCAAGAGTCTGTGACAAAATAGGCATGTTCTCAGATTACCATAAAAGAGCCCCACATGCATCTTTAAGACACTGATGGCTCCGAGAATAGCCATGTCCATTTGGCCTCCTCTTGAAAGGATGCTAGTCAAAGTAGGGGAGGGTACATTGCTAGTCCATGGAGATTTTCAGCTCTTGTCAACTCAACTCCCTTCCTGCCTGGGGAGCCTTTCTTCTCTGCATGGAGGAGAAGACCCTATTCTTACAGCATGGCCTCAGGAGACCAGCATAGTCAATGTGGGTCCCAGAAAGCAATGTGATCTCAAGTGCAAGATCACACTTCAGTCCTGTAGTAACCATGAACAGGATGCCGAATGCAAAGAGCATGTGGGAACAGTAACACTTAGCTTCCCTCTAAGGCTATAGGCCACCTAACCCTGAGAAGTCCCAGATGTGGAGAGGGAACCCTTGTGCTCCCTGTGATAAGATATTAAGATTTCATGACAGGGTGAGAAACTAGGAACCCCAGGGATTTAACTCTTCAGTGGGGCTGGTAGAGAGGAGGGGTACACTATGCCTGAAGCTGCAGAGAAAACAGTGTTGGGAGGGTAAGTGTCCTGGTTACCAGTGTGGCCCAAACAGGTACCCAAGAGTGGAAATGCAAAGCAGCCTGTGGAAGTTCTGAGCCACTGGGGGACATGCAGGTTCCCAAGCTGCTGTGAGGGACTATGGAGTACGAGCAGCAGGATGGTCCAGATATGGGTGAGAACAACTGCAGGGAGCTCTGGGAGAGGTGGACATGGGCTTGGAAGTTCAAAGCTACAGCTAGGGGGTGCCTGGGTGTGACCAGAGGGTAGCTGGAGTAGCGGAGCAGTGCGATGTAGGGAACCCAGGAGCAGCAGCTGACCCTGGGGGCAGTGAGGGGATATGGTTTGGATCCCCTGTTACAGAAGCAATGGCCCTGCTGAAGCCCCGTCCACCTGCCCACCCCCTCCCAGCCCAGCCGAGGAGCTCCCTTACCTATTGAGCTGAGGAGAGGCTTGTCTCGACAACACTGCCCAGATAGCTGAGATAATCAGAAACAAAGCAGTTACCAACACCGGCCCGGTGAACCACCCACGCACACCCAGAGGGGATGAGGGGGCACAGCGAGCAGAGACCCACAGGCGAGGCCAGAGAATGGGTGAGGGAGGAGAGGAGAGAGACAGAGAACCAGATGCACGATGGAACAAAGCAGGTGAGCAGGCTGCACAAGGCACAGACGGGGAGCAACGACAGCACCTCCTGCAGACAGAGGCGGGAGCCCTAGCTAGCCTCTCCTCTGTTCCAATGCCATCCACCCCACCACAGTGCCAGCCATGGCACCAAGGTAGTGAGTGTGCTTGCATGTTCAAATATCAGAGTAGTGGGAGGGATTGGGGGGAATGGGCTCCCTCCTACCCAACCACCTCCAACCCTCCAACCAGACCAGGCTCCTCTGGAACTCTGCTCCCCTCCACAGCCCACTACATCAAGAAGAGAGACCAAAATACAGAACAAGAGAGAGAGGGAGCAGGGGAAGAGGGGAAGGAAAGGAAGGGAGGGCACTACATAGTTGTTGCGGGCTCTTCTGAGCAAGTCAGGTCAACCTCAAGGCGATGAAGGAAAAGAGGTAGACAGAGAGTCTGACTTGAAAAGGAAGGAAGGGCAGGAGGAAAGGAAAAGGACAGGACAGAGAAGAGGAGGTACAGACAGGTGTCCAGGCCGACTGGTACCTGGAATACCAGCTGCTACAGTACTGAATGTGCTCTCTCAGGCGGGCAGATCGCGTGAGCTTGTCTGTCTGTCTCTCTGTAGCTTCCTGTGAGGCACACAGGCGGGGTGGGGTACGGCTCCTGGCACACAGGCCTTAAGCAGGGTCTTCCAGCCCTCAGGGGCACCTTCCTGAAGAGGCTAGGATGGAGCCTGGAGTTCGGCGCTCACTAGTTCTGTTAAGGGGCAGGAGTTTGGGCACAGGTGCCCTGATCCAGTCACCCTGCTCAGTGAACAACCACCCAACACCAAGATCACAGCAATGTGGAGGGCCTTGTCTCCCAAGAGCACCATTCACAGAAGTTACTGTCTACTATTCCATGTCCCTCTCCCCACCTTCCCCACACTCCTGGTATGCCATGAATCTTCTGAGAGCTCTGGATTGCTGAGATGACTCCTGAAGCACCTGGTAGGGTACTGGCAGGTAAGCTCACCCACTCCAGTGAGCACACCCTGCCAATGCAGGGCCAAAACACCTCTACCAGGGATATTGAAGAATGTCCTTATAAGCCCTGTCATTGAGATGATGAAGGGGTAGAGGGCAGGGCGAGGCATGGGGGGAAAGACTGACCAGAGGAGGCAGGCCAGAGACGACTGCTGACACTCACCCTGAAGTAGGTAATGTTGTTGGGGGCTCTGGCCGGAGCAGCTCCTCCCCCATCCTCCGAGGGGAAGGCGTCTGTCCAAACACATCCAAGTTGTCCCCAGGCACCGAGGGAGCAGGGCCTGGAGGAGGGGAGGGGTAGCCTGTGGCCAGAGTGGTGAAACCCATGGTGGGCCGGTAGCTGGGGCTCCCACTGCGGCTGCTCTGTGAAGGGGAGCCTGTGGATGGTGTGGACTTGCGAGAGAAGCTGACTGCAGCTGGTGGCTGCAGGGTGATCTCTGACATCTCTGCCTGCTGCAGGAGGCCTGGGCGAGGTCGGGCACGTGCAGCGAGCTCAGGAGAGCCAGTGCGGGAGCTGAGGGGACTTTGGGTCAGAGGTGAGAGCCTAGAAGGCTGTAGCACCACTTGATGTAAACTGGGCTCGGCACGTCGGACCTGCCGGGGGCTGGGCCGGGGCCGGGGCTGGGGCTCATACCACCGGGTGTCCAGGCTGAATGTGCTAGGGCCACCGTGTCCCCCGGGCTCAGCCGGCTCAGGGTAAGGCAACACGGGTATGCCCATACCTTGGCTGGTATGTCTTAGCTGCCCTTGGCTAACCAGAGGTTGCATAGGTCTGTCCTGCCACTTGGCAGCTGGGGGTGCCGGGATAGGGCCCCTGCTGGGTGATTTGCCTGCCCAGCCCTTTGGTGCCTCCAGAGACAGCATGCCCGGATAGGCTGCAGGCATCTGGAGGGAGGTGGGGGGCAGTCCTCGGGACAGGCAGGCCTTGGGCTGCAGACTCTCAGCCACATCGCAAGGGTGCAGCTGGTGGGGGAACATCATGGCTGGGGTCTCCAGCCCTCCAAAGGGGAATTCTGGCCGGCCCCAGGGCTCAGGAGAGCGCCCTCCTGTAGGTGTCTGAGTCAAGGGCAGTGTGCTGTTAGAAGCATTCTCTCCATTTTCCTCAGGGATGGTGGGGTGGCCAAAAGGCCCTTCAGTGTGCAGGGGTGGGGAAGACATGACAGAGCTCAGTGGGCTGCCCACCTCTGGCATGTAGAAGGGTGGTGGCTCTACCTCCCCAGGGCTGCTGCTGCTAAGGTACCCATAATACTGGCCATGGTGGAAGGGCCGCGGGGCAGGGGGTCGTGCTTGGCCTGTGGCCTGCAGCCGACTTCCCAGTCCACTGGGACCCTCAAGCCCACGGGGCTGGAACCGAGGGCTGTATGCTGGTGGTGGCAGGTAGGAATCCTGGCTAGAAGATAATGGGGTCAGCTGGGACTTCAGGGCAGCCACAGATGTGGGTACCAGTGGGTCTTCATTCTCTTCGTCGGACTGTCGGAACTCAGGGTACATGTCCGTCTCCTCAGCAAAAGGGAAGCCCTCGATGCGCCGGCCCTTCACTGAGGGCTCTATCTCAGAGGGGCCCATGACAAAACGGCCATCAGGGCCTCTGCTGATAAGCTCGATGGGTGTGGTAGCCTCAGCCTCAGCTTCGGCCTTGGCCACACTGTACTTTCTGCCGCTGATGGCCCTCTTGGTCTTCTTATACAAGGACAGCTCTTTTTCTCGGGTGGGGCTCAGCACTGTCTTGGCTACAGGCTGGCCCTGATCGTCAGAAGACTCAGATGGGGCACGTAATGTGCGGATGCTCTCAGGGCTCACTTTGCCAGAGGACAAGCTGGAGATAGGGAGAGTAGAAAATGAGTAGGGGTGCTGGGCAGAGCCTGCAGCTTCTCTTCATTGCCTTAATAAAACTTGCTGAGCCCTAGGAAGAGGAGTATAAAGGAAACAAGCACAGACAGTCTGCATGTGCTGGTGAGAAACTCTGGCTGACTCTCAACTGTCTAGACATGTATTGTCCATTTTTGGAATAAAGATTCACATTGCTATTTTTCTTGTGATCTGACCCTTAAATTGACAAATTATGCCTAAGCACAAACCCAATTCCCTTCCCTGGTTATTCAAGAAATAGAAGGTCATTTTAATACTGACTTTAGAAAAGAAAAATACAAAAAAAGAATAAAATAAAATAACAGAAACAGCATTGCAAGGTTAAAGAGAAACAAGTAAGTTTGGATTCTCTAGGCCATTTTCCCCTACTCTCCCTTTGTCCTGCAAATAACTTAAAATTAATATGTAAATAAGAAACAACTTAGACACAAGAAACTGGGACCCTCTTCTACCCACAGAACTCCCACATCGACAGTCACTTACGGAGACTCAAGACTCTTCCTGCAGTGAGTGATGGAGAGCGGAGGGTCTGGAAGGAAAAAGGAAAGAAGAAATTTGAGCCCTCAAAAAATCAGCAGAAAGAATGTAAGAGCCAAAGGAAGGGAGGACTGCTTACAATGCAATCTTTCAGATAGAAATTGGCCTTAATACCCACGACTTCGCAGTGCCTAGCACTACCTTCACAAGACCCACATAATAGGAGGAAAAGATGATGATATCAAAATAAAATAAAAGACTAATTGAGAGGGGTAAGGGACATCATGGAGAGTGGACTTGTGAAGGGGAAAGTAGAGAAGAGGAGGGAATTATGGTTTATTGTCTATAATTATGGAAGTCGTCAATTAAAAAAAGTTTTTCAAAAACCAGTACCACAAACCCTGGGAATAGCAGGATGCAAAGCTACAGAGGGAAGGGCTTTGTTTGCACTGGCTTTTCTGTGTCCATCCCAGGGGCCTGCTGTGCCACCAGGCCCTGATGTCACTGCATCCCTGGGTCCATCTAACTCTCCCTAGCACCCTGCTTTCCTTCACCCCCTTTCAAATCAAGTCCCATCAGGGATGGTGGCTTTTTTACCTATAATTCCAGCACTTGAGAAGCTGAGGCAGGAGAACCTTGAGTTTGAAGCCAGCCTGGGCAACAGCATCTCTCAAAAACCAGAACAAAACAAAGTCCTACAGGCAGCTCTGGCTGCAAGAACCCAGTCTCTCTCTCCAGAGAGGAAATGCTACAAATGGCCTGCTCTACTAGGGAGCATCTATCTGGGCCAGACTGGGTGAGGGGACAAACACTCACCTTTCTTCCGCTTGAGCTTGCGCTTGCGCTGTTTGTTGACAAAGCAGGCAGCCAGAGTGCTAAAGAGGATGGCCGCTGCCAGGAAGCAGATGGTGGCCACAATCCCAGCCAACACAGGCCGGGCCAGCCCGTCATCTGTTAGGTCCGGCTGTGGGAAGATATCTGCAAAGAGGGCCAGGAGCACTTACGGGTCCCACAGCTGATTAGTGCCTCCCACACCTGTCCCAGCATCCTCCACCTGCTCTGACACTGAGTCTCTGAAGATTTCCTTTCATAGCAAACAAGGCTGGAGCTTGGCATCCGTGCCCATCTTTAATATGGAGTCATTAAAGATGTGTAAAAAGGTTGGCATGGCAGTGTAAAGAGAATGAAAAAAGGACAGCTTACCAAAGCCATGAAACCTCATAGATGGCAAACAAGAAAGACAGCTACATCTTCCCTCATGGAGATAACTACTAGTAATCGTCTAGAGCTGTCTATCCCTACAAAGTCAGCAAAGCACTTCTTCCCACAGTAACTCTGTGAGCTACATGTGGACTGCCCTTCTCTAGATGAAGATACCAGAGTGGATAAATTTGAGTGACTGGCTCAAACTGCTATCCATACCCCACTATTCTGACCTTCAGATGGGATCTTCCACTTTTCCCCATGCCATCTCTAAAGAATGAGGCACAAGAAAAACAAAACACTGAAGCAGAAACAGTCCCAACCATCTTCTTACTTATAGGAGAGACTGGCCACTTTCCTACAGCAAGGATTAGTGTGTCATGTTACTCTAGGCTATGGAGGGCTGGAACTGCAAGGATAACAAGTTAGTATCTGTTCTCCACTCTGACAGCTTCACCTTGTGCTATACTCACAGGCTAATTAGAGACAACACTAGGACAAGACCCCAGTCTGCTGCACTGTGTTCATAAGGCTGTTAATAAGGCTGTTAAGATACACCAAGTTCCACTCTTAAAGATCATCACAGAAAGTCAATCTATTGTGATATGTTTGGCCAGAGTTCACTGCCATATCAATAATAATAATGGACAAAAAATATCTAAATTATGTGGATAAACTTAGTGAAAAATGACTGCCACAGCCTTTGGAAAGGGGGGCTTAACTACAGGGAAGCTGACATCACTGCTTCCTCATTCACCTCTGTGGAACTATTGACGAGGAATGTTTCCTCTCCTTTTGAGAGCCAGGCACAATGCTACTGAATAAGAACAGTTCACAGAAGTGAACACATAAAAGGCTTGAGCCATCTTCTTTGGCTGTGACTGCAAGATCTTCTGTATCCCTCCATCTCTCTGAGTATCTTCCCAGGGAAGAAGCCAAGACTGAGGCAGCTGAGGCTCTGCTGCCTATGGGAGGCACTTGGCTTTACACAGACCCCCCAGGGCATCTGTCATGGGACACAGAAATCACACTCAACCTCTCCCTATCTCTTGTGCCCTTGGATTCAGTTCTCCCCTCCTCCTGCTGCCTACACCAGTGTTTTTGCAGCTCCTGAGTAAGCTTCTTGGCCTGGATCCTTGCTTCCTTGTTCCAGAGGTCTCTGTGCATGCTATGCTGAAAGAAGTGGAGGTATGGCTTGCTTACTAGGCAAGAGCCTCTTCCACATTAAGAATACCAATTCTCTGGGGAGAGCTTCTGCTCGGTTTCAGGAACTCTGGTGTGGCGAGAAGACATGCAGAAATGGGAACAATGCCAAAACAAAGAGAGATAAATGGAGAAAATGGGAGGGAGCTGGCTTTATTTAGCCTGAAAAAAATCTGGGAGAAGGAAGGAAGGAAAACAACACCAAACAACAATTTTCCAAATAAAACCCACATAATTAGGAGGAATACTATAACAGGCATTCAACAAACACTTGTTGATCTGCTGTCTCTTTCCTGACTCCTGGCCTCACCCCCATTCCAGAGTATATCACTAGAGAAAACAGAAAATATCCAGCAAACATCACTTTTTGATGACTGTCATGAGGAAGAGCCACTGGGTTCCTTTCTGTGCTGTCCTACAGACTGTCAGAAACCTTGCTCTGCAGTGGGATAAAACAACATGGGTCATAGAAACAAGGAACAGACAGGCTTCACTAGGACACATGTACTTGAAACTTCTTAGCCTATCATCCCAGACAAAGGACCCTTATGAGGCTCTGGAGCTCATATCCTCATAGTCAGACAATCTTGGACCCCAAAGTACCTGTGCTGGAGACGCCGGCGATGTTGCTGGGCTCGCTGATCAGATCCTGCATGACAGCCAGAACCCGGAATTCGTACCAAGTGTCCTACAGCCCCAGGGACAACACCCAGTCAGCTAAAAGACTTAGAACCACCACACCACTACTATTACTACACATAACTTCCATGTAACAGGGTGCCCAGTGCACAGGGGAACAAGTAAGTGTTCAATAGTAAGTGATTGCTCACATTGGGCAATGACTGTAGTGTAAATATTCCCACCACTGTGTATTTCAAACTACGAATGTGAGGCTACTGAAAAAATAGAAAGACAGACACAAAGGCCTCTCACAGGGCACCAGGAATCAACTCAAGATGGCCACAAACACAGGTCTAGAGAAGGCAGGTGGAAGAATACATGAAAGTGTGTCCATGAAGCATGTTGCTTCCTCTCTCAAGATGGATAGCTATTCATAACTCCTCAAGGCAGAAAGAAGGTAATGTAATTTCTTCCAGAGGATCTGAATGGTAAGAGTTCTTCTCTTTGACAACCTAAGAGTCAATCTTTTGGTGCCTCCTCACTCCACTCTGGCTGACAACCAGTAAGCTGAAGTCTGGGGTCTAATGATCCCTATTGGCCTCATCCTGCCTTTCTCTAGCTGGAGTCTGTGCTGAAGGAAAATCATCCAAGCTGGCTTTGGTCTGGGGACCAAGGCCAACCCTTAGGAGCAGAGCTAGTAGTGCCCAGGTCTGCAGACAGAAAGGGATAGTGCAGGGCTTGAATTTGTGCCCATGAGGTGGTCACTAAAAGCTCAATGGTTCTATAAAGAGTCACATCAATTCTAGAAACTTGGAAGAAAACAGAAAAAAATGAAAGCCCTCACCTGTGACAGATCCTTGGCAAAGAAATCTCCATCAGTGCCTGGAATGGCATCATCTAGCATCTCCCAGCGCTCACCAACTCGGAACTCCATAATGTAGCGGTCAATAGGGAAGCTGTGGTTGGCAGGTGGGAGCCATGACAGGAGCACACCCTGCTGGGTCCGGTTGGCTGTGAGGCACCTTGGTGGGGTAACCAGCACCAGAGGTTCTGGAGTTGTAATAGGGAATGCTGTGACAGGAAAGGAGGTAAAATAGAAGTCGTGATGTCCTCCACACTGTGTGGGAACCAGAGCCAAGCCCAAGGAAAGAATGTGTCATTTCAGGGCATGAAAGGATGTCATCTAGAGTCACCCTCCTTGTCCACAGAAAGGAATTTATAGATGGTAACCCAGAGATTCATGACTCTCTTCAGAGTAGGAAAATCTCCAGAAAACCAGGCACCTCCTCAAAGGGGAAGAAACAACAGGCATTATGACAAAGAGGTAGCAGCATGATCATGTGCCACACAATACACGTCTGCAAGGAACCCCATGTACAAATGTACAATGAAATTATGGAGCAGAGCTGAAAAATTCCCCTCAACTAGTGACAGAGTAGTGCTGTTACAGCAGAACAACATGTTTCTCACACATCTGTGGTGGTGGCACAAACAAACCTACCATACTGCCAGTCATATAAAGTATAGCTATATTCAGTACAGAATGCTCAGTAATGGTAGTACCTGACCATCTTATGGTTTAAGTAGGTAAAATGCCTTGCATTTCATGGCCAAATTGTACTCCAACTATAGACAAAGGTTCTGGGGAAACTGTCTCCCTGTTCCACCAGCATCAGCTCCATAGATCTCATGGTTGCTCTTGGTTGCTTCATTTCCTCTTTTGCCAAACCATCTACTTGTGCGTAAATATGCCGCTATTTGCATAATGATTCTAATGCTCAATGTTGTGCTTCTCGGGGTCCTCAGATGGTATCCGTACTGTTCAGTGGTAGATATAGTCTTTGTGCTTATTCCAGGAACTAGGAAAACTTCTTATAGTACATGGTTCACATTGGCAATTTCCCTTTTGGCCCTAGAATATAAAATGAGGTCTAGCAGAGACAGCTCAGAGCTAGAACTGTGTATCCTACACCTACTGCCCACAGGACAGAAAGAGCCTGGGGCCATGACTACCATTCTACCTGGAAAGAGCCTGCTTGCCAACGCCCTCACTCAGGCCCTGGAGGGTGACACACAACTTCAGCCAAGCAGTACGGAACTCCCTGTCCCCCTGTAAACTCACCAAACATTCACATATCACCAAACTCAAACTAAATTCAAACCTCTTCCTTCCATCTGAGTATGGAGCAAGAATCCAGGCAAAAGTACCATGATATGGACCCAGGCAAACCCTATAGGATATGGCATATCCTTACTGGAAAATCAAATGGAAATATTATAGAGAACACTTAGTAAGGTGCTGAGCACATGTTAAGTCCTGAATAAAGACCAGCACTACCATTACCTTTGCTTAGCCCAGCTCTGCTAAGAAATAGCCCCAAGACACACCAGCCCCATGGGCTCACCTAAAGTGTTCACAGTGACCACCTCACTGAAGGCGCTGGTCCCCAGCTTGTTCTGGGCCAGGACACTGAACTGGTATGCAGTCTCAGGTTCCAGGGTGTCCACCAGCAACCAGCTAGGTCCTGGTGGCACTGACAAGGACAGCCAGTCATGGGGTCCAAACTGTGCCCGCTTCATCCTGGCCAAAAGAAAGTGAGAAGATGGGGGAAAAGGGGTGGGGTGGGTCACCCTGGAGAGAACAGTGTACATGCAAGTTTCTCAAAGAAAGGTGAGAAGGACTTTCAAGTTCAAGGGCAAAAAGAGGAATGGCCAAGGTGTGTGGCCTGAAAGGCCCTGGCTGTTCCAACCCTCATGGAACAAGGTCACTCTCCACCACTGGTATCTTTCTGACAGAAAAGTACCCTCAGATGTAAATCATACTGAAGACACTGGTAAAATTCCCAAATGCCTTGTGGGAGAATCAAACTCTGGTTACCATCCTATGAGTGGGTGATACCTTGGGAAAATGAGGACACTGGAAGTGAGGATGAGCAGCTGCGCAACAGCATGACTAGAAAGGAGCCCAGAAGCTTGGCTGCCCACCCAAGGAGACAAAAATAGGGCTCATAGGGGACTCAGGAAATTGTGTAGTGGTTATGGCATTTGCCTGTGAAGCCTAAGGATCCGGATTCGAGTCCCCAGGAGTTCATTTGCAGTGGCTAGGGGCCCTGGTGTGCGCATTCTCTCTTCCTCTCTATCTGTCTCTTTCTCTCTCATAAATAAATAAATATTTTTTTAAAAAAATAGTGTTCATAGTAACCATATAACTGAGAATGCCCAATGTGTGTAACAAAAATTACCAGTGGTTTTCTCACAGGAGGGCCATGACTTCTAAGGCCTTGAGGACTAGAAAGCATAATCAAGGAGAAAATCATACTAATGGAGAGAGGACTGACAGGGTTTCCCATTCTAAAGCTCCACCCTCAATTTCCAATGGACATTGAGACCACCTGCTACAGCTGAAGTTCTGCCTTCAAACCACATGGGGGAGATATTATCCTAGACTATTTGGCCTGTTCTTTGGCATCCCTGAGCTGTAGGTTCCCCTACATGTATAAAGATATGTTATGGCTAGGATGTATTCCCAGGAATGTGAGCTGAGACAAAGGATAGTATAGCCACCCCCCACAAAAAAAAGAACAGAAAAAAAAAAAAAGCTGGAACCAAATGCCTAAATCAGTTCATAGAGACTTGAAAACAGAAAGGAAGGAGAGTCCTCTTCAACCTGGACACTCACCTCTGCCCCCCAAAAAAACACCAAAGCAAGTGAGTAGAATAAACTAAAGCAATGCAGATGAGCAGCCCTGTGACATGGCATCAGAAGCAGTAAGGGACCACCTGTCTGTGCCCAAAGATGGTACTGCTATGCCAGACACCCTCTCTCACACATCTTACAGCAACCCTGGGTAGTGGTGCTAGGACCCTCTCCCCCATTCACAGGAACACAGACAAAGTGTGTTCTGACTGCAGTGTCCATCACTCAGCTGCAGTTCACCCATGGAGAACTCAAAACATCGAGAATATGCAGCCTGGAGCCCACTGGAAAAATGGCAGGCTCCTCATCCCCTAAAGCTGTTGAAAGCACTCCCTGAGGTCCCCAGTGCTGGCTGCTTATTCCTCTTCCCCAGACTCAAGCTGAACCTGGCTGGAGAAAGAGGAAATAAAGGGGTCATTTTCCTGTCTTGGGAATGTCAACCATGCCACAGGAGAGCTTAGGAGAGAAGTGGGGAAGAAGCTCCACGGTGATGAAAGGGAGCTCCATTAGTCTTCTATTCCTTGGGTTCTCTCCCTGGTCCACACATTCGTGAGATCTCTCCTTTCCCTAAGGTTTAGGCAAAGATCTCACCTCACTGATCTAGTTAATAACAGAGACATGGAAACAACAGACACAAGGTCCTAGAGAAAAAAATGCAGACATTGAAGCAAGGCCAGGCACCAAACTAGTTCTCCTTACTGGTGACTAGAACCTATGAGCAAGAGACAGAATAAAAACTGTACCCTGTGTTTCAGAGAGCTGTTTAAATAACACTCTCAAAGATTAAGAGCCTAGAAAAGCACTGAAGCAAGTCACATAAGACATAAGAGAGATAAGCTAGAGAGAGAGCTGCAGAGGAACAATCCAAGACCTTCCAGACTGTCAGAGTGGGAACACATGGATGCCCTGAGTCCCTTAAAGAGAACTCTAATACCCACAAGAACACGGTCACTGTCTGACCTACTTTGCTGTCTATAGGGCTAGTAGCTGCAGACCTCTGGCTGCCGTGGGCCTTCCATTGACCCCCAGACGGGAAGGGAATAGGAACGGGACACGATGGACAGACGGGAAAGCCCATGTTGGGCGAGGGAGGGAGAAGCAGAGAGCAAAGCATGCGGGGCTGACTCACAGAGGTCCGTACCAAACTGAGAATGTCTGATCATAGCCTCCATCATAGCCTGGCTCCCAGGACACGTTGGCAGTTGTCATGGAGACCTGGACCCGGACACTGCCTGGGGCATGGGGACTGGTGCCTAGAGACCAAGAAAGCTGAGATTAAAAGGAGCTAAGCCTGTTTGCTAAGTTTTTGTCACCCTGCTGTAGGGAATCCAGCAGAGGCCAAAGCATATAGCAGTAAAATGTGTAAGGCAGTTCCAGGGAATAGGTAAGGATCTGAGCTTCCAGTCCTCTTGTCCATGACTGAGTCAGAGAGAAAAGCCCTCCTACTGTGTAGCTTTGTGTCACTTGCAAGAGCAGAGGGCAGAACCCTCGTCATCCTGAGCAAATCCATTCTTCTTACGTGCTCAGAAACATTCCCCTGAGGTCCTGGCAAAAATGAAAAGCACTTCCCCCTACTGGTCTCTAAGCATGTTTAGTATAACAGACAACAGTTAGCTCAGGTATAAGTCTGGGTTCCACTGGTTATGAGGGCTATGACACTGTATGTACATGGTGAGCAGCAACCTTGCCAGATTGTAACAAGATGCACACCACTTAGCTCAAAGTCTAAAACCAGCAGTAAATGCTTAGGATTGGGCTTTGGGTACAACTGTGGCTGTCAGGCCCTGAGGGACAGGGTACAAGAAGAGAGGCTGACATCACCTGAAGAATCACAGCAAGGAGCATCAATCACTCTCTGTCTTGGGCTCCTGATACCAGCCTGACCTTCACGCTTCAGCTCAGTATCTATCCAAGGCACCACATGCCTGATTCCCTCTTGTTCCAATCTCCCACCAAGAGCCACAGGTGGTGGATTCTGGGCTCAGGACTGAACTGAGCTAGGACAGACAGCCATAAAATGAAGATCACCACCCCAGCTGGCCTGCCCAGCCACATACCGATGACAGTGAGGTGGGTGCTGGCAGTGATGCTTGTGACCACATTGGTGGCAACACATTCCCACTCCCCGTGGTCTTCCTTACTCAGGGCACGAAACTGGAGGCTTCCACTGGGCAGGGCATTGTGCTTGCTTCTGCTGGGCTTCCCTACCTTGGCCAAACAAGAGGCAGAGAAGAAGGCAGGAGCAGGGATGCAGGTTAGAGGATGAGTAGCCATAGCTCAGGAATCCAAGGAAAATGAAGTGATCCCTGGGCTCTTGGTCAAACCCTCTGCCACCATCTACTGTTCCAGGAAGTTGCCTCCCCACACAACATGTGGTAGAACTGGCCACTCAGTTCTCCCCACCTCCACCACAGACCAGGAGCTCTAGAGCCCAGGTACCTTCCTCCAGGTGATGACGGGGAAGGGGTCCCCTGCAGCTGCACAGGGAATGAGCAGCTCCCGACCAGCTTCCTGTCTGTACTCCCAGCCTGGTAGCACCGTGAAATATGGGGGGTCCTGGGGACAACACAGGCACACATGTGAAGTTCTGACCATAAGAAGCTAACCATCACTGAGACTATGCATCACTCTGCAGCCTCACCTTCAGGACAAGCCGCGCGGGGGCAGACTGGCCCATGGTCCCCAAGGTGTTGTAAGGCACACAGGTGTAAGTGCCAAGAGCTTCTTCTGTGGCCTCCTCAATGCGAATGGAACCATCCTCCATCAACGTCCAACCCAAGTTCTGCCAGACATAAACATGGGAGAGGAAGCCATTGTCAGGCCACAGAAACTCCACCCTAGGCAGGAGCTGAGATGGTCCAGACAAGCACAGGACAAAACAGGAGCTATAGCTTGGGCAGGAATTCCTCCATGGACTCAGAGCACAAATGGAACCAGAAATAGCTCTCCATCTTCCTAGAATCTTTTCTGAAGGGAATGGGTTGCTAGGGGTGCTGGTAGAGAAAGAGTCCAGTGATGGCATCCTAGCCTCAGGAGGATGGTCCTCATTCTGAACCGCAACAAATGTTGTGCTTGCACCTTTTCGACCTGCAGAGGGCGGCCATCCTTATTCCACTTCACCACAGTGGCTGGGGGCTCTGCATCCACAGGGCAGCGGATGTAGCCATGGATTCCCACTGGCACATAAATTACAGGGGGCATGTTGAGGACACGGGCTGGGTCTGTGGTGAGAGAAAAGAACATGAAAGAAGCCAGGTAAGCAACCCAAGCAGGAGGCAAGTCAGTACACTCCCCAGACATTCACCTACAAAGGACAGCCTGAGCATCCAGCATCCACAGATACTCAGTGTTCATTCAACACAGGACCAGGAGCTAGGGCTACCTTGGTTAATAAAACCAACAAACACAGCTCTCTAGCAGTAAGAGCCTAGGAACCACACATGGCTGGAACAAGCTGCAGACATATTTTGTTTACCCCTCCTACTGTGTTTTTTGAGAATTTTTAGGGTAGCTAAGAATGCTCAGAAGCATTCAAAGACACATTCTGCCTTTTTTAAATTTATTTATTTTGGTTTTGTGAGGTAGGGGCTCACTCTAGCTCAGGCTGAACTGGAATTCACTATGTAGTCCCAGGGTGCCCTCTAACTCACAGTGATCCTTCTACCCCTGCATTCTGAGTGCTGGGATTAAAGGTGTGCGCCACCACACCCGGCAACATTCTGCCATTTTTGAAAATGGCTCTCAACACAGACTTTACCTGGGCCTCTCAATTCTGAGCCTCTAATCCAATAATGACCACACCTTTCCCCACCTACTCCTTACCCTGAAGTTTCTCTTAAAGAAAGCAGCAGTTCAGTCTCCTTAGAGGCTAAGGCAAAAGAGCAACCTCAATTCTAGGCATGAAGTTGTTCCAAGCAGAACAGTAGGTATTCCTTCTGCCAGTTGTGTGGCCTCCTTTTTGTCCTTAGTGTTCCCATCAGACTCTAGTTTGTAGGCAGTATCAATCCTAGCTGGAGGACAGTCACAAGGTTCTCCTATAGCAGCAGGAGGCCCTGCAGCCCTATGCTGCATGTAAGAGTCACTTAATTCTCCCCAGTCCCCTGCCTAGGGCTAAGGAACAAAAAGACAGAACTGGGAAGGTACCTTTTAAGCATTCTGAGCTCTTCAGAGAAGAACAGCCTTACATAAATACCAGGCCGAGTTACATATTTAGACATATCTTCCTACTTTTCTATGATAGAGTCTATTTTCTTCCAAGGTTTTCAAAGGGTTTATGAATGGGAAATACTCTGAACACTGCTCTTTAGCAGAAATCCTTGTCTCTCACCCACCCATAAATCTCAACCCCCTGGATTCTCTGTGAAGGCGGGAAGTAGGTAAAAAGGGGCAAGTGGAAGTTGGTGAGGGCATGGTGCTGGGGAGAACTGGGGAAAGCCAAACCACCTCTATAAGAGTGAGAGTGGGGCCCATAGGTCCAGAATGGAGCCTACCTCATCTGTCTAAAGGCCACTCCCTGTGGCACCCTCATTCCTGTACCACTGCCACCTTCTAGTCCAGGAGGTACATCCTGCATCCATCCCAGAAGAACAGACAACACTGCCAAGTGCAGAAGTCACCAATTCCTTCACCCATTTTTCTCTTGGGCACAGCAGACACATCTGGTCACCTGCTTTTTCCTACTGCAGGTCTAGCAGAACACATCCAGTGTCCTGGACTTCCCAACTCCTACAGCACATCACACCAGGAGCCCTTGTGAGTTGTCAGCAATGCAGAGCTGAGGTTTCTGCTTCCACCATCAAAGTCATCCCACAGAGATAAGAAAACTATGCAAGTACAACATGAGGGGTGAGGTAGGACAAAGCAGGAGCTACTGGCCTCTACCTCTTGACTTCGCCTGCGTAACAGCAGACCCATCCAGATACCCAGCTCTCTGGAACCATCAAAGGAGCTTTCAGGACCATCAAGTGTTTTTCTGCTTGTCCTTAGCTTAGAGGCTGACCTTAGCCAGGTGTCTCCGCCCTGCTACACTGCTCACCCCTGCCATTCCATGTCCTCACTCATGTACAATTCTCCCACACCAGCCCTCTAATGATGGACGTCTGTCATCTACAGCAGCAACCTTCAACCTTTGTTGCCTGAATGACAGGGCCATCTACAAATCAAAAGGAAGACATTAATCCTTTTCCCCATTCTCCTCTCCCACTCTCTGACAATGCCCAGCTTGCCAGTAGGTGAGAAGGCAACCTAGGGCAATTCAAGTACTAAAGACTAGCAAGAAGAATTCTGTGCACACACAGAAGCCCTACACAGGTCTAGCAATGTAGCAGCCAATTCACTTGGATCTAACAGACCCAGAGTAGAGGGAGCCAGACAAAGTCACCAGAAAGAACATCCTTTTAATCTCACAGCACACTGTCCACCTGTGGACAAGTGTAACTAACTCTGCTCCCTCAGACAGCTGGAGAAATGTGCCTAGGAGCTACACATTCAATGTACAGTTATGGGCCAGTGCTTGACACAGGGATGACCATTCTGAAGGGCAAGTGTTCAAAGCTAAGGTCTGTTTATCCTTGAACCTGACCTAAGCCTGAATAAGGTTGACATCCAAACAGTGATACTCAGGGGATATGTCACTGTCATGTCAGTTCACCCAAGTGGCCAGCCTTGTCACAGCCTCCTCGGGAGCAGTCCTTATTATTCCCTCAGACATGACTCTGTAATGTTTCCCCCAGAAACATGCTGGGTCTTTGTTGTCCTCTAGCCTCCTCTAGACCCTAGTTTGCTTGAAACTTCCGGAATGCCCAGTAGCCCTCTTCCTCATCTCTACTCACATTGCACAGTCAGATATGCTGAAGCGGAAGGGGAGCGCCCCAGGCTGTTGCTGGGGACGCAGGTATACTTCCCAGCATCCTCTGGCTTCACTCGGAAGATAATTAGTGTCCCATCAATCAGGATCCGCACCCTCAGCTTCAGGTCACTGTGAAGCAGCAATCAGACAAGGAGTGGAGAGGTGTTGGCAGATGGGAGGACAGCGTCCAACAGACACACAAGCAAGGTAGTAAAGAGTCCCATCTCCTCCCCTGGAGGCAGTGAGGTGACCCTGTGCTCCCTAGCATTCCAAGGGCCCCTCTCTCAAGGTCCTTCTGTACAGTGGCTTTTGCCACTAGAGACCTGGGGGACCTGTGTGAGAGGGCTGGAGCAGGGTCCTGCTCACTTTTGGAAGTAGACGTTCTCGTCCTGCCAGTACCAGGTGTAGGTGAGGTTGCCAGGATATGCCTCGGCCCGGCAGGTGAGCAGAGCATCCTGGGAGATGTTGACGGTGATGTTCTCAGGAGGGGAAACAATGAAAGGAGGCCCTGGGGAGAACAGGGAATTAATATTGCCTCTCCTGATGGGGAGGGCAACTGCACTGGGAATCCCAGGAAGCTCTGAGGTGCTCAGGACAGGGTGTTGAGACAACAGGGTCTGACAGTCATCACACCCTTCCACACCACAGGTGCATCTGCTCTCATGACCAGCCATGGCCCCTACCACAGCCACCTATAGTCTCCCATATACACATACTTTTCCTGCTCCCTCTCTCTCCAGTAGATCCCTGGCAGGAGACACACAGGAGGGAGCAAGGCCTTATCTTGTCTCTGGAGGAGGCAGCCTTGTACTGCTCCTCAGGCAGGAGTTCAGAATGCCACTTGGGAGAGAGGACACTGGGGAGCAAAGCGAAAAAAACTAGCAGGCCCTAGAACTAGAAAGGCTAGCTCTCTTCAGAGCTGGGCCTGGCCCTCTTCTGAGAGACGTACAGTTTCCCACTAGCTGCCCCAGCTATTGTTCCACCATCAGAGGTAGGATAAATGAGTGCCACCACAGCTGCCCTTGACTCCCACTGTCACCCCAGCAGGCAGAGGGACCCTACCTATCATGGGCAGTGAGTAACCAGGCCCTTTAGGGGTACTATTGAGTCAGGCCACAGCAGCTAGTACCTTACAGTGCTAATCCCAGATCTACTAAATATCCTTAATGTTACTTATGTGTTTGGTGTTTGAATTATTTCTTGTCTTTACTCTGTCACTAAAGGATAAATGACCCAAGGAGAGTCTCCTCTCCTGGGGAGACAGCAGCATGACAAGATTGTTCTCTGGACAGAAGGAATCAGTAATGACTCAGCACAATGCCTCCCCCTCTGCTGTACTGTGATGTCCTTTACCCAGCTAGTCAGGGTGGGAAACCCTGGTAACTGGTAATGTACACAGGTCATGGGAGTCCCACCCAGCTTCTTCAAGGCTATGCCCTGGGGAAATGCTCTTCATGGTTCAGCAGGGCGCCTTCAGAGCCCCAGGGTGTAAAGAGGCTGAAGAAGTCACCCTACCTTGGACAAGCAGGTGAGTTGTGTGCACAGCCTCCCCTTGAATGCTATATGCTCGACAGGTATAGGCTCCTCTGTCCTCCCGACTGACTGATGTCACTGTTAGGCTTCCATCACTCACCTGGAAACCGAGGACAGAAGCAACTCAGTATCTACCTGTGGACCTCCAGAATGGCAACTCAGAGGCTCATGTACCGAGGGCAGGTATTGTCTTGCCCGTCTCCCTCTAATAGGCAGCAGGACTCCCACAGTCAAACCAAGCCATCAACTTGCCTGCCTTCACCCTGAGTCTGTGCATGACCTTCATTTGTCAGTGGACAGGGTCAGAGGATGAGAAAGAATGACTGCCAACACCCAAGTGAAAGCCACACTCACCTGGTACTTCCCACTAGCACCGAGGAGGGTCCCCTCCTTGAGCCAGGTGACGATAGGCTTGGGGTTCCCAAAGGCTGTGCAGGTCATGGTAATTCTGCCACCCTCCTTGGCCTCAATGTACTGAGGGGGTGTTTCTGTAAAGGTGGGAGGGGCTGCAAAGGAGACCAGGAAGATGAGGGGTAGAATCCACCCACCTGTGTAGAACTTTCATTACAACTCTGCAGGATTCAATGACAAAAGACAAAGGTGGAGTGTATAAAGTCCTGCCTATGACTATCACACAGTGGGAAGTCCAGGAGCCTAATCTCATTCTAGCTGGCTCCAAATTCTACATGCACCTCTTTGTACTTGGCTCCCCCCCACACCCCCAGTAAAGTCTTTAGAGAACCTCTGCTATAGGGACACTACCATGCTCAGTGCTAGGGACATGACACATACAAAACTCTTCTCTTACATTCCCACTGTCCCCCATCTCCTACCTGCCTTCAAGACAGGACTATCATGATGTCCAGGGCTCCCAGCTGCTCCCCTAGCTCCACAAGGGCCCTTCATTTATAAGACATTTGTTGTCTGAGCCCCACATAGACCTGACACAGGTCCCAGACCAGTCTTACTTTTCCCTCCTCCTTCCATCCACCTCCCTCTTTGGCTCCTGTGGGTAAAGCTAAGCAATGTACTCTCTGGGCTCCTCTCTTCATTCTCCTCTGATGGTACAAAATTATCCTTCCCTTCCACTGCACTAAAGGTACAAGTAATATCCTTCCCCTCTGCCTGAGCTCCTCTTAGGAAGCCATCCAGTCAACTTTATCACTGTCGACTATGAGTCCCGTACTTTTCCAAAATGGCCCTTCTGAATGTCAATACCAACACCCAAAGCACTAGGCTACAAAGGTAATTATGGGTTCCTCTCAAGACCAACTCCAAATGCTAGCCTGCCAGTGCTGCAGAACTTTGGACAGGTTCTTCAGCCTCTCTGGACATTATCTCTATCCTCTGTCCCCTGGAATTGATGTATCTGAGGATAAATGAAATAAGATTTGTGAAAATGATCTCATAAAATATAGATAAAGGCTTCAGCAAACATGACTATTATGTCATCACTGCCCTTGTTACATCCCTGGGAGGTTTCTTCCCCTCCACACAGCCATATCCCAAGAACTAGGCAGAGGGCTGTAGAATAGGACCCTGTCCCCCACCAACCTCCTCTCCCCTATATTTCCCCCTACTACCTATAATTACATGGGCCTTCTTTGTCTCCCCCACCTCATGGCAAAAACTTCCAACCCAAGGCCTTTCTATTTACATTGTTCTCTGCCTGGAACTCATGATCTAGATCCCAATCCTTCATTTCATGTGAGTCTGTGAGATGCCATCTCTGTCTTCCTGCTTAGCCAGTGAAAGGCATCATTTCCAGTACTCACTACCTCCTTGCCATGTTGTGTTTTCCTTAAAGCACTGACCACTAACTGAAGTCATATGTATGTATATAACTGTGTGTGTGTGTGTGTGTGTGTGCGTATACATACATATATATATATATATATATATATATACATGCACATATATATGCATACACACACACATGCTTTCAATCTGTCCCCATTAATGGAAATTGTGGCTCTTTGAGAGCAGTCACTTTTTCTTCAGTCCCAGGGAATGCTCAGCTTTTAGTCTAGTTCCTAGATAGAGTACAGTACTCAACACACATTTGCTGAATGAAAGAATGAAGGCCTGTGATGTACACACCTACACATCTACACTAACCTAAGTACACAAATCTTAGAAGAAAGACCATTCATAGTTACTTTGTCCTCTCATCTCTAAAGCCCCAAGATTAGCGTGAGCATGCAGGGACATTTGGAGAGGAACTACAGAGTAAAATGAGCACACCTTCTTACACAGAAACACATGTCCTCAACGAAATCAGTTCTCACCAGTATTCCATTACTAAATATAATACTAACAAGCCCTTCCAAGTCCTTGTAAAAGGGTGTTAGGATCCTGGCCTGCAGGCCCTAGGAATGTGTGCTCATCTCAGAGTCACCCTTATCCAGCCAGCCCCTGAAACTCAGTGAATGTAACTACGGCTTCTATAACCTCCAGTGTCGAGCTTAAAAGATAATAAATTAAATTACGTCCTGAAGTGACAAATTAATTACTAATTACATAATTACTTTATTATTTAGGTGCTAATCAGGAGAGTACTTTGAACAATTTCAAGTTTTCAGGAAAATAATGATTTGACTCTCAATTATTTACTGAATTAGATGTTAGCTTGCCAGCTTCATTTCCAGGATTAATTCCTTTTTCAAGCACCCTGTAATTAATAGTGCAGGTTAGAAATGGGCTGGCCTCTCCTCCACGCCATCCACCAGACCTAAAGCAAGAGTTGGCTTGGTCTTTGGTGGTATTTTACATGTGATAAGGAAGTAATTGGGTTTGTTTCCAACCAACTGGTTTTCAAAAGAAACACAAGAGGAGAATGACACAATTTGTAATTCTGATTTTTTACTGGCCTTTCAATTTGCAATGGTAATCCCCACCAGAAAATTCTTGATTCTAAGCATTCTGCTGTGGAACCCATGAGATGTTGGGTCTGTTCTTTCCATCTGTCATAGAACTATTAACTCTGAAAGAAACTTAGAATCTCAGTAAGAAGGGAAATGGAGGCTTGGCACAAGCTATCTCTCTTTCACATGGGAGGTATCCGTTCTGTTTGACTCATTTTGCAGGTAGGCTCCTTGACAATGGTAAACTGTATTCTATGCTCAACCCTACTTCTCAAGCAAGCCTCAGTGCTCTGTCCAGCACTTACATGTCCATAAGCTGCCTGGACTCCCTGAACAAGCTGCTTTCTTCCCCTGGGTGTTCAATCATGCTAGTCCTTCTCCTGGAGGACCCTTTCCACTACGCCCCTGCTCCTGCCAAAGCGTTTTCCCTGGCCAGAGACCACGTCTTCAGAGAAGGTGATCTTTCTCCATGCTCCAAAAGCCAGAAGGTGATCATTTCTGGACCTAACTTGAAAGCCTTAAATATCAGGACTAGGTCCCTGCCCAATCCCCAGAGCCTGCTATAAGATGGAAATTAGAATATATGTCTTGAATAAATACTTTTTGTAGATGCATAAAACCTTTTAAAGGACCAAAATCTTCAGCACTTTCTAGACAAACAGCTCTTCCAAGCACACTTTCATCAGCCTGGTCCTTCTCCATCTTGAAGGGGATGGCCAGCATCTCACCCTAACTGCCTGACTCAGCTAATTAGTGCTCATGCAGCAGCACTCAATCTCACAACACTCTACAGATAGACTCTGCTTGTAGCAGAGGAAACTGAAACTCAAAGATGTGGCTTAACTGGCTCAGGCTGAGACAATGTAATATAGGAGGTTTCAGGTAATAAACCAAATCTGTTAAGGGTCCTGGTCCACATTTATTAGAACCTGAGTAATTAGAAATTTCCAAGTAATCAACTCACATTCACACAAACTACAACATTCAGCAGAACATAATAACATTCCAAACAATTCTACTTTCGTATTATATGATCATGGGCTAAATGGCTGGTGTCTGGGGTTTCTGGAACGGACACTACCACTAAGAATGATGTGAAAGACAGGCTACCTCAAGGTGGCTTCAGACAGGGAGAAAAGGGCACAGGAGAGAAAGAATATAACATGGACTGTCCTGGCTTGGGGCACAATAAGGAAAGCCCAGAGCAGCACAGTTATGACCTGTTTGGACTACTAGTCAGAACACACAAAAGGCATGAAACATTCATTCAAAGGCTGGCAGGTGATGGGGACAAAACATATCAGATTAAAAATACAATCTGGTTCGAGCCAATACCCTAGTGCCTGAGGCTCCTCTGATCTCAAGCCATCAGCTTTAATATGTTCTGAGATATAGTCCACCTCTTGCTATATACTGTTTTCTGGGAATGGGGATGTAACTTTCTGGTGGAGCACTTGTCTAGCCTGCAAAAAATAAATAAAATAAAGCCCTGGATATGATCCCATGCTCTGAAAAAAGAAAACACAAGAAAAGAAAGCAAAACGAAAAGAGAAATTAATATAATTAAATAAAAAACTAAACTGCTATTTTTCTAATACCCTCAACAGGCTTCAAACCCAGAGGGAGTATGAATCTAGCCCAACCTGACCTGGCAGGAAGGTTAGAGACATCCTTCTGGACAGAACCATACTGAGAGGCTTCCAGGCCAGAAACAATATCACTGTCTCTTTTCTGACCACAGTAACTATAGTCCCAGATACCAAAACTGTAAGGACTTATGCTGGACATGGCACATCTAAACATTCATGCTGCTAAAATTTCTAACTCCATAATGGCATCTACACACAGTGGGGCTTCAGTTCATGTTTGTCATCAATGAATAAAGAATGAGCATCTGACCAAAAGAATCAAGAAAAACAAAATATCAAAAATAAAAAAAGACTCACTCCTCCCACTTCTCCATAGCCAAGCTCCTGGCTCCTCCATATCTCCTCCCAGGTAAGGACTCCCAGAGACATGAAGTGGAGACACACTCTCCCTCTGTGAAGACCTGAATACCCAGCCCCTGCTACCATCTCTAACCCACACCCAGACTCTCAGCCTAGGCAATATTAGGTGCTCAGCAAGCTTATCCAGTCTTTTTTGCCCTTGCCGGACACTTGAAAAGCATCTGTACACAGCACAATCCATTTAACCTGTGCTATAAATAACTGACAGCCATTAAAATAGTTCTTCTTCCCAGGTTTTTAACATTTTATTAGCTGGTAAACCCTATACAAGCAAGGACCGGGTCTTGGGTTTCTCAATGCTATTTACCAATCACCTGATTCAGAGCTGGACACATAACAGACTCTCAGTACTTATTACTCAAATAAATATATTTAATAAGAAACAAAAATAGCAACCTGAAAAGACTAATGCTAACAGTCCAGGAATTCCATCTAAGGGGCACAGCCTTTCCTGGGCTAGAAAGTAAGCCACCAGTGAATGATTTAAACCCCCTGGTTCCCAGGGAGGCATATCCATGCTCCGTCAAAGAACTTAGGTGCCACCCTACAGAAAGACAGACACCAGCTGTTTCCGTACACTCCGTTGATCCAGACGCCCCAAAAGACAATTAAGGGACACATAGGAGGCACCAGGAAAGATCTCATGGAGTGAGACAGGGCTCCTCTCTGCAGCCAGAACTAAGGATAGGAATAGGCACTTAGGATAGAGGCTTCCCCCAGAGCAGGCCCCAGAGGCCATCTTCCTGGCCAGGTCCCAAGAAGGGGCCCATACGCACCGTTGATGGTGAGGTGGACCCAGCTGCCATTGTGGAAGGTGTCGTACTGTTGATCCAACATGAGTACTTTGCACTCGTACCAGCCCTGGTCCTCAGAGCGCACCTGCTCCAGCCGCAAGGACGCTTTATCATGAAGACTAGCCCGACCTAGGGCAAGAGTGGACAAAGCCTGAGAGGCTACCAGAACAACATCATTGGGCAAGTCTACCAGTTCACCATGCCCACATCCAAAGGCAGAGGACCCATCCACCTTCAGACTACTTCCCATAGAGGGCCCAAATGATAGTCAAAACCCACTGTGGACAAAGGTGACAAAGGCAGGGCTGGAGAGATGGCTTAGCAGTGATGGCATTTGCCTGCAAAGCCAAAGGACCTTGGTTTGATTCCCCAGGACCAATGGAAGCTAGAAACACAAGGTGGCCCATGCATCTGGAGTTTGTTTGCAGTAGCTGGAGACCCTGGTGCGCTCGCTCTCTCACTCGCTCGCTCGCTCTCTCTCTCCCTCCCTCCCTCCCTCTCTCTCTGTCTGCCCCTTTCCCTCCCTTGCTCTCTCAAATAAATAAATAAATAATTTTTTTTAAATGTTTTAGGGCTAGAGAGATGGCTTAGCAGTTAAGTGCTTGCCTGTGAAGCTTAAGGACCCCAGTTTGAGGCTCAATTCCCCAGGACCCACGTTAGCCAGATGCACAAGGGGGCGCACGCGTCTGGAGTTTGTTTGCAGTGGCTGGAAGCCCGTGCCCATTCTCTCTCTATATCTGCCTCTTTCTCTCTCTGTCTGTTGCTCTCAAATAAATAAATTAATTAATTAATTAAAAATGTTTTTAAAAAAGGTGACAAAGGCAAAGGCCAGGGAGCTATTATCCTTCTCCAGATGGTCCTGCCCCAGCCTACAGGGGTAGTTTACAGGGTGTGGCACTGAGAATACATCCACTGTTTGGTAGATCTCTTTCTGGACCAAATAAAGGCATGATGAGCACGGAGCTAAGAAGAAATGAGAGAAGGAGAGTATAGGAAGGAAGAAGGAGAATAGACTGGGGGTACCCAGAGCAACTCTGTCCCAACTGGGTGCTCAGGACTGCCTCACCCAGTTTCTCCCTGTCTGGCTGTGCTAAGAGGAGAGGAGGAAAGACAGGCAGGCTAGGGACCAGAATGCTAGAGTCCTTCCCTGTGCCTCTGCTAGCACATGCTACACTATATGTCCTTCCAAAGATCAGCCTGGAAGGAGCTGGAGACTGTAGGCAAAGACTGACTGCAAAGACCTCATGCTTTTCCTTAGCTCCATCAGAAGGCTATGTGTTACTTTCAGCAAGAAGGAGCCCCTTCCTGCACAGTAGCAGGCAGAAAAACTCAGGGACATCCTTTCACTCCAACTCACATTCCCCCAAGGCCGGACCACCACCTCCCCTGCTCTCCTCGTCTCAGCACAGATAACCTGCTTAAAAAACAGACCATCAAAACCAGCCTTGTCCAAAAAGAGGGTGAGAAACACAAGCTCAGGAGAAAGATAGGAATGAGCCTTGTATGGTGGCACAGTCTTGAAATCCAAGCTACTCTGGAGGCCAAGGCAGGAGGATTGTAAATAAGTTAAGAGGTCAGAATGGACAACTTAGTGACTATGTATATATATATATATATATATATATATATATATATATATATATGGTACAGCACTTGAGTAGCATGTAGAATGCTTTGAGTTCCATCCCTAGCACCATATACACATGCATATATGTACACGTACATACATTACAAATATGTACCTATACATACATATATGTATATAAAGATGAAAGGGAAAGAGAAAGGAAGGAAAATCATACAGGAATGGAAGCATCCTGAAAGAGATGTAATCTGTTCTCAGAAGACACAGAAAAGCAAAGCAGGTTCTGCTGCCTCACTTCCTTTTGCTCTCTTCACACTCACACTCACACTCACACTCATGGATACTCACACACATGCACACACCCTGTGCCCTCCTTGCTGGCACATAGGTGGGAGGCAGCAGTGAGTCACAGGAAGGCTACACTGGCAGAATAAGTTCAAAGTAAAACATAAATGGGGCCAGAAAAAGTAGGAGCAGAGCACAAGAGGCAGAAACCAGGTACCTGTCAGGGGTACCAATAACAGAGGGTAGATATACATGCCAAGGTCAGGACAGGACACCCCAACTTCAGAGCCAGGAGGGGGTTGGTGGGGACAAACAGAGAGCAAACCTATAGCCTCGGCTATACCACACTTGGGAAGGGAATAGCTGTCTGACTCCTTGGCCTACAGTCTTTTGCCCCTCCCAGTACACTTTGTTTCTCTAGCTTGCTCTGCACTCTTAGCCCCTGACCACATCCCAGGCTAGTTTAGAAGGGCCTCACCTTAGTTACTCTTCCTCTTCCCCACCTTTAATGAAAACCCACTAGAGGGCAAAAGCACAGAGAAACAGAGACTGAAAAAGAGAGTTAACAAACCTGTCAAGGAAAAGACCCGAAGTGACAGAGATAAGAGTCCAAAGAACCAGAACCTCATGAATACCACTGAGGATGGAAGGAACAGCACAGCCAACATCTAGAGGGCGATGGAGGCAAAGAGGGTATGACCATTATCTCACAGACCTTACCTGCATACTCAGGGTCCACATGTGGGGGGTAGTAGCCAAACTTGATGAAGATAGGGATGGGGACCCCAAACTTGAACCACTCTACAACATAGGGTGGGGGCTGTCCAGTCACTGGGTGGATCACGTCGCATCGTAGGACAACACCCTCGCCAGCTCGAGCAGTCACAAACTCAGGCTCCTCTCGCAGGCCGTGGGCACCTATCGGGGATAGCCAAGGTGGGACATGAAGAGGTGGCAAAAAGACTCTGCCCCAGTATCCTATGCTAATGCCCAAGATCACTACCAACTCCTAGGTCCAAATCCTCCTTCCTAGTGCACCCTAGACCCCTCTCCATCTGTTGTCCACACCTCCCTCTGCCCTGGGAACCCTCAAGCCTACATATGTGAAGGGGAGAAGAGGTAAGAAGAAGAGAGAGAGGTAAAGTTTTCTACAGCCCTACAAGTAAGACCTTCCCTTCCCATACTCACAGAGCAGCAGGCATAACCATTCCCAGCCTGTACTGCTCAAACATCAAGCCCCCAAGTATGAGGAGCCATAGACATGAAGGTGGAGGGCCTCAGCCTTTGAGGCCTTTCCCAGCTATAGCAGCCTGCAACATGCAACATTCTTCCTGAAGCAAACTGCTTCCTACTTCGAGCCTGGTGGGCAAAGGCAGAGCCAGCTTCCTCCCCCGCCCCACCGCCAGCTCAGCCCGGTATTCCAGCACTAAACAAGAGGGCTACATACAGTAACAGGGAATCCCTAACAAGCTAAGGAGGCTGCTTGGCAACGCCAGAAGGAAAGCCCCAAGGGCCACAGCAGTATCTTCAGCCCCTCCCCCACTCTGCTGCGCCAGCCCTGCTGCAGAGGGGAGGGGAGGTGCTGCAGTCCTCAATTTCCAAGCCTTAAATCTATCACAGCAGCCCCAGACATCACTAGGGGAATACGCTGCTGGTGATGGAGGAGGAGGGCCCAAGGGCAGCCCCTACTTTTAGCAGAGGACATCAAAATCAGAAAGCTGGAAAGAGTACAGAAATAGTGACTGGCAAAGGGGGCAAAGGAAGCATGCAGGAAGAGAAGCCCCACTTTACACAAGGTGTAAGATGGAGGACACTGGGAAAGAGGTTAACACCAGGGACACTGCCAACACATCACAACAAACAGGGCCTGCAACCCACCTCCAGCTAACACTCCTCCCACACCAGAGCCCTCCACGCTGGGAAAGGGAGATACCAAGGTCACCTTCTCCATGTCTTCCAATAAGGAGGACAGCCTTGCCCCTGCCTCCCTTGGACTGTCCACTGCTCCTGAGCTAACCACATTCTTTCCCATCCTCACACTCCAGCCTCAGCTCGTCATGGCAGTACCAAGGACAGCAGCCACCAACTGAAGACCAAACCAGAGCCTGCTAGGGCCCTCCCAGCCCCAGAGGATGCCTGAAGGAGAGCAGCGGATCTTTGTCTGCTTCTGCCTGCTCTTTCTGCATCTTGACCCTATGGACTCCTGCTTCTATCTGTCCTTCACTTCTGTGTGGTTGTGTGTGCATGTGTATGTGTATGTGGGTGCACGCACATACTTTTCTTGTCTGTTTCTTCCCTGTGCCTGCTTCCCTCTCCCTCTTTCTTTCTCTAGGTATTCTTGCCTTTCTTTCTGTCTCTTTCTCTTGATCTGCCACTCGTGTGTGTGTGTGTGTGTGTGTGTGTGTGTGTGTGTGTGTGTGTCCTGCTCCACCCCAGGTCTCTGACTTCTCTGTGAGGATCTCTTTCCGGCTATATGGTCTCCCCCACTCCTCTCTTCTCCTCCTCCCCACCTCCTGGTCCTTTCCAGTGTCTCTGTCAATGCCTTTCTCTTTCTCTTGCTCCCACCTTATGTGTGTGAGTCTGTCTATCTGCATACCTCTCCCTTTTTCTGAATCTATCAGCATGTGTATGTGTGTGTGTGAGAGAGAGAGAGAGAGAGAAAGAGAGAGAGAGAGAGAAATATGAGGGGGCCCATGAATTTCTGTTAGCCTATGCCAGGAGAAGGCCTGTGCCTCTTCTTCTGTGAGGAGGAACTGTGTGTGTGGATGTGTGTTTCTTGTCTGTGAATCTCTGTGTGTGTCTATGTTGTCTGTGTGCCTCCCCCCTCCCCCGCTCCCTCCCCATCCTCTGCAACTTGCAGGAGGAGGAGGAGAGGGAGGCAAGCCCTTCTAGAAGCCTATTGGCTCCTGGTGACATCACTGCTTTCTAGAGAAAGAGCTAAGATCACAGAGTATTTTTGGAGCAAAGCAGAATGTTGCACTCACCTGCTAGAGGCCCCTGCAGGTTTCCCAGCCTTCCCTCCCCTCCCCCCGCCCCCTCCCCTGCCTGGCTTCAGGCTGTTTGTAGCCCAGAAGGGAAGGCCCAGCTGCAGAGTGCCTTCCCCCAGACCTCAGGAACACCTGGACAAGAATCCTGCCTCCTGACTCCAAGCACACAAAGGCCAGCACTGTACCAAGAAGAATGAGGGGAGAGCAGGCTCCATATAAACCTAAAGGAGAAATGTGTGTGCATATGTGTGTGCACACACAAACAACAGCCATATCTGTAGCACAGCCCTGTGAAAAAATAAGGAGACAAACTACAGGAGGCTGTAGGGGAAAGGAGGGAGTTTTCCAGGGCCAGTTTACTTAGGGAAAGGTTACTAAAGGTACTGGAGCCTAAGCAGAAAGCCCTGGGTAATGTCAGGCACCTTTTCAGTTTTGTTCTGCTCTGGACAATTGGGTGCTAGGTCCAGGGCTCTGCAGGGCAGTGCCAAGAGGTAGGTCAGGGCCCACTGCTTATTTGCACCTAGCACTGCCTCATTCTCACAGCATGGCAATAAGCAGCTTCTTTCACACCTTCTTCCCAAAGCTGGCAAGGCTCCAGGTTCCCACCTCCAGCTCCAGGCATCTCCTTGAGCCCCAGCACGAAGACCCCCCCTCCATTAACAAGCAGACCCCTCCCACCAGCATCCCATCTTCAAGACTCTTAAGTATAAAGAAGCAATGCAAAGTGGATGTATCCCAAAGGTGACATGCAAATGAGAGAGATTTTTCCACAAGGAAGTCAAGTGAAGGCAAGCAGGTCTTTGCCTTCTCACACGGACCAAGTTCTCTGGGTTTCTCAATTCAACACAGTCATCTGTTCTTCCTAATCTATTCATACACACGTGCGCGCGCACACACGCACACACACACACACACACACCTCACTCTAGGGCCCACAAGCACTTCTCCATTCTGAGCCAAAATAAGTCTAATAAACATTTTCTCCAGAAAAGTTCACTGTGGAAAAAAGTCATCAGGCTGGAATACAGTGGGAAGAGGGGCTTGATAGAGGAGCAACAGGAAAACCAAATATGTGGGCAAGCCAAATCCAGGAGTTAAAGAGATTCAGAGGCAAGGAAAGAGGGAGACACAAGCAGGCCTCATGCAAGATGGACACATGACCAATCCACTGTGGAGATACTTGGATTAAAGACAACATGACACAGAGAGACTGGGCCTCAACGAGCCACAGAACTAGAGAATAGACCTGAGTGTCCCTGGGGCAGGCAGACTTGTCCCCAGTGGGCCTAAGAGGAAAAGTTGGAGAGCAGAAAAATGAAGGAAGCAGGAGTAGAAGAGTAGAGGAATGTTTGGGAACACATAAGGGGGGACTTCACACCCCCTCCCTCAGAATGGCTTTAGCAGATGGTGGGCACAGTAGGAAAGAGACTATGAGATGCCCCAGGCCATACACATCCCTATTTGAGAAGGCAGGACATGGCATCATAAGCCTAGCAAATCTGTAACTCCAGTGTGTCCAGCCTATTCCAGTTCTATGCCACCCTGTCAGGGAAGAGAAAGCAAGACAGCAGGTTGGATGGAGTGGGCCCCTGTGGGTTGGCTGACCTTTTGGGAAACCCATAGCATACAAATCTTCCACACTCTGGGCCAGGTGGTACCCAATGGGTGGCTGAATCCTGAGCTGCCAGCAGACCCCTGTGGGCACAGAACCATGAAGTATCCAAGGCCTGGCACATCCCCAGTGCACAAACCCTGGAGCTTGTCCATAAGGAAAGGGTTGGAAAGGAAGGGTCCTGAGGACTGGAAATGCTATAAATACTAGGAAAAGACAGGAGCCAGAGGAAGCAAGCTCTGGCTGGGAGGCAAATGCAACACACTACCCAGCTCTACCAGGATCTGTACTATGAGTTTGATGCTAGGTGTCTATAATGGCACCCGACACAGTACTGATGTCTCTAGAGCTCATAAATAGGGAGGCTGTGTGGCTCCCTCAAAGTTACCTAGGTAATGAGTGCAGGTGAGTCAGGTTTCTCACCCCTCTTCCAAGGACTGTGCAACGAACACATTTCCTTTACTTCCCTCCCCTTCTTTATGCACTGGGTCAGAACTCAGCCACTCCCACCCCTCTCTCTCCTTCCTCTAAGCCAAGAAAAGAGGAAAAAGACAGTGTGAGCCTCCTGAATGTAACTGGAGCTGCTGGAGCACTGCTAACCAGGTCTGGTGAAGGTCACTGTACCTGAAGCCCAGGGTCCTGGCTCTGGTGGTAGTTAAGGGTGGGGGAGGCTGCCTCCTCCATGCCTCTTCATGCTAGCCTGCTCCTCTTCTTCCTCCTCTGGGCATCAGACTCTCAAACCACAGGCCTGTTGTCTAATAATACCAGCGGCAGCCACCACCACCTCCATCTGCCAACCTAAAAATAATCCCTGCTGAGTCCAAAAAAAGGCCCAGCCCCCAATAGTCCCCCAATTCCTCCTCCTCAACAGGCCAGGAGGCTCCAGGAGATTCCAGGAAGCAGGCAGACTCAGGCTCTCACCATGTGGGAGGAACACCCCAGAGGAGAACCTGAGGACATCAGAGGGCTGGCTCCTGCTGCCCAGTGCCCCTCAGAGAGTCTAATTCGAAGAGGAGACCCATGCCTAGGCCATGGAAGAGTCCTGTTGTCTACACAGAATGAGTGGACTTGAGGCCATCCTGGGCATCCGTCCCTTCCTCTACCTAGGATGGAGTCCCACATACTAGAGATGTCCCACCCCACTGTGGCTATCCACTCCACTCATGTCCTCAGGGACCTTCTGCATTCCTTCTTACCTGGCTGAGAGAGGTGAATTAGAGTTTAGGTGAAGCCAAAGGGTTCCCGGCCAGACTGTCCCAACCTTAAGAACAGCAAACCACTAGAGGGTTAGGGCTCCTTCTAACCATTTGGACTGGGCACCTCTCAGCAACCATGAAGTGGTAATGTTATTAGCAACTTTAATTTCCTGGGCTAGATTATATTTCCAAGAGCCCTTTCCCCTGGAGACTCAGACAGGAAGGAAGTCTGTAATTCAATCTCACTTCTGTTCCTTTAATGGATCCTCAGCAGAAGAGCAGAAAAGTGAAGCCACACCCCAATACCTACAGCCTGGCCCCACCATTTGGGTGAAGACCCATTGTGACAGGACCTGTGCACCCTCAGGGCAGGAGAAAAGACATGCAGCAAGGCTGGCCAATAAGGGCATGAAGGGTAGGCCTGCCACAAAGTAAGGAGACAGAGAGATATCATAACTGAGTGGGAGAATAGTCCAGGTGGCTCAGCAGCATCCCCAGCTCTGAACCAGAATGAGGGCAATGACTCACTCATACAATTCGTGCCCATGTGCAAGTTTTGTGCCACAGCTCCATCTTAGTGGAGTTATGTGACCAGGAGGGAGGTAAGGGGACAGCTGAGGGTGGGGAGCAGAAACCAGGACTGTACTGTCCCTTTCCCTCTGTAAATGTTCAGGCAGGTAGGCTGGGACCTCCTTCACAGCCCTGGACCCCATGGAACCTTTCTACAAAGCTCTCAAGAAGGCCTCATCCCTAATCACCACTCTCCTGCTTATTCACACAACATCTAACAGAAAAGCAGAAAGATTCCAAAGAAAAATAGGTCAGTTGCCTCTAGCAAACCAGGTCCACACCAGTGGGCAGTGCCCCTGGGCCAAAGGGCTGATTATAAGCCTCCTCTCCAATGCCAGCATTCTCTCCCATCTCCCCATGCACTGAGAACCTTCTTTACTATAGAATGTGCTGCAGTTAGTGATGCCACAGCCATCAAGACAGGCAGTGTCAGCTTTTCTGTAATCTGAGTTTCTGCTCTGTTACTCAGGCTTTCTCTCTAGGACCTCAAAAACTTCAGTCCAGCCCCTGGGCAAGAGCCTCCAAATTTGAGAAGATCCAGGCTATCTGAATGCAGATGCAGAACAAGGGAACAGAGAAGCAAAGAGTCTGTGAGCAGTCTCCCTGCCTCTTACCACAGGCCTGCACCTAATTGCCCTTGTCCTTCTGCAACTATGTATGCGTACATGGATACACAGGCACTTGCCCACACATATGCACACATGTCTAAGGTTTAACACACATGTCTCACAGTCATGTACATGTGTGCACACATATAAGGATGTAGGTGTGTAGGTAGGCAGGTGAGCACTTGTACACATATGCACACACATGCATATGCACTCTTACAAACAGTTAAAAATTCACGCCTATCACAGCTCATCCAGATACACTCTACAAAAACTGCTTAACTCACCCTTGGAAGTAGACAGAAGGGGGTTGCTCACTGGGGACCCTTAGCTAAAAGGCCAAAGGATGAGGGAAGCTTCATGCTGCGAAGAACTGGTGAAATCTCATGCTCATAGTGCAGTTTTCACTAGGGCTCCTGTCCCACCCCCCCACATTTTCAGTGCAGCAAACTGGAAGACTGTAGAGAGTCAAATGTGCACCCAGGAGGGCTTAGAGAAAGCAAAAGGAGAAGTACAGGTGTCCACGTGCAAGTACTGGAGGATGCCTTGGGGAAGAGGAAAGAGAGACAACCTATGCACAGGAGAGAAAGAAAAGGAAGAGGGATGCTGGTTTTCAGCATCTCCCAAACAAGAAGCCTCTGATCATCAGGTAGCCTTCTGTCTCAGAGCCATAAACATGAAGTTCCAGGACCCAGGACCTGAAAACTCTGGAGACTAACTAGCACATCAGGTCACAGGCCCACATCTGCCAGCTCACTCTTCCCATTGTCGCTCATCAGGCCCCTTCCCATACATGCCTCTCCCAGCTACTCCCAGAGAGCTTACAGCCAGACACAACCCTGCCTCCAAAATGTACATGCAGGGACACACACACACACACACACACACACACACAGAGAGAGAGAGAGAGAGAGAGAGAGAGAGAGAGAGAGAGAGAGAGAACTTGATGACTACTTCCTGCACCTAGTCCCTCCCATCTCCACTGACAAAAGGAAGGGTGGGTCCAAGTCAGGTAGATAACGGAGGACCCTGGTCCAACAAACAGAAGAATCTGAGTTGGACCCCAGTTTGTTTAGGGACACTGGAGCCAGGGAGAGTCCACCTACAGACTCTGGCAGACAGCAGGGGCAGCCTTAGGGATAAAGACCATACTTCCTTTCCTTAAAAAAGGTGCAAAGTCAGTGATAGCTGGTTCACATGGGTGGGAACTCTCCCAGGTTGTTGGACACATGTTTAGAATAAGCCCCTGTCTTTTCATCCCCTCAACCTGTCCACAGACCTCAGTCACTTCCAAGACACATAAGATCAGAATCAAAAGAATCTGTACCCATCAGTATCCCACACTTTGGGTTAACAGAGTATATGGACTTGAAGGACCTTATGTCTTTCACCCACCGTGACTGTTGCTTCAGCTAATCTTAGAATGGTCATTTCAAATGTCCCCATGACTGAGGGATGTCCCAAGAAGTCACCTCCGCCACTCAGAGAACAGCCGTCCTCCCATAAAACTCTTCACCAGCACCACAACCATGGTCTCTGAGGCAAGCATGATACTGTCCTCCCCCGCCACAGACCAGATTCTGCATCCTTTCACTAGCCCTCGGCAATTGGTAACACTTAGCTTGCAGATCCTGTAAAAGGACTTCTAAGCAGGTCTGCATGCCCCACCCATACATCACTGAGATGCAGGGGACAAGAGGTTCTAACCAGACAAGGTCACCCATGATGGGGTTTCACTTCCTGGCAGACCTTGCTTCCTGAATATCCCCCAACACACTATCCTAACTCCCAGTACTGTGAGTGACCCAGGAAAAGAAACTGATTATGAGCCAGGAATTCCATAGAGAATGAAGTAATACTAACAAGATGAGCAAATACTTTCACAGGCAGCCACTCGTTTCTTTATTCCCACTACTATTTACCCCATAAAATCCTCACAAATTCATACTGCTAACCCATTTTGATTGAGACAAGGGGCACTTAGAAGTGTTGAACAATCTGCCCAAGGTCACAGGGTCAGCAAGTGGGAGAGCCAGGATTTGAATCTAGTAAATTTAACTCTAAACCCAGGTTCTTGAGCCACTTTAAACTAAAAAGACCATCCCCCCATGACCAATTAAGTCACCTTTGCTCTCAAACAGGCACAGGTCTGAGAGAAGGAGTGCTCTGAATCCTACGGTAAATGTCAAAACAACCTTCAGTGTTGAGAAGTCCCTCTTTCTGTCTTGCCATTAAGTCGTTGCAATATAAATCCCTTTTCTTTTATTCTGTGGTTAAACCTTAAAAATAAATTAATTAATAAAAAACTCTGTCTATTCCACCACCCTGACTTAGGCTATTTCAGGGGCTTCCTTCAGGGTCTGAAAAGCACAGTCTTTTGTGCTTTCAGGGACAGTCCCATAGCAGGAACATACCAAAACCTAGAGGGGAGGAGGAGGAGGTCACTGCAAGGAAAGAGAAGGGGGCAACACAGCCAGATCCACCCTCTTTCCATAAGCTTCTGCAGTCACCGCGTCTCAGTTTTCCCACCTGGCGAATGGAGAGCTTTAAAACCATTCAGACCATCACAGCACTTGACACAAAGCGGTCCTTCCCTTCACCCACCGCTCTAGTCTCTGACGCCCCCTTCTAAGTAGCAGAGGAGACATATTCTATCCCAGAAACTTTCTCAAACCACCCCAGCAAACGCAACACACACACACACACACACACACACACGACCCCAGGCAGAGTGCCCAGAAGTGGACCAAACATCTCCCACAGAGCCCTTCCCCAGTGAGCCCTGGTGCTCCAGCCCTCGCCTCCCAGCTGACTTCCACCAATCTCTCCGGCCGCCATCTCCTCCCTGCTCTGCGAACTTGCCCGCAGCCAGATCGCTTCCACACGCAGACACCGTGAGCTCTGGGTCCTGACAGCCTACAGGCTCCGCTCAGACTTCCATACAAGGGCGGAGAGCCGGTGCCACCCAGTGCTCTGTAATCTCCGAAACGAAAGCCCTCGCGCGCATACCCGCATCACCCAGCGCTCTGGCTTCCCTTTCGCCCCTTTCCATGCTCAGTCCGGGGAAAGCAGAGGGAAATCCCAGCCCAGAAGACTCCTCCATCCTGGGCCTTGGGCCCCAACGGCCCGGCCTCGCAGTGGGGAGCGCAGCGCGGCGCCTCCCCAACAACTTTTGCCTGGCCACGGCCCAGATGTGCCTCTAGGACGGGCGTGTTTGGATGTCAAGGCCGGCACAGAACGGCTTCAAGCCACTTCATGAGTTCTGCTTTCACCGGCAAATGGGATCCGACCTCTGCCGGACAGATGTACCGGCAGTATAGGGGCGGGCCGGAGAACTCTGTCCCTTAGAGGGGGCTGCCTTGTCTCAGCTTTCGGGTCCCGCCTCTTGTCAAAGCGCTCCTCCGCGAAGAGGCGCTACGCGGGGCTTGGAATGGGCTGCGGCTGGTCGGGAAGACCCGCAAAGTCCCCATCAGCCAGAGTAATCACCGGCACCCCAAAGCTCTGGTAAGGAAGCATGGAACTCGGCGTGAAGCTCAGAGCCCAAGATGGGCCAAGTCAACCACGACTTTCCCCGCAGCCCAAGGGTTCGGTTTCCTTCTCGCCTGGGTTCTCGGGCCAGCAGCCCCTCGGCCCTCACGCCAGCGCCCCGCGGCGCGCCTGGCGCGAGCCCAAGCCTCACCCGGAGGACCAAGGAGCCAGAGTCCGCTGGGAAGAAGTGAGACCGCCAAGAGGGGCGAAAGGAGGGATGCTGCACTTCAACTCACCTTGAGCCGCAAGACCTCGGGTGCTGATCACACTTGCTATCAAAGTGGCCACATACCAAATCATAGTACTACCGCGCGCCAGCCAAGAGCCTCATCCTATCGCAAAGTGCTCCTTTGCCCGCACACTCCCAGTACCCCAGCGCCCGCCTCGCGCCGCCTACGCCTCACGCCGGTGCTCCTGTAGCCCAGGCGGCCAGCTCTCCATCCCTCCCCGGCTCCTTCGGCTCAGCGCGCAGCCTCCCCGCCCGGCGCAGTGGCACCTGCACTACCAGCGGAGGCAGAGCGCAGCCAGGTCCACGGTGCAACCTAGCAAGGCTGGGCTTCTGTGCCCGCCCCCACCACCTGACTATTGGACAGTGTCCACAGGTCTAAGGATTGATTGGCTGAACTATCTGCCTGTCTTGACTCGAAGGAGGCGAGCCCATTTCAAGGTGCGTTGAAGTGTGGAGAGCACAGAGCCGCAGAATCATGCGCATTGCCTAGGAGAAGGCGTTGTAGCGTCTTTGCTCTGTCCTGTTCTTTGCTCAGACTGCATGGCAACTTTGTGGTGAAAGAAATAGGTTGCTGGGCTGGTTTACAGGACCCTAGAAGTCTCAATTACTCCTGACAGATCTGAAGGGATGGAGCCCCGCCCACCCTGGGTACCCAACATCCGGTTTCTACCCAGAAAAAAAGCAGTTCCCGGAGGACCATGCTGATTCAGGGATGGGGAAACCCGGCCATCCTGGGGAAACTAGAGAACGTCCTTTGCTGAAGATCTTTTCAAAGAGGTCATGTGCTGCCTACACCACACCCACGCCTTTGCACTCTTCTCTCAGAGCAATACACCACCTCCACCAAACGTGATATTAACTTAGGCACCATCCAGCCCAAAGACAGGAGGATGACTAAAATGACCTCTAAAAGTCGCTAAGATTTAGAATGACTCATTGGCTCAGCTGCGACGTGACCCCTCTGGAACAATGTGCACACGTACTGCCTCCCCCACTAGCGGTCATCTTGCTCATCATTAAAATCCCAACTCTGAGCAATAAGTTTACCCCACTTCTCTTTAAAATAAATGCTGCTTCTTTCTATACATCATTTATCCCTCCCAAACTTACTCAGAACCTAACGCCATCTCAGCAGCATGGGAGCCAAGATGGATTTGGTAGCAAATGGGCGTGGGGTGCAGACATCTGGAAAGGGGAAAGACATAAGGAAACTGAAAGGTCTCCAGTCTCCTTAACCTAGACTTTCCTCATCACTTCCCCCAACAGTTGTATTTTCAGGAAGAATAAATAAGTGTCATGGAAACAACTACAATCACCTCACACCAGCATGCTGAGGCTGTAGTGAGGATATTTGCTCTTTCAAGGAGTGAGGACAGTGGTGAGAATCACAGCTCTCTAACAGGCTGTTGGCTAACAAAGGAAATGACTGAGCTGCACAAGAGAGCTCTAATATTTCATCCTTTCCAACTGCTCATTAGCTACAGAGCCCTGGTTCTAGGACAGGAAGCTTCTTAAAGAATAAGAAAAAGACTTAAGGCTTGGAACACCCATGTAAGCATAAGTATACAAGCAAAAACTCATATGCACCTGGCATAGGAAGTGGCACTGAATGATATAGGGGCAGCCTTCCCTAGGAGCAGAACTCTCTAGTTCATACCAGCAAAGGCGTAGAAAGCTAAAACCCCAGTAGAGAAGCAAGAACATTCTGGTAAACTTTTAGCATCTGAATATTGAGGCAGTTTATGGCTATTAGGACCCCCCAAAAGTAAACTAACAGTGGTTGAAAGTCGACTAACAGTAGGAGAAATATCCTTGAGCCTGTAAGGGAGAATCTTGTTCTTCATCATCAACTTTTCCATAAAGGAGTCCTCCTAAGGGCCTGGACACCTGGCATAGAAACTGAACTGACCAGCCAGCATTCATGCAGTAAATTCCCATGAAAGACCCTGAGATCAGAGTCAGCAGATGTATTTAGTAGCTCAGGATCCCTCACAACATGGAAGATTTCTACTTTAATTTCCTTAGTGAGTGTTTTCCCAGTTCTGGGGATACCCTCATATTTTATAGGAGCTCTGTCCTCTTTCCTTCTCCTAAGCTCTATGGTAAAATACTTCTAAATTTTATCCTCTATGGTCTGTGAATTTCATTCGTTGCTACTGACTCAGTGAAAAGTTTTGCATGACCATCATCATTGGGCACCCTAACTTGTCTGAGTTTGAATAGATGCCCCCAATATATTCAATGTTTTATTACTTTGTAGTTTACATCTGAAGCCATCTGGCTGGAGGCAGTGTCACTAGGCGAATCTTAAGGTGTGTTGGTGGGTTTGATATTTCAGTCTAAAGATATGCAAAGTGTGCCTAGTGTGAGTTCCTGAAGTGTAGCTTTTAGGCTTGAGCTTCTCTCTCTGTTTTGGTGCAATGAAAGCAGGCCAGCTTCTTCTGCCATTATGTAACTTCCCCTGGATCTGTAAGTTTCAATAAATCCCTTCCTCCATAACTGTGCCTGGTCTGGAAGTTCATCTCAGTGAACCTGAAGCTGTCTGCTACAGAAGTTGGTACTGAGAGTGGTGTGAAATGAATCTGATCATGTGAATGTTGATCTTTTGGAACTTTTGTTTGGGAGGAATGGGCATGGACTTTATGCTTGCAACTGAAGATGTTTTCTGGAGTGGTATGACAAGTTTTATGAACTATTCTTATGAGAGTTTGAGAATGCTAAGTGCAGACAGTATTGAACTTCGAGGCTTGGCTTATGAGTTTTCTAAGGGGAAGGAAAGACTATAGAGGACTTGGTTGGAACTGGTTTACTGGCATAAAGGTTGGCTGCATTCTTATGCCCAGGCCCAGAGAGTTTGATTAAGGTTAAATTTGTAATGGACTGATGTGCTTGGCTAAAGATAATTGGACTGAGAGATTTAAGATTTTTAAGCTGAAAAACCTCAACCAAGTAAAATTACAGGCACTGACATGGATCTTAGGTTACTGAACCTGCTATTGTCAAACACATTAGCAATCTTAAAGAAGATACCTCAACTGCTTTACATTAAAACAATGGAAAGGGCTGGGCATGGTGGTGCACACCTTTAATCCCAGCACTCAGGAGGCAGAGTTAGGAGGATTGCTGTAAATTCGAGGCCATCCTGAGACTACATAGTTAATTCCAGGTCAGCCTGAGCCAGAGTGAGACCCTACCTCGAAAAACAAAAACAAAACAAACAAACAAAAAAAAAAACCAAAAAAAAAAAAAACAACAACAATGGAAAGGATGCCTGAGGAAAAACTATCATATGCAAACTCTTTTGGAAAGAGTTGACTGGAGAAGGAACCTACTTTTCAAGGTTATGATTTATTTTGTCCCTGAATTAAGATTATGGTTGGGCACAACCACCAAGGCTCAGGGTCCATTGTGGAAGAGGTGGCAGAAAGAATGTAAAAGCTAAAGGAAGGGTACCACTCATTAAGTACAACTTTCTGGACAGAATTTGGCCTTGATATTCAAGACCTCGCAGTGCCTAGCAATACCCACAGAAGAACCTCATAATAGGAGAAAAAGATAAATTAATTCTGTGAAAGCAGGCTACCTTCTTTGCCATTGTGTAACTTCCCCTGGATCTGTAAGTTTCAACAAATCCCTTCTTCCACAACTGTGCCTGGTCAGGAAGTTCATCTCAGCAAACCTGAAGCTGTCTGCTACAGCTACTGACTTAGTGAAAGTTTTGTGTAACCATGATCACTGGGTACCCTAACTTGTCTGTTAATGCCAAATCAAAAGCCAAAAATGGCTCTTTTGATTTTAAAGATACTCCACATTATTATGCATCTAAAGAAACAGACTTTTGGATAACCTCATGCATGCCTACTCACTCATGCAAATGAGAGACCAGAAAGAAATAACACGTAACTAATTAAACAATGACACTGCCATTGTAGGACAAACCATTGTGAACAAAGGAGGATCCCGGGCTCGGCTCAGATAAGGAACTAACTGATTAAAGTGCCAACCTTTGCTTCTGAAACTCATGCTCGCTTGCTCAACAGGACATTCCAGAAATACTTAGCTCTGGGGGCCTCCGGCCCCTTGCAAAAGATAGGATCTGCAAGCAGTCTGCTGACCAGAGATGAGCAACTAGAAATGTTCCCGCACGCGCCTTCTTGGAACCAATCATTTTAAGAGATGCTATGTGATGTAACCCTTTTGCCCCCTTCCCACTCTTTTCCTTTATAAACCCCTACTTTTAGAAGGTCGAGGCTCTCTCCCACTCCCACTGTGTCGGTCTGTGTGGATTGAGTCCCTGCTTAAGCTTGACATTAAAAGAAACCTGTTGCTTTTACATTCTAGTGTCTCGGCTTCTGTGGCGGTCCTCTAGGTGACTCCTGGGTGACCGAGGGTCTTGGCTCCTGGTCAGGGGTCATGGCACAACATCTTGGGGGCTCGCCTGGGATCCCTAGAGACCCCCCAACGAACCCAAGACCCCGAAGGTTTCTTCTCTGACCAGCCGGGTTAGTAACTGAGCGCTCCTTTTCCTTTTCTTTTTCTTCCCTTTTACTTTCAGTTTGCTGGCAAGCCACATTCATGGCATTTGTAATCCTGTAATTTTGGACAGGTCTTATGTCCCTGGTGGACGCACCGTAAGGGCAGACCTGGAGGAGGCTTGAGACGTCTTGCCCCCTCATTTGAGTAGGGACCCTGTCCTGGAGGACAGAGCCAACCTACTGAGGAGACCAGCTCCCATTCGTACCGTGTTTGGTATTATTGAGCGGTCCCTTAAGGACACAGACTCGTTTGGCCATCACGGATTTGGGGAGACCAGCTCCCATTTGTATCGTGTTTGGTATTGTTGAGCTGTCTCTTAAGGACACAGACTCATTTGGCCATCACAGATTTGAATTTAGCTCTGAAGTGCGCATAACTCTCTATTGGGCCCTCTGTGTTTGTGTTGTACTTGTATGTCTGTGTGTTACGTTCACCCTGATCCTACGGACGCTTTTCCCTGGATGTTTATAACATGGCACAGACACCTTCTTCTCCTCTAGGACTCTGTCTGGCACACTGGAAGGATGTCAAAAGTGTTGCCCGAGAGAACGGAATAGCTGTTAAGAAAGGCAAATGGATCATGTTCTGTACCTCTGAGTGGCCCACCTTTAATGTAGGATGGCCACCAGAGGGAACTTTTCACCTGAATACCATATTAGAAGTTGAAAAAATTGTTTTTTGTCCTAGGAGTGGACACCCTGACCAAATTCCTTATATTGCGACCTGGAGAAATTTGATAGAAGAACCTCTTCCTTGGATAAAGCCCTTCCTTCCTCCCCTACCCCTTTCTTCACAGGTGTTGGCCGCCTCCCCTAAAAGAGATACCAAACCCACTGCAGAGGTGATGGCCCCCATCCTCACAGGAGGAAACAAGGAAATTGACATCTTCCCTCCCCCCTATGTACCTCCTCCCAACCCTAATCCTCCCCAACCTCCATTAGAGGCCCCAGCCCCAGCCAGCCTGCCTCCAAATCCACAGGGACCAGCTCAGGCTACACGGAGCCGGAGGGCAGCTACCCCACAAGTCCCTGACCAGACAGTGGCTCTACTGCTCTGCCCTGCTGGACCCATTGATGCGGATGGGAATCAGCCCTTTCACTATTGGCCTTTTGCCACCAGTGACCTGTACAATTGGCGTTCTCAGAATGCTCCCTTCTCTGAGAATCCTAAGGGACTGACTAATCTGTTAGAAACTGTGCTCTTCACCCACCAGCCCACCTGGGATGATTGTCAGCAGCTCCTACAGGTTTTGTTCACCACTGAGGAGCGAGGCAGGATCATTGAAAGTGCCTGCAAACTCGTTCCAGGGCCTACAGGAGATCCCACCACCGACCCTGCCATAATAAATGGCAGTTTCCTGACTACCCGCCCCACCTGGGACTACAATACGGCACAAGGTAGGGAGAGACTCCTGATCTATCGCCGGACTCTGTTAGCAGGTCTCAGGGCAGCAGCAAGAAAGCCTGCCAATATGTCCAAGGTATATGTTGTCAGACAGGGACCAGATGAGAGTCCAGCCACTTACCTAGAAAGACTCCAAGAAGCCTTCCGCAGATATACTCCATATGAGCCTGAGTCAGGGGAAGTGGCTACCACTGTCATGTTTGCTTTTATTAATCAGGCCGCCCCTGATATTAAGAAAAAGTTACAGTCATTAGAAAGGTTAGGAGAGAAAAATATTAGGGACTTAGTAGCAGTGACGGAAAAGGTCTTTGATAAAAGAGAAAGCATAGAGGAAAAAGAAATTAAACGAGAAAGGAGACAGGAAAGAAATTTAACTAAGATCTTAGAACTACAACAGACCAAGCATCGTGAAGATCTTAAGGAAATTCTGGCTGCCACTGGAAATCTCACCACCCAGGACACCACTTGCATGAGGAGACCCCATTGGAAGGGAGACAATAAAGGAACAAAATCTAAGGAGCAGTCAGCCAAGAGATATGCCTGGCGGGAACCAGAGACCTCCTACAGACATTGGGCAATCTGGGATACCGGGCTTCTGCTAAAAAGGCCCAGATCTGCAAGCAGCGGGTGACGTACCTGGGATACATCCTCCGGGATGGGCAATGCTGGCTGTCAGATGCCCAGAAAGAGACTGTTCTCCAGATCCCAACACCAACCTCACCCAGGCTAGTTAGAGAACTCCTTGGCACAGCAGGCTTCTGCCGTCTGTGGATCCCTGGATTCGCGGAACTGGTAAAACCTCTATATGAAGCCACCAAGGAAAACCAGCCTTTCCAATGGACAGATCATCACCAACAAGCTTTTGATGACTTAAAGGAACCAGACTGAGAGGAACCAGACCAGGAGCCTATTGGGAATTAGACTTTACTGAAATTAGGACTGGAAAAACAGCATATAAGTATCTCCTAGTGTTTATAGATACATTTTCAGGCTGGGTAGAAGCCTTCCCTACAAAACAGAGACTGCGCAGGTGGTTGCTAAGAAGATACTAGAAGAGATATTGCCCAGGTTCCAACCAGGAGACAAAGTACTCGTCAGAAGATACCAACGGAAGTCCTTAGAACCCAGATGGAAAGGCCCCTACATCGTGCTGATGACCACTCCCACAGCCATAAAGGTAGATGGCATCACATCATGGATCCATTGGACCCACGTAAAGCCGCTTCCCTGGCAAGCTGGAGACACATGGACGAGCTATCCCGACCCAGAGGACCCACTGAAGCTCCGCCTCCACCGGAAAGACCCAAATTGAAACAAGTACTGATACTGTTACTTACTGTTTGCTTAATTAATAGCCAGGTTTGCTGGGCTGCTAGAAACCCTCATCTCCCACATAACATTTTCTGGCAGATCATCACCCCTAGTTCCAAACAGGTGGTAATGCAAACTTGGGAAACACATCCCCCCGGAACTTGGTGGCCCAATCTGACTTTAGACTTATGTGCCCTTTTTAAACAGGACCCCCATCACCAAGGCAGAATAGGAATCCCAGGATGTGGAACTCATACTGCCATGCAAACCTTACAGGGCACCTGCTTTTATGTATGTCCAGTCCCCACGGATAGGAGGAAAATCTCAAAATGTGGGGGAGAAGCAGATTTTTATTGTAAAGCATGGGGATGTGAACAGACTGGGACTTGTTCTTGGGTAAAGCCATCCCCCTCGAGCCTCATTAAGATCCAAAGGAGCAAGGCCACTCAATGTACCCCGAGGCAACCTACATGTAATCCCATTGTTGTTTCCTTTACTGAAGCAGAAAAAAAGGAGACAAAATGGGATGCAGGGATTACTTGAGGATTGCGACTCTACCAGTCAGGATATAACAATGGAGTCCTGTTCACCATTCTCTTAAAAATTACACCCCTACAGCCACCCCAGGCTATAGGGCCCAATAAGGCTTTAACTCAAGCCGCACCAGTCAATCCCCTTGCCCCACATAATAACACCAGGACCCTACCTCCTTCAAAGCCCCATCCCTCCCCCCCATCACAAGCCTATAAAATGACAACACAAAAACCTCCAGGGAGGCCTGCAGAAGACATAGAAAGAAACCCTAGCAGGGATTTAATGCAAGAAGAAGAACACAATCCTCTTCTCTCACTCTTAGACTCTACCTATCATTTCCTTAACTCCTCTAGACCTGATCTCACCGAATCCTGTTGGTTATGCTATAATGCGAGGCCCCCATTTTATGAAGGGGTCGCAGTCTCTGATTCATATAATGTATCATCAGATATAAACAAATGCAGATGGCAACAGCCAAGAAATATAAAACTTACCCTCCAACAGGTATCCGGACAAGGACTATGTGTCACTGGTGCCCAATCTAACTCAATTCCCTCTCCTTTATGTGATCAGACCATTTGTTTCAATGTCTCTTCCTCCTATCTTATTCCTTCTGAAGACTCTTGGTGGGTTTGCAATACAGGGCTCACACCCTGCATTAATGCAGCCGTGCTAACCACTGCTGAGGATTCCTGTGTTCAGGTACGATTAATCCCTAAAATAACCTACTACTCAGCTGAAGAGATGAACTGCTATCTGGGTGTAGACTTAATCAGAACAAAGAGAGAGCCGATTACTGCCCTAACTGTTAGTTTACTACTAGGTTTGGGACTTGCAGGAGCAGGAATGGGAATAGCTTCCATAGTGACTCAGAACCAACAGTACACTGACCTCAGAATAGCAATAGACTCAAACATCCAAGAATTAGAAAAGTCAATCTCCCATTTACAAGAGTCACTTACTTCCCTAGCGGAGGTAGTTCTTCAAAATAGAAGGGGTTTAGATTTACTCCTTCTAAAACAAGGGGGACTATGTCAAGCTTTAGGAGAATAATGTTGCTTCTATGTTGATCATTCTGGAGTAATTAAAAAAATCAATGACTAAAATAAGGGAGGAATTAGAGAAGCGGCAACGTGAACGCATACTTCAAGAAGGATGGTTTGAATCATGGTTCAATCGCTCCCCCTGGTTCACTACCTCGATATCCACCCTCCTAGGACCCCTACTCATCCTACTACTATTGCTTACTTTTGGCCCCTGTATTTTAAACAAGCTGGTACAGTTTATGAAACAACGGCTAGGCACCATCCAATTGATGGTACAAAGAAATTACTCCTACCAACCAGTGACAACCAACATAGATACAGGAAATATTTAAACACTCAAATAGGGGCCCTAGATAGGCTCCCCAAGACACATAGAGAGGGGGAAATGAGAGACCAGAAAGAAATAACACGTAACTAATTAAACAATGCTGACACTGCCATTGTAGGACAAACCATTGTGAACAAAGGAGGATCCCGGTTTCGGCTCAGATAAGGAACTAACTGATTAAAGTGCCGACCTTTGCTTCTGAAACTCATGCTCGCTTGCTCAACAGGACATTCCAGAAATACTTAGCTCTGGGGGCCTCCGGCCCCTTGCAAAAGATAGGATCTGCAAGCAGTCTGCTGACCAGAGATGAGCAACTAGAAATGTCCCCGCGCTCACCTTCTTGGAACCAATCATTTTAAGAGATGCTATGTGATGTAACCCTTTTGCCCCCTTCCCACTCTTTTCTTTTATAAACCCCTACTTTTAGAAGGTCGAGGCTCTCTCCCACTCCCGCTTTGTCGGTCTGTGTGGATTGAGTCCCTGCTTAAGCTTGACATTAAAAGAAACCTGTTGCTTTTACATTCGAGTGTCTCGGCTTCTGTGGCGGTCCTCTAGGTGACTCCTGGGTGACCGGGGGTCTTGGCTCCTGGTCAGGGGTTGTGGCACAACACAAACACACTCAAGGCACATCACTCTGGGGTATTGTTCTGGGTTCTCTTTCTGGACAGAGATGCCTTTATTAGAGCTTTGAAGTAAGATGAAAACTCCAGGTGTCATTGATGGACTAATTCCCAATGAACATATTCCAGAATAACAACTTTACCTCCAACACACACAGCCACCATATACATACTCATAAGCATTCACTTCTAGGTCCTTAGGTTGTTGAGACTTACTGGGATCCATTTGCAAAATTACTGCTGTAACTAGGGTAAGGTTTGTGTCTATCAAAGGTTCTTGTGATTGGAGACTTAATCCCCAAAGTTGCAGTATCAGAGGATGAAACCTTTTAAGAGATCTGATTGAATGGTCAGGATGATTGGGGATCCCAATTGTTCTGCAACTTCTTGGAGCTGGGCATAATGGTCCAGGTTCCAGAACTTGGGAGGTGGAGGCAGGAGGATCATGAATCTAAGGTTATCCTCAGCCACACAGGGAATTGAAGGCCAGCCTGGGCAACATAAGACCCTGTCATGGAGAGAGAAGGAAGGTATCGCAAAGGATGCAAGCTGGAATCTTCCTTCTTTTTCGGCTTCCTGGATTGAGCCATAGCTGCCTGTCAGCATACACTCCCACCATTGCCATTCACCATCAGTCATGGAGTCCTCAGCAGAAATAAACAATCAGGGAGCTTCCAAAATTGCATGCTAAATAAATCCCTTTTCTTCATGAAGATAGCTGTTTGTAATATTTTATTATGGCAACAAGAAATTGGCTATGCAACAAGTGATAACAGGACTCTTATCCTCCCAAACCTGTAAGCAGCTATTAGACATCAGTGGAATGATGTTATGTTATTCCCAAGACTAGGATATAAGCAATGTTAGGATAGCTTCAGCTTCTTGACATCCTGAGGCATGAACAAGCATACTTATTCATCATGTAGGAGAATCTGTAGTCAAAGGAACTTTATTCTAGTGGCCTGAAAGCAGAGGGAAAAGATGGGACCATTCTTACTGCTCATCTCAATCCTATTTGCTTGTCTACACACTTTGTCCTAATGAAGATTTCTGTTTCAGTTATATTGTTTTAGTTGGGAAATTAAAGTTGTTGGTTAGATTAGAAAGAAAGGAAAAAGAACAGGTAGAACTTAGAAATAAATGAATTGGGAATAAGTTCAAAGGAACAATCAAAAGAAAATAAATTCCATCTGGAGAAATCTACTGGACATGGAGTAGGACAAGGGAGTGAAGGTATAGGGGACGGGCAAGAAAATTGAATTGAAAAGGAAAATTTAGCACTGTCTCCATTATCATTCAAGATGTGTCAGATCATTTCAGTCATGTCTTTTCCTCTTGATACACAGTTGAGCTTTGGTTTAGGAAGAATAGCAGGCTTTGCCTAGCATGGACACCCAGTTGAGTATGAGGGGCAACATGAACTCCAGCTGTCTCTAGAGTCATGTGAGATTTCATGTAAGCCAGACACACAAGGTGACAAATGTGTAAGGCTGCACATGTGCACAATGTGGTACATGCATCTGGAGTTTGGTTACAGAAGCTGAAGGCCCTGGCACTCTAATTCTCTCTTTCTCTTGATCTCTGGCATAAAAAAAAAAAAAAAAAAAAAAGGCTAGTCTACTTGGCTTACCTCAAAAAAAAAGGAATTTTAGAATGACAAAAGAGAATGAAACTGTATTTATAGTATGTAAATGGGTCTGATTGGTGGTTGGATAAAAGCTCTATGAGGTTCGCAAACTCTTGTTATAATGTTTGTCTATCTAGACTCAAAAATGCAAACAGAGCCTTGCAGGCACGTTATCGGGCTTCCTTCTACCCTATTTTTGTCTTTCTCTGGGACTTGTGGTTTCATCATGGTGGTTTCTTTTTACATTTATTTATTTACTTATGAGAGAGAGAGAGAGAGATACTGATAAAGAGAGTGAGAGTATGGAGGCACCAGGGCCTCCAGCCCCTAAAAATGAACTCCAGACACATGTGCCGCCTTGTGCATCTGGCTTATGTGAGTAGTGGGTCCTTAGACTTTGCAGGCAAGTGCCTTAACTGCTAAGCTATCTCTCAATACCTCATTATAAATGGTTTCAATAGATCACAGTAGCTATCTTAACAGTCTATCTTCACCTTCAGAGAAATAAGTTCTTGACAACATTACCTTGATTATGACTCCTATTTCCAAGCATGTTCAGAAGCTCCCTTCTCAACTGCAGGTACCCCTGAGGATCACAGCCTGTAGGTGGTCCAACTGACCCACAGGCTGATACAGAAGCTCCTCATAAAAGACACTTGTTCTGGCCAACATAAGGATACTCTGTGACATGCTGCCCAGATGAATCCATAAGCCAAGAAGAGGATCTGTCAGAAGCCTGTCTATTGCCAGTGTGTCTTCCACTTGCATCATGTGCTCTCACCATCTCAGGCATGTATGTAGCAGGTGTCACACTCCCCTCCCCACAAGTAGACATTAACACAACAAGGTATAAATAGTTATACATGCAAAGAATTCTGGCATGCTCAACCTGAAGTTATGGTTCTTAAAGATATGTTTGTGGCAATGTGCTAGAAGTTAACTGATGAAATCATGTTTTGGAATTTTAGCCAAACTATTTATTTCTTGTCTGGCTGGAAAAAAAATTTCCTAAGGCAGAAAGTAAATCTCTAATTTAGGATCATTTTACTTGAAAACCAAGCAGGTAGCACCCTTAACCATACCAATCCTTTCCAGGTCAACTCAGAACAGCCTCAAGGAAGACACATGTTAGGTTTTGGGGCTTCATCCAAGAATACCAAAAGGAGGTTTGCTGCTTTTGTATAGTATGTGTGTCCTATAGAACTCAGAACCTGACTGATATCCCTCCTTATGGACCACTGTAGCAGTTACCTTCCCATTGCTAGGAGAAAATCCCTGACCAGAAGCAAGTTATGGGAGGAATGGGCTTATTACAGCTTACAGTTTTGAGGGGAAGTTTCATCATGGCATGGCAAACTGAAGCTGGTGATAACATCTTGTCATACTACCTGGTTGGTACCAGCAAGAGTTAGTGAACTCTGGCAAAGGTAGCTTGGGCTACAAGACCCCAAGGTCCACCCCAAGTGACACACTTCCTCCAGCAAGGTTATACCTCAAAATTGCCACCAACTGGGGAGTGAGTATGAGGCTTAATCACAAACACATGAGGCTACAAGGGACATTTCACAATCAAACTACCACAACCACAAAGCATAGTAACAGCCCTCCTTGTGAGTTGCCATCAGAGCATACCCTCTCCAGTACCTCCTCACCATGCAAAGGTTGCATTATGGAAAGTGTGATTCTCAGGCCTCCTGGGCAACTCTGGCTCACTGCCTTTAACTATGCATGTCCATAGCTAAAGGCACCAGTGGTAGGATGCTGCCAAGACAGGCAGTAGTCATTTATACTTCCACCCTCTGGCATGCAAGAGTCTAAAATATTGCTAGGAGTATGGTCTTCATTGGACCACCAAAGCTCTGGCCCTAGCAGGTTGGGGGTTTAAGTCACTCTGAGTTATTATCTCTCCATCTATGGAAGGAAGAGTAGAAAGTGGAAGGAACTCAATTCTGCAAGAGAGAAGGATACAAACATTCTTACAGGTTCTACTATAAACTTCCCAGCAGCCCAGTCCATGTCCTTGTGATACTATATCAGAGGTTAATAGGAACTGGGATTTTACCCAAAATATTGAGTGATAGGGATTTCAATACTGTATGGAAGTTTCTCCAGAAACATATGAGATTGTGGAATTGAAAATCTAACATGTTGAAACTGCCAAGAAGTCAATGCAAGCCAAAGATTAGCCAACAGACAGATCATGCTACATGCCAGCAATAGGAAGAACAAAGATTTGGACTCAGTAAACATTAGCACAAGGAATTCCCAGTGGGCAAGGAAGAAGTAACTGCTGAACATGAACCTATCTATAGTCAGCATGTGCCAGGCAGTGGGTGGACATGGCAGCCCTGTCTCTTCCACTTAGAAGCATAGCGTCTAGGTAGAAAAATGAGTCAAATTACATGAACAATACTTACTTAACTGTGTCAACATGAAACCACAAGAGAGATGGTGACCCAGTCCACTTTTTTGTTACTATAAGAGAGTTTCCATATATGAGTAACTTTCTCCACAGAGGGCAGTTGTTTAGATTTGGAGGTGGTTCTGTTGGTTCAGCAATGGTGGGAGTTAAAGATCATGTCACAAGACAGGAAGCCAGGAAACAACTTGGGGTTTGCACTCACACTCACAGCTTGCTCTCATGAGAGGTCAGGATTCCTATAAGAAATGTCTTTGCCCTTTCCAAGGGCAGCTTCCTCAATGACCGCAGACCCTCTCATCATGTGCCACATCTTGAAAGTCCCATGTCCTGTCAACACTGCCACAGTAGTGACCAGGCTTCATGAACCTTTTAGCATTCAGGCTTGCTCAACAGGAGGACTACAAGAAGGTGGGGATGGCACAGCTAGGTAAGAGCTGAGCTCGGCCTTCAGTAAAGGAGAGGAAGAAGAAAACAGAAACAAGACATACCTAAAGAGAGAAATATGGGTCTACAACATACTGAGGGCAGAAGCCAGTAAGTCAAGATTTCCTAGCGTGCACTCACAGTGGACATTCAATAAGGGTCCTTGGCAGATGAATGTACAGAGGCAATAATAAATTGACCTGCTGTCTGGTGTATAACACAAGGAAGCTTCCATGTTTAAAACAGAGACTGTTGAGTAAAATGAGGAAATGGTCAGCTGGGAAAGGTGAAACTGAAGAATAGGCAAAGGGGATTAACATCAATGCAGTGTTAATGGGACAGGATGACAAATCAGGTCTGGTCTTCAGGAAAACATCACATTTGGTTCCAACAAAGCCAAGAGACACAGAGGCAGAGGTTAGGGAGTCAAAAGAGGCCCCTGTGGTGGTATAGGGAAAAGATTCTGCTTCTGTTTTGGACCCACAGATGAACAGACTGGGGATGGGAGGGGAGAACAGGACCAGCAGCCACAGCTGGAAGGGGTCTATTTCTGGCACCCATTCGACCCCAGATCTCTCATTCGAGGACCCCTCTACACTTAGTTATTAACCCCACACAAAAGGGCCTTGTGTAAGGGAGCTGGGAGATGCCAATGCATCTTTATATCACTGCCTCCCCTCCCTAGAGCCTTGGCATGAGCTGTACCCCACCAGGTGCAGGAGACAGGAAAGGAGGGGCTGGACATAAGATAGGAGCCAGAGGTCAGAAAGAAGAACTTGCCTCCCTTCCCATCTGCTGCTTCCTCTCCAACCCTCCCTTTGGGTCTCTGTGCTTGCTCCTGCCCCACCATCTTCATCCTGCTTCCACAGACCCTTTAGCACAAGCTCTCCTTCCAAGTTCTGTCCTTATCTTCCTCTCTGCCACCCCCTTGCAGAGATGCAGAGTTGAGGGAGCCTGGAGACAGAGCTGGATTTACTCTCGGCAAACATCCAGGACAGAGCATAACACAGTAAGAAGTTTCTATGGTGCTTGGACACAAGGTAAATGAGGTCTAAGGAGAGATTGCTGGCCTCAGAATCACAAGCCCCAAGTCCCACCCCTGCCTTACCCCATCATCAATGTATCCTTAAGTGGTCTATTTAACCCTGAGAATTCTGCCAATGTTCAACTATACAATTTGTCCCTTCAGGAATTTTGCAAATGCCCAGGTATTAGTTCAGCAGCTATCAGCCCAAGCATGTATTGAGTACTTATGGTAGGCAAGTGCTCCTACCTCTACATGATTCCTACCTTCATAGAACTTGCAGGTAATAGCAACTGGGTTGCTCAGAAGACTTCAGTGAACCAAGGAGCTAGTAGATAACCAGTCCATTGTGAGAGTTCAAGGGCTATAAGCCCATGAAGGATACTAGAATCCCAGGGAAGGATACACAATGTGGCTTCTGGGTGTTCCATGGGATAGAGCTGCTGTGGTCCAGGATGAAAGTAAGGTGGTGGTGGTTAACCTCATGGCTTGCCTGCAGCCAGTGTCTAGTTTAGAGAATTAGAAATGAAGAGATTACAGGAGAGAGTTTAGATGCATCCATGCAGGAGACAGGATCATAGGATCACCTGACCTGAGAAGGCCTAGCTAGGGAGATGTTGGTGTATGCAAATGTGTGTTCCTGGAGGTGAGTGAGACCAATAGATAGTAGCAGGATCTATTTGGGAAAGGAGAAAAGTTTATTTAGAATCATTGCTCCTAAGAGCTCAGTTACTAGGTGTGGAGAGGGAGGGAGGGAGGGAGGGAGGGAGGGAGGGAGGGAGGGAGGGAAGGAGGGAAGGAGAGAGGGAGGAAGGGAGGGAGGAAAGGAAAGAAAGAGAGAGAGAATGTCCCCTTTCTAGGAAACTAAATTGAAAACTCAAAAAGCTGTGGACTTGGGGGTGGGCACAGCTGCTGGAAAAGCCTGCTTGGAGTTGGTGGGAGGGCATTAGAGGTTCTGAAAAGAGAGTCTCATGGAGAAGCCAGGACAATGAACTGATAGAAGGAGGAATGTGGAGAGAAGAGGACAGAGGGGCAGGCTGCTATGAGGACTGCTTGCTTGGCAACTCCCCAAGGTTAACTGCAGTGCACTGAGCAGCCTCTGCAACATTCCAACACAAGGGAGGCTAGTTGAGGAAAACAGTTGCTGTGAGGAGAAAGGGCCTTTCTTTGCCCTGGGCTACTATCCCTTCTGGAAGTTCTTTGAGGCACAAGTCCTGCCAGATACCCTGATAGGGAAAGAGGCAGTGAGCATGAATGGCTTTCCATTCATCTTCCAGAGAGTCCACGTCTAGCAAGCAGGAGGGACACTAGTGCCTGGATCAGCTGCCCTTGGAACTTCGGATGACAGAAGCTGGGAAACCTCTACACACAGAATTCCATAGAGTCAACCTCATTGAATGTGATAGATGTTTAAAGATGGCATGATAGAAGAAAGAGAAGGGATGGCAATACCTTCAGAGGTAAGGAAAGCAGGCATCTACAATATGGAAGAAAATGATGACATTCTCAGGACCTGTTTCTAGGCTGAAGGATTTGGCATAGATAAAAATTCTCAGGCTCTTGTCATATGCTCGTAGTACAACTGAAGCCCACATCTCTCCACAAACACACACACCACACATTGCACACACTCACTGACAGGACATATTACAGTTCATATGGATGCCAAAGTACATGTGTAGAAGTTTCACACTTAAATTCAGGACGTATTTGCACATGGGGACACACACGAATCTTTACACAGAGCCACATGCTTGTGACCTATAAAGTCCACACCCTAATAAGCTTTTCTGTGTGCAACTATACCACATCCCTAGGCATGATGTGGCTAACACACACTGAACTACTGTTCAAATGCATATGGATCTTCATGAATTCTCACACCAGAACTCCCAGCAAAGATATCCCTAGAACATTCTTTTCTTGCCTAAGTCATATCTTAAGAATACTTGCCCACATGAAACACACTCTTTTCATGCTCACATAGAGCCCAGTGTCCTGGCTGATCTGTCCTTTACCCTAATTCTGGTTTCTAGGGTACCCAGCTTCTTACTCTGCACCAGCTAAGGATGTTAGGCAGCAGGCACCAGCAGGTGGCGCCATCAGGAGCCGCATTGAACCAGGAGTGGCATTAATGAGGACAAGTCTACAATTCTGAGAGGAAATCCTACTATTCCAGTGGATGTAAAGTCCTCCTTATTGTGTCACAACCAAGCCCAGTAAATGGATTTTCCAGGAGCTCGTGCCAAGGGACACTACTAGGATAGAGGACAGAATGTGCAAAAGTTTGGAATGAAGGGAAGGAGCAGAGAGAGCAACTTTGGTGTCGGGTTTGGACATATGCATACTTGTGCTTGGCGTGCACGTATGTTAGATCTTCATAAATATTTGAGTGCTATACTATAATGCTTGGGAGTTACTTGTGTGTCTGGATGTGGGTGAAGCTGATATGTAAAGGCTTGAGGTGTGTGGTGCATGTGTACTTCTGCAGGTACTGCTGTATGCTGAGCAACTCAGGGAAGGAAAAAGATGAAGCCATGAAAACTAGAACTCCTTACAACCAGCACACAGTCAACACAGCACATACCACAGTTGTTAGCCTCCTCCCACACGCTCCCCACACCACATACTCCAGGGACACACACATACTCACAACACCCACACAAGCAGGTGCTACACTGCACATACAGACCTACCCACCTACACACTTTCACACATATACATGGCCCTGTAGGGAACCACAGAAACACATGCAGTTGCAGCCAAGATGCACACTGCTCTGCATGGCATGCTTAGGTCCTCTCACATATTTGGCAGTATATCTGTCAATTCTCTAGCCCTCATTATCCCTGGAAAGGAAGAGAGGTTGAGACATAAGACATGGCACTCATTCTGTGCAGCATCCTAATGTCTGAGCCTCTGGGGATATGAGAGACATGTGTGCCATCAGAGACAGAAAGACAGAAGGGAAGGCAGAACAGAGGGAGCAGTCTTCTACCACCCTGTCCCAGTTCTGCCAGCATCCTCAGGTCTGTGGACAGCACCACACAGCAGAGACAGCAAATCTTTCAGCAGCTCTCAGAGGTACAGGAGGCAGAAGCCCCTTACCTGCAGCCAGAGTCAGATGCAATCCAACCCAACCCCTTTGACCTGGGAGGCTTAAACACAAGAGGCAAAAGTGTTTACTTATCATAGCATAAAGCACCCAGTGCTATGCCTAGCACATGGTAGACTTTCCACAGAGGTGACAACACCTCTGATCTCAGTCACTGTCAGCTTTCAGACCAGGAGGTGAGTAGTCTGTAGCAAGCACACTAAATGGCTTGGTGACACAGCAGTACCACACTCAGGGCTATGGACCCAGTAGATGTGGCTTCCCCTCTCAACTTTAACAACTCATAGCTCTGTGTACCTTAGTGGCCCTGGTATAGTCATAATAATAGCACAAACAAAAATTGAGCTTCCCACCTGCCAGGCCCTGTTGTAAGTGCTCCACAAAGTTTCAACCATTGAATCTTCATGGCATTAAATAGAAAGATCTGTGACTTTCCATTTCACAGAAGAGATGAAAGCTGCTGCCAAGTATCAGACCCATAGCAGTGGCTGGATCTAGCCAGCTATTGGCAGAATCAGGAGAGCTTCATCATGGAACTGTACCACCTCCTTTAAGACATGGCATGTGTGTCAAATGATGTCATAAATATAGAAGGTCTTTACAGACTGCACAGTATATTCCAAGTGTGAGGATATATTGTTATGCATCCCATCCTGGCTCATGGATGAGTAATTGCATAAGGTGTGAGGATCTCACTGAATACAGAAAACAAAATGAAAATGGGTGCCATCTGCAACTGGTACATCACGTCAAAACAAGAGAAATGGGTAAACGACCAACCAAAAGGGGCTCATACGTCCTAGTGTAGCTTCTATCTCACCTTTTAGACAATTTGCTGCTGGATTGGAGATCAGACTACTTTGTAAAACATTAAAAAAAATAATATGCAAGTCACCCTAAAATCCTCCCCAGTGTAATTATAATCATTGCCTGAAAAGTCTCTTTTCCTTTTTGCACCTCCTACCACCACTTTTCACCCACACTCTCTAGTGTGGACTATGTCACATGTTCTATGGTATAACTTGACTATGCCTTCATAGGAGAACCTCTGTAATAGCCCTCAATAGTCTTAGGACATGTCTCAGAAGTATAGTCAATATTCCTCAAAGGGCTAGAATAGGTTCCTATGCTGTTTCAGAGTAAGGCATGGACACCAAGAACATATTTGCAAATTTCTTGAAGATAAAGAAAGCTCTGGATACTGTGCTTGGTCCTCAACCTGACTTAGTCTGATATAATCTACTTCCTCCTGAGAAAGGTTTCCTGATTCTCAGAAGAGAATTATTTTGTGTGCACAAGGGCAAACCTCAACTCTAGGTTTCTCATCCTAGCATGGCTGCCATACAAGAGAGAAGGTTCATTGGCCAGAGAAAGAAGATATGTGTTCAAACCACTTGCACCATCTTCACTTGCTAGGTTTCCCCATCTTTCTTCTCTTTTCAGAATCCTGGGAAGCCTCACCTTTCCCCAGGCTGCCCTTCCTTCCCTCCCATCCTTACTGATAAATCCATTAGCACACAGTTCTTTTCTTGTGCTTCTAGAGGTGACAAAGCAATCACAGGCATTTAGCAGCAGTGGCTGTGAACCTGTCACCATTAGCAGTGCAGTGAAGGCACCCAAACATTCCATACTCTCCATGTGGATCTTGCTTCCTTTCCAGTTTCTGTCACATTCTCCTCCAATTTAATCAAGACCCCTAACAGGCTAATAAAGATACAAGATTCTCCACCAAATTCCAAGGAGCACTCTTAAGAAGTCTCCACAAAATGGGAGGATGCTGGAAAATACCTTTCCACCCTTCCTTCTTCATTCATGGATGGGACAGTTCCCCTCTCCTGAATCCTCTCTCCTCTTCCTACCTGCCACAGTCAGACCGATCACAACACCACAATGCTTCCTTCTTGCTGGCTCCTTGCCGTCAGCTCGCACTCTGCTTCCTGACATCTCTCTTCTCCTTCCATTCCATGAAACTTTTTCTCAGCATAAATCATGAACCACTGCATTAGAACAAGTAAAACACAGAGTAAACCTCAGTCCTGAAGATCCACCCCAGACCAAATGAATCAGAACTTGGGGAAGGAGGGGAATACCTAGGAAAATGCTCTCTGCAAAGCCTCTTCATGACAGGTGTATTTCAGTAAAGCAAGAGCCATCCTCCCAATGTCACCTAGGTTACTTCCTATCCCACCAGCCTTACTCTAGCTGAGTAGGTGCTCACACACACACAAGCTCTGCAAATTAAGTGAGAAGCATTGTTATGGGAGCACCTATTATAATCTAGAATTCGGTCTGGACTGTGAACTCAGTGCTACCAAAAATGCACCAAAGGAATGCTGGAAAATCACCATGCATGTTTGCCTCTGCTTCCTTGTCCTCACATAGCACATGATACTGACATCATAGTTATGATGCAAGGTTAAAAAGAGACAGAAAAAGTAAAACTGTATTAAAGGCAGAAGCTTTGAATGAAGGACATGTTTCTATCATTGTGTGAGGAATACATGAGAGCAAGGCACACTGTCAGAAGACCCTATTCCCACCCTGTAGAGAATTAGGGACAAAAGAAGAAGCTTCACCTTCAGTCCGCACTGCTTCCTGAGAGCGCTTTCACAAGCTTGTTCTAAACCCAGCAGAAGAAAGGGAGTTAAACTTGAGGTCATGCACTGATGAAAGTAGCTTGGACCTCTTGGAATGGGCCTCCTCTACACCCATGCCTGGTCTACCCAGATCCAGTCACCCCCATCAAAGGTAGTGATCCCAGTCCTCTACATCAGCTCTTCTCCCTATAATTACTCTTTACACACTCTGGTGCCAGGCCCTCCAACCAAATTACAATTGATTCTTCACTCCTCCTGGATCAATGCCATCCACTGAAAACAGAGAGGACAAATCCAATCCCACCCTCTAGGAAACCAATGGCCCAAAGCAAAGCCAAGCAGAGAATCCTCACAAACTGAACATGCACAGCCACACATGCACACATGATCATCCCATGGCCTTGAAGCACATGGCTGAGTATGTGCACCAAAAGCATTCAGCCCCAAACACATAGCCACATGAAGACACATATATAGTTCAATATACATATATAGACATCCTCATCTCTGTCTACACATTTACATCCAGAAAGCACACACATGCACTCATACATATGGCCATATATACATGTTGCTGACTGGAAGGAAATGCATGCTTGGACAAGTACTGTGCAGAATTCAAGTACATCACAGTCCCTGTCAGGCTGCCTTCCTAGCTGCACTCTCAGAAGCACATCCTGCTGTCAGTCATGGCAAAGATGAACCCAGAATGCTATGGCACACCACGAAGCTTCTGCTTTGAGGTGTGCCATAGCATTCTGGGATGTGCTTTGCCTGCTAATCTCTCAGGTGGAATGGTGTTAGATATATGCCCAGCTACTTTTCCACCAGGCAGAACCACTATAACTTCTGAGGTCCCAAACAATTGAAATGAGGTGGCAGTCCTGACAAACACCAATATAGGATAATAACCACCTTCCTACTCCCAACCAGCACAGATATGGGAACAGCAGTACAGAGGAGAAAGAAGGCAGAATGGGCACCAACTCAATACTAGACAAGCAAATGATGAAGACCTCAGACTATACCACCCTGCCCTGTGGTCATTTCTCTTTATTTTCTCCTCATGTCATTTTTGTTTTCTTTCTTTCAATGAGTTAGGGCAGGTCCTCCCACCTCAAATAACCTAGTCTAGAAAATACTTCACAGACATGATCATAGATTTGTTTCCATGATGATTCTAAATCCTGTCAGATTCATAACCAGAGATTAACACTCTATCTCCCCCCTCCTCTCTCTCTCTCTCTCTCTCTCTCTCTCTCTCTTTCTCTTTCTCTCATATGCCATTGGCCTCATTTCAGTTCACAATCACAGTGATATAAAACATCAGAAATGGAAAATCCCTTGTAAATTATTATCACTCCTGCCCATATTCCCTGTCTAAATTTCTTTATTGACCTTCTTCAGAAATCACTCTCAAGTGTATTGAACATGTTAACAGACACATTGGGAACAGAGAATCTTGTCAAATGGCCAGTCCTTTGGCTGCTTAGCTTTTACAAATTTCTCAAAACAGTCATTTTCCTTCCCTTCAGGTCAACCTACTGTCATGAAATAGAAGGGAGTCATGATGGGTCAGCCTTATTCAAAGAAAGACCATTACTACACATCTGCACTTATAATGTCCCCAAATGTGAATGTGACTGCAAAGGCTGATGAGAGAGACCACAGAGTAATCAGACCCTTGGAAGGACATATAGGTAACTGGGGCCTCTTTATGGCCAAAGAAAGATCATAAAAATTCTGAGAGAGAACTATAGAAGAACTCCACAATTATAGTTCATTTCTAATTTAAAAAAAAATCTTTGTATTGACAACTTCCATATGCGTTTATATTTTGATTACAATCCTAATGCCTTCTCTTTTTCTCCCTCCCCTACCCACTTCCACTGATCGTCCTCTTTCCAAATAGTTCCTCTTCTACTTTAATGACTGTTTTGTCCTCCCCCACCATCCATGATGGAATGTTTATGGGTCAACTATTGTACAGGTCTTGTGAAGATAGCAACAGTTGGTGTGAGGTCAAGGATAAAATGGTCACTTCAAATCCAAAAGCCAGTGATCCAAAGCACTCCTACCCATCCTCTGGCTCTAACAGTTTTTCTTCCCCCTCTTCTACAATCCTTGAAGGGGGTGATGTAGGTATCTTATCTAGGCATAAACACTCAGTAGTCATTTATTCACAACCTTTTGATGTTTTATTTTATTTTATTTGAGAGAGAGAGAGAAAGAGGCAGAGAGAGAGGGGGTGAAGAATGAGCATGCCAGGGCCTTCAGCCACTGCAAATTAACTCCAGACATATGCTCCACTATATGCATCTGGCTTACATCGGTCCTGGGGAACCAAACCTGGGTCCTTTTGTTTGGCAGGTGAGTGCCTAACTGCTAAGCCATCTCTCCAATCCCCTTTTGATGTTTTTGAATCTCTCCAGTAATCACTGTTAATAGCAAAAAGAAGATGATCTTATCAAAGGTGAAAGAAGCACTAATCTATGCTCATAACCGTAAATATTTAGAAGGCAATTTGATGGGCACATGATAAACAACAGAAGTAACTTCCCTCCTAGGGTCTTCAAGGCCTTAGGCTTTTGACTAGGTTTTCAGTACCAGGCAAGAATACCCTGATGTGGAGTTGGCCTCAAATCCAAGTGGGGAGTAGTTGACCAGTTGTGTAGTTCACAGGATACACAGCTGGTTTAGACTGTTGATGACTTTTCACCCCTTGCATAGCATTTTCTATCACTATGACAACTAGCCTGCAGAGAAGAGTCTTCCATCTCAGTTCCAACTTGATTTCTCATTGTTCTGTAACTAATGTATGTGGTGTCTTCAGCAATAGGGGCTTACATTCTAGTTTTGCTGGGAAGCCAAGAGTATGACCAATAGCCAGTAGTGTTTTGGAGCCCTCAGGAACTCTGACCAGAAGCCCACTACTACTACCAAGACTTTCCTATGAATCCTTTGGGCAACATTATCCACTCATTCATTCAAGGTACTTTAGCTTACTTCTTTTATAAATTATATTTCTAACTAGCTAACAAAAAAAGATTTCTATATGCTTTTTTGTATATCCTTAATACTCCAAGTCCTATCGCCACACAAACCTTTCAACCCCAAGTCTATTGTTCCTCCCCTTAAGCCCTCTTCATTATTAACCCTTTCATGACCTCTTTCTAAGCTTCCTGGCCTCTACTGACTCTTGCAACCAACATACACATAAATAAAAAATCAAAGCTAGGATCTGAATATGGGAGAGGACATGTAGCATTTTTCTTTCTGAACCTGGGTTACATTACTGGGTATAATACTTTCCTTTCTCTACAGCTGAACAAAACCCATTGTGTACATGTATTGCGTCTTTAGTATTAGTTGATGGATATCTAGGTTGATTTATTTTCTAGCTATTGTGAATAGAGGTGTGTGCAGATATCTCTGCTGTAGACTATGGAGTGTTTAGAGATTAGTCCCAGGAATGATATAGCTAGGTCATGAGGTAGTTCTATGTGTAGCTTTTTGAGACACCTTCACACTGATTTTCATAGTGAATGCACTGTTTTTGCTCCCTTCAACAGTGAATAAAAGTTCTTTTTCCCCCTTTTTCCTCATCAATCTGTGTTGCCATTGGAATGCTGGATAACAGCCATTCTAACTGGAGCAAGCTGGAATCTCAAAGTAGTTTTGATTTATATTTCCCTGATGCTCAGAAATGTTGAACACTTGCAAAATATTTTTGGTCATTTGTTTCTTCTTTTGAGAGCTCTCTATTCAGTTCCACAGCCCATTTTGATTTCTTTGATTTCTAAGTGTTTAGTTATGTAAGAAATTTCAGAAATTAATTTTCTGTCAGAGGTATAGCTAGCAAAGATTTTTTTTCTCTCGTTCTATAGGCTGCTTCTTGACTCAACCATTTCCTGAACTGTACAAAGGCTTTTTAATTTCATGACATCCCACTGGACAATTTCTGACTTTATTTTCTAAGTGATTACAGTCCTATTCATAAAATGTTTACTTATGTCTATATCATGCAGTGCACTCCCTACTTTTTTCTCTAGAAGTTTAGAAGTTTAGGGTCTTATATTGAGGTCTTTAATCCATTTGGAATATTTTTGTGGTGGCAAGCAATAAGGATAATTGTAATTACATTCTCATTGCTTGGACAAAGCCCCTGACCAAAAGCAGAAGTTGGGAGGAAAGTTTTATTTTGACTTACAGTCTCGGGGGACTCCATGATGACAAAGAAGGATGGTACCAGCAGAGGCTGGGTGTCACCTCCTTGCTGCAGCAGGAAGAAACAGTAACAGGAGAGTGAGCTGAAATGTGGCAAAGGGGAACTGGCTATGACATATCTAAGCCTACTCCTAACAACACACCACCTTTAGCAATGCTCTGCCTCCTGATTTGCCATCAGCTGAGGACCAAGCATTCAAAACACATGAGTTTATGGGTGACATGTGATTCAAACCACCACAAGGATCTAGCTTCATTCTTCCACACATAGATACTTAGTTTTCTCACCATCATTTGTTGAAGTTTCTATCTCTTCTTCAATGTATGTTTTTGGCATCTTCATCAAAAATCAGATGGGTATACTTGTATGAAGTGATATCTAGGCCCTCTATTCTATTGATCTTCCTATTTGCTCTTATGTCAATAATGTTGTTTTTATTACTATGGCTCTGTAGTATTACTTGAAATCAGGTATAGTGATATTTCCAGCATTATTCTTTTTGTTCTGGATTACTTTGTCTATCTGGGTTCTTTTCTATTCTATAAAGAATGGTGCTGGAAGTTTGATTGGGATTATATTAAATCTGCTGATTGCTTTTGGTGGGGTAGCAATCTTCACAATATTAACTCTTCTAAGCTATAAGCACAGGAGAGTTTTCATTTTCTAGTTTCTTATTCCACTTCTTTCTTTAGGGTTTTTTTGTTGTTGTTGCTGCTGTTGTTTTGTTTTGTTTTGTTTTTCTAGGTAGGGTCTCACTCTAGCCCAGGCTGACCTGGAATTCACTATGGAGTCTCAGGGTGGCCTTGAACTCATGGCAATCCTCCTACCTTTGCCTCCTGAGTGCTGGGATTAAAGGCGTGTGTCACCACACCCAGCTGTCTTTAGATTTTTAAAGACTTCATTTAGAGGTTTAGGTTTATCCAAGGTATTCTTTTTTGAATATTTTTTTATTTATTTGAGAGCGACAGACAGAGAGAGAAAGAGGCAGAGAGAGAGAGAATGAGAGAGAGAGAGAGAGAGAGAGAGAGAGAGAGGGAGAGAGAATGGGCGCGGCAGGGCTTCCAGCCACTGCAAATGAACTCCAGACGCATGCATCCCCTTGTGCATCTGGCTAACGTGGGTCCTGGGGAATCGAGCCTCAAACTGGGGTCCATAGGCTTCACAGACAAGCACTTAACCACTAGACAATCTCTCCAGCCCCAAGGTATTCTTTTCAATCCAAGGCTGTGTGTGTGTGTGTGTGTGTGTGTGTGTGTGTGTGTGTGTGTGTTGCACATAAATGTGTGATGAAGCACCACATATGCTTGCCTTCAATGGTCATAAGAGAACATTAGGTGTCTCCTTCTATCACTCACCCACTTGTTTTTCCTTGTGAGGATGTCTCAATGATTACAGAGCTTCACATATCCCAGCAATTCACTGGTCTCAAGTGGCATTACAAATATGTGTGGCTACACCCAGATGTTTGTGTGGGCTCTAAAAATTCAAAGTCAATCTCAGCTAGGTTCAAGTTCTCATGCTTGCACAGGAAGCTCACTTAGCTTCTGGCCATCTCTCCAGCCCTTATATTTTTTGAAGCTATTGTGAATGAAACTGTTACTCTGCTTTCTTTCTCCACATATTTGTTGTCATTAGTATATAGAAAGTTACTGGGGCTGGAGAGATTGCTCAGTGGTTAAGGTACTTGCCTGCAAATCCTAATGACCCAGATTCAATTCCACAGCACCCACATGAAGCCAGATGCACAAAGTAGTCTATGCATTTGGATTTTGCAGCAGCTAGAGGTCCTGATGAACTCATTCATTCATTCCTTCTCTCTCTCTCTCTCTCTCAATCTCTCCTTCCCTGAAAATGAATAAATAAGATACTTTAAAAAGAAAGCTACTGATTTTTATATGCTAATTTTCTATCCTGCTATTTTACTAAAAGTATTTATCAGCTCAGTTTTCAGGTAGAGTCTTCAGGATCCCTTACATATAGAATCATAGTATCTGAAATAAGGGTACTTTAACTTCATCTTTTCATGTGTGTATCCCGTTTATTTCCTTCTCTTCTCATGTTGCTCTAGCCAAGACTTCAAATGCTATGTTGATAGTAGTGGAGTGGCCACTATTGTCTTGCTCCTGATAATAGTGGGAATTCTTTGAATTTTTTCTAAGTAACATGATGTTGATGATAGGTCTGTTGTATGAGTAGTATAATGCTGAAATGTGTTCCTTTAATCCTTACCCTCTCCAGAACTTTTGCCATGAAGGGTTGTTGAATTTTGTCAAAGGTCTTTTCTGCATCAGTGCAGATGATCATGTGATTTCTGCCCTTGAGTCCATTTACGGGATAAATTACATTTATTTATTTACATATGTTTAACCATCCCTGAATCTGTGGAATGAAGCCTGCTTAACCATAGCACATGATCTTCTTAATGTGTTCTTGAATTTGGCTTCCAAGTATTTTATTGAGAATTTTTGCATCTATGTTCATTAGGGAGATTGATCTATAATTATCTTACTACTGTTGTGAATTTGTCCGGTTTTGTTACAGAGCAATACTGGCTTCATAGAAAAAGTATGAAAATGTTCTTTCCCTCTCTATCTTATGGAATACAGAGGTCTTGGTTATAGTTCTTTTTACAGGACTTGTAGAACTGCAGCAAATGCATCTGGACCCAGGTTTTGTTTTTGTTTAATTGGGAAATTTTCTCATTACTGTTTCATCTCATTGCTTGTTATATATCTGTTTTGATTATTTATTTCATTTTGTTATGTTATGCATATATAGAAATCCATCCATATCTTTTATATTATCAAATTTGGTAGAATATAGATTTTTAGAGTATGACCTTCTGAATTTTGTTGGCATATTTTATAATCTCTCTCTCTTCTCTCTCTTCACCTCTAATTTAATTTAGATCTTTTCTTTCTTTCTCTTGGTAGATTTGGCTAAGGGTTTATCAATCTTGTTTTGATTCTTTGTATTTTTTTCCTTTATATTTCATTAATTTATGGCATGGTCTTAGTTATTCTTCTCATCTACTATTTGGGAGTTTAGTATATTCTTGGCTTTAAGGTACATCACTAAGCTATTTATTTGAGGTCACTTATGTATTTTTTTTATATAGGCTCTTAGAGCTATAAATTTTTAGGATGACCTTCATTGTATTTCATGCATTTTGATGTGTTGTAGTCTCATTTTTACTCAGTTTTAGGATTTTTAAAAATTTCCTTCTGTATTTCTTCCATGACCCATTTTCACTCAAAAATGATTATAAGGTTGTGTTTTGTTACATTGCAAACAAACAGAAGTTATTTCGATTTTCCTATATTTGTTGAGACTTCCTTTGTGTCATAACATGTGATCTATTTCAGAGAAGCTCGGAAGAATATGTATTCTTTAGTGTTTGGGTAGACTGATTCGTAAGTTGTTAGATCTGTTTGATCTATGATGCCATTTAACTGCAATGTTTCTTCATTTAGTTTTTATCCAGATAACCTGTCCACTGGTGAGAATGCTGTATTAAAGTCACACACTATTATTGTGTTGGGGTTAATCTCTGTTGTTACATCTAGTAGCATTTGTTTTATGAAGTTATGTGTACTTGTGCTGGTGTATTAGTTCTTTCTCATTGCTGAAAAAAGATGGCTGACAAAAATCAGTTTAATGGGGGAAGAGTTTACTTCAACTTCCAATTCCATTTTACAGTCCATCATGGAAGGGAAGGCATGGGAGGCCAACTTCATTTGAATTCTTTGTCTGAATTTATGTAAATCTAATCATCAGAGGCCATCATTGCCATGGGTAGATTTTGAATAGGACATGTTGTCTTGATTTTCATGTATTTGTAGTTTGGGGGATTTTTGTTCTTCTTCTTGTTGTTTATTGCTTTTTTCTTTCTTTTTGTTTTTATTATTATTTTATTTTATATTTTACACTGGGACTTTGATACCAGTGGTTAGATCATTGATTGTGTTTTTTAAATCTAGCTCATCTTTCTCTCAGTGAAGATGCTTGCCATGTTCAAGACAGTCTAGCTTTTATTAGGGTTGAGGTGTCTTCTTCATTGACGAGATTGGTGTTCAGGGCACTGGGTTCTATTCATAATATCTCCCAATACAGAATACTGCCTGTAACAATAGTCACTATTTCAGACCAACTCACTGTGAATATAGGGATAGTCCATTGTAAAACAATAATCTCTAAATTTCAATCATTTTACAGAGTAAAGGAACATTGTCAGTATTACATGCACTAATAGATTATTACATTATTGTTACATAATATAAATAAATATTATACAATGTATATGTAAATTTTTGTGAGTTTGAGAGGATAGAAAAAGACAAAGAAAGAAAAAAATCTCCATAACACAAGTTGTTAGAATTGGGGTGATATAGAGAATGTAAAGGAGGAAAGCATGAATAGAAGGATGAGCTGTAAGAATAAAAACAAAGTTCTGGAAGGATAAGGGAATTTTGGCTAAAGGTAGACTGGAGAATGAAAGGTGAAGGCATGTTAACAAGTAATATAAAATAATTCTGTCTCTTAGGAGGCTGAGGTTCAAACCCCTGCAAACCAGAATAGACTATGTTCTTTGGGAGAGGAAGATGTTGAGGGGAATACTCAAGACAAAAAGAAAATAAACGAAACAAGGAACAATAGAAGCAAAACAAAAAAAAAAAAAAAGAAAGAAAGAAAAGCAAAAAAAAAGATAAGAAGAGAAAACACACACAGAGGAAGTAATAGAAGACAGGAACACAGCAGGGACAAAGCTGTCCCGCTAAGATAGCAGTAGGTGTTAGAACCAGAATAAGGAGAGACAGACAGAAACAGAAACACATAGAAACAGAAACAGAAATCACAGTGTGTGGAGATGTAGGACTTAAAATCTGACCTGATATTTACCTCTTGTCTGGCATGGTATCTCCTCCTCAGGGGCTCTTTCCCGTCCTCTGTTCTTCCTTTAGAGTCTGAGTTCTGCAGTCAGGCAACTGCGCATGCTGTGCTGAAAACTTCCTTTTCTCTGAACACAAGTGAGTGGGTATGGATAGTTCTGTAGTTACTCTTTGCTGGAGAGTTCTCTTGTTGAGGATTAATCCATTTCTAAAGTGCCTTTCTCCTCTGGGCTGTAACAATGGAGGCAGGGATATTGTTTGTGTGAAAAACCCCTTAATTTCATATTGCCAAGTTTGCCTATGATTTCTTGGGGACCCTTCAACTTAAGGTATGCAGTTTCAGTAACACTGGGCACTGAAGTCCTTAGGGGGTGTCCTCTGTGATTCAGGACTCCAAGCTGTGCTCAGGTTGCACAAGATTCTTCCTAGTGTGGCTGAAGAAGGCAGGCCCTGATCTCCATGATCCAATTTCTAGTTATAGTGTATATTCTATTAGTTATTTTGATAATTTTTTTCCCTTCATCAGGTTACACTGAGGCTCTGCCATCTTACCTGGAAATCTCTACTCATACTGTATTAATCTCTCCTTGTTGGAATATCTCAATTCCTTCACCTTGTCTTTATGGTCAGATATTCCATACTCTCCTTTATTTTTCTATTTGTAAGGCTTTATATATACTTTTTTGTATGACATAATGTGTTTCCCATGTCCAGAATTTCTGATTGGTTTTGCTTCAGTATTTCTATCTCTTTTTAAACGTTTTATGTCAACCTCCTTGGTTTGATCAGCTGGTTTTCTGCATTCTCTTGGGGATTCTCATGAAGTTTGTTTTTTTTCTTTTTCTTTGAACATTCTTATATATATATTTTCTATCCCACTGGAAGTCATTGCTGTGGGATTCATAATTTTTAGAAGAGTTATTGTTGTCTTCATTTTTCATGGTTTTTAAATTATAGCATGGGGATATTCACATTTCATGTTATTTTATTGCTTGGATTTCTGTTTTATCAGCTGTATTCTTATGTGTGTATTTCAAAAGTTTTATCTTCAGACTTCCAGTAAAGATGGCAATGTAGGTACCACACCAAAGCAGCCTAGGGAGGAATAAAGACCAAAAAAACCTCAGCAAAATACACACTTTTACTAAAAAGTGAGGTGTATAGGAAATTGCAGCATCAGCAGAGAAGTAGAAGAGATCCAGAGCATCCAGAGCCCGCAGAGGCCGGCAAAAGTGGCTCTGGCAGCTCAGCCAACCGGCGGCAGCACAACAGAAAGTGGCCAGGCTTGGCCCCAGCTGTAGGAAAAGCCAGGTGTGGGGATTTTCTCCTCACACCAGTGCTCTCCGCAACTCAGGAAACGTGAAGGGAGAGCAGCAGTGAGCAACGGAGGAGCAGACCGCAAGGTAGAAGAACACATGGAACAGCAAGAGAACCAGAGCAGCTGCGGCTCCCTCTCCTCCCCCACCACCTGAGCCCAGCTCCAGCGAACAGAGCAGTGGTCCCGGGACCCAGCCACACGAACTTGAGCCAACAGTGGGACCCAAGCAGGAGCAGAGTTCGGCAGCAACATCAGTGGCTCTGGCACCAGTAACAGCGGCCCCAGCAGTAGCAGTTCCAGTTGCGGCAGCAGCAGAAGACCCAGCAGCAGCAGACCCAGGAGCGGCAGCAGTGGCAGATCCTGCATCAGCAGCTTCAGTGGCAGCAGTGGCAGTGGACACAGCAGCAGCAGCTTCAGCAGCAGTGGTGGCTCCAGCAGTGGCAGCTACAGCAGCAGCAGAGGCAACAGCAGCGGTGGGTCCAGCAGCAGCAGCTTCAGCAGCAGCGGCTACAGACCCAGCAGCAACAGCTTTAGCAGCAGCAGGGGTGCTGATCTGCAGGGTCACACTTGCCAGGCTCGGTTTGCCCTGCAGGAAAAGCCAGTGCCCAGCTCCAGAAGTTAGAACAGCAGCCTAACGACCCAGGCAGCAACTTGACTGAGACCAAAATCATCCAAAAGGTAACTGGGATTGATTGCACCAGGGAAGGCTCTCACTTGGTCACAAGCTGACTTGGATCCCTCAACAGACCAGAAACCTAAACCTCTTTGTTGATAGAGGATCTGGTCATTATAATAACTACTCTTGCATACATACTCGGGGCTGTTTTTGATTGAATATGTACAGTGTTTAGTTAAATTTTAGAATCTACCTGTATTTTATTCCACTCAGCCTGCTTGAATACTCCCATAGCAGGGAAACTCAACCCCTAGGAACATCTTTGTACATACTCTGAGAGTCTTAAGAGCCACACCTAACACCTTAAGCTCCTACCCTGAAAATATATAACATCAAATCAATTGATACAGCTAAGAATACCCAGCTAGCTAGAAAATCCAAGCATTAACTTAATCCAAGATGCAAAAATATATACATTATAACACAAGAAACACTAAAAAGCAAGATGATATAAATCCACCTAATAGTATTAATGCATCAGAAATGTCCTCCAGTGAGAATGAGTTAGAGGAAATGCCTGCGAAAGAGTTCAAAAGAATGATTATAAATATGTTCAAAGAGGTCAAAGAACAAATCAAAAGAATAAAAGAAGAAATCAAAGAGGAAATCAAAGGAATCAAAGAAGATGCAGGACACCAACTTAGTGAAATAAAGAAGGCAATACAAGACATAAATAGGGAAATAGAAATAATAAAGAAAAACCAGTCAGAATTACTAGCAATGAAGAACACAGTTAATGAAATAAAAAACTCTGTAGAAAATCTCACCAGTAGGATGGATGAGGGAGAGGACAGAATATCTAAGCTAGAAGATCAGGTGGCAGACCTAATGCAGTCCAACAAAGAGAAAGACAAACTTATAGAAAAGTATGAGTGGGAATTTCAAGATATTCGGGACACTATGAAAAGATCCAATATAAGAATTCAGGGCATAGTAGAAGGAGAAGAACTCCACTCCAGAGGCATAGTAGCCGTCTTCAACAAAATCATAGAGGAAAATTTTCCCCAAATTGGGAAAGAGGTGCCAATGCAGATACAGGAAGCCTTTAGAACCCCAGCCAGACAAAACCCAGAAAGAACCTCTCCTCGCCATATTATAATCAAACTTCCAAACACACACACCAAAGAAAAAATATTGAAAGCAGTTAGAAAGAAAAATCAAGTTACCTACAAAAGCAAGCCCATCAGATTTACAGCAGATTATTCAACACAAACTTTTAAAGCCAGAAGGGCTTGGAGTGATATATGCCAAGTTCTGAAAGATAACAACTGTCAACCAAGGTTACTTTATCCTGCAAAGCTATCCATTCAAATAGACAGAGAAATAAGGACATTCCATGACAAAAGCAGGTTAAAGGAGTATTTGAAGACAAAATCAGCTCTACAGAAAATACTTGATAGGATCCTCCATGCTGAAGAAAAGAAAAAGCACACATACAAGGAACCTAGAAAAAGCAAGCAATACTCAAATACTAGTTAACAGAAAAAAGCACAGGTAGAACCAGACCACACAAAAAAAATGGCAAACATAAATACACACCTTTCAATAATATCTCTTAATATCAACCGCCTCAGTGCCCCAACAAAAAGACATAGGCTTGCAGACTGGGTTAAAAAGCAGGATCCTACAATTTGTTGTCTCCAAGAAACTCACCTTTCTACAAAAGTTTTATCTTCAGTCCATAACTAAAGGTGCCTGATGTAGCCTTAATATTGCTCCCAAACTAGAACATTAGCAGCAGGTGTACCCAAAGATGGTGAGTATGCCTGCTACGCAAATGTCATATTAGCAAATTAATGACAGTGGTCCCTTTAACTTCAATAACTTTGATAGATAAGCTACCAAGGCTGGTATGTGGTATACTTGTGATGCAGAATTTGGGGGTTTCAGGGTTTTCCCCAGACCTGTGAGCCACAAATTTTGGTCTTTATCCAACTTTAGGAAAGATGATAAAAAGGTCCCCAAGGAAGATAAATTATAAATTATTAAGTTTATTTAAGGAAAAAATTTTAATTATGAGGTTTATTGTAGAAGGTTAAGATACAGAGAGGAGGCAAGCTGAAAGACTCAAACCAAAGGAGAATTCACCTCCTTACTTGGCTAGAAAGGGAAAGGGGAGACAAAGAGAATCCCCATCACAGAAAAGTCTCTGGGAATTAAAGGGCTCTGGAGGAGACAAGTACACCTGCACATGGAATGCAAAGCATAAAATATAGAATAACCCCTTCACATAAAAAATCAGAGAGGATTAAGAAATAGTGAAGGACTCAGAGATTAAGAAATCAAAAAAAAATACTTGTACATGTAGTCAAAGTGAGAAAGCACCCCAAAAATTTCACTCCAAAGGTATAGTAGGCATTTCAACAAAATCATAGAAGAAAACTTCTCCCAAATGGTGAAAGAGATGCAAATGCAGATATAGGAATTCTTTGGAACACCAAACAGACAAAACCTGGAAAGAACCTCTTCTTGCCATATTATAATTAAACTACCAAACATACAAACAAAAGAAAATATATTGAAAGCAGTTAGAAAAATCAAGTCACATACAAAGGCAAGCCCATCAGGATCATAGCAGATTACTCAACACAAACAAAACAAACAACAACAACAACAAAAATAAAAGCCAGAAGGGCCTGGAGTGATGTATTCCAAGTTCTGAAGGATAACAACTGTCAACCAAGATTACTTTATCCTGCAAAGATATCCATTCACATAGACAGGGAAATAAGGATATTCCACAACAATATCAGGCTAGAGGAATATTTGAAGACAAAATCAGCTCTACAGAAAATTTTTGAAAGGACCCTCTACACTGAAGAGAAAGTAAAGCACACATTTAAGTAACCTGGAAAAAAACAAACCATACTCAAATACTAATTAATATGAGAGAGCAAAGGTAAAACCAGAAGAACTACAAAAAATGGCAAAATAAATACACACCTTTCAATAATAACTCCTAATATCAATGGCCTCAATGCTTCAACCAAAAGACATAGGTATGCAGACTGGGTTAAAAGCAGGATCCTTCAATTTGTTGCCTCCAAGAAATTCACCTTTCTACAAAGGATGGACACTATCTTACAGTGAAAGGTTGGAAAATGATGTTTCAAGTAAATGGGCCTAGAAAACAGGGGTTGCTATCCTTATATCTGACAAGGTAGACTTCAGCCCAACATTAGTTAGGAAAGATAAGGAAGGTCACTTTATATTGATTAAAGGTACATGCCAACAGAGGATAATACAATCCTAAACCCTATGCACCTAACATGGGGACCCCCAACTCCATCAAACAAATGCTATTAGAACTAAAATCACATATAACCTCAAACACAGTTATAGTGGGTGACTTCAACACCACACTCTCATCAATTGACAGGTCATAATCCTGGAAAAAAAATAAAAAGAAAGGCATTTTAATTTAATTTAATTTAATTTAATTTAAATGAGGTCATAGAACAAATGGACCTAACAGATATATACAGGACATTTCATACAAATGCTGCAGAATACACATTCTTTTCAGGAGCACATGGAACATTCTCTAAAATAGACTATATATTAGAACACAAAGCAAATCTTAACAAATGCAGGGAAATTGAAATACTTCCTTGCATTCTATCTGATCAAAATGGGATCAAACTACAAATCAGTAGTAAGAAAAGCTATAGAGAATAAACAAAATCATGGAAACTAAACAATTCACTAGTAAATGATGAATGGGTCAATGAAGAAATCAAGAAGGAAATAAAAAATTTCATACAGTGAAATGATAAGGAGAACACAACATACCAAAACCTTTGGGGCACAATGAAAGAGGGAAATTTATACCTTTAAGAGGGAAATTTATAGCTTTAAATGCCTGTATAAAGAAATTAGAAAGGCTGCAAGTAAACAACTTAATGCTTCACCTTAAAGCCTTGGATAAAGAAGAACAAGGTAAACCAAAATAAGTAGATGGGAAGAAATAATAAAGATAAGATCAGAAATGAAATAGAAACCAAAAAAAAAAAAAAAAATCCACAGATTCAATGAAACAAAGTGCTGGTTCTTTGAAAGGATAAACAAGATTGATAAGCCCTTAGAAAATCTGAGCAAAAGAAAGAGCAAAGAGACACAAATTAATAAAATTAAAGATGAAAAAGGCAGCATCATAACAGATACCAGAGAAATTCAAAAAATCATGGGATATACCATAAGAACATATACTCCAGTTAGTTTGAAAATCTGAAAGAAATGGATGATTTCCTTCATTTATATGACCTACCTAAATAAAATTAAGATGTGATTAATCACTTAAATAGATCTATAACAAGTATGGAGATCCAAGCAGTTGTCAACAATCTCCCAACTGAAAAAAGGCCAGGCCCAGATGGATTCACTGGTGAATTTTACCAAACCTTCATGGAAGAACTAACACCAATGCTTCTTAAACTTTTCCATAAAATAGAAAGAAGGAATCCTACCAAACTCCTACAAAGCCAGCATGACCCTGATACCAAAACCAGGCAAATATAGAACAAAAAAAGAAAATTATAGACTAATCTTGCTCATGAACATAGATACAAAAATTTTCAACAAGATATTGGCAAATAGAAAACAAGAATATATCAGAAAGATCATTCACCTCAACTAAGTAGGCTTTATCCCAGACATGCAGGGATGGTTCAACATATGCAAATAGATAAATGTAATATATTATATAAATGTACTGCAGGACAAAAATCACATGATCATCTCACTAGATACAGAAAAAGCAGTTGACAAAATCCAACATCCCTTCATGATAAAAGTCCCACAAAGACTGGGAATAGAAGGAACATATCTCAACACAATAAAGACTATTTATGACAAGCATACAGCCAACTTATTACTAAATGGGGAAAAACTTGAAGCTTTTCCACTAAAATGAGGAACAAGACAAGGGTGTTCACTGTCCCCAATTTTATTTAATATAGTACTGGAAGTCTTGGCCATAGCAAAAAGCAAAAGACACACATAAAAGGGATTAAAATTTGGAAAGGAAGAGATCAAGTTATCATTATTTGCAGATGACATGATTCTATACATAAAGGACCCTAAAGACTCTACCAGTAAACTGATAAACACCTATATCCATGTAGCAGAATACAAAATAACCACACAGAAATCAGTAGCCTTCCTATATGCTAACAGCAAACACTTGAAGGATGAAATCAGTGAAGCACTCCCATTCACAATTGCATCAAAATAAATAAATAAATATAAAATACCTTGGAATAAACCTAGCTAAGGAAGTAAAGGATCACTACAATGAAAACTTTAAAACACTCAAGTGAGAAATTGCAGAAGACACTAGGAAATGGAAAAGCAGCCCTTCCTCTTGGATCAGAAAAATCAGTATTGTGGAAATGACAATCTTACCAAAAGCAATCTACACATTTAATGAAATCCTCATCAACATTCCAATGGCATTCTTCACAGAAATAGAAAAAAAAATCCAAAAATTAATTTGGAAGCACAAAATAATCTTGAATATCTAAAACAATTTTGAGCATACAAAATAAGGCTGGTGGTACTGCCATACCTGATTTTGACCTATACTACAAAGCCATAGTAAAAAAAAAAAAAAAAAAAACACAGTATGGTACCTGTACAGAAACAGACATGTAGATCAATGGAACAGAATAGAGGACCCAGATGTAAGCCCAGATAACTATAGCCACCTGATATTCAATAAAAATGCCAAAAAATACTCATTGGAGAAAAGGCTGCCTCTTCAGCAAATGGTGCTGGAAAAACTGGATATGTATCTGTAGAAGAATGAAAATAGATTCTTCTCTCTCTCCATGTACAGAAAATAAGTCCAAATGGATTAAAGACCTGAACATCAGACCTGAAACTCTGAAACTGCTAGAGGAAAAAGTAGGGAAAAACCTTCAACATATTGGTCTTGGCGAAGACTTTCTGAATATAACCCCAATTGCTCAGGCAATAAAACCACAAATTGACCACTGGGACCTCATGAAATTACAAATATTTTGTACTGCAAAGGACACTGTGAATAGAGCAAAGAGGCAATCTATAGAATGGGAAAAAATCTTTGCCAGCTATACATCTGATAGAGGATTAATATCTAAGATATACAAAGAACTCAAAAAATTAAACAATAAGATCTAAAACAACCCAATTAAAAAGTGGGCTACAGAACTAAATACAGCTTTCTCAAAAGAAGAAATACAGATGGCATATATGCATCTAAAAAACTGTTCTACATCCCTAGTCATTAGGGAAATTGAGATTAAAACTACATTGAGATTATCTCACTCCTGTCAGATTGGCTACCATCATGAAAACAAATGACCATTAATGCTGGCAAGGATGAGGAAAAAAAGGAACTGTTCTACACTGTTGGTGGTAATGCAATCTTGTCCAGCCACAAAAATCAGTGTGGAGGTACCGGAGACAGCTAAAAATAAATCTACTATATGAGCCAGCTATAGCCCTCCCAGGTATATATCCTAAGGACTCATCTCACTCCCTAGAGATATGTGCTCAATCATTTTTATTGCCACTCTATTCACAAGAGCTAGGAAATGGAACCAGCCTAGATGTCCCTTAACTGATGAGGGGATAATAAAGATATGGCACATTTACACAATGGAGTTGTACAAAATGGTACAGAAAAATGAAGTTATGAAATTTGCAGGAAAAATGGATGGATCTGGAAAGGATTGTACTAAGTGAGGTAACCAGGCCCAGAAAGCCAAAACTTGCATGTTCTCTCTCATATGTGGATCCTAGCTGCACATGATTAGACTTCAGTGTGAGTAGGAAGAAAACTCAGTAGCAGAAGCCAGTAATCTAGAAAGGAGATAAAAAGGGAATATAAAGGAAGGTAGGGGGTACTTAATAGGATTGTATTGTATATATGTAAGTAGAAGAACAGATTAATGGGGTCTAAGTGAGGTCAGGGAAAGAGATTGAGTAAAGGAAAGGTGGAGTGAAGGCTAATCAAATCCAAGAGGATATAAATAAATCATATGGAAGTCTACTTTTTTAGACAATGGAACACTCAGGAGCCATATATTGTTACTAGGAAATTTTTAGTGTCAGGGATGGGATACCTTCCAGTAAACTTCCAGGGTCAGGGAGGTCCCTGATGCCCCAAAAGCATTACAGGCCATTGCCAAGGCCCTTGGTTTCCTACCAGGAATAAAAGGTTAGACCCTATTGCTGAAGAGACCACATACTTGGGCTACAAGATCACTGAGAAATTCTGCTGGATCTGACCTGAAGATCTCCTCCATGTAGACCAGCTGACAGAAAGCTGAGTAAAGGGCTAGAGAGATGACTTAGTGGTTAAGCACTTGCCTGTGAAGCCTAAGAACCCCAGTTAGAGTCTCAGTTCCCCAGTGCCCACTTAAGGCAGATGCACAAAGTGGTACATGCATTTGGAGTTCATTTGCCACAGCATCCTCTCTCTGCCTCTTTGCCACTTTCAAATAAATAAAATAAATCTTTCTAAAAAGGAAGAAAGAAAGCTGGGAAAAGCAGTTCAGTGGGAGAGAGAGAAATCACCAGTGAATATACTCAAAAGTGGACACTGCAAGCCTTAAATTTAATCATCCAGACCAAATAAACCAACAGGTGCAATAGTGCCACATCTGTTATGGGGGAAACCAACTGCCCTCTAATTTGATTGGAGGCCCACTCCATGGGAGGGAATACATTCCTGATACTGAAAACCTACAACAAGGGTAGTCATGAGCCATAGGGGTGTAATGTCTGCTGGTGTCTGGCTAAATGTATATACCATGCTCATCAAACTGTACTTCTCTTAATGTTCATACCCATATGTTAATAGTACTCTCACTTTTGGTTAGAGAACCTTCTCTTTTCAGATGGCAGTGAACTTGGGATGACCATTGTGCTGAGAAGAAGTGACAGAGGAGAGCTCAGCACTGCAGTATCTCTATCACACCTTCCAAGGCTCAGGGTCCATTGCAGAAGGAGTGGCCGAAAGAATGTAAGAGCCAAAAGAAGGGTAGGACTCCTTACAACATGCTCCTGCAGACACAAAATGGCCTGGGTATCCATGACCTCACAGTGCCTGACACTATCTACATAAAACCATCATAATAGGAGGAAAAGATGATGACATCAAAATAAAAGACAGACTGATTAAGAGGGGGAGGGGATATGATGGAAAGTGGAGTTTCAAAGGGGAAAGTGGAGAGAGGGAGAGAATTACCATGGGATATTGTTTATAATTATGGAAGTTTTCAATAAAAAATAAATTAATTTTTTAAAAGGTGAAGGTGACTTAAGAATATGGGAGAGAAAAATTGGGATATTGTTAGATTACACAGATTTTAGTGGTTGTTAATGTAATGAAAATGTAAGAGCAAAGCAAAAGAGAACATCAGACTTTGATGTCTATAAACAGACTGTTTATTTAGGGAACTATTTAGAGAAAACAGTGTGGGGTAGCAGCTTTCCCATGGAATGAAGGCTAAAGCACTGAGCCAGGCTAGGGTGCAAGTTTATAAGGAGGATGCTAAGAAAAACAGACTGTACCAGGTGTAGTTGATAAGAAAACTGTAGCTATGTGTGTCCTTGTTCATAATAGGCTTCTTTAGTCAGAAATGTCTAAGGGAGGATACTCACATGGTCTCTGATACTTCAAGGCCATCTAGGCTAAGGGGAGTACAGCAATCAGGAAAGGTGCCAGAGTCCAAATGTCTCTGTTGTTTCTTTTATAGCCAGCAAACTTTAGGGATAGTTATTAACTCTTTAGTTACCTTTAGTTTTTCAGGGAAGGCTATTAACCCTTTGGTTAAAGCTATGGAAGTGTATAGTTACAGAGCATAAAGATGAGGGAAGATAGAGGACAGAAAGTGGAGAATCAGACTAGAAAAAGGTAAAGTATATGAGTCATGTTAGGGAAAAATAGTACAATGATTACAATCATTTTATTGGTGAGGCTCATTTTTCACTATCTTCCCTAGAATTCTTATCTCTAATTTTTTCTTCTAGTTTTCTATGTTTAGTAGTTCTTGGATCTTATTGGGTCTTACTTCACCCCACAATAAAATAGCTAACATGATTACAGCAAATGACAAGTATTTGAGGTCTGTGGAGAACATTCTCAGTGCTATATGTAGCCCAAGAACACCCCTAAACCTTGACTCCAGCAAAGAAAGTGAAGGTCTGCATCTTTGTGATTTCCATGTGTGTGGTTCAAATCTTCTCTGAATAATCTATTCCCATCCCCTTCTCACAAAGAATGTTTCCACTGAAAACATTCCTTCTAGCTATAAGTGCTTCAAAGGAGGAGTTTTCTTGCATTACTTTTTAAACCAAAGCAAAATAGTTCTTATTAAGAGAAGCAGGATAGCTGTATTATCCATGTCATTCTCACTACCCTGCCATCTATCTGGAAAAGCTGGAACATATTTCCCAACTTGTCTGGTAGCCACACTTTGGGGTGTGAAGTCAGTATAACCAATTGCATGCACTTGTATAAGACTGAAAAGACAACCAAGGAGATGGTTATGTTCTTCCTACAGCCTGGATTAGTGGTGGTTATCAGGGTTAGAACAGTCCTTTTTAGAAGTTTACAGTGCTCACTGTTCATTTTATATGTATCAAGAAAAGTTTCAGTGTCTCATGATCCAACTTCCTAATCCTTGAGTCTAATGTCTCTTCTCCCATGTCCAGATCTCCAGAGAGTTCTCTATGGCCAGTGTCACCTCCAGTCCAAATGATAATAGCTCTAACTGCAGCTCCCCAAATCCCATATTATTTTGTTGTTGTTGTTTTTCTAGGTAGGGTCTCACTCTAGCCCAGGCTGTCCTTGAATTCACTATGTAGTCTCAGGGTGGCTTCGAACTAATGGTGATCCTCTTACTTCTGCCTCTTGAGTACTGGGATTAAAAGCGTGTGCCACCATGCCCAGCTCCAAAGCCTGTATTATTTTGAGAGTCATCTGAGTAGTTTCAATCTATTTCTGCCACTGCAATAATTGTTTAAACCTGACATATCTGTATTAAACCCCTTTCTGCTTTGAGCTACTTAAAACTGGAGTCTTCTCCCTCACTGAACCTAGACATGTGAGGTGCAATCTGAACTAAGAATAGTTTTGATATTGATGCCACTCAACAGATATTTAGTGAATGCAAATCTTTTAATCTGGTGTTATGTAAGACAGTGCAGCTATAATGGCAGATCAGAGAAGTAAGTCATGCAAAAGAGGTAAGCCCACAAACACATACACACACACACACACACACACACACACACACACACACACACACACACAGTAAATGCATACAGCCAGGCAAGGTGATGCCTTCATCTAATCCTAGAATTCAGGAGGCTGAGAAAAATGATGCTGAGTTCAAAGCCAGCTAGGCTACATAGCAAGACTGTCTCAAAAGCAAAACCTCTGACTAAATACATTTACTCTACCACATTAGGTTGCTCAGCAACACAGTGCACTGTAAACTGTTGCATCATCTTTCATGATCACTGTCACTGTCCAATCCCTTGAAACAGTATTTTACTGCATACTGCTAGCCTGGAGGAAAAAATCTCAGTTCAAAATTCAAAGTACAGTTGGTACTGGCAGTATATGATTTTTGAACCATCATAAAATTAAAAACTTCATAAGCTGAACCATTGTTGTTGGGGACTACCTATACTCATCTTAAGTTATGTTCCCCAAATGCATTTGGTGGGTCATATATCAGGGATTTATTTTGGGTGGGCTCACTGGGTGGGAAAGATGCATAGGAGGATGTGGTTTCATCAGACATCTGCTTCAGTCAGCTTTCCCTCAGTATCTTAAACATGAATGGCAGCACAGACATGCCCTGCACCAGGGAAAGGGTCTATAGTAACTACTGAAGTATTTTAGTAATCAGTCAGTCATGGATATAGGTGACTAGAATGGGCATCAGTGTTTCCTTAAGGGAAGAGCATGAATGTGTGTAGTCATGTCCCACTCACAAAGTCACTGAAGGAGGGGAGAGAGGCTCAGTAAAGGAACCTGGGAGGAGACTGACTGCCAGAAATACAAAATAATGAACTCATTCCTGTGGAATGAGAACTGGACAGAATGGGGTTAAGGGAAAGAGCAGGTTCCTAATCCAGTTACCTTTCTCTCCTACTGTTGCAGTCCGGTTCGCATTGCTGGTAGAAATCACCCAACCAAGAGGGAAAAAGAGATTTATTTTGGCTTAGAGGCTCGAGGGGAAGCTCCACGATGGCAGGGAAAAACGATGGCATGAGCAAAGGGTGGACATCACCCCCTGGCCAACAGAAGATGAACCACAGCAACAGGAGGGTGTGCCAAACACTGGCATGGGGAAACTGGCTATAAAGCCCATAAGCCCGCCCCCAACAATACACTCCCTCCAGGAGGCATTAATTCCCAAATATCCATCAGCTGGGAACCTAGCATTCAGAACACTTAAGTTTATGGGGACACCTGAATCAAACCACCACATTCTGCCCCTGGCCTCCATAAACTGATATCCATACATGATGTAAAATACAATGCATTCAGTCTGACTTTAAAAGTCCCCATAGTTTTTATCAATTCCAATGATGTTCATATATCCCCATAGTTCAAGATCTTTTAACTGAGCCATAATACCAAAAAATAACCTCAAAAAACCCATAATGGCACAGATTAATATTCACACTGCAAAAGATGGCATTGGGCATAGCAAAGAAACATTCAACCAATACAAGATTTAAAACAACCAGGGCAAACATCAAACTCTGTAGCTTCAAGTACAGCAATTCTAGCCAGTGACAAATCTTCAAGTCTGATAATTCTAACCAGCAACAAGTCTCTGGTATTCCAATTCCACCCCTCCAGCTAGGCTACTCACAGTCCTGGAAAACTTCATGGGGCCGGCAGCTCCTCGGCAGCCATCTCATGGTCCCAGCATCTCCACTGGGTCTCCACTGCAAGCCATGGTTCATCCTCATGGCCCCATTGGGTCTCTATGCAGGCAGCCAGCAAACCCGCTTCACACTGCCCATGGCCATTTCCAAAACACAAGACCGTGTTGCAAACTCAATGACCCTCTTTCCAGCATTTCTTATACTCCATGATACCAGGTAGGGTGCCAATATGTTAATCCAGGGGGGAATAAAGCAGACTTTGAAGAACAGGACACTCCTTGAGCTCCCAGACCCCTTCAAAAGAGTTGACATTCTTCTTGTTGTCCCAGCGCAGGTCAGCTAGCCCAGTCTCAAAAGTTGTAATCTCTCAGTTGCAGCTGAACGGGCAAGAGTTCACCCAAAGATTTTTCTTTCTGTGCCATATCCCTCTGCACACACCAGTTCATTTCTATGCAAAACAACCCTGCACAACTTCTCAGGACACAGGCATAAGAGCAAGTTTCTCACACAAACTGCTAGCCCAGTCCAAGCAAAGCTCTTTCTCACCCTCATAAGCCAAACCTCACAGTCCATAGTTGTTACTGCATTCAGGTCTTGCAGCTCAGACCAGGATAGACCATCAAGCTGTACTTACAGCACTGCAAGGCATCTCTTAGGCCAAGGTTTCAAATCCTCCCACATTCCTCTTGAAAATCAGCTCCAAAAGGCTGAAGCCACACAGTCAGGTGTCTAGCAGCAATCCCACTCCTCGGTACCACTTTTTCCATCATGGAAAGGGCAGCGTTTTGTCCTTACTGGAATAGACACTTATTCTGGGTATGCATTTGCCTTTCCTGCACGTAGGGCTTCTGCCAAAACTACCATCCGTGGGCTTACAGAATGCCTTATCCACTGTCATGGCATTCCACACAGCATTGCTTCTGACCAAGGAACTCACTTCACCGCCAAGGAAGTACGGCAGTGGGCTCATGATCATGGAATTCACTGGTCTTACCATGTGCCCCACCATCCTGAAGCAGCTGGCTTGATAGAACAGTGGAATGGCCTTTTGAAGAAACAGCTACAGCGCCAACTAGGTGGCAACAGCTTGGAGGGCTGGGGGAGTGTCCTCCAGCAGGCTGTATATGCTCTGAATCAGGGTCCTATATATGGTACTGTTTCTCCTATAGCCCGGATTCACGGGTCCAGGAATCAAGGGGTGGAAATGGGAATGGTCCCACTTGCCATCACCCCAAGTGACCTGTTAGCTAGATTTTTGCTTCCTGTTCCCGCAACCTTATGCTCTGCTGGACTACAAGTCTTGGTCCCAGAGGGGGTGTGCTTTTGCCAGGAGACACAAAGAACATTCTATTGAACTGGAAGCTAAGACTTCCCCCTGGTCACTTTGGGCCCCTAATGCCCTTGAGTGAACAGGCTGAGAAAGGAGTTACAGTGATTGCAGGGGTGATTGATCCAGATTACCAGGGGGAAATTGGGCTGCTCCTCCACAATGGCGGTAAGGAAGAGTATGCCTGGAGTGCAGGAGATCCTTTAGGGCGTCTGTTAGTGTTACCATGTCCTGTTGTCAAAGTCAATGGACGACTGCAACAACCCAATAGAAGTAGTGTGATAAATGGCCCAGATCCTTCAGGAATGAAGGTATGGGTTACCCCTCCAGGTAAAGAACCAAGACCTGCCGAGGTGCTTCATGAAGGTGGAGGGAATACAGAATGGGTAGTAGAAGAAGGCAGTTACAAATATCAGCTAAGGCTACGTGATCAGTTACAGAAACGAAGACTGTGATTGCAATGTTTCTGTCCTGCCTTGATAACAGAGTGTTTGTATATACACCAATATTAAGATTGTATCATTAGCTAAACTATTGAATTTATATTAGACCCATTGTATTAGAGACTAAGCTTGTGTTGGGGGGAAGGTTGTGCGGTTCCGGTTGTACGTGGGATAGTTATGCGATGTTAGGCAGAATTATGAGCTTGTTACTGTTTTCATTTGGAAATTAAGTATGATGTAAGGAGACATGATTTGATGCCAAGTTGACAAGGGGTGGACTTGTGATAGTTAAGGTGTTGTCAACTTGATCTGTTTAGTAATCCATAGGCTGCTTCTAGGAAGGATCAACTAAAGGAGGAGGTCTTTCTCCCAGGGTGAGCCCTTCCCCCAGAGTGGGCGGCCCCGTTCAGAGAGGGACTTGATATAAGGAAGCTCTGGGTAGAAGAGTTCCCTTTTTCCTTCCTTCCTTCCACTTGGCTGCAGGAGCTGCTCCCTACCTTCTAGCGTGGATTGAAGACCAATAACGGACTAAAGACCAACATCAACTGAAGACCCACGTGGATCGAAACCCAGTGGCTTCTCAGGAAGCCTCCAGGCTTTCCGGCTCCTCAGGAGGCCTCCAGGCTTTCCGGCACCATCTGCAGTGCCAGGTCGGGACTGCTGAGGCATCTGGCCACGTGGACTGAGCAGCTACCAGGTTCGGTGATTCTCAGGCCTGCAACTGCTATTGGACTACTGTAAGCTAATCCAATAAATTCCCTTTATAAAATAATTCATTCTAGTAATTCTGTTCCTATAGAGAACCCTGACTAATACAGATTTTGGTACCAGGAGTGGTTCTAGAGAAACAGAATTGTAAGGATGGATTTCTCTAATGGGCTTAGTGCTATCTGGGGTTGGTTCTCCAATTTCAGTGCTACCAAAGGCCCTACTGGTGATAAGGAGAGTGCCTGTACTGGAAATAAAGAGGGCACTAATAATCCATGGTGTGCACTATTTAAAGAACTCCATGAGATAGATGTATTTGGTGACCCTGACTCATGTCTTGTGAGGAGCAAGGAATTTAGTGACTCTGTATTTAAAACATTTGAATATTTGTGGAAAAGTAAGACCAATGATGAGGCTGGTTGGTTGCTTTTAGCATCTCTAGACAAACTACTGAGGGAACAGCAGAAGCTCAAAAAGGAAAATTCCAAGCTTAAGACCCACATACATGATCTCAAGGTTTCTAAAGGTGCCCTGGAGGAGAGTCTCCTCTCTAGCCAGAACAGGGCTCAAATTGCAGAAAACCAAACCCAAGCTCTCATTGTGAGATTAGCTAACTTGCAACGTAAGCTTAAATCCCAGCCTCACCAACTATCAGAAGTTAAAGTGAGGGCACTGATTGGAAAAGAGTGAGATCCTGTGACTTGGGATGGTGATGTGTGGGAAGACCCTGAAGAACCTGGGGACATTGAAGTGTTAGATTCTGAAGATGTTTTGGATGAAAATATGACCTGCCCTCCCTTAGCACCAGTTGTATCCCCACCCCCACATCCTGAAGGATTATCCTCCCCACCCTTGCCTGGGGGAATTCATCCCTCTTTGTCTGAGGAATCAGCAGAAAATGCTGGTGATTTTCAGTTCCTACCCATCTTTGCCTCTAGGCCTATAACCAGACGAAAGGCTAGGCAGGCTCCTAAAGGTGAGATAGAAAGTGTGACACAGGAGGAGGTGAGGTACACTCCTAAAGAACTTCAGGAGTTTTCTAACTTGTACAGGCAGAAGCATGGGGAATATGTGTGGGAATGGATTTTAAGGGTATGGGATGATGGAGGAAGGAACATAAGATTAGATCAGGCTGAATTTACTGAAATGGGCCCATTGAGCAGAGATTTTAGATTTAATAATGCAGCTCGTGCAGTTGGAAGGGGTGCCAAGAGTTTATTTGGTTGGTTGACTGAAGTATGGCTCCAAAGATGGCCTACTGTGAATGAGCTTGAGCTGCCTGATATCCCTTGGCTTAATGTCGATGAAGGGATTAAAAAGCTCAGAGAACTTGGAATGCTGGAGTGGATTTGCCATGTAAACTCATCTTTGCCCCCACAATGGGAGTGACCAGAAGATGTGCCCTTCACTAAGACCATAAGAAACAGATTTGTGAGGGGAGCGCCAGCATACTTAAAGTCCTCTATCATTGCTCTTTTATGTAAAGAAGACCTCACAGTGGGAGCTGCAGTTGCTGCATTAGGTGATTTAGATGCAATGGGCATAACTGGATCTCGGGGTAACAAGGGCCAAGTGGCAGCGCTGAATCGCCAAAGGCGGGGTGAACGTGTTTTTCATAATAGACAGCATAGGCAAAATTACGCACATAAAGGTATGACTCGTATGGACCTTTGGCGTTGGCTGATTAATCATGGTGTTCCCAGAAGTCAAATAGAAAAGAAGCCTACTGAGTTTCTTCTTGATCTGTATAAGCAGAAAAGTTCCACAGCAAGCGGACATAAAGCCACTTTGAATTATAGCAACAGAGAATCAAGGCCTCTTAATCAGTTTCCAGACTTGAGCCAGTTTACAGATCCTGAGCCCCTTGATTAAAGGGTTGGCCGGGTTCCCTCGGGGAAGGACCCCCCTACAATTGCCAAAAGTTTCAATATTAAACTTACACCTATCCTTCCTCAGAGGGACCTGCGGCCTTTTGCTAGGGTAACTGTACCCTGGGGGAAAGGAAATAATCAGACCTTTCGGGGCCTACTGGACACTGGCTCTGAATTGACATTGATTCCAGGAGACCCCAAAAAGCACCATGGCCCTTCAGTTAAAGTAGGTGCTTACGGAGGTCAGGTGATCAATGGAGTTTTGGCGAATGTTAGACTGACAGTGGGTCCACTGGGTCCCCGAACGCATCCTGTGGTTATTTCCCCAGTTCCAGAATGCATAATTGGGATAGATATACTTAGCAGTTGGCAGAACCCCCACACCTACTGTCTGAGCCAGGGCCAAAGACAAGAAGATTCCCACCAAGAGGCCACATGGACAAAACAGAGAATCTTATGCATGCAGCTCTCAAGGGATTAATAGCAGGCTTATTAATTAAGCAACATAAAGCTACAGGCTGTGTTTTTTCTTATATACCACAAACAGAGCTATTATTTAGATGGCCATGAATTCTGACCCATATGTGGGACCTGTGTGCTATTGATGGACACAAGCTGGCCCAATGGAGACAGTACATCTGGGCCTATGTTGACAAATATGTGCACAGTATCCAGAAAGCCTTCCAAAGCTGCATCTTCTTAGCATCTCTCGGGATGCAGCAAGCACAGGTCCATGTTCCCCTTTTTCTTTCATTCTTTTTCTTTTCTTTCTTTTTAGGGTCTCACTCTAGCCCAGGCTGACCTGGAATTCACTATATAGTTTCAGGGTGGCCTCGAACTCATAGCAATCCTCTTACCTCTGCCTCCTGAGTGCTGGGATTAAAGGCATGTGCCACCACGCCTGCCTTTACCCCCTTTTCTTAACCAACCATAGGGAGGCCTGCTTTCTCCATTGCTTCAAGGTCCTCCCCAGAAGCCAGTGATGGGCAAGAAAAACTTTGTACTGGGGATGCAAGGCAACCCAGTAAAGAATAAGAACAAGAATACATCTTCTGAACCCAGGAAGAAAGAGGGCAGGCCAACAGCATGCAGGGTGACCTGGTTGCTTTGCACTCTGGAAAGGGAGAGAAGTGCCACAGGGACCAAGTGCCCTGCATTCTCTGCTCTGGGAAGTGATTTCGGGATCATGTGCTGCCTACCTGGTGATGGAGCACTAATCTTGGATCTTTAAGACCATTAAGGCAGAAATCATGAATCCTATTTCCTCACTCCCAGCAGACTTTGCCAAGTCAGGAAAACAAAGATTTGGGGAATTCCTCAGAAGTGTTTGCTCCTTTCCCCTCCAGGACCCCTCCATCCCTGCCTTTTCCCACCCTGCCAGAAAAGAGAAGATTAGGGTTCTCCTCAGAGTATAATTGGCCCAAGAAAGTATCTCTTTTGGCCAAGGACAGTAAGTGACAGCAAAAGGTTCCAGAGCATCTGTGTTTTGTATCTTTCTGGACATGTTGGGTGCCAGTTCAGTGAAACATTTACCTGATGCTACTGCCCCAGGTCATGGCAGGTATCCCAGTCAATTCATGAAAGACAAGACACCAGTGGCTCCCTGCTCACTGAACTGGTATTATATATTTTCTTAATGTGCTGCACAATCAGCAATGAAATTGGCTCTTATTTACATGGTGAGCACTGAACCAGAGCAGTAAAAGAAAAAAAGAGGCCACATTTCATAATAGGGTTAGGAGTATTCTCATACAGCAATGGCTAAAAATGAAGGTTTGACCAGAAACATGGGACTCCAACATCAGGGGACAGAGATATGGGTAGCCAGTAGATTGCCAGAAGTAAGAAAGGCACATGGAAAAGTCACAAGAATATGGTCTGCCTCAATCAACTGGTTGGATCTGGTCAGTATCTTAGGATAAAATCTGCTTTGATTCCCTCTAATGTCTCTCTTATTCTCCAGGAAATTTCCTGTTTCTCTTTGAAACATTGCCCTTTTCTCAGCAAGAACATCCTTGACCCCATTCCAAAAACAACTGAAATTCAAAATGTGGTGCAAAACCTTGGCGAATTCTGGGGTATTGCAGTGGTTAAGATGCCCACCCCTCATCTCCAGAGACATACATACATACTATAATGTCTTTCTCTATGTATAAGTTATGTTAGCATAGAAGATAATACTGCCCAAGTGCCTGCATTCCTAAATCTCAATCTCCATCCACACCTCTTTGGTTTCTTTAGAGAGAGCTGAAGCCAGATAAAGCCAGGCCAAGACTTACTGTGGAGGTCTGAGCTTTCAGGCCCTCAGTGATCCCTGGTAAGCAGCCTGTACTTAAAGAGGCCTTCTCCAGCTAGGACTGACTGGAGGCAGGCAGGTGTCCTTCCATCTTCTTTCCAGGTCTACATCCACTTGAGTCAGGAAGGGAGGCAATCCACACCAAAGTGTAACCTAAAAACAGAAACAGTCAGTCTTCGGACCCCAGTGTAGAGTTCCAGGCAGGAATCCATAGGCAAAACAATGTACTGATGAGGAGAGTAAGCTCTAGCTAGGGTACCAAATACTCAAGAAGAGATTTCATACCTTAGTTCAGGCCTTAGCCCACAGAAATCTTTGTTCTACCTGTTCATGAAATGAAGAAGAGAACGAGGGGCCCAGAAACCCTGAGGCTTCCTTGCAGAGTGGAGGTTCTAGGCCAAGCTGAGTCTCTGAATTACTCAGCACTTTCCCAAGTAAATGTATTAGACTCTTCCTGTATTTTCTATCTTCCGGGTCCTCTTACTCTCACCTGAAACAACAGCAAGAGAGATTCAAATTGCTGATGCCGTGGGAGCTGCAGTATTTCCTATGGGTATTATTCACAACCTAGTGTTTTATGAACATAGCTCTGCCTGGTGATTACTGTATTATTATATATTAATCACAGGGTAATGATGCATCCACCCTCCTTCTCTACTTAGACTGCATGAAATTCTGAGGCACCTGCCTCCTCTCTCCCTATGTCTGTACCCCATCCCACTCTTGGGGACCAACACTGTCCTCAACACCCCTTTTAGGAGAGGAGGGTCAATTTCTTGTGTCCACATTTCATCTGTAAATGTTTGATGCCAGGATTTTGAGGCCATACATCTTTGATACTAACCCAAGTGTGGATAGCTCAAGCCATAATCCCATTAAGTTGGGTAGGAGGAATGCCATGAGTTTGAGGTCAGCCTGAATTAGACTGAGATCTGCCTCAAAAAAATTCTTTGATATTCATTAATCTTCCTTCCTAACACTCAAAGAGCCAAGATTTTTGGAGACAAAATGAAGTCCAAAAGAACCGGATGTGTTCTTTAATCCCAGCACACACCTGGAAGAGGTAGTATTGTGATCATGACATTAAGGTCAGCCTGGGCATTTGGTCTCTCCATATTTATGGAGATTATATATATTGTCCAAGGAGTCAGACCCTCATCTATGATTTTTGTTTTGCCCCTCAAGTCCTGTATGTTTTTTTCAGAAACCCTTGTGTGATAGTTAAGGTGATCTGTTTAGTAATCCACAGGTTGCTTCTAGGAAGGCTCAACTAAAGGAAGAAGTCTTTCCCCCAGGGTGAGCCCTTCCCCCAGAGTGGGTGGCCCCGCTCAGAGGGGGACTTGATATAAGGAAGCTCTGGGTAAAAAGAATTCCTTCCTACCTTCCTCCCTTCCACTTGGCTGCCAGAGCTGCTCGCTACCTTCCAGCATGGATTGAAGACCAGTGTGGACTGAAGACCATCATCAACTGAAGACCCATGTGGATTGAAACCCAGTGGCTCCTCAGGAAGCCTCCAGGCTTCCCCGCACCATCTGCAGTGCCTAGTCGGGACTGCTGAGGCTTCTGGACATGAGGACTGAGCAGCTACCAGATTCGGTGATTCTCGGGCCTGCAACTGCTATTGGACTACTGTAAGCTTATCCAATAAATCCCTTTTTTAAATAATTCATTCTAGCAGTTCTGTTCCTCTAGAGAACCCTGACTAATACACCTTGTATGCCAAAGGTTATTTGTTCATGTTCATGTATGGTCTACCCAGGACATATACTATGACCACATATTTGGTATATGTTTATAATTTAATAATAAGGTGATGTTTTACATATATATATATATATATATATATATATATATATATATATATATATGCTATCTTTCTAAATGAGCAAATCCAGAAGTGATGGAATTCAGAAGGAAAGTGCAGTTTGAACAATAATTATCTTGAGCTTATTAAAGCCATCCAAAGGCTGATTTAGTATGAATTAGTGTCAGGCATTCATTCATTCTTTTAATAAAAATTTATTATGCTTTTACTTGGCAAGTATTGTTTCAAGCAAAGTGAACAAGGCACACAAAGTCACTGCCTCATCAAACTTTATTCCTAATTTAGGTTTAATGTGTCAGGGACACAACAATGAAGATCTTGGTCTTTGACCTTCTTTCTAGTAAGGTCACTTAAGGAAAGACTTGAGTCCCCAGTTGAGCACTGACTTAAAGGGAGAATACAATAAAACTAAGGGGAAGACTTTTCCTTATCCCCAAGGAAGGCAGAGTCTCATAAGAAAGGAGTACAGATGAACTTAGTACAAGTGACCAGCCAAGAATCTAAGGAGTGTCCACTGTGATAGGGCTCACAGAAACACCTTGGAAAGTCCCTAAGGGTATTTGCACTTGTCCAAGGAGTCAGATTCTCATATATGATTTCTGATTTGCCCTTCAAGTCCTGTACTTTTTTTTGTCAGGAACCCTTGTATGCCACAAAGGTTATCATCTTCACTGAAGTTCTTACCAGTACATAGAATATGCCCACATATATAGCATAAATATGGTATATATGCTTAACATTTAATAATAAGGTGGTGTTGTGAACAGAAGAAAGAGGCTGGTGGTGATAAAGACACCAGAGTAAGAAGTTTCCTAGGCAGAACTGGTCACAATGTATGACCATACATTGAGCCCAAGCCATAGCAATTTACTTACAAGATACAAGCCCGCTAGGGTTTCTGTTCATCCTACTCGTCTTTGTGTTCTTAGCCATACAATGTGGACCCAGTACATTGGCCTGTTGGTATACATGATTTTTACAGTCCTGCTTCTTTGGGCTGACAGCCAATGAAGTAATGGGGTATAATTTCCAACATATATCAGAAATTCACTGTGGCTTCTGCCTTTGTCTCCTGGATTACCCACCTGAAGGGAAGCCGTGGCCACACCATAAAGACATGAGAGAAGCCATGTGGAAGGATCTGTGAGTAAAGGAACCAATGCCTCCTGACAAGAGCCAGAGCCAGCTTACAGGCAGGTGATTGCCCCAATTGGGAATGGTTCCCCCAACAATGTGAGTGCACAATGCTGGAAACAGCATCGCCAGGTTCACTCAAACTTTCAGATGGTGACACCTCCTTATAGGGTCATGTGACACCCCCTCATGCCCCACTCAGGACAACCTACCACTCTTGAATTTCTATTCCTCAGGTACCAAGAGGCTAAAAAATTATATGGTTCCTTTAATTAATTTATTTAATTAATTAACATGTGTGTGTGTGCATGCATACACATGTCACAGTGTCTCTTGCCACTACAAATGAATGCTCTACAGCTTTACATAAGGAGCTGAAGAATTTAACCTGGGTCAGCAGGCTGTGCATGCAAGTGCTTTTAACCAATGAGCCATCTTCTCAGGCCCTGGTATGATTTATTTAAAAGTAAGAAATGGTATGGCTATTTTAACCTACTAGGTTTGGGGATAATATTTTATTCAGCAGAGTTAACTAATACACATCCCCAGTAATAATATAGCTTCTGGAACATAGCCTGTACTCATGTTTGGTGAATGGAGAATGGGTGTTTTTAAGAGCACAGGACTATAAGTCAAATGTTGTGACTACTAATGAGATAGAGGGCATGCTATAGCTTGGAGAACCAGTACTAGCAATTTAAAAGGAAACTAAACCTAAACTACAAGCTTAGGTATTCAAGAAATGTACTTCATTTTCTAGAAACAAAATAAACTTATGCCAAGTCATCATTTTTCCCCAGAACCCCTATCTGATCCCACCTCAACCTATCTCAAGTCTCTGGGAGAGAATCTGATGGTGAAATAGCCTCTGTTTTGAGTCTATTAGATTCATCTCTTATCCTTCACACCTACACACCATGATTCCTTAAAGCATATTGCTCTATAGTTGTGAGAACTTTCTTAGGAGTTTCTGGGTCCTAATTATAGTTTATTAGGGACAGCTAAAGAACAGGTATCATGATCATTCTCTAAGGTATGGAAATGTATAGATTAACTAGTCTAATAAACTCTGGCAGGGCAACAAATTGTTTGATCAGGTCACTTTATTTTAGAAATACAATAAAGCCATTCCCTTCTTAGGTCCCACATCTCAGTTATTTATTCTGTAAATATATTAGGTGCTGTGCTGGGCATGGTCGTCCATGCCTTTAATCTCAGCATTAGAGAGAATGAGGTAGGAGAATTCTGAGTTTGAGGCCAGCCTGTGCTGAAGAGTGAGTTCCAGGTAAGTCTGGGTAAGAGAGAGACCTTACCTCAAAAAAATAAAAAAAAAACTATTAGGGCTAGCGAGATGGCTTAGCAGTTAAGGTGAAGCCTAAGAACCTAGGTTCAATTCCCCAGAACCCACGGAAACCAGATGCATATGGTAGCACATGGGTCTGGAGTTTGTTTGCAGTGGCTAGAGGCCCTGATGCACCCATTCTCTCCCTCCCCCTCTCTATAATAGATAAAATAAGCCAACTATTAATATATGGTGCTTAATTAGTCAGTGTTCTCCAAACAAAAAGAATAAGTGTGTGTGTGTGTGTGTGTGTGTGTGTGTGTGTGTGTACATGGAGGAAAGGGCTGAAGGAAGGACTATAGTAGATTCCTGAGTATCCATGTGAACTTCCTATATGACAACAGACAGGGAAGTAGATACTGAACACAGCACATGGTGCTGGTACATGAGCAATTTGCTAGCAAAGAATGTCTAGGATTACCTTGTAAGGAAAATATAGGATATTTACTGACCATGGTACCTTGTCAAACAAGTTGCTGCCCTGTTGGAGCTTACTAGACTGGTGAATCTATACCTCTCTTGGCCTTGGAGAGTGACCTTAGACCCTTTTTCTTCTGACCCCTGTTCCTTGACTGTCCCTAATAAAAACCCATGTAGACTTTGGCACAAGTCCACAGTCATATTTCTGCTGCTCTCCCAGAGGTTATGACTTCTCTGGGTCTCCAGTTCATTATGCATACATGTATCATGTAAATAATTTCATCTCTTGTGCCTCAATGGAAAGATAACAAGACAGGGAGAGAGATTTGGATTGACTCATTTAATTGAATGGCAAAACCAAAGTCTCCAACATGAGCTGGCAGGCCAGGGTCCCACAGGAAAGGCAATGTTACAACTCATTCCAGTGTCTTGGGAGGGATAAATCTTTTTCCTCTTAAGGCCTCCAATTGATTATAAGAGTCTCAACCATATTATGGAGGGTGCTACATTTAGGATCTGAAATGTCTTGAACAGCCTATGTGTTAAAGGTTTGGTCATCAGCCTGAGGTATTATTATTAGGAGGTGGTAGAACCTTTAAGAGATGGAGCCTAGTTGAAGGAAGTTAGGTCATTGAGACCATGCCCTTGAAGGGAATATTGAGACTCTTTTTACTTCTACTTTTTCTTCCCTCATGCCATGAAATAGGCAGCCTCCTACAACATGTCCTCCATGATGTCTACTGCCACATGCTGTCTCACTACTGTGTACTATACTGCCACATGCCCAGGGCAACAGAGACAAATGACCATGGACTAGAACCTCTTAAGCCATAAGCTAATGTAAATATTTCTCCTTTTAAGTTTAATGTCTCAGTTATTTCATCACTGATGAAAAGCTAACACACAAGGCAACAGCTTCATTCAACCTACTGGTTAAATATTAATTTAGGGGCTGGACAGATGGATTAGTGGTTAAGATACTTGCCTGTGAAGCCTAAGGACCCATGATCAACTCTCCTGATCCCACATAAGACAGACACACAAAGCTGAGGCAAGTGCGAGGTTGCACATGCCCTCTAGGTGGCATGAGTGTCTGGAGTTTGACTGCAGTGCCTGAGGCTCTGGCATGCCTATTCCCTCTCTCTCTCTCTCTCTCTCTCTCTCTCTCTCTCTCTCTCTCTCTCTCTCTCGTAAGGAGTGTAGGGCTTGAGGGGAGGGTAAAGGTGGGGGCAAACACAAAACTGAACCTAAATGGAACTGGTACCACAGAATCCTATATCCTGGATGATAGGCTAAAAGGCTGAACCTTCTATAGGACCTTAGAGGGAACACCTGAATTGAAGGGCCCTGAAGTGGGTGAAATGAATTTAAATTTCTTCCTTAAGTTTCTCCTGTTTCTTTTTCTCTTGTTCTTTTTCTTCTTTCTTTCATTCTTTCTGTTTTCTATTTTCTTTCTTCTTTCTTTTCTCTTGGCACTGGCCTGTAACTCCCAATACCAGGATGAAGTTAACACCCACAATGAGTTATTAATCAGAGAGACCTACAAGGTTTCCCAAAACAAGATAGCCTTCTGTTAGAGCACTTGATTATCCACCAGAGATTAATGGTAAGACCCCATTGCTGAAGACACCATATGCTGTTGGTACAGAACATGGAGATACCTGGCTGGGATCTGGAAGAGAGTTAGTCCACAGACAGCTAGCCTGTCTAGTGCTAGAAGGTGCTACATGAGCTACTGGGGGAAAGTAGCCAACATCTGTCCAAGCAACTTAAGGCCTAAGCTACTCAGAAGCAAATAACCTGACATGATGCTCACACAAGTGCCATAGTGGCACACAGCCATGGTGAGTAACCAACTGCTCTTGGATTGGCTAACAGATCCATTTATTGGAAAGGAACCCATATCTGGAACTGGGGAACAAGTCAGAATTATATCCAAATAATGAGTTTGCTCTCCAATGTCAAGCTCCCACAAATCTTGGGCTACAAGAAGGCCTACACCCATTAAATTCTCTCTAAACTAACAATGGTTATCTCATTTAAGCTGTCCTGACTTCACTCTCCACTGGAGAATCTGCTTCTCTTTTCCAGATGGAAGCAAGACCTGAGGAGTTGCACCTCACCCTGGCCCCAGCTGAAACCACAGAGGAATTGAAGAAATGAGCAAGAGTGCTGCTTTCTTGGTGAACTTGATATCAGCACAAGGATGAAGGAGATAGACACTGAACACCTATCAAACCAGAAATGCAGAAGATCCTAAGAGTACATCACTGAAGTAGACTTAAAATGAATCCAACATGGCTCAGGAAATTTTGCAAAAGAGGGCAAGAAAGATTTAGAGCCACAAATTGGGACATTATGCACAGAGACATCGTCTCTTCCCCATAACTGATGGCTAACCCCACAATGCATGATCCACAATACCCATGGGGATGACCAGCATTCCCAACAAAGAGGGTCCCTTGGGGAGGGTGGCTACAGGGATGAGAGAAAGGACAGAACCAACATGTGCTGCTTACATACTGAGTATGTCCATAACTTATTAAAAAAAAACTCTAGAAAAGTCTAAAAAGTATTTGTAGATATACTATTCTGGACAAATTAAGAAATTTATGTCAAAAATAAAATAAAAATAAAAATACTAATTTTGAAGGCAGAGAGATGGCCTAAACTTCATTCCACTGGCAGTTTTTAAATATAAAAGTTCTAATTTTTTGATTGTTTCATTTTGAGACTCATGTGGCCCAGACAGACCTCTATGTACCCGAGGATGACATTGAACTCTTGATCCTCCTTCCTCCTGAGCCACTTTCCAAATGCTAGTACTAGTGTGCATTACCACCTGTAGTTTCTAAATAGCCATATATGAAGTTTAAACTCTGAGAAAAATAACTCTGGCATTATCCAGTGTGATGGTAATCTTCATTGTCAACTTAACTGAATCAGAATCATCAGGAAAACACATCTCTGTGATTACTGAGAAAGACATGCTCTGAATGTGAGCTGCAGCATTACATGAGCTGGTGTTCCACACTGAATGAAAATGAAAGAAAGCTGAGCACAAGCATTTCTCTCTTTGCTCCCTGACTATGAACATAATGTGACAAGCTGCCTCACACTTGAGAATGCTATGCCAACAAGCCATCCCAGTTGCCAGGATTGGGATATACCTCCCAGTGTGTTGTTGGTCAGGGATGTCCATGGGTACCCTTCCCTCCCCCCAACAACAACAAAAAAAAAAACAATAAGGCTACTTCCAATGCTCTTGGTTGCCCACCCATATCCTCCTCCATATATAAAATAGAACAGAGGGGTGGAGGGATGGCTTAATGGTTAAGGCATTTGCCAGCAAAGCCAAAAGACCCAGGTTTGATTCCCCAGGACCCACATTAGCCATATTCATAAGGGGGCACATGTATCTGGAGTTCGTCTGCAGTGGCTGGAAGCTGTGGCATGCACATTTCTCTCTCTCTCTCTCTCCCTCCCTCTTTCTCCGTCAAAGAAATAAAAGTAAAATATTTTAAAATAGAACAGATTCTCCAACCAACCAAAAGTGACATCAGATGTATTGCTGGTGGAGATTCAGTAGGTTGTCTATTGACTCTGTTGGTGGTTTGCTTATCTACAATAGCTTTTTATTTTCATGAAGTCCCAGTTGTTGAGTGTTTGCCTAATTCCCTGGGACAGTGCGGGTCTTGCTCAGAAAATCTTTCCATATGCCTATATCATGGAGTGCTCTCCTTACCTTCTCTTCTAGTAGATTTAGAGTTTCAGGTCTTATATTGAGCTCATTGATCCATTTGCAGTTGATTTTAGTGCAAGTTCGAGAAGGGGGTACAAAATCAATCTTCTACATATGGTTATCCATTTTCTCCAGCACCATTTGTTGAATATATTGTCTTTGTTCCAGCAAGTGCTTTTATCTGCTTTGTCAAAGATCAGGTAGCTGTAGTTACTTGAACTCATACCTGGATGTTCAATTTAATTCCATTGAGCAATATGCCTATTTTTATGTCAGTACTATGCTGGTTTTTTTTTTTTATTATTGCCTTATATTATAGCTTGAACTCAGGTAAGGTGATACCACCAGAAGTAGTCCTCTGCTCAGGTATGGTGATACCGCCAAAGGAGGCCTTTTATACTTTTATATGAATTATCATACTGTTTTTTCTAAGTATGTGAAGAATGCTGCTGGGGTTTTGACTGGAATTTCATTGAATCTGTATATTACTTTCTTTAAAAAAAAATGTTTATTGGAGAGAGAGGAAGAGGCAGCTAGAAAGAGAGAATGGGCACAACAGGGCCTCTAGTCACTGCAAATGAACTCCAGATGCATGCGTCCCCTTGTGCATCTGGTTTATGTAATGTAGGTCATGGGGAATCAAACCGGGGTCCTTAGGCTTTGCAAGCAAATGCCTTAACCACTAAGCCATTTCCTCAACCCTGTATATTACTTTTGACAGGATAATCATTTTAACAATATTAATTCTTCCAGTCCATGAGCACGGAAGGTCATTCCATCTTCTCATGTCTTCATTCAGTTATTTCTTCAATGTTTTTGTTTTATGTTTTACTTTTGGTTTGAAGTATATTTTGCCTGATATTAGTATAGCCACCCTGCTTGTTTCTTATTTCCTTCCCCTTGGAATATCTTTCCTATCCTTTCAGCCTAAAGTATAGTATATATCTTTATTGGTAAGGTGTGTTTCCTGTTACAGCAAGTGGATGGGTCCATATTTCTTATTGAGCTTTTAAGCCTGTGTCTTTTGATTACGGTGTTAAGACCATTGGTATTTACAGTTGTAACTGTAGGGTGCAAGTTAATCCCTGTCAAATTGAATGCTTTGCGGAGTTTGGTGATTTATTGGAGTTTGTTAAGTTTTATACAATGTTTTATTGTATAGTTTTATTTCTTTATCTATTTGACAGGAGAAAGAGGGAGAGAGAGAGAGAGAATGGGCACTCTAGGGCTTTCAGCCACTGCAAATGAACTTCAGAGGTATGCACCACTTTGTGCATCTGGCTAACATGGGTCCTGGAAATTGAGACTGGATCCTTTGGCTTTGGAGGCAAAGGCCTTAACTGCTAAGCCATCCTTCCAGCTCTGCATAGGTTTTTTTTTAAATTATTATTCCTTGATAAAAGAGATTCCAAGGTTTTCATTTGCTTTTCTTTTTTTGTATTTGACTTATTTATGTGTGAGTATTAGAAAGGAGACAGCTTCTCTGATTTCTTTTTCCATGTTGTTGTCATTGATATATACAAAGGCTAGTGATTTTTATGTGTTGATTTTATATCCTTCCACCTTAAAGAAAGCATTTATCACTTCTAGGGGATTTTGGTGGAAATTTTTGTATCTGTGAGGTATAGAATCAGGGCTAGTTTCACTTCTTTCCAATTTGTATCCCTTTTATTTCCTTTTCTTGTCCTTTTGTTTGGACTAATACTTCAAGCACTTTGCTAAAAACCAGCAGTGGAAGTGGGCACCCCTGCCTATTCCAGACCTTCATGGGAGTGCTTTGAGCTTTTCTCCATTTAGTATGATATAGGCTTTGGGATTGTTGTATATTGCCTTTACACTGTTGATATATTTTCCCTCCAGCCCTATCTCCTCCAGTGTTTTAATCATGAAGGGATATTGCTTTTCCTTGAAAGTCTTTCCTGCATCTATAGGGATGATCATGTGTTTCATCAGTTTGAGTCTGTTTATGTGATGTATTACATTTATTGATTTCCATATGTTTAACAACCTACCATCTGTGAGATAAAACCTACTTGAGAGGTGGGCAATGCTTTTGATGTGTTCTTAAATTCAGTTTGCAAGAATGTTATTAAGAATTTTTGCATCTAAGTTCATCATGGATATCAATCTGCGGTTCTTTTTTCTTATTGTGTCTCTGTCTGCTTTTAGTATTAGTATAATGCTGACTTCATAGAAGGAATCAGGGAGTGCCCCCTCATTTTCAACTGTGTGGAATAACTTTAGAAAATTTGGCTTTCATTCTTCAATGAAGGTTTGATAAAATTCAGTAGTGAAATTGTCTGGACCTAGACTTATTTTGTTAGGAGTCTTAGTAACATCTGAAATCTTATTTGATGTTATATGTCTATTCAGATTGTTCATCTCTTCTGGGTTTAGTTTTGGTAGGTAGTATGAGTTAATGAATTAATCCATTTTTCCAGGTTGTAGAGTATAAATTTCCAATTTTGTAGAGTATAAATCTTTGAAATATATCATGATGATTCTTCCAATTCCAGTAGGGTCTGTCATGATATCTCCTGTTTTATTTCTGATCTTATTGATTTGAATAGTCCTTGTTTTCCTTTTGATCAAACTGGCTGGGGGTTTATCGATCTTGTTTATTTTTTCAAAGAACAAGCTTTATAATTTATCAAATTTAATTTTATTGATTTCTAATTCATTGTTTACATCTTGAACTATTGAGTCAGCATTGTTCTAGCCTTTCCATGACTTCAGATGGATAGTTAAATTGTTAACTTAAAATCTCTCTGCTTTTGCAATGAAAAGCATTTAGTGCTATGAATCTCCATCTTAAGACTGCTTTACTTGTGTCCCATATGTTTTGGTATCTTGTGTTTTCATTATCATTCTGTTCCAGAAGTTTTTTTTACATTTTCTTTTTGATTTCTTCTGCTATCCATGCATTATTTAATAGAGCTGTTCAGCCTCCAGGTGCTGGTGGATTTTCTTATATTTCCCTTGTTGTTAATCTCTAGCTTTATTGCATTGTGGTCTATATAGTGCATGGAATTGTGTCGATTTTTCTGAATTTGTTGAGACATATTTATGCCCCAATATATGATATATTTTAGAGACGGTTCCATGAGCTTCTGAGAATATGTATTCTGTGGAATTAGGGTGGAATATTCTGTGGAAGTCTGTTAAGCTCAGTTGATCTATGGTATTATTTACCTTATTTCACAGTTAGGTGTCTGCTTAGATTGTCAGTCTAATGATGACAGTGGAGTATTAAAGTGTCCTACTATGATTACATTGATAATTTTTTTCTATGCTGTTGTCCAACAGAATTTGCTTTATAAATTTTGTGGCCATGTGTTTGGTGCATATAGGTTTATGATTGTAATATCATCTTGTATTGTTCCTTTGATGAGTAAGAAATAGCCTTCTTTATCTTTTTTGATTACTTTTGGTTTGAAGTATATTTTGCCTGATATTAGTATAGCCACCCTGCTTGTTTCTTATTTCCTTCCCCTTGAAATATCTTTCCTATCCTTTCAGCCTAAAGTATAGTACCTATCTTTATTGGTAAGGTGTGTTTCCTGTTACAGCAAGTGGATGGGTCCATATTTCTTATTGAGCTTTTAAGCCTGTGTCTTTTGATTGGGGTGTTAAGACCATTGATATACAGTTGTAATTGTAGGGTACAAGTTAATCCCTGTCAAATTGAATGCTTTGCGGAGTTTGGTGATTTCTTGGAGTTTGTTAAGTTTTCATTTCTGTGCTACATGTGGTTGTTATCTCCCCTTCTTGTGGACCCTTGAGTGTGACTTTTTTCATCTCTTCAGTTTGATTATTCTATGAAATATTGTCTTTAGGATTGGCATAGTGACCATATAGTTGTAAAGCTGGGTTCTTCTACTTTTGATTATGAGGGATAATATTGTTGGATATAGTATTTTGGGTCAGAAGCCAAGTTTTTTAAGATTTAAAATGCTCCCTTCCAATCCCTCTGGCTTTTGGAGTGCCATAAAAAAATCTGAAATAATTCTGATGGGCCTACCTTTATACGTAATAAGATGTAAGAAACTATTTTTCTTTCTTTCTTCCTTTTTACTTCCTCTCTCTCTCTCTCTCTCTCTCTCTTTCTTTCTATCTTTTTTCTATCTTTCCAGACAGAAGAGAGATAGACAGTTGGCATACCAGGGTCTCAGCCACTGCAATCAAATTCATGATGCCTGTACCACCTAGTGGGCATGTGCAACTTTGGGCTTGCCTCACCTTTGTACATCTGGCTAACTGAGACCTGGAGGGTATGGGTCCTTAAGTTTCACAGGCAAGTGCCTTAACTGCTAAACCATCTTTCCAGTCCAGGAGCTGTTTTTCTCTTGCAGCTTTTAGAACCCTTTCTTTGTTTTCAGTGTTAAGAGTTTTAACTATAATATGACATGGGGGATTTCTTTTCTGGCCTCCTTGTTTGATGTTCTGAGCACCTCTTGTACTTTTATGGGGGTCTCTTTTGTGAGGTTAGGGAAATTTTCTTCATAAATTTTGTTCTCTATGCCTTTGGTCTATAGTTCTTCCCTTTCCTATATGCCAATGATCTAAATATTTGGTATCTTTAAGGTGTTCCAAATTTCCCTCATATTCTTTGTACATTTTTTGGAAATTATCATTGTTATTGGACTGCTAGATCATTTCCTTTTCTTATCCTCAAGTTTGAAAGCCTATCCTCCATATGGTCTACTCCATTGGTGAGGCTTTCTTAGGAGACTTTTTAAAATGCTATTTCATTGTTTCTGTCTATTACATTTCTTTTCAGTGTCTCCATATATTTGTGGAATTCCAATTTCATTTCTTTCTTTTTTTGCTGTTTTTTTAAAATTTTTTTTAATTTTTAAAAATTTTTATTAGCATTTTCATAATTATAAAAAAAATCCCATGGTAATTCCCTCCCTACCCACCCCCACACATTCCCCTTTGAAATTCCATTCTCCATCATATTACCTCCCCATCACAATCATTGTACTTACATATATACAATATCAACCTATTAAGTACCCTCCTCCCTTCCTTTCTCTTCCCTTTATGTCTCCTTTTTAACTTACTGGCCTCTGCTACTAAGTATTTTCATTCTCACACAGAAGCCCAGTCATCTGTAGCTAGTATCCACATATGAGAGAGAACATGTGGTGCTTGGCTTTCTGGGCCTGGGTTGCCTCACTTAGTATAATCCTCTCCAGGTCCATCCATTTTTCTGCAAATTTCATAACTTCATTTTTCTCTACCACTGAGTAGAACTCCATTGTATAAATGTGCCACATCTTCATTATCCACTCATCAGTTGAGGGACATTTAGGCTGGTTCCATTTCCCAGCTATTATAAATTGAGCAGCAATAAACATAGTTGAGCACATATTTCTAAGGAAATGAGATGAGTCCTTTGGATATATGCCTAGGAGTGCTATAGCTGGGTCATATGGTAGATCAATCTGTAGCTGTTTTAGGAACCTCCACACTGATTTCCACAATGGCTGGATCAGATTGCATTCCCACCAGCAATGTAGAAGGTTTCCTATTTTTCCACATCCCTGCCAACATTTATGATCATTTGTTTACGTGATGGAGGCCAATCTGACAGGAGTGAGATGGAATCTCAATGTAGTTTTAATCTGCATTTCACCAATGGCTAGTGACGTGGAACATTTTTTTAGATGCTTATATGCCATTTGTATTTCTTCCTTTGAGAATGCTCTATTTAGATCCATAGCCCATTTTTTGATTGGCTTGTTTGATTCCTTATTATTTAGCTTTTTGAGTTCTTTGTATATCCTAGATATTAATCCTCTATCAGATATATAGCTGGCGAAGATTTTTTCCCATTCTGTAGGTTGGCTCTTTGCTTTTTTCACTGTGTCCCTTGTAGAGCAAAATATTTGTAATTTCATGAGGTCCCAGTGATTAATCTGTGGTTTTATTGCCTGAGCAATTGGGGTTGTATTCAGAAAGTCTTTGCCAAGACCAACATGTTGAAGGGTTTCCCCTACTTTTTCCTCAAGCAGTTTCAGAGATTCAGGTCTGATGTTAAGGTCTTTAATCCATTTGGACTTAATTCTTGTGCATGGAGAGAGAGAAGAATCTATTTTCATCCTTCTGCGGATATATATCCAGTTTTCCCAACACCATTTGCTGAAGAGGCTGTCTTTTCTTCAATGAGTATTTTGGGCATTTTTATTGAATATCATGTGGTTATAGCTACTTGGGCTTACATCTGGGTCCTCTATTCTGTTCCACTGATCTACATGTCTGTTTTTGTGCCAGTACCACGCTGTTTTTGTTACTATGGCTCTGTAGTATAGGTTAAAATTAGGTATGGTGATACCAACAGCCTTATTTGTGTTGCTCAGTATGATTTTAGATAATCGACGTTTTTTGTGATTCCAAATGAATTTCTGGATTGTTTTTTCTATTTCCATGAAGAATGTCTTTGGAATTTTGATAGGGATTGCATTAAATGTGTAGATTGCTTTTGGTAAGATTGCCATTTTCAAAATATTGATTCTTCCAATCCAGGAACAAGGGATGTTTCTCCACTTTCTAGTGTCTTCTGCAATTTTTCGCTTGAGTCTTTTAAAGTTCTCATTGTATAGATTCTTTACTTTCTTGGTTAGGTTTATTCCAAGGTATTTTATTTTTTTTTGATGCAATTGTGAATGGGAGTGATTCTCTGATTTCATCCTCTGTGTGTTTGTTGTTAGCATATATGAAGGCTACTGATTTCTGTGTATTTATTTTGTCTCCTGCTACATTGCTGTAGGTTTTGATCAGCTCTAACAGTTTGCTAGTAGAGTTTTTAGGGTCCTTTATGTATAGAATCATGTCATCTGCAAATAATGATAACTTGATCTCCTCTTTTCCAATTTGTATCCCTTTTATGTGTGTCTCTTGCCTTATTGCCATGGCTAAGACTTCCAAAACTATATTAAATAAAAGTGGGGACAGTGGACACCCTTGTCTTGTTCCTGATTTTAGTGGAAAAGCTTCCAGTTTTTCCCCATTTAGTAATATGTTGGCTGTAGGCTTGTCATAAATAGCCTTTATTATATTGAGATATGTTCCTTCTATTCCCAGTCTCTGTAGGACTTTTATCATGAAGGGATGTTGGATTTTGTCAAATGCTTTCTCTGCGTCTAATGACATGATCATGTGATTTTTGTCCTTCAACCCGTTTATGTAATGTATTACATTTATAGATTTGCGTATGTTGAGCCATCCCTGCATCTCTGGGATAAAGCCTACTTGATCAGGGTGAATGATCTTTTTGATATACTCTTGTATTCTGTTTGGCAATATTTTGTTGAGAATTTTTGCATCTATGTTCATGAGGGAGATTGGTCTGTAATTTTCTTTTTTTGTTCTATCTTTGCCTGGTTTTGGTATCAGGGTGATGCTGGCCTCATAGAAGGAGTTTGGTAGAATTCCTTCTTTTTCTATTTCCTGGAAAAGCTTAAGAAGCAATGGTGTTAGCTCTTCCTTAAAAGTCTGGTAAAATTCAGCAGTGAATCCATCCGGGCCTGGGCTTTTTTTAGTTGGGAGGTTATTGATAACTGTTCTGATCTCCATGTTTGTTATAGGTCTATTTAAGTGATTAATCTCATTTTGATTTAATTTAGGTAGGTCATATAAATCAAGGAAATCATCCATTTCTTTCAAATTTTCATACTTTGTGGAGTATATGCTTTTATAGTATGTCCCTATGATTTTTTGAATGTCTCTGGAATCTGTTGTGATGTTACCTTGTTCATCTCTGATTTTATTAATTTGTGTCTCTTCTCTCTTTCTTTTGGTCAGATTTGCTAAGGGTTTATCAATCTTGTTTATCCTTTCAAAGAACCAACTCTTTGTTTCATTAATTCTTTGGATTTTTTTGTTGTTGTTGTTGTTTCTATTTCATTCATTTCTGCCCTAATCTTTATTATTTCTTCCCGCCTACTAATTTTTGGTTTGCCTTGGACTTCTTTTTCCAAGGCTTTAAGGTGAAGCATTAGGTCATTTACCTGTGACCTTTCTAATTTCTTAATATAGGCACTTAAGGCTATAAATTTACCTCTTAGAACTGCGTTCATTGTGTCCCAGAGATTTTGATATGTTGTGTTCTCATTATCATTTGTCTCTATGAATTTTTTGATTTCCTTCATGATTTCTTCATTGACCCATTCGTCATTTAGAAGTGTATTGGTTTAGTTTCCATGATTTTGTGTATGCTCTATAGCCTTTCTTGCTACTGATTTGTAGTTTAATTCCATTGTGGTCAGATAGAATGCAAGGAATTATTTCAATTTTCCTGAATTTGTTAAGATTTGCTTTGTGTCCTAGTATATGGTCTATTTTAGAGAATGTTCCATGTGCTGCTGTAAAGAATGTATATTCTGCAGCCTTTGGATGAAATGTCCTGTATATATCTGTTAGGTCCATCCCTTCTGTGACCTCATTTAGTCCAGATGCCTGTTTGTTTATTTTTTCCTGGAATGACCTGTCAATTGAAGAGAGTGGGGTGTTAAAGTCACCCAGTACCACTGTGTTTGGTGTTATCTGTGACCTTAGTTCTAATAATGTTTGTTTGATGAATTTGGGAGCCCCCATTTATGTTTAGGATTGTAATGTCCTCCTGTTGGAGTGTGCCCTTAATCAGTATAAAGTGACCTTTCTTATCTTTCTTGACTAACGTTGAACTAAAGTCTACCTTGTCCGGTATTAGGATAGCAACCCCTGCTTGTTTTCTAGGCCCATTTCCTTGATACACCATCTTCCAACCTTTCACCCTAAGATAATGTCTATCCTTTGTAGAACGGTGAGTTTCTTGTAGACAACAAATTGTAGGATCCTGCTTTTTAACCCAGTCTGCAAACCTATGTTTTTTCGTTGGGGCATTGAGGTCATTGATATTAAGAGATATTATTGAAAGGTGTGCATTTATATTTGCCTTTTTTTTTTTTTTGTGGTTCCAGTTCTACCTGTGCTCTCTTAACAACTATTTGAGTATTGCTTGTTTTTTTAGGTTCCTTATATGTGTGCTTTTCCGTTTCTTCAGGATGGAGGATTCTATCAAGTATTTTCTGTAGAGATGGTTTTGTCTTCAAATACTCCTTTAACCTTCTTTTGTCATGGAATGTCCTTATTTCTCCGTCTATTTGAATGGATAGCTTTGCAAGATAAAGTAACCTTGGTTGACAGTTGTTATCTTTCAGAACTTGGAATATATCACTCCAAGCCCTTCTGGCTTTAAAAGTTTGTGTTGAATAATCTGCTGTAATCTTGATGGGCTTGCTTTTGTAGGTAACTTGATTTTTCTCTCTAACTGCTTTCAATATTTTTTCTTTAGTGTGTGTGTTTGGAAGTTTGATTATAATATGGCGAGGAGACGTTCTTTCTGGGTTTTGTCTGGCTGGGGTTCTAAAGGCTTCCTGTATCTGCATTGGCACCTCTTTCCCAATTTGGGGAAAATTTTCTTCTATGATTTTGTTGAAGACACCTACTATGCCTTTGGAGTGGAATTTTCCTTCTACTATGCCCTGAATTCTAATATTTGATCTTTTCATAGTGTCCCAAATATCTTGAAATTCCCACTCATTCTTTTCTATAAGTTTGTCTTTCTCTTTGTTGGCCTGTATTAGATCTTCCACCTGGTTTTCTAGCTTAGATATTCTGTCCTCTCCTTCATCCATTCTACTGGTGAGATTTTCTACAGAGTGTTTTATTTCATTAACTGTGTTCTTCATTGCTAGTAATTCTGACTGGTTTTTCTTTATTATTTCTATTTCCTTATTTATGTCTTGTATTGCCTTCTTTGTTTCATGAAATTGGTGTACTGCATCTTCTTTGAGTCCTTTGACTTCCTCTCTGAGTTCCTCTTTGACTCCTTTGATTTGTTCTCTGTCTTCTTTGAACATATTTGCAATCATTCTTTTGATATCTTTCTCAGGCATTTCCTCTAACTCTTTCTCACTGGAGGTCATTTCTGATGCATTAATACTTTTAGATGGATTTATATCATCTTGCTTTTTAGTGTTTCTTGTGTTATAATGTATATATTTTTGCATCTTGGATTAAGTTAATGCTTGGATTTTCTAGCTAGCTGGGTATTCTTAGCTGTATCAATTGATTTGATGTTATATATTTTCAGGATAGGAGCTTAAGGTGTTAGATGTGGCTCTTAAGACTCTGAGAGTATCTACAAAGGTGCTCCTAGGGGTTTAGTTTCCCTGCTATGGGGGTATTCAAGTAGGCTAAGTGGAATTAAATACAGGTAGATTTAAAAGTTAACTAAACACTGGATCCATTCAGTCAAAAACAGCCCCAAGTATGTATGCCAGAGTAGTTATTATAACAACCAGATCCTCTATCAACATAGAGGTTAAGATTTCTTGTCTGTTGAGGGATCCAAGTCAGCTTGTGACCAAGTGAGACCCTTCCCTGGTGCAAACCCATTACCTTGGATGAGTTTGGTCTCAGTCAAGTTGATGCCTGGGTCATTGGGCTGCTGCTGTTCTGATTTCTGGAGCTGAGCACTGGCTTTTCCTGCAGGGCAAACCAAGCCTGGAAACTGTGGCCCTGCAGATCAGCTCCCCCACTGCTGGAACTGCTGCTGCGAAAGCTGCCTCTGCTGGGTCTGTCAGCAGCTGAAGCTGCTGCTGCTGCTGGGTCTGCTGTTGTTGCTGCTCCTGGGTCTGCTGCTGCTGGGTCTGCTGCTGCTGGGGCCGCTGTTACCAGTACCAGAGCCGGTGATGTTGCTCCCGGACTCTGTTCCTGCTTGTGTCCCACTGTCGGCTCAAGTTGGCGTGGCCGGGTCCAGGACCGCTGCTCTCTTCGCCCACTGTCAGCTCAAGTTGGCGTGGTTGGGTCCCAGACTGATGCTCTGTTCACCAGAGCTGGGCTCAGGCGGTGGGGGAGGGGAGCAGCTTCTCTGTTCTCTCGCTGTTCCATGTGTTCTTCTACCTTGTGGTCTGCTTCTCCGTTGCTCACTGCCGCTCTCCCTTCACATTTCCTGAATTGTGGGGAGTACTGGTGTGAGTGGAAGCTCCCGCACCTGGCTTTTCCTGCAGATGGAGCTGAGCCTGTTGGCTTCCTTGTGCCCCGCTGATGCAGAGGTTGGCAGAGCTGCTGGGCCGCTTTTGCCGGCCTGTGCGGGCTCTGGATACTCTGGATCTCTCCTACGTCTCCGCTGCTGCTTCAATTTCCTATATACCTCACTTTTTAGTAAAAGTGTGTATTTTGCTGAGTTTTTTTGGTCTTTTTACACACACACCCCCCCCCCCAGGCTGTTTTGGCATGGTACCTACGCTGTCATCTTAACCGGAAGTCCAATTTCATTTCTTGATTAGATTTTCTAGTTGTTTGCTGGAGTTTATTCCTGCATTTGATTATATCTTCATTGAGTTTATTCCACCTGTTGAGATCATTTATTTGTTGTTTCTCTTCCATTTCCTTTATCCTTCTATCAAGTTTTTTTTATTGCCTTTAATTTTTTGAGATGTGTATTTAGTTCTCTTTGCTGATTTGTTTCTGTTTCCTTCAGCCATTTTTTTGAGTTTATTCTTGAATTCTGTTTGTTAATTTTCTTTTCTTTTCTTTTTTTTTTTTTTTTTTTTGCTCATTTTTATTTATTTATTTGAGAGTAGCAGAGGGAGAGAGAAAGCAAGCGGCAGAGAGAGAGAGAGACTGGGCTCCCCAGGGCTTCCAGCCACTGCAAATGAACTCCAGATGCATGCGCCCCCTTGTGCATCTGGCGAACATGGGTCCTGGAGAATCAAGCCTCAAACTGGGGTCCTTAGGCTTCATAGGCAAGTGCTTAACAGCTAAGTCATCTCTCCAGCCCTTGTTAATTTTCTTTATTCAACCATGCTTTAAAATATTTTATGAGTAGTTTATTTTGGTTCTCAACTAAATCTTCCATCCGTTTATTCGTGGCCTCAATAAGTTTATTGAATATACTTACCATAGCCTCATTTTCAGGTTCTAAGGCAGGAGTTTCCTCTATATTTGCCATGAAGGCTTCTATTTTGGTGCTGGTTGACTTAGGTGGGGATATTTTGGCTTGGTATCTTGTGTTCTTGTGTTTTGTGTTGAGGTTTTTCCATCTTGAGGTTATTATCTTGTTTTGCTGGGACTATGGAAATTAGTATCTCTTGTGGAATGTGGTGCATTGATTGCCTTGTTCAGGTTTGGTCAAGGTAGGAGTGAGAAAGGTTTTGAGTGGGTGTCCTTGAACCTGAGCATGTCTATCTACTGTATTTACTCTCCTGACAATTTTGGATGGGGCCCATGAGTGCCTGGCCAACTAAGTGATCAGGGAGAGTCCAGTTAAGTCTCTGGCACTCACCTTCTGGTTCTTGGTAGTGGACATGGCTGGGGCAACTTGTGGGAGGCAGTGCAATAAGATAGCAGGAATCCCACCTAGAAGTTTGTATCTCAATCATAGTGGCTGTAGGGCCTACCTTGGTCATAAGTTTGGGATTGAAATGATTGCAGGCAGATCCCTGTTTGTGATCCTGCCACAACCTGTCTTGTGTTGGAATCTGGAGGTTTCCCTACTCACCCCACCAAGGAACAGAATGCTGGAGCTTACTCCTAGTGAATACATGTGCAGGTTCCCAGCTGACCCACACCAGTCACAGGGGAACCTGGAGGCAGAGAACCAGGAACACAGGCCTATTCACACTGCATACAGGTTCTCAGTCACCCCACATAGTGGCATGGGAACTGAGAGTTGGAGAACTGGGACAATATGTTTATGGTCATATATTAATTCTGCCCTGACTTTTTGGATAGAGAAGCTTCTCTTTTTTATTAGTTATGTATATAGTGTATATACAGCCAGGATGATACCATCATTAGCCTTCTCCTGTCATACCCCCATAAGGATTGTGGGTGTTGCATTGTGGGAGTGGCCATCAGTTATGGGTAGAAGGAAATGTCCCTGTGCATAATGGCCCAACTTACGGCTCTAACAATCTTGTGAATGTCACTGACCCATGTTGGGTTCATTTTAGGTCTATTTTAGTGATGAGGTCTTGGGAATCTCTGTGTCTCTGGATATCTGATTTGATAGGAGTTGAGTATTCTCTGTGTCTATCTCCTTCACCCTTGTGCTGGTAACAGGTTCACTGAGAAAGCAGCTCATGCTCATTTCCCCATTAACTCTATGGTTTCAGCAGGTGCCCTGGTGGGGTGCAATGGGCTGATTCTCTCCTAATGTTCTGTCCATATGAAACACAGAAACAAATTCTCCAATGAGAGTGAGGTCAGTGTAAGATACATTGATACCCATTTTTATTTTAGAGAGAGTTTAATAGGTGTAGACCCTCTTGCAGCCTGCTATTGGTGGGAGCTTGATATTGGAGAGCTGGCTCATTTTTGAATATGGTTCTGACTTGTTTCCCTGTTTCAGGGATGGGTCCCATTCCACTAAGTGGATCTGTTAGCCAAATCAAGAGCAGCTTGTAACCCACCATGGCTGTGTGCCACTATTGCACTTGTGTGAGCATTACACCAGGCTGACTGCTGCTAAATAGCTTAGACCATGAGCTGCTTAGATACATGATGGTCATTTCCCCCAGTCACTCATACAACCTGGTACTAGACAAGCTAACTCTCTGGGGATTGACTCTCTTCCAGTTTCCTGCCAGGTAATCACATGTTATGTACAAACTGCATATGGTGTCTTCAGCAGTAGGGTCTTACCATTAACCTTTGGTAGGTCATCAAGTACTCTGACAGAATTCTGTCTTCTGTTGTGAAACCTGGAAGGTCTCTCTGATCAACAGCTCATTGTGGATGCTACTCACATGCTGGTGCTGGGAGTTAAACGCCAGTGCCAAGGGAGAAGATGAAAGAAAAATATAGGTAACATAAAAGAAAGGGAGAAAAGAGAGAGAGAGAATCAGGAGAATATTGAATATAGTCTTTATAATACCCTCTCCAGGCCCCTGTGAATCAGGTATTCTCTCTAAGCACCTGATAAAGGTTAATATGTCTTTCAGGATGTAGGATTTTATGGTACCATTTCCATTGGGGCCCAGTTTTGTGTATCCCCCACCCTTGCTCTCTCCTCCCACCCCAACATCCTTAGTGTCCAGTCCTCGAGGTGTTTATCAGGTATGTCATCATATGGGCAGATTCAGGCTAGGAGCAACAGATTAGTGAGACCATGCTACAATTATATCTCTGTGATCAGGTGAGTTCACTGAGAATGATCGGTTCCAAGTCTGACCATTTTTCTTCAAATTTCATTGTGTCATTTTTCCTTACTTTGTGTAGAATTCTATTGTGTATATATATTATACCTTAGTTATCCATTCGTCTAATGATAGACATATGGGTTGATTCCAGCACTTAGCTATTATGAATTGAGCAGCTATAAACATGGTTGAGCAAATAGCTCTTGGCTGAGGTTTGTAGCTTTTAGAGTAAATGCCCAGGAAGGGAATACCTGGGTCAATTGGTACCTCTATAGTCATCCTTTTTCCATAGTGATTATACCAACTTACATTCCCACCAACAGTGAATGAGGGTTCCTATTTCTCCACAATCTCGCCAGCATTTGTTGTCATTAGATTTTTTAAATATTTTCTATCCTTCCTGGGGTAAGGTGGAATCTCATAGTTGTTTTATTTGCATTTCCCTGATGACTAGGGATGTTGAACATTTTCTTAAGTGTATGTTTGCCATTTGTATTTCTTCCTCTGAGAACTTCCTGTGCAGTTCTCAGCCCCATTTTGTGAGTTGATTGTTTGACTTTTTATTGTTTAGGTTTTTGAGTTCTTTGTAGATTCTAGAAATTAGGCCTGTGTCTGATGTATATCTGGTGAAAAATTTCTCCCATTATGTGGATAATCTATTGGCTCTGCTTATTGTATGTTTGTCTGTGACAAAGCTTTCCAGCTTCCTGAGATCCCAATGGTTGAGTGATTGTTCAATTTCCTGAGCTGCTGGGGTTTTGTTCATTTCCTGTTTCTATATCATGGAAAGTTCCTCCTATTTTATTTCTTCTAGTAGTAGCACAATTTTCAGTCTCATATTGAAGTTTTTGATTCACTTGGACTTGAGTTTTGTACATGGTGAAATGTGTGGATCTTGTTTCATTTGTTTGCATATGGTTATCCAGTTTGTCTAGCACCGTTTGTTGAAGATGCTATCTTTTTTCCAGTCTACAGTGTGAGGGCCTTTGTCAAATATCAAGGAGCTGTAGTTACTTGATCCAAAATCTGGGTCCTCAATTCTGTTCTACTGGTCTATGTTCCTGTTTTTATTCAAGTACCATGTTCTTTTTATTACTTTGGCTTTAAAGTATAGCTTAGGTCAAGTATGGTGATGCCTCCAGAAGTGTTTCTTTGGTGAGGATATTCTTGGATATACAAGGCCTTCTGCAATTCCATATTAATTTTGAGATCATTTTTTCTATCTCTGTGAAGAAAGATGTTTGGATTTTTATTGGTATTGCATTAAATTTATATATTGCTATTGGTAAGATTGCCATTTTCACAATGTTAATTCTGCCTATCCAGGGGCATGGGAGGTCTTTCCATTTTATCAAATACTCCTTAATTTCTCTCTAGAGTGTTTTTATGTTTTCATTGTAAAGTTCTTTCACCTCCTTAGTTGTTATTCTGAGGGTTTTTTTTTATGCAATTGAAAATGGGACAATGTCACTTATTCCTTTCTCTCTGTTTGCCTTTTGCATATAGAAAGGCTACTGATTTTTGTGCATTGATTTTGTATCCTGCTACTTTACTGAATGACTTAATCACTTTTAGGAGGTTTGAGATAGAGGTTTTCAAGTGACTTATGTATAGAATCATGTTGTCAGGTTAACTTAACTTCTTCCTTTCCAATTTGTATCCATTTAATTTCTTTCTCCTGTCTTATTGCTTGAGCTAGCACTTCAAGTACTATGTTGAATAGAAGAAGTGGACTCTTGTTCCTGATGTCAATGAGAACTCCTTCAGTTTCTCCACATTTAATATTATTTGGGCTTCAGGATTTTTCTGTATAGCCTTTATTGGGTTGAGATATAGACTGTCCATGCCTATTCTCTCCAATTTTTGTTGTTGCTGGGTTTTTTTGTTTGTTTGTTTGTTTTTTGTTTTGTTTTGTTTTGGTTTGGTTTGGTTTTCCAAGTTAGGGTTTCACTGTAGCCTGGACTGACCTGGAATTCACTATGTGACCTCAAACTCTCAGCGATCCTCCTACCTCTGCCTCCCGAGTGATGGGATTAAAGGCATGTGCCACCATGCCCAGCCTACTCTAATGTTGTGATCATAAAATGACATTGTATTTTGTCAAAGGCCCTTTCTGCATCTATTGAGATGATCATGTGGTTTTTGTGTTTAGCCTTGTTTATGTGGTGTATTACATTAACAGATTTCCATATGTTAAACCATCTGTGAATTCCTGGGATGAAGCCTACATGATCCAGTTGGATGCTTTTCATGTGCTATTGAATTAAGTTTGCAAGGATTTTTTTCAGGATCTTGGCAACTAAGTTCATCAGGAAAATAGACCAGAGTTTTTTTTTTTTTAATTATTTTTATTTATTTATTTGAGAGAGAGAGAGAGAGATACAGAAATAGGCAGGTAGACAGAGAGAATGGGCGCGCCAGGGCTTCCAGCCACTGCAAGCAAACTCCAGATGCTTGCACCCCCTTGTGCATCTGGCTAACGTGGGTCCTGGGGAGTCGAGCCTCGAACCGGGGTCCTTAGGCTTCACAGGCAAGTGCTTAACCGCTAAGTCATCTCTCCAGCCCCAGAGTTTTTTTTCTTGTGGCATCTCTGCCTTGTTTTGGTATTAGGGTGATACTAGCTTCATAGAAGGAGTTGGGGAGCTTTCCCTGTTCTCTGTGTGGCACAATTTGAGAAAAATTGGTTTCAGTTCTTCCTTGCAGGTTTGATCTTGTCCAGGACTTATCTTTTTAGGGAGGTTTTTGATTACCCTTTCAATTGCAGTGGTTGTGATAGGTTTGTTTAGGAGGTTAATCTGCTCTGAGTTTAGCTTTGATAGGTGGTATGTGTCAAGAAATTCATCCATTTCCTCCATATTATGAAATTTTATGAAGTAGAGGTTTCTGAAGTAAGACCTGATAATTCTTCCAATTTCACTTATGTCCATTATGATTTCTCCTTTTTCATTTCTAATTTCTAATTTGGTTAATTTGAGGCATCTCTCTCTCTCTCTTTTTTTTTTTTTTTTTTACTTGATCAAATTGGCCAGGGTTTTATCAATCTTGCTTAATTTTTCAAAGAACAGCTCTTTGTTTCATCATTTCTCTTAATTGTTTTCTTAGTTTCCAATTCACTTATTTATGCTGTGACCTAAGTTATTTCTTCTGTCTGGGGCTTTTTGGGTTGGATACTTCTTGTTTTTCCAATGCCTTTAGGTGGATGGTTAGGTTATTGACAGAATCTCTCTGTCTTTGATATGAAGGCATTTAGTGCAATGAAGTTTCTCCTGAGGATTGTGTTCATTGTGTCCCATAAGATTTGAGTGTGTTCTTATTATCATTCACTTCTAGAAATTTTGAATTTTCATTTTTTACTTCATCCACTACCCAGTTATTGTTTAGGAGTGTTTTGTTCAGTTTCCAGGAGTTGGTTGGGTTCCTGGTGCATCTTTTGTTGTTGATTTCTAATAATATAGCATTGTGATCTGATATCATGCAGGAAATTATGTTGATCTTCCTAAATATAAAGCAGCAGGCTTTATGACCCAGTATATGATCTATTTTAGAGAAGGTTCCATGGGCTTCTGAGAAGAATGTGTATTTTGTGGATTTGGGATAGAATGTTCTGTATATGTCCTACGTCTAATTGATCTATGGTGTTGTTGAGCTCTCTTACTTCCCTGTTAATTTTCTGTTTGGATGATCCATCTATTGCTGATAGTGGAGTATTGAAGTCCCCAACTATGATGGTGTTGGTGGTTATTTCTGTTTTATTTTCAAGTAGGTTTTGTTTTATGAATTGTGGTACACCTGTGTTTGGTGCATATAGATTAATGACCATGATACCCTTTTGTTGGATCATACACTTGATAAGTAAGAAGTGGCATTCTTTGTCTTTTTTGATTACTTTTGTTTTGAAGTCTATTTTGTCTAATATAAGTATAGCAACTCCTTCTTGCTTCTTATTTCTGCTTACTTGAAATATCATTTTTCACCTTTTCAACCTGAGGAGGTGTCTGTCTTTAGTGGTGAGATGGGTTTCTTGAAGAAAGCAGATTGAGAAGTGTAATTTTCTGATCCATCTTTTTAGCTTTTGTCTCTTGATGGGTGAATTAAGGCCATTAACATTTAGGGTAATATATATGAGGTTTGATTAAATACCTGCTATATTGTGGTGATTTATGTGGTTTGGTGTTTTCTTGGTCTTTGTGGTTTTTGTGCCTTCTTGAATTTGGTTATTGTATTCTGCTTCTCATAGGCACTTAAGGTTGGTTATTTGAATCTTCTGTGTGGAACATTCCCTGAAGTACTCTCTGTAGTTTTGGCTTTGTGTTCATATAGTTATAAAGCTGAATGTTATAAATCTTGGAAAGTTTTTCTTTCACCAACTATTATGAGGGATACTTTTTCTGAGTAGAGTAGTTTGGGTTGGAAGCCATAAGTTCTTAGACTTTATAATGTTCTATTACAGGCCCTTCTGACTTTTAGGGTTTCCATCAAGAGGTCTGAGGTAATTCTGATGGGATTTCCTCTATATATAATATGTTGTCTCTCCCTTTCTTCTTTTAGGACTTTCTCTTTGTGATCAATGTTTAGAGTCTTAATGATAATGTCTTGGAGAATTTTTGCTTTGGTCCAGTCTGTTTGGAGTTCTGCTAGCTCCTTGTAACTTGATGTGACTTTCTTTTGAGAGACTTGGAAAGTTTTCTTCAATAATTTTGTTGAATAATTTTTTCATGCCTTTGCTTTGTATATCTTCCCCTTCTGGTGTTCCCATGATCCAAATGTTGGGATGCTTAAGGGTATCCCACAGTTCCCTCATGGTCTGCTCACAGAAATTTTTGAACTTGTTGAAACTTTTGGACTCACAAACTGTTTCTTCTGTTTTGTCTTCCAGTTCTGAGTTTCTATCCTCCACATGACTGACACTATTCTTGAGAGCTTCTATAGAGTTTTGGGCTTGTTCAGTTTGGTTCATATTTTCTACTGCTTTTTTATGTATACTTATCAACCCTCTGTCGAATTCCCTTTACACTTCATTTTCTGATTTTCTTAATGCTTCTTGGAGTTCACCTTTGTAATTTTTTTTATGTCTTCATTGAGCTTAGCCAACTGGTTATTGGGGTCTCTCTCTTTCTTTTTCTCTCCTTCAGATCATTCAACTCTCTTAAGAACCCTTTTCTGGTCTAATCTAGTAAAAATACCATTCATACAATTATTGGTATGTTGTTGAGTTTCTGCAACCTCTGCTATTTGCTTGGCCAGGGTTGCATAGTTTGTTTATTCATTTGGGGGTTTTGATCCTATTGTCTCTTCTATGTTTTGATTAGAAAGATCCATTGTAGGATTTACTTGCACCTGATTTTTAGAGGTATTCCTTTTACACTATGGTCTGCCCATCACAATGTTTCAGATAGCCTCAGGTGTGGGACACTAGCCTGCTGGCCAGGGGTGGGGGGGCAGTGATGAGTGGGATGGCGATTTCCGATGGAGTTCAGAAAGGCTAGGGTGTAGACAATAGCCTGTGTATACAAAACAGTGTATGTGTACACAAAGTGTGTATGTATATACAAAGTACAGTGGAAGACATCGTGTGTTCTCTACTGCTCTTCTATCTTATTTCCCTGAGACAGAGTTTCTCAATGAACCTAGACATCCCTAGTTTTCAATTAGACTGGCCTATCAGGGAGCCCAGTAATCATTCTATCCCTACTCCATCCCCTTCAGCACAGGGATTATAGGCATATACAGACATATCCTGCTTTTTACATGTGTTGGGGATTGAGCTCAGGTCCTCATGTTTGCATAGCAAGCACTCTTACTCACTGAGCCATCTGCCCAGCCCCCATATCTTGACTTTTATTAACAGTGCTGCAATAAATATGGATATATAGGTATCTCTGTGGTATTCTGACTTGGATTCATTTAGGCATATGCCCAACAATGGTATAGCTGGATCACGTGGTGGTACTATTTTTAGTTTTGTTTGAGAACTCTTGTACTGATGCACTAATTTACATTCCCACAAACAGTGTACAAGGAATTCATTTTTCTTCCACTCTTGACAGCATTTGATATCTAGATGAAAACCATTCTGATTGGGATGAGAAAGAATTTCAACCTAATCATATTTTATTATTATCTATCAGTTGGATAACCTGCAAATATTTTCTCCAATTCTGTGGATATTCTATTGGCTTTGCTTATTATATGCTTGTCTGTAAAGAAACTCTGCAGCTTCATATGATCCCAGTGGTTGAGTGATTGTTTAAGAACTTGAGCCACTGGGGTTTTGTTCAGGAAGTCTTTTTCCATTCCTATATGATGGAAAGTACTTCCTAAATTTTCTTCCAGTAGTTTTCGAGTTTCTGGTCTTATGTTGAGGTCTTTGATCCATTTGGATTTCAGAGTAGTGCATGGTGAAATGTGTGGATCAAGTTTTAGTTTCCTGCATGTGGTTATCCAGTTTGTCCAGCACCATTTGTTGAAGATGCTATCTTTTTTCCAGTCTATATTGTTTGGGTCTTTGTCGAATATCAAGTAGCTATAGTTGCTTGACCCAAAATCCGGGTCCTCAAGTCTGTTCCATTGGTCTATACTCCTGTTTTTATGCCAGTACCATGCTGTTTTTATTACTATGGCTTTGTAATATAGCTTTATATCAGGTATGGTGATGCCACCAGAGGTACTTCTTTTGCTGAGGATATGTTTGGATATGCGAGGCCTTCTGCCTGTGCATATGAAATTTGAGATCATTTTTTCTATCTCTGTGAAGAACACTGTAGGGATTTTAATTGGAATTGCGTTACATCTATATATTGCCTTTGGTAGGATTGTCATCTTCACAATGTTAATTCTGCCTATCCAGGAGCATGGGAGGTCTTTCCATCTTTTCAAGTCCTCCTCAATTTCTTTTTTGAGTTTTTATATTTTCGTTGTATAGATCTTTTACTTCCTTGGTTAATGTTATTCCAAGGTATTTTATTTTTTTTGTTGCTGTTGAAAATGGGACTATGTCCTTTATTTCTTTTTCTGTGTCTTTGTCATTTGTATACAGAAATGCTACCAATTTTTGTGCATTGATTCTGTACCCTGCTACTTTGCTGTAGGAGTTAATCACCTTCAGGAGTTTTGGGATGGAGTCTCTTGGGTCTCTTACATATACAATCATGTCATCAGCGAATAGAGATAAGTTAACTTCTTCCTTTCCAAATTGTATCCCTTTTATATCCTTCTCCTGCCTTATTGCTTGGGCTAGGACTTCCAGAACTATATTGAAAAGCAGAGGTGAGAGAAGACATCCCTGTCTTGTTCCTGATCTCAATGGGAATTCCTCCAGTCTCTCTCCATTAAGTATTATTTGGGCCTTTGGAGCTTTGTATATTGCCTTTATTATGGTAAGATGTGAACCGGCCATGCCAATTCTCTCCAATGTTTTGATCATGAAGTGATGTTGTATCTTGTCAAAGGCCTTTTCCGCATCTATCGAAATGATCATGTGATTTTTATGTTTAAGCTTGTTTATGTGGTGTATTACATTGACACATTTTCGTATGTTGAACCACCCTTGTGTTCCTGGGATAAATCCCACTTGGTCAAGGTGGATAATGCTTTTGATGTGTTGTTGGATTCGGTTTGCGAGTATTTTGTTGAGGATCTTTGCATCTATGTTCATTAGGCCGATAGTTTTCTTTTCTTGTGGCATCTCTGCCTGGTTTTGGGATTAGGGTGATACTAGCTTCATAGAAGGAGTTGGGTAGCTTTCCCTGTTCTTCAATTGTGTGGCACAGTTTTAGGAAGATTGGTTTGAGTTCTTCCATGAAGGTTGGATAAAATTCGGCTGGGAATCCATCTGGTCCTGGACTCTTCTTTTTGGGGAGGTTTTTTTATTACTTTTTCAATCTCCATGTGTGTGATGGGTTCATTGAGGTGGTTGATCTGCTCTGAGTTTAGCTTTGGTAGATGATATGCATCCAGGAATTTATCCATCTCCTCCACATTTTCCAGTTTTGTGGAGTAGAGGTTTTTGAAATAAGTCCTGATGATTCTGCCGATTTCACTCATATCTGTTGTTACCTCTCCTTTTTCATTTTGAATTTTGTTAATTTGGAGTCTCTCCTCTTTTGCTTGATAAAATTGGCCAGAGGTTTGTCAATCTTGTTTATTTTTTCAAAGAACCAGCTCTTTGTTTTGTCAATTGCCTTGTTTCCTTGGTTTCCAATTCATTAATTTCTGCTCTGATTTTAATTATTTCTTTCCTTCTGGAGCTCTTTGGGTTGGACTTTTCTTGTTTTTCCAATGCCTTTAGGTGGATGGTTAGGCTATTGATTTGGGATCTTTCTGTCTTTTTTATGAAGGCATTGAGTGTTATGAATTTTCCCCTGAGGACTGCCTTCATTGTGTCCCATAAGTTTTGGTATGATGTGTTCTCATTGTCATTCAATTCCAGGAATTTTGCAATTTCATTTTTTATTTAATCCACTATACATTTATGTTAGAGAGTCCAAAAATTTCAGCAAGTTCAAAAGTTCTTGTGAACAGAACATGAGAGGATTGTGGGATACACTTAAACATCCTAATATCAGAATCATTGGAATACCAGAAGGAGGAGAATTTCAGACCAAAGGCATGGAGAACCTATTTAACACAGTAATTGAAGAACACTTCCCCCGTCTCTTAAAAGAAAGGCCCACCAAGATTCAAGAAGCAAACAGAACTCCTAACCGACTAGACCAAAGGAGAAACTCCCCAAGACATATTATCATTAAGACTCTAAACATTGACACCAAAGAGAAAATCCTAAAAGCAGCTAGGTAAAAACAGCACACCACTTTCAAAGGAAACCCCATCAGAATTACTTCAGACTTCTCAATGGAAACCCTGAAAGTTAGAAGGGCCTGGAATGAAACTCTCCAAACTCTAAGAAACTATGGCTCCCAACCCAAACTACTGTACTTGGCAAAAGTCTCCCTTACAATAGATGGTGAAAGGAAAACTTTCCATGACAAAACTCAGCTTTACAATTATATGAACACAAAACCAAACCTACAGAAAGTACTCCAGGAAATTCTCCACAGAGAAGAAACAAATAACCAAACACAAATGTCTACAAGAAGCAGATCACAGCAACCAAACCCAGAGTAGATAGAAATAAATAAATAAATAAATAAATTCCATGGAAATGCCAACACACCTCTACCACCACAACATGACAGGGATCAAATCAAATCTCACAGTCATCACCCTAAACATTAATGGCCTTAATTCACCCATCAAGAGACAGAAGCTAACAAGGTGGATCAAAAAATTAGACCCCTCAATCTGCTGCCTTCAAGAAACCCACCTTACCACTAAAGACAGAAACCTCCTCAGGGTAAAAGGGTGGAAAACAATATTCCAAGCAAATGGGAATAAGAAACAAGCAGGTGAAGGTATATTAATATCAGATAAAGTTGACTTCAAACCAAAAACAATCAAAAAAGACAAAGAAGGCTACTTCCTACTTATAAAGGGAACAATCCATCAAGAGGATATTACAATCATAAATCTGTATGCACCAAACACAGGGGCACCACAGTTCATAAAACAAAACCTACTTGACAATAAAACAGAAATAACCACCAACACCATCATAGCTGGGGACTTTAACACACCATTATCAGTAATAGACAGATCATCCAAACAGAAGCTCAACAGGGAAGTAAGAGAGCTCAACAAAACCATAGAACACTTAGACCTAACAGACATCTACAGAACTTTCCATCCCAAATCCACAGACTACACATTCTTCTCAGCAGCCCATGGAACATTCTCTTAAATAGACCATATACTGGGCCACTAAGACAGCCTCCACATATTTAGGAAAATCGACATAATTCCCCACATGATATCAGATCATAATGCTATATTCCTAGAAATCAACAACAAAAAATCCAACAAGAACCCCAATGGCAACTGGAAACTGAATAGCACACTCTTTTTTGAGTGTTTTTATATTTTTGTTGTATAGATCTTTCACTTCCTTGGTTAACGGTATTCCAAGGTTTTTTTTCATTGCTATTGAAAATGGGACTATGGCCCTTATTTCTTTCTATGTATCTTTGTCATTTGCATATAGTAATGCTACTGGTTTTTGTGCATTGATTTTGTATCCTTGCTACTTTGCTATAGGAGTTAGTCACCTTCAGGAGTTTTGGGATGGAGACTCTCGGGTCTCTTACATATACAATCATGTCATCAGCGAAAAGAGCTAACTTAACTTCTTCCTTTCCAAATTGTATCCCTTTTACTTCCTTCTCCTGTCTTATTGCTTGATCTAGGACTTCCAGTACTATATTGAAGAGCAGAGGTGAGAGTGTTAACCCTGTCTTGTTCCTGATGTTAATGGAAATTCCTCCAGACTCTCTTCATTAAGTTTTATTTTGGCCTTTGGAGCTTTGTATATTGCCTTTATTATGTTAACATATGAACCAACCATGCCAGTCTTCTCCAATGTTTTGATCATGAAGTGATGTTGTATCTTGTCAAAGGCCTTTTCTGCATCTATCGAAATGATCATGTGGTTTTTGTGTCTAATCTTGTTTATGTAGTATATTACATTGACAGATTTCCATATGTTGAACCACCCTGTGTTCCTGGGATGAATCCCACTTGGTCAAGTTGGATAATGCTTTTGATGTGTTGTTGGATTTGGTTTTTGAGGATTTTGTTCAGGATCTTTGCATCTAAGTTCATCAATAGGCTGGTAGTTTTCTTTTCTTGTGGCATCTCTGCCTGGTTTTGGAATTAGGGTGATACTAGCTTCATAAAAGGAGTTGGGTAGCTTTCCCTGTTCTCCAATTGTGTGGCACAGTTTGCGGAAGATTTGTTTGAGTTTTTCCATGAAGGTTTGATACAATTCAGCTGAGAAGCCGTCTGGTCCTGGACTCTTCTTTTGGGGAGGTTTTTTATTACTTTTTCAATCTCCTTGGGTGTGATGGGTCCATTGAGGAGACTAATCTGCTCTGAGTTGAGCTTTGATAGATGGTATGCTTCTAGGAATTTATCCATCTCCTCCACATTATCCAATTCTGTGGAGTAGAGGTGTTTGAAATAAGTCCTGCTGATTCTCCCAATTTCACTTATGTCTGTTGTGATCTCTCCTTTTTCATTTTGAATTTTGTTAATTTGAAGCTTCTCTTGTTTTTGCTTGACAAAATTGGCCAGGAGTTTGTTAATCTTTTTTTTTTTTCCCAAAAAAACCAGCTCTTTGTTTTGTCAATTGTCTTAATTTTTTTTCTTGGTTTCCAATTCATTAATTTCTGCCCTGATTTTAATTATTTCTTTCCTTCTTGAGCTCTTTGGATTGGATATTGCTTGCTTTTCCAGTGCCTTGAGAGCTACTAGAGAATTTTGGTCTTATTCAATTAAGTTTGCATTTTCGACTACTTTTCTATGTATAATTTCCATCCCTCTGTCAAGCTCCCTTTTCACATCATTTTCTAATTTTCTTGATGCTTCTTGAAATTCATCCTTGCATATCTTTATGTCTTCATTTAGCCTGGCCAGCTGATTTTTAAGGTACTCTTTTTTTTCACTCTCCCTCAATCTACTAACTGTCTTTGAAGTCCTTCTAATTTCTTATGTATGAGTTCTAGTTTAGTGATGGCAGTATCCACATGATTATCGGTCCTTGCTTTCTTGCAAGTTCTACCAGTAGGTTGGTCAGGGTTGCATTGCTCATAGCTTCAATTTGATGTTCTGATCCTAATGACTCTTCTATGTTTTGGTTAGGTATATTCATTGTCGGAGTGGGTGATCTAACTGGATTTTCTTGCTTTTGATTTTGCATATTATTTCTTTTATGCTTTGGTCTGCCCATGACAGTGTATGGGCACCTAGGTGGGTGGATCAGCCTGGGGTCAAGCACAGTGGGAGTCTGTGGTAGCCTGGGGCAGTTGCCAAACCATCTGGGCTTTGGCTCTCACTTTTAAAGCCGCCTGTTCTACTGCCTGGCAGGGGCACCAAAGTTGCCTGAATTCTCAAGCAGTAATTCACCAAAGCTGCTTGCATTCAAGCTAGGAGGGATGCTGAGGCACCAAGCACTGAAGCAGCCCAAACTCTGGCTGGGAACACTGGGACCTAGAAGCAGTCTGCTCTGCCCCACAACAGGACAATGGTGGATGGCCGGCGGGGCAGACAGGTAGGGGATGACACCTGAGCTGACACAGTCGAGGGACACAGTCTGAGCTTGTGTGGCAGTTGCCATGGGACTGGACTCACTGAACATGCAGCGGCAGGAGCAGTAAGCAAGTGAGTGGGCAGAACAGTCTAAGCTTCCACTTTCAGGGATCGATCTGTGAGTGGCTACAGTGTGGATATGGTGGCTACTGGGGCGGGGAGGGGTGGACTACCGTCCATGAGGTAATCAGCAGTTCCCTGTTATTGCCAGGACTAGCTGAATGTGCGGTGGCCAGAGCAGTAAGTGGGCAAGTGGGTGGAGCATTCTAAGCTTCCGCACACAGGGATCTATCAGTGTTTGGAGGCACCGTGGATATGGCGGCTATTAAGGAGGATAGGTGGGATACCCACCTGTGAGGAGATCAGTGAATTCCTGTGGCCCCCCCAACTCTGTGCCCTCCCACTGAAAATCTACTGGAGATTGCTCTCCCCTAAAAGCCCCAGTGTACCCTTAATGTCTTGCCTTTCTTTCCCCAGGATTTGCAGCACAGCTAGGCTGTCGCCATGTTGGCCGGACTCCACTATAAGTGATCTTTTGAGACTGGTTTTATACACTGAAACTCTTGTCTGTCTCAGTAGCTGCCCTTGAACAGTGTCCCTTGGTGAGAATGTATACAGTTTTCTCCCCTGCCCTTTGGCCCACTTCATGCAACCTTAGTATATGTCTCAGCTTGGTGAATTTTTCCTTAGTGCCTTAGACCCATAAGGAGAGCAAGAAAACCCCCCTGAGCTCTTCCTCTTCTTTTGTTAAATTGATGAAGCATCTGTCCTCCATGTGTTAGGCCATTGTTACATGACTGAAGATGCACAGTTGAACAAAGCAGGGAACAATCCCCGCTCTTTAGAAGCTTCAGAGAGGGTGTGCGTGTTAGGAGCACAATGACAAAGGCATTTTATTCACTGAACATAACATGTAGATAGTATTCTGGGTTAAGAAGTCATGTGTGTCATGACAAAGCTAAAGAAGAGTAATGGGAGTCAGAAAGGAGGGGAGATCTGTAGTTTGGATTTGAGGCATCATGGGAGTTTCCATAGGAAAGGAAGCATTGAAATGCTTGCTCAAGAGCAAGTGAACATGGCCAGTATCCCAGAGAATAGCAGCCCACATGGCAGAAAAGGGTACCAAGAAAAGATTTTACTAGAGCAAAAGGAACAAAATGAGGTAGTTTCTGCAAAGCTTGGTGCTCCTGCAACTGTGCCTCCCAGTTCCCTCTGGTTTCAACTGGAAATCCATGATCACTATCTCTTACTTGCCTTTCATGGCCAGGCCAGGAAAAGGACAGAGGGGTAAGGCCCAGGTGATTGTGGAGGTATGGGCTCCAAAGGTACATAAGTGTACCACTAAGTTCTTTTGTAAAGCCTTCCTAGAGCCAGGCAGGAGGACATTAATCCTCTCCTGTCCCACAGGCTAGGGTTCCAAATCTCATTAGCATTTACCAAAATGGAATGAATTGTCTTTTGGTAATCTGGTGGTTATTAATTTTTATTTTTAACTCTTGTTTTATGAAGGCAAATAATGTCCTTTCAGCAGCACACATGTCCTCAGGAGTGCAGAGGGAGAGGGGGAAGATCATTAAGACTGGAATCGATACCTCTTTTGGCTACACCAGCAGGTTCTGGTTGCAGACTATGAAGTCATACATATCTAAACAATTCACAAACAGAGGGGACCCCTAAAGAAGACAGAGAGACCCAACCCTGATGTCCTGATTAAATCTGTCTGCAGCTGGTGGAGAAAGCTCTGATTCATCTTAATCACATGCAAGTTAAAAATAAACATCAATAGCCAGCAGCATGGAGGAAATGTAAATGAAGTAGAAAGCCCCAAACCCAGGCACATGGCCTGTGGACAATTTGGAGTTTATCTCCAGTCCCCACATCTCTTGGGAGCAGGTAAATAATGTCGGCTGGTCATTTTAAAGTGCTAGAACTCTGAAGGCTTGTTACACTGGATGCTACCATAATTAGCAATGCTATCCAGGATGAACCTGGGTTTTGGAGATGGAAGACATGAGCTCAAACCTAAGCTTGGTCCCTTCCCACCTCCTGAGCCACAGTGAGATGATTTCATGCAGGCACAATAACTAGATCTGACACCTGGTGCATAGTAGCTGTTCAACAAGTCATTTTCTAGGCATCATTTCCTATTTCCCCCAGAAGACAAAAAATTACTGCTTAAAGAAATCAGTTCAAATCACAGAAAGTACAATTCTTGATGACATGCCAAGTATGAGAATTCTCTTGTGCTATATTAAGCACTGTTCTATAGCTATATTATCCTGATTGAAACATTTCTTCCAGGAGCAGGAGTTTCATAATACACAGGAAGCTCAGAAAGTTACAAGAGTCACAGACCCCTCTCTGAGGTGACATAAGCAGTAGACAATTGCTGTGGAGGAGAATGTCAGATGATGCTACCTGTAAGTAGTGTAGAAAGTTCCAGGAATGCATATTTCTAGAAACATCACCCATGCTAGAATGAGCAGTTCAGGGATGTAGCCTTGTTTGAGTCATCTATATTCCTGTAAGCAACTGAACTAAGATCATTGGTTTACCAAGCTAGACTGGGGTTGAATTATTGCTTTGGTCTGTCATTGGTGATCTATCTGGAGTCAATAGGCATTTAATCATGTCTTCCCAGGAAAAGCTCACACAACAGGATTCCAAAGGAAAATGTGAGATTCTTGAGATATAAAGCTACAGTCTTATAGTAACAAGTTGCTTATACAACGTTAGTCCCATAAGATTACAACAGCATGAGATTTTCCTCATGCCTAGTAATATTGTAACTATTATAAGGTAGTAGTGTAAGATACAAGGTTGTTGTGGAGAAGTGATAAAGACAAAAGAGAGTAGCTTAACAACAGCCTAGGGTTTATTTGGGATAAATACCTGTGGAGGGGTTCTCTGGCAGAGGATCTAGAGGTCATCTTCAGGTAACAGACTTGGGTACTTACAGTGCACTTAGAAAAAGGAAGTTAGATGATGGGGATAGAAAGTTTTGCAGCTAGACAATGCCATTAGAGGAGAAAATGGGAGTGGCTGTTACAAGATGACATCTGCCAGACAACCTATTTGGTTGTGGTGGGTGGTAATAGTAGCTGCTATTTCATCCAGGGGTCAGAAAGGGCCTTAAAAGAGGTAGCATTTCTAGAAATGCCCATTTCAAGTGTAGAGGAGATACCTAGTCCTGACAATTAAGAGAACAAAAGAGGTTTTTGTTTATATTGGGACAGATCAATGTTTAATGATTAGATACCAAATTTAAGGGGAACAGGAAATAGCAAGAGTGAACTAGTTAACACTGGCAAGCTGGACTAATAAACCTTAAGGTCCAGCCCTAGTGATACACTTCCTCAATTGAGGCTCTGCTTACCAAAGGCTCCACCAGCTGGGGACTAAATATAAGGCTAGTCACAAACAAACACTTTATTCTATGAGGGACGTTTTGCATTCAAAATACCACAGGGGTATGTGGATATAAGAATCAAAATGGTTATTGAGAAAGTAACACGTATTTTTGGAACCACTTGGAACTGAATCTGTTGGAATAAATTGCATAAGTAGGCAAATTAATGACTAGGCTGGCATGGTCGGAGGAGTGTCCATACTCATGACATTGGAAAGAAGAAAATTTTCAGTAAAAGTGGGCCCTGTCATACAAGTAATGATTTGACCCTACTGGAAGTAAATAAGACCTTATTTATAGGCCTAGGCTAAGAGGAGTGTACCTTGAAGAACTAACCCTAACACAGAACAAGTAGTATCTCAGCTGATTACCAAGATGTCATGTCATACACAGAGAAAGATAATTTGGTAACATATAAAGGATATGGCACTCAGTTCCTTGTTGCTGGACAAACATCTAACCAGACACAGCTTATGGGAGGAAGGGGTTTATTTCAGGCTTGAAAAATCTAGGGGAATACCATCAGTGATGGAAGAAGCTGGTTCACTTCAGCATGCTTCTCAGCAGAGATACCACCAACAGCCATCACCACAAACCTACCAGCATCAACAACCAGAGTTCAAAAATTGTTCTTCATACACCTGGTAGGTATGGATTCAGGTCCACCCCAAAACACGCCTTAGGGCTAGACTCTAAGATCTGCCACCAGTGACATGCCCCTGGCAACAGGGATCCGCCTGCTGGGGGCACAAGCCGAAAGTTTCATAAAAAAATTCCTGAGTCTATGTGGCCATACATTCAACAAAGGGTAAATGTGCCTCAAGATAATTTTGGCTCTTAACCCATAATATTTAACTTTCCACAATTGCTAGGATAAGTTATTGAAGCTATGACTTCTTCTGGGAGCTTCAATTTCTGGTACTCTTTGGCCAAGCATCACATTTGTGCATTTGGCAAATATTGTCATTGTCACATGTTCCTAAGAGTCTTACTCTTAGCATCTATTGTAGATGAGGCTTAATGGGCAATAAGGTAAGAGAAGGATAATTCACAGAACCATTATGAAAGAAACTCCTATTTCACATTAATCTATTAGCCATTATGATCTAATTCTTATATATCTATACATAAATGTTTTCTGTATGTATTTGATATGATATTTACATGAGACACATAATAGGAATCTAAAGTTAAGAGTAGTAACTAACATAGGTTGTGGAAAAAGAAATAAGGAATATTCCTTAGAGAAGCAGGCATTCTTAATCTGGAAAACAAGATTTCACTGAAATGTTTATAAACACAGACTCAACTGCTAAAGTAGGAAGCATAATGAACTAATGTTATTTTTATGGCAGCTAAATTAGAATTAAAATCCTTCATATTTTTATCAATTAGGAATATATCAAACAATGTGTAAAATACCTTAGACAATTTAAAATTAATTAAATATTAAGGAGTTTAAGAAATTAACCAATTTCTAAGTTTTTAGTTACTCTGTTTAAAAGTTCTTTATAATAATCTTTAATAGAGATGGCTCAAAGGAGATCTTAAATTTAGAAGGACTAATGAAAGTGTTTCCGGCACAAAAAGCTAAACATTTTGGTAATACTTAGCAATTTATTATCAGTTGTTGATTTGATCACCAGGCTAGAGGATTAAAGATAACAGGCACAGTGAAATTTTAAAAAATAGGCCAAATATTGTTCATTTTTTTTAATTTTTTTTTTTTATTTTAAAGAGACAGAGAGAATATAAGAGTAAGAATGAACATGTCAGGGCCTCTTGCCACTTCAAACTCTAAAATGTGCCACTTTGTGGGTTTGGCTTTATGTGGGTACTGCCTGGGAGATTATTCAGTGGCTAAAGTTTTCTTTCTATCTAATAAATGTAGATGTTATGCAGTGGGAAAACATACAAACTTAGCATTTGTATATAATTTATTTATTTTAAAAAATTTATTAAAAATATTTATTTATTTATGATAGAGAAAGAGGCAGATAGAGAGACAGTGAGAGAGAGAGAAAGAGGGAGAAAATGGATTTGCCAGGGCCTCTAGCCATGGCAAACAAACTCCAGATGCATGTGCCATCATGCACAACTGGCTTTATGTGGGCACTGGGGAATCAAACCTGAGTCCTTAGGCTTTGCAGGCAAGCACCTCAACTGCTAAGTCATCTCTCTATCCATAATTTATTTTTTTAAAAAGGTTTGGGTTGACAAACTCCACATATATAATGTACCTTAAGCACAATCCCTCCCATTACTCTTTTCTCCTATTCTCCCTCACTTTTTTTCCATTGAGCATCATATTTTTCCCACTAGTCTGTCTTCTATTTTGATGGCATCAGTATTTTGCCCTCATATTATGTAGCTCTTGTGTAGGTAGTATCTGCCAGTGTGCAGTTATGAATGCAATTGTCACTTTATGTCTTGAAGACAGAATTTCAAAGTGCTCCTCTCCATCTTTTGTTCTTAAATTCTTTCTGTCACCTCTTCTGCAATGGTTCCTAAGTGTTGGAGGGTGTTACAGTTACCTTTGTGTCTTGGGACAAAACACCTGACCAGCTGATGGGAAGAAAGGGTGTATTTTGGTTTACAGTGCTGAGAGGAAGGTTCAGTATGGCAGAGAAAGGATAATAGAACAAAGACTACACACACATCACATCTTGCCACAGCAGTTGGCAGAAAGCAGCACGACTGAGCTGAGCTCTAGCAAGAGGGTACCAGCTATAGCATCTCAAAGCCTATCCCCAGAAACAGCCCTCCACCATCAAGGTTCCACCTAAATTGCCACCAGCTGTGGGTCAAGCATTCAAAACACATGAGTCTATGGGGACATCAGATTCAAACCACTACAGAGGATGTGATAGATATGTCTTACTTAGTGCTGAACGCTCACTCCACTTTCTCTTCTTCTTATCACTTTGATGAGTTTTGAGTCTCCCTAGTATTCACTGTTATCTGAAAAGAGAAGTTTCCCTAACCAAAAGTAAAAGTAGCATTAACAAATGGGCATACATGTAAGTATTTAGAGAGCAGTTTGGTGAGCATAATATATCCATTTAGCCAAACAACAGTTGATTTCTTCTCTAGGGCTTATAGCATAGTCATACATTGTTTGTTAGTTATATTTTCAATTTTTTTTTTTTCATACACCAGGCTTCATGTATTCCTTTAAGCTATTCTTTTTTTATCATGGAAAGTATTATTTTCCTTCAATTAGTACAGACAGCTTTGCTTAATACAGTAGTATGGGTTGGCAGTTTTTACATTTCAGAACCTGAAAAACATCATTCCAAGCTCTTCTGGCTTTTAAAGTTGATGCTCACAAATTTGTTGTTAAGTCTGATTGGGCTTACTTTCACAAGTGATTAGGTACTTGTATTTACTGTTTTCAGTGTATTTTCTTTGGTCTGTGTATTTAATAGCTTAATTACATTATGACAGGGAGTGGTTCTTTTCTTGTCTTGTCTGTTTTGTATTGTAAATACCTCCTGTATCTGTATTTGTATCTCTTTCCTTAATTTTGAGAAATTTTCTTCTATGATTTTGTTGAAAATACTTATGCCGTTAGATTGAAGTTCTGCTTCTTCTATGCCCAGAATCTTAATTTTGATCTCTTCACTATGTCCAAAGTGTCATGAAATTCCTACTCATACCTTCTTATTAATTTGTCTTTCTTCTTGTTGGGATGTTCCAAGTCTTCCATTTTGTCTTCAAGCTCAGATATTCTGTTCTCTCCTTGACCCATTCTATTGGTGAGACGTTCCACAGAGTTTTTATTTGTCTTACTGTGTCCCTCATTCCTAGCATTTCAGATTGGTTTTCTTTCATGTTTTTATTTCCTTACTCATATCTTGTATAGACCTCTTTATTGTGTTGTTGATTTCTTGTGTTCTCTTGGGATTCTTTCAGGAATTTTTTTCTTTGATTTTTTGTGTTTCTTATCTTACTGCATTTTCACATCTTTTCCTCCTATTATGATGGTCTTGTGTAGGCGGTGCCAGGCACTATGAGCTCATGGATATCCAGATCATTTTGTGTCTGGAAGACTGCATTTAAAAGGAGTCATACCCTTCCTTTGGCCCTTACATTCTTTCCATCACCTCTTCTGCAATGGGCCCTGATTCTTGGAAGGTGTGATAGGGATGGTTCTCTGTCACTTCTCAGCACTATGGTGCCTTTTGAGTTATCTCACAGGTCACCACCATCTGAAAAGAGAAATTTCTGTAACCAAAAGTGAGAGTAGCATTAATACATGGGTATGAACATTAGGAGAAGTGCTTATCAGGCAATTTAGTGATCATGGTATATACATTTAGCCAGACTCCAGCAGATGTTACACCCCTAGGGCTCATGACTTATCCCATCATAGGTTTTTCAGCATCAGGCATACATTTCCTCCCTTGGAGCAGGCCTCCAGTCCAATTACAGCGCAGCTTGTTTCCCCTATAACAGACCTGCCACTATGGCAACAGTTGAATTATTTGACGTAGCTGGCCAAACTTAAGGCTTACAGTGTCCACTGTTGTTTATCTCCACTGATGACTTCTCTCTGTCAGCTGGTAAACAGGGAGGAGGTTTTCAGCTCAGCTCCAATGACTTTGCAGCCCAAGCATATAGAGTCTTCTGCAATAGGGTCTTTCTATATATATTTGGTGGAAAACCATGAGCCTTGGCAATGGCCTGTAATGTTTTGGGGGCATCAGGGACTTCCCTGACCAACAACTCACTGAAAGGTATCCCACCCTGCCACTGTAATTTTTCTAGTAACAATCTATGACTTCTGGGTATGCCATTATCCAAAACAGTAGTTTTCCATATGACTTCATATCCTCTTAGATTTTGATTACCCACCCCCTTTATTTACTCAGTCTCCTCTTCCCCTGACCTTAGTTAGGCCTTTCCACCCTAAGTAATATGTTTTTCTACTTGCATATGTACGATGCCATCCCCTTAAGTCCTGCCCTATTCTCCCTCCCTTATAACCCCTTTCTAACTTAATGGCCTCTGCTACTGAATTTTATTACAACTCACATACAAGTCTAAACATTGGTACTTAGGATCCACATATGAGAGAACATGTAACACTTGGTTCCTGGGTCTCGTTACTTCACTAAATATAATCATTTCCAGGTCCATTCATTCTCCTGAAAATTCCAGAATTTCATTTTTCTTCACTTTATTTTATAAATGTATCACATTTGCATTATCTGCTCATCAGTTGAGGGATATCTAGGCTGGTTCCATTTCCTAGCTATTCTGAATAGAAGGGCAATAAACATGGATGTGCAAGGATCTCTACAGTGGTGAGATGAGCCCTTGGGATATATGCCTAGGAGTGGTATAGCTGGGTCATATGGTTCCTTTTTTTCCACATTCTTGCCAGCATTTATTATCATTTGATTTCTTAATAATAGCCATTCTGACAGGAATGAAATGGAATCTCAAAGTAGTTTTAATTTGCATTTCCCTGCTGGCTAAGGATGTAGAACATTTTTAAAGATGTTTATAGGTCATCTGTATTTCTTCATTTGAGAACTCTCTATTTAGATCCATAGCCGTTTTGTTTGTTTGTTTGGTTGGTTGGTTGGTTGGTTGGTTTTTTGAGGTAGGGTCTCACTGTAGTACAGACTGACCTGGACCCTACTATGTAGTCTCAGGGTGGCCTTGAACTCACTGTGATCCTCCTCCCACTGCCTCCTGAGTGCTGGGAATAAAGGCGTGTGCCACCACGCCTGGCTCATAGCCCATTTTTAATTAGGGTGTTTTATTTTTTAAAATATTTTATTTATTTATTTGAGAGAGAGAGACAGAGGAAGAGGCAGAGAGGAGGAGAGAGAATGGGTGTGCCAGGGCCTCCAGCCACTGCAAACGAACTCCCCTTTGTGCATCTGGCTTTCGTGGATCCTGGGGAATTGAACCAGGGTCTTTAGGCTTTGCAGCCAAACGCATTAACCACTAAGCCATTTCCCCAGCCCTTATTTTTTATTAATTAGTTTTTTGAGTTCTTTTTCTTTCCTGGATATTAATCCTCTGTCAGATGTATAGCTAGCAAATATTTCCCCCCATTCTGTAGGTTGCATCTTTGCTCTAGTCACAGTGTCCTTTGCTATACAAAAGCTTTGTAATTTCATAAGGTCCCAGTGGTTTTTCAGTGGTTTTATTACCTGAGAAACTGGGACTATATTCAGAAAGTTGTTGCCTATACCAATATGGTAAAAGATTTCCTCTACTTTTCCCTCTAGCCTTCCTATTAGTTTGTCTCTTTCTTTGTTGGACTGTATTTGATCCAGACAATACAGTCCCACCAAAAATTATAAATCCATCAGATATGATATGCACTGAAACTGTTACCTTTGTGTGTGACTTGATTTTTCTAACTGTTTTCAACTGTTTTCTTTGGTTTGTGTGTTTTGTAGTTTAATTATAATATGACCATGAAAGGTTCTTTCCTGATTTTGTCTGTTTAGTGTTCTAAAGGCTTTCGTATCTGCATTGGCATCATTTTCCCTATTTGGTGGAAGTTTCTCCTATGATTTTGTTGAAAGTACCTGCTATGCCTTTGGAGTGGAATCCTTCTCATTCTCATTCTACTTTGCCCTTAATTCTTGTGTTTGATCTCTTTATAGTTTCCCAAATGTCTTAAAATTCCCATTCATGCTTTCCTATTAGTTTTTCTTTTTCTTTGTTGGACTGTATTAGATCTACCACTTGGTCTTCTAGTTTAGATATTTTGTCCACTTCTTGATCCATTCTACTGATGAGACTTTTCTCTGTTTTTCATTTCTAATATTTCTGATTGGTATTTTTTCATTATTTCTATTTCCTTAATCATGTCTTGTATTGACCTCCTTTTTTCATTAAGTTCGTTTCCTGCATTCTCCTTCACAAGTTGATTGTCGTCTTTGATGCTTTTGATTTCTTCTTTGAGTTTTTTGAGTATAGATATAATCATTTTTTTAATCTTTGCCAGGCATTTTATATAAAACAGTCTTGGTACAGGTCATTTCTTATGGATTCATAATTTTTGGTGGGATTGAATTGTCTTGATTGTTTGTGTTTCTTGTATTATAAGGTAGAGCTTTTTACATCTTTAGTTAATTTGATGCTTGGGTTTTCTAATTATCTGCAGTGTTTTATATATCTTCAGTGTAGGAGTTTAAGGTACCAGATGTAGCTTTTATACTACAAGTGAAACAGAAGAAGTGACCCTAGGTGTTGCCTGCTATTCAAGTATTCTAGTAGACTGGGTGGAGCAATTTACTAGAAAATTCCAAAATTCAACTGAGCAATATACACATTCAATCAAAACCAGCACAGAGTATTTATACAAGAGTGGGGATTAAAACAAATAGACAATTTAACAAAACCAAACTCCCTAAGTGTGCGTCTTGCCTCACATCCTTAAATCTGTCAACTCAGAGGTTGAGATTTCTGGTCTAAAATGGGTCACCCTGTAGCCAAGTCAGACCCTGCTTCCAAAAATGACAGAAGAAAAATAAAAGGCCCTATTAATCAGGAAGCATCTAAGACAACAGTAGTTAACACCAAAATACAGCTTGTTTGAGAATGGTAAAGCCAACCAAGAATATGTAACACATAACCTGTCTTGACATGGAAAGAGGGATTAGCACTTCCAGTGCATGCCCATGTCTTGATGTAAGTAGGCCTTGCTACTTTCTGGGATGGCTTCCAATATCACCAATGCTAGGTCCAACTCAGTCCCTCTCTGTTGTGCTGTAGATCTTGTGTTCTGATAGGCTATGCTTAATGTCATGCAGCTGGGGCTGGATGAATTCTCTGGTGGTTTGCTGAGGCGATGGCAGTTGGGGGATGTGCAGGATGACTTGAGTTGTACTGAGGCTGCTCAACTGGTCCTGCTTGTGTTCTCCTCCAGCAGTTGCTCAGCTGTCTCTGTTGTCTTCCCATTCAAGTTTCTTGATGTTGTGAGGAGGCTGATATGAGTGGAAATTCCCTGCACCTTGCTTCTGCCCCTGAAGCTCTACACCAGATGGGCAGGCAGGTGCAGGGATTGAGGCCACTGGCACCCCAGCAGGATTATGGCCAGTTTCCTCCTTTCTAGAAGATCTGTGTCTCTCCTGCCTCTCTGCTGTAGTTCATAACAACTTATACACCTTCACTTTTCAGTAGAAGCATGTATTTTGCTGTTTTCCTGCTTTTTTCCCTCTCTAGGTTTCCTTGGTGTGGTACTATGCTGCCATCTTACCCAGGAATCTGAAGGAGGATATTTAGGAGCACAAGGCTGATGTGGGCTGCAGTAAATTCCAGGTCAGCCAGTGCTAATGTGAAAGACTGAAGCAAAAAAAGTGACTAAAATTAAGAAATATCAAAACTAACCAGAGTTAACCCAGAGAGAATGCAACAATAGGAACTAGGTGAGCAGCTCCCGAACACCTCCTAGTAGTGTCTTACAATCTCCTTTCTACAACACCAAGGGGGTTTTTGGTTTGAGTTATTAATGCAATGCTGACTTTTCAATTTTATGAAGTAACTTAAGAAGCAGTGGTTTCAATTCTCCTATAAAGGTCTAACAGAATTCAGCAGTGAATCTATCTGGGCCTGAACTTTTTTGTTTGGGAGAGTTTTAGTTACTGTTTCAATCTTGTTAGATATTAAAGCTATACTTAGTTTACCTATCTGTTCTGAGTTTAACTTTGCTGTCTAGAATTCATCCCTTTCTTCCATATTTTCGAGATTGGTGAAATATGGATTTTTTTAAATATGTCCTTGAAATTCTCTCAATTTAATTACTTATCTGTTATAATATATCCTTTTTGCCTGGAATCTTATTGATTAGGGTCTTCTCTTTCTTGTGGTTCACTTGGCCAGGGGTTTATCAAATCTTGCTTACTTTTTTAAGAACGTGCTCTGTTCCATCAATATTTTAAATTGTTTCCTTCATTTCTGATTCATTGGTTTCTGCCTTGATCTTGATTATTTCTTTCCATTTGGTACTTTTGTGTTTGGATTGTTCTCATTTTTCCATAGCCTTCAGGTGGATCACTAAGTTTCATTTATTTGAGATCGCCCTATTTTTGTAATGTAGGCATTTAAAACCATAAACCTCCCTCTTAGGACTGTCTTCATTGTATCCTGTAGGTTTCAGAACAATTATTTTTATTTTCATTCTGTTCTAGTGATTTTTTTATTTTCTTCAATGACCCATTCCTTGTCCAATAATGTGCTGTTCAATCTCCAAGTGTTTATGTATTTTCTCTTGTTTTGCTTGTTGTTTCTCTGTTTTCTGTTTAGATGATATGTCTGCTGGTTACAGTGGAATATTTAGGTCACCCATAATTGTATTGGGATTTATGTCTGATTTAATGTTTAGTAGATTTTGTTTGGTAAATTTCTGTATACCTGTCTGGTGCACAAATGTTTATGATTGTATTATTCTCTTGCTTAATGATTTCTGATTTTATCACTTTATCTTTATTTCTTTTGATTACTCTTGGTTTAAAGTCTATTTTGTTAGATATTAGTATAGCCATACCTGCTTGTTTCCTGTTTCTGTTTTCTTGGAATACCTGTTATCTATCCTTTCACCCTAAATTGGTATTGTCTTTAATGGCAATGTGAGTTTCTTGAATACAGCAAATGAATGGATCACTTTCAATCCAGCCTGTTAACCTGTCTTTTGATTAGGGGGTTGATTGCATTTATATTCAGAGCTATAATTGCAAGGTGTGAGTTAATCCCCATTATGTTGAAGATTTCGTGGTATTTGGTGTTTTCTTGATATTCATTTGCCTTCATATATGTTCTAGTTTTTAGTATTGTTTATTTTCCCTCTTGAAGCCTCTTGAGTATGTTTATTCTTCTCTTCGTTATGCAGTATTCTCTCCAGTATTCTCAGCAAGGCTGGCTTAGTTTTCATATATACAAATACCTCGCTTTTACCATAGAAAGATTCTCTTTTTTCTTCTATTGTGAGGTATAATTTTGTTGGGTTGGCAGCTATAGTCTTTCAATATTTGAAACACTCCATTCCTAGCCATTCTGGCTTTGAGAGTTACCATTGAAGAATCAGATGTAATTCTGATGGGCTTAGCATTGCATGCAATGAGGTATTTGTCTGTTTTAGTTTTTAATACTCTTCCTTTGTTTTCTGTGTTTAGTGTTTTGATTATAGTGTGATGTGGGGAATTTCTTCTCTGGTCCTGTCTATTTGGCATTCTGTAAGCTTCTTGTACATGGGTAAGTTTGTCTTTCACATTTGTAAAGTTTTCTTCTATAATTTTATTGAAGATTATTTTCTCTGCCCTTGATGTATAATTTTCCCACTTATTGTAGGCCCATGATTTGAATATTTAGTTGTTGTAAGGTGTCCCACATTTCCTTCATGGTCTGCTTGTGTTCTTCTTTGACTAGTTGATTTTGGCTTCCTCATCTTTTGCTCTGCCTTGAACTTAAGCCCTCTACATGAACTATTCGGTTAATATGGCTTCCCTGGGAAACTTTTCATTGTATTTCTTCTTTTTTTTTTTTTTGATTTCCATTAGGTTTTTTTATTTCTATCTCTTTATTTTGTTCCATTTTATTTTCTTGGTTTGACTTCCTCATTGCATTTAGTTGATTGTCTGATGTTTTAGAGTTCTTTTAGGTGTTTTTTGAGGTCCTCTTTGACTTTATTCAGGTGTATATTGAATTTCTTCAGTTAATTCTCTTGAATTTAATTCAGCCATTTGTTCATGTCCTCTTTAGCTTGGTTATGTATGCTTATAATAATTGTATTTTGGAATTGTTTCTGTGTGGTGTATAAGTTGTTTTCATTGGAGACTTCAACTGTGGGACTATGAGTTCTTTTTTAAAGAGAGAGAAAGAGGCAGATAGAAAGTGAGAAAATGGGCACACCAGGGCCTCCAGCCCCTGCAAATAAACTCCAGATGAGTGCACCACCTTGTTTATCTTTTTGTGTGTGTGTGTCCATCTTTTTAAAATTAGTTTTCTATTCAGCAAATACAGGCAGTTTGGTACCATTATTAGGCTCATCGGTGACCTACCCCCTCCCCAATGGACCCTCCTTGTTGATATATATGGGTCATGCATTGTGGAGTTAGCCCACAGTTATTGGTACAATAAATGTCTCTGCATATCATGACCCAACATGTGGCTCTGACATTCTTTCTGCCCCCTCTTCTGCAAAATACCCCTGAGCCATGTTGGGTTCATTTTTGGTCTGCTTCAGTGCTGAGGTGTTGGGGGCCTCTGAGGCTCTGGCTCTCTGATTTGGTAGGAGTTGATTTTTCTCTGTGTTGGTCTCCTTCTCCCTTGTGTTGGTATCTGGGTTCATCAGGAAAACAGCATCCTTGCTTGTTTCACCACTTTTCCTGAGTTTCAACCAGGGACATTTTGCGGTATGATGGGGTGGCTCTCTCCTTAGGATCTGCATCTATCTGAAAAAGAGAAGCAGATTCTCCAATGGAGAGTAAGTTAGCACCAGGACAAATGAGATAGCCTTACTTTTTATAGAGAGTTTAATAGGTGGACACCCTCTTGTAGCCCATTATTGATGGTCGCTTGATATTGGAGAGTGGGCTTATGTTTGGGTATGGTTCTGACTTGTTTCCCAGCTCCAGCTATGGGTCCCGTACCACTGAGTGGATCAGTTAGCCAAATCAAGAGCAGTTGGTTCCCTCCCATGGCTGGTGCCACTATTGCACTTGTGTGGGCATCACAACAGGTTATTTGCTGCTAAGTAGGTTCAACCATGAGTTGCTTGGACAGATACTGGTCATTTCCCCTAGTCACCCATGTAGCACCTTCTGGCACTAGAAGCGCTGTCTGTCTCTGTACTGACTCTCTCCTGGTTTCCAGCCATGCCATTCCATTTTATGTGTCAGCTGCATATGGTCTTCAGAAATAGGGTCTTACCACTACCCTTTGGTGGGTCATCAAGTACTCTGACAGAAATCTCATTCTTTTAGGAAACCTTCTAGGTTTCTCTGATCAAAAGCTTATTGTGGATGATAGCCCCATGCTGGTACTGGGAGTTACAGGTCAGTGCCCACTAAGAAAATGAGGAAAAAGATAACTAATATACAAGAGTTAGAGAGGGGGGGGGGAGAAAGAGAGGGAGGGAGGGAAGATGTAAAGGATTTAGGTTAGACTTGACCCTACTCTCTCCAGTGTCTTGTGGTTCAGGTGTTTCCTATAAGGGGCTGGTGAAGGTTCAGCCATTTGGTCTGCCTTTTAGAAAGTAGAATTATATACTACCATTGCTGTTTGTGCCTAGATTAGTGTTTCCCACCCCTTCGAAGCCCTCCCGTCCCTCCCCATTCATCCTAGTGTCTAGTCCATGAAATGCTTACTGGGTATGTAAGATATCTTGGGTAGATTCAGGTTAGGTGCTGTAGATGAGTGAGACTATATGGCGATTTGTGTGTGTGTGTGTGTGTGTCTGTGTGTGTGTGTGTGTGTGTGTGATTGGGTGAGTTCACTGAAAATGATCTGTTCCAGGTTCAACCATTTTTTCTCAAATTTCTTTGTGTCACTTTTTCTTACTGCTGTATAGCATTCCATTGTGCAGATATACCACATCTTAGTTATCCAATCTTCTACTGATGGACATCTGGATTGGTTCCTGCTCTTAGCTATTATGAATTGAGTTGCTACAAACATGGTTGAGCAAATCTCTCTGGCCTGTGGATTGAAGGTTTTAGGGTAGATGCCCAGTAAGAGAATAATTGGGTCTGTTAGTATCTCTACAGTCAGCCTTTTCAGGAGTCTCCATATTGCTTTCCAAAGTGGTTGTACAATCCTACATTCCCACCAACATTGGATGAGTGTTCCTACTTCTCGCCAGCATTTATTTTCATTTGATTTTTTGATGTTTGCTATCCTTATTGGGGTAAGGTGGAATCCCATAATTGTTTTAATTTGCATTTCTCTGAGGATTAGGGATGATGAACATTTTCTTAAGTGTGTGTTTGCCATTTGTATTTCCTCTGGGAACTACCTGTTCAGCTCTTTGCCCCATTTTGTGAGTGGGGTGTTTGACTTCTTACTGTTTAGATTTTTGATTTCTTTGTAGATTCTAGAGATTAGGCCTCTTATCACTTGGATACCCAGCAAATATTTTCTCCCATTCTGTGGGTAATCTGTTGGCTTTGCTTAATGGATGCTTGTCTGTAAAGAAACTCTTCAGCTTCATGTGATCCCACTGGTTGAGTGACTGTTTAAGATCATGAGCTACTGGGATTTTGTTCAGGAAGTCTTTTTTCCATCCCTATATCAAGGAAGATACTTCCTAAATTTTCTTCCAGTAGTATTTGTGTTTCTGGTCTTATATTGAGGTCATTGATCCATTTGGATTTGAGTGTAGTGCATGGTGACATGTGAGGATCAAGTTTCAGTTTCCTGCATGTGGTTATCCAGTTTGTTCAGCACCATTTGTTGAAGATGCTGTCTTATGTCCAGCCTATATTATTGGGGCCTTTCTTGAATATCAAATAGCTATAGTTGCTTGACCCAAAGTCTGGATCCTCAAGTATAATCCATTGGTCTGTACTCCTGTTTTTATGCCAGTACCATGCTGTTTTTATTACTATGGCTTTGTAATATAGCTTTAGATCAGGTATGGTGATGCCTCCAGAGGTATTTCTTCTGCTGAGGATATGTTTGGATATGCGAGGCCTTCTGCCTTTCATATTTTTTCATATTTGAGATCATTTTTTCTATCTCTGTGAAGAACACTGTAAGGATTTTAATTGGAATTGCATCAAATCTGTATATTGCCTTTGGTAGGATTGTCATCTTCACGTTAATTCTGCCTATCAAGGAGCATGGGAGGTCTTTCCATTTTCTGAAGTCCTCCTCAATTTTTTTTTGAGTGTTTTTGTGTTTTCGTTGTATAGGCCTTTCACTTTCTTGGTTAACGTTATTCTAAGGTATTTTATTTTTTTGTTGATATTGAAAATGGGACTATGTCCCTTATTTCTTTCTCCGTATCTTTGTCATTTGCATATAGAAGTGCTACTGATTTTTATGCATTGATTTTGTATCCTATAGCTACTTTGCTATAGGAGTTAATCACCTTGAGGAGTTTTGGAATGGAGTCTGTTGCATCTCTTACATATATAATCATGTCATCAGTGAATAAAGCTAACTTAACTTCTTCCTTTCCAAATTGTATCCCTTTTATTTCCTTCTCCTGTCTTACTGCTTGAGCTAGGACTTCCAGTACTATATTGAAGAGCAGAGGTGAGAGAGGACAACCCTGTCTTGTTCCTGATCTTAATGGGAATTCCTCCAGTCTGTCTCGATTAAGCATTATTTGGGCCTTTGGAGCTTTGAATATTGCCTTTATTATGTTAACATATGAACCAGCCATGCCAATCCTCTCCAAAGTTTTGATCATGAGGTGATGTTGTATCTTGTCAAAGACCTTTTCTGCATCTATCGAGATGATCATGTGTTTTTTATGTTTAACCTTGTTTATGTGGTGTATTACATTGAACAGATTTCCATATGTTGAACCACCCCTGTGTTTCTGGGATGAATCCTACTTGGTCAAGGTGGATAATGATTTGATGTGTTGTTGGATTTGGTTTGTGAGGATTTTGTTTAGGATCTTTGCATCTCAGTTCATTAAGGAAATAGGCCGGTAGTTTTCTTTTCTTGTGGCATCTCTGCCTGGTTTTGGGATTAGGGTGATACTAGCTTCATAAAAGGAGTTGGGTAGGTTTCTGTGTTCTTCAATTGTGTGGCACAGTTTTAGGAAAATTGGTTTGAGTTCTTTTATGAAGGTTTGATAGAGTTCAGCTGAGAAGCCATCTAGTCCTAGATTCTTCTTTTTGGGGAGGGTTTTTATTACTTTTTCAATATCCATATGTGATGGGTTCATTGAGGTGATTATCTGCTCTGAGTTTAGCTTTGATAGATGGTATGCATCCAGGAATTTATCCGTCCCCACCACATTATCCAGTTATGTGGAGTAGAGGTCTTTGAAATAAGTCCTGATGATTCTCTCAATTTCACTTATGTCTGTTGTGATCTCTCCTTTTTCAATTTTGTTAATTTGAAGCTTCTCCTTATTTTGCTTGATCAAATTGGCCAGAAATTTTCAATCTTGTTTATTTTTTGAAAGAACCAGCTCTTTGTTTTGTCCATTGTCTTAATTGTTTCCTTGGTTCCCAATTCATCAATTTCTGCTCTGATGTTAATTATTTCTTTCCTTCTGGAGCTCTTTGGGTTGGATTTTTCTTGTTTTTCCACTGCCTTTAGGTCGATGGTTAGGTTATTAATTTGGGATCTTTCTGTTTTTTTTTATGAAGGCATTGAGTGCTATGAATTTTCCCTTGAGGACTGCCTTCTTTCCCTTAAGTTTTGGTATGATGTGTTCCCATTGTCATTCAATTCCAGGAATTTTGCAATTTCATTTTTTATTTCATCCACTATCCATTTATTGTTTAAGAGTATGCTGTTCAGTTTCCAGGTGCCATTGGGATTCTTGGTGGGTCTTTTGTTGTTGATTTTTTTAGCATTATAGCATTGTGATCTGATATCATGCAGGGAATAATGTCAATTTTCCTAAATATGTGGAGGTAGTCTTTGTGACCCAGTGTGTGGTCTATTTTAGAGAATGTTCCATGGGCTGCTGAGAAGAATGTGTAGTTAGTGGATTTGGGATGGAAAGTTCTGTAGATGTTTGTTAGGTATAAGTGATCTATGGTTTTGTTGAGCTCTCTTACTTCCCTGTTGAGTTTCTGTTTGGATGATCTGTCTATTACTGATAATGGTGTATTGAAGTCCCAAGCTATGATGGTTTTGGTGGTTATTTCTGTTTTATTGTCAAGTAGGTTTTGTTTTATGAACTGTTTTGCCCTGGGTTTTGTGCATACAGATTTATGATTGTAATATCCTCTTGATGAATCATTCCTTTGATAAGTAGGAGCTGTGTTCTTTGTCTTTTAGGGTTATTCTTGGTTTGAAGTCTAATTTATCTGCTATTAATATAGCTACACTTGCTTGTTTCTTATTCCCATTTGCTTGGAATATTGTTTTCCACCCTTTCACCCTGAGGAGGTGTCTGTCTTTAGTGGTGAGGTGGGTTTCTTGAAGGCAACAGATTGAGGGTTCTAATTTTTTGATACATCCTATTAGCTTGTGTCTCTTGATGGTTGAAGTAAGGCCATTAATATTTAGGGTAATGACTGTGAGATTAGATTTGATCCCTGCCATATTGTGATGGTACATGTGTATTGGTGTTTTCATGGGCTTTGAAGTGTTTTTGTGCCTACTCTGAGTTTGGTTATTGTGATCTGCTTCTTGTAGGCATTTGAGTTTGACATTTTGTTTGTTCTCTGCGGAGAAATTCTTGAAATACTCTCTGTAGGTTTGGCTTTGTGTTCATATAATTGTAAAGCTGAGTTTTGTCATGGAAAGTTTTTCTTTCACCATCTATTATGAGTGATACTTTTGCCAGGTAGAGTAGTTTGGGTTGGGAGCCATAGGTTCTTAGACTTTGGAGTGCTTTTTCCAGGCCCTTCTAGCTTTGAGAGTTTCCATTGAGAAGTCTGAAGTAATTCTGATGGGGTTACCATTGAAAGTGATGTGCTGTTTTTCCCTAGCTGCTTTTAGGATTTTCTCTTTGGTGTCAATGTTTAGAGTTTAATGATAATATGTCTTGGAGAGTTTCTTCTTTAGTCCAGTCTGTTTGGAGTTCTGTTAGCTTCTTGCATCTTGATGGGCCTTTCTTTTAAGAGACTGGGGAAGTTTTCTTCAATTATTTTGTTAAATAAGTTCTCCATGCCTTTGGTCTGAAATTCTTCTCCTTCTGGTATTCCAATGATTCTGATATTAGGATGTTCAAGTGTATCCCACAATTCCCTCATGTTATGTTCACAGGAACTTTTGAACTTACTGAAATTTTTGAACTCTCGAACTGATTCTTCCATCTTGTCTCCAGCTCAGTGTTTCTATCCTCCACTTGGCTGACTGTATTGTTGAGAGCCTCTAGAGAGTTTTGGGTTTGTTAAATTAAGTTTGCATTTTCTACTTCTTTCCTATGTATCATTTCCATCTCTCCGTCAAGCTCCCTTTTAACATCATTTTCTAATTTTCTTGATGATTCTTGAAATTCATCCTTGCATTTCTTTACGTCTTCATTTAGTATGGCCAGCTGATTTTTAAGGTCTTTTTATTCACTCTCCCTTAAACTCTTAACTCTCTTTGAACTCCTTCCTGTTTCTTATCTATTTATTCTAGCTTAGTGATGGTAGCATCCACACAATTATTGCTCCTTTGTTGCTTTCTTGCAAGTTGTACCTGAAGGTTGGTCAGGATTGCATTGCTGATAGCTTCAATTTGATATTCTGATTCTAATAACTCTTCTATGTTTTTGTTATATGTACTCATTATAGGACTGGGTGATCTACCTGGATTTTATTGCATTTGATTTTTCATGTTATTTCTTTTGTGCTGTGGTCTGCCCATGATAGTATATGGTCACATAGGTGGGTGGATCAGCCTGGGCTCTAGTGCAATGAGAATCTGAAGCAGCCTGGGGCAGTTGCCAAGCAGCATGGGCTTTGGCTCCCACTTGCCACAGCCACATATCTACTGCCTGACAGGGGCACCAAATTTGCCTGAATTCTCAAGTAGTAATGTACCAACGCTGCCTGCATTTGAGCTTGGAGGGGGACTGAAGTACCAAGAGCTGAAGCAGCCCAAATTCTGGCCAAGAACACTGGGACCCAGAAACACTCTGCACTCGCCCACCACAGGACAATGTTGAATGGTCGGCACAGCAGACAGGTAGTGGATGGCACCTGAGCTGGTGCAAGTGAGAGACACACTTTGGGCTTGTGCGGCAGTTGCTGTGGGACTGGGCTTGCTGAACGTGCAGTGGCAGGAGCAGTAATGTGGGTGAGTGTGCAGAGCAGTTTAAGCTTCTGCACACAGGGATCAATCGGCATGCGATTGGCGCGCTATTAGCACGTGATAGGAGCATGGCGGCAGTGGTGCCAGGCACAGAGGCTATTTGGTGGGAGGACTGGGCTATCTGCCCACAAGGGGATCCATGATTCCCTGTTCTCCCCCTCTCTGTGCCCTCCCACTGACAAGAAGACCCAGAAAACCCTTAATGTCTTGCCTTTCTTTCCCCAGGATTTGCAGCGCAGCTAGGCAGTTGCCATCTTGGCTGGAAGTCCTCCCATCTTGTGTATCTTGCTTATGTGGGTCCTGAGGAGTCAAATCAAAGTCCACTCTCATGTAGAGCCTAACTTGGAATAGTTTGATTTGTTGATAAATTGTATTAAGCATCAGCAGTACTGGTTTGGAAGCTTTAATGAGGCTTAGGAATAGAAGTAGGGAGGGATTTGAGGAGGGTTTAGACAGGGAAGTGGAGGGACAGGATACAGGGGTGGAAGAGTCTATGGGGGAACAGAAAAAAGGGATGAGAGGGAAGGATACAAAAAACTAAAGAGAGAATGAATAAGTACTATGGAAACATTGTAGAAGAGATGGCAGAAAGGATCTAAGAGCCATGATGTGGTAAGATTTATTGTAAGGCAATGTCAACTTCATAGGAACTGACCTGTGTACTCATGGCCCCACAGTGATTGCAGATATCCCCACTGAGGAGTGATCTTTTTCTTCTTCTTCTTCTTCTTCTTTTTTTTTTGTTTGTTTTTTGAGGTAGGGTCTCATTTTAGCTGAGGCTGACCTGGAATTAACTATGTAATCTCAGGGTGGCCTCAAACTCACAGTGATCCTCCTACCTCTGCCTCCCGAGTGCTAGGATTAAAGGCATGCACCACCATGCCCAGCAGAGGAGGGATCTTAATGGAATGGGGATGGGAAAGAGGGTTACAAAGAGGATACCAGGCTGGAGAGATGGCTTAGCGGTTAAGTGCTTGCCTGTGAAGCCTAAGGACCCCAGTTCGAGGCTTGGTTCCCCAGGTCCCACGTTAGCCAGATGCACAAGGGGCCGCACGCGTCTGGAGTTCGTTTGCAGAGGCTGGAAGCCCTGATGCGCCCATTCTCTCTCTCTCTCCCTCTGTCTGTCTTTCTCTCTGTGTCTGTTGCTCTCAAATAAATAAATAAATAAAAATTAAAGAAAAAAAAAGAGGATACCCCATAGTAATATGGCCAGTTGCCATATTTTCATATACTAAAGTGCCCAATAAAAAGCAAACTACAAAAGGATGTTTTTCCACTTCCTCAATTTACTTAAACAAATTACCTTAGTAATACCATAGAAAATCCCAGCACCTTAGACAATAAGTTTGGAAGATTTCTGTGAGTTCAGGACCAACCTATGGCTACAGAGTGAGTTCTAGGTCAGCCTGGGCTGAAGTGAGACCCTGTATAGAAAAAAGAAAAAAACATAGAAATGCCATAGAATTAAACAAAATGTTTGATTTGTATGACGTTACATTTCAATTCTCATAACATTTTACAACATACTTTAACCGTTTAGTTTATTTCCATCTCTATTTTCATTTAGAGCAACCCTTTACCTTACAAAGTCCCACATCCAAATACATGTCTCTTTCTTTTAAGTTCCCTTACCAGAAACACACTTTATATTTGTAACTCATATCTCTTTTAATTTTATTTGATGGTCCCTTTTTGTATAAGTCCTTCTCCTTCTGCTCCTTGTCTTCCTTGTTTGCCTTCTCCTCCTATTCCTCTTCTTCCTCTTCTCCTCCCCCTCTCCTTCCTCCTTTTCTTCAGCTTCTTCTTTTTTAACATTTTATTTTTATTTATTTGAAAAGAGAAGAAGGGGTGTGAGAGAGAGATGGGTACACCAGGGCTTTTTGCCACTACAAATAAACTCCAGATGCATGTGCCATGTTTCTGAAGTTGGCATTGTGCAGGTACTGGGGATTTAAATCTGGGCTATCAGGCCTTGCAGGCAAGTGCCTTTAACTGCTGAATCCTATCTTCAGCCCTTCCTCTTGTTAGTAAGAAAATCAGAAATCAGGCTGGAGAAATGACAGCTAAGGTGCTTGCCTGCAAAATTAGGGATCCAGGTTTTGTTCCCAAGGACACATGTAAGCCAGATTCAAAAGGTGGTGCATGCATCTGAAGTTCATTTGCAGTGGCCTGGAGGCCCATACATCTCTCTCTCTCTCTCTCTCTCTCTCTCTCTCTCTCTCTGCCTTTTTGTCTCCCTATCTCTCAAATTAATGATTAAATAAATGAATATTAAAAAACAAATAAATAAGCATTTTAAAATTTATAAATAATTTTTAAATAAAAACCCAGTGATCTGTATCCAAAGCCCAGAAAGCATGCATTTTAATGCAGGCAAGCCTAGAGATAGTCTTATGTCTTATTAATAAACCTAATTTGTTAAGCCATATAAAAATATTGACCTTTTGATTGAATCTGTAAGGCAATTTTTAAAAACTAGGCTTAAAGTTTAACATTTTTGTTTGCCATTAAAATACCTACCATTTAAGTAAGCATGAACAAGCCTTTTTCTTTTAAATCCCAAACCAGAGATGAACTATTTTAAATATGTCATAGAGGGTCTTTAGTAGTTTAAAATACATATGTGCACATTATAAAATTGGAGGTCTTAATGGCATAAGATTTAGTTATGTAGGTTTTGGACAGAGAAACAAAGAAACACAAACTACATGAACACGTGATGGTGGCTGACCAGCCTAAGATGAATGACAGTGAACATGTAATATAATGAAAAGGAAAATAGACATCTTTTTCTTTAATACTTTTGTTTCCCAACAAACTGAAATTGACTTGAGCTAATTTAATATTTTTGTTTTCTGTTATTAAGAACATATTTTGTAACTGGAAGGTGTACATGTAGAGTGAATAAGCCAGAGCTTCCTATTACCCAGCTCCTCCCAGTTCCCTGGTCCTGGTAGATCCCCCTGGGGCTGGCGTGGCGCTGCTTGAACCCTATGAGCTTGCTGTGGAAGCAAACTGCTTGCTTTTCCTTGATGCTTGAAGTGCCCCTGTGTCCCTAATCCATGGATACGTGTGCCAGAGGGTGTGCACAGAGTTTAGTAAGTAGGGAAGAGCTCCTGGTTGGTCCCATTCTTTCCAGTTCTCTGGTTCCAGTACCCCTGCTGCTGCCTTGGGGAGGCCTGTAAGCTGTGTTTGGGCTGTGGAAATGACATTTTGCTCTGGTATCCTGACTGGCCCCTTGGTATTTATATCCCTTTTTTCCTGAGTGAGTGGGTTCACAGGCCACTGTAGGAGATGACCTCTTGCTTCTGGTTCTCCAACTTCCTGGCTCCTGGTTCCCCAACCAATGATCCCAGTGTGTTGAAAAGTACATGTAAGTGGAGTGAGTAGACCAGAGCTTCCAGGTCCCAAGTACCTTTGATGTATGTACAACCTATACAATCTGTGCATCTGTGGGTTATCCATGGATATAGCAATCTGGTTTACATTTAAAACAGAACACCCTCTGATAATCCTAAAAGGACAAAAACTTGCTTCCTTATCAATGGAATAAAGTATTTCTTATGATGTAGACCACAATGCCAAAAAAAAAAAAAAAAAAAAGCCAATGAACGTTAGAATATTGTGAGATTTCCAACACGGATGCCTAGTTCCACAGTCAAAGCCTCAGATGAAATTATAGGAAAATCAACAGAAATTTTATGCCAAAATGAAAACAAAACAACCAATGAGATGCTGGTCAGAATAATTGTTAAACTGGAAGCAAATCATCAAAGAACCAATAATCATATCAATGCAATTGAACAGAATTGTCTCTTAGAATGTTCAGCTTTTGACAGTAGGCTTAACTTGATTGATGAAAACATTAGAACTCTCAGAAGAGATATAAATGAACTGAAGGTGAGTAAAGAAATGGAAGAGCTCAATAACTAACTGATTAAGTTTAATGAAGACTTGATAAAGTGCAAGAATGAATTCCAAGAATCATCAAGAAAATCAGAATTCAAACTGAAATCACACCTCAAAAAAGAAATGGACATGAAGCAAAAGCACACAACAGAAAACAGAAATCAAGTAGAGCTTATAAAAACCTCTCTAGAATTTCTCACAGTGTTGCTCATGTTGAAGACAGAACGTCTGAGCTGAAAGACAAGGAAAAAAAAAAAAAAGATCATGAAGCCAAAAACTTTGCTGAGTCAAAAAAAGTCAAGTGAACAGAATATGAGGGAACTGTGGGATTCCCTATGAGTATACCAGAAGAGAAAACCCAGGCCAGAGGCATAGAGAACATATTCAACAAAATTATTGAAGAAAATTTTCCCAGTCTCTCAAAAGAAAGCCCCACCCAGATGAAAAGCCCACAGAACATCAGGCAGGACCAATGGAGAAACTCTCAAAGGCACGTCATAGTTAAAACTCTTTACAATGAAAATAAATATAGAGTGCTAATAGCAGCAAGAGAGAAACAACTCACTACATACAAAGGCAATCCCATCAGAATTACCTCAGATTTCTCTCTGGAAACCCTGAAAGCCAGAAGGGTGTGGAATGGAACACTTCAAAGTTTAAAAACCTATGTCTTCCAAGCCAAGCTACTTTACTCAGCAAAAGTATCCCTCATAATGGATGGGAAAAGGAAAACTTTCCATGAAACAAATCAACTCTATGATTAAATGAACACAAAGCCAAACCTACAGAGGATACTTCAGGAAATACTCCACACAGAAAAGTCAAACAACCATTTCAAGAGCCAACAAGAAGTTCACAATAATCAAAACTAGACCATGCTCAAGAAGTACAAAACACAGTGTTCCCAGAACCAGAGGGTGTGCTGGAGGGTGTGGTGTGGAGTACATAGGCCAGATTCCTGCTTCCCAGCTCCTCCCAGTTCCCTAGTCTGGGTTCCCTGTACTGGAGGTTGTGTTGGCAGTGTGGCATGGAGTGAGTAGGCCAGATCCCTGTTCTCTGGCTCCTTCCAGTTCCATGGCCTTGGTTCCCTGCACCAGATGGTGTGCAGGCAGGCACAACATAGAGTGAGCAGGCCAGATTCCTGCTTCCCGACTCCTTCCAGTTCTGTGGTTCTGGTAGGTCTCATAGTGCCTTCCATGGGGAGGCCTGGTTCCTGTGAGGGCTGTGGAATCAGACCTTTTGCTCTAGTATTCTTATTGGCCACATCACTGTTCACCTAAGTCAGAGGTTGCATGGGCCAAAGAGCAAAAACTTGCTTCCTCCCCAATAAAATAAAGTCTCCCAAAAATGGGTAGATCACAATTTCAAAAAGCCAACAAAAGTCAGAAAACTGAGAGATCTCCACTGAGGATGCTTAGGCCTACAATGGAAACTTCCAATGAAATCATAGAGAAATCAACAGAAATTTAATACCAAAATGAAAGCACAACCAACCAGCGATACCCTGATCCAAAGAATCACTTAACTGGAAGCAAACCATCAAAGAACCAACAATTGTATTAGTGAAATTGAAGAGAATCATCATTTAGAGGGTTAAGCTTTTGACAGTAGGCTTAACTTGATTGAAGAAAACATTAGAAACCTCAAAAGAGATATGAATGAACTGAAAGTAAGCCAAGATAAAAAGATCTCAACAACCAATTTATTAAGCTTAATGAAGACTTGCTCAAAGGTAAAAATGAATTCCAGGAAGCATCAAGAAAATTAGAACTCAAACTGAAATCATACCTCAAAAAAGAAATGGATACATTGCAAAAGAACACAACAGAAAACAAAAATCAAAAAGAATTTATAAAAACCTCTCTAGCATGCCTCACCAACAGAGTTACTCATGTGTAAGACAGAAGCTCTGACCTAGAAGACAAGACAGAAGAAAGTGATTGGGAGGTCAAAAACCTTGCTAAGTTAAAAAAAAAACAAAAAAAAAAAAAGTGAACAGAATATGAGGTAACTGTGAGACACCCTAAAATGAACAAACACCCAGATCATGCATATACCAGAAGGAGAGGAAATCCAGACCAGAGGCATAGAGAACATATTCAACAAAATTATTGGAGAAAAATTTCCCAGTCTCTCATAAAAGAAGCCTATCAAGATACAAGAATCCCACAGGGCAGAGGGGGCGGAAAGAATGTCAGAGTTACATGTTGGGTCATGATTTGCAGGGACATTTATCATACTAATAACTGGGGGCTAACTCCACAATGCACGACCCATTTTCATTAACAAGGAGGGTCTAATGGGAGGGGTAGATCACAGATGAGCCTAAATAATGGTACCAAACTGCCTGTATTCACTGAAATGAAAACTAATAAATTAAATTTAAAAAAAAAAAAGAATCCCACAGGACACCAGACAGGACCAAAGAAGAAACATGCTGAGGCACATCATATTTAAAACTCTTAACAATGAAAACAAAGAGAAAGTGGTAAAGCAGCAATAGAGAAAGAACTCACTACATACAAAGACAATCCCTTATAAGAATAAGATCAGATTTCTCAATGGAAACCCTGAAAGCCATAAAGGTGTGAAATGGAACACATCAAAGTCTAAAAAACTACGGTTTCCAACCCAAGCTACTCTACCCAGTAAAAGTATCCCTCATAATAGATGGTGAAAGAAAAACTTTCCATGAAAAGTCAACTCTAAGATTATATAAACACTAATCCAAATCTACATAGAATACTTGAAGGAATTCTCCACACAGAAGAGTCAAACAACCAATCTTGAGAGCCAACAATAACATCACATTAACCAAAACCAAACCTGTCTCAACAGAGTACAAAACACAAGAAAGCACCAAACCCCAGAAGACACCTCATCATGTCAGGGATTAATTTAAAACTCACAGTAATAACCTTAAATATTAATGGTCTTAACTCACCTATCAAAAGGCACAAGTTATCAGAGTGAATAAAAAAACTGGACTCTTCTGTCTGCTGTGTTCAAGAAACCCACATCACCACTAAAGATAGGCACCTCCTCAGGGTGAAAGGATGGTAAGTGATATTCCATGTAAATGGAAATAAAAACAAGTGAGCATTGCTATGTTAATATCTGATAAAACACACTTCAAACCAAAAGTAACCAAAAAGGACAAAGAAGGCCACTCCTTATTTATCAAAGTAATGATCCAACATGAGCATATCACTATCATAAATATATGTGTGCCAAACACAGGGTCACCATAGTTTTTAAAATGAAATCTGCTCAACAATAAACAAAAATGGACACCAACACCATCATAAAGACGTCAATACTCCACCATCATCACTAGCCAGATCATCCAAGAAGAATATTGACAGGGACAAATAGAGCTCAACAACTTTATAGATCAATTAGATCTAATGGATATCTACAGAACTTTCCATCCCAACTCAACAGAATACACATTCTTCTCAGAAGCCCAGGGAACCTTCTCCAAAGTTGACCACATATTAAGCCATAAAGCATCCCTCTATAAAGTCAGGAAAATTGAAGTAACTTCCTGCATCATGTCAAATCACAGTGCATTAAAGCTAGAAATTAACAAGATACACATCAAGAACTCTACCAGCTCCTGGAGACTAAAAAACACATTTGGAATAATGAATGGGTCATGGAAGAAATCAAAGAAGAAATTACAAAATTCCTAAAATTTAATGATATTGAAAAGACAATCACCAAAATGTATGAGACACAATAAAGGCAGTCCTAAGTGGAAAACTAAAAGCACTAAATGCCTTTGTAACAAAGACAAAAAGATCCCTAATTAATATACTGACTGTCTTCCTAAAGGCATTGGTAATACAAGACAATCCAACCCAAAGAGCTCCAGAGAGAAAAAAGGTAATGAAAATTAGAGCAGAAATTAATGAACTGGAACCTAAGAAAACAAGTTTTAAAATGGATGAAATGAAGAGCTGGTTCTTTGAAAAGGTAAAAAAGATTGATAAATCCCTGGCCAATTTGATCAATTAAAGAAACAAAACAAAACGAAAAAAAAAAAAAAAAAACAGAAGTCTCAAATTAACAAAATCATAAATGAAAAAGGAGAGGCCACAACAGACATCAGTGATATTGAAGGAATCATCAGGGCATACTTCCAAAACCTCTACTCCAGAAAATTAAATAATCTGGAAGAAATGGATGAATTTCTAGACACATACCACCTACCAAAACTAAACTCCTAAACAAACCTATCACATCCATGGAGATTGCAAAGGTAATCAAAAACCTTCCCAGTCCAGAACCAGATGGCTTCTCAGCTGAATTATATCAAACCTTCATTGAAGAACTGAAATCAATTTTTGTCGAACTGTTTCACATAATGGGAGACTAGGAAATCCTCCCCAATTCTTTTTATGAAGCTAGGATCACCTTAATACCAAAACCAGACAGAAATGCAACAAGGAAAGAAAACTATAGGCCTATGTCCCTGATAAACTTAGATGCAAAAATCCTGAACAAAATCCTTGCAACTGAGTTCAACAACACATCGAGAGCATAATCCACCTTGACCAAGTAAGCTGCATCCCAGGGATGCAGGGATGATTTAACATATGACCACCAGTCAGTGAAATATACCACATAAATAAACTTAGCCATAAGACACACATGATCATCTGAATTGATGCAGAGAAGGCCTTTGACAAAATATAGCACCACTTCATGATCAAAACACTGGAAAGAATAGGCATGGAGGGTTTATATCTCAACACAATAAAGGCTATATATAAAGTACACAAAGCCCAAATAATACTTAATGGTGAAAGACTCAAGGAGTTCCCACTGAGATCAGCAACAAGACAGTGGTTCCTACTCTAACCACTGTGCTTCAACATAGTACTGAAGTCCTAGCCCAAGCAATAGGACAGGAGAAAGAAAGAAAAGGAATTGAAATTAGAAAGGAAGAAGTCAAGTGATTCATACTTGCAGATGGCATTAGCCTGTACATAAGTGGCCTGAAAGTCTCCATCTAAAAACTTCTAAAGGTGATTAATTCCTTCAGTAAAGTTGCAGGATACAAAATGAATACACAAAAATCAGTAGTCTTTCTGTATACAAAGGATAAATGTACAGAACAAGAAATCAGTGAAGCTATCCCATTTATAGTAGCAACAAAATAATTAAATACCTTGGAATAACACTAATTAAGGATGTGAAAGACCTATATAAGGAATACATAAAACAACTCAAGAAAGAAATTGAGGTGGACTTGAGAAGATAGAAAGACCTCCCATGCTCCTGGATAGGTAGAATTAATATTGTGAAAAATAGCAATTCTACCAAAAGCAACATACAGATTTAACACAATACCAATAAAAATACCAGCATTGTTCTTCTCAGAGATAGAAAAAAATGATCTCAAAATTCATATGGAATGGCAGCAGGCCTTGGATATCCAAACATATCCTTAGCAAAAACAACACCTCTGAAGGCATTACCATACCCAATCTAAAGCTATATTACAAAGCCATAGTAACAAAACCAGTATGGTACTGGAGTAAAAAGAGAAACATAGACCAATGCAACAGAATTGAAGACCAAGACTTTATGTCAAGTAACTACAGCTATTTGATCTTTTCCAAAAACTGCCAATAATGTAGACTGGAGAAAAGGCAGCATCTTCAACAAATGGTAGTGGACAAATTGGATGACCATATGTACAAAAATGAAATTAGACCACTCATTTCTCCATATACAAAACTCAAGTGCAATTGGATTAAAGACCTCAATATAAGACCTTATACACTTCAATTACCAGAAGAAAAAAATAGGAGGCATGCTCCATGATATAGGACTGGGCAAGACTTTCTGAACAAAGCCCAGTAGCCCAGGAAATTAAACAAGCATTCAACTAATGGGATCTCATGAAGCTAAAAAACTTTTGCACAGACAAACATAACATAAGCAGAGCAAATAGATTACCCACAGAATGGAAGAAAACCTTCACCAGCTATACCACTGAAAGAAGCCTAATATCTAGAATCTACCAAGGACTCAAAAAACTAAACAACAACAAAAATCAAACATCCTACTCCAAATATGGGGCAGAGAACTGAATAGGGAGTTTTCAAAAGAAGAAATACAAATGGGTAACACAAACTTAAGAAAATATTCAACATCCCTAACCATTAGAGAAATGCAAATTAAAATAAGCACGTGATTCCACCTTACTTCAGCAAGTATGGCAATCATTAAAAATCTAACAATGACAAATGTTGGCAAGGATGTGGGGAAAGAAGAACCCTCATCCACTGTTGGTGGGAATGTAAACTTTTACAACCACTATGGAAATCAATATGAAGATTCCTGAAAAGCATGAACAGAAAGCTACCAAAATGCCCAGTTATTCCCTTATTGGGCATTTATCCTAAATGCTCCATGCATCAATACAGACACATTTTCTCAAGCATGTTTATTGCTGCTCAATTCATGACAGCTAAGAACTGGAATCAACCCAGATGCCCATCATTGGATGAAAGGATAATGAACTTATGGCACATTTACACAATGGAATTCTAGTCAGCAGTAAGCAAAAAGGATACAATAAAAGTTGTAGAAAAATGGATATACTTGGAACAGATCATAGTCACCCAACTCACACAATCACAGAAAGACAAAATCCACATGGTGTCACTTATGTGCGGTTCCTTACCTGAATCTGCTCAAGTTGCTGCCATACCTGATACATAACTCAAGGCTCATAAAACAACCATGAGAGGGTTTGGGAGAGAAGGGAAGGTAAGGAAAGCAAACATAAAATCAAATCCAAAATGGGCTGTTACCATAGAAACCTCTCCTTGGAGATAGCCTAAAAGATACAATCCTCAAAAGGGTAAGGGGGGCACCTAAAAAGTAGGGCTCTGGTGAGCATGGGATGAAGCCTAACCTTAAAAGAAAAAAATATTTTTTCTGTCTCTGGCCTGTAACTCCCAGTACCAGACATTGGTTGCTACCCACATTGAGCAGTTGATCAGAGAGACCTACGAGGTCCCCAAATCAAGACTGCTCTCTGTCAATGCAGTTGATTACCTGCCAGAGGCAAAAGCTAAGACCCTGTTTCTGAAGACACTGTACACTACTAACACAGACCATGGAGAGACCTGGCTGTAATACAGAAGAAAGCCAGACCCTAGGCAGTTATCCTGTCTAGTGCTAGAAAGTGCTACAAGTGCTACTGGGGGAAACTGACCAGTAATGGTCTGAGCAACCATAGGTCTAAGCCACTCAAAAGCAAACACCCTGACAGGATGTACACACCAATGCAATAGTGGCACACAGCCTCAGTGGGTAACCAATAGCTTTCTAATTGGTTAAGAGATCCACTCAGTGTAAAAGAACCCATATCTAGCATTGGGACCCAGATCAGAATCCTATAGAGACACAGATTATGTTCTCTAGTGTCAATCTCTCACTAGTCTTTGGCTGAAAGAAGGATTACATACATCAAAGGCTCCCTAAATTAATAATACTTATCTCATTTAAACTACGCTGTCTTCACTCTCCTTGGAGAATCTGTTCTTCTTTTTCAGAAGGTAGCAAGACTGGAGGAGATAAACTACCACTCACACTTCAGCCAAGCCACAGCTACAACCACAAAGGAATTCAGGAAATGAGCAATAGTTCCTCTTTCATGCTGAACCTGATCATCAGTGCCATGGTGTAAAAGAGAGACCCTGAGGACACTAAACTCCTATCAAAGCAGAGACTCAGAGGCTCCTAAGAGCTCATTACTGAAGTAGACTTAAAATTCACTTACCATGGCTCAGAGAATTTTGTAGAAGAGGTGGTGGAGATATTGTGAGAGTCACAGGTTGAGACATCATGCCCAGAGATATTCCTTCACCCCAAAAAGTTACTGACTACTGATTTCACAATGCATAAACCACAATCCTATGGGGAATACCTGCAACCTCACTGAGGAGTGTCCCAAGTTGAATAGGTGCAGGGACGAGGGAAAACAGGGTACCAACACATGATGTTTCTATAGAAAACATCTTGTTAATAATAATGATAATAACATTTACAAAAATAAAAATAAAAAAAGAACATAGTTTGTATGGGTACATCATGTGTTAGTGCCACCTTGTCCCTCCTCCCTGCCCCCATTTCACAGGGAGGCCTCCTCATTGGGGTTGTTTGTATTCCCACTGGGTTGTAGGTTTTGCATTATGGGAGCAGCAGTCAGTTATTTGGGGAGGCAGTGCCTCTGGGTATGACATCCCAACCTGTAACTTTTACAAAATTTTTGCCCCATCTTCCACAAAGTTTCCTGAGCTTGATGGGTGTGTTTTAAATGTACATCAGTGAAGAGCACTTAGGAGCCTCTGGATTTCTGCTTTGGTAGGTGTTGAGTATCCTCAGTGACTGTCTCCTTCACCCTGGCACTGCTTGTCCAGCTCAAGATGGAAGCTTCACTCTTCCTCATCTCCCCACTTCCCCTTGGTTTACCCAAGGCCTTGACTAAAATGTGAGATGGTAAGTTTAATATTTTAAATGTATATGAGTACCTACTTATAAGGCAGTGTTACCATATCAACCATGTTTTTAAAGGTGTGACTGTGCACTTTGTGCAAAGACCATGCAGAGGGGCAGGGGAAAACCATGAAAGTGATATTTGGAGCTGAGGAAGCACAGTAGAAGAGCAAGAGGGGTTTAGGTGACATCAGTCTGCTTTACTCAACCAACATCTGGGTGGGACCTTCAAATGATGTAGAAGTTGAGAGTGCTGGAGAGCCTTTTTTGGTTCTCAGTGGGTTTAACTCAGGGAGTGGATGGTGGGTGAAGTGCTGGAAAAAATTACCTGCCTCCAAAGCCACATCTGGAATCAGTGCCTCTCAAGCTTGTGCTGCATGCCAAAAAAGAATGAAAGCATATGGACATGGGAGTGAGCAAGCAAAAGCAGATTTACTAAAGAGATAGTTAGCATTCTGAAAGAGAGATGTCATTTTCTGTTGCACTGTGTGAAGGAATAAGAAATCCACTGTGGCTCTGAACTCTGGAGCTGACCAGGGATTCTAGCCCCAGGATTGCAAGACACTGTAAGAGCTAGTTTTTCTTTTCCTTTCTAAACAGAAACTTTTTTTTACCCCACTTCCTTCCTCCTAACAGAAACAGTAATAGGCACCCTCATCCCTCACTCCCTCTCCAATTCCTCATTTCTTTCTCATCTTTCTCTTGTCCCCAAGTGGTTTCAGCAGAGACCACCTCTACTGCTCTGCAGAGTGGGTAGGTCCTGGAAATGGAAACTCTTAGTTGAGGTCAAGCATATAATCTCTGCTTGTTGCAGGGCAGGGAGGTTTTTGACTTCTGCCCAGTGTTGGGGGAATACATCATTTGACTCAGTGTGAATATTTTCTGAAGATAGCAGTTGTCTTGGAAAGATAGGGTAACTGTCAGCCTATGTAGAAAGGGGAATTGGGCTGAAGATGCATCAAAGGCAGAAGAAAGTAAATGGGAGCAAGGTGTATGTGTGTGAGAGGAGGGGGAGGGGAGGGAGAGAGAGAGAATGTGTGTTTCATGGAGTGAACAGATTTGAAAGACAGAACAAGAAGAGCAGAGATAGAGAAGGAATGGGGATAGCCAAAGGCTTGGATGGACATAGAGAACTTCAGATCATTTTCCATTGTTTCAAGTGAAATTTTTAAGAACCAATGAAATTTGAATATTGAAGGTGCCACACTTGAGCCAGTGGTGGCCATTATTAGAGCATATTGAAGCCAGACATTATTACAATAAAAAAATGAGACATTTCAATTTTATGTTGTCAGTCAGGCCCAATGCAAAATGGTTACAAATGAGACATCCTAGATGGGAGACACAAAGGGGCTTGGATAAATTTCCATCAATTGTGATCAGGAAAGCAAGCATTGATAAAACTCTACTGGTAAAACAGGCCACAAGAAAGAGTTATCCCCATAATTGGATGTTACTGTTTGAAAAGAGGGCTCTTGGACTTGGGCTAGCAAGTGACAGATATGGCAGGAGCAGTAGAGGTGGTCTCTGTTGAAGCCACTTGGGGACAAGAGAAAGATGAAAAAGAAATGAGGAATTGGAGAGGGAGTGAGAGAAGAGGTTGCCTATTACTGTTTCTGTTTGGAGGAAGGAAGTGGGGTCAAAAAGTTTCTGTTTAGAAAGGAAAAGAAAAACTAGCTTATAGTTCTGGGATTTTCCAACGCAAGATAGAGAATCATAGAGCTAACATATAGGACATTGCTTTCATTTCTTAGTCACGTCAGTGTACTGCACTGCCAGTTGTATAAAATGACATCAAAAGACCAGTGTGGTGGCATATACCTGTAATCCCAGCACTTAGGAGACTGAGGCTGGAGGGTCATAAGTTCAAGGCCAGCCCATGATAGATAATGACACCATTTCTAAAAATAAATGAATAAAGAAATAAAACCTAAAGTAAAATAAAAATGTATAACATACATATTGTGTGCAGCACATACTACTTGGTAATAAACAACTATGGGGATAGTTTATATACTTCTTATACCATACCATAGTACTGTTTCATAGTAATATTAAAACAAAGCTAAAGCATGGTTTACCTGTAGGAGTTTCACGTGTCTTGTGCTCACTATGTATCTAGAAGCCATGTGAGTGAATGATCTATGCCATCTAGGTTTATGTCAGTACACTAAAGTTTGCACAATGACAGAATTACTTAACAGAACAACTCTCAATCACATCTGTATCAATCAGCAGTGCATGGCTGTATATGAGATAATAAATTCCAACTCTCGCACACTCTCCAAAGAGACTTTAGGGACCCAGGAATAGTCCTATAGCTTACTGGTGTTTTCTGTCTGTTAGGATGAGTCAGGGCTGTGCTGGCCAAGTAGCTTTCCCTTCTTTGGGAGGTCAGGAGGACTGATTGCTCCAGTTATGACTCTCCTGTTTCAGACTATATATGAATTTTGTTGGGTCTCCATATCCTCCCTGCTCAGGAAGACAGGTGACTTACCAGGGGGGCAATGTAGAAGTGTCCCATCATCTCCAGTGGCCTCATGACCTGGGAGCACAGGCCAAAATATTGGCCCCTTTTAATCCAGTGATTTCAATTGGCTTTGGTTTCTACACAGGTGATTAACACATTGAGAAAGGAAGTTATACCAGCCTGGATGTATGTACATATAGAGCACATTTGATTATTGAATTAGACTTAGTTAAAGAATGGCACAAGAGCTTCTAAAATCATTTTGTCCAGCCATTTAAAATTTTTAAATGTTGTCCTGTGGCAGCATATGCCATATATCTGAAGCAAAGAAAGTAGGCACATCTTACACTTTAAATATCTAAGTTATAAATATAGGCAGAACTTGTTAACAGTCTTGAAAAGAATACCAATTAATTTACAAACAAACTAATTAATTTAACCTAGAAATTGTCAGAAAAGAACAAGTAAAACAGTATAAAGTCTTAGCACCTGCATTTGAAAACATCTTTGATTAGATCAGATACCTGTATAGGTACCAATTACCCAGAGAACATTGGAAACAGAACCACAGAGCTTGACTATTATTTTTTTTTTTCAGATGAGGACTATTGTTTGAGCATGAGGCTGTACCTTAAAGTTAACTATCTTATTATTGAAAATTTGTAGAGAACAAGCCTTCCTTAGTATTTAGATCATCAAAAACTCTCTACCTGACAACCAGACTTGATTTATAATACCAGTACATATACTTTCAGATTTTATATAACCCATTGATTTGAGATACCTCTTATTAATAAACTCCATGAAATACATTTTCTATGAATACAGGGCAAAACATGACAACCATTTTGGAGTAATCTTTATCAATACCTTTAACATATTTGGAAATGTTTTTATTAGTAGTAACTAAGGCAAATTTTGCTTCTATCTTGAGGCAGGCTGGCCTAGAACTCAGGCCAGTTGCCTCCTCTTTTTAAGTTACAGGACATTACAATCTTTTTATTGTAAGATACCTGACAAATTATAAGTCACCACCTGCAAGAGAATTCTGTTGTTTTCAATAACCCTCTATGTAAGTTGAAGTTGACCTAGAACATAAACTCAGCAATTATATTTATGATATCATGTAACAAAGTATGGCATTATTTACATAAGACCTCAGTTCACCAGTCTTTAGTTCACATGATCCACTTTTTTTTCTTGCTTGCTGCTTCTTGTTGCCAGCACTGTGGTGCTGGGTGGGGCTCACATACACCTTCAGATCAGCCCCACAATGCACATGGGCACTCACCTGAGGTCTAGTCTGGTACACCTGGAGGTAATGGTTGAGACGACTGCAAGTCCAGCTGCCCGAGTCTGACTACCCAAAAGGGAAAGAAGGAAGGGGGCCTCTGAGACCATTGGGAGCCACTGGGAAAAGGGGGACTCCAGAACCATTGGGGAAGCCACTACAGAAGGAGGCGAAGACATGATGCTTGCATGGCCGAGGCGCCATTGTCTGAGCACATGTGATCCTACCACCTGACCCAAGCCACTTTGGAGTGCTTATAAAGCTGGCTTGCAGTTTCAGTGCTGCCCTAGTGGAGAAACTTGAAAGGAGATGAAAAGGGAGTGAGGGGAAATTTCCTTCCTGAACTTTTCATTTCCTAGCCAGATAAGCTATGTGGGTCCACGTGTCTGGGCCATATGGATGCCCAGAAATCATCTAGGGGGTTACCTGGAGGACTTCCCAAAAGGAGACAGTCTCCCTCTGGGGGAGCTTAATTACCTTAACTTTCAGGAGAGCCTGTAATCTACAAATCTATGATTTCTTTTGGTGACAATATTATTCATGATAGAAAAAGAGTGGACCAGCGACCTGCCCTACAGGCTGCTAAGAGGTCAATGTGTTACCAGCTTTTTGTGTTGAAGAAAAATAGATACAAGGTTTTTGCCAATGCCCAATGGGATGTTAGGGTCCATTCAGAGGATGGCTGGCCTTCAGTTAATACCAAAAAGTGGCCTTGGCCAAGAGACATCAGTTGCCAGTTCATTGTGTCTGGATCCTCATGATCCCAAACCTGCCAGACCTCAAAAATGTGGAGGCAAGGCCACACATGGCCTGATATTTCCCAGTCCCCCTGGGAGAGCATTCACCTGTCCTGTCCTGTCTGATATGGTCCCTGTTCAGGCACCAGCTGTGGGTTCCTGGGTCCTTGGGCTGGCCACGGTTCCCCAAGGCATCCCAGGCAATTGTGGTGGTGAGCACATGAGAATCACTCTTGGGAGACAGTTTTGGTAAATAGCGCTCTATTTATAGTCAGGGAAGTGGATTTATATGCAGTTGAAGGTGGGAAGAGTATCTTAAGGGGATTGGTGGGTTTAAAGGTTGCTAGCCTATACCTAGGAGCATTCATTCCAGCACATAAGGAGTCAGGTGCAGCACGTAGTGAGAGAGTTAAGTGATCTACAGAGGGTCAAAGGGCTGTGTGAAGGCTGCTGGCTACGGATTTTCCTAGGATAAGGATTTTCCTAGGGAACTGGCCAAAGGCCACAGGGTTATGGGCAAAGCATAGGTCTTATGTGGGCATTTTGACTATTTCTATTTCCTAGATATTGTGATTAGAGCAGCAATAAACATTGATCAGCAATTACCTCTGTCATAAAGTTCAGAGTATTCAAGGTATATCCCCAGGAGTGAAATAGCTGGGTCATATGGTGGTTTTATATGGTAGTAGGTATATATAGCTGCCTAATCATGTAATACTGCATATTTGTTATGTGGGAATCCATCTGCTCTCTGATTGGATTTGAGGCCCATTCCACAGGATGTAATTCATGCCTGATACTGAAAACTTAATCAAAAGCCTATGGCTCAATAGCTCATAAGCCCTATGGAGGGAACTTACTGTTCTAGTTTGGTTAAAATTCCCCTCCCAATATTTATGTTTATGCCCATATATTACTGCTATTTCACCTTTTTAAAATTTATTTTTATTAGATACAGACATGTTTAGTATGTAAACAACACATGTTGGTATCATCCTTTCCCTCATCCCTTTTCCGAAGAGGCCTTCCTCATTGGGGATGCAGGTCAACCCCATGGGAATTGAGGGTCATGTACTATGGGGGCAATAGTCAGTTATGGGGGAGAGGCAATGTCTCTTTGCTAAAGGTCCCAATTTGTGGCTCTAATAATCTTTCTGCCCCCCCTCCACAAAATTCTCTGAGTTGGGTGCATTTTAAGTTTACTTTAGTGATGGGCTCTTAGAAGCCTCTGGATCTCTCTGCTTCAGTAGGTGCTGAATGTCCTCAGTGTCTATCTCCCTCACCCTTGTGCTGATATCAGGTTCACTAAGAAGGCAGCACTCGCTCATTTTCCCAGTTCCTCTGTAGTTTCAGCTGGGGCAGGGGGAAATGTGCTGGGTTATTTATCTCCTCAGAGCCTGCTCCCATCTGACAAGGAGAAGCAGAATCTCCAATGGAGAATGAAGTCAACACTGGTTAAATGGTATAACCCTTATTAATTTAGAGAGAATTTAAAGGGTATAGACCTTCTTATATGCCAGAATTAGTTGGAGCTTAACATTGGAAAGCAAAATCATTATCTAGATATTATTCTGACTTGTTTCTCAGTTCCAGATATAGTTTCATTTCCACTGAGCAGATCTGTTAGCCAGTCCAAGAGCAGTTGGTTACCCACTGTGGCTGTGTGACACTACTGCACTTGTGTGAGCATCACATCAGGTTGGGTTGTTTTTTTCTGTATCACTTAGACTTTGAGTTGCTCAGAGAGATGTTGGCCACTTTCCCCTGGTAGCTCATGTAAAGCCTTCCAGCACTAGATGGTCTAATTGTCTGGGGTCTGGCTCTCTTCTGGATTCCAACCAGGTTACTCCATGGTCCACGCCAACAGCATACAGTGTCTTCAGAAGTAGGGTCCTGCCATTAAACTCTGGTGGCTCTGACAGAAGTCTGTCTTGTTTGTTTGGGGAGATCTCTGATCAACAGCTCATTGTGGATATAAACAAAATCCTGGTACAGGGAATTACAGGCTAGCACCAAAGGAAAAGGAAAAAGAAAAAGACAGAGAAGCAAGAGAATTAGGAGAAATTTAAAGGTTAGGCTTCATCTCACTCTCTCCAGGGTCCTTCAATTCACATGCTCCCCCTAAGGTCCTCTTGATGGTTCCACATTTTAGTCTAACTTCCAGGATGTAGGATTCTATGGGACCAGTTCAATTTGGGTTCAGTTTTGTGTCCTCCCCCCATTACCACCCTTCCCCTTCCCACAATCCCTCCCCTCCCTATTTTCCAAGTATCAAGATGCTGCTCAGGTATGTCAGCAACTCAGGTTGATCCAGGTTAGGAACAGCAGATGAGTGACACCATGTGACAATTGCCTTTCTGTGATTGTGTGAGTTCACTTAGAATGATCTGTTCCAAGTTCAACCATTTTTATACAAATTTCAATGTGTCATTTTTCTTACTGATGAATAGAATTCTATCATGTAGATATACCACAGCTTGGTTATCCATTCATCCATTGATGGGCATCTGGTTGATCCCAGTTCTTAGCTATTATAAGTTGAGCAGCTGTAAACATGATTGAGCAAGTATCTCTGAACTGAGATATGGAGCTTTTGGGGTAAATGCCCAGTAAGGGAATAATGGGGTCTGTCGGTAACTATATATTCATCATTTTCAAGAGTCTCCATATTGATTTCCATAGTGGTTTTACCAGCTTAAATGCTCACCAACAGTGAATGAGTGTTCCTGTTTCTCTACATCCTCACCAACATTTGTTTTTATTTGATTTTTCGATGTTTTCTATCCTTACTGGGGTAAGGTGGAATCTCATAGTTGTTTTAATTTGCATTTCTCTAATGGTTAGGGATGTTGAACATTTTCTTAAGTGTGTGTTAGACCAGCGCAGGGAACCCAGACCAGGGAGCTGACAGGAGCAAGGAACCAGTGGTCTGGCCTATTACCTCCATATCACTGTGCCTTCCAGCACACAGTGCTACTCTCACTTTTGTTTAGAGAAGTTTCTCTTTCAGATGGCAATGACCACTGTAGAGACCCAAAACTCCATACAAAGAACTGACAGTTGAGTGTCAAGTACTAAATAAGACAGCTCTATAACACCCTTCAAAGCTCAGGGACCATTGAGGAATCAGTGGTGGAAAGAATAAAAGAGCCAAAATTATCAGTGCTTTGAAAATATGTCTTCCAGGTCTGGGGAGATGGCTCAGCAGTTGAAGGTGCTTACTTACAAAGCCTGCTGGCCCAAGTTCAGTTCTCCAGTTCCCACATAAAACCAGATGCACAAAGTGGTGCATGCAGATGGAATTTATTTGCAGTGGCAGGAGGCTCTGACATGTGCCCAGAATCTCTGCTCATAAATTAAAAAATATATTTTAATGATTTCTTCCAAGCACAAAGCAGCTGCTGCATTCATGACCTCATAGTAGCTGCCATTACCTGCAAAAGGCCTGCATAATATTGATATGGGTGACAGAAGAAGGCAAAAGAGACATCAAAATAGAAGAAGGAATAGTTGGAAGGAAGAGTTTAGTAGAGGGGGAAGAGGGACAAAGAAGTATTATGGGAGGGGATTATGTACATCTTTTAAGTAAAAATCTAAAAATCTAGCAGGGAGATAAACCACCTATTTAGCATGAGAGAAGTGAGTGGCCCATAGAGACTGTCTTGACCACTTCCCAGTAGACAATGTTGGGTGGCTTGCATTCTGTTTGCCTGGAAAGCAATTGCAACTAGGAGAGGATGAGGCAGCTGCCATAGACTGGTCATCTCCATCTGTTATCCTATTTAATCCTCATATCTACCTCCAAGGGTCACTGTTCTCATTATCAAATGGGCCAGCTGGATCTCAAATGAGCTAAGTTACTCTCCCAAGACTGGGACTTGAATGGGGTTCTAATCTGTGTCTGTAAGATCCCTCACTTGAACTCAACCCATTGCGCTAAGAGTGTCCAGGACTCTCCTTGTAGGGCTCAGCATCTCCAAGTCCTGAGGACCTGATACTCTTCTTTGTTAGCTCAAACTCCCTGAGTTGCTTTACTCATGTATTCTCTACATTTGCAGCATGCCTTTCACTCAGCTCCCAAGCCTTGGGGCCTCACTGTCTTAACAGTGCTGTTGTCACAACCAACAGAAGACAGGGAAGCCAGACAGGCCTTTGCCCACTGTTCCACTACCTGCATCTGAACAGGTTAGATCACCCCTGGAAGAGGGAAACTGAGGCTACATTGTTGACCTACACAGAAGTCATCTGTCTGGCTGCTGATGGGAGATGAGGGGAGAATTAGATGCAGCATTTGCTGATTAGGAGAGTTACATTAACACCCAGTCAAAACAGCTCTTAAAACAAGTTTTGACAAAATTTTCATGATAGATATAGCCGAATAAAGTCAGCTGGGCAGTTGGCAGAGCACAATTTTACATCATTTTGACAGCCTACATTATGAAGCTTTAGGCACCACTGGGAAATCCTCCAAGATAAGCCAAAGTATAGTCAGTGCCACATACTCCACCCTTAGTTGGGTAAGAAATAATGAGGGAAAGGCCTTGAGAGCAAAACATAGACAGTTTCTTCTCCTCACCTTCCTCACCTAGTAGTGGTGTTACTACTGCCTTTTGGAGACACAAAAACAGATTTTAATGCCATTAGAGTAAGGCTTCCTGCTTCCAATTGAGGTTTCTTTTTTTAAATTTTTATTTATTTTATTTACTTGAGAGAGAAAGAAGGAGAGAGAGAGAATAATCACACCAAAGCCTATAGTCACTGCAACTCCAGATGCATGTGCCACCTAGTGCATCTGGCTATACACTGGTACTGGGGAACCGATCCTAGGTTCTTAACCACTGAGCAATATCTCCAGCTCCATGAGTTTTTATTTCTGCCTGATGTCTGGCCTTGTGGCCCCAACAAATATGTTAGACAAGGGGTAGTAAACCTTATGTTAAATCCCTCCTGCTTCTGAGCCTTGGCACCCTGGGAAACTTATCTCCTATCTAATTCTCCATTTTCTTTCGTAGGGGAGAAAAAAAAAAGAAAAGAAGAACCTCTCTTAGGTTTTTTAGATGGTGTCCCAGAAATCATAGGACAGGAAGTGGTGGTGTAAATGTCAACAGCAGACAAAGTAGAGCTATCTGTTTCAATTGTCACACAGGCCAAGGGTCCATGAAAGGTGGCTTTGAAGGAAGATTCTTTTACTCATTGATGAAGGAGGTAAAGGAAAGGATAAGAGAAGAGGAAGAAGAAAAGGAGAGGAGGCAAGAAAAAGAGAAATTAGGAAGGAGAAGAGGAGGGAGGAAACTACCATACTTCTAATTGCTCTTGTAGTATGTGCTTTTAAAATATTACGCTTTACTGTTCAGGACTGCCATTTCCAGAAGTAACCATCTTCACAAGCTTCATGGCAAATAAAGAAGCTAGTGGATCTTGCATTTTTGCTAATAATCATTTGTTGGCCTGAACCTTCTGGCCCCAGGAAATGGAGAGGCAAGGAAAGACAACTCAGGCCCTGTGCATATCCCAGGCTTGTAGGAGCTGGAAGGACACTCAGTCCTGGAGGTCTCCATACCTGCTGCATCTTCCTGAAAAGAGTCATCAATATAATCTGATATAGCAGCTTGTGTTAGGAGATTGGAAGTGGGAGGATGTAAAGGGGCATGAGGACTGTGAAAATTCATGAATATTCATGATGTTAATTAAGCAAGAGCTAATTGGAAAATGCTAGTTCTATTAAGACTTAGACTTGTATCTATCATTGCAACAGGCACCAAAATAATAACAATCATTTAATGGACACTTTGGGTTCTTTCCAGAGCTTCTTTCCTCTCTCCCTGGCTGTTAATGTGCAGAAGAGAGCAATCCATTAAGTAGAAGAGGCCAGTCTGTGCAGCCTAGACAGTATAGTTCACCTCCCTGTGAGGAGTAAGGAGCAGTGTTGGTCTCTTTGTGTGTTAGAGTTTCTGAGACTGGAGAGATATAAAGATGTTTGACAGTCCATAAAGTACAATGAGACAGAGATGAGTGCCTTGGACTCACAGACCATAAACATAATGATGATATTAAGGATAAAACAGAGTTAAAATGGGGTCCCTGCAATGACTATCGCAATCCTCTATGTTCTCTCATGAAGCTGAGAACCTGCTTCTCTCCAAACCGCTCCAGGCCATGTCAACCTGAAGCACTAAATTGCAGAAGTATGGGAAATATACTCTACTGACTTGATTTTCCCAACCTTAGAAACCTTGCCTCTTTAAAGCAAGTATAAAACAGTATAAGATATAAGGTACCTTGGATCCTTTTTCGTGATAGGCAAGTGCTCTAGCACTGAGCTACACTGAGCCTAGAAGCCCCTTCTTATGTGTATCTATCACTTGTAACAGTATCAGAGCTCAGTTATGCTTCAGATTAACACTCTCATTTTTATCACAGAAATGAAGGAAAAGGGAAGAGTAATAAATGTCTGTTTAAAAAAACAAAAATCTCTTGTCCTTGGACTAGGATTTACCCTGGGCTGCCAAGCCTTTAGATTTCAGCTAGAATATCATCAGCTTTCCTGGATCCCCACTTACAGATGGTATACTCTAGGACTTGTCAGTCTCTGTAGCTATGTGAGTCAAGTCCCTCTAATAACTCTCATTCACATTAACCACCTGTTAGTTTTGTTTTCTGAAATAATCTAATTCATTCACATAAACACACACACCGGAGAATCAGAAACCTAAAATGAGCTGAGTTGAGAAGAATAATGGGAACAAGGCCTGCACTGAGCTGACTAACAGGCATTTTGTAACTCCAACCAAGGTTTCCCATGTGCTGGAAGGTTCAAGGAAGAGAATCATCTGAACACCATTGTATCTGGAATCTTCTTCAGAATCTCACATCCCCAAGAATGTAGCTTGTGGTCATTAGTTCACAATGAATGCATAAGTTGCTAAATTTAAATATGTACAATTTATATTTGCCAATTGTACTACAATAAAGCTGAGGGCAAATAACATTCTGTTTTATAAAAATCTGAGTATCTGCTTTGTTCCTTTAAAAGTCTGATTTTTTTTTAAAGCCTGGCATGGCGATACATGCCTTTAATTCCAGCACTTAGGAGGCAGATGCAGAGGATCACTGTGAGTTTAAGGTTGGCCTTAGCTATAGAGTGAGTTCTAGGTCAGCCTGGTCTAGAGTGAGACCCTACCTCAAAAAAATGTCTGATTTCTTTTTAAAGATGAAATTTAGTTCACTGTTGAAAGTTATTCAAAATTTGCTGCTGGGCTGGTGAGATGGCTCAGCAGTTAAGGCACTTGCCTGCCTAGCCCAATGACCCAGATTCAATTCCCCAGTATCCATATAAAGCTAGATGCACAGAGTGGCCCATGCATCTGGAGTTTGTTTACAGGTGCCAGAAGCCCTAGCATGTCTATTTTCTCTCTCTCTCTCTCTTTCTCTCTCTCTCTCTATCTATCTCTATCTCTATCTATATATCTTTCTCTCCTTGGAAAATAAATAAAATTTTTAAAAGAATTAAGAAATAATGTTAAATCAATGTAGAACTCTACAGTGAACATGTATATATGTGAATACATATATATAAATGTGTATATAAATACATGCATACATATATACACACAAATACATGTACAAGTGTGTACTTTCTCCTCTTTTTGTTCCATATTTCTTCCAAAAGCTTGGTAATCTTCCACTGTTTTAACATTGAGTTTTCACTAGATGGAATATCATCACAGCTCTGATATATACTTGATATTTCCTGTAAGCTTGTTCTTCCATGTATTTCAAAATCACATGTCACTCCAGCAGTAAAACTTTCAAGTCATCCAGAATGCAATTATTTACTTGAATTTTATAAGAGGAAGGCAGGCCAGAGCTACCTCCCAAAGGTCTCCAACTGGCTAGAGTGGGCAACAGACTAAATAGCCAGGAAGTGGTGTCAGTGAGACTGGAAAGGAGAATAGAGTGCCTACATGAATAGACAAGAAGAAAGATGTGAGGGTCTAGTGCAAAAGAGAAGAGAAGAGAACCACCCTATCACCACGTAGTTCACAGGAAATCATGAGCTCATGCTATAGGATACAGATCTTAATGGGTTCCTATGCTTACTCCAGGCTCAACTTAGAAGCCCCAAGCCCATCAGGCCACCTCAGATATATCTACAGAGAAAAACCAGGTCATTATGTTCATCATTTTCAGATTCTCTAGATGTCTTCTTTTATCCCTAACCCTGCCCTTTTTGAGACAATATCATGCTGAATTGTCCAACTGGCCTCAAAATTGTAATCCTCTGCCTTATCCTCACAAGTGATAGGATTACTGACATGTACTACCACACCTAGTTTGGCTATTTTTGTTGTTGTTGTTGTTGTTTTAGAGAAGACGAGCTACACTGGTCAGCTCTCTTACATATCTATCTCACCTCCCCAAATGGTTGCCCATCTCTGGCCCAAGAATGGCCTTGCCATTCCCAGGTACTTCCTCCTGTTTTGTGTCCCTTTTCTCAAATCATCCAAGGCTTTGCTAGGCCTACTCTTTCTTCTCCTGGGAATCCTATGGATCCTTCATTCCACAGTATACACAGGGGTATAGTTCAAGGGTAGAGCCTTTGACAACACAATACTCTCTACTTCCTGAACACCAGCAGTCCTTTGGAACTGCTCATCTGTCCCAAAAGTGGTACAGTCCCCTCCCTAGTGAAACATGTCAAGAGTCTCCATGTGCTAGACACAACACTAGATGCCAGGAATTCCAATGTGAAATATTCAGCAAGAGATTCACAGAGATCATAGCTCAACTTTCTTCTCTACCCCTCTCCATCAATAATGAAAGGCCTGAGCAACCCCATAGGAGAGCAGGCTTGGGCAGCAAATTGCAGGATTTCCAGGGGAAAGCTGTAGAAACAGGTCTGCCTGCCAATCTCCCCACCCCCACTTCCCAGTTGAGCTAAGGCCTGTCCTTGACTTGGTGACAGATTTGACTGCTTCTTACCTACCATCTGGCTGCCTCCCTACCAGCCCCAGGTTTTGGCTCCCTCTGAGTCACCCTGACCCCAGATGCCACTCAAATCAGTCTTCGCTGGCCACAGCCATCACCTTACTAAGTGACAACTCTGCTGAATCACCGCGACCGGGCAGCACCTGATGTCCTGCAGTTTTTCTCCTGAGGTACATGATAGACTGTCCCTGCCAGGTCCGTTCAGCCCTCAGTGGCTGTCTTGCTCTTTATACCTTGGAAACCCAAGCACCCCAACCCTTCCTGTACCACAGCTATATGTATATAAACTTGGCAATATTTTGCCCTTTCTAAGTTTCTTCTTTCCTCTCAAATATAACAATAGTCATCTGCAAGTCTGCTGTGGTGTCAAAATAGGATCATATGCATGGAAGTTATTAGCTTTTGCTAACTGAATAACACTATGAGAATCTAAGATAATGCTATTAATGTTGTTATTCACATTACGACCCATCCCAAGCCCAAACATGGGAAAGCTGAGCTAGAAGGGATTTTAGTGGTCAGGGACTGTCTCCTCCTATTTTTCCTCATGGGGTTCAGCTGAATCATTCCAGACTTACTCCAGCTCAACCTAAGAGGAAGACTATTAAAGCCCTACATGTTTATGATGGTTAAATTTATGCATAAACTTGCCTGGATCATGGGATGTTCAAACATTTGGTTAAGCATTGCTCTGGCTGTGTCTGTGAAGTGTCTTTGGATGTGATTAACATTTGAACCAGCAGACTAGGTAAAGTAGGCTGCCTTCCCCAATGTGGTCAGCTTCATTCCGACAGTTAAAGGACTAGACAAAGCAACAACACTGACTATTCCTAATAGTAATTCTTCTTATTTTATTCTTTAAACTAAGACATTGGTTCTTTCCTGATTTTACTCTTTAAATGAAACAGAGACCTTTTTCTGAGCCTCCAGTCTGCTAATCATCAAATGGGAACCACTCTGTTAGCTGTCCTGGGTCTTCAGCTCACTCACTGCAAATCTTGGGAAGTCTCAACCTATAGAACTACATGAGCCAATTCCTGATAATAAATATTCTCAGATAATACACATATACCTAAAGATGCTGCTTAAATTAAGAGGGTGTAATAGCTAGGCATGCCTTTAATCCCAGCACTTAAGAAGCAAAGATTGGAGGATTGCCACAAGTTCAAGGCTACCCTGAGAATACATAGTGAATTTCAGGTTAGCCTGGGATAGAGTGAGACCTCACCTCACAAAAACAGAAAAATGGAGCAATGTCCCATAAATCCATCGAAAATTGAAATATGGATAATGATGGTGACTTCCAGTTAAGGTGTCAACATAGCAGCCATGCCAAAGCACCCTGGAGGGGAGGTAATAAGCAGAAAACAAAAACACCACAATACATTCTTCCACTGAAACCTGAAGATGAATAAGGAATTATTAAACACAATTATCAAACACAGAAGAGAATCAGGAGAGACCCAGAGCTTCTAGCAACCACACAACCAGAGTAGACAGGGAGAAGTGCTTTGAAGTGCTCTTCTGGACATGAAGTGACCATTGCATTCCTGACTTCACAGCAGCTGGTATTATTTATCTGCACAATATTGGGCTCATCAAGAGCTCCCACTGTGGCTGTGCTAGGAAGAGCTGCACACATGCAAATCCAGGTAGGGGGACTCTCCACTCATACCAGTTTCCTCATAGGGTCAGGGAATCTGAAGGAGAGGACATCAGGGACCAGCGGAGTGGCTCCTGAGTCAAAGCACCATGGGGACCAGCTGGGCAGCTACACTACACAGCCTCCCTTCCCATAACCACCAGCACACCCAAGATCCCCTGAGATCTGGGAAAGGGAACTCAGCCATACTTAATCTAGCACAGCCAATGGGAAACAGCAGATCCACCAAACCAGCCAGCCTAAGTGAGCCCACAGCCCATCAAAGAGGGACCCAAGTAGACAAGCAGCATAGATGAGACCAGAAGCCATCCCCAAAAGGTAATGGCTACTTACATTGGGTCAACAACTGGCCCAAAACCTGGTATGTGGGCCCATACTGGAAATTCTAATCACAACTTCCATATCAGAGCTGGTTATGTATTTGATTTGACTGATGATTGGCTTTGCCATTCTTAAATAAGCTGTATTTTGGGGTTGATTTTTGTGGTTTTTGTCATTTCCTGATTTATAGTGCATTCATCATCTTCTTATGTCATCCTTGGGCAGGATCTCATCTGGACCTAGGCTCACTTGAAACCCATTAGAGACCAGAAATCTCAGGTGTCAAGTTAAAAGGATTTAGGGGTGGGGCAACACAAACCCTTAGGGACTTTGACGTTGTTAGATTATGTGTTTGTTTTAATCCCTACTCTTACATAAATAGTCCATGCTGGTTTTGACTGAGTATATAGATTGCTCAATTGAATTTTAAAATTTGCCTTTGTTTTGCTCCACTCAGCCTACTGGAATACTTGCATAGCAGGCAAACCCAATATCTAGAGTCACTTCTGCTATTTCTCTGGCACCTTAAGCTCCTACCCTGAAAATATATATTGTCAGATTTACACATCTAAGAATACTGCTGATAATTAGAAAACCCAGTGTCAAATTAATTCAATATGCAAAAATCTCTACCTTATAATACAAGCAAAAAATAAAAAGTCAAGACAATATAATTCCACCAAAAATGATAAATCCATCACAAATGACCTCCAATGAGATAGATTTAAATGAGATGCCTGACAAAAAATCCAAAAGAATTATTATAACTATGTTCAAAGAAATCAAGTAAGGAAATAAACTCCTGAAGAGAATACAGGGAACCAACTTAATGAAATAAGGAGGTCAATATAAAGACATGAATAAGGAAATAGAAATAATGAGAAAACGTCAATTAGAAATGCAAAACAGAGTAAGTCAAATAGAAAACTTTGTAAAAAGTCTCACCCATAGAATGGATCAAGGAGCGTACAGAATATCTAAACTAGAACACATGGTGGTAGATCTAATTCGGTCCAGCAGGGAGAAAGACAAACTAACAGGAAGGCATGAACAGGAATTTCAAGGCATTCAGAATACTATGAAGAGATCAAACAGGGAATTCAGGGTATAGTAGGAGAAGAATTTCAGTCCAGGCATAGTCTGTATTTTCAACAACATCATAGGAGAAAATTTCCCCAAATAGGGAAAGAGGCCCCAATAACAGATATAGGAAGCCTTTAGAACATGAAACAGAAAAAATGAGGAAAGAATCTCCTTGGCATATTATAAACTATTAAACATGCAAACCAAAGAACATATATTAAAAGCAGTTGCAGAGAAACACCAAGTCGCATAAAAAGGCAAAGCTATCAGGATAATAGCAGATTACTCAACATAGCCTTTAAAAGGTGGAAGGGCTTGGAATGATGTATTCCAAGTTCTGAAAGATAACAGCGGTCAACCAAGATTACTTGATCCAGCAAAGCCATCCATCCAAATTGGCAGAGAAATAAGGACATTCCACAACAAAAATAGGCTAAAGAATTATATGACCACTAAACCAGCTCTACAGAAAATACTTGAAGTAATCCTTCATGCAGAAAAGAAAGAAAAGCATACACAAGAGGAAACAGGAAAAAATAAACCACGCTCAAGTAATAGTTGTTGCAATCAGGTTCACAATGCTCATAGAAATCACCCAACCAAGAGCAGCTTGTGGGAAAAAAGAGGTTTATTTTGGCTTATAAGCTCGAGGGAGAAGCTCCACAAAGGCAGGGAAAATGACAACATGAACAGAGGATGGACATCACCCCCTCGCCCACATAAACTGACAACCATACATGATATAAAATACAACGCATTCAGTAGGACTTTAAGAGTCCCCACAGTTTTATCAATCCCAGTGATTTTCAAACATCCCCATAGTCCAAGATCTTCTAACTGAGCCATAATACTAAAAAATAACCTCAAAAAACCCATAATGGCACAAAATAAACATTCATGCTGCAAAACATGGCATTGGGCATAACAAAGAAATATTCAAACAATACAAGATTTAAAACTCTGTAGCTTCAAGTCCAATAACCCTAACCAGTGACAAGTCTGTAAGTACAATAATCCTAACCAGCAACATGTCTCTGGCATTCTAATTCCACCCCGCCAGCTAGGCTACTCACAGTCCTGGAAAACTTCATTAGGGCCAGCAGCTTTCCTTAGTAGCCATCTCATGTCCTGGCATCTCCACTGGGTCTCCACTGCAACTCACAGTTCATCCTCATGGCCCCGTAAGGTCTCCATGCAGGCATCCAGCAAGCCTACTTCACACTGCCCATGGCCGTTTCCAAAACACAAGACCATGTTGCAAACTCAATGACACTCTCTTTCCTACATTTCTTACACTCCACGATATCAAGTAGGGTGCCAATTTGTTAATCCAGGGGGAATAAAGCAGAGTTTGAAGTACAGGCTATTTCTTGAGTACTCAGGCCCCTCAAAAAGAGTCTACATTCTTCATGTTGCCCCAGTGCAGTCCATCTAGCCCAGTCTCAAAGGTTGTAATCTCTCAGTTGCAGCTGAATGGTCAACAGTTCACCCAAAGATTTTTCTTTCTGTGCCATATTCCTCTGCTCACACCAGTTCATTTCTACACAAAGAAACCCTGTACAACTTCTCAGGACCCAGGCATAACAGCAAGCTTCCCACACAAACTGCTAGCCACGTCCAGGCACAGCTCTTTCTCACCCTCATAAGCTAAACCTCACAGTCCATAGTTCTTACTGCATTCAGGTCTTTCAACACTGACCAGAATAGTCCATCAAGCTGTACTTACAGCACTGCAAGGTGTTTCTTAGGCCAAGGTTTCAAGTCCTTCTACATTCCTCTTGAAAATCATCTCCAAAAGGCCAAAGCCACATAGTCAAGTGTCTAACAGAAATCCCACTCCTTGGTATCACTTTACTATTGCAGTCAGGTTCACGTTGCTGGTAGAAATCAACCAACCAAGAGCAGCTTGTGGGGAAAAAAAAGAGGTTTATTTTGGCTTAAAGGCTCAATGGAAAGCTCCATGATGGCAGGGAAAACAACATGAGCAGTGGGTAGACATCACCCCCTGGCCAACATAAGGTGGACCATAGCAAGAGGAGAATGTGCCAAACCCTGGCATGGGGAAACTGGCTATAACACCCATAAGCCCACCCCCAACAATACACTCCCTCCAAGAGGTGTTAATTCCCAAATCTCCATCAGCTGGGAATCTAGCATTCAGAATGCCTAAGTTTATGGGGGGCACCTGAATCAAACCACCACATTCCAAAAGAAAAACAAAATCACTACAAAACAAGAAGAATGGCAAAAATAACTACACACATTTTCAATAATAACTCAATATCAATGTCCTCAATGCCCTAACCAAAAAACACAGACTTTCAGACTGGATTAAAAGGCAGGATCTTTCTGTATGTTGTCTCCAAGAAACTTACCTTTTCATAACAGACAGACACTATCTTAGGGTGAAAGGCTGGAAAACAGTATTTCAAGCAAATGGGCCTACAAAAAAAAGTGGGTGTTGCTATCTTAACATCTGACAGGATAGACTTCAAACCAACATTAGTTAGGAAAGATAAAGATCACTTTATATTGATTAAGGGAACAATTCAATAGGCAGACATTATAATTTTAAACATATATGCACCTAACATGGGGGCTCCCAAATTCATCAAACAAACACTATTAGACTTAGTGTCACAGATAACACCAAGCACAATTGTGGTGGGTGACTTCAATATCCCACTTGCATCAATGGAAAGGTCATCCTGGCAGAAAAATAAGCAAAAGAATAGAGAGACATCTGTATTAAATAATGTCACATAACAAATGGACCTAATAGATATCTACAGAGAATTGCATCCAAATGCTGAAGAATGCTTATTCTTTTCAGCAGCACAGTGAACATTCTTTAAAACAGACCCTATATTAGGACACAAAGCAAATCTTAACAAATACAGCAAAAAATGAAATAATTCATTCTACTCTATCTGATCACTGTGGGATTAAACTACAAATTAACAGCAAGAAAACCTATATTTACTATACAAAAATCATGGAAACTAAACAGTTCACTACTGAATGATGAATGAGTCACTGAAGAAATCAAAAAGGAAGTAAAAAATTCATAGAATCAAATGATAATGACAATGAAGACAGTCCTAAGTGAGAAATTTATAGCTTAAATGCCTATATTAAGAAATTAGAAAGGTCACAAGTAAACAACTTAATGACTTCACTTTAAGGCCTTGGAAAAAAGACAAATGAGGCAAACAAAAAAAATAATACGTGGATGGGAAAAAATAGTAAAGATTAAGGCAGAAATTAATGAAATAGAAACAGAAAATAGTACAAAGAATCAATGAAACAAAATTTAGTTCTTTGAAAAGATAAAAAAGATTTTAAAAATTATATCATTTACAATTATGGAAGTTGTCATTAAAAAATAAAAAAATTAAAAATTGAAATATGGTAAGTTGAAAATGAATTTAACATACCTAAGTTGCTAAATCTCATAGTTCAAAATATTAACCTTATGATTATGTGACTGACTAGGAACTATGACTTGCTGCCACTGCCCAGTGTCTCAAGAGAAGAGCCTGCTTTATATTACTAGCCCAGGAAAACATCAAAATTCTAAGTGCCATTCTATTGAACGCATATGGCTTTTTTTTTTTTAACCAAACTATGAGACCTTGGGACCATCTGTGGGAAGAAAGAGAGATAGAAAGAGAAAGAGTGAGAGAGAGAGGATGCATACATAACATCCTATTGGTCTTGTTCTCTGGAAAACCAGATCTAACGCAGCAATTTTCCAGAGGTCCTTGGGTGGCAGTGTGTGGGAATGGAAATGCATAGAGAATTTTCCTGATTGTCAAAATGAATTGGGAAAGAAGGTGTTACTAACATTTAGTAGGCAAACACTGGAGATCCTAAATGTCACCTTATATCCCTGCCTATTTGCCCAAAATGCCAACAGGCTTCTTTAAGACAGTGTGGCTGGAGCCTTTGTCAGTCTCTCCAAGTTTAGCCCACCACTTTTGCCATAGCTCATGCCACCAGAACCACACAGCTATCCTGGCCTTTTACATTTTCTCAAACACCCTAAAGTAGTTGCTACCTAGGGATTTTACTCTGTATCTTCCTGCTTAGAAACAGTCTTTCTCATCCCCTCACCTCACTAGGGTAACCCAAGTTGGGTTTGCTGGTTGTTCTTTTCTGTTATCAGGTCTTAGCTCCAATAACACTTCCTGACTGAAGCCTTTCTTGACCACCGAAATACAAGTGGTTCTCCACCAAAGACCCTATTATTATTAGTACATCCCTTTTACCATCCGTCCATAAAACACTCAGCTGCCAGGAAGTGAGAGTGTTCTTTGCTTCCTGCTTCACTCTTATCTCTCTACTCCACTAGAATGTAACCCTCCAAGGACAGATTTCACGTTACCAGGCCTGTAATTCCCAGAACACAGAGAGAGCCCAATAAATATGCATTCAACCTAAATTGAGACAGGATTATGTGCCTAGTACTGAAAAATGCAAAGCAGAATAAAAGGGTCCTCATTTGTAAGGAGAGACAGACTCTAGTCTTGTCATCTCAGCTCCTAGCATTCCCGGCTGAGAGTACTGGACCCCCACCCACCTCTAAGGAGCTGCCTGTTGCCAGGCCTCCTGTTGTACACCATCCAGCAGTGTTTGGATAAACATAAATAAACACACCACAGATAAAATATTATTTAACAGAGGGTCAGGGAGACGTGTTGGCACACTTTCCCCACTGACTGTACTTGCAGCTTTTATTCAGACTCAGGCAGTCAATTCAATGGGTAGTCAGAACATGAGACCGATCATGAATTTGCATCAGATCGGATCGGGAGTTGTTTGTTTATGTTCATTAGAAAATTTTTGGAGAAGCTGTGAGTTTTCTGTTTTCAAGAAACTCTACCCAAGGCTCATAGTTATCCATGTCTTTAGGCTTAGCTCATGCAAAAATTATCCTTTTTCCAATTAACTTATCTCCACAGCCTCCCTCTGCCTCTGTCCACAGCAGTGCTGGAGGCCCCTGCCCACCTGCAGCCCGCTTACCTGAAGACTCTCCATCTGCCCTGGTTGATCACCAGCTTGTTCCCCTGGGGTTAGATCTTGTCCCCTTGAACCTGATGTCTGACTGACACTGCTGATAACCAAAACAGGTCTGTGGCCAAGCACCACATGCTGGAGTAGTTGTCATGGCTGTTAGCCCAGAGAAGTATGGTTATGTCCTGCCTCTGCTTCTTGACACTTCATCAAGTGCAGTGTCAAAACAGAGAGTAGCACCTCCCAAAAAGGGAGGCATGCTTCCCACTGTTCCCAGTCTCTCTGGAGCCCCTCAAGTCAGGCCTTCAGAACCCAGCCTACTTTGTGCTCAGATTCACTTAGGCTCAAATGGACAGATCAGGTGTGGCATAAGGATAGTACTTCATCTTGATCACAAACATCTCTTTATTTGTTCCATAGCCATTCAAGTGAGCCAAGTCTGTAGAGCTCTGAAAAATCTTTTATGGGACACCAAGTTGCCCAGCTATTTGCAGACAATAGTGAAACTACTGTTACTGTAAGAAGAAAATACACAGAAATGTCAGTAACTTGGCACAACTAGCTCCACATGTTAAGTCTTCTTTTGCTTTCCTTTGTGGTATCTACTCCCTGCCTTTATTTTATTTCCCTTCCTCCCTCCCTCCCTTCCTTCCTTCCTTCCTTCCTTCCTTCCTTCCTTCCTTCCTTCCTTCCTTCCTTCCTTCCTTCCTTTCTTCTTTCTTTCTAGCACAGGGGCTAAACCAAGGTTTCACACATGCTAAGCACATTCTTTACCACTGAACTACAGCTATATCTGCAGCTCTCTGCCTTTAATTTTGACACTATCTCCAAAAGATTTTTGTTTAAAATATAAATGCTATTATTAATATGCAGCTAGAAGAGGTGAAACCTCAGTATTGCCACAGTAGCATTCTCTCACACTACTAGATGAGATACCCGAAGAGAAAGTAGCCAGGCTGGGGCTAGGAAGAAGAAAGGAGTGTATTGGAAATGAAAAGTTGTTTCAGAGTTTAACCTGAGGGCATACATTGGTGGTAGCCTCTTTGGGAGGGAACAACCCAGGCAAAAAGGGATCTCCAAATATCAGTCACCACTGGCTTCTTCATAGTCAGTGACAGGCATATCTTGCTGTCTTTGAGAGGAAAGAACCACTGTCCTCTCTCCCCCTAGGGATGTCAACCAGTAAATTCTACACACTGAAAGCAATTACATTTTTGGATTATATCAGTTGTTACAGAGTTGAAATTTATTCATGGGGAATTTTTTTGTTTGTTTGTTTTACGAGGTAGGGTCTCACTCCAACCCAGGCTGACCTGAAATTCACTATGTTGTCTCAGGGTGACCTCAAACTCATAGTGATCGTCCTACCTCTGCCTCCTCAGTGCTGGGATTAAAGGTGTGTGCCACCACGCCCAGCTTCATGGGGAATTTTTGAAATATGGGAAGTGGGAAGTACCATAAGAAACCAGAAAATGCAGATATGATCTTTTCCAATACAGAAACCTCTCAGTATCTATGGGGGGGAACTGGTTATGAGATTTCTACCTGATTTTGTGTATACCAAAATCAGGGATACTCAAGTCTCATATAAAATGGTGCAGTATTGACATTCAACTGACAAACTTTAAATCTTCATTAGTTAATATATTGAATACAACGTAAATGCTAAGTAAATAGTTGCTACACTGGAGTGTTTAGGTAACAATGACAAAAATGTGTGTACAGTTCAGTGCAGATACAACTTTTTTCATATATCTCTTTGATCCACAGTTGGTGGAATATGTTGATGGAACTGTACAGGCTGACTCCATATACATCTCCTATAGCTGAGGTGGCTCTGCTGACTGAATCATTTCTAGGTGTTCTCAGGATTTAGGATTTCTGGTTGAAATTTTTTGTTACATCTTTAAATATAGCATTTATGCTCAATAAGTTTATTATATTATATGTAATCTATGTGTACAAAAGCAGGGCACACTAATAAATAATATAAGTCACACTGTCAATTATAATAAAATGTAATATCAGTTTTTTATTTGAGCAACACATTTTTTATGCTTGTATTCCTAGCACTCAGGAGGTTGAGGCAAGAGGGTGGCAAGTTTGAACACAATCTGAGCTACATTGTCTCAAAAATACACAAAAATGTGGTTAACATGACTTTTAACTGAGTTGCTAGTACCATTTAGTTATGAATAACTTCATTAATCTCTCTTTTGGTCAAATTAGCTAAGGGTTTATCAATATTGTTTATCTTTTAAAAGAACCAACTCTTCATTTCATTGATTCTTTGGATTCTTCTTTAGGTTTCTACTTCATTAATTTCTGCCCTAATCTTTATGATTTCTTCCCATCTACTGATTTTTGGTTTGCCTTGTTCTTCTTTTTCCAAGGCCTTAAGATGAAGCATTAAATTGTTTATTTGTAAACTCTCTAATTTCTTAATATAGACACTTAGAGCTATAAATTTCCCTCCTAGGACTGCCTCCATTATGTCCCAAAGGTTTTGGTATTTTTTATTATCATCATCACTTGATTCTATGAACTTACTTAGTTCCTCTTTGATTTCTTAAATGACCCATTGGTCATTCAATAGTGAACTGTTTAGTCTCCATGAATTTCTGTATGCTATGTACCTTTTCTTGTTGCTGACTTGCAGTTTAATCCCAGAGTGAGATAGAGTACAAGGAATTATTTCAATTTTCCTGTATTTGTGGAGATTTGCTTTGTGTCCTAATATATGGTCTATTTTAGAGAATGTTCCATGTACTGCTGAAAAAAATGTATATTCTGTAGCATTTGGGTGGAATGTTCTGTAGATATCTCTTAGGTACATTTGTTCCATGACTTCATTTAATTCAGGTGACTGTTTATTTTTTGCCAGGATGACCTGTCAATTGATGAGAGTGAGGTATTAAAGTCACCCACTACAATTGTGCTTGATGTTATCTGTGACCTTAACTCTAATAGTGTTTTTTTGATAAAACTGGGAACCCCCATGTTAGGTGCATATATGTTTAGGATTGTAATGTCCTCCTGTTGAAGTGTTCCTTTAATCAGCATTAAATGACCTTCTTTATCTTTCCTCACTAATGTTGGTTTGAATTCTATCTTGTCAGATATTAGAATAGAAACCCCTGCTTGTTTCCTAGGCTCATTTTCTTGAAATACCATTTTCCATCCTTTCACCCTAAGACACTGTCTATCTTTTATTGAGAGATGAGTTTCCTGGAGGCAATAAAAGGTAGGATCCTGACTTTTAATCCAGTCTGCAAGCCTGTGTCTTTTCATTGGTATATTGAAGCCATCGATATTAAGAGTTATTATTGAAAGGTATGCATTTATTCTCACCATTCTTATTTTTTTAGTGTTTCCGTTTTTCCTTTTACTCATTTGTTTTAAATGTTATTTGAGTGTACTTTATTTTATCCTATTTCCTCCTGTGTGTGTTTTGCTTTCTCTTCAGCATGAAGAATTCCTTCACATAGTGTCTGTATAGCTGATTTAGTTGTCATAAATTCTTTTGTCCTGTTTTTGTTGTGGAATGTCCTTATTTATCCATGAATTTGGATAGATATCTTTGCAGGATAAAGTAATCTTGGTTGACAGTTGTTATCTTTCAGAACTTGGAATATATAATTCCAAGACATCCTGGCTTTTAAAGTTTGTGTTGAGTAATCTGCAGTTATTCTGATGGGCTTGTCTTTGTAGGTGGCTTACTTTTTGTCTTTTTTCTATAACTGCTTTCAATATATTTTCATCCAAAGCAGTCTCATTGGTGATCATTTCTGATGGATTTATAATTTTTGGTGGGACTGTGTATCTGTATTGTCTTGATTCCTTGAGTTTCTTGCATTACAATATAGTGATTTTTGAATCCTGAATTGATTTGATGCTTGGATATTTCTACTTAACTGCAGTGCTCTTTGACATGCCAGTCTACCTTTATATACTTTCAGGATATGAGTTTTAGGTGCCAGGTGTAGCACTTGTACCCAAATCCAGCTACAGAAGTAATCCTAGGTGTTTCATTTGCTTGTTAATCAAGTATTCTAGTGGACTTGGTGGAACAATTTACTGGCAAATTCTACACTTCAACTGAGCAATACACACATTCAATAAAAACCAGCACAAAAAGTATGCAATTGTGTGGATTAAAACAAACAGATAGTCATATAAAGCCAAAATCCCTAAGGGTGTGTGTTGTTCTACACCCTTAATCTTGTCAGATGGGAGTTAGCTATTTCTGCTCTGAATTGGGTCCCAGGTCAGCCTGGATCTGGATCAGACCCTGCTCCCAAGAATGACAGAAGCAAAAGACAAAGGCATTATAAATGTGAAAGCATCAAAAGCAATAATATTCAAACCCCAAATATAGGTTATTTGAAAATGGTAAAGCCAACCAAAAATATATATAACCCATAACCTGTCAGGACAAGGAAAGAGAGATTAGCTCTGTCCATGTAGGCCTATGTACCTGTTTGTGTGTGTGTGTGTGTGTGTGTGTGTGTGTGTGTGTGTGTGTGTCAGTTGGCCTCATTATCTTTTGGGGTGGCTTCCAATGCTGAGTGCCCACTGTGATCCATCTGTGTTCTACGGTGTAGCTAGAGCTCTAATCAGCTGCACTGGCTGTGCTGCCACTGGGGTCTGAATGCCTAAAGTTTGCAGTTATGATGGTGGGGGGTAGGAGAGTTCAGACTTCTGGAGTTGCTCACACAGTTCCACCTGAATCCCTTTCAGTAGCTCCTTAGTTGATTTTCAGATTTCTTAACCTTGCAGGAAGGCTGATAAACTTGAAAAATCCACTTTTTTGGTCTCTACTGTTGCAGCTGCTTGGTGCTTATTGCAGGGCGATGCTGGGCAGGTGTGCAGATTGGCAGGCCACAAGCACCTAGTGGGACTGTGGCCATTTTCCTCCTTTCTTGTGGATCTTGGTCTCCCCAGTTTCTCTGCTGTGTCTAAGAATGACCTGTTCTCCTTCACTTTTCAGGAGAAGAGTTTATTTGGCTGGGGTTTTGCTAAAATCCCTCTCTAGTATGATTTGGCATGGTTCCTATGCTGCCATCTTACCCAGAAGTCTTCTATAGCATTTTCCAGCACTATGAGAACTAGCCAGCAAGAGATACATAACTTCCATCTAGGTTTCAGCTTGAGTTCTCAATATTCTGCAAACACAGCTTATGGTGTCTTATTAACAATAAGGTTTTGCTATCAAGTTCTTGTGGATATCCAAGTGCTTTGGCAATGGCCTGCATCATTTCAGGGGCCTTATGGGCTTCCCTGACCAACAGCTCAATGTTGCGGGTTGACCCAATTCTAGCACTGGGATGTACCAAAATATAGGGGGTAGAAAAGTTTTGGGGGGACAGGGGAAATAAAGGAAGGAGAAGGGGAGGAATACACAAAAATAAAGATGGTATCAATTTGAACTACAAAAACCTACCTTTTTATTAACTAATTAAAAGATAAGGGGCTGGTACCATGACTTTGCAGTTAAAAGTGCTTGTTTGGGTTGACTTCTGGATAAGATGGCTGCATAGGCATCACACCAAACCAGCCTATGGAGGGACTTAAGCAAAACCACAGCAAAATACACTTTTCCTCTGAAAAGGAAGATGTGTAGGTTTTTATCAGCTATAACAGAGAAGCAGGAGAGACCAAAATTGGAAGCCACCCCAAAAAGGTAATGAGGCCAACTGACAAAAAAGCAGGTATAAAGGCCTGCACTACAAGTAATAATCTTTCTTTCAATGTCAGGGTAGGTTATATGTTACATATTCTTGGTTGGCTTTACCATTCTCAATTAAGCTGTACTTGGGGACTGACTATTGTTGCCTTTGATGCTTTCAGATTTATAGGGCCTTTGTCTTTTGCTTCTGTCATTATTGGGGTCAGGGTCTTATTCACACCCAGGCTGACCTGGAACCCAATTCAGAACAGAAATCTCAACTTCCCAACTGACAGGGTTAAGGATGTAGAACAACACACACCCTTAGGGATTTTGGCTTTGTAAGGTTATTTGTTTGTTTCAGTCCTTACACTTGCATGTTCTGTGCTGGTTTTTTATTGAATGTATATATTGTTCAGTTGAATTTTAGAATTTTGCCAGTAAATTACTCCACCCAGCCCATGAAAATACTTGGATAGCAGGAGAACTCAACACCTAGGATTTCCTTTGCGGTTGGATTGGAGTACAGGAGCTACACTTGGCACCTTAAACTCCTACTCTGAAGGTACACAAATTTGCATTTCCAAGTCTAATAGCACCACAGATAATTAGAAAACCCAAGAATCAAATCAACTCAGGATGCAAAAATCACTACATTATAATACAAGAAAAATAAAGAATCAATACAATACAATCCCACCAAAAATAATAAATTCATCAGAAATAACTCTGTCAGACTGTTTAAGATGAAATGCCTGACAAAGATTTCAAAAAATGATCTTACCTATACTCAAATAAATCAAAGGAATCAAAGAAGAAAACAAAGCAATTAAAGAAGAAACAAACTCCTGAAGGAATTTCAAGAGAACCAGCTTAATGAAATAAAGAGGTCATTACAAGACATGAGTAAGGAAATAGAAATGATGTAGAAAAAAACAGGCAAAAAAATCCTAGCACTAAATAACACAGTTAAATAAAAATTTCTGTGGGAAGTTTTACCAGTACAATGGATGAAGGAGAGAAGAGAATACCTAAGCTAGAAGACCAGGTGGCAGATCTCATCCAGTCCAACAAAGAGAAAGATCAGCTAATACACAGGTACAAATGGGAATAGCAAAATATTCAGGATGCTATGAAAACATCAAACAGAAGAATTGAAGATATAACAGAAGGAGATAAATTTCACTCCAAAGGCATAAGTAGGTGTTTTCAACAAAATCACAGAAGAAAATTTTCCCAAATTGGAGGATAAAATGCCAGTGAGCATACAGGAAGCTTTTAGAACAGCAAAAGACAAAACCAGCAAAGAACCTCTCCTCACTATGTTGTAATTAATCTAACAAACACACAAACCAAAGAAAATATATTGAAAGTAGTTAGAAAGAAAAAGAGAGTCACCTATAAAAGCAAGCCCATGAGGATCACAGCAGATTACTCAACACAAACTTTAAAACCAGAAGGACTTGGAATGATGTATTCAATGGTCTGAAAGATAACAATTGTCAACAAAAATTACTTTATCCCACTAATCTATCTATACAGATTGAAGGAGAAATAAGGACATTACACAATAAAAATAGGGTAAAGGGATTTATGACAACTAAGCCAGCTCTACAGAAAATACTTAAAGGAATCCTTCACATGAAGAGAAAGCAAAGCAAGCATATGAGGAAACAGGAAAATACAGCCATACTCAAACTACAGTTAAAATAAGAAAGTAAAGGGAAAACAGGAAGCACTACAAAACAAGGTGAATGGTGAAAACAAACACATGCCTTTCAGTAACTCATAATATCAATGACCTCAATGCCTCAAACAAAAGACAGGTTTGTAGACTGGATTAAAAGTCAGGATTCTGCTATTCGTTGCCTCCAGGAAACTCATCTCTCAATAGAAGATAGACACTGTCTTAAGGTGAAAGGATAGAAAATGGTATTTCAAGCAAATGGGCCTGGGAAGGAAACAGGTGTTGCTATCCTACTATCTGACAGGATACACTTCAAACCAACATTTATGAGGAAACATTAAAAAAAAAAAAGGTCACTTTATACTGATTTAAAGAACACTCCAACAGAAGGACATTACAAACCTAAATGTATATGTACCTAACATGGGGGCTCCCAAATTCATCAAACAAACACTATTAGACTTAAGTTCACAGATAACACCAAACACAATTGTAGTGGGTGACTTCAATACCCCACTCTCGTCAATTTACAGGTCACCCCAGCAAAAAACAAACAGAGACATATCTGGATAAAATGATGTCATGGAACAAATGGACTTAATAGATATCTACAGAAAAATTCCATACAAATGTTGCAGAGTATACATTTTTCTCAGAAGCACATGGAAAATTCTCCAAAATAGACCTTTTATTAGGGCACAAAGCAAATATTAACAAATACAGGAAAACTGAAATAATCCCTTTAAACTCTATAATATATATATATATAATATAATACTCTATCTGACCATAATGGGATTAAAACTACAAATCAGCAACAATAAAAACGACAGAGGGGCTGGAGAGATGGCTTAGTGGTTAAGCGCTTGCCTGTGAAGCCTAAGGACCCCAGTTTGAGGCTTGGTTCCCCAGGTCCCACGTTAGCCAGATGCACAAGGGGGCGCACGTGTCTGGAGTTCGTTTGCAGAGGCTGGAAGCCCTGGCGGGCCCATTCTCTCTCTCTCCCTCTGTCTTTCTCTCTGTGTCTGTCGCTCTCAAATAAATAAATTAATTAATGAATTAAAAAAAAAACTACAGAGCATACATAAATTCAGGGAGACTAAACAGTACACTATTTAATGATGAATGGGTTATTGAAGAAATCAAAAAGGAAATCAATAAATTAATAAAATCAAATGATGATGACCATATTATCAAAACTTTTGGGAAACAATGAAGGCTGTCATAAGAGGGAAATTTATAGGTCTAAGTGCCTATATTAAGAAATTAGAGCCGGGCGTGGTGGTGCACGCCTTTAATCCCAGCACTCGGGAGGCAGAGGTAGGAGGAACACTGTGAGTTCGAGGCCACCCTGAGACTACATAGTGAATTCCAGGTCAGCCTGGGCTAGAGTGAGACCCTACCTCGAAAAACAAAAAAGAAAAAAAAAAAAAAAGAAATTAGAGAATTCACAAGTAAACAAATCTAATGCTTTACCTTAAAGCCGTGGAAAAAGAAAAACAAGGCAAACCAAAAATCAGTAGATGGGAAGAAATAATACAGATTAGGGCAGAAATTAATGATATAGAAACCAAAAAAAAAAAAAAAATCCAAAGAGTCAACAAAACAAAAAGTTGGTTCTTTGAAAGGGTAAACAAGATTGATAAGACCTTATCAAATCTAACCAGAAGAGAGAAGAGACAAAATTTAATAAAATTAGAGATGAAAAATATACAGATACCAAAGAAATTCAGAATATCATAAGGACAAACTTTATTAACATATATGTCTCTAAGTTTGAAAATCTGAAAGAAATAGATGGTTTCCTTGATACATATGACATACCAAAATTAAATCAAGATAAAATAAACCATTTAAGTAGACCTATAACAAGTACAGAGATCCAAGCAATTATATAAAGTCTCCCAACTAAAAACAGTCCAGGCCCAGATGGACTCGGTAGTAAATTTTACCAGACCTTCATGAAAGAACTAACCACTGCTTCTCAAATTTTCTATTAAATAGAAAAGGAATGAATTCTACCAAACTCTTTCTATGAAGGCAGCATCGCCCTGATACAAAAACCCAGCAAAGACAGAATAAAAAAGAAGAAAATTACAGACTAATCTCCATCATGAACATAGAGGCAAAAATTCTCAACAAAATATAGGCAAACAGAATACGAGAATATATCAGAAAGATTATTTACCCCAACAAAGTAAGCTTCACCACAGAGATGCAGGGATGGCTCAACATACACAAATTGATAAATGTAATATACTATATAAATGAATTGAAGGACAAAAATCACATGATTATCTCAGTAGATGCAAAAAAAAGCATTTAACAAAATCCAACATCTGTTCATACTAAAGGACCTACAGAAACTGAGAGTAGAAGGAGGACATCTCAACATAATAAAATCTATCTATGACAAACCTGCAGCTAACATAATACTAAATGTAGAAAAACTTGAAGCTTTTCCACTAAATTCAGGTACAAGACAAGAGTGTCCATTGTCCCCACTTGAATATAGTACTGGAAGTCTTAGCCATAGCAAGAAGGCAAGAGACACAAAAGGGATGCAAATAGGAAAGGAAGAGATCAAATTATGATTAGTTGCAGATGATATGATTCTATACGTAAATGACCCTAAAACTCCACAAGCAAACTGTTAGAGTTGATAAACACTTTTAGCAAGGTAACAAGATACAAAATAAATACATAGAAATCAGTAGCTTTCCTACATACTAGCAGCAAACATGCAGAGTATGAAATCAGGGAATCTTTACCATTCACAATTGCCTCAAAAAAAAAAAAAAAAAGTACCTTGGAATAAACCTGACCAAGAAAATGAAGGATCTGTACAATTAGAACTTTTAAACCCTCAAGCAAGAAATTTCAGAAGACATTAGGAAATGGAAATACAGTCTACATTCTTGGATTGGAAGAATCAATATTGTGAAAATATCAGTCTTACCAAAAGCAATATACACATTTTGTGCAATCCCCATTAAAATTCCAATGGTATTCTTCATAGAAATAGAAAAAAAAATCCTAAAATTCATTTGGAAGCACAAAAAGCTCAAATAGTCAGAAAAAAAATTGAGCAACAAAAATAAGACTCCAGTATCACCATACCTGCTTTTAAGCTATGTTTCCGAGCCATAATAAAAACAGAATGGTACTGGCACAAAGACAGACATCAATGAAACAGAATAGAGGACTCAGAAGGAAAGGGTACTACTCTGCAACTGTACAGACAGAAATTGGCCTTGATATCCACCACCTCATATTGCCTAGCAATACCTTCACTAGACCCTTATAAAAGGAGAAAAAGACAATGACATAAAAATAAAAGAGAGACTAATAGAGGGTGGGGGTATGATGGAAAGTGGAGTTGTGAAGAGGAAAATGGGGGAGGGGAGGGAATTATCATGGTTTATTGTCTGTAAGTATAGTTGTCAAATAAGAAAAGTATACATTTAAAAAGTGCTTGTTTGCAAAACTTCTGGCCTAGGTTCAATTTCCTATTACTCACAGAAAGCCAGATGAACAAAATTATGCATGTATCTGGAGTTATCTGCAATGGCAAGTGGTCCTAATGTTCTCTCTCTCTCTCTCCCTCCTAATCAAATCTTTAAAAAAAGATAAGATTCTCTTTAAAAAAGAAAGAGATAAAGACATAGGTTGGACAGAAGGATCCTCCTGGGCTAGAGGAAAATAGTTTATTATTTATTTATTTACTAACACAGGGTCTCATGTAGCCCAGGCTCATTGACCTCCTTATGTGTGTCAAGATGAACTTGAACTTATGCTCCTGCTTTTGCCTCCCAAGAACTAGGGTTACAAGCATGAGCTGTCATGGCTGGTTTTATGTAAAGCTATAAATCAAACCCAGAATGCCCTGTATGTTACACAAGCACTCTCCCAACTGATCTACATCCTCAGCCCTTGAAATAGGATTGTGATGAATGGTTACCACACAGGTGAAGGCAGGTGGAAGGAAGGATGGGACCAGGCAAGCATTACATTCTGGTTAGCTATTAAAGGTTACAGGTCCAACATGGATGTGGCTCCTTACTTTGAGCAATTTCACCTCCATCATCTTTTTTACCCTATTTGACCCTCTAACCACCTAGGATGTGGTATCTATAATCCTTAATTTACAAAATGAATAGCTAGCATTCAGAAATATTAAGCAACTTTTTCAGGGTGACGGTGACTGAACTGTGCTTCTGCCTTTGTGCACATCATCTTTGTACCATTCTCTCTTCAAACAGAAAACACAGGACACAATGACTTAGCTTGAAGAGCATTTTGAAATTTAAGAAGCACACACACAAGTACTATCTTCTGACAATACTTGCTAACACCTGATGTAATCACCTTCAACAGAGGAAAGGTCTGTTTTGGCTCTCAGCCCATGGATGGTTGGGTCTGGATGACATTTCACAGTGTGGCAGGGGAGTATGGAGAAACAATGTCATTCACCTTGAGGCCAGAATACAAAACAATTATCAATTTAGGTCATACCATATCCTTTGAGGGCATGTTCCTAGTGATACAAAACCTCCTCTATGCCCCATCTCTTCGAAGTCCTATATGTTCCTATAACACCATGGCCAAAGGATAAGTTCATTAGCACATGAGCTTTTAGAGGTCACTTAACCAACCTATAGCATTCACTGTTCAATAACTGCCACAAGTAGAAGTAAATAATATCACACTTAGACTGATACCCTTTAATGTATATCAAGTGATGCTACCCCTGTCACTCTAACATTCCAAGATGCCCATGAATACAGTGAAAAGACTTATGCTAGTCCTTAAGGCTCTCTGTGGTCTGGCACTGGATCTGTCTTCCACACATGTTTTCCTTGGTACTTCTTTTTTAAGTCTTTTAAATTGAAAACTTCCAAAATTATAGACAATAAACCATTATAATGCCCTCCTCTCCCCAACTTTACCCTTCACAAATCCACTCTCCATCCCTTCCTCCTATTAATTACTCTCTCTTTTATTTTGATGTCATCATGTTTTCCTCCTATTATGAGGCTCTTGTGTAAGTAGTACCAGGCACTGCAAAGTCATGGATATGCAGGACATTTTTTGTCTGTAAGATTGCACTGTAAGCAGTCTTGCTCTTCCTTTGACTCTTACATTCTTTTCACCACCTCTTCCACAATGGACCCTGAGCCTTGTAAGATGTGATAGAGATGTTTCAGTGCTGATCACTCTTCTGTCACTTCTCAGCACTATGGTGCCTTTTGAGTCATCCCAGAGGTCATCTCCAACTTAAAAGAGAAGTTTTTCTAACTAAAAGTGAGAGTAGCAATAATATATGAGCATGAACATTAAGAAAAGTGCTTATAGAGCATTTTGGTGAGTACAATATGTATACTTAGCCAGTCAAGAGCAGGCATTGCACCTGTGGGGCTCATGACCACCCCCATCATAGGTTTTTTTTTGTGTTTTTTTTTTTTTTACTAGATTTTGAGGACTAGGCATGTATTCCTTCCAATGGAGCAGGCCTCCAGTCCAGTTAGATAGCAACTGGTTTCTCCCATAACAGACATGCCACTATTGCCTAAGTTGGCTCATTTGGCCTGGCTTGCCAAACTTAAGGTTTGCAGTGTTCACTGTAGTTTATCTCCACTGATGTCTTCTCTCTCCCACTGGGCTGCATAAAGTATAACTTTTTCCAGCTTTCTATCACCTGAAGGAGGTTTTTAGCTCAGTTCCAGCTTGATTTCCCAGTTACCTTTAAGCCCAAGCTTGTGGAGTCTTAGCAGTAGGGTCTTACAATCTATTTCTGGTGGGAAAACAAGAACTTTAGCAATCGTCTGTAATGGTTGTGGCCATCCCGGACCTCTTTGGCCAACAACTCAGTGAAAGGTATCCTCATCTCTGGCACTGAAATTTTTCTAGTAACAATCTATGGCTTCTTGGTGTGCCATTATCCAAAAAGGTAGGTTTCTATATAGCTTGTTCATACTTTTAAATTTTGATTAACACCCAATCCACCTTTCCTTTACTTATTTCTTCCCATGACCTCACTTGGATTATTCCACTCCCAGCATTCTGTTCATCTAATTACATAAATATGATCCCTTAAGACTTTAAGTCTTCTCCCTCCCTTATATCCACTTCCTGCCTTACTGTCCTCTGCTACCAATTTTTACTCCATTTCTTTAGTACTTCTAAGTCTACTGCCCCCCTGTCCTTACTTCACCACATAAAGCACATGCTTCATCTGAGGGCAGCTACATTGGCTGTTTTTCATTTTCTTTAGAATTCTCTTCCCCCAGAATCAACATGCCTAGACCTCATTTTTCCCCTCACTGAAGAGATGAATGACAACCTCATCCATTTTCTGGTTCCTTTTGAGACTTTCTTTACAGGACATACCTGTCCCTTTGTCACCATGGAGGCAAGAGCCTATGATGGGAAGGGTACATGGATGTCTTCACTACCTCCTTCTGTATTTATGTGAAGGCAGAGTTCACTGATGCTTCTGTGCATCTACATTTAGGAGGCTGGGTGTGGGGGACTTCATAACAGGACGCCAGGAGGCTATTTTGCAAGGAAAGTGGCTTCTGGGAAGTTAAAAAGAAGGAAAAAGAGAGAGTGACTTCATAAGTACTATTGCAAACAAAATATGGCCAGACAGATGAGATCACATATTTTGCGAGTGAATGATAAATGAATGATTTTATTCAGGTCTGTGATAAGATATTTAAAATGTGCAATTCCCTTGGGAAGTATTCAAAGGAAGTCACCCTCAATGTAAGCAAAACACACATGTGTGCATGTGTGTATACACCATCACTCCTGACCTGAAGTTTAGTCCTCTGTTTATCATTTCTTCCCCCACAGGAAAAAAGAAAAAGAAACTCTGATGAGGATAAGTCAATGTGTCTCCTTTCTGGAAATAGTTGTTCTAGTAGGGAACAAAGAGAATGTGTCTCCTTTCTGGAGATAGTTGTTCTAGTAGGGTACAAAGAGGATGGTGTACAAAGGCAGGAATATAGTTCTGCCATCCTAAGCAAGTTGCTAAATAAATTAATGAAGAGAGTAGGAGGGGTGAGGTGTGGGGACAAGTGTCAAAGGGGCTCTTCCAACCCATCATCTTTTTCTACCTTCTCATTCTACCCTGCCATAGGCTGTACCTATGATCTTCTAAATGGTGACACAATGCTTTCTTACAGAGATGGGGTCTGTTAAATATTTCAGAGCCCTTCTGTATAGAACAGATGTTGGCTGTCAGAGGATTTGTCTTGAGGAATAAAACCAAGAAATGCTCTCAGTATTCCCAGCTCCAAAAGTCAGAGTTCCCACAGTCAGGGAGCAAGAGCTGCCTCGATCTCATTTTTCACTTCACTGTAGAGATGAATGCCAACTTCATCCAATATTCTTGTTCCTTCTGAGACTTTCCTCAGGAATTATAACTGTCCCTCTGCCCCTATGGAGGCAAGAGTCTATGGTGGGAAGGGTAAGAGGATGACTTCACTCCCTCCTTATATGTTTATGTAAAGGGAGAGAGTTCACTGATACTTCTGTGCATTCACATTTAGAATGCTGAGTGTAGGGACTTTATAATAGGACACCAGGAGGCTATTTTCCAAAGAAAGTGGCTTCTGACAAGAAACAAAAAAGAACAACAACAAAAAAAAAAAAGACAGTGTCCATATAAGCACTATTTCAAAAAATATGCCCAGACATCATAGGAAATTACATCATTTGTGAATTAATGATGGCCAGCTTTTGTGAATTGTTGGAGCTGGTGGAAGGGAAAGCACCCTCACCTTTGAATGAATATCTGTAGTTGAGTCAAAGCTCATTTCCATTCTGGGTCCACATGGGAATATGGCCAATCTCTGAAGTGGGTGGACTTCAATACCCCACTCTCAGCAATTGACAGATCATCCTGGCAACAAATAAACAGAGAATCATCTGAATTAAATGATGTCATAGAACAAATGTACCTAAGAGATATCTACAGAACATTCCACCCAAATGCTGCAGAATATACATTTTTTTTTTCTCAGCAGCACATGTAACATTCTCTAAAATAGACCATATATCAGGAAGCAAAGAAAATCTCCACAAATACAGGAAAATTGAAATAATCCCTTGGACCCTATCTGATCACAATGGGATTAAACTGCAAATCAGCAACAAGAAAAGGTACATAGCATACAGAAATTAATGGAGACTAAACAGTTCACTATTGAATGACCAATGGGTCATTGAAGAAATCAGAATGGAAATAAGTAAATTTATAAAATCAATTGATGATGACAATACAACATCCCAAAACTTTTGGATGCAATGAAGACAGTCCTAAGAGGAGAATTTATAGTTCTAAGTTCCTATACTAAGATGTCGGGAGCCAGAGAGCAAAAGCGTCTCCATTTTTCCTGGGCCTGTTTGTAAGTTGACTCATTGTACAGAAAGCTGGTCCATCCAGCTTTCTGTTAGGTATTTCTGGAATGTCAGTCAACAGATTGCTTATAGAATCTTATCTTTTGCAAAAGGCCAGTTCATGGTCAGGCTGTGAAGCTTGGTGCAGTCAGGATGTTAAGCCATTGAGGCAAGATTAAATAAAGACCTGATTACATCCCCTCCAGGTTTCCTGACAATTACAAGGCCCTAAATCACATCAGCCAGCTTATTCCCCCCTTTTCTTCCCCTGTATAGCCACTGTGTAAAACATGAAGATTCAAAGGCCTTAAACAGAATATAGACTTGGGCTCCTTCTTTGTGTCTCTTATCTCTCATCCAGGTTAATTTCCCCTCAGGTCCTTGTTTAACTCCCTGCTGGCCAGGGCAAGTGGCACCCGAGCATGGGGCTCAAGGTACAAAGTGTGACCTGGGCGTTGCTTGAGTGGACAGCCATCCCAGCCATTGGACTGCCACCCCACTGGGGGATCAGTGAAGGTTCACATACAGATCACTACAGGCAATCCACCTGTAATACAAATCTGCACCATGACCACCACATAAAAAACCCGCCTGTGATGCAGGTCCGCTAAGGTAAGACAAGTGACAAATTCTAGGCAAACCATTTAAAGACTATTTAGTCAGATTTACATGACACAAGAATTGCAGGATTTCTTTGTTGCTTTTTGTAAACTTCTTTTCCTTCTTTTACTTTTGGTTGGTGCCATCGCATGGAATTGCAAAATAGCGACAAGGCAAGTGAAGCCTCTTGGCCAGGGCTACCCTCTGGCATTAGATGAAGGCTCCTAGCTCCCTGTGAAAGTCCTGACAGCCCGTTTGGGCATTGGCAAAGACCTCCTATATAGCCTCTCTTCCAACCACCAGAACTGGTTACACAACGGCCAATAAATGCCCTTAGGGCAGCTTCCAGATTCTTAAATTTGCAGACAGGCTTACGTCAGGCCCATTGGGGAATCCCCGTGCCAGTTATCTGACCGAGAACATTGCCCTCTAGTCTTGCTATTTCTCCTCTTTCCTTTCTATCCTGGGACAGACCCTAAGTAAGCATAAATTGTTGAAGGGCTTAAAACTTCTCTCAAGACACCAGGAACACAGATTAAGAAAAAAGATTTAGCAAAGAGTAAAATGGAGCTAATTGCCATAGTAAAAGATATCTTAAAAGCACAAGGAGTTGAGATTTCTTCAAGTTCTTTAAGCAGTTTTTGATTTTATCAGGAGGATTTGTTCTTTTTATGTGTGTGTGGACGTGTTTATTTGTGCTCATTGTGCTTCCTAGTCATGTCGTGTTTATGACTGTGACTAAAGAGATGTGACAGACACAGGTGACAGCCTCATGCTCAAACAATGGTCCTTATCTGGAAAATATATATATATATATATATATATATATATATTTATATATTTATATATAATATAATAATAATAATATAATTTATATATATAATATATAATAATATATATAAAAATTATATTATTATTTTTATTATTATTATTATATTATATATATATATAATTCAAGCTCCATGGTTCTGTTTCCAATGTTCTCTAGGTAATTTGTACCCACACAGGTATAAAACTAATCAAAGATGGTTTCACACAGGTGCTAAGACCTTATACTGTCTTACTTGTTCTTTTCTGATAATTTCTAGGTTAAATTAGTTAAGTTGATAAATCAATTGGTATTGTTTTCAGGACTGGTAACAGGTTCTGCCTATATTTATAAATGTTAGGTATTTAAAATGTGAGATGTGCCTACTTCCTATGACTCAGATATATGGCTTATGCTGCCCCAGTACAACAAAAATTTTAAAGATGGGACAACATGATTTTAAAAGCCCTTGTGCCATTTTTTAATTAAGTCTATTTCAGTATTCAAATTTTCTCTATATGTACATACATCCAGGCTGGTGTAACTTCCTTTCTGAGTGTGTTAATCACCTATGTAAAAGCCGAAGCCAATTGGAATCATTGGAACAAAAAGTGTCAATATTTTTGCCTGTGCTCCCATGTCATGAGGCCACTGGAGATGATGGGACACTTCTACACAGGCCCCCTAGTAAGTCACCTGTCTTCCTGAGCAGGGAGGATATGGAGACCCAAACAAAATTGGTGTACAGTCTAAAACAGGAGAGTCACAATTGAGGAACAATAAGCCCTCCTGACTTCCCAAAGAAGGGAAAATTACTTGGCCAGCATGCCCCTGACTCATCCTAACAGGCAAGACGCCAGTAAACTATGGGGCTACTCCTGGGTCCCTAAAGTCTCTTTGGTGAGTCATTAATGACCTCTAAAATTAATTCTTAATTAATTTTTGGTTATCTGCACAGTCTTAAACACTCAGAAAGAAATGTATAACCAAAGATTAAAAAAATACATTAAATACGCAAATGGCCCTTAACTTCTGAAAAATTAGCTGCAGCCACGATGTTAGTGCAGGAACAACTTGCTGCAGGCCATATTGAACCTACCGCCTCTCCTTGGAATACTCCTATCTTTGTTATAAAGAAAAACTCTAGAAAATGGAGATTGCTCCAGGACCTTAGAGAAATTAACAAGGCCATAGTATCTATGGGAGCCCTACAACCAGGCCTCCCCACTCCAGTAGAAATTCCTGTAGGATATTGTAAAATCATTATTGACCTAAAGGATTGCTTTTTTACAATTCCCTTACACCCTGAGGATCATCAGAATTTTGCATTTAGTTTACCTGTGGTAAATTTTAGAGGCCCTATGCAGAGATTGCAATGGAAAGTATTGCCCCCAGGCATGGCTAACAGCCCTACACTGTGTCAAAAATTTGTGGCCCAAATTATACATCCATTTAGACATAGATGGCCTTCCTTGTATATCATTCATTATATGGATTACATCCCCTTGGCTGGTCCTGATCCCACTGAACCCCTTATTTTCTCTCAAGAGCTTTCTGGGGCCCTTACCAGGGCTGGTCTTCAGATAGCTACTGATAAAATTCAATTAAAACCTGCTTACTTATTCTTAGGCTTTGAACTTTTTCATAACAAAAATCTTTCACAAAAGATTCAACTTAGAACTAATCATCTAAAAACTTTAAATGATTTTCAAAAACTCATAGGAGATATCAATTATCTCAGGCCTTATCTTAAGATAACTACTGGAGAGTTTAAACCCTTGTTTGACATCCTGAAAGGAGACCCAGACCCTGCCTCCAGCCACTCATTAACAGCCCCCACCCTAGAGGCCCTGAAGATAGTGGAGGCTGCAGTTCTGAGCCAAAGGGTCACTTTTATCTTTTATAAAAAGCCTCTTATGGTCATTTGTGCCACTGACTTTACACCCACTGGGGTGTTCTTACAGGAAGGGGCCCCTCTTCTGGGTCCATTTACCCTCAAAAAGTTAAAAATGGGGGATTTATATCCCATAAAAGGCTCTCCAAGAAATATCTTTCATCATGCCTTGTTTGTCCTAAACTTTTTAACCCTTGATACTCAGGGAAATTCAGCTGCTGATTGCTTTTGGCACACAAATACAAAAAAATACCTTTGCCAAAGCCATGTGGAAAGATCCTTTAACCATAAAATGGAATGGCCCAGACCCAGTACTCATTTGGGGCCAAGGATCAGTATGCTTGTTTGATACCAAAGAAAATGCTGAGAGATGGCTGCCAGAGAGACTTGTAAAACAAGCTGATGATCCTCCAGTCACATCTCACATATCGAGGGAAGAAACACTTCCCTGAGAGACTCTCCTTTTTTCCTAACAGGACAAAGCTGGAAGGGCCTCTACTTATCTTAATCCTCTTACTCACAATCAGACCCATTATTATAAATAAAATCATGTCTTTTGTACATCAACAGATTGAAGCCATTAAGATGCAGCCTTTACAGGTCCATTATCACAGACTGGAGCTGGCGGATTGAGGCGTTGCCACTGAAGACCTACCACCTGCAGTTGTCACTCTCCCTTGCATTTACATTCTATACTCATTTACTCTACTACTGTCCTCTACACCTCTGCTATCACTGTAGTCTACTTGTCTTGGCCAAATAGCTACCCCTCCTTTAGGAGCTGCATAGGATTCAGACCTATGCATATCGGTTCACAATAAAGTGAGTGTGATATGGCCGCCAACGTGGGTGCAATGCAAAGCACCTCAAGGGAAGGTCCCTTTCTGACCACATCTGAATTCCCTGAGAGAAAAACCTGACTTACATGGAGGTTGGTACCATAACTGTTATCACTAAGGCTGTGCCTTTCTCTCCAGCCACATAGGCCCTGCCTCCCCTCCCCAAAAGGTACCAAGGTCTGATTGTGGGAAAAAGACATCCCAAAGAGGAGTCATGTCCCTACTCCCCCAGTTGGTTAATGCCCACCGCTGCAAAGCTGGCCTCCCTCTCTTTTTGTATAAAAGAAGGGAGGAGTTGTTGGGAGCTATGAACCAAACCTCAGCCATGTTAACAGAAACTGCCATATAACAAGTTAAGTTTCTACTTCCTCACCTAATATTCAACTACCAGGAACAAAGGGATCGTACACTTGGCTGATTACTTCCCCATGCTGCCAGTAGCTGATGAAGAAACAAAGGCATTGCGGCTTAACCAGTAACTCTGTGATCTTTGGCCTGATTACGTCCCCTTCCCCCTACAACCTTATTTAAACCTACATGTAAGAATAAACTCTCGAGGCCTTGACAAACACCTAGCATGGTCTCCTTCTTGTGTCTGTTTGCCTTCTTCCACTCAGGTTAACTTCCCCTCAGATCCTTGTTCAACTCCCCACTGGCCGGGGCACATGTGACCTTTGGCTTTCTGGGCCTGGGTTACCTCACTTAGTATAATCCTTTTCAGCTCCAGACATTTCCATGCAAATTTCATTTTTCTTTACTGCTGAATAGAACTCCATTGTGTAATTAACCACATTTTTATTACCCATTTATCTGTTGAGGGACATCTAGGCTGGTTCTATTTCTTAGCTATTGTGAATAGAGCAACGATAAACATGGTTGTGCAAGCATCTCTAAGAGTGCAATAGCTGGGTCATTTGGTAAATCTATTTTTAGCTGTCTCAGGAACCTCCACACTGATAGCCATAATGGCTGTACCAGACTACATTCCCACCAAGAATGTAGAAGGGTTTCCCTTTTTTTGCATCCTTACCAACATTTATTGTCATTTGTTTTCTTGATAATAGCCATTCTGACAGGAATTAGATAGGATCTCAAAGTAGTTTTAATTTGCATTTCCCTGATTCCAAGAATGTAGAACACTCTCTATTTAGCCTATTTTTCATTGGGTTGTTTGATTTCTAATTGTCTAGTTTTTTGAATTCTTTGTATATCCTGGATATTAATCCCCTGTCAGATGTATAGCTGGCAAAGATTTTCTCCCATTCTGCAGGTTGTCTCTTTGCTCTGTTCACAGTGTACTTTGCTGTACAAAAGCTTTGTAGTTTAATGAGATCCTGGTGGTTTTATTTTCTGAGTAACTGGGATTATATTCAGAAAGTCATTACCCAAGCCAATATGTTGAAAGGTTTCCCCCACTTTTTCCTCTAGCAGTTTTAGAGTTTCAGGTCTGATATTAAGGTACCTGATCATTTAGACTTGATTCTTGTGCATGGACAGAGACAAGGATCTATTTTCATCCTTCTACATATAGATATCCTGTTTCCCAGCACTACTTGTTAAAGAGGCTGTCTTTTCTCCAATGAATTATTTTGGGTACTTTTGTCAAGAATGAGATGGCTGTGGCTGCCTGGATTAACATCTGCTCCATTGATTTACATGTCTGTCTTTGTGCCAGTACCATGCTGTTTTTGTTACAATGGTTCTATAATAAAGGATAAAATCAGGTATGGTGATACCACCAGTCTTATTTTGGTAACTCAAGATTGTTTTGGATATTCGAGGTTTTTTGTGCATCCAAATGAATTCTAGGATTGTTTTCTTTTTTCTATTTCTGTGAAGAATGCCATTTGAATTTTGATGGGGATTGCATTAAATATGTAGAGTGCTTTTGGAAAGGTTACCTTTTTTAAAAAAATCCCAATCCAAGAACATGGGATGTCTATATATTTCCTAGTGTCTTCTGAAATTTCGCTCTTCAGTGTTTTAAAGTTTTCATTGTAGAGATCCTTCATTTCCTTGGCTACGTTTATTTCAATGTTGTTTTTTTTTGTTTGTTTGTTTGTTTTTGAGGTCATTCTGAATGGGACTGATTCCCAGATTTTATCCTCAGAATGTTTGTTCTTAGTGTATAGGAAAGCTACTGATTTCTGTGTGTTTATGTTGTATCCTGCTACATTGCAAAACGTGTTTATCTGCTGTAAAAGTTTGCTGGTAGAGTATTTACAGTCCTTTATGTAAAGAATCATATCATATGCAAATAATTTTAATTTGATCTCTTCATTTCCAATCTGTATCCAATTATGTGTGTCTCTTGCCTTATTGTTATAGCTAAGGCAACCAGTAAAAGAGGGAATAGTGAACACCTTCCTCTTGTTCCTGATTTTAGTGGAAAAACTTCAAGTTTTTAAATTTAGTATTATGTTGGCTGTAGGTTTGTCATAAATAGCCATTATTGTGTTTAGATAGGTTCCTTCTATTCCCCAGTGTCAGTGGGAATTTTATCATTATGGGATGTTGTTTTGTCAAATGCATTTTCTGTATCTATTGAGGTGATCATGTTATTTTTGAACTTCAGTCTATTTGTATAGTGTATTGCGTTTATTATTTTGTGTATGTTAAACCATCCCTGCATCTCTGGGATAAAGCCTACTTGGTAGGGATGAATGTTCTTTTTTTTTTTGTTTGTTTATTTTTATTTATTTGAGAGTGACAGACAGAGAGAAGGAGGTAGACAGAGAATGGGCACGCCAGGGCTTCCAGCCACTGCAAACAAACTCCAGACGCATGCGCCCCCTTGTGCATCTGGCTAACGTGGGTCCTGGGGAATCGAGCCTCGAACCGGGGTCCTTAGGCTTCACAGGCAAGCGCTTAACCACTAAGCCATCTCTCCAGCCCATGAATGTTCTTTTTGATATATTCTTGTATTCTGTTTGCCAATATTTTGTTGAGAATTTTTGCATCTATGTTCATGAGGGAGATTTGTTTGTAATTTTCTTTCCTTGTTCTATCTTTTTTGTTTTGGTTTCTATTACATTAACATCTGCCCTAAACCTTATTATTTCTTCCTGTCTACTGATTTTTGGTTTGCCTTGTTCTTCTTTTTCTAAGGCCTTAAGGTTAAGCATTAAATTGTTTACTTGTAAGTTATCTAATTTCTCTTTTTTCTATTCTTTTTCTCTTCTTTTTTGAACTCTTATTTATTTTTTTATTAACAACTTCCATGATTGTAAAAAATATCCCATAGTAATGCCATCCCTCCCCTCATTTTCCTCTTTGAAACTCCTTTCTCCATCATATCTCCTCCCCATCTCAATCAGTTTCTCTTTTGTTTTGATGTCATTATCATTTACCTCCTATGATGATGGTCATGTGCAGGTAGTGTCAGTTACTGTGAGATCATGGATATCCAGGACATTTTGTGTCTGGGGGAGCACATTGTAAGGAGTCCTATCCTTCCTTTGGCTCTTACATTCTTTCTGCCACCTCTTCTGAAATGGATCCTGAGCCTTGGAAGGTGTGAGATACTGTGGTGCTGAGCACTTCAATGTCACTTCTTCCAAGCATCATGATGCTTTCTGAGTCATCCCAAGGTCACTGCCATCTGAAAAGAGAAGGTTCTCTACCAAAAGTGAAAGTAGCTTAAATATATGGGTAATAACATTAAGAGAAGTGTTTATGGGGCAATTTGATGACCATAGTATATACATTTAGCCAGACAGCAGCAGACATTACAACCTGAGGACTCGTGACTACCCCTGTTGTAGGTTTTCAGTATCAGGGATGTATTCCCTCCCATGAAGCAAGCCTCCAGTCCAATTAAAGGGAAGTTGTTTTCCACCAAGAAAGACATGCCACTATTGCACCTGCTGGCCCATTTGTCCTGGCTGGCTAAATATAAGGTTTGCAGTGTCCACTGTTGAGTATCTTCACAGGTGATTTCTCTCTTTCCCATTGAAATGCATGCAGAATGGCCTCTTCCAGCTTTCTGTCAGCTGGTCTACATGGAGGAGGTTATCAGCTCACTTCCAGCATGATTTCTCAGTGACCTTGCTGGCCAAGTATGTGGGTCTTCAGCAATAAGGTCTTACCATTGATTCCTTGTGGGAAACCAATGACCTCATCAACGACCTGTAATGTTTTGGGGGCATCAGGGACCTACTTGACCAACAATTCAGTGGCAGGTATCCCATCTCTGGCACTGAAAGTTTTCTGATAACAATCTATGGCTCCTGAGTGTTCCATTGTCCGAAACCATAGGTTTCCATATGATTTATTTATACCCTCTTAGACTTTGATTAGCCCTCCATGAATCTTTCCTTTACTCAATCTCTTCCCCTGACTTCACGTAGGCATTTTCACCCCCATTTAATCTATTCTTATACTTACATATAGACAATACTATCCTATTAAATACCCCCATCCTCCCTTTCTCTTCCCTTTATATCTCCTTTCTGGCTTACTGGCCTGTGCTACTAAGTTTTCTTCCTACTCACATAGAAGTCCAATCATCTATACCTAGGATCCACATATGAGAGAGAACATGCGACTGGGTTACCTCACTTTGTATAATCCTTCCCAGATTCTTCCATTTTCTTGCAAATTTCATGACTTCATTTTTCTTTACTGCTGTGTAGAACTCCATTGCATGAATGTGCCATATCTTCATTATCCACTCATCAGTTGAGGGACATCTAGGCTGGTTCCATTTCCTAGATATTGTGAATAGAACAGCAATAAACATGGTTGAGCAAGTATCTCTGAGGTACTGAGACGAGTCCTTAGGATATATGCCTAGAAGTGCTATAGCTAGGTTTTATGGTAGATTTATTTTCAGCTGTCTCAGGATCCTCCACACTGATTTCCACAATAGCTGTATCAGATTGCATTCCCACCAACAGTGTAGAAGGGTTCCTCTTTTTCCATATCCTTGCCAGCATTTATGGTCATTTATTTTCATGATAGTAGCCAATCTGACAGGAGTGAGATGGAATCTCAAGGTAGTTTTAATCTGCATTTTCCTGATAACTAGCAATGTAGAATATTTTTTAGATGTTTATATGCCATCTATATTTCTTCTTTTGAGAACTCTCTATTTAGTTCCATATCCCATTTTTATTGGGTTGGTTGATTTCTTATTATTTAATTTTTTGAGTTCTTTGTATGTCCTAGATATTAATCCTCTATTATATTATAGCTGGCAAAGATTTTTTTTCCCATTCTATAGATTGCCTCTTTGCTTTATTCACAGTGTCCTTTACCATACAAAATTTTTGTTATTTCATGAGTTCCCAGCAGTTAATCTGTGGTTTTATTGCCTGAGCAATTGGGGTAATATTCATAATTTTTTTAATTACTTTTTTATTCAGCAAATACAGGCAGTTTGGTACCATTGTTAGGCTCATCGGTGACCTACCCCCTCCCCAATGGCCCCTCCTTATTGATGTATATGGGTCGTGCATTGTGGAGTTAGCCCACAGTTATTGGTATGATAAATGTCTCTGCATATCATGACCCAACATGTGACTCTGACATTCTTTCCACCCCCTCTTCTGCAAAATTTCCCTGAGCCATGTTGGGTTCATTTTTGGTCTGCTTCAGTGCTGAGGTGTTGGGGGCCTCTGAGGCTCTGGCTCTCTGATTTGGTAGGAGTTGATTTTTATCTGTGTTGGTCTCCTTCTCCCTTGTGCTGGTATCTGGGTTCATCAGGAAAACAGCACCCTTGGTTGTTTTGCCAATTTTCCTTAGTTTCAGTCGGGGCATTTTTGCGGTATGATGGGGTGGCTCTCTCCTTAGGATCTGCATGTATCTGAAAAAGAGAAGCAGAATCTCGAACAGAGAGTGAGTTAGCACCAGGACAAATGAGATAACCCTCCTTGCTTTATTCACAGTGTCCTTTGCAGTACAAAATCTTTGTAATTTCATGAGGTCCCAGTGGTTAAGGTGTGGTTTTATTGCCTGAGCAACTGGGGTTATATTCAGAAAGTTTTTGCCAAGACCAATATGTTGAAGGGTTTCTCCTACTTTTCCTCTAGTACTTTCAGAGTTTTAGGTCTGATATTAAGGTCTTTAATGCATTTGGACTTAATTCTTGTGCATGGAGAGAGAGAAGGATCTATTTTCATCCTTCTACAGATACATATGCAGTTTTCCCAGCAACATTTGTTGAAGAGGCTGTCTTTTCTCCAATGAGTATTTTTTGGCATTTTTGTTGAGTATCAGGTGATCATAGTTACCCACACTTATATTTAGGTCCTCTACTCTGTTACATTGATCTGCATGTCTGCTTTTGTGCCAGTACCATGCTGTTTCTCTTACTATGGCTCTATAGTATAGGTGGAAATAGGGTATGGTGATACCACCAGCCTTATTTTTGTTGCTCAATTTTGCTTTAGATATTTGTGATTTATTTGTGCTTCCTAATGAATTTTTGGATTATTTTTTCTATTTCCATGAAGAATGCCATTGGAATATTGATAAAGATTGCATTAAATGTGTAGAATGTTTTTTGTAAGATTGCCATTTTCACAATATTGATTCTTGCAATCCAAGAACAAGTGATGTCTTTCCCTTTCCTAGTGTCTTCTGAAATTTCTCACTTGAGTGTTTTAAGTTTTCATTGTAGAGATCCTTCGCTTTGTTATTCAAAGGTACTTTATTTTTTTGATGCAACTGTGAATGGGAGTGGTTCTCTGATCTCATCCTCTGTGTGTTTTTAGTTAGCATATAGGAAGGATACTGATTTCTGATTGTCTATTTTCTATCCTGCTACCTGGCTATAGGTGTTTACCAGCTCTAACAGTTTGCTGGTAGATTCTTTAGGGTCCTTTATGTATAGAATAATGCCATCTGCAAATAATGACAACTTGAGCTCTTTCTTTCCAATTTGTGTCCCTTTTATGTGTGGCTCTTGCCTTATTGCTATGGCTAAGACTTCTAGTACTATATTAAATAAAAGTGGGGACAGTGGACACTCTTGTCTTTTTCCTGAATTTAGTGGAAAATCTTCAAGCATTTCCCCATTTAGCAATATGTTGGCTGTAGGCTTGTCATAAATATCCTTTATTATTTTAAGATATGTTCCTTCTAGTCCCAATCTCTGTAGGACTTTTATCATGAAAGGAATTTTGTCAAATGCTTTCTCTGCATCTAATGAAATGATTATGTGATTTTTGTCCTTCAGTCCATTTATATAATGTATTACATTTATTTATTTGTGTATGTTGAACCATCCCTTCATGTCTGGGATAAAGCCTACTTGGTTGGGGTGAATGATCTTTCTGGTATATTCTAGTATTATTTGTCAATATTTTGTTGAAAATTTTTGTATCTATGTTCTTGAGCAAGATTGGTATATAATTTTCTTTTTTTTGTTCTATCTTTGCCTGGTTTTGGTATCAGGGTCATGCTGGCTTTGTAGAAGGAGTTTGGTAGGATTCCTTCTATTTTCATTTTACAAAAAAGTTTAAGAAGCATTGGTGTTAGTTCTTCCCTGATGGTCTGGTAAAATTCACCAGTGAATCCATCTGGGCCTGGACTTTTTTTCAGTTGGGAGATTGTTGATAACTGCTTGGATCTCCATATTTGTTATAGATCTATTTAAGTGATTAATCTCATCTTGATTTAATTTAGGTGGATTATATAAATCAATGAAATCATCAATTTCTTTCAGATTTTCAAACTTACTAGAGTATATGTTCTTATAGTATGTCCCTCTGACTTTTTGAATTTCTCTGGTATCTCTTGTGATGCTGCCTTTTTCATCTCTAATTTTATTTATTTGTGTCTCTTTGCTCTTTCTTTTGCTCAGATTTGCTAAGTGCTTATCAATCTCATTTATGCTTTCAAAGAACCAACTCTTTGTTTCATTGATTCTTCTGATTTTTTTTTGTTTTGTTTCTATTTCATTAATTTCTTACCTAATTTTTACTATTTCTTTACCACTACTGATTTTTGGTTTGCCTTTTTCTTCTTTTTCCAAGACTTTAAGGTGAAGCATTAGGTTCTTTACTTGTGACCTTTCTAATTTCTTAATATAGGTACTTAAAAATATAAATTTCCCTCTTAGTACTGCCTTCATTATATCCCAAAAGTTTTGGTATGTTGTATTTGATTCATGAATATTTTGATTTCCTTCTTGATTTCTTTATTGACCAATTCATCATTTAGTAGTGCATTATTTAGTTTCCACAATTCTGTTAATGCTCTATAGTTTTTCTTGCTATTGATTTGTAGTTAGATTCCATTGTGATCAGATAGAATGCAAGGAATTATATCCATTTTCCTGTATTTGTTAAATTTGCTTTGTGTCATAATATATCATCTACTTTATAGAATGCTCTATGTGCTGCTGAAAATAATGTGTATTCTTCAACATTTGTATGAAATGTCCTGTATATGTGTTTGGTCCATTTGCTCTATGTCCTTGTTTAATCCAGATGCCTCTCTTGTTTATTTTTTGTTGGGATGACCTGTCAGTTGATGAGAGTGGGTGTTGAAGTCACCCACCACAACTGTGTTTGATATTATCTGTGACCTTTGTTTTAATAGAGGTTATTTGATGAGGTCTGGAGTCCCCATGTTAGGTGCATAAATGTTTATGATTGTAATGTCCTCTTGCCTGTTGAAGTGTACCTTTAATCCACATAAAGTGACCTTCCCTATCTTTCCTAACTAATGTTGGACTAGAGTCACCTTGTCAGATATTAATATAGCAACCCTTGCTTGTTTTCTATGCCCATTTTCTTGAAACACCTTTATCCAACTTTTCACTCTAAGATAGTGTCCATCCTTTGTAGACAGGTAAATTTTTTGGAGGCAACAAATTGAAGGATCCTGCTTTCTAACACAGTCTGCAAACCTATGTCTGTTGGTTGGGGCATTGTACCCGTGGATATTAAGGGGTATTATTAAATGGTATGTATTTATTTTTGCCTTTTTTTGTGGTTCTTCTGGTTTTACTTTTCTTCTCTTGTAGTAACTAGTATTTGAGTATGGTTTTTTTTCCAGGCTCTTTACATGTGTGCTTTCCTTTCTCTTCAGCATCAAGGATTCTTTCAAGTATTTTCTGTAGAGCTGGTTTTGTCTCCAAATACTCCTTTAGCTTGCTTTTATAGTATAATGCCCTTATTTCTCCGTCTATTTGAATGGATAGTTTTGCAGGATAAAGTAACCTTGGTTGACAGTTGTTATCTTTCAGGACTTGGAATACATCACTCCACACTCTTCTGGCTTTTAAAGTTCGTGTTGAGTAATCTGCTGTAATCCTGAAAGGCTTGCCTTTGTAGGTAACTTGATTTTTCTCTCTGACTGCTTTCAATATTTTTTATTTGGTTTGTGTGTTTAGTAGTTTGATTATAATATGGCAAGGACAGGCTCTTTCCAGGTTAGCTCTAGTTCTCCACCATGGGATCCTCTACCTCATGAGCTGCTCTTTTGTTGATGACTGTGGCCCTCCCTTCACATTTCTTCAGCTCATGAGGAGTTCCATTGTGAGTGGAGAATCCCCTCATTTGGCTTTTCCTGGTGCTGAAGCCAAGCCTTGCAGCTGTGGCTCCACAGACCTGGTGCCACCGCTGCTGAAGCTATTTCTGCTGCCTATGTGGGCTCTACGTGCTCTGGATCTCTCCTGCTTCTCTGCTTAAGTTGGTAATTTTTTAAATTTTATTTTTATTTTTATTTATTTATTTGAGAGCAACAGACACAAAGAGAAAGCAGCAGATAGAGAGAGAATGGGCATGCCAAGGCCTCCAGCCACTGCAACTACAGATGCATGTACCTTCTTGTCCATCTGGGTAATGTAGGACCTGGGGAATTGAGCCTCGAACCAGGGTCCTTAGGCTTCACAGACAAGCATTTAACCACTAAGCCATCTTGCCATCCCCAAGGTAATTTCTTATACCCCTCATTTTTTTTAGTAAAATGGTGTATTTTGCTGTTTTTATTGTTTATTTTTCTGGCTTTTTCTCCCCTAGGCTGCTTTGGTGTGGTTCCTACATTGCCATCTTAGCCAGAAGCTCCTCTAATTTCTTAATATAGGCACTTAAAGCTATAAATTTCCTTTAGTTCTGCCTTCATTTTATCCCAAAGGTTTTGGTATGTTGTATTATCATCATCATTTGATTTTATGAATTTACTGATTTCCTTTTTGATTTCTTCAATGACCCATTGATCATTCAATAGTGAACTGTTTAGTCTCCCTAAATTTGTGTATGCTTTGTAGTTTTTCTTGTTGCTGATTTGTAGTTTAATCACATTGTGATAAGATAGAGTACAAGGGATTATTTCATTTTTTCTGTATTTCTTAAGAATTGCTTTGTGCCCTAATATGTGGTCTATTTTAAAGAATGTTCCATGCACTTCTGAGAAAAATGTGTATTCTGTAGAATTTGGATGGAATGTTCTGTAGATATCTGTTAGGTCCAATTGTTCCATGACATCATTTAATTCAGATGTCTTTCCATTTCTTTTTTGCTGGGATGACCTGTCTATTTTATAAGAGTGGGGTATTGAAGTCTCCTACTACAATTGTGTTTGATGTTATCTGTGATCTTAAATCTAATAGTGTTTGTTTGCGTTCTTCCAGAAATGAGAACCTTACTGCAACAACAGTTATTATCTTTCGGAACTTGGATTACATCATTCCAAGCCCTGCTGCCTTTTAAAGTTTGTGTTGAGTAATCTGCTATTATCCTGATGGGCTTGCCTGTATAGATGACTATAGATGACTTACTTTTTCTCTCTAACTGCTTTCAATGTTTTCCTTGGTTGGTGTGCTTAGTATATTATAACATGGTGAAGAGAAATTCTTTCCAGGTTTTATCTGTTTGGTGTTCTAAAAGTTTGTTGTATCTGCATTGCCATTTCTTTCCCAACTTGGGGAAATTTTTCTTCTATGATTTTGTTGAAAATGCCTATTATGCCTTTGGGGTAAAATTCTTCTTCTACTACTATACCGAGAATTCTTATATTTCATGTTTCTATAGTGTTCCAAATATCTTGAAATTCCAACTCATACCTTCCTATCAGCTTGTCTTTCTCTTTGTTGGACTGTATTAGATCAGCCACCTGGTCTTCTACTTTACATTTTCTGTTTTCTCCTGCATCCATTCTATTGGTGAGACTTTGCACAGAGTTTTTTACTTGACTGACTGTGTTTTTCAGTGCTAGAATTTCTGCCTGTTTTTTTTCATCAGTGTTTCTTTTTTCTTTTTAAAGTATATCTTGGCAATTTGTGTACTTACAGACAACAAACCATGGTATTTCACTCTTTCCCCTTCATAACTCTCCTCTCTGTCATATCCTTTCCCTCTCTCCACTAGTCTCTTTTTTAATTTGATGACCTCATCTTTCTCTCTTATTATGATGGTCTTGTGTAGGTACTGCTAGGCACTACAAGGTCTTGGATATTGAGGCCAATTTCTGTCTCAACAGTTGTATGAAAGGAGTGGTACCTTTCCTTTGGCTATTACATTATTTCTGCCACCTCTTCTGCAATGGACCCTATGCCTTGGAGGGTGTGAGATGTTTCAGTGTTAGACAGTCCTCTGTCCCTTCTTTTTAGCACTATGTTGCCTTTCGAGTCATCCCATTGGTCATCGCCATCTGAAAAGAGAAGTTTCTCTAACCAGAATTGAGATTAGCATTAATATATGAATATGAACATTAAGTGTAATGCTTTCAGGAAAATTTGGTGAGAGTAATATATGCATTTATCCAGACAAGAGAAGGTTTTACACCCCTAAGGCCCATTATCTCCCCTGATATAGGCTTTTGATTAGTTTTTCAGTACCAGGAATGTATTCCCTCCCAAAGAGCAGGACTTCAGTCCAATTAGAGAGCAGTTGGTTCCCCCGGAGCAAACCTGCCACTATGTCACTATTGCACTCATTCAGTCACTTGGCCTGTCTGGCCAAACTTGAAGCTTCCAGTGTCCACTCTTTTCACCACTGATTATTTCTGTCTTTCATAAGGCTGCATACAGTGCAGCCTTTTCCTGGGCTGGGATACAGGGAAGAAGGTTTTCTGTTCATCTCCAGTTTTATTTCTCAGTGTCTTTGCTGCTCAGGCATGTGAAGTCTTCAGGAATAGTGTCTTTCAATCTCTTTCTCATGGGAAACCAAGGGCCTTGGCAATAGCCTATAATATTTTGGAAGCAACAGGGACCTCCCTGGCCAACAATTCACTGGACAGTACCCCATCGCTGGTACTGAAAATTTTCTAGTAATAATGTAGGGTTTCTGGATGTGCTGTTATTCAAGAAAGTAGAACTTTATATATCTTATTTGAATTTTGATTGACCCTTCCCCCACTCTTGTTTTATACAATCTATTCCCATAACCTAACTTAGGCCTTTCCCCTCATGTACCCTGTTCTTCTACTTACATATATACAACAAAATACCCTAAAGTCCTTCCCTCTCCTCCCTACCTTACAGGCCTTTTCTAGCTTATGGGTGTCTACTTCTGATTTTTGGTTCCAGCTAACATACAAGTCTATACATTTGTAGCTAGGATCCACATATGAGAGAGAAAATATGACATTTGGCTTTCTGGGCCTGGGTTGCCTCACTTAGTATAATCCTTTCCAGATCCATTCATTTCCCTGTGAGTTTTATATTTTCACTTTTCTTTACTGCTGAATAGAACTCCATTATGTAAATATACCACATCTTTATTATTCATTCATCTGTGGATGGACATCTAGGCTGGTTCCATTTCCTAGCTATTGTGAATAGAGCAGCAATAAACATGGTTATGCAATTATCTCTAAGGTAGTGAGAAGAGTCATTAGGATATATGCCTACAAGTGCTATAGCTGGATCATATGATAAGTCTATTCGTAGCTGTCTCAAGAACCTCCACATATATTTCCACAATGGCTCTACCAGTATACATCTCCATCAACAGTGTAGAAGGGTTCCCTTTTTACTGCACCCTCACCAACATTTATACTCATTTGTTTTCTTGATGGTAGCCATTTGACAGGAGAGAGATGGAATCTCAAGGTAGTTTTATCTTGTATTTCCGATTGTTAAGGATGTAGAAACCATTTTTAGATGTTTATATGCCATCTGTATTTCTTCCAATGAGTACTCTTTATTTAGTTCCCGTATTAGTCAGGGTTCTCTGGAGGAACAGAACTGCTAGAATGAATGATTTTTAAAAGGGAATTTTTGGATTAGCTCATGGTAGTCCAATAGCAGTTGGAGGCCTGAGAATCAAGGAACCTGGTAGCTGCTCATTCCATGTGGCCAGATGCCTCTGAAGTCCCAATCCAGCACTGTAGATAGTGCCAGAAGGACTGGAGGCTTCCTGAGGAGCCACAGGGTTTTGATCCATGTGGGTCTTCAGTTGATGCTGGTCTTCAATCCATGCTGGAAGGAAGCAAGCAACTCTGGCAGCCAAGTGGAAGGAAGGGACTCTTCTCACCCAGGGACTCTTCTCTCCTTATGTGAAGTCCCCCTCTGAGTGGGGCTGCCCACTCTGGGGGAAGGGCTCACTCTGGGGGAAGGACTTCCTCCTTTAGTTGATCCTTCCTGGAAGCAACCTCTGAGACCCACCCCAAAGGGATTTCTGTAGATTACTAAACAGATCAGTTAGCTATCATAGTTCCATAGCCCACTTTTAAATTGGGTTGCTTGATTTCTTATTGTTCTGTTTTTGAGTTCTTTGTATATTCTGAATATTAATTCCCTGTCAGATGTGTAGCTGGCAAAGATTTTCTCTCCTGATGTAGATTGGGTCTTTGCTCTATTCACAGTGTCCTTTGCTATACAAAAGATTTGTAATTTCATGAGATTACAGTGGTTGATTAGTGATTTTATTTCCTGAGCAATTGGGGTTATATTCAGAAAGTCATTACCTATGCCAATATGTTGAAGGGTTCCCCTACCTTTTCCTTGAGCAATTTCAGAGTTTCAGGTCTGATATTAAGGTCCCTGATCCACTTCGGTTTGATTCTTATTTATTTATTTATTTATGAGTGACAGAGAAAGAAAGAGGGAGGGGGGAGAAATGGTCGTTCCAGGGTCTCCAGCCACTGCAAAGGGACTCCAGATGCTTGCACCCCCTTGTTCATCTGGCTAACATGGTTCCTAGAGAATCGAGCCTTGAACCAGGGTCCTTAGGCTTCACAGGCAAGTGCCCAACTGCTAAGCCACCTCTCCAGCCCTTGGATTTGATTCTTGTGCATGGAGAAAGACAAGGATCTATTTTCATCTTTCTACATATAGATATGCAGTTTGTCCAACACCACTTGTTGAAGATGCTGTCTTTTCTCTCATGAATATTTTTGGCATTTTTGTCAAAAGTCAGATGGCTGTAGTTCCCTGGATTAACATCTGGGTCCTGTATTCTGTTCCATTGATCTACACATCTGTCCTTGTGCCAATACCATGGTGGTTTTTTTTTTCTTTTTTTATTATAGATTTGTAAAATAGCTTAAAATTTGGTATGGTGAAACCACTAGACTCATTTTTGTTGCTCAAAATTGTTTTCGCTATTTGAGTTTTTTTGTACTTCCAAATGAATTTGAGGATTGTTTTTTCTATATCTGTGAGAAATTCCATTGGAATTTTAATGGGGATTGCTTTTGGAAAGATTGACATTTTCATAATATTGATTCTTCCAATCCAAGAATATAGACTATCTTTCCATTTCCTTGTGTCTTCTGTAATTTCTCACTTGAGTGTTTTAAAGTTCTCATTGTAGAGATCCTTCACTTCCTTGGTTAAGTTTATTCCAAGTACTTTATTTATTTATTTTTGTGGATTGAATTTTTTAGCAATAGTGAATGGGAGAGATTTCCTGATTCCATCTTCCACACATTTGTTGTTAGTATATAGGAAAGCTACTGATTTTTGTGTATTTAATTTGTATCTTGTTACATTGCTAAAAGTGTTTATAAGCTCTAACAGTTTGCTGGGAGCGTTTTTAGGATCTTTTAGGTATGGAATCATATCATCTGCACATAGTGATAATTTGATTTCTTCCTTTCTTTGAATCCCTTTTATGAGTGCCTCTTGCCTTATTGCTATATCTAAGACTTCCAGTACTATATTAAATAAAAGTGGAGACAGTGGAAATGCTTGTTTTGTTCCTGAATTTAGTGGAAAAGCTTCACGTTTTTCCTCCATTTAGTATTATGTTGGTTCTAGGTTCACCCTAGCTTTTGTTATGTTGAGATATGTTCATTCTATTTCCAGTTTTTGTAATACTTTTAACATGAGGGGATGTTGGGTTTTGTGAAATGCTTCTCCTGTACCTATTGAAATAATCATCTGATTTTGGTCCTCCAGACCATTCATATGATGTGTCACATTTATTAATTTGCATATGTTAAACCATCCTTGAATCCCTAAGATAAGGTCAACTTGGTCCGGGTCAATAATATTTTAATATTTTTGATATATTCTATTCTGTTTGCCAATGTTTTGTTCAGATTTTTTTTTAATTTTTTTCTTCATTTTTATTTATTTATTTGACAGAGAGAGAGAGAGAGAGAGAGAGAGAGAGAGAGAGAGAGAGAGAGAGAATGGGCATACTAGGGCTTCCAGCCACTGCAAACGAACTCCAGATATGTGTGCTCCCTTGTGCTTCTAGCTACAGTGGGTCCTGGGGAATCAAGCCTTGAGCTGGGGTCCTTAGGCTTCACAGGTAAGCACTTAACCACTAAGCCATCTCTCCAGCCCATTTTGTTCAGAATTTTTGCATCTATGTGCATGAGGGAGACTGGTCTGTAATTTTGTTGTTCTGTCTTTGTCTTGTTTTGGTATGAGGGTGATGCTGGCTTCATAGAAAGAATTTGGTAGAATTTCTTCCTTTTATATTTTATGGAAAAGTTTGAGAAGCTTTGTTATTAGTTTTTCCATGAAGTTCTGGGCCTGGGCTTTTTTTAGTTGGAAGACTTTTTATAACTGCTTGGATCTCTGTACTTGTCTATTTAAATAGTTCATATCATTGATTTAATTTTGGTAGGTCAAATGTATCATGGAAGTCATCCATTTCTTTCAGATTTTCAAATTTAGTGTTATATATATTCTTAAAGTATGTCCTTATAATTTTCTGAATTTCTTTGGTATATGTTGTAATTGTGCCATTTTCATCTCTAATACTATTAATTTTTGTCTTTCTTTTGGTCAAATTTGCTAAGGGTTTATCAATCTTGTTTATCCTTTCAAAGAACCAACTCTTCATTTTGTTGATTCTTTGGATTCTTCTGTAGGTTTCTGTTTTATTAGTTTGTGCCCTAATCTTTATTATTTCTCCCCACCTACTGATTTTTGGTTCGCCTTGTTCTTCTTTTTCCAAGGCCTTGAGGTGAAGAATTGAATTGTGTATTTGTGAACTTCAAATTTCTTCACTTGCCCCAGCCATCAGGGAGTTGAACAAGGACCCGAGGGGAAGTTAACCTGAGTGGGAAAAGGCAAACAGACACAAGAAGGAGACCATGCTAGGTGTTTGTCAAGACCTCGAGAGTTTATTCTTACATGTAGGTTTAAATAAGGTTGTAGGGGGAAGGGGACATAATCAGGCCAAAGATCACAGAGTTACTGGTTAAGCTACAATGCCTTTGTTTCTTCATCAGCTACTGGCAGCATGGGGGAGTAATCAGCCAAGCGTATGATCCCTTTGTTTCTGGTAGTTGAGTATTAGGTGAGGAAGTAGAAACTTAACTTGCTGTATGATGGTTTCTGTTAACATGGCCAAGGTTTGGTTCATAGCGCCCAACACACATGTTTTCTCTCATATGTAGATCCTATATGCAAATGTTCAGACTTGTGTGGGGGTTTGAGTAAAAATCAGTAGCAGAGGCTAATAAACTAGAAAAGGACTATAATGGAGGGAGTAAAGGAATTGACTTGAGGGGATGTATATTTATGTAAGTAGATGAACAGATTACTGAGGGTGGAAGGGCCCAAACAAAGTCAAGGAAAGAGATTGAGTAAAAGGAGTGTGGAGAAGGTGTAATCAAAATTAAGGATATTGTGATTAAGCCACATGGTATGCCCAGAAACCAGGGACTGTTACTAGAAAATTTTCAGTGCCAGGGATGGAATACCTTGCAGTGAGCTATTGGCCAGGGAGGTCCCTGATGCCCCCAGATCATTAAATGCTATTTCCAAGGTTATTTGTTTCCCACCAGGAATAGATGATAAGATCCTATTCCTGAAGACTCCACATGCCTAGGCTGCAAGGCCACTGAGAAATAAAACTGGGGCTGAGCTGAAAACCATCTTCCAGTAGACCACCTAATAGAAAGCTAGAAAAAGCTGCACTGCATGCAGCCTTATGGAAGACAGAAGCCATCAGTGGTGAAAACAGTGGACATTGAAAGCCTCAAGTTTGGCTATCCAGGCCAAATGAGCCAACAGGTGCAACAGTGGCATATCTGTTATGGGAGAAACTAACTGTTCTCTAATTGAACTGGAGGCCCGCTCTATGAGAGGGAATACATGACTAGTACTGAAAACCTAGTTAAAAGGCTATGGTGGGGGAGGTCATGAATATTAGGAGTGTAACGCCTGCTCTTGTCTGGACAAATACATATATTATACTCACCAAATGGTCCTGTAAACATTTTCTTAATGTTCATACTCATATATTAATGCTACTTTCACTTTGGGTTAGAGAAGCCTTTCTTTTCAGATGGTAGTGAACCAAAAGGCATGATAGAGCTGAGAAGATGTGTTTAAAGGAGGAAATTTCTGCACAAAATATCTCTATCACAGCTTCCAAAGATAAGGGTCCATTGCAGAATATGTGGCAGAAAGAGTGTAAAAGCCAAAAGAAGGGTAAAACTGCTTACAAGGCAATCCACCAGACAGAAATTGGCCTCACAGTGACTAGCATTGTCTTCATAAAACTGTCATAATAGGAGGGAAGGATGAAGACATCAAAATAAAAGACAGACTAATAGAGAGAGGGAAGGGATATGATTGAGTATAGATTTGTGAAAGGGAAAGTGGGGAAGGGGAGGGAATTATCATGGTTTGATATCTGTAAATGTTGCAGTCAGGTTAGCATTGGTGGTAGAAATCACCCAACCAAGAGCAACTTGTAGGAAAGAGGATTATTTTGGTTTACAGGTTTGAGGAAAAGCTCCATGATGGCAGGAGAAAACAATGGTATGAGCATAGGATGGACATCACCCTCTGGCCAACATCAGGTGGACAACAGCAACATGGAGTGTGCCAAACACTGGCATGGGGAAACTGGCTATAACAACCATAAGACCGTCATCAACAATACACCCCCTCCAGTAGGCACTAATTCCCAAATCTCTATCAGCTGAGAACCTAGCATTCAGAACACTTAAGTTTATGGGAGACACCTGAATCAAACCACCACATTCTGCCCCTGGCCCCCATAAATTGATAACCATACATGATGTAAAATGCAAAGCATTCATCCAACTTTAAAAGTCCCCATAGTTTTTATCAATTCCAATGATGTTCATACATCCCCATAGTCCAAGCTTTTTTAACTGAGCCATAATACCAAAACATCCCCCCAAAAGCCCATAATGACACAGAATAAACACTCACACTGCAAAAGATGGCATTGGGTATAGCAAAGAAATAATCAGCCAATATAAGATTTAAAGCAACCAGGGCAAAGATCAAACTCTGTAGCTTCAAGTCCAATAACTCTAGCCAGTGACAAGTCTCCCAAGTCTGATAATTCTAACCAGCAACAAGTGTCTGGAGTTCTAATTCTGTCCCTCCAGCTAGGCTACTTAGAGTCCTGGAAAACTTCATCCAGGGATGGCAGCTCTGCTTGATAGCCATCTCATGGTTCCAGCTTGCGCACCATGTCTAGACTGCAAGCCATGGTTCATCTTCATGGCCCCATGGGGTCTCCATACAGGCATACAGCAAACCTGCTTCACACTGCCCATGGCCATTTCCAAAACACAAGACCATGTTGCAAACTCAATGACCCTCTCTTTCCTGCATTTCTTATACTCCACAATACCAAATAGGTTGCCAATTTGTTAATCCAGGATGAAATAAAGCAGACTTTGAAGAACAGGGCACTTCTTGAGCACTCAGTCCCCTTCAAAAAAGTCTACATTCTTCCTGTTACCCCAGTGGTGACCAGGTGGCCCAATCTCGATGGTTATAATCTCTCAAACAATTTGCAGGTGAACTTTAATACTTCACTATCATCAATAGATCATTCAAGCAGAAAATAAGCAGGGAAATAATAGAGCTCAACAATACCTTGGATCAGCTAGACCTAATGTATATCTACAGATCTTTCCACTCCAATGCTACAGAATACCCATTCTTTTCAGCAATCCATGGAACCTTCTCCAAAATAGACCATAAATTATGCCATAAAACATGGCTCCATAAATTCTAGAAAATTAAAGTAACTTCCTACATCATATCAGATCACAATGCTTTAAAGCTGGAAATTAACAAGAGACACATGAGGAAATCCACCAGCTACTGGTTATTAAACAACACACTTTACTTTTTTTTGTTTCTTTTTTTTTGCTTTTGTTTTAAAGGTGGAGTCTCACTCTGGCCCAGGTTGACCTGGGATACACTATGTATTCTCAGGGTGACCTTGAACTCACAGCAATTCTTCTACTTCCAAGTGCTGGGATTAAAGTTGTGTGCCACCACACCTGGCTTGAACAACACACTTTTAAGCAATGAATGGATTGTGGAAGAAATCAAAAAATAAATTGTGAAATTCTTAGAGTTGAAAGATAATGGAAACACAACTTACAAAAACTTATTGAACAGTACTAAAGGGACTTTCTAAATGCAAAGGACAAATATACATAGAAAGAACTCAGCAAGGCTGTCTCATTTTCAATAGCAACAAAAATAAATAAATAAATACCTTGGACTCACACTAACCAAGGATGTGAAAGATCTATATTATGAAACATAAAAATCTTAAGAATAAAATTAAGGCGGACTGGAGAAGATGTAAAGGCCTCAATGCTCCTGGATAGGTAGAATTAATATTATGAAAATGGTGATTATACCATAAGCAATATACAGATTCAATGAAATACCAATAAAAATTCCAGCATTATTTTTCACAGAGATAGAATAAGTGATCTCAAAATTCATATGGAATAGCAGATAGCAGCAGACCTCAGATATCCAAACATATCTTCAACAAAAGAAATATCTAGAGGTATCACCATACCTGATCTAAAAATAATGCCATAGTAACAAAAACAGTATGGTACTGGTATAAAATCAGAAATGAAGACCATTGGAACAAAATTAAAGACCCAGACCTTAGGTCAAGTAACTGCAGCTACTTGATTTTTTGTTGTTGTTGTTGTTTGTTTTTCACTGTACAGTCTCACTCTAGCCCAGGCTGACCTAGAATTCACTATTGAGTCTCAGGGTGGCCTTCAACTTGTGGTGACCCTCCTACTTCTGCCTCCCGAGCGCTGATATTAAAGGCATGCACCAATATGCCTAGCCACCACCTACTTGATCTTTAACAAAGGTGCCAATATCATAGACTAGAGAAAAGACAGCATCTTCAACAAATGGTGTTGAGAAAATTGGATAACCTTATGTAGAAAAAATGAAACTAGACCCACTCATCTCTCTGTGCACAAAAATCAAGTCCAAATGGATTAAAGACCTCAACACAGGGTCTGAACTCTTCTCCTACTGGAATCAAAAAAGAAGAGAAGGGGCTGGAGAAATGGCTTAGCACTTAAGCACTTGCCTGTGAAGCTTAAGGACCCCTGTTCAAGGCTCGATTCCCCAGAACCCATGTTAGCCAAATGCACAAGGATCACATATGTCTGGAGTTCGTTTGCAGTGGCTAAAGGCCCTGGTGCACCCATTCTCTCTCTCTCTCTCTTTCTCCCTCTCTCTCTCTTTCTCTGTTTGTTGCCCTCAAATAAATGAATCAAAATAAACAAAAAAATTAAGAAAAATATTTTTTAAAAAAGAAGAGGAATGCTTCATGATATAAGAGTGAGGAAAGTCTTCTTGAACAAAACTCCAGTAGCCAAAAAAAATTAAACCATCACTCAACCAATGGGATCTCATGAAGCTAAAAAGCTGCTGCACAAATATACCATAAGCAGAACCAACATATTACTCTCTCAATTGGAGCAATTTCCAGACATACCGCTGACAGAAGCCTAATATCTAGAATTGACAAAGGACTCAAAAGACTAAATAAAAAAAAAAAATCAAACAAACTACTCCAAAATGGGGCAGAGAACTGACTGAGTTCTCAGAGGAAAAAATAAAAATGGCTAACACACAGTTAAGAAAATGTTCAAGAGAATTCCGGGTAAGATGGTGGTGTAGGTACCACACCAAAGCAGCCTAGGGGGGAAAAAGACCAAAAAAACTCAGCAAAATACACACTTTTACTAAAAAGTGAGGTGTATAGGAAATTGAAGCGGCTGCAGAGAAGTAGAAGAGTTCCAGAGCATCCAGAGCCTGCACAGGCGGGAAAAGTGGCTCCGGCAGCTTGGCCAACCGCTGCGCCCACGGCGCACCAGAAAGCCGCCAGACTTGGCTCGAGCCACAGGAAAAGCCAGGTGAGGGAGCTTTCCCACACACTGCGCTCTCCGCAACTCAGGAAACATGAGGGGAGAGCAGTAGTGAGCAACGGAGGAACAGACTGCGAGGTAGAAGAACGCTTGGAGCAGCGAGAGAACCAGAGCAGCTGTGGCTCCCTCCCCTCCCCCACTGCCTGAGCCCAACTCCGGTGAACAGAGCAGCGGCCCGGGACCCGGCCACGCCAACTTGGGCTGACAGCGGGACCCAAGCAGGAGCAGAGTTCAGCAGCAACATCAGCGGCTCCAGCACTGGTAACAGTGGCCCCAGCAGCAGCAGACCTAGGAGTGGCAGCAGCAGCAGACTCGGCAGCAGCAGCTTCAGGGTGAGCAGACACAGCAGGAGCAGCTTCAGCAGCAGTGGTGGCTCCAGCAGTGGTAGCTACAGCAGCAGCAGAGGCAGCAGCAGCAGCTCAGTTTGCCCCACAGGAAAAGCAAGTGCCCAGCTCCAGAAATCAGAACAGCAGCCCGATGACCCAGGCAGCAACTTGATTAAGACCAAAATCATCCAAGGTACCTGGTATTGTACCAGGGAAGGGTCTCACATGGTCACAAGCTGACTTGGATCCCTCAACAGACCAGAAATCTTAACCTCTTTGTTGATAGAGGATCTAGTCATTATAATAACTACTCTTGCATACATACTCGGGGCTGTTTTTGATTGAATGTGTACAGTGTTTAGTTAAATTTTAGAATCTACCTGTATTTTATTCCACTCAGTCTGCTTGAATACTCCTATAGCAGGGAAACTCAACCCCTAAGAACATCTTTGTAGATACTCTGAGAGTCTTAAGAGCTACACCTAACACCTTAAGGTCCTACCCTGAAAATATATTACATCAAATCAATTGAAACAGCTAAGAATACACAGCTAGCTAGAAAATCCAAGCATTAACTTAATCCAAGATGCAAAAATATATACATTAGAACACAAGAAACACTAAAAAGCAAGACGATATAAATCCACCTAAAAGTATTAGTACATCAGAAATGTCCTCCAGTGAGAAAGAGTTAGAGGAAAGGCCTGAGAAAGAGTTCAAAAGAATAATTATAAATATGTTCAAAGAGGTCAAAGAACACATGAAAACAATCAAAGAAGAAATCAAAGAGGAAATCAAAGGAATCAAAGAAGAGGCAGGACACCAATTTAATGAAATAAAGAAGGCAATACAAGACATAAATAGGGAAATAGAAATAATAAAGAAAAACCAGTCAGAATTACTAGCAATGAAGAACACAGTTAATGAAATAAAAAACTCTGTAGAAAATCTCACCAGTAGGATGGATGAGGGAGAGGACAGAATATCTAAGCTAGAAGATCAGGTGGCAGACCTAATGCAGTCCAACAAAGAGAAAGACAAACTTATAGAAAAGTATGAGTGGGAATTTCAAGATATTCGGGACACTATGAAAAGATCCAATATAAGAATTCAGGGCATAGTAGAAGGAGAAGAACTCCACTCCAGAGGCATAGTAGCCGTCTTCAACAAAATCATAGAGGAAAATTTCCCCCAAATTGGGAAAAAGGTGCCAATGCAGATACAGGAAGCCTTTAGAACCCCAGCCAGACAAAACCCAGAAAGAAGCTCTCCTCGCCATATTATAATCAAACTTCCAAACACACACACCAAAGAAAAAATATTGAAAGCAGTTAGAAAGAAAAATCAAGTTACCTACAAAAGCAAGCCCATCAGATTTACAGCAGATTATTCAACACAAACTTTTAAAGCCAGAAGGGCTTGGAGTGATATATGCCAAGTTCTGAAAGATAACAACTGTCAACCAAGTTACTTTATCCTGCAAAGTTATCCATTCAAATAGATGGAGAAATAAAGACATTTCATGACAAAAGCAGGTTAAAGGAGTATTTGAAGAGAAAACCAGCTCTACAGAAAATACTTGATAGAATCCTCCATGCTGAACAAAAGGAAAAGCAAACATATAAGGAACCTAGAAAAAACAAGCAATCCTCAAATACAGTTAACAGAAGAGAGCACAGGTAGAACCAGAAACACACACACACACAAAAAAAAAATGGCAAACATAAATACACACCTTTCAATAGTATCTCTTAATATCAATGGCCTCAATGCCCCAACAAAAAGACATAGGTTTGCACACTGGGTTAAAAAGCAGGATCCTACAATTTGTTGTCTCCAAGAAACTCACCTTTCTACAAAGGATAGACATTATCTTAGGGTGAAAGGTTGGAAGACGGTGTTTCAAGCAAGTGGGCCCAGAAAACAAGCAGGGGTTGCTATCCTAATATCTGACAAGGTAGACTTTAGTCCAACGTTGGTCAAGAAGATAAGGAAGGTCACTTTATATTGATTAAGGGCACACTCCAGAAGGAGGACATTACCATCCTAAACATATATGCACCTAACATGGGGGCTCCCAAATTCATCAAACAAACAACTATTAGAACTAAGGTCACAGATAACACCAAACACAGTGGTGGTGGGTGACTTTAACACCCCACTCTCATCAATTGAGAGGTCATCCTGGGAAAAAATAAACAGAGAGGCATCTGGACTAAATGAGGTCATAGAAGGAGTGGACCTAAAAGATATATACAGGACATTTCATCCAAAGGCTGCAGAATATACATTCTTTACAGCAGCACATGGAACATTCTCTAAAATAGACCATATATTAGGACACAAAGCAAATCTTAACAAATTCAGGAAAATTGAAATAATTCCTTGCATTCTATCTGACCACAATGGAATTAAACTACAAATCAGTAGCAAGAAAGGCTATAGAGCATACACAAAATCATGGAAACTAAACAATACACTACTAAATGAAGAGTGGTCAATGAAGAAATCAAAAAGGAAATAAAAAAAAGTGATAGAGTCAAATAATAATGAGAACACAACATACCAAAATCTATGGGACACAATGAAGGCAGTTCTAAGAGGTAAATTTATACCCTTAAGTGCCTATATTAAGATATTAGAAAGGTCACAAGTAAACGACCTAATGCTTCGCCTTAAAGCCTTGGAAAAAGAAGAACAAGGCAAACCAAAAATCAGTAGATGGGAAGAAATAATAAAGATTAGGGCAGAAATTAATGAAATAGAAACAAAAAGAACAATCCAAAGAATTAATGAAACAAAGAGTTGGTTCTTTGAAAGGATAAACAAGATTGATAAACCCTTAACAAATCTGACCAAAAGAAAGAGAGAAGAGACACAAATTAATAAAATCAGAGATGAACAAGGTAACAGCACAACAGATTCCAGAGAAATTCAAAAAATCATAGGGACATTCTATAAAAGCATATACTCCACAAAGTATGAAAATTTGAAAGAAATGGATGATTTCCTTGATTTATATGACCTACCTAAATTAAATCAAAATGAGACTAATCACTTAAATAGACCTATAACAAACATGGAGATCAGAACAGTTATCAATAACCTCCCAACTAAAAAAAGCCCAGGCCCGGATGGATTCACTGCTGAATTTTACCAGACTTTTAAGGAAGAGCTAACACCATTGCTTCTTAAGCTTTTCCAGGAAATAGAAAAAGAAGGAATTCTACCAAACTCCTTCTATGAGGCCAGCATCACCCTGATACCAAAACCAGGCAAAGATAGAACAAAAAAAAAAAATTACAGACCAATCTCCCTCATGAACATAGATGCAAAAATTCTCAACAAAATATTGCCAAACAGAATACAAGAGTATATCAAAAAGATCATTCACCCTGACCAAGTAGGCTTTATCCCAGAGATGCAGGGATGGCTCAACATACACAAATCTATAAATGTAATACATTACATAAACGGGTTGAAGGACAAAAATCACATGATCATGTCATTAGACGCAGAGAAAGCATTTGACAAAATCCAACATCCCTTCATGATAAAAGTCCTACAGAGACTGGGAATAGAAGGAACATATCTCAATATAATAAAGGCTATTTATGACAAGCCTACAGCCAACATATTACTAAATGGGGAAAAACTGGAAGCTTTTCCACTAAAATCAGGAACAAGACAAGGGTGTCCACTGTCCCCACTTTTATTTAATATAGTTTTGGAAGTCTTAGCCATGGCAATAAGGCAAGAGACACACATAAAAGGGATACAAATTGGAAAAGAGGAGATCAAGTTATCATTATTTGCAGATGACATGGTTCTATACATAAAGGACCCTAAAAACTCTACTAGCAAACTGTTAGTGCTGATAAACACCTACAGCAATGTAGCAGGAGACAAAATAAATACACAGAAATCAGTAGCCTTCATATATGCTAACAACAAACACACAGAGGATGAAATCAGAGAATCAATCCCATTCACAATTGCATCAAAAAAAATAAAATACCTTGGAATAAACCTAACCAAGGAAGTAAAGAATCTATACAATGAGAACTTTAAAACACTCAAGCGAGAAATTGCAGAAGACACTAGAAAGTGGAGTAACATCCCTTGTTCCTGGATTGGAAGAATCAATATTTTGAAAATGGCAATCTTACCTAAAGCAATCTACACATTTAATGCAATCCCTATCAAAATTCCAAAGGCTTTCTTCATGGAAATAGAAAAAACAATCCAAAAATTCATTTGGAATCACAAAAAACCTCGAATATCTAAAATAATACTGAGCAACAAAAAAGAGGCTGGTGGTATCACCATACCTGATTTTAACCTATACTACAGAGCCATAGTAACAAAAACAGCATGGTACTGGCACAAAAACAGACATGTAAGTCAGTGGAACAGAATAGAGGACCCAGATGTAAGCCCAAGTAGCTATAGCCACCTGATATTTGATAAAAAATGCCAAAAATTCTCATTGGAGAAGAGACAGCCTCTTCAGCAAATGGTGTTTTGAAAACTGGATATATATCTGCAGAAGGATAAAAATAGATTCTTCTCTCTCACCATGCACAAGAATTAAGTCCAAATGGATTAAAGATCTTAACATCAGACCGGAAACTTTGAAACTGCTAGAGGAAAAAGTAGGGGAAACCCTTCAACATATTGGTCTTGGCAAAGACTTTCTGAATACAACCCCAATTGCTCAGGCAATAAAACCACAGATTAACCACTGGGACCTAATGAAATTACAAAGATTTTGCACCGCAAAGGACACAGTGAAAAAAGCAAAGAGGCAACCTACAGAATGGGAAAAAATCTTTGCCAGCTATATATCTGATAGAGGATTAATATCTAGGATATACAAAGAACTCAAAAAGTTAAATAATAAGGAATCAAACAAGCCAATCAAAAAATGGGCTATGGAGCTAGAGAGTTCTCAAAGGAAGAAATACGAATGGCATATAAGCATCTAAAAAAATGTTCTACGTCACTAGTCATCAGGGAAATGCAGATTAAAACTACATTGAGATTCCATCTCACTCCTGTCAGATTGGCCACCATCATGAAAACAAATGATCATAAATGTTGGCGGGGATGTGGAAAAAAAGGAACCCTTCTGCACTGCTGGTGGGAATGCAATCTGGTCCAGCCATTGTGGAAAACAGTGTGGAGGTTCCTAAAACAGCTAGAGATTGATCTACCATATGACCCAGCTATAGCACTCCTAGGCATATATCCAAAGGACTCATTTCCTTAGAAGTACATGGTCAACCATGTTTATTGCTGCTCAATTTATAATAGCTGGGAAATGGAACCAGCCTAGATGTCCCTCAACAGATGAGTGGATAATGAAGATGTGGCACATTTATACAATGGAGTTCTACTCAACGGTAAAGAAAAATGAAGTTATGAAATTTGCAGAAAAATGGATGGACCTGGAAAGTATTATACTAAGTCAGGTAACCCAGGCCCAGAAAGCCAAGTGCCACATGTTCTCTCTCATATGTGGATCCTAGCTACAGATGACTGGGCTTCTGCGTGAGAATGAAAATACTTAGTAGCAGAGGCCAGTAAGTTAAAAAGGAGACATAAAGGGTAGAGAAAGGAAGGGAGGAGGATACTTAATAGGTTGATATTGTATATATGTAATTACAATGATTGTAATGGGGAGGTAATATGATGGAGAATGGAATTTCAAATGGGAAAGTGTGGGGGTGGGGAGGGAGGTAATTACCATGGGATATATTTTATAATCATGGAAAATGTTAATAAAAATTTTTTAAAAAAAGGCATCACAAAGAAGAGAAAAAAAAAAAAAGAAAATGTTCAACATCTCTAACCATTAGGGAAATACAAATTAAAATATCCATGAGATTCCACCTTCCTATGGTAAGGATGACAGTCACTAAATCTAATGACAAATGTTGGTGAGGATGTGGAGAAAGAGGAACCCTCTTCCACTGTTGGTGGGAATGTAAACTTATATAACCACTATCGAAGTCAATTTGGAGATTCCTGGAAAGCATGCACATAGAGCTACCAACATCTCAGTTAGTCCCTTACTGGGCATTTATCCTATATGTTCCATGTATCAACACAGAGACATTTGCTCAACCATGTTTATAGCAGTTTAATTCATGATCGCTAAGAACTGGAATCAACCCAGATACCCATTATTACAGGAATGAATAACAGAGTTGTAATAATATTATCCAATGGTTACTCAGCAGTGAGAAAAAAAATCATACAATGAAATCGAGAAAAATGGACAGACTTGGAAGAGATCATACTCAGCAAACTCACACAATCATGAAAAGGCAAATGCTGTATGGTCTCACTTATGTGTGGTTCCTAACCTGGACCTGCGTGATCTACTAACATTTTCACTAGGCAACTCAAGGCCCAGAGCTTAGGGATGGAAGGGTTTGGGGGAGAGGGGGCAACAAATACAAAATGAAATCCAAAATGTACTGATACCATAGAAACCTTTGTCCTTGGAGATAGTCTAAAAGATATAACTCTCAAAAGAAGTAAGGGGGAGCACCTGAAAAGTGGGCCCTGGAAAGGGGGGAATGAAGCCTAAGCTTAATTTTTTTTCTGTCTCTGGGCTGTAACTCCCAGTACCAGAGATTGGTTGCTATGCACATTGAGAAACTGATCAGTGTGGTGGTTTGATCCAGGTATCCCCCATAAAATTAGGTGTTCTGAATGCTAGGTTCCCAGCTGATGGAGATTTAGGAATTAACACCTCTTGGAGGCAGTGTATTTTGGGAGGTAGGCTAATGGGTGTTATAGCCACGTTCCCTATACCAGTGTTTGGCATACTCTGTTGTTCCTATTGTCCACCTTATGTTGGCCATGGGGTTATGTCTACCCTCTGCTCAGGCCATCATTTTCTCCTCCCATAGTGGAGCTTCCCCTTGAGCCTGCAAGCCAAAATAAACCTCTTTTTCCCACAAGTTGCTCTTGGTTGGGTGATTTCTACCACCACTGTGAACCTGAATGTAACAATCAGATGGACCTATGAGGTCCCCAATCAAGACAGCTTTCTTTAATTTTCTTTTTCTTTCTTTCTTTCTTTCTTTCTTTCTTTCTTTCTTTCTTTCTTTCTTTCTTTCTTTCTTTCTTTCTTTTTTTTTTTTTTGTTTGTTTGTTTCTATCTTTGCCTGGTTTTGGTATCAGGGTGATTCTGGCTTCATAGGAGGAGTTTGGTAGAATTCCTTCCTTTTCTATTTCTTGGAAAAGCTTAAGAAACAATACTGTTAGCTCTTCCTTGAAGGTTTGGTAAATTTCAGCAGTGAATCCATCTGGGCCTGGGATTTTTTTAGTTGGGAGATTATTGATAACTGTTCGGATCTCCATGTTTGTTACAGGTCTATTTAAGTGATTAATCTCATCTTAATTTAATTTAGGTAGGTCATATAAATCAAGGAAATCATCCATTTCTTGCAGATTTTCTTACTTTGTGGAGTATATACTTTTATAGTAAGTCCCTATGATTTTTTGAATTTCTCTGGAATCTGTTGTGCTGTTACCTTGTTCATCTCTGATTTTAATAATTTGTGTCTCTTCTCTCTTTCTTTTGGTCAGATTTGTTAAGGGTTTATCAATCTTGTTTATCCTTCAAAGAACCAACTCTTTGTTTCATTAATTCTTTGGATTGTTCTTTTTGTTTCTATTTCATTAATTTCTGCCCTAATCTTTATTATTTCTTCCCGTCTACTGATTTTTGGTTTGCCTTGTTCTTCTTTTTCCAAGGCTTTAAAGTGAAGCATTAGGTCGTTTACTTGCGACCTTTCTAGTTTCTTGATATAGGCACTTAAGGCTATAAATTTACCTCTTAGAACTGCCTTCATTGTGCCCCAGAGATTTTGGTATGTTGTGTTCTCATTATCGTTGGACTCTATAAATTTTTTGATTTCCTTCTTGATTTCTTCATTGACCCATTCATCATTTAGACGTGTATTGTTTAGTTTCTATGATTTTGTGTATGCTCTATTCCTTTCTAGCTACTGATTTGTAGTTTAATTCCACTGTGGTCAGATAGATTTCAAGGAATTATTTCAATTTTCCTGAATTTGTTAAGATTTGCTTTGTGTCCTAATATATGGTCTATTTTAGAGAATGTTCCATGTGCTGCTGTAAAGAATGTATATTCTGCAGCCTTTGGATGAAATGTCCTGTATATATCTTTTAGGTCCACTCCTTCTATGACCTCATTTAGTCCAGATGCCTCTCTGTTTATTTTTTCCCAGGATGACCTCTCAATTGATGAGAGTGGGGTGTTAAAGTCACCCACCACCACTGTGTTTGGTGTTATCTGTGACCTTAGTTCTAATAGTTGTTTGTTTGATGAATTTGGGAGCCCCCATGTTAGGTGCATATATGTTTAGGATGGTAATGTCCTCCTTCTGGAGTGTGCCCTTAATCAATATAAAGTGACCTTCCTTATCTTCTTGACCAACGTTGGACTAAAGTCTACCTTGTCAGATATTAGGATAGCAACCCCTGCTTGTTTTCTGGGCCCACTTGCTTGAAACACCGTCTTCCAACCTTTCACCCTAAGATAATGTCTATCCTTTGTAGAAAGGTGAGTTTCTTGGAGACAACAAATTGTAGGATCCTGCTTTTTAACCCAGTGTGCAAACCTATGTCTTTTTGTTGGGGCATTGAGGCCATTGATATTAAGAGATACTATTGAAAGGTGTGTATTTATGTTTGCCTTTTTTTTTTTTTTTTTTTTTTTGTGGTTCTGGTTCTACCTGTGCTCTCTGGTGTTAACTAGTATTTGAGGATTGCTTGTTTTTTCTAGGTCCCTTATAGGTGTGCTTTTCCTTTCCTTCAGCATGGAGGATTCTATCAAGTATTTTCTGTAGAGCTGGTTTTGTCTTCAAATACTCCTTTAGCCTGCTTTTGTCATGGAATGTCCTTATGTCTCTGTCTATTTGAATGGATATCTTTATAGGAAAAGTAAGCTTGGTTGACAGTTGCTATCTTTCAGAATTTGGAATACATCATTCCAAGCCCTTCTGGCTCTTAAAGTTTGTGTTGAATCATCTGCTATAATCCTGATGGGCTGGCCTTTGTGGGTAACTTGATTTTTCTCTGTAACTGCTTTCAATATTTTTTCTTTGATTTGTGTGTTTGGTAGTTTGATTATAATATGGTGAGGAGAGGTTCTTTCCGGGTTTTGTCTGGCTGGGGTTCTAAAGGTTTCCTGTATCTGCACTGGCACCTCTTTCCCAATTTGGGGGAAGTTTTCGTCTATGATTTTGTTGAAGACGCCTACTATGCCTTTGGAGTGGAATTCTTCTCCTTCTACTATGCCCTGAATTCTTATAGTTGATCTTTTCATAGTGTCCCGAATATCTTGAAATTCCCACTCATACCTTTCTATAAGTTTGTCTTTCTCTTTGTTGGACTGTATTAGATCTGGCACCTGGTCTTCTAGCTTAGATATTCTGTCCTCTCCTTCATCCATTCTACTGGTGAGATTTTCTACAGAGTGTTTTATTTCATTAACTGTGTTCTTCATTGCTAGTAATTCTGACTGGTTTTTCTTTATTATTTCTATTTCCTTATTTATGTCTTGCATTGCCTTCTTTATTTCATTAAATTGGTGTCCTGCATCTTCTTTGATTCCTTTGATTTCTTCTTTGAGTTCCTCTTTGACTCCTTTGAGTTGTTCTCTGACTTCTTCCAACGTAGTTACAATCATTCTTTTGAAATCTTTCTCAGGCATTTCCTCTAACTCATTCTCACTGGAGGTCATTTCTGATGCATTATTATTGTTAAGTGGATTTATATTGTCTTGCTTTTTAGTGTTTCTTGTGTTATAATGTATATATTTTTGCATCTTTGATTAAGTTAATGCTTGGATTTTCTAGCTAGCTATTTATTCTTAGCTGTATCAATTGATTTGATGTTATATATCTTCAGGATAGGAGCTTAAGGTATTAGGTGTGGTTCTTAAGGCTCTCAGAGTATCTACAAAGATGTTCTTAGGGTTGAGTTTCCCTGCTATAGGAGTATTCAAGCAGGCTGAGTGGAATAAAATACAGGTAGATTCTAAAATTTAACTAAACACTGTACACATTCAATCAAAAACAGCCCTTAGTATGTATGCAAGAGTAGTTATTATAATGACCAGATCCTCTATCAACAAAGAGGTTTAGGTTTCTGGTCTGTTGAGGGATCCAAGTCAGCTTGTGACCAAGTGAGAGCCTTCCCTGGTGCAATCAATCCCAGTTACCTTTTTGGATGATTTTGGTCTCAGCCAAGTTTCTGGCTGGGTCGTTGGGCTGCTGTCCTGACTTCTGCAGCTGGGCACTGGGTTTTCCTGCAGGGAAAACCTGGCTGGCAACTGTGGCCCTGAAGATCGGCACCCCTGCTGCTGGAATCACTACTGCTGCTGCTGAAGCTGCTGCTGCTGGATCTGTCACTGCTGCTGCTAAAGCTGTTGCTGCTGGGTTTCTCGTCACTGCTGCTGAAGATGCTGCTGCTGCTGCTGCTGCTGCTGCTGCTGCTGTAGCTGCCACTGCTGGTTCTGCCACTGCTGCCTCTGAAGCTGCCACTGCTGGATCTGCCTCTGAAGCTGCTGCTGCTGGATCTACTGCTGCTGCCTCTGAAGCTGCTGCTACTGGATCTGCCACTGCTGGGACCCCTATTTCCAGTGCTGGAGCCTCTGATGTTGCTGCCTGACCCTGCTCCTGCTTGGGTTCTGCTGTCGGCTCAAGTTGGCATGGCCAGTCCCGGGACTGCTGCTCTGTTCACTGGAGCTGGGCTCAGGAAGTGGGGGAGGGGAGGGAGCCAATGCTGCTCTAGTTCTTTCACTGATCCATGTGTTCTTCTACCTTGTGGTCTGCTCCTCCATTGTTCACTGCCGCTCTCCCTTCACGTTTCTTGAGTTGCGGAGAGCTCCAGTGTTAGTGGAAGCTCCCCTCACCTGGCTTTTCCTGCGGCTCAAGCCAAGCCTGGTGGCTTTCTGGGAGACCGCCACCACCCCCACGGTTGGCAGACCTGCCAGGCCGCTTTTGCCAGCCTGTGCGGGCTCGGGATGCTCTGGATCTCTTCTACTTCTCCCCTGCCATTTCAATTTTCTATACACCTCACTTTTTAGTAAAAGTGTGTATTTTGCTGAGTTTTTTGTTTGTTTGTTTGTTTGTTTCCTCCCTAGGCTGCTTTGGCGTGGTACCTACACTGCCATCTTAACCGGAAGTCAAGACCGCTTTCTATCAAAGCACTTGATTACCTGCCTGAGGTAAAATCTAAGACCCTATTGCTGCAAACATCATATACTGCTGACACAGAGCATGGAGAGACCTGGCTGGAATTCAGAAGAAAGCCAGTCCCCAGACAGTTGACCTGTCTAGTGCTGGAAAGTGCTATATGAGCTACGGGGGGAAAGTGGCCAACAATAGTCTGAATAACCAGAGGGCTAAGCTACTCAGAAGCACATGGACAGGATGTACATGCCAGTGCAATAGTTGCACACAGCTTTGGTCACATCAATCCTCCTACCTCTGCCTCCGAAGTGGTGGGATTAAAGGTGTGCGCCATACACCCAGCTCAATAATAATTTTTTAAAAGAAAAATTCAATTGTGCTGATACTAGATTATCTAAAAGACAAACAAAAAAGAGAAATGAACATGATGGCCATGCATGTCAGCCAGAAAAGCCTTAACAACTAAGCTGGTCTCATTTAGGGGACCTATTTGTAGGTCTTCTTTTTTGGTTCAACTTTTTATTGGAATTCTCTATACTTATATATAATGTAGCATGATCATAATCCCCTATCTCTGTCCACTGAACATCCTCTCCTCTTCTTCCTCTTCCTCCTCCTCTTTGTTCTGCAATACAGGCCCTTTTGTATCCCAGGCTGACCTTGAACTGGCTATATATCTGAAATTGGTCTTGAACCTGTGATTCTCCTTGAGGTCCTTTTAAGCTTTTCTAAATACTGCCATCCACAAATCTGTTTTGATCCTCCCATTACACTCATGAGCTCCTTGCATATTCAGGGTCACAGAAAAGCTCAACTTAGGTCCAAGCTTTTTGTCCTTTCTTTTCTCTGGACTATTTTGCTTCACTCATGAAAACAACATCAACTAGGGCCTTCAAGCTTTAGATCATCTAAGCAGTTGAGGAAAGTGTCACACATATTCAGGTAAGCACTAATCCTCAGGTATCAACTACCTGGGTCATGATCCAGATGGCTCCAGCCCCAGTGTCCTCACTTTAGACTTCTAAACCCCACCTGAAGTCAGAAAAATACTTTTCAGGACAGACTATACCTGCAGAGCTGTTGGCAAGACATCAGCAACTCTCTAAATACCAGCACTCTTTCCAACAGATGCCAAAATGTAACGGAGCTCTTTTAAAGCTCATTTTCCATACTTTTTCCAAGTTCAAAGAGCTTTCAGCAACATCAGATCTGGGTTATCTCCTGAAAAATTAGAAGGATAGGAAACTGTGCACATGTCCCATTGTGGAGGATGGAAATACCACCCTCCTTCCAAGACACTGCTGCTCAAGGAGAGCCATGCACCAAGCAGTGTGGACTCCTCTTTTCCTGTGATCTGTGAGGCATGTGTCAGAATAATCCTTATTTCAGTTCCTTGGTCAATGTTATTCCAAGGTATTTTAATTTTTTTTTTGTTGCTATTGAAAATGGCACTATGCCCCTTATTTCTTTCTCTGTATCTTTGTCATTTGCATATAGAAATACTACTGATTTTTATGCATTGATTTTGTATTCTGCTACTTTGCTATAGGAGTTAATCACCTTGAGAAGTTTTAGGATGGAGTCTCTCGGGTCTCTTACATATACAATCATGTCATCAGCGAATAGAGCTAACTTAATTCTTCCTTTCCAAATTGTATCCCTTTTATTTCCTTCTCCTGTCTTATTGCTTGAGCTAGGACTTCCAGGACTATATTGAAAAGGAGAGGTGAGAGAGGACATCCCTGTCTTGTTCCTGCTCTTAATGGGAATTCCTCCAGTCTCTCTCCATTAAGTATTATTTGGGAGCTTTGTATATTTCCTTTATTATGTTAAGATATGAACCAACCATGACAATTCTCTCCAATGTTTTGATCATGAAGTGATGTTGTATCTTGTCAAAGGCCTTTTCTGCATCTATCGAGATGATCATGTGGTTTTTATGTTTAAGCTTGTTTATGTGGTGTGTTACATTGACAGATTTTCATATGTTGAACCACCCTTGTGTTCCTGGGATGAATCCCACTTGGTCAAGGTGGGTAATGCTTTTGATGTGTTTTTTTTATTCGGTTTGCGAGTATTTTGTTCAGGATATTTGCATCTAAATTCATTAGGGAAATGGGCCAGTAGTTTTCTTTTCTTGTGGTATCTCTGCCTGGTTTTGGGATTAGGGTGATACTAGCTTCATAAAAGGAGTTGGGTAGCTTTCCCTGTTTTTCAATTGTGTGGCACAGTTTTAGGAAGACTGGTTTGAGTTCTTCCATGAAGGTTTGATAGAATTCTGTTGAGAAGCCATCTGGTCCTGGACTTTTCTTTTGGGGGAGGTTTTTTATTACTTTTTCAATCTCCACAAGTGTGATGGGCTCATTGAGGAGACTAATCTGTTCTGAGTTTGGCTTTGATAGGTGGTATGCATCCAGGAATGTATCCATCTTCTCCACACCTTCCAGTTTTGTGGAGTAGAAGTTTTTGAAATAAATCCTGATGATTCTCCCTTTTCCTTATGTTTGCTATGATCTCTCCTTTTTCATTTTGAATTTTGTTAATTTGAGGCTTCTCCTTTTTTTGCTTGATCAAATTGGCCAGGGGTTTGTCAATCTTGTTTATTTTTTTAAATTTTTATTTATTTATTTATTTGACAGTGACAGACACAGAGAGAAAGACAGATAGAGGGGGAGAGAGAGAATGGGCGCGCCAGGGCTTCCAGCCTCTGCAAATGAACTCCAGACGCATGCACCCCCTTGTGCATCTGGATAACGTGGGACCTGGGGAACTGAGCCTCGAACTGGGGTCCTTAGGCTTCACAGGCAAGCGCTTAACCACTAAGCCATCTCTCCAGCCCTTGTTTATTTTTTCAAAGAACCAGCTCTTTGTTTTGTCAATTGTCTTAATTGTTTCCTTGGTTTCCAATTCATTAATATCTGCTCTGATTTTAATTATTTCTTTCCTTCTGGAGCTCTTTGGGTTGGATTTTTCTTGTTTTTCCCGTGCCTTTATGTGGATGGTTAGGTTATTGACTTGGGATCTTTCTGTCTTTTTTATGAAGGAATTGAGTGCTATGAATTTTCCCCTGAGGACTGCCTTCATTGTGTCCCCATAAGTTCTGGTATAATGTGTTCTCATTGTCATTAAATTCCAGGAATTTTGCAATTTCATTTTTTTTTATTTCATCCACTATCCATTTATTGTTCAAAAGTGTGCTGTTCAGTTTCCAAGGTTTCCTAAAAGAATGACAGATTTCTGTCAGAGTACTTGATGACCCACCAAAGGTCAGTGGCAAGACCCTATTGCTGAAGACTGAATATGCAGCTGACACATAAAATGGAATGGCATGGCTGGAAGCCGGGAGAGAGTCAGTCCCCAGACAGTCAGTGTGTCTAGTGCCAGAAGGTGCTACATGGGCGACTGGGGGAAATGACCAATATCTGTTCCAGCAACTCATGGTCAAACCTACTTAGCAAAAAATAACCTGTTATGATGCCCACACAAGTGCAATAGTGTCACACAGCCATGGTGGGGAACCAACTGCTCTTGATTTGGCTAACTGATCCCCTTAGTGGTACAGGACCCATAGCTGGAGTTGGGAAACAAGTCAGAACCATATTTAAACATAAGCCCACTCTCCAATATCATGGGGTACAAGAGGGTGTACACCTATTAAACTCTCTATAAAAAAAAAGTAAGGGTTATCTCATTTGTCCTGGTGCTAACTTACTCTCCGTTGGAGAATCTGCTTCTCTTTTTCAGATAGATGTAGATCCTACAAACAGAGCCACCCCATCATACCTCAAAAGGGCCGTGGCTGAAACTAAGGAAAATTGGCAAAACAAGCAAGGATGGTGTTTTCCTGATGAACCAGATACCAGCCCAAGGGGGAAGGAGACCAACACAGAGAAAAATCAACTCCTACCAATCAGAGGCTCCCAACACCTCATCACTGAAGCAGACCAAAAATGAACCCAACACAGTTCAGGGAAATTTTGTGGAATAGGGGGTGGAAAGAATATCAGAGCCACATGTTGGGGCATGATATGCAGAGACATTTATCATACCAAAACCTGTGGGCTAACTCCACAATGCACGACCCTGATACATCAACAATGAGGGGCCATTGCGGAGGGGGTAGGTCAAGGATGAGCCTAATAATGGTACCAAACTGCCTGTATTTGCTGAGTAGAAAACTAATCATATATGTATATATATCTGACTTTTATCATGCAAAAAAAAAATCCTTGTTTCAGAAAGTGGAATCTTTGATGGCAAGCTGGAGTATTGATGGAACTAAGCTCACAAGGACCTTGGCACTGAACTTTGTGCCTTAGCTTGTAGCATCCAAGCAGAGAGTGCCCACAGCATATGGATGGGATGTATAGGAAAAGGAGAGTAACTTACATTACAGAGTCTGGCCTTCAGGAAGCACTCTAAAGATCTTGATTGATGCTATGCCTATATGCAAAGGTTATGGAGGTGGAATTCTCATGTGGGCTTAATATGTATTATTCTGCCCATTTTTTAAACAAGAGAAAATTTTAAGCCTTAAGATAGATATTATAGCTGGGCGTCGTGGCGCACGCCTTTAATCCCAGCACTCAGGAGGCAGAGGTAGCAGGATCGCTGTGAGTTCAAGACCACCCTGAGACTCCATAGTGAATTCCAGGTCAGCCTGGGCCAGAGACCCTACTTCAAAAAACTTAAAAAAACAACAACAAAAAAAGATATTATAGATACTGCTTATGAATGAGGATCTAGGTTTGGAGACAAAATGGGAAGATGGGGGCTGGGCCAGAGGAACAACCATGAAGATCCAGAACTCAAGTGGTTGCTTATAAAAGTACCATCCATGATGAAGCCTCCAGTGACTTCTCCTTGCACTGAGACAGAAACCCAGTGGCTGCAAGCCCCAGTACACTTGCCTTTGTAGACCTCTCCCCATATTCTGGCTCTTTCCTCCTCAGTCCCTTCACATACTGCTTCTCTTCTGCAGAGCTCATCAGCCTGCCTGGCACCTCCATGGGCACCCCAGCACACCAGGCACCATGCAAATCAGGAAAAGACTTTTGAGGTCAGCATTCAGCCTAAACAACTAGTGTGGATGTTTTGTTAACTGTTCCTAAGGAGATAGAAACTGTGATGGATAAGGGAATGTAATGGATAAGGAATTGTTACCTTTGGTCTGCAGGATAATATCAGGTCATCTGCTTGAGTGAGATTACCACCAACCGTTTTGTATTTTTTTCCTCCACTTTTGTAACTAGGTTTGGCTTGTTGACAAATAGTAATGTGACTGTTGTCACATAGACTTGTTTAGCTATGTGACATAAACTTGTGGGTTTGTCTTTATAACCCCTGACCAGATGGAGCTCCAGGCTTCACTCTTGAGTTCCCAGCTTCAAATGTAGTCCTGGCCAGAAATAAATGCCTTTATTTTACTAATATCATATTTGTGTCAGGATGGTGAATCTCTGAGTGACTCCAGACCCATTACATTTGGGGGCTTGTCCAGGATCTTCCAGGGCACTCAGCCCAATTCACTCCTGCATTTTTCTAACTGGCGTTAAGTCCTGGGAAATGCCCAGTGAAGCACCAGGGGCCAAGCCCCTCAGGGCAGCTAATGAAGTGACTTTAGCTTCAGACCAAGTAAGATGTCAGTAAAGCCTGGCACTAGCAAGGTTTCTGGGACCTTAAAGCCAGAAATCTTTGGTGGCTAAAGAAAACAAAGAGGCATCAGAACCTCTGTTCTCTTTAGAGAGAGACAGGATTAAATTTTTGTTTCTGTTTCTGTTTGCTTGCATTTTTGAGACTTGCCAAATCTGGTCTCAAAGAGCCTTGATTTCTTGGGACTTTACTCTGACTGTGGGTTGTAGACCCTTGGGGGCAGCCACTGAGAGTTATTCCTCAGTCCTAGAAACATTCTACAGGCCCTGGCAAGAAGGAGTGGTAGTCAGGAGATATCAACACCATGAGCATAGAGTTATCTGGTCTGGCAAGCCTCCAGAGGTAAGGGGGATTCAGTGGAAGGCTGAACATAATATTACTTCCTGAATCCCAAGCAGTGGTGAGACGTAGTCTTCCCTGGTCTGATTTATTTCTGTGTTGCAAGTTGTCTTTGTCTTTCTGTATAGTGTTTGTTTTGTCCTTTTGTGCTTAACATTTTTGGATCCTACTATGAAACCAGCTGCAGAATCTGAAAACTCCACCATGGAACAAAGCACATCTATCATATTGCAATGTGTCCTTACTAACTTTTCATTCTTCCAACATTTGACTTCTGTAAGTTAGATTGGCCCATCCTTTGATGTGGGATGGCTACCAGAGAGAACCTTCAACATCCCAAGTGTATATTGACTCACAAGTCATCCTTGGGTGACCTGAACACCCTGACCATCCAAGGTTAATTGGAAATTGGAAATTAAAAATTGGAATTGAGATTAGCCAAATTTTTGTTTGGAAAATCCTTAATGTGAGGTCTGAAATTACACTCAAAGTAATTTCAAGGTTTGGTTTTGGTCTCCAGAGTTGTAAATAGAATAGAAATTTAAGATAGAAATGCATAGCTTCTGTGTTGGTTTGATTCAGTGTCCCCCATAAACAGGTGTTCTGGATTTTAGGTTCCCCAGCTGGTGGCAAAAAAGTATGGCCCTGGCTGATAGCAGGATGCTATAGTATTCAGGTTGTAAACTTAAAACTTTAACTCATTGGTGTTAGTCTGACAATGATAATGATTGTGAAAGACTGACTTTAGAGCACTCAACCAAGTTAGCTATGTTCCTCTATGTGTCAACTTTTTAACTAAATCTTAAGGTTAATATTGGCTCATTTTGATTCTCTTATAAGTTTATTATATATAAAATCTTGTAATTTTAATATGGTTCCTGTCTTCTTCATGCTGGTTTTGCTGGGTGGTTATCATTGAAGTTATCACTTATAATCTAAGTTTTATAAAAGGTGATTTGGTCATGGAGACTTTGTTCTTAGGAAAACTGAGGAAGCTCCCCTTGTCTTAGGGTGCAAAACCCATGGAAAAATACCAGGAGCCAAAAACAGTCCCCACATGCAGACAGGCAAACAGCCTTATGACCCCCAGATGCAGACAGGCAAACAACCTTGTGACCATAGCTTGACCATTAACCCTGCCTAATGTACTATAGATAACCCTGTCAGGATGTTTCCAAGGAAAAAAAAAAAAAAAAGAGGATCCCCACCGACTCCAAGTCTATTAATAAGTAACCAGTAATCAGTGCTGGGACTGAAATCATGCTTCTGCTTCTGTAAACCTGCTTCTGCTCTCCCTAAACCCTATAAAAAGAGACCCTTCCCCTTGCCCTGCGCGCTCAGCCTCTCGTAGGACTGGAGTGCCTGCAGGCGCCTGTGTGAACAATAAAGCTGCCTCTTGCCTTTGCATCCAGTGGCTCGGTCTTGGTTCTTGGGCGTGGGTCTCCCACCATGGAAGATTCCCCCTCCCCCGGGAATCTTACAGCTGGGGGCTTGTCCGGGATTGGGGACCCCCGCCCAACCCAATTACTGCCCACTGGAAGGTAAGCATTTGATTTGGTGCACCATTCTGTCTGTCTACATCTCGTTTCGTTTTGACTGTTTGCGCTGCGTTAGAAAATCGGCTCGGATCTGTGTCGTTCTGTATCTGGGCGGCTTGAGAAGGAGCTGACGGGCTCGGACTTCTCCCCCGCCACCCTGGAGGACGCTTCAGGGAATTTGGGAGCCCAAGTTTTCGGAGCTCAACAAGTATCCGAGGGATACGTTAGTCTGTTGGGTAGACGAACAGTCTCCCCATCTGAATCTGCATTTTCGGTTTGCTACTGAAGCCGCGCTGCGTTTCTCTGTGCCGGCTGTCTCTCTGTTGTCCTAGTCCTTGGTGTTTGTTTAGTGTTGTCTCTTGACAAAATGGGTCAAAAAATGGTGACCCCCCTGAGTTTAACCCTAGATCATTGGAAAGACGTTCGGACGATTGCTTCCAACCAGTCAGTAGACGTCAAAAAGGAAAAATGGCAAACTTTCTGCTCCGCAGAATGGCCCACTTTCAATGTGGGCTGGCCAAGGGATGGAACTTTTAACCTCTCTACTATTTTACAGGTGAAAGCTAAAGTGTTTGATCGTGGCCCGCACGGACATCCAGATCAGGTCCCCTATATAGTTACCTGGGAAAGTCTGGCAGTCAACCCGCCACCCTGGGTCATTCCTTTCATCCCTCCTCCACCTACCCCACCGCTGCTTATCCCTGCCCCTACCTCCTCCACCTCTTGTTGTCCAGTTGATACCAAGAAGCCCCTAAAACCAGTACTTCCCCCGGACCCCAACACCCCCCTTATCGACCTCCTCTCAGAGGAGCCCCCTCCCTATAGGTCTCAGACCCACGATAACCCTAGTCACCAGCCACCGGCCCCTTTGGCCCCACCCAAGCTCCCTTCCCCAGTGGCTGGACGTCTGAGGAGTCACCGAGAGCAACCACTCAAGAAGGAGACTTCACAAGCCTTTCCCTTGAGGCAGGGGCCAGGGGAACAGGTTCAATATTGGCCCTTCTCGGCCTCAGACTTGTATAACTGGTGGACCCACAATCCGCCTTTCTCCAAAGACCCTACTGCCTTAACTAACCTGATTGAATCTATCTTAGTTACCCATCAACCCACTTGGGATGATTGCCAACAACTCTTACAGGCTCTTCTCATGACAGAAGAAAAGCAGAGAGTCTTCCTGGAAGCCAGAAAGAATGTTCCAGGTGATAACGGGAGACCCACCCAGATACTAGATGAGATTAATGATGCTTTTCCCTTGACCCGCCCCGACTGGGACCACACCTCAGCAGATGGTAGGGGACACCTACGCCTTTATCGCCAGTTGCTCATAGCGGGCCTCCGTGGTGCTGGGCACCACCCTACTAATTTAGCCAAGGTAAAGCAAGTAATACAAAAACCAGATGAATCCCCTGCTGCCTTTCTAGAGAGAATTAAGAAAGCCTATCGCACGTACACCCCCTATGATCCAGAGGATCCTAATCAGGGGGTAAATGTGTCCATGACTTTTATCTGGCAGTCTGCCCCAGATATTAGAAATAAACTTCAAAGATTAGACAATTTACAAGGACAGTCTCTCCAAGATTTATTAAAGGAAGCAGAAAAAATTTTTAATAAGCGAGGGACACCAGAAGAGAGAGAAGACCGCTTACGTAGGGAGGCAGAGGACAGGGAGGACAAGCTTAGGAAAGAAGCAGAGGACAGGGAGAATGCAAGAGAACACAAAAGGAGCAAGGAATTGAGCCGCCTCTTGGCCACTGTAGTACAGAACAATGATAGGACTAATAGGTTGGGAGACCAAGGGAGACCCAGACCCAGAGTGGACCGGGACCAATGTGCATACTGCAAAGAAAAAGGACACTGGGTAAAGGACTGCCCTAAAAGACCCAGGAAACCGACAGATTCCACCCCGAAATCCAACCTGTTTGCCCTAGATGAAGAGTAGGGCAGTCAGGGCCAGGAGCCCCCCCCCTGAGCCTAGGTTAACTCTTATTGTCGGGCGGTGCCCTATCACATTCCTGGCAGATACTGGTGCCCAACATTCGGTGCTCACCCAGTGCCCTGGACCCCTGAGCGACCGGACTGCCTGGGTACAAGGTGCCACAGGAGGAAAACAATACCACTGGACCACCAAGCGGAAGGTACATTTAGCCACCGGTAAGGTCACACATTCTTTTCTACATGTACCAGATTGCCCCTACCCATTGTTAGGGAGGGACCTTTTAACAAAATTAAAAGCCCAAATTCATTTTGAAGAAACTGGGGCCAAAGTATCTGGTCCTAAGGGAGTTCCCCTACATGTACTGACTCTTAATCTGGAAGATGAATATCAGCTCCATGACAACTTCCTAAGGGAACCTAAAGATATAAATTATTGGCTAAAGGCCTACCCGCTGGCCTGGGCAGAAACTGGAGGGATGGGATTGGCCAAACAACAGGCCCCCCTTATTATAACCTTAAGGACATCGGCATCCCCAATATCAGTTAAACAATACCCAATGTCTAATGAGGCCTACCTGGGAATTAGGCCTCACATAAGAAGACTCTTGGACCAGGGAATTCTGACCACCTGTAGATCCCCATGGAATACTCCGCTATTACCTGTCAAGAAGCCTGGTACCGGGGACTATCGCCCTGTCCAAGACCTTAGGGAAGGTAACAAAAGGGTGGAAGATATCCACCCCACTGTGCCTAATCCTTATAACCTGCTGAGTTCTTTACCTCCCTCTCATCAGTGGTATTCAATATTGGATTTAAAGGATGCCTTTTTCTGCCTGAGACTGGCTCCCCAGAGTCAGCCCCTGTTTGCATTTGAATGGAAGGACCCTGACTGTGGAATCTCAGGGCAATTAACATGGACAAGACTTCCCCAGTGATTTAAAAACAGTCCCACCCTCTTTGATGAAGCCTTACATCGGGATCTGGCTGACTTTCGAATCCAGCACACTTCCTTAATTCTGCTCCAATATGTGGATGACCTCCTGCTTGCGGCCTCCTCACATCAGGACTGTCATACAGGTACCGAGGCCCTGCTTGAGACTCTGGGATGCTTGGGCTATAGAGCTTCTGCTAAGAAGGCCCAAATCTGTCAACCAGAGGTCACCTACTTGGGGTACAAATTAAGAAATGGCCAACACTGGTTAACACCGGCCTGCATAGACACTGTAGCTCGCATTCCTGTCCCCCAGAACCATAGACAACTCAGAGAGTTCTTGGGGACTGCTGGGTTCTGTCACCTATGGATACCAGGGTTTGCTGAAATGGCAGCCCCTCTTTACCCCTTGACTAAACAAGGAACCCCCCTTCAATTGGACTAAGCCACAGCAAGAGGCTTTTGACAAAATTAAACACTCTCTCCTCTCTCCTCCGGCTTTGGGCTTGCCTGACATCACCAAGCCCTTCGAGCTATTCATAGATGAAAGACAGGGGTTTGCGAAGAGAGTGCTAACTCAGCAGCTTGGACCATGGAGGCACCCGGTTGCATATCTCTCAAAAAAGTTAGATCCAGTGGCCTCAGGCTGGCCACCATGCCTAAGAATGATCGCTGCAGTTGCAGTCTTGACCAAGGATGCAAGTAAACTAACCCTGGGGCAACCTCTGACTGTGCTAACGCCACATGCCATTGAGTCTATCGTGAGACAGCCCCCAGATCGCTGGCTGTCTAATACACGTATGACTCATTACCAATCCTTGCTTCTCGACAAAGACCGTGTGCAATTTGGTCTGGTAGTGGCCCTAAACCCGGCCACCCTGTTGCCCCTCCCTGAGGGGCCAGAGACTCATAACTGCCAGCAGATTCTTGCAGAGGTACACGGAACCAGAAAGGATCTCACTGACCAGCCGCTGCAGGATGCAGATTTCACCTGGTACACGGACGGTAGCAGCTTCCTACTGAATGGTGAGAGGCGAGCCGGGGCCGCAGTGACCACCAGAGACCAGGTAGTCTGGGCTAGCGCCCTGCCCGGAGGGACCTCGGCACAAAAAGCGGAACTCATTGCCTTGACTCAAGCCCTCCAGCAGGCTAAAGGTAAAAAACTCAATGTGTACACTGATAGCCAGTATGCATTTGCCACTGCCCACATACATGGGGAAATTTACAAAAGAAGGGGCCTGCTGACTTCAGAGGGAAAAGAAATCAAAAATAAGACTGAGATATTGGCCCTCCTCAAGGCTCTGTACCTACCCCAGAAGCTCAGCATTATACACTGTCCAGGTCATCAGAAAGGAAACAGCCCCGAGGCCATAGGGAACAGGTTCGCTGATAAAGCCGCCCGTGAGGCAGCTCTGAGACCCCAACTCTTGATTTTGATGGCCACTGAGGAGGGGATTCCTAAAGCAGCATCTCCAACTCCAGGATGGGAATACACGAATGAGGACTTGGACTTGATTCAGAAACTGGGGGCATCATATGATGCTGCCCACGGCAAATGGACTTACCTAGAAAAGACTATTGTACCTCAAAAGATTACAGCCCTCCTCATTAAGCAACTTCACAGGCTAACCCACATGAGTGCTCAGAAGATGAATACTCTACTAGAACAAAAGGAAACAGGACATCTTTTTCTAAACAAAGGTTCAATCCTAAAAGAAGTTGCAAACACTTGCAAGGTGTGTGCTCAGGTAAATGCTGGACGAGCCCAGATGGCCCTTGGGTGTCACCTGAGGGGACACCAACCCGGGGCTTGTTGGGAGCTTGACTTCACTGAGATAAAACCGGGTATGTATGGTTACAAATATCTCCTAGTTTTTGTAGACACTTTTTCAGGATGGGTAGAAGCATTTCCCACCAAGCATGAAACCGCCAGAATGGTAACCAAGAAATTACTAGATGATATCTTTCCTCGGTATGGAATGCCACAGGCACTCGGGACAGACAATGGGCCCGCCTTTGTCTCCCAGGTAAGTCAGCCAAGGCACTGGGGATCAATTGGAAGTTACATTGTGCATACAGACCCCAGAGTTCAGGTCAGGTAGAAAGAATGAATAGAACAATTAAAGAGGCTTTATCTAAATTGACGCTTGCAACTGGCTCAAAGGATTGGGTACAACTCCTACCCCTGGCCCTCTACAAGGCCCGAAACACCCCAGGCCCTCATGGCCTAACCCCCTTTGAAATCCTTTATGGCAGCCCCCCGCCAGCTGTCACTTTCATGCTTACAGAAATTTCTAATTTTACTGATACCCCCACCCTACAGGCTCACTTGAAGGCCCTACAGTTGGTACACCAGGAGGTTTGGAAACCTCTAGCAGCTGCCTATAAAGAGACAACTAATAAACCGCTAATCCCCCATTCATTCCAGATAGGGGACTCGGTTTGGGTCCGTCGACATCAGACCAAGAATCTGGAACCTCGCTGGAAAGGACCTTACACTGTGCTCCTGACAACTCCCACGGCCTTAAAAGTAGACGGAATCGCCACTTGGATCCACGCCTCCCACGTCAAGGCTGCCCTGACAGAGTACCCAGACAGCACACCACCAAACCTCGCATCATGGAAAGCACATCGCACTCCAAATCCCCTAAAGATAAGACTCTCTCGATCTTAACATGCCTTTTCTTAACTTTCAGTTTTGTGAGTAACGTCTCTGCTAGTCCTCACCTTCCCTTATCTTTGACTTGGCTAGTCATTTCTGAGGGAGGACAAATTATTTGGTCTAATACCTCCCCTGCCCCGTTATGGACATGGTGGCCCTCCTTAACCCCCAATCTGTGCGCCTTGACTGCCCATAGAAAACCTTTTGAAGAGACTTTAAAAAGGACTCACCAGAAGAGACACAACCCTCCTGTTAGCCCAGGTTGTTACTCCAAACCTGCCAGACAGTTGTTAAACTCCACTCTATATGTTTGCCCCCAACATGCCCAGGCATCAGGCTGTGGAACTAGAGTGGACTATTATTGTAAAAACTGGGAATGTGAAACCACTGGAAATGTATACTGGCAACCCAAATCCTCCTGGGATTTTATTACTGTAACTCGCCTAAATCAGGGTAACAAGATGCTTCTAAACATTACTTTCACTTCTCCTGGCAAGGCAGATAGGACATGGCTCAAAGGCCATACTTGGGGGGTCCGTCTTTACATAGATGGGCCAGACCCAGGTTTCCTCCTTACTATTAAGCTCCAATTATCGACTGACATAAGTCCAATAGGCCCCAACCCAGTTCTACCAGATCAAAAACCTGTCCCCCGACTCCCACTTTCCTTGGCTCCGCCTTCTAAACCTACCAATGTTATAATTCCCCCTCCTAAAAGACCAACCACTCATCCCTATAAACCCCAGGGAACAGGTAATCGACTCTTTAGTCTAATACAGGGGGCTTATCTCTCCCTAAATGCCTCTAACAGTAACTATACCCAAGACTGCTGGCTCTGTTTAACTGCTGACCCTCCTTACTATGAAGGCATAGCCTTACCAGGAAATTTTACCAATTCCACTAACATTCCTACTCGATGTCTTGCTGTTGCGTCTCATAAATTAACTCTTGCAGAAGTAACTGGCCAGGGCTCCTGTATCGGGACCATACCCACTACTCTTCAACATTTATGTAACAAAACTACTCCTGTGTCCCCTGGAGCTTATTACTTAGAATCTCCAAATGGAACCTATTGGGCCTGTAATACAGGACTGACTCCTTGCGTTTCTGCTACTGTCCTTAATTCTACTGCTGATTACTGTGTCCTAGTCCAGTTATGGCCACGCATTACCTACCATAGATCAGAATCCATTCTTCAGGTATTTGAAAACAGACCTAGGCGGGAGCCCATAACCCTTACCATCGCCCTCCTTTTGGGAGCAGGAGGAATCTTAGCGGGGATAGGAACTGGAACAACTGCCCTGGTACACTCTGAGCAGACCCGAGCCCTACAAGAAGCGATAACCACAGACTTACAGGCCATAGAAAAATCTATTTCTGCTCTAGAAACTTCCCTTACTTCCCTTTCAGAGGTAGTATTGCAAAATAGAAGAGGCCTAGACTTGTTGTTTCTAAAAGAAGGGGGCCTCTGTGCTGCCCTTAAGGAAGAATGCTGTTTTTATGCTGACCACACGGGCATAGTCCGGGAATCTATGGAAATGCTCAGGGAAAGACTAGCCCAGAGGCAGAGATTGCTAGAGTCACGACAGGGCTGGTTCGAAAGTTGGTTTCATAAATCCCCTTGGTTCACCACCCTCTTATCCACTCTCCTGGGTCCTTTGCTCATTCTTGTGCTCCTATTAACCTTTGGTCCATGTATTCTCAATAGGCTGGTACAGTTTATATGGGACAGGCTCTCAGTTATCCAGGCGTTCGTCCTCACTAGTCAGTATCAGCCATTAAGCCAAAATGACATAGGATTATAAGTAAAAGATTTTACTCAGTTCCAAGAGAAATGGGGGAATGTAAAACCCATGGAAAAATACCAGGAGCCAAAAACAGCCCCCACATGCAGACAGGCAAACAGCCTTGTGACCCCCAGATGCAGACAGGCAAACAACCTTGTGACCATAGCTTGACCATTAACCCTGCCTGATGTACTATAGATAACCCTGTCAGGATGTTTCCGAGGGAAAAAAAAAAAAAGAGGATCCCCACCGACTCCAAGTCTATTAATAAGTAACCAGTAATCAGTGCTGGGACTGAAATCATGCGTCTGCTTCTGTAAACCTGCTTCTGCTCTCCCTAAACCCTATAAAAAGAGACCCTTCCCCTTGCCTGGCGCGCTCAGCCTCTCGAAGGACTGGAGTGCCTGCAGGCGCCTGTGTGAACAATAAAGCTGCCTCTTGCCTTTGCATCCAGTGGCTCGGTCTTGGTTCTTGGGCGTGGGTCTCCCACCACGGAAGATTCCCCCTCCCCCAGGAATCTTACAAGGGAAACCTACTGTACACAAACAATGTTAATGTAGTTTGTCTAAACTTTATATATTCTAACAGTCATAAATATTTTTATGTTAAGGCATAAAATTGTTCAATGGTAAAAAGTACTTGCTTAAGAAATTACTTTGTGTCTGTCAAATTGTCTCTAATGCATGTTTAAAATCAGGCTAGTTCAGTTTAACAATAACCAAGTTTGACTTTTGTAAGGTTCAGGAGAGAGCAAGACCACAGAGACCACTCTGCGGCAAAGATGGAAGGTTTTATTTGGGGAATATATGAGCTGCCAGGACTGACTGTCAAGAGTGGAGCACAGCCAATTTTGAGATTATAGATAGTGGGCTATATGCAGTTCTTCAGTAGGGGAAAAGTGAGGAAAGGAAAAGAACTCCATTGTTCTTTACATTAGCCATTTCAAATAGCTAGGGTGTGACCAGGAGACCTAGGAGATAAGGGGGCAGGAAACCAAGACCTGGGGCATTGTTAAGCAAGGAAGGGGTAATGCCTGGGTGGGTTTCTTGAAGAATGTGGATGACCCACTTCCTTGTGTCTGTCACCACCCTGCTGTCTTTGGTGGCTCCATTTTGTCCCGACCTAACATTCAAGCCTTTTGTTAATGATAAGAGACAAACGTTAATGTTTTCATGCTGACCATAAGGGCTATGAGTTCTTATGGGAGAGCCTCGATAATGCAGTCAATGAGTCTCCCTTCAGGGCAGGTGATGAGGCAGTTTCATGGTGGACAGAGGTGGCAAAGTGGTGAGATCAATATTGCCAGTGTAGCATGCTGTTATGACTTGGTCCTGAGTGAAACAGAGACTTCTCGCCTACCATCATTGTATTGAGCTTTGCTAGCAGACCCATGTTAGAGAGAAGATGAGGGAGATGGGCTCTGTGCACCCCATGAGAAGACAGAAGACAGAATAAAGTAGCTTGTTACTCTTGTCAATAGCTATGACATCAAAACACCAGGTATAAAGGGAGGATGAGCATTCAAACGTGAGGAATAGAGACCTTAGGGCAAGAGGGGAGGCAGAGGGGCATTTTGGAATCAGGGGAAGAGTAGATACACAAGAGATCTTAAGTTTGGGAGTGCCCATTGAGGTGGCAATGTAACTATCCCTGGATGAAATAGAGTAAGGGCTAAGAAAGGATGGAGCCCAAGGAATAGCTGTGATTCTGGCTAAGGCAAGTGAGAGGAGCTGGGGTCAGGGTAGGTGAAGTTAATCAGGGACAGGCAGAGACAGAAAGCATGAGTTAATGTTAGAGGCTGTAAGTCAGCATCAGACAAGGGAGCCAATAGTACAAATCATTGTTCATATTGTAGTTATACTTTTTTCTTTCTGGAAGATTAAGACCATATAGGCTGCCAGAATTAACTGTATATTTTGGAGGTCAATAATGGTGCTAGAGGAGAGACTATTATAGAACTGTGGGGAGTTCTATTACTCTTAGCATAGTCATGTGCTAGGATAAGTCAAGGCTATGCTGACCAAGTGACCCTCCCTCTTTTGGGAAGCCTGGAGGACTTATTTTCCTCTAATGTGACTCTCCTGTTGCAGATACACTGACTTGGAATTTATTTCTGGGTCTCCATATCCTCTCTTATCAGGAAGACAGATAACTTACCAGAGGCTAGAAGTTCAAGCATCCCATCATCTTCTGTGGCCTTCTGACCCTGGAGCAGGAACCAAAATATAAGTTATACTTTTAACTCTAATGTTTCCAATTGACTTTGGCTTTTACATATGGCTATGAATCACTCAGAGAGACTGTACATATCTGATTAACAAAACAGATTAGTTAAAATGCTTTAGAATGTATCTGGTTAGCAAAGCAGATCTGGTTAGAGAGTGACATAATCATTATTATTAATATTTAAGTTTAGTTGTCAGGTGACAGTGTGAACTCTATCTTGGACATAGAAAGCATATAGATTTGATCTTTTTAAGTATCTGTCAGTTATAAGTACAGGCAGAACATTTTAGTAGCCTGGAAAACAATATTTTATCCATTATTTTATCAATAACTTTAAAGCAATTGATTTAATCTAGAAATTGTGTGCCAGGAAATAGACAAGATAGTATAAAAACTTGGCATCTGTGTTTGAAACAACTTTGGCGAGTTTGTATATCAATGCAAGTACCAATTACCCTCCAAACTGGAAGTAGATCAGCAATTTAAGATTTTTTTTTCTAAGACAAGAAACATGTTTTAAGTATCACTATCTCTATAAGCAATGAATTTAAGGTACCAGAAATGAGACAATTAGTTAAGTGAAACCTTGACTGAGACTTATTATACATAGCTCAAGAATAAAATAAAACTTGGTCATTGTTGAGTTAAGCAAGCCTGATTTTAGCATATATTAGAGACAATATGGCACACACAAAGCAATTCTTTAAATAAGTACCTTTTCTATTGAACAATTTTAAGGCTTAACTAAAGCAATATTTATGACTGTCACATGAAGGTTAGACAAACATTGTGTGTATACAGTGTATTTTTCTAAGACATGCAGAACTTTTTCAGTTTTTCTAAGAACAAAATCACAATAAGTCACTTTTTATAAGACTTAGATTATAAACCTCAGTGATAGTCATCTATCAAAACCAGCATGAACAAGGCAAGAACCAACTTAAAGTTACAGAGTTTTAGCTAGACATGGTGATACATGTTTATTGATAGCTAAGCATCATGAGCTTTATATAAACTAAATTACAATATTCTTATATCTGGAAAAATCTGATATTAACAAAAAGCAGAGTTTACATATTTAAGGCACATGAGGCTACAGAGAGTAAACTATGAAAAAAAGATATGCTGACAGAATTTAAAAATAAACAAGAAATCTATATTATGCAGTAACATTTTTGGCTTCAATATGAAGACATGAAAATTTTTTATAATTTTTAAAGTTTATCAGAGGTGGGATACCTTTATATAATATATCCATATTTTATGAGGAGATTTAGCACTTTTAAAAGCTAAATCAGATGTCCATCAATCTATAAGTCAGTTCAGAAATTAAGTTAGCTATATTTAACATGCTCAAAGAATAGAGGAACTGGATTAAACTGACAATATATAATGAAAAAAGGAGATAAGTCTCATGGAAAAGAGAGGGAGTGAGCATGTCAGGGCCACTTGCCACTGCAAACTATTTCCAAACGTATGCTCCACTATGTGCATCTGGCTTTGCAAATAAGCACCTTTAAATACTGAGCCAAAAAGATATATTTTTAATCTCTTACAAATCAGTTTTATAGAGCTATATTGAATTCCATACATACACACAAAATTTTATGACACAATCTATAACTATTGAAGCTTTCATCAGCTCCATAATTCTGTCTGTGGTACTTTGGTAAACTTGTTCAGTAATGATGTAAGTTAAATATAAAGTATTAAGACTGATTGTTGGAAGAATTGAGGAATTACATCTTAAAGCACAACACAACTTTGTTCAGAATTTTCTTTTACTGTTCACCATGAAGTAAATAGTTTTCAAATGTGTGACAGATAAATACTGTTTAATGTTTCAGATGTAGTCTATTTACCTTGTAGGATCTGGAAAAAAGAGTAAATAATTTTTCTGTAAGATTTTTTTTGAGGCAGGGTTTTAGATATAATAACCTTAGGAGAGGATATTAATGAGTCAACCTTAAGATTTAGTTAAAAGGTTGACAAAAAGAGAAACCTAGTTAACTTGGTTGGGTAGTCTAAAATCAGTCTTGCATAACCATTATTATGACCAGATTAACATCAATGAGTTAAACTTTACAACCTGAATACAATAGTAGCCTGCTACCAGCCAGGGCCATACTTTGTTAGTCTGATGTAAGCCCTAGGCTAATAGTCATATTGTATCTCAAGAACTCTGTCCCTCCTGAGCTCTTACCTCCCACTGCCAGCCACTTTCTTTTGCCATAGGAAGCACAATTTCCCTGCTTGCCCACTAACAGGCTAAAAAGCTGACAGTTGCAACCTGTACAGCCTCTGCCCATGTGTGAGGTGCAAACCCCATTCACCCTGATGGACTAGGGGGTCATATTGTTGTTCTGTGGTGTAAACCCAGATTAAGCCCTAGTTTATTTTTCTCTCACCCTTGTTTTGCTCTTTCTTTGTCTCCTTAAGAACTTAAAGCTTCTGTGACTCTTGGACAACATCGTGTCTTACTCTGCAACTCTGCTTGGCACAATATAAGCTGGACAATGGGTCCAAATGGCATGAGAATGATACTTTTGATTTCCACATTGTCACTGATTAACAACAAAAACTTCTGAAATACCCTATTTTTCACTCTCCATGCATGGCCTTCTCTCTGCTCTACCTGCTTTTCTCACCAGGTCCGTTTAGCCACCTCACTCCAATAGCTCCTCCAGCTCCCTCAGCCTCTCCTGACACCCTGCCTGGCAGTAAGGTTTAATTTTAGTCTCCAGAGTTTTAAATAGAATAGAAATTTTAAATGGGAAAGTATAACTTCTGAATGGATGAATGAATGTGTGAAGGGGAAATGGGGAATCTCAGGATCCTGGCCCAAACATGATGATGAATGAATGCCAAGTCACTATAAACAGATGGGGGCTTCTTATAAGAAATTTGTAACTATTTTTACATTTGATTTGCCTTTACATGCTTCTATAAAACTACTAACAAACAATAGCCTCAAAATTTATGCTTAATTTTGAAGTACCCAATACTGATTTTGTGAAAAAAATTTATAAAATTTCTAATAATGTTTAAATCTGCTTTCAGGGCTGGAGAAATGGCTTAGCTGTGAAGCCTAAGGACCCCAGTTCAAGGCTCGATTCCCCACAACCCATGTTAGCCAGTTGCACAGGGGGCGCACACATCTGGAGTTCATTTGTAGTGGCTGGAGGACCTGGTGTGCCCATTCTCTCTCTCTCTACCTCTCTCTCTCTCTGCCTCTTTCTCTCTCTGTCTGTCACTCTCAAATAAATAAATAACTACAAACAAATTTTTTAAAAACCTGCTTTCATAGTTTTTAAAAATGTTTTTCAAGAAAGTTATAAGAAACAAAGTTCCAAAATATATATGTTTATTCTGGGAAAATAGTATAAGTCAAATCAGATCTACCCTTTCTTTCTTTCTTTCTTTCTTTCTTTCTTTCTTTCTTTCTTTCTTTCTTTCTTTCTCTCCTTCTTTCCTTCTTTCTTTCTTTTGTTCTTTCTTTTTTTTCTGTTTCTTTAAGGTAGGGTTTCACTCTAGCTCAGTGAATTGAGATTGCTTCAAGTTCTTTAAGCAAAGTTTTTGATTTTAGCAGGAGGATTTGTTCTTTTTATGGGTGTGTGCGTGTGTGTGTTTATGTGTGCTCATTGTGCTTGCTTGTCGTGTCATGTTTGTGACTGTAACTAAAGAGATGAGACGGACACAGAGAACCATTCAAGGAAATCAAAGACCTAAGCATAAAAATTAAAAAGGAAAAGTTAAATGTGTTTTGCAGGGCTAAATTTGCCAGATATTTGTTCTAGGTCATGTTCACCTTACATAGAGGATTATTAAAAACAACAAAACTTCCTCTAAAGAGGTAACTTATAATTTGTCAGATATTTAAAAAAAAAAAAAAAAGATTGTATTGTCCTGTTACTTAAAAGAAGGAGGCAACTTATCTGACTTCTGAGCCAGCCTGCCACAAGATAACACAATTTGCCTTAGTTACTCCTAATACAATCATTTCCAAGTGTGTTATTGGCATTAATTATATAAAATTGTATTAAGACTGCTTTCTTTTTAGTAATAGGATTAATCAATTTGGTTTAATTTTTTAATAGCCTTATAAGAAAGATAATTAATCACCTATTTAATATCTGATACATCCTCTATCTGAGGACAATATAGTAAAAGGATTTTTGGAGCTCGGAGTTGGAATAGGAGCTTGCTCCATCACTCCACGTATCGACCTGGTATTGCAGTACCTCTAGGAATGGTGCACCCCCTAGGGGGAATAAAAAAGAGAAGAAAGATAATTAATGATGGGGTAAGATGAATTGATTGAAGGAACTGGGAAGGAATTTTTCAATGATTACTTGTTAAAAATGCCTTTTGAGAGACATAAAGGGAAGAGAAAGGAAGGAAGGAGGGTACTTAATAGGTTGATATTGTATATATGTAAGTACAATGATTGTGATGGGGAGGTACTATGATGGAGAATGGAATTTCAAAGGGGAAAGTGCTGGGGGGGAGAGGGAGGGAATTCCCATGGGATTTTTTTTTTTTTTTTTTTGAGAGCGACAGACACAGAGAGAAGGACAGAGAGAGGGAGAGAGAGAGAATGGGCGCCCCAGGGCTTCCAGCCTCTGCAAACGAACTCCAGATGCGTGCGCCCCCTTGTGCATCTGGCTAACGTGGGACTTGGGGAACCGAGCCTCGAACCGGGGTCCTTAGGCTTCACAGGCAAGCGCTTAACCGCTAAGCCATCTCTCCAGCCCTCCCATGGGATTTTTTTTATAATCATAGAAAATGCTAATAAAAATTTTAAAAAATACAAAACAAAAAAAATTTTTAAAAATTAAAAAAATAAAAATGCCTTTTGAGTGGTACTTAGATCAAAATGTTAAAGTATATAAATAAAGGTGTGCAGATATAAAAAAAAAAAAGAAAGAAAGAAATTTTCAGGCTAAACCCAAACATCATGCCTAAAGTTAAAGGTTTTTAAACTCTTTACAAACTTTAAGAAACAAAAAAACTAATTTTCAGGCCAAAATATGTTGGGATAGCTTGCTTAAGTTTTATCAAATTTAAGTTGTGTGTAAAACATAAAATTGTGTCTGTTTATAAACATTTCTGTGGTACATAAAATCAATAGCTATCAAGTTTAAGCCAAAATCATTGGTTGTCAAGTAATGTTTTTTCTTTCAAAAAAATTATCAAGGGTTATATTAATATTTACCTAGCTCAGAAAAGACCAGATTCTACTCTATTGTATGTAAAGTAACTGTCTCAATTTTGACACCATGATAACATTTCATTAGATTTGGTTAACTTACATTCAAAAACTCTAGCTATACAGAACAGCCATCTTGATTTTGATGCTATTAAGGCTACTAACGATTTATTTACTACAATTAAGTCTGTGTTGCCTCGTTGGGACTCTCTAAGATCCTGGATAAGCAGCTTTACAGCTGTGGGAGTTTGCCTTATGCTTCTCTTATGCCTATTGCCTCTTTTCTTCAAGTGTCTAATGAAGTCTATTGTAAGTGTTCGCACAGAGGTCCGAACTATACAATATAGGACATGTCCTTGGCTCTCTCAGATTTTATACTAGTTCTCCCTGAATTTTGTCCAGCTGGAGGCCAGAGATGGATAAGAAGGGAGAAGGAGAATCTAAAACAGAAACCTGCTGGGTCAAAAAGCACTGAGGATAAGGTAATCTCCATTGTGATGGGCTAAGCCAACAATGGTACTTTACGACTCTTAAAATGATAGGTTTATCTAAACAGGTGGTCGGAGGCCAGAGGCCTCCGCAGTGGAGTGTTTCTGGAATGCCCTTAAAATGGAAACTGCTCCAGGACCTTAGAAAAATTAATAAGGCCATGGTACCTGTGGTGGTTTGATTCAGGGGTCCCCCATAAACCTAGTTTTTCTGAATGCTAGGTTCCCAGCTGATGGAGATTTGGGAATTAATGCCTCCTGGAGGGAATGTATTGTTGGGGGTGGGCTTATGGGCTTTATAGCCAGTTTCCCCATGCCAGTGTTTGGCACACCCTCCTGTTGCTGTGGTCCACCTTATGTTGGCCAGGGGGTGATGTCAACCCTCTGCTCATGCCATCATTTTTCCCTGCCATCGTGGAGCTTCCCATGGAGCCTGTAAGCCAAAGTAAATCTCTTTTTCCCAGAAGCTGCTCTTGATTGGGTGATTTCTACCAGCAATGTGAACCGGGCTGCAACAGTAAAGTGGTACCGGGAGTGGGGTTGCAGCTAGACACCTGACTGTGGCTTTGGCCTTTTGGAGCTGGTTTTCAAGAGGAATGAGGAATGAGTTGAAACCTTGGCCTAAGAGATGCCTTGCAGTGCTGTAAGTACAGCTTGATGGACTGTTCTGGTCTGAGCTGCAAGACCTGAATGCAGTAAGAACTATGGACTGTGAGGTTTGGCTCATGAGGGTGAGAAAAAGCTTTGCCTGGACTGGGCTAGCATTTTGTGTGAGAAGCTTGCTCTTATGCCCATGTCCTGAGAAGTTGTGCAGGGCTGCTTTGTGTAGAAATGAACTGGTGTGTGCAGAGGGATATGGCACAGAAAGAAAAAAATCCTTGGGTGAACTGTTGCCCATCCAGCTGCAACTGAGAGATTACAACCTTTGAGACTGGGCTAGCTGACCTGCGCTGGGGCAACAAGAAGAATGTAGACTTTTTTGAAGAGGTCTGGGTGCTCAAGGAGTGTCCTGTTCTTCAAAGTCTGCTTTATTTGCCCCTGGATTAACAAATTGGCACCCTACCTGGTATTGTGGAGTATAAGAAATGCTGGAAAGTGGGTCATTGAGTTTGCAACAAGGTCTTGTGTTTTGGAAATGGCCATGGGCAGTGTGAAGCAGGTTTGCTGGTTGCCTGCATAGAGACCCCATGGGGCCATGAGGATGAACCGTGGATTGCAGTGGAGACCCAGTGGAGATGCCGGGACCATGAGATGGCTGCCAAGGAGCTGCCAGCCCCAATGAAGATGAAGTTTTCCAGGACTGTGAGTAGCCTAGCTAGAGGGGAGGAATTGGAATGCCAGAGACTTGTTGCCGGTTAGAATTATCAGACTTGGAGATTTGTCACTGGCTAGAGTTGTTAGTCTTGAAGCTACAGAGTCTGATGTTTGCCCTGCTTGTTTTAAATCTTGTATTGGTTGAATGTTTCTTTGCTAAGCCCAATGCCATCTTTTGCAGTGTGAATATTTATTCTGTGCCATTATGGGGTTTTTTTGGAGGTTATTTTTTGGTATTATGGCTCAGTTAAAAGATCTTGGACTATGGGGATGTATGAACATCATTGGGATTGATAAAAACTATGGGGACTTTTAAAATGAGATGAATGCATTGCATTTTACATCATGTATGATTATCAGTTTATGGGGGCCAGGGGTGGAATGTGGTGGTTTGATTCAGGGGTCCCCCATAAACCTTGTTTTTCTGAATGCTAGGTTCCCAGCTGATGGAGATTTGGGAATTAATGCCTCTTGGAGGGAGTGTATTGTTGGAGGCGGGCTTATGGGCTTTATAGCCAGTTTCCCCATGCCAGTGTTTGGCACACCCTCCTGTTGCTGTGGTCCACCTTATGTTGGCCAGGGGGTGATGTCCACCCTCTGCTCATGCCATCGTTTTTCCTTGCCATCGTGGAGCTTCCCATGGAGCCTGTAAGCCAAAGTAAATCTATTTTTCCCAGAATCTGCTCTTGATTGGGTGATATCTACCAGCAATGCAAACCGGACTACAACAGTACCTATGGGAGCCCTACAACCAGGCTTCCCCACTCCAGTAGCAATTCCTGCAGGATATTGTAAAATCATTATTGACCTAAAAGATTGCTTTTTTACAATTCCCTTACACCCTGACGATTGTCAGCAATTTTCATTTAGTTTACCTGTGGTAAATTTTAGAGGCCCTGAAGATAGTGGAGGCTGCAATTCTGAGCCAAAGGGTCACTTTTATCTTTTATAAAAAGCCTCTTATGGTCATTTGTGCCACTGACTTTACAGCCACTGGGGTGTTCTTACAGGAGGGGGCCCCTCTTCTGGGTCCATTTACCCTCCAAAAGTTAAAAATGGGGGATTTATATCCCATAAAAGGCTCTCCAAGAAATATCTTTCATCATGCCTTGTTTGTCCTAAACTTTTTAACCCTTGATACTCAGGGAAATTCAGCTGCTGATTGCTTTTGGCACACAAATACAAAAAAATACCTTTGCCAAAGCCATGTGGAAAGATCCTTTAACCATAAAATGGAATGGCCCAGACCCAGTACTCATTTGGGGCCAAGGATCAGTATGCTTGTTTGATACCAAAGAAAATGCTGAGAGATGGCTGCCAGAGAGACTTGTAAAACAAGCTGATGATCCTCCAGTCACATCTCACATATCGAGGGAAGAAACACTTCCCTGAGAGACTCTCCTTTTTTCCTAACAGGACAAAGCTGGAAGGACCTCTACTTATCTTAATCCTCTTACTCACAATCAGACCCATTATTATAAATAAAATCATGTCTTTTGTACATCAACAGATTGAAGCCATTAAGATGCAGCCTTTACAGGTCCATTATCACAGACTGGAGCTGGCGGATTGAGGCGTTGCCACTGAAGACCTACCACCTGCAGTTGTCACTCTCCCTTGCATTTACATTCTATACTCATTTACTCTACTACTGTCCTCTACACCTCTGCTATCACTGTGGTCTACTTGTCTTGGCCAAACAGCTACCCCTCCTTTAGGAGCTGCATAGGATTCAGACCTATGCATATCGGTTCACAATAAAGTGAGTGTGATATGGCCGCCAGCGTGGGTGCAATGCAAAGCACCTCAAGGGAAGGTCCCTTTCTGACCACATCTGAATTCCCTGAGAGAAAAACCTGACTTACATGGAGGTTGGTACCATAACTGTTATCACTAAGGCTGTGCCTTTCTCTCCAGCCACATAGGCCCTGCCTCCCCTCCCCAAAAGGTACCAAGGGCCAAAGATTGTGGGAAAAAGACATACCTACAGAAGGAGTTGGGTCCCTACTCCCCCAGTTAGTTAATGCCCACAGTTGCAAAGCAGGCCTACAACTCTTTTTGTATAAATGAAGGGAGGAGATGTTGGGAGCTATGAACCAAACCTCGGCCATGTTAACAGAGACTGCTACATAGCAAGTTAAGTTTCTACTTCCTCACCTAATATTCAACTACCAGAAACAATGGGACCATACATCTGGCTGAACACTCAGCCATCCTGCTGGTAGCTGATGAAGAAACAAAGGCATTGTGGTTTAACCAGTAACTGTGATCTTTGTCCTAACTACGTCCCCTTCCCCCTACAATTCCTTGCCCTGACCATGTCCCCTTCCCCCTAGAACCCTATATAAACCTATGTGGAAAAAATAAAATCTCGAGTCCTTGACAAACACCTAGCATGGTCTCCTTCTTGTGTCTGTTTGCCTTTTCCCACCCAGGTTAGCTTCTCCTAGAGTCCTTGTTCAACTCCCCGCTGGCCAGGGCAGCCCAGGTTGACCTGGAGTTCACTACACAGTCTCAGGGTGGCCTCGAACTCACAATGATCCTCCTACCTCTACCTCCTGAGTGCTGGGATTAAAGGCATGGGCCACCATGCCCAGCTAATCTACTCTTTGTTTTAAAAAGTTATTTCAAAAGGCCTTTTGAGGGGAAAAAAAATGGTCATTTTAAAAGTGTTATGGTAAGGACAATAAAAGTTTTTGTTAGTAGTTATGAGATGAACTAACTAAAGAAGATAAACGGGAGAGGATGTTAAATGTTTGGTGAAAAAGATTGTTACAGAGTGGTTACATAAAGTAAAAGTATGTATATGAAGGAATGAGTAAAGTATGTAGATAATGATATGAGTAAGTTTAAACAGAAGGTTAAAGACAAAGTACTTAATCAGATTACAGACTTCTTGAGATATAAAATGATTATTACCTTAGGGCTTGCATCAGACTAACAAAGTATGACCCTGGCTGGTAACAGGTTACTACAGTACTCAGTTTGTAAACTTAACTCATTGATGTTAATCTGGTCATGAGGTTATGCTTTCTGCCTCTGCCTGTCCATGATTATTGTGCTCACTGTTTATGTTTACCTGATATTTATTTGTGCTAGTCCAATCTACCCTTGATATTAAAGGAGGTATATCACTAGGAAAAGATTTCAAACCCTCATCTTAACATGTAAAAACTATTTAGAGTTCTAGCTCTTTGTACTTGCTGATGTGGGTGGTACTGGTTGTTTGAAGCTGTCCATTTTTCAGATTTGTAGAGGTAAATCAGATTCTCTTGCCATTGATGGTGCTCCCTCAAAATTTGTAACACAAGGGGACCCACATACATTTATGAAATTGGGCCCATACCCACCAGCCAAGGGGTATATATTCATCACACCAGAGTCAAGGAGAAAATGTCCTCATCTGATTGTAGCAGCTAACAGATTATCAGGAACACAAAGGATACTTTCTAGGTCAAGCTCCAGAGGATACCTGCTTGTGCTCTAGTCACTCGGAAGCTGAGTAGTCTACACATGGCAGAAGGTTGAGGAATTGAATGTGAGATATAAAAAAAAAAAAACTGAACATGATGTCCACCAGTACATTTTTATGGTGCGTGCATGCGTGCGTGTGTGTGTGTGTGTGTGTGTGTGTGTGTGTGTGCGTGCCTGGCTGGGAAAGTTATATGTTAGAATGAAAGGGATTATGACTGTGATGGGGAAGAAAATGTAATGGAAAAGCTGGAAGTTGGATGGATGCATGAGGTCGCTATAAGAGTTAACTGCTAAGAGCCAGGCGTGGTGGCGCACGCCTTTAATTCCAGCACTCGGGAGGCAGAGGTAGGATTGCCATGAGTTCAAGGCCACCCTGAGATGACAGAGTTAATTCCAGGTCAGCCTGGACCAGAGTGAGACCCTACCTCGAAAAACCAAAAAAAAAAAAAAAAAAAAGAGTTAACTGCTAAGGAGCTGAACTTATCTTTGTCAGTAGCTGAAGGTATTCCAAAGAGGGAACTATTTCAGGGAGACCTAGAGGGACTATAAAAGGGAAGGACAGTGTAGACTAAAATAAAATAAAATAGAGCTCATGGTTAGGGCAACTCAACTACATGATTCATAAGCATATTGATTCATAGGCATGTTTTAAAAATTGTTTTGAATCATGTAGACTACACAAGCTGTCATGCCCTGCTTCTGTAAACCAGATGCTCCCTTGTTTGTGTACAAATTTGTTTTCTTGGTCACCTTGGCTCATCACTCTAATTACTGCCATCTCCTGACCCATAATTCTGTTACTTTTAGGATTGATTGTAAGCCCCTGCATTGTAAATACTCTAACCAAGTTTATCTAACAGAGACTTTCCTCAGTAAAACTAATGGTCATTAGATTCTGCCAGTTCCCATAGGAGAGTCAAAGGTTTGTATTAGTGTGCCAACTAAAGGGGGACATGTAATGGATAAGTAAATGTTTTAAGGAAATGTTACCTTTGGTATGCATGATGATACTAGGCTATCTGCTTGAGTAAGATAACTGCTGTTTTCTTCTCTGCTTTTGTGACTAGGTTTGGCTTGTTAAGAAATAGCAATGTGACTATTGTCACATAGACTCGTTTAGCAATATCACAAAAACTTGTGGGTTTGTCTTAATAACCTCTGACTGGTTAGAACTCAGGGCTGCACTCTTGAGTTCCCAGCTGGAAGTGTAGTCCTGGCCATAAATAAATGCCTCTGTTTTGCGAATATCATATTTGTGTCAAACTGGTGAATCTGAGTGACCTTAGACCCATTACAAAATAAGTGTCTACTTGCCCCAGATAAAGGCACCAATGACAGACCAAAAAAGTAATTCCCAATTCCGCCCAAGTCTAGCTTGGTGAACCAATTAGCTTAATTGGGGTAACTTAAGGCAGCTATACCAACAAACAGTCTCCTGTCCAGCAATCACTGGCCACTTATATATACCAAGTGAGGCAGTGTCCCAAACACATGCTTGTGAACTGTTCAGGGGCCACCTCCATACCCTCCTGCTACTCCTCATGATTCTTGCCACTCTTTCACAAGGGAATATTAGATGGTTCAATCCTGTGAGGGTAGCATGTGATAATCACAACTGCTCTAACTTCAAGACAAAATATCCATGCCATTCTTGAAGTGTGGCATCCCACAAGTGTAGGCTGTACTTCAGGGCCATGAATTTCTTACCAAGCACCCACCAAAGAACAGTGGCATGTCAGCTTTGCATTATCATGACTAAGATTAGAGAATAATTTCAAAAGAGGAAATATTTACATTGGTTCACAATTTTGGAGATTTTGGTCTGTGTGTCCTATTTCTCTGAACCTGTGTGTTCAGAGCACACAATGAAAGAACACTGGGCACTTCATGCCTGAGTGTTAATGACAAGGAATAAATCTGTTCTGGATCACACAAATCCCTTTTGAGAACATTGTCCCAGTGGCTTATCTAATACCACTAAGCCCTTATCTCATAGAGACCCTATGCCATGACTGTCCCAAAGTGTGAAGCTGATGACCAAGCCTTGTGACCATGTGATAATATGGGCCTTTAGAGGGTATTTAAGATCCAGACTATAGTGCACAGTGTCACCGTTGTACCCAACAGGATCCAAACCTCTTGTAAGTTGGACTTCCTCATTGTCCTTATTCTGTCTTTCTTAGCACTCACAAAAATTAAGATTGTGTATTTGTATGTGCTTATTTGTCAATATTTGCCACTCCCTCTAGACCCAATGAAGGCAGGAATTGCATCAGATCTTTGGCCCTAATTGTCACATATTAGATGTAAGGTTTGGGAGTGACCAAGACCATGGAGACCACTCTGAGTCAAAGATGGAAGCTTATATTTGGGGAAAACAAGAGCTGCCAAGACTGACTCTCAAGTGGAGAACAGTCAACTTTGAGATTACAGATAGTGAAGTGAGCTATGTAGAGCTCTTCAGCTGGGGGAAGGTGAGGAAGGGAAAAGAATTCCTTTGTTCTTTACATTAGCCCTTGCAAATAGCTGGGGTGTGAGACTAGAACAGTGACCAGGTGTCCTAAGATATAAGGGGGCAGGAAACCTGGACCTGGGGCATTGTTAGGCATGGAAGAGACAATGGCTTGTTGGTGTCTTGAGGAAGGTGGATGACCCAATTCCTTATGTCTCTGTCGCCCTCCTGCTATAACTCCATTTTGTCCTGACCTAACACTAGAGATGAAATAAACACAAAGCACAAAACAAGTGGATGATTGAACGAGTGAATAAATGAATGAATGTGTAGGAAGCAGTGTACTTAAGTTAACTAGATTCTCTGGATTCTAAGGGCACTGTTGATCAGGGGTAAAGATTATCTTCAAGAAAACTTAGAAAACAGCTATAGGCATCACCAAAAGACCTGCATCTGCTTAAAGTGCCCAGTATCACATGAATTTCCTAAATAGTTGTCACCACAGTGTAAAAACAGACTTGCTCAATTTGATCACCAGGACCCTCCAACTCCTGGTAACTGCCATAGGCACTTAGCAGGTACATGATAAATTTTTGTTAAACTAGTAACTGCTTCAAGCAAGTGTGGTTTCAAAACAGCAATATTTCTGGAGATGAACTAGAATCCTAATTCACTGATCAAATCTTCGTTGGACAATCATATTCTGTGAAAACTAGGGAGCTCTCTGGAAAATGTTATTCTTACATAGGCCAGGGCCTAATAAGTCAGACACTGAGTTAGGAGATATTGCTGTTGATACCTACTTATAATTAATAGTAAAAAATGTACATTATAAATACCAAAACATTTACCCCAAGTCCAGTATTTTTCTTTAGATGTCTCTTCCTAATGAGCATTATTTTATTCATCTATAAATATATCATTAGAACACCCTATGAGAAGACCTGTGAGGACTAAAATAGATATTGCCTGGCACATAATAAATATCTATCATTACAGTTCCTTCAACAGAAGGTATCATTGCAGAAGGAAGTTGTTTGAAACGATGAGCATATTTTGTAGAGGAATGTTCCTGGCATCATTCTATACATAGAAAAGTAGAAAAGTATTTTTGAAATATGCTGTCTTAATGAGACTCTTCCCTCCAAACCTTAACTCTACCACAAACAACTATCCAGTTTGAGGTGGACTCTGATTGAAATTATAAAACAAAAAAATTGGCAACAAGAATGTATATTACAAAACAAAACGTGTTGCTTTTAAAGTGATTTTTGAGCCTCAGTAATTAGTCTAGCAAGTTCCAAATATACATTCTGTAGTTGTCACTCAGTAATTGCTAATCGACTTTAAAAAATAAAAGGGGGAAGCAGTAATGTGTCCTGAAGTTTCCTGGGGCAGAAGCCCCCCACCCCAAGGTCTCTGCTGGCTCTATGTTGTAAGGAACTCCAGCTTCTGGGTCACTTCACAGCTCTGATAGCTCCTGAAACAAGACAGATGCTGCTATACAAAATAATTCAAGAACATGCCAAAGCCTGTTGCTTCCAGCACTTGGAAATTTGACTTTCAAATATGCAAATATTTTATGTCATGAAGAGGGAAAAAAAGAGAAAGAGTTAGAAAGTAACATTGGAAATGGAACATACTAGAGATGTAAACAAACTGGAATTTACACTTCTGGATTATAATTACACCAGTGCCGTTATCAGAGGAGGGCATGAAATGGGCTATAGTTTCCTGCAAGGTCTCTCATTCCTGTGTAAGTCACCAGACAAATCACCCAGTCATCAGTACCTGCTCAAGGACAGAGGACAGAGACATATTTGCAGCCCCAGTGTGACCTTTTCTGTTAACCTGTCCAAAAGGGCAATAAGGGGTGTGCCTCAGAAAGCTGGAACACTCTCTTAAAGCCTTTTACCTCAGTGCAATCCATACATTTCTTCAACCACCTGACCTCAGATCTTGCCAACCATCCACACTAAAACTAAACTCGAAACAATTCCCTGGACCTGAGAGGGAATAAGCCAAGACTCTTACTGTCTCAGGTGTTAGTGTAAAAAGAATACGCATTAGAGGTTCAAAGTCTCTCTGAGTCAGATGATTAATTGCTGTTATTATTATGTTATTCTGGTCAGTCACTTCACCTATGTCCCACATTAGTGAAGTTGGTCCATGTGAGAGAATTACAAACCACCATGGATTTGTAGCCAATTAAGAGTCCTTTTTATTAAGCCAACAACTGAGAGGGGGCTCAGACCCGAAAATGCCATCAGGAGAGGAGCCAGGTTGTAGCTAAGATAAGATCAGCATGAAACTATGGCTGAGCATTGTTCAGTCAGGGAAGTGGGGGTTAGGCAATATAAACATCTAAAGTTGCATCAGTCAGGCTGCTGTTGTTTCTTCCTTCATTTCAACTCCATCTTGGGACTCTTGTCCTACCTGACACTGTCTTGTTTGCATATCTGAGCCACATTTGTGGGAAGTTTGAAAGTGCTATCAATGCACATGTGGTCCTCCTGGGGAGTTAGGGACTTTGCAACTGAAAGATGCTCTGGCAGGCAACAGTGTCAGCTATTTATTCCCTCCTAAAATGGAGTCAGGGCCTAGTGATCCCAGGACAGGATGGCTGTATCTTGGCTGTTACAGGTCTCACAAACTACCTTCCAGGTCTCAGAATTTATGAGTGATGGTTGTAAAAATTAGCAAATTAGCATCAGACAAGCCCTCGTTGTATTATGCCTTCACTACTTACTACATTTGTTAACTTAGGGAACTTTTTTAATACTCTCTGATGCTATGTTCTAGCCCGGAAAACAACTCTGAAGGTCTATATTCAGGCCCATTAGTATATGTGGCTGTCCATATAATATAAAGATGCATTTTGCTCATATTCTGCAATGCTCTACTATACTTCTCAGCATGGCTTGACATCAACTATCCTGTGTCACGCAAAGAGCCTTTGAAAAGGCTCTGGATACCAAGAGGCAAGAAATGACTATAGGGGCATTGTTGGGGACCTGGTACTGCACATAAAGGGAATTAGCCCATGGAGGGGTGACTGAGGAAGCAATTCTAACCAAAGACAAAGAAGGAAGGAAGCCATGAAGATAAATCTCAGAGAAGAAGGAAAACTATCCTATAGGTTTCAACTCAGTTAGAAAGATGTGCAGATGGTCTAAGCACGACTCCAGTGAGTGAAGACAGTGAGGAGTAGTGAGATTCTGGAAGGACCTATGCTTCTCATCTGTTTCCTGAGAGCTCAGGTATTTAAGCTTAGACCCCAAATTTGGGAAGGCAAACAGGATTAGATGAGGTCATAAAAGTTGAGCCCTTATAATGGTATTAGGGACTTTATAAGAAAAACAAGAGAGGGCTGAAGAGATGATTCAGTAGACAAAGCACTTGTCATGCAAACATAAATACCTGAGTTTTGATCTCAGAACACACCTATAAAGCCAGACAGTGCAGAGGACATCTATAATCCCAGTGTGCCTAACGCCTAAAAAGAAGTGAAGGCAGAAGAATCTTCCAGAAATTTGCAGGCAATTTAGCTTGGGGAAGAATGTAGCAATATGTAACAAGACACCCTGTGTTAAACATGGTACAAAGTGAAGACTGACATTCAAAATTGAAATTGTCCTCTGTCCTCCACATATACCGCCTGGCATGCATACATCTGCACTTTTTTTTTTTCTGCTGCTTTTTCCAGCTTTCTGTCAACTGGTCTATAGGGAGGAGGTTTTCAATTTAGCTCCAACAAGATTTCTCAGTGACCTTGTAGCCCAAGTATATGGAGTTTTCAGCAGTAAGGTCTTACCATCTGTTTCTGGTGGGAAACCAAACCCTTGGCAATGGCCTGTAATATTTTGGGGACATCAGGGCCCTCCCTGGCCAACAATTCTCTGGAAGATACCACATCCCTGGCATTGAAATTTTTCTAGTAACAATCTTTGGCTTCTGGGTGTGCCATTATCCAAAAAAGTACCCTCTTAGATTTTGATGAACCACCCCCCACCATTCCTTTAATCAGTGTCTTCCCCTGACCTCATATAGGCCTTTCTACCCTGAGTAATCTGTTTTTCTACTTACATATATATAATACAATCCCCTTAGGTCTTCCTCTCTCCTCCCTCCCTCATAGCCCCTTTCTAGTTTACTGGCCTCTGCTACCGAGTTTTATTCCAACTCACATACAAATCCAAACATTTGTAGGTAGGAACAGGATATGAGAGAGAATATGCAATGCTTGGATATCTGAGCCTGGGTTACCTCACTAAGTACAATCCTTTCCAGGTTCATCCATTTTCCTGCTGAGAACACTTTTGGAGCTACTAATTCCTGCTCAGTATCAACATATGACATACATATTGTCTGTCTCTCTTACAGCATGGTGATCCTAGTGCTCCAAAAGGGAATGTTCCAGGAGGCAAAGCTGAGCCTGGTTTGCTTTTATTACCCAGCCCTGGAAATCATACAGTATCATGTCCCCATAACATTTGGTCAATGTTCTCATCAATCTGCAAAGATTCAAGGAATGGGGACATATTGTTGGCAGCCATATTTAGTGTTCAGTCTACCTATGAAAACTATGATTATGTGTAAATTCTAAAATCCTCTCCTCTAACCTCTCAGGTAGCCTTGCAAATGCTAAGAGTTCTGTCTGGATTCAAATTCTGCTTCTGTCTTTTATAGTCTGCATACCCTTCAAGTACTGTCTTTTGAATTCCTCAGTTTTAACCTTAAGAGAATGATAGTATCACCTAAATTGGGCCCTGTTGCAAGGAGGGTGTTGTCCACAGTGAGAAAGCTCAGTTAACACTAACTTTTGGCATTGTTTCTGCCTAGAATCATATCCAGCTCCAAGCTTGGTCTCTGGTTGTTCATAGACCTCCATATTCTTGTGCAAATAGTCTTCTTTCCTGAGACCTATGCAATGTGCCTGCTTGTAGAAAAAATGAAAGCAGGTACTTACATTACAATAGAAACCATAGGAATTGGTAACATATATATATATATTTTTGGAAGGGTTTTTTTTTTTTTAATTAGTTTTCTATTCTGCAAGTACAGGCAGTTTGGTACCATTATAAGGCTCATCCGTGACCTACCCCCTCCCCATTGGCTCCTCCTTGTTGAAATATATGAGTCATGCATTGTGGAGTTAGCCCACAGTTATTGGTATGATAAATGTCTCTGTATTTCATGCCCCAACATGTGGCTCTGACATTCTTTCCGCCCCCCTATTCCGCAAACTTTTCTTGAGCCATGTTGGGTTCATTTTTGGTCTGCTTCAGTGATGAGGTGTTGGGGGCCTCTGGGGCTCTGGCTCTCTGAATTGGTAGGCATTGATTTTTCTCTGTGTTGGTTTCCTTCCCCCTAGTGCTGGTATCTGGTTCATCAGGAAAACAGCACCCTTGTTTGTTTCGCCAATTTTCCTTAGTTTCAGCCGGGGCCCTTTTGAGGTATGACAGGGTGACTCTCTCCTTAGGATCTGCATCTATCCATCTTTCCCCAGGATTTGCAGCACAGCTAAGCGGTCACCATCTTGGCCAGAAGTCCTGGAAACATATATTCTTAAGTCCAACTTCTACATATGCTTCTTACTTGAGGTGTATTGAATAAGTTGTTTATTCTCTAAGATACTGTTTTCTTATCTGTAACAATTGAGGGCTCCTTCATACAAGATGAAGATCACAATAACCAAAAGTAGAGCAAGCACAAAAAGTACAAAACTCAAGAAAGCACCAAACCCCATAAAGCACCACATTATGGCAAGGGTTAAATCCAACCTTACAATTATAACCTTAAATATTAATGATCTTAACTCACATATCAAAAGACACTAGTTAACAGGGTGGATCAGAAAAATGGACCCTTCTATCTGCTGTCTTCAAGAAACCCACCTCACCACTAAATGCTGACACCTCGTCAGGATAAAAGAATGGTAAGGGATATTCCAATCAAATGGAAATAAGAAACAAGCAGGTGTTTGCTACAATAATATCTGATAAAATATACATCAACCCAAAAGTAATCAATAAGGGCAAAGAAGGCCACTACCTACTCATCAAAGAAATAATCCAATACAAGGACATCACAATCATAAATCTATATGCACCAAATACAGGTGCACCATAGTTTATAAAACAAAACCTACTTGACAACAAAATAGAAATAAATACCAACACCATCATAGTCAGAGACTTCAGTACTCCACTATCATCAATAGACAAATCATCCAAACAGAAAATCAATAGGAAAGTAAGAGAGCTCAACAACACTATAGATGAACTAGACTTTATGGATATATACAGAACTTTACACCCATTTTCTACAGAATACATATTCTCAGCAGCCCATAGACCTCTCCAAAATATACCATATATTAGGCCATAAAGCATGTTTCCATAAATTCATAAAAGATGATAACTTCCTGCATCATATCAGATAACAATGCTTTAAAGCTAGAAATTAACAACAAGAGACATATCAGGAACTTCACCAGTTACTGGAAACTGAACAACATATTTTTAAACAATGAATGGGATGTGGAAGAAATAAAAAAAAATTGTAAAGTTCCTAGAATTGAATGATTATGAAAACACAACTTACCAAAACTTATGGGACAGACTGAAGGCAGTCCTAAGGAGAAAATACATAGAGCTAAATGCCTTCATAACAGAGATAGGCATCACAAATCAAAAACTCACTGTCCATCTAAAGGCAATGGAAAGACAAGAAGAATCCAACCCTAAGAGATCCAGATGGAAAGAAATAATCAAAACCAAAGCAGAAATTAATGAATTGGAAACTAAGAAAATAATTTTTAAAAATCAAGGAAATGAAGAACTGGTTCTTTGAAAAAATAAAGGAGGTTAATGAAATCTTAGCCAATTTGATACAACAAACAAAAAGAAACATCTCAAATTTAAAAAATCAGAAATGAACAAGGAGAGGTCATGACAGACATCAATAAAATTGGAAAAATCACCAAGACATACTTACAAAACCTCTACTCCAAAAATTGGATAATCTGGACGAAATGGATGAATAAAAGTAAACTCATAGCAGGTCAATCTCCTAAACAAACCTATCACATTCATCAAGATTGAAAAGTTAATCAAAAACTTCCCGAAAAGAAAAGTCCAGGACTAGATGGTTTCTCAGCTGAATTCTATCAAACCTTCATCAAAGAAATGAAGCCAGTATTTCTCAAACTGTTTCACATAAGCAGAGAAGGAATCCTCCCCAGTTCGTTTTATGATGCTAGCATCACCCTAATACCAAAAACAGACTGAGATGCAACAAGAAAAGAAAACTACAGGCCTATATCCCTGATGAATTTGGATGAAAACATCCTGAACAAAATCCTCACAAACCGAATTCAACACCTCTACAGCAGACAGCTTCAGGTCCCTGAGGTGAACATCCAGACCAGGCACAGTTATGGAGAAATAGACTTATTGAAACTTACAGATCCAGGGAAAGTTATATAATGGCAAAAGAAGCAGACCTTGCTTTTATCAGACATAGGCAGGGCCCTGGGTTAAAGCAAACCTAAGCTGTGTGACAGGAAGGCCCCAGGCTATGGAGGGGTAGCAGTAGATTGAACCACCAGCCATATCTCAGGGAGTGACTGACAGGAGAGCTCCCCCCCATTCTTGGGGGCTCACAGTGAGCCTGGACCACCGGACAAAATCTTTGACCCCAAGATTGGCAAGAAGACCACTCCCTCTCCAAGCATGGGATACCTGGACATTCAGAAAAGACTTAGGCTTTGCCCATAACCTTTTGGCCTTTAGCCACTTGCCTAGGAAACTCCTTATATGGTATCAGCCAGCACCTTTGCATACTTTCTCTTGCCTACTTGCTGGAACGAATGTCCCATATTAGGCCAGCTAGCAACCTTTAAATCCACCAATCCCCTTAAGACCCTCTTCCTGCCCTCAGGTGCTTATAAATCCATTTCCCTGACAATAAACCAAGAGCTGTTCACCGAAACTGACTCCAAGGAGTGATTCTTTCTTTTGTCACATGTGCACAACCTTGGTCTCCACAGTTGTCTGGGACACCTTCAGGGCAACCATAGCCAGGCCCCAGAGGACACAGAAACCCACATGCTTTAACAGGTCCAAGCAGAGAGAGAGAATCCACAAGCCCAAAAGCTATATAGCATACTTCAGCAACTCCAGGTGGAACTAGGCTCTTTACTTATCTTTAGATTGGAATTTCAAACCCACCACCATATCTTAAGATCGGCCAAGTGACACCTCCTCCAGCCAGGTGGCTGCATATACAAACTACAAAATAATAAAACACTGAATATATTAGGGACTACCCATTCAAACTACCACACCATCAAAAGCATTATCCACCTAGACCAAAAAGGCTTCATCCTAGGGATCCAGGGATGGTTCAACATATGGAAATTGGTCAACATAATACACCACATAAACTTAATCCTAAGAACCATATGATCATCTCAATTGATGCAGAGAAGGCCTTTGACAAAATACAACATGACATCATAACAAAAATGCTGGAAATAATAGGCATGGAGGGTTTATATCTCAACATAGTTAAGGCTATATATAAAGCACCTAAAGCCCAAATAATACTTAATGTTGAAAGAGTCAAAGATTTTCCAATGAAATCAGCAACAAGACAGGGGTGCCACTGCTCTTCAACATAGTACTAGAAGTCCCTGCTCAAGCAATAAGATAGGAAAAAGAGGGGAAAAAAAAAAAAGGATGCTAATTGGAAAGGAAGGAGTCAAATTAGCCCTATTTGCAGATAACATGATCCTATGCATAAGGGACCTGAAAGTCTCCAACTCAAAACTTGTAAAGGTGATTAATTCCTTCAGTAAAGTTGCAGGATACAAAATTAGTGCACAAAATCAGTAGCCTTTCTATATGCAAAGGACAAATATATATAGAGAGAAAGAAATCAGCAAGGCTATCCCATTTCCAATAGCAACAAAAATATTAAATACACAGAATAACACTAACCAAGGATCTAAAAGAACTATATAATGAAAACATAAAAAAAATTCAAAGACTAGAGCTGGCTTAGTGGTTAAGACACATGCTTGCAAAGCCTAAGAATCCAGGTTTGATTCTCCAGGTTCCACGTAAGCCAGATGCACATGGTGGCACATCTGGAGTTTGTTTGCAGTGGCTAGAGGCCCTTGTGTGCCCATTCTCTCTCTCTCTCTTTCTCTCCCTCTCTCTCTCTCTCTCTCTCTCTCTCTCTCTCTCTCTCATAAAAAAACAAAATCTTTTTTTAAAAACCTCAAGAAAGAAATTGAGGAGGACTTGAGAAGATGGATAGCCTACCATACTCATGGATAGGAAGAATTAATATTATGAAAATGGCAATTCTATCAAAAGTAATATACAGGGGCTGGAGAGACAGCTTAGTGGTTAAGCACTTGCCTGTGAAGCCTAAGGACTCTGGTTCGAGGCTCGATTCCCCAGGACCCACGTAAGCCAGATGCACAAGGGGGCGCACGCGTCTGGAGTTCGTTTGCAGTGGCTGGAGGCCCTGGCTCACCCATTCTCTCTCTCTCTCTCTCTCTCTCTCTGTCATTCTCAAATAAATAAAAATATTTTTTAAAAAAGTAATATACAGATTTAATGCAATACCAACAAAAATTCCAGCATCATTCTCCACAGAGATAGAAAAAAATGATCTCAAATTTCATATGGAATGGCAGCAGGGCTCAGCTATCCAGACATATCTTCAGCAAAAGAAACACCTCGTAAGGTATCACTATACTTGATGTAAAGCTATATTACAATGCCATAGTAACAAAACCAGCAGGCTACTGGCAAAAAACAAAACAAAAAACCAGACATATAGACTAATGGAACAGAATTGAAGACCAGGACCTTAGGTCTAATAACTACAGCTGCTTGATCTTGGCAAAGGTGCCAATAATGTAGATTACAGAAAAGACAGTATCTTCAGCAAATGTTGCTGGACAAATTGGATAACCCTATGTCCAAGTAGAATAAAGTCCCCAGTATACAATCTGAAATTCCTCAAGTACTGGAAATAAAAATATGAGGCACTCTCCACAATAGAGGAGTGGGGAAAGACTTCCTGAACAAAACCCCACTAGCCTACAAAATTAAACAATCACTCCACCAATGGGATATCATGAAGCTAAAAAGCTTTTGCAAAAGCATACCATAAGCACAGCCAACAGATTACCCACTGAATGGGAGGTAACTCTTTGCCAGCTACATCACTGACAAAAACCTAATATTCTAGAATCTACAAAGAACTCAGAAAACTACACAATAAAAAATCAAACAACCCACACCAAAAATGGGGCAGAAAATTGAATAGGAGGTGCTCAGAGGAAGAATTACAAATGGCTAGCACACACTTAAGAAAATGTTCAACAACCCTATTAGGAAAATGCAAATTAAAACAACCATGAGATTACACCTTACTCCAGTAAGGATGGTAATCATTAAAGAAAAAAAAAATCTAAGAACAACAAATGTTGGTGAGAATGTGGGGGAAAAGGAACCCTCATCCATGGTTTGTGGGAATGTAAATTTATAGAACCACTATGGAAGTCAATCTGGAGATTCCTGAAAAGGGTGAATATAGAGCTATAAACAGACCCAGTTACTCCCTTACTGGGCATTTATTCTAAATTCTCCATGCATCAACACAGAGACAATTGGTCAACCACATTTACAGCTGCTCAATTCATTATAGCTAAGAACTGAAATCAACCCAGATGCCCATCATTGGATGAATTGATAATGAACTGGTACATTTGCACAATGAAATTCTACTCAGCAGTAAGAAAATATGATGCAAGGAAAATTGTAGAAGAATGGACCGACTTGGAACAGATCATACTCAGTGAACACACACAATCACACAAAGACAAATGCCACATGGTCTTTCTTATCTGCAGTTACTAATGTGGGCCAGCTCCAGTTGTTATACTTGATAGGCAACTCAAAGCCCAGACAATAGGGATGGAAGGGTTTGGAGGAGGGGCAGAGGAGGGGAGCAAAACAAACACAAAATTAAATTGAAAATTACCTGATACCATAGAAGCCTTTACCCTTGGAGATAGCCTAAAAGATATAACCCTCAAAAGGAGTAAATGGGATCACCTGAAAAGTAGGGCTCTGCTGAGGGTGGGATGAAGCCTAAGCTTTAAGAAAATTTTTTTCTTCTAACTCTGACCTGTATGAGAGCTGGGCTGCTACCCACATTGAACAGTTCATCAAAGAGACCTACAAGATACTCAAATCAAGACAGCTTTCAGTCAAAGCACTTGATTACCTGCCTGAGGCAAAAGCTAAGACCTTATTGCTGAAGGCACCATATGCTGCTGACACTGAAAGCAAAGAGACCTGGCTGCAATTCAGAAGAAAGCCAATCCCCAGACAGTTAACATGTCTACTGCTGGAAAACACTACATGAGCTATTGGAGCTATTGGGGGAAAATGGTCAACAATGGTCTGAGAAGCCAAAGGTCTAAGCTACTCAGAAGCAAACACCTTGACATGATGTACATGCCAGGGCAGTAGTGGCACTCAGATTCAGTGGGTAACCAATCACTTTCTGATTGTCCAAGAAATCCGCTCAGTGTAAAGGAAACCATATCTGGAATTGGGAACCAGATCAAAATCCTATGGAGACAAAGATTATGTTCTCCAGTTTTAAGCTGTCACTAGTCTTTGGCCAAAAGAGGGGTTACATAAATAAAATTGTCCATAAATTAATAATGCTTATTCCATTTAAACTATGCTGACTTCATTCTCCACTGGAGAATCTGTTCTTTTTCGGAAGGTAGTGAGACTAGAGGAGATAAACTACCCCTCATACTTTAGCCAAGCCACAGCTGAAACCCAGAGGAATTGGGGAGATGAGCAACAGTGCATCTTCCATGCTGTACCTGATAATCTGCACTAGAGTATAGGAGATAGACACTGAGGATATTCCACACTTACAAAAGCAGAGATCTAGAGGCTTCTAAGAGCTCATCACTGAAGTAGACTTAAAGCTTACCCACCACAACTCAGAGAATTTTGCAGAAGAGGAGGCAGAAGCAGCTTCCAGGTAAGAAGGCAGCTTAGGAGCCACGCCAAACCAGCTGAGGGAGGGATTTAAGCAAAACCACAGCAAAATACGCTCTTCTGAAAAGTGAAAGAGTATAGGTTATTCTTAGACACAGCCAAGAAGCCTGAGAGACCAAAATCCACCAGAAAGGAGGAGAACAGCCAGAGTCCCACTGAGGCAAACATGACCCACAATCCACACATCAGCCCAGTGCAATCTTGCCAGGCTTGACAGGTAGCAGCAGGAGCAGGAACCAAAACAACAGATATTTCAAATTCATCAGCTCTGTTGCAAACTTAAGAAATCTGAAGGAAAGACAGCTAAGATCAACTAAAGAGCTACTGAAAGTATGAGCAACTCCAGAAGTCTAAAATCTCCCACCCCCACCATCAGAACCACAAACCTCCAGCATTCAGCTCCCAGTGGCAGCACAGCCAGCAGAGCGGTTTAGAGGTACAGCTGCACAGCACAACACAGAGGGATTGAGGCAGGGACTCAGCACTGATGAGATTGGAAGTCACCCCAAAAGGTAATGAGGCTTACTGACAAAAAAAAAAAAGAAAAGAAAAGAAAAGAAAAGGAAAGGAAAGAAAAGGAAAGAAAAGAAAAGAAAAGAAAAGAAAAGAAAAGAAAAGAAAAGAAAAGAAAAGAAAAGAAAAGAAACAGGTACACAGTCCTGCAAGAGCTAATCTCTCTTTCCTTATCAGGGCAAGGCGTGGGGTATATATTGTTGGTTGGGTTTACCATTTTCAAAGAACCTGTATTTGCAGGTTGAATATTGTTGCCTTTGGTGCTTTCATATATATAGCACCTTTGTTTTTTGCTTCTGTCATTATTGGGGGCAGAGTCTGATCCACACCCAAGTTGACCTGAAACCCAATTTAGAATAGAAATCTCTACCTCCCAGCTGACAAGTTTAAGGGTGCAGAACAACACACACCCTTAGGGATTTTGGCTTTATATGATAGTTTGTTTTAATCCCCACAATTACATATTCTGTGCTGGCTTTTATTGATTATGTATTTTACTCGGTTGAAGTTTAGAATTTGCCACTAAATTATTCCACCCAGTCCACTAGAATACTTGCTTAGCAAGCAAACCTAACACCTAGGATTACTTCTTTGGCTTGATTGGAGGACAATATCTACACTTAGCACATTGAACTCATATCCCAAGGGTATATAGAGGTGGATTGCCACATCTGGGAATACTGAAGATAAGTAGAAGACACAAGCATCAAATCAAATCAGGATGCAAAAGTCGCTACAATATAATAATAGAAGCTCAAAGAATCAAGACAATACAGTCCCACCAAAAACTATAAATCCATCAGAAATTATAACCAATGAAACCATTTCAGATGAAATGCCTGACAAAGATTTCAAGAAAATGATGCTATCTGTGCTCAAAGGAATCAAAGAAGAAATGAATCAAACAAGAAAACAAACTTCTGAAAGAGAGCACAGGAAACCAGCTTAATAAAATAAAGAGGTCATTACAAGACATGAGTAAAGAAATAGAAATACTGAAGAAAAACCAGGCTTAAATCCTAGCTCTGAAGAATACAGTCAATGAAATTAAAAATTCTGTGGAAAGTTTCACCAGTAGAATGGATGGAGAGAACAGAATATCTAAAGTAGAAGACCATGTGGCAGATCTAATACAGTCCAGCAAAAAGAAAGACAAGCTAATAGTAGGGTATGAATGGGAATTTCAAGATATCAAGAACACTATGTAAACATCAAACATAAGAATTCAAAGTATAACAGAAGAAGAAGAATTTCAATCCAGGGACTTACTAGATGTTTTCAACAAAATCATAGAAGAAAAATTTCCCCAAATTGGGAAAGAAATGCCAATGCAGATAGAAGAAGCTTTTAGAACATAAAAGAGACAAAATCTGGAAAGAACCTCTTCTCACCATGTTATTACTAAACTACTAAACACACAAACCAAAGAAAATACATCAAAAGCAGTTGAAGAGAAGAAGCAAGTCACCTACAAAGGCAAGCCCATCAGAATAATTGCAGATTACACAACACAAACTTTAAAAGCCAGAAGGACTTGGAATGACATATTCCAAGTTCTGGAAGATAACAACTGATAACCAAAATTACTTTATCCTACAAAGCTATCTATCCAAATTGATGGATAAATAAGGACATTCCACAAGAAAAACAGGATAAAGGAATTTATGACAACTAAACCAGCTCTACAGAAAATACCTTAAGGACTTCTTAATGCTGCAGACAAAGCAAAACGCACACAGGAAGAAATAGAAAAAAATACACCACACTCAAATAACAGTTAAAACAAATGAGTAAAGGGAAAATAGGAAAAACTACAAAATAAGAATGGTGGGAACAAATGCATACCTTTCAATAATAACTATTAGTATCAGTGGCTTCAGTGCACCATCCAAAAGACATAGAGTGGGTTAAAAGGCATGATTCTGACATTGGTTACCTCCAGGACACTCATTTCTCAATAAAAGATAGACACCACCTTAAGGTGAAAGGATGGAAAACAGTATTTCAAGTAAACGGGCCTAGGAAACAAGCAGTGGTTGCTGTACTAATATCTGAAAGGATAGACTTCAAACCAACATTAGTGAAGAAAGACAAAGAAGGTGATTTTATACTGATTAAAGGAACACTCCAGCAGGAGGACATTACCATCTGAAACATGTATGCACCTAACATGGGAGCTCCCAGTTTTATCAAACAAACACTAGTAGAGTTAAGGCCACAGATAATATCAAATGCAATTGTAGTGGGAGATTTCAATATTCCACTTTCACCAACTGACAGGTCATCCTGGCAAAAAATAAACAGAGAGACATCTGAATTAAATGATGTCATGGAACAAATGGACCTAAGAGATATCTACAGAACATTCCACCGAAATGCTAGAGAATATGCATTTTTCTCAGCAGGACATGGAACATTCTCTAAAATATACCATATATTAGGACAGAAAGAAAATCTCCACAAATACAGGAAACCTGAAATAATCCCTTGTACTCTATCTGACAACGATGGAATTAAACTGCAAATCAGCAACTGGAAAGCTACAGAGCACACAGAAATTAATGGAGACTAAACAGTACACTATTGAATGATCAGTGGGTCATTGAAAACATCAAAAAATGAAATCAATAAATTCATAGAATCAAATGATGATGAGAATACAACATACTGAAACCTTTCAGACAAAATGAAGGCAGTCGTAAGAGGGAAATTTATAGCTCTAAGTGCCTATATTAAGAAGCTAGAGAGTTCACAAATAAACAATTTCATGCTCCACCTTAAGGCCTTGGACAAAGAAGAACAAGGAAAACCAAAAATCAGTAGATGACAAGAAATCATAAAGATTAGAGCAGAAATTAATGAAATAGAAACAAAAAAAAAAATCCAAAGAATCAAGGAAACAAAGAGTTGGTCCCTTGAAAGGATAAACAAGATTGATAAACCCTTAGCAAATTTGACCAGAAGAAAGAGAGAAGAGACCAAAATTAATTAAATTAGAGATTAAAAGGGCACAATTAAAACAGATATCAAAGAAATTCATACAATTATGAGGACATACTTTAAGAATATATATGCCTCTAAGTTTGAAAATCTGAATGAAATTGATGATTTCCTCGATTCACGTGACCTACCAAAATTAAATCACGATGAGATATAAACTATTTAAATAGACCTACAACAAATACAGATATCCAAGCATTTATAAAAAGTCTCCCAACTGAAAAAACATCCAAGCCCAGATGGACTCACTGGAGAATTTTACCAGACCTTCATGGAAGAACTAACACCAGTGCTTCTCAAACTTTTCCATAAAATAGAAAAGAAAGGAATTCAACAGAACTCCTTCTATGAAGCCAGCATCACCCTCATACTAAAACCAAGCAAAGACAGAACAAAATAAGAAGATTGCAAATCAATCTCCCTCATGAACATAAATGCAAAAATTCTGAACAAAATATTGGCAAACAGAACAAGAATATACCAAAAAGATTATTCATCCCAATTTGTATCCTTTTTATGTGTGTCTCTTGCCTTATTGCTATGGCTTAGACTTCCAAAACTATATTAAATAAAAGTGTGGACAGTGAACACCCTTGTCTTGTTCCTGATTTTAGTGGAAAAGCTTCCAGTTTTCCCCCATTTAGTAATATGTTGGCTGTTGGCTTGTCATAAATAGCTTTTATTATGTTGAGATATGTTCCTTCTATTCCCAGTCTCTGTAGGACTTTTATCAGGAAGGGATGTTGGATTTTGTCAAATGCTTTCTCTGCGTCCAATGAGATGATCATGCGATTTTTGTCCTTCAAACCATTTATATAATGTATAACATTTATAGATTTGCATATATTGAACCACCCTGCATCTCTGGGATAAAGTCTACTTGGTCAGGGTGAATGATCTTTTTGATATACTCTTGTATTCTGTTTGCCAATATTTTGTTGAGAATTTTTGCATCTATGTTCATGAGGGAGGTTGGTCGGTAATTTTCTTTTTTTGTTCAATCTTTGCCTGGTTTTGGTATCAGGGTGATGCTGGCCTCATAGAAGGAGTTTGGTAGAACTCCTTCTTTTTCTATTTCCTGGAAAAGCTTAAGAAGCAATGATGCAAGCTCTTCCTTAAAGGTCTGGTAAAATTCAGCAGTGAATCCATCTGGGCCTGGGCTTTTTTGAGTTGGGAGGTTATTGATAACTGTTCTGATCTCCATGTTTGTTATAGGTCTATTTAAGTGATTAATCTCATTTTGATTTAATTTAGGTAGGTCATATAAATCAAGGAAAGCATCCATTTCTTTCAAATTTTCATGCTTTGTGGAGTATATGCTTTTATAGTATGTCCCTATGGTTTTTTGAATTTCTCTGGAATCTGTTGTGATGCTACCTTTTTCATCTCTTATTTTATTAATTTGTGTCTCTTCTCTCTTTCTTTTGGTCAGATTTGTTAAGGGTTTATCAATCTTGTTTATCCTTTCAAGGAACCAACTCTTTGTTTCATTAATTCTTTGGATTGGTTTTTTTGTTTGTTTGTTTGTTTCTATTTCATTAATTTCTGCCCAAATCTTTATTATTTCTTCCAGCCTATTGATTTTTGGTTTGCCTTGTTCTTTCTTTTTCCAAGGTTTTAAGGTGAAGCATTAGGTTGTTTACTTGTGACCTTTCTAATTTCTTAATATAGGCACTTAAGGCTATAAATTTACCTCTTAGAACAGCCTTCATTGTGTCCCAGAACTTTTGATATGTTGTGTTCTCATTATTGTTTGACTCTATAACTTTTTTGATTTCCTTCTTGATTTCTTCATTGGCCCATTCATCATTTAGTAGTGTATTGTTTAGTTTCCATGATTTTGTGTATGCTCTATAGTCTTTCTTGCTACTGATTTGTAGTTTAATTCCATTGTGGTCAAATAGAATGCAAGAAATTATTTCAATTTTCCTGAATTTGTTAAGATTTGCTTTGTGTCCTATTTGCAGCTGACATGATTCTATACATAAAGGACCCTAAAAACTCTACTAGCAAACTGTTAGAGCTGATCAAAACCTACAGCCATGTAGCAGGAGACAAAATAAATACACAGAAATCAGTAGCCTTCATATATGCTAACAACAAACACACCGAGGAAGAAACCAGAGAATCACTCCCATTCACAATTGCATCCAAAAACAATAAAGTACCTTGGAATAAACCTACCCAAGGAAGTAAAGAATCTCTACAATGAGAACTTTAAAACACTCAAGCGAGAAATTACAGAAGACACTAGAAAGTGGAGAAACATCCTCTGTTCCTGGATTGGAAGAATCAATATTGTGAAAATGGCAATTTTACCAAAAGCAATCTACATATTTAATGCAATCCCTATCAAAATTCCAAAAGCATTCTTCATGGAAATAGAAAAAACAATTCAAAAATTCATTTGGAATCACAAAAAAAAACTCAAATATCTAAAATAATACTGAGCAACAAAAATAAGGCTGGTGGTATCACCATACCTGATTTTCACCTATACTACAGAGCCATAGTAACAAAAACAGCATGGTACTGGCACAAAAACAGACATGTAGATCAGTGGAACAGAATAGAGGACCCAGATATAAGCCCAAGTAGCTATAACCACATGATATTCGATAAAAATGTCAAATATACTCATTAGAGAAAAGACAGCCACTTCAGCAAATGGTGTTGGGAAAACTGGATATATATCCGCAGAAGGATGAAAATAGATTCTTCTCTCTCTGCATGCACAAGAATTTAGTCCAAATGGATTAAAGACCTTAACATCAGATCTGAAACTCTGAAACTGCTAGAGGAAAAAGTAGGGGAAACCCTCCAACATGTTGGTCTTGGCAAAGACTTTCTGAATACAACCCTAATTGCTCAGGCAATAAAACCACAGATTAATCACTGGGACCTCATGCAATTACAAAGATTTTAAAAAGCAAAGAGGCAACCTACAGAATGGGAAAAAATCTTCACCAGCTATATATCTGATAGAAGATTAATATCTAAGATATACAAAGAACTCATAAAGTTAAATAATAAGGAATCAAACAAGCCAATCAAAAAATAGGCTATGGAGCTAAATAGAGCATTCTCAAAGGAAGAAATATGAATGGCATGTAAGCATCTAAAACAATGTTCTACATCACTAGTCATCAGGGAAATGCAGATTAAAACTACATTGAGATTCCATCTCACTCCTGTCAGATTGGCCACCATCATGAAAACAAATGATCATAAATGTTGGTGGGGATGTGGAAAAAGAGGAACCCTTCTACACTGCTGGTGGGAATGCAGTCTGGCCCAGCCATTGTGTAACTCACTGTGGAGGTTCCTAAAACAGCTAAAGATTGATCTACCATATGACCCAGCTATAGCACTCCTAGGCATATATCCAAAGGACTCATCTCATTTCCTTAGAAGTACATGCTCTACCATGTTTATTGCTGTTCAATTTATAATAGCTGGGAAATGGAACCAGCCTAGATGTCCCTCAACTGGTGAGTGGATAATGAAGATGTGGCACATTTATACAATGGAGTTCTACTCAGCAGTAAAGAAAAATGAAGTTATGAAATTTGCAGAAAAATGGATGGACCTGGAAAGGATTATACTAAGTGAGGTTACCCAGGCCCAGAAAGCCAAGCGCCACATATTCTCTCTCATATGTGGATACTAGCTACAGATGACTGTGCTTCTGCGTGAGAATGAAAATACTTAGTAGCAGAGGCCAGTAAGTTAAAAAGGAGACATAAAGGGAAGAGAAAGGAAGGGAGGAGGGTACTTAATAGGTTGATATTGTATATATGTTAGTACAATGATTGTTATGGGACAGTAATATGATGGAGAATGGAATTTCAAAGGAGAAAGTGGTGGGGGGAGGGAGGGAATTAACACAAGATTTTTTTTTTTATAATCATGGAAAATGCTAATAAAAATTTAAAAAAATAAAGATAAAAGATTATTCATCCCAACCTAGCTGGCCTTATCTCAGGGATTCAGTGATGGTTTAACATATGCAACTCAATTAATGTAATATATCATATAAATGGTCTGAAGGGACAAAAATTACATGATCATCTCATTTGATGCATAAAAGGCATTCAACATAATCCAAAATCCTTTCATGGTAAAAGTATTACAGAAACTGGGTCTAGAAGGAACATATCTCAACATAATAAAAGCTATTTATGACAAACCTACAGCCAACATAATACTAAATGGTGAAAAACTTGAAGCTTTTCCAGTAAATTCAGGAACAAAACAAGGGTGTCCACTGTCCCCAATTTTATTTAATATAGTACTGGAAGTCTTAGCTATAGCAATAAGGTAAGAGGCACTCATAAAAGGTATAAATATTGGAAAGGAAGAGATCAAATTATCACTATTTGCAGATGGTGTGATTCTATACATAAAAGACCCTAAAAACTCTACCAGCAAACTGCTAGCACTGATAAACATTTTTAGCAACATAGCAAGATACAAAATAAAAACACAGAAATCAGTAGCTTTCTGATATACTAACAACAAATGTGTGGAGAGTGAAATCAGGGAATCTCTCCCATTCACAATTGCCTAAATAAATAAATAAATAAATAAATAAATAAATAAAGTACCTTGGAATAAACTTAACTAAGGAAGTGAAAGAGCTCTAAAATAAGAACTTTAACACACTCAAGCAAGAAATTGCAGAAGACACAAGGGAATGGAGAGACATCCCATTTTTTGAATTGAAAGAATCAATATTGTAAAGATGTCAATTTTACCAAAAGAAACTTACACATTTAATGCAATCCTCATTAAAATTCCAATGGCATTCTTCACAGGAATAGGAAAATCAATCCTAAATTTCATTTGGAAACAGAAAAAAACCTCAAATAGCCAAAACAATTTTGAGCATCAAAAATAAGGCCAGTGGTATCACCATACTCAATTTTAAGGTATATTTCAAAACCATAGTAACAAAAATATCATGGTAGACAGGACCTAGATGTTAATCCAGGCAGCTATAGCCATCTGATTTTTGACAAAATGCCAAAAATATTCATTGAAGAAAAGACAGCCTCTTCAACAAGTGGTGCTGGGAAAACTGGATATCTATATGTAGAAAGATGAAATTAAATCCTTGTCTTTATCCATGCATAAGAATACAATCTAAGTGAATCAGGGACCTTAATATCAGACCTGACACTCTGAAATTGCTAGAGGAAAAGGCAGGGGAAACCCCTCAACATATTGGCATAGGTGATGACTTTTTGAATATAACCCCAACTTCTCAGAAAATAAAATCAATAATCAACTACTGAGATCTCATGAAATTATAAAGCTTTTGTATAGCAGAGGACACTGTGAGTAGAGCAAAGAGACGACCTACAAAATGGGATAAAATCTTTGCCATTTACACATCTGACAGAGGATTAATATCCATAATATACAAAGAACTCAAAAAACAGAACACTAAAAAAATCAAACAACCCAATCAAATAATGGGCTATGGAACTAAATAGACAGTTCTTACCAGAAGAAACACAGATGGTATATGCACCTCTAAAAAAGTATTCTACATCCTTAGCCATCAGGGAAATGCGAATTAAAACTACCTTGAGATTCCATCTCTCTCCTGTCAAAATGGCTACCCTCAAGAAAATAAATGACAATAAATGTTGGCAAGAATGTGGTAAAAGGGGAACACTTCTGCACTACTGGTGTGAATTTAATTTGCTAAAGCCATTGTGGAAATTAGTGTGGAGGTCTTGAGACAGCTACAAATAGGTTTGCCATATGATCTAGCTATAGCACCCCTAGACATATATCCTAATGACTCTTCTCACTACCTTAGAGATATTGCACAACCATGTTTATTGCTACTCTATTCACAATAGCTAGGAAATGGAACCAGCCTAGATGTCCATTCACAGATGAATGTATAATAAAGATGTGATATATCTACACAATGGAGTTCTATTCAGCAGTAAAGAAAAATGAAATTATGAAATTTTCAGGGCAATGGATGGATCTGGAAAGGATTATACTAAGTGAGGCAACCCAGCCCCAGAAAGCCAAACATCGCATGTTCTCTCTTATATGTGGAACTTAGCTACAAATGTACAGACTCATGTGTGGTCTGGAACCAATAATAAGTAGCAGAGGCCCATAATCTAGAGGAAAAGCTATAAGGGAGGGAGGTGAGAGAAGGTCTTAAGAGGATGGTATTGTGTATATGTAAGTAGAAGAATGTATGTGAGAGACGAAAGTCCTAAGTGAGTTCAAGGGAAGAGAGTGTATAAAATAAAGGTTAGGGGGGATGAGTCAAAATTCAAGATATTCTGAATAAGACATATGAAAATCTACTTTCTTAAATAATGGCACATCCAGAAGCCATAGATTGTTACTAGGAAATTTTCAGTGCCTGGGATGTGATGCCCCCCAGTGAGCAGTTGGCCAGGGAGGTCCCTGTTTCCTACAAAACATTACAGGCTATTGCCAAGGCCCTTATTTCCTTATGAGGAAGAGATGGTAAGACCCCATTGCTGAAGATTTCACATGCCTGAGTGGCAAAATCACTGAGAAATCAAGTTGGTGCTGAGCAGAAAACTTCTCCCTGTGTGGGGCCAACTGAAAGTTGTAAAAAGCTGCACTGCATGCAGTCTTACAGGAGACAGAAGTCATCAACAGTGAAAACAGTGGAAACCTCACGTTTGGCCAGACATGCCGAATGACTGAATGAGTACAATAGTGGCATGTCTGCTCTGGAGGAAACCAACTGCTCTCTAATTGAACTGAGGACCTCTCTATGGGAAGGAATACATGCCTGGTACTGAAAACCTAATCAAAAGCCTATGGCAGGGGAGGTCATGAGCCTTAGGGGTATAAAACCTGCTCTGGTCTGGATAAATGCATATATTACTCTCACCAAATTGTCCTGAAAACACTACACTTAATGTTTATACTCATATGTAAATGCTACTCTCACTTCTAGTTAGAGAAGCTTCTCTTTTCAGATGGTGATGACCACTGGGATAACCCAAAAGGCAACCTAGTGCTGAGAAGAAGGGATGGAGGAGTTTCCAGCACTGAAACATCTCCCACCCTCCAAGGCTCAGGGTCCATCATGTAAGAGGTGGAGGAAAGAATGTAAGAGCCAAAGGAAGGGTACCACTCCTTGCATACAACTGTCCAGACAGAATTTGGCCTCAATATCCAGGACCTCTCAGTGCCTAGCAATACCTACACAAGACCCTCATAATAGGAGAAAAAGGTGATAACATCAAATTAAAAGAGAGACTAATGGAGAGAGGGAGGGGATATGACAGAGAGCAGAGTTATGAAGGAGACAGTGGGGTGGGAGAAAAGGGAAATACCATGGCTTGTTGTTTATAAGTATAGAAATTGTCAATATATATATATATATATATTTATAAAAAAAGAAGAGGGGGCAGAAAGATTGTAAGATCCACAGGTTAATACACCATGTCCAGAGGCATTCCCTGCCCCCAAGATAACTGATTACTTCTCTCACAACACATAAACTATAACTCCATTGGGAATACCTACAGGCCCACTAAGGAATGTCCCCAACAGTATGGTGCAGGGACGAGGGAAAAGGGGGCACGAACACATGATGCATCCATACAAAACATGTTATTAATAATAATAAACACTAAAAAAATCTAACAACAAATGTCAGGAACCCTCATGAACTATTGGTAGGAATGTAAACTTATGGAACCATAGAACCACTATGGGAATCAACATGGTATTCCTGAAAAGGATAAATATAGAGCTACCAACAGACCCAGTTATTCTTTAAAAAAAAATTTGTTCATTTTTATTTATTTATTTGAGTGTGACAGAGAGAGAAAGAGACACACACACAGAGAGAGAATGGGCGCACCAGGGCTTCCAGCCACTGCTAACGAACTCCAGATGTGTGCGCTCCCTTGTGCATCTGGCTAAGGTGGGTCCTGGGGAATCAAGCCTCAAACTGGGGTCCTTAGGCTTCACAGGCAAGCGCTTAACTGCTAAGCCATCTCTCCAGCCCAGACCCAGTTATTATTTTACTGGGCATTTATGCTAAATGCTCCATGCTTCCCTAAGGAGATAGTTGCTCAACCATGTTTTAGCTGCTCAATTCACTATAGCTAAGAACTGGTATCAACCCAGTGGCCCATCATTGGATGAATGGATAATGAACTTGTGCTACATTTACACAATGGAATTCTACTCAGCAGTACGAAAAAATAATAAAAATAAAATTTGTAGAAAAATGGACAGACTTCAAACAGATCATACTCATTGAACTCACACAATTATAAAAAGACAAATGTGGCATGGTCTCACTTACCTGCATTTCCTAACATGGACCAGCTGGAGTTGTTGCCATACCTGATAGGCAACTGAAGGCCCACACTATAGGGCAGAAAAGAAATGGGGGAGGAGAAAGGGAGGGTGGGGAAAAACAGACACAAACCTGAATCCAAACTGAATTGGTACCATAGAAACCTTTATCCTTGGAGATAGACTAAAAGATAGAATCATCAACAGGAGTAAGGGGGAAGTACCCACAAGGAAAGAAAGAAAGGCCCTGGAGAGGGTGGAATGAAGCCTAAGGTTTTTTGTTTTGTTTTGTTTTTGTCTCAGGCCTGTAATTCCCAGTAGCAGAAATTTGTTGCTACCCACAACGAGCTCTTGATCAGAGAGACCTATGAGGTCCCCAAAACAAGTCAATTTTCTGTCAAAGCACTTGATACCTGCCTAAGGCAAAAGGTGAAGATGCCATATGCTGCTGACACAGAGCATGGAGACACCTGGCTCGAATCCAGAAGAGAGCAAGTGCCTAGACAGTTAGCCTGTCTAGTGCTGGAAAGTGCTACATGAGCGACTGGGGGAAAGTGGCCAACAACAATCTGAGCAACCAGAGATCTAAGCTACTCAGAAGCAAATACCCTGACAGAATGTACACACCAGTTCAGTAGTGGCAGATAGGTTTGGTGGGTAACCAATAGCTTTCTGATTGGCTAAGAAATCTGCTCAGTGTAAAGGAACCCATAACTGGAACTGGGAACCAGAGCAGAATCCTATGGAGACAAAGATTATGTTCTCCAGTGTCAAGCTCTCATTAGTTTTTGGATAACACAGAGGTTACATACATCTTATCCTTAAATTAATAATGCTTATCCCATTTAAAGTATGCTGACTTCACTCTCCATTGCAGAATATTTTCTTCTTTTTCAGAAGGTAGTAAGACCTGAGGAAATAAATTACCCCTTTCAATTTAGCCAAGCCACAGGTGAAACCCCCAAGGGGTTGGGGAGACCATCAAGAGTGCTGCTTCCATGGTGACCTGCCGATCAGGGCAAGGGTGAAGGTGACAGACCTTGAGGATTCTCAACACCTACCAAAACAGAGATCCAGAGGCTCATACAATCTCATCACTGAAGTAGACATAACACTCACCCATCAGGGCTCATGGAATTTTTTGGAAGAGGGGACAGAAAGATTGTAAGATCCACAGGTTGAGACATTATGCCCAGAGGTATTCCCTGCCCCCACCAAAATAACTGCTGCTCCCACAATGCATAGCCCGTAGGGAATACCTACAACCCCACTGAGGACAAGGAAAGAGAGGGCACCAACACATGATGTATCCATATAAAATGTTGTTAATAATAATAAATAAAATTTAAAAATTGAGGGCTTTTTGACTAAAGGGTTGAGGGTATTGATGCAAGCATTTAGTGAGTGCCTAACATTTCATGGTGTTGTAGTTACCTTCTTGTTGGCAGAACAAAATACCTGATCAGAAGCAGTTTGTGGAAGAAAAGACCCTATTCTGGCTTACAGTTTTGAGGGAAACTTCATCATGTCAGGGAAAGCATGGCAGTGACAGCCAGACATGACATCTGCACAGCAAGGAGGAGGTAGACAGTAAACTGCTGAGTGGGGCAAGTGGGCCTGCGTTATAACATCCAAGGCCCACTCCCAGCTACACACCTCCTGCAGCAAAGCTCCACAATCTGGGTGTTAAGTATGAGGCTTGTGGTCGTCTGATTCAGGCGTCTCTCATAAACTCTGGTGTTCTGAATGCTAGGTCCCCAGCTGGTAGAGATTTGGAGGTTAAGACCTCTTGGAGGCATTGTATTGTTGGGGCAGGCTTATGGGCATTATAGCTAGTTTCTCCTTTCCAGTGTTTGGCACACTCTGCTATTGCTATTGTCCCTTATGCTGGTCAGGGGGTTATGTCCACCCTTTGCTCATGCTATCATTTTCCCCTGCCATCATGGAACTTTCCCTTGTGTCTATAAGCCAAAATAAACCATTTTTTCCAAAAAGCTGCTCTTGGTTGGGTGATTTCTGCCAGCAATATAAACTTGACTGCAGTACTACAGTTGGTACCAAGAAGTAGGGTTGCTGCTAGACACCTGATTGTGTGGCTTTGGCCTTTTGGAGCTGATTTTCAAAAGGAATGTGGAAGAATCTGAAACCTTGGCCTAAGAGATGCCTTGCAGTGCTGTAAGAACAGCTTGTTGGACTATTCTGGTAAGAGTTGAAAGAACTGAATGCAACAAGAACTATGGACTGTGAGGTTTGGCTTGTGAAGGTGAGAAAGAACTTTGCCTGGACTGGGCTAGAAGCAGTTTGTGTGAAAGGCCTGCTGTTGTGCATGTCCGGAGATTTTGTGCAGGGTTGCATTGCATAGAAATGGACTGGCGTGAGCAGAGGGATGTGGCACAGAAAAAAATGAAGTCTTTTGGCTGAAACTGCTGCCCATTCAGCTACAATTATATGTGAGATTACAACTTTTGAGACTGGGGCAACAGGAAGAATATAGACACTTTTGAAGGGGCCTGAATGCTCAAAGAGTGTCCTGTTCTTCAAAGTCTGCCTTATTCACCCCTGCATTAACAAATTTGCACCCCACCTGGCACTGTGGAGTATACAAAATGCAATAAAGAGAGGGTCATTGAATTTGCAACACAGTCTTGTGCTTTGGAAACAGCCATAGGCAGTGTGAAGCTGAGTTGCCTGCATGGAGACCCACTGAAGCCATGAGGATGGACCATGAGTTGCTGTGGAGACACAGTGGATATGCCAGAACCAGATGGCTGCTGAGGAGAGCTGCTGGCTCCAGATGAAGTTTTCTAGTGAGTATCCTAGCTGGAGGGGTAAGATTGGAACTCCAGAGACTTGTTGCTGGTTAGAATTATTGGACTTGGAGATTTGTCATTGACTAGAGTTGTTGGACTTGGAGCTACAGAGTTTGATGTTTGCCCTGTTTAAATATTGTATTGTTTGAATATTTCTTTGCTATGCCCAATTCCATCTTTTGCAGTATCTTAATTCTGTGCCAATCTGGGATTTGGGGCGTGGGGGTGGGGATTTTTTTGGTATTATGGCTCAGTTAAAAGATATTGGATTATGGGGATGTTTGAACATCACTGGGATTGACAAAAACTATAGGGACTTTTAAAGTTGGACTGAATGCATTGCATTTTATATCATGTATAGTTATGAGTTTATGGGGGCCAGAGACGGAATGTGGTGGTCTGATTCAGGTGTCCCCATGAACTTAGGTGTTCTGAATGCTAGGTTCCCAGCTAATGGAGAATTGGGAAATAACACCTCTCGGAGACAGTGTATTGTTGGGATGGGCTTATGGGTATTATATCCAGTTTCCCCTTGCCAATGTTTGGCACACACTCCTGTTCCTATTGCCTACCTTATGTTGGCCAGGGGGTGATGTCAACCATCTGTTCATACTATTGTTTTCCACTGCCATTGTGGAGCTTCCCCTCTAGTCTATAAGTGAAAATAAACCCTTTTTTCTCAAAAGTTGCTCCTGGTCAGGTGATTTCTGCCAGCAATGTGAACCTGATTGCAACAAGGCTTAAACAGAAGAACATGAGGCTATAGGGTACATTTGACGTTCAGCCATCACACATGAGTACTTGGTAATTTTTGTTTAGTTTTTAATTTTCAGAAGAGAATGTAATTCTCAGAAACAGAAGTCAAAGAAGCAGATCTCAGTGTCTGAGATAGTTCAATCAAACGGTCCTTTTTGGCCAAGCAGAGGGAAGTGTAAACTCCTAGAGAAAGATGATAGAGTGATTCTACTTCTGTCTTATTCCCCTCTTAAGACCTCCTTACCTCACTCCCAGATTTCCCTGTAGCTTGCCCTATCCCACCTCCATAAACACACAGATTATGACACCCAGTTTCAGCAGCCCAGCCTGCTATATCTGCAATAATCCTGTGGCTCTGGATATCTCCAGGCCTGTCAAGTTCTATCTAGTGACTTGTTTTCTCACTGTGGCCACTTTGACACAGTGACTTCCTGCTGAGATTTCATGAGATTCTGTCCTCATGTACAAGATGTTCATACTTGTACATCAGGAAACAATTTAGGATCCTGGTTACTGATGTGGGTGGAATGTAGAAGGTCCAAGTTACTAATGGGAGTGGAGCACAAGTGGGTTGAATATGATGGGTCAGGACTGTGTAGGTAGAAAACTAGACTGCATAAGACATAGACCTTTGCCAAATTTGTAGAAAGCAGCAATGCCAGTGTAGGGAGGGGAACTGACATATGCCGTGTAAAGGAGCTTAAATAACATGGGTGCAGGGGCAATTTCAAGGATGCATGCCATTTTTAAAGTCATAAATCTTATAGACAGAGTTTGGATGCACTTTCCCACTGGGGCTTTATGAACTCAGTCCATGGACAAGTCCTTCAAATAAGAAGGCAGCTTTTCTTCTCAAGGGCATAGGTGGCCACTGAGCTCAGGGATCTCTGTTCATTCTTTCATGAGAATGTGGTATTGGGAGTCATAAGAGGAAACTGCTACTGGTTCTTGGAAAAGAGCTGCTTCTATTTTTTTCTGGATTCCACTCACCATAGATCTGACTGTTGAAAGTCTGCAGAACTCCCAGGTAAAACAGAGCTCATATGCTCCCAAAGTAAACTTGAATACCCTTTTCTTTTTTCCCATAGGACACCCAGTGCTATATATACAGGGTAGTGTCATAAGATGCTCAAAATAAATCCTATACAATGGGTCAAAACTGAGCCAAATAAAACAGGTATTTAATTTTTTTGACAAACTGATCAAAAATCCAGCAATAGCATTCAGTTCTCCTGAACCCACCTCATGACCTGTAGCTCATTCCATCACTCACAAACCATAGTTGGCAGCAGAATTACACAATTGGAAGGTCACATGGATCTGACATCTGTCCTTTGAAAGGTACAGACCTTGGAAATAATTTAAAGTACAAAGAAGGAAGAGAGTCCTGAGGGAACAGCCAGGGGCATATTAACCAAATTACATCAGGGTGACAAACACATTTACCTTGATCTATGCATAATATAAATGTATAATGTCTTATTTAACTTTTTTTAACTTTGTTCACTGTGTCCTGTGGATGGTTGCCTATATCATGCTGCCTTTGACTTGATTCTTCAAAAACAGGATTCTGCCTCAAAAGTGTTGTTTAAAAACATAACCAACCAAAGTGAAATAAGCCAGGCCAGAGAATACAAGGACCTATGTGTTCTCATTCATATGAAAAAGCCAAAAATGCGGATTAATGGAAGTAGAATGTAGACTAGTGGTTACTGGAGGCTTGGGGAGGTGTGGAAAAGAGAGAGGTGACTGGGTACAAGAGTGCAATTAAGAGAAAGTTATAGAGTACTATAAAATAGTAGCGTAGATAGAGTTAACAATAATTTAGAGCAGTTTTCAAAATAGTAAGAAAAAGGATTTTGATCATTCCCAACACAAAACAATGATAAATATTTTAGAGGGTGGACATGCTAATTACTTTGATTTGATCATAACATATTATATACATATATCAAAGCCACACACTATGACCCATAGGTATATACAACTACTTATATAACAATTAAGTTTTAAAATTAACAAGTTGATTCTACCTGATCTTTATGAACATGGAGAATATAACTTTGGGTTCAGAAAAAAAAGTAAGATTGACCCCTACTCACCACTCTTCTCGTCTTTGTTCCTTAGTCAAAAGGCTCCTGAAGGGAGGCATATGAACTTTGGAAGCAACTTGCTTAGACAGTCAGAGGAAGTGGAATAGTCCTGGCTGGAATCCATGAGCAAGTGTATTACTGGATTTTCTGGCAGAGACTCTGCAGGACATGAGGGAATCTTGTCATGGTAAGATAGTCCCAGCAATTAAGAACGAAAGGTTCATGGCTAGAAGATTTAGGTTAAAGATAGTATTTGTCAGGAACACATGATTAAGGATTCGCAGAAGTATTATAAAGCAGGGGTGGATAGAGAACAGGAAGTGGATAAATCCTAGTTATTGTAATATAGAGCAATGGGGAGCCAGCACAAGGTCAACAGCTCACACAAAGGGATTTGGGGAGAAGCTGGCCAAAGGATGTGACCGTTCACTTAGACAAAAGGAAACATTTTGAAGTCAGTTGTAAGACATGGTCACTGTAATTACTATCAATGATATGCTTGCAAGTTGCTAAGAGTACAGAGTTTAAGTGTTCTCACTCTAGACAATGAATATGTGAATTAGCTTGATTTAGCCACTTTAAAGCATGTATCAAAACATACAGGCAGGGCTGGGGAGATGGCTTACCTGTTAAAGGCACTTGCTTGCAAAGCCTCTTGGCCTAGGTTTAATTTCCCAATACCCACATACAAGGTGGCATATGAGTCTGGAGTTCATTTGCATCATCAAGAGGTCATGGCATTCCCCCACTACACACACACACACACACACACACACACACACACACACACCACTAGTCTAAGATATATAATTCATCAACACACTAGCTTAAGCAGGTGTGTTCTCACACTTGTATTTTTAAGGCATATAAAAGGAAGTCATAAGCATGCATGCATGCAAGTACAATTTTAAAAACATAACATAAATATAAATATATAATTTGTATTTATCAATTTAAAAAATTTAGTAAGTATTTTTAACCAAGATTGTTAGAGAATTATTCATTCTTTGGGAGTAGGGTTTTTTGTATGTTTATGTGTGTACAGTGTGCACATGTGAGTATGTATGTGCTTACAGGCATGTTTGTATGCAGTGTATGTGGATGCAAGAGGCCAACATAGCAAGTCTACCTCAGTCACTCTCTACCTTATTTTTTTAAATATTTATTTATTTTATTTATTTATTTCCTAATTTTGAGAGAGAGAGAGAATGGGCACTCCAGGGTCTCCAGCCACTGCAAATGAACTCTAGACACATATACCACCTTGTTCATGTGGCTTGTATGGGTACTGGGGAATCAAACCTGGGTCCTTAAGCTTTCAAGGCAAATGCCTTAACTTCTAAGCCATCTTTCCAGCCCTCTCTCTACCTTATCTTTTGAGACAGGGTATTTGCTGATCCTAGAGCTCCTCTATTCAGCTACACTAGCTGGTCAGAAAGCCTTAATGATCCTCCTGTCTTTACCTTCTCAGGACTGGGGTTACTGGTACACATCACCATGTTCACCTTTTACATGGGTATTGGGGGATCTGAACTTAAATCTCCATGCTTGTGCAATTTAGCCATGTCCTCTGCCATTTCCAAGGTAGATTTTTGTAAATTAGTTTTTTCTTTATTTTTCTGAGAAAGAGTTTCATCATATATAGCCTAGATTGGCCTCAAACTTGCAATATTCCTGCTTCTGCCTCTGAAATGTGGGCACCACAGGCATGTGACTATATTCTAGAAGAATTCAGGCTGGGGAGACTGCAGAGCAGTTAAAGGCACTTCCTTGCAAAGAATGTTGGCCCAGTTCAATTTCTCAGGATCTATGTAAAACCAGGTGCATAAAGTTGTGCAAGTATCTGGAGTTTGTCTGTAGTGGCAAGAGACCCTGGTGCACCCATATATTTGTGTTCTTTTTCTCGCTGTTACACATACACACAGCTCATGAATAAACAAAAATATTTTTAAAAGCAGTATTTATTCTGAATGACTAAATAACATTCAATAATACAAGAAATGGCATCCTACTAGTCTAAGATATATAGTTCATTTTCCACACGTGAACGCACACGTGCTTGAGCAGGTGTTTTCTTGCATTTGCATTTTTTTTATTAATTAGTTTTGTCCTCAGTGAATACAGTAAAGTTGGTACCATTGTTAGCTTCATCCATGTCCTGCCATCTCCCCCTGACCCCTTCTTGTTGAGTTATATGGGTCATGCATTGTGGAGTTAGCCCACAGTTGTGGGTAGGAGGAAATGTCTCTGCATATCATGATCCAACGTGTGGATCTGACATTCTTTCCATCCCCTCTTCCACAAAATTTCCCTGAGCCATGTTGGGTTCATTTTGGGTCTGCTTCAGTGATGTGTTGGGAGCCTCTGTGTCTATGGATATCTGATTTGGTAGGAATTGATTGTTCTTTGTGTCAATCTCCTTCACCCTTGTTACACTTGCATTTTTAAGGCATGTGGCAGGAGGTCATCAGATACTCTTGCTGCACTATTGCATGGACTCCCTGAAATGTAGAACCATCTAAATCCAGATACATCTATTCCTCTCCAGTTCTACCCAGCTGATGATTCTCTGTTGCCCAACACGAGAAGCTAAACTGTGCATCAAATCCTGCTCTTATGCTGAGCCTCACACCCATTTCTGCATTTCTCCTTAATCTAGCCTGTTCCATGGGTATTTTTAGACTGACTTACTTGGCAAGTTTCTGAATGCTTTTCAAGATGCTAATGGAAGCATACTGAGGACTCCATGATATAAAATTTGGAGAGTTCCCCTGAAACCCACCCACTATATGTTTATCCTCTAGCCCCACATAGGAGGGTCCCCATCATGCTTTGTATCTCACTTTTACTCTATGAGGCACTTAAATGCCAGAAGCAGGCTCTGGACTAATAAATAAAATTAAATTTTGACATAAAATAAACGAGAAGGTTTTCAAAGTATTTTTTTCTTTTTTTGGTCATTAACAAGGAGTTCTTCAATCGACTGACCTTGATTTGCTTTGGGGCTTATGTAGCTTCTAAGCCTTGGAGATATGACTTTTTCATATCAAGAGAAGGCCCAACTAGAGTTGGGGTAGCTATAGGGGAGGCATCAAGTTTGCCTGTTGGATATTTATGGAAAAATGGATATGAGTGGAGTCCCCTTTCCTCTCTCTTTATTAAAAACATTTAATAGGTCAACAAGACACATGAGAGCTAGCTGCAGAAAAAATTTTTTTCCATGATCTTAGTTACACTAACATGTACTTCCTGAAGGAATTGATAGACACTTCAACCACATTTCCCACAGTAGTCTTAAAGATGCTTTTCTTATAAGATGTTTAGAAAGAGAGGACTAGGGCTGGGGAGATATCTTAGTGGTTAAGGAACTTGCCTATAAAGTCAAAGGAGCCAGGCTCAATTCCCTAGGACCCATGTAAGACACACAAGGTGGGTCATGTATCTGGAGTTGGTTTTCAGTGGCTGGAGGCACCCATTCTCTCTCTCTCTCTCTCTCTCTCTCTCTCTCTCTCTCTCTCTCTATCTCTCTCTTGCTCTCACTCTCGCTCTCTCTTTTTCCCTCCTTTCTCTTTCTCTGTCTTGCAAATAAATAAATAAAATATTTTTTAAAAAGGAGAAAGAGAGTGCTAATTCAAGGTAAACCAACCATACTTAAACATGGAGGTGGAATGAACCACAGGTGAGTCGAAATCATGGATGTGACACTAAGAAAGACACTCTAGAGGTGGAAAGTCATTCAACATTCTGGACCTTCTGTTTACTATGAAACAAGCATTTGCAGTGAAAATCTTTAAGAACTTTTCAGACTCTAACATTGTGTGATTACACAACTGAATTCTAATCACAAGTCCTTAAACTTATAGCTCTTGATTATTACACTTCTAGTAGCTGGTAATGCAATATTTTCAGTTGCTACTGATGGAGTCTTGGACAAAATGTGTGTGACAAAATGTAGATACTCAGACAAAATATGAGTTCACAGAAAACCCCTTCTATGAATTATATGGAGACCTTTTGACTTGGTGAGAAGGACTGGAGAGAGACAGGCAAGAAAATATGACAGCAGGAACAAGATCTTCATAGAGAAAGCTTTGCTGTTTATGGGCTTAGTGGAAAGGAGAGAGGCCTTGAAAGATTTTGCCTGTCCAAGAAAGAAGTTATTCCTGTACCTAGGCAAGTACAAGGTTACCTGGAAGACAATGACCCTATTCCAATACTCATTCTTACCTGTTTATTATGCAGTTTAGATACAAGACAGATAACTGGGCAAGTGGACCACCTGCCCCCTCACAATCATAGAGATTGATGATGCAGTATAATGGCTGTTGACACAAGGCATGGTAAGGTCCTATTGTGACAACCACCTGTTCAGCACTGTCCACCTATATCTGCAGAACTCACTTCAAAGATGCCTGTCAGGTCTCTTGGCATTGGCTTGAGCAATGCAGTACTCAGAAGCACTAGGACTGATACCAAATACTTACCTACCTGCCTTGCTTGTGGAAACCTGACACTATTCTCACATATCAAATGATGGCAATACCTGCCTCATCTTGTAGGGAAACAGCAAGATCAAATACATGTGTGTTTATGAGAAGTCCCAACAAGCATCAGACTCCATGTTCACACAGGTACAGTAATCTCTGCCCTCTGTCAAGTGTACAACTGTCATCCTTGACCTGTTGATCACAGAAGACATTCTTACCTCTCACCACTTTGAGCAGGCATCTGTTCTATTGTTTTACTGGTGGATATTCCATTCACTTTCGTTTTAAAAGAAATATTTTTATTATTTATAAGCACAAAGAGATGAAAGAAGAGAAATGGAGAGAGAGAATGGGCACACCAGAGTCTCCAGTGGTTGCAAATGAATTTCATATGCATGTGTCACTTTATGTATCTAGCTTTCCATGAGTACTGGGGAACCAAACTCAGACTTTATAGGTAAGCACCTTAACCACTGAGCAATCTCTCCAGCCCCCCATTCCTTTTATTACTTTTTTCTGTTTTATAACTTTAATTTTTTTTAATTATTTATTTATTTATTTGAGAGCGTCAGACACAGAGAGAAAGACAGATAGAGGGAGAGAGAGAGAATGGGCGCGCCAGGGCTTCCAGCCTCTGCAAACGAACTCCAGACGCATGCGCCCCCTTGTGCATCTGGCTAACGTGGGACCTGGGGAACTGAGCCTCGAACTGGCGTCCTTAGGCATCACAGGCAAGCACTTAACCACTAAGCCATCTCTCCAGCCCTGTTTTATAACTTTTTGTCAACAACCTCCATACATATATACAATACAGCCTGATATAATACCTTCCCATCCACTTCCTTTGTTCCCCCTACCCTATCTTCTCTCCACTGAACCATTGCTTCTTGCCAACTAGTCCATCTTCTACTTTTATGTCAATTTTTTGTCCTCATATTATGCAGCTCTTATGCAGGTAGTAATGGCCAGTATGAAGTCATGAATACAATAGCCACTTTTATCCAAAAGATGGCTTTCCAGAATACTCCTCCTTGTCCTTTGGCTCTCACATTACTTCCACCACCTCTTCCTTAATGGTCCCTCAGCCTCAGAGGGTACAACAGAAATGTCTCTGTGCTGAACTCCACTGTCACATCTCAGCAGTTAGATAAGTTTTAAGCCTCACCAGTTATCACTGCCATCTGATAGAAGAAGGTTCTCTGATCAAAAGTGAGAGTAGCATTAATATATGAACATAAGCATAAATATTTAGAGAGAAATTTGATGGGCATATACATTTAGCTAAACAATAGACATAGCTTCTCCTCCAAAGTGTAAGCAAATATGTCATAGGATAAAGTGTAAAGTTCTTTTTTTACTTAGTTATTTCTTACAAGCAGAAAGAGAAGAGAGACAGTGTACACAGAGAGAGAGAAGGTGAGAGAGAGAATGGACATGCCAGGGTCTCCAGCCACTGCAAATGAACTCCAGATGTGTGCTCCACCTTGTGCATCTGGCTTTACCTGGGTACTGGGGACTCGACCCCATGTCGTTAGGGTTTTTGGCAAGGATCTTAACCACTGAGCCATCTCTTGCACCCCAAAGTGGCAAATTCTTTTTATGTTTTAATTATTATTATTAACAACATATTTCACATGGCTATATCATGTGTTGGTACCCTCTTTTCCCTCATCCTTGCCCCCATTCTGTTGGGAACTCTCCTCAGTGGGGTTGTGGCTTATGCATTGTGGGAGCAGGAGTCAGTTATTTGGGAGGGAAGGGAAAACCTCTGGGCATGATGTTTCAAACTGTGGCTCTTATAATCTTTCTGCCACCTCTTCTGCAAAGTTCCCTGAGCTGTGGTGGGTGAGTTTTAAGTCTACATCAGTGATAGGTTCTTAGGAGCCTCTGGATCTCTGCTTTTGTAGGTGTTAAGTTTCCTCAGGATCTGTTTGATCTGTTTCCTATACCGTGGCACTGATTATTAGGTTCAGTATGGAAGTAGCACTTATGTTCATCTCCCCAATTCCTCTGTGTTTTCAGCTGTGGCTTGGTGAGGGGTAGCTTATCTCGTTGGGCATCACTACCTCCTGAAAAAGAACAGATTCTCCAAAAGAGTGAAGTCAGCATACTTTAAATGGGATAAGTATTATTCATTTAGGGAGAAATTGATATATGTAACCCCTCTTTTAGCCAAAGACAAGTGAGAGCTTGACACTGGAGAGCATAATCTTTGTCTCCATAGGATTTTGATCTGGTTCCCAATTCTAGATATGGGATACTTTACACTGAGTGGATCTCTTAGCCAGTTAGAAAGATATTGGTTACCCACTGCGGCTGTGTGTCACTATTGCACTGGCATGTACATCCTGTCAGAGAATTTGCTTCTGAGTAGCTTAGACCTCTGGTTGCTAAGTTTCCCCCAGTAGTTCATGTAGTGCTTTCTACACTAGAAAGTTATGTCTGGGGACTGGCTTTCTTCTGCATTCCAGCCAACTCTATATATTCTGTGTCAGCAACATATGGTGTATTCAGAAATAGGGTTTCACCTTTGGCCTCAGGCAGGTAATCAAGTACTTTGACAGAAAGCTGTCTTGGTTTAGGGTTCTTGTGAGTCTCTCTGATCAACAGCTCAATGTGGGTAGCATCCAATATCTGGTACTGGGAGTTACAGGCCAGACACAGAAAAAATTGTCTTTTAAGCTCAGGCTTCATCCACCCTCCCTTTTGTCAAGCTAGGCATGGTGTGACATGCCTGTAAACTAGCAGAAGGGTGGCTAAAGGCCAGCCTTGGTTACATAGCAAGTACTGGGCCAGTCAGGGCTAAATAACAAGACCCTGTCTCAAAACTCTGTCCCCACCCCTGCAAAAGAAAAGAAAAGAAAATTCTGTTTTCCCTTGCTGATTCTTTCTAATGCTGCCTAATTTCCCTCTCCCTTGACTGATATCCCAACAGCACTGCTATTTAACCCATGATGTCATACTAGGCAGTTGGTGGAAAAGAAGGCATACATTGCATTGAAATCTAGGTCTGGATTCCAGGCAGCTCAAAAGTCCTCCCAAATCTCATCACAGTTTAATTGCTTTGGAGAGAGCCCCCTTTGGGAGGAATAAAGAACATTTAATCCCATCACCTCCCTGACTCTTACATATGCAACACATGCCTCCCAGAGGGAATCTGGGGGACCTGACCTCCCATACCACAGGCAGGCTGTGAGCATTCTTCCTGCTGTTGGTGGAAGAAGATAGATGTGTGAGCACAGGAGTACAGGTGTGCCTATGGGGCTCTGGAGCCCAGACCGCCCCAGCTGTCATCCTGTCCTGAATAGCTAGCTGTACAGTTTGCAGACATGTATTCTTTCAAGACACTTGAATTTGGGGGGGAAAAATTATTTTTCTTGGAAGTTGAAAAGGGTATGTAGGTGTTCTAGTAGGAATGAAGGTAGTAGCTTAGTCATCAGAGGTAGGGGTTCCATACCTGGCTCTGCCTCTTACCTGCTGTATCTCTGAGCGGACCTTTTCGTCAGATCCACAACAGAGTTCATAAATTATTGAGAAATCATTCCCTCTATCTACTTAGCAAGAAAGATTATGATGTGTTTGACAGAAAATGAGACTTGAAACCAAACTAGTCCTGTCACAGCTAACTGTGTGACCCACAGACAGTTGTTTTGCCCCTTAGGCCTTAGTTTCCTCATCCTTAGAATGAGCACCAAATGATAAAAGATAAATATCTTCTGTTTATATGCTTCCTTTAAAGGTAGGCTGTAAAATTGAATTCTGTGGACAAAACATTTTAATTTAGGCCATGAGCAATTGCTGGCCTGGGACTGGGACATTAAGAGTGTTGGTTTTTGTTTTGTTGATATAGAGTTTTGCCGTATACTCATAGCTGGTCTGGAACTTTCCATGTAAATCAGGCTGGTCTAGAACTTCCAATACTCTTTCTGTCTCTGCCTCCCCAGTGCTGGGCTTACAGGCATGTGTCACCATTTCCAGCAACTCCTCATATTCCAGCAGTTCATGGTTCTAATATTACTATTTATTCTTAAATCCTGAAACTAGAGGAAATTCATCAGTAATTACAAAAATGATTACTTCTTGAGAGCTTAATGTTTAGCAATCTATTCTTTCTCTTGATGGGCATAAAATATAAATTATCTATATTTTTAATGACTAGAATATGTGCTAAATGAGTGACAAATGCCGGGATCAAATAAACAAAAGATTCTTTTGGATTTAAGGAAGTATGTGACCACTCCGTAATGACATAACAGCACTGCCTATTCCCTCTTCCACATGATTCAGAGCTTCCCTTAACCAAACCAATTTTCATTTCATTCAAAAGAAGCCAAGCAAAATGAGTTATTGAGAAGATTAAAAACACAAAGTATTTCCTTCTCAAAGAATGTAATAGGTTGTTTCAGGCTTTATCTGAACAAGATGTTCTTACCAGTCCTACAGTTTGGTAAATGATGCCACAGGAGCTCCTCATGAAGCAACTATTGGAGACAGGCTCTGCTTGGGAGGTGTTCAGATGGTAGTGCCAGTACAGAGGAGGGCACCACTGTGACCTAACTAAGCATCTAGCCAGAATAGAAGTCTTTCTCTGGAGACCCAAGCAAGTTTCTTTCCATTTTAGAGATGAAAAGGCTAAAGTTTCCAAGTAAATTATAAAGTTGTAGTGAGTACTGCTTGTGAAGGCCAAGATGCCTGGAGGAGGTTTAATGATGATTCCTTGAGTTCCCCTTTCCCTCAGAAGATGGCATTTTGAAGGGTTGGGAAGACAGCTCAGTAGTTAAAGGTGCTTGCTTGGGCCGGAGAGATGGCTTAGCGGTTATGCGCTCGCCTATGAAGCCTATGGACCCCGGTTCAAGGCTCGGTTCCCCAGGTCCCACGTTAGCCAGATGCACAAGGGGGCGCACGCGTCTGGAGTTCGTTTGCAGAGGCTGGAAGCCCTGGCGGGCCCATTCTCTCTCTCTCCCTCTATCTGTCTTTCTCTCTGTGTCTGTTGCTCTCAAATAAATAAATAAAAAATGAACAAAAAAAAAATTAAAGGTGCTTGCTTGAAAAGCTTGCATCTCAAGTTCAATTCCCCAGTGCACAAGTAAAGCCAGATGCACAATGTGACACATGCAAATTCAATTGCAGCAGCAAAAGATCCTAGTGTGAATCTCTCTCTCTCTCTCAAAATAAAATATTTTTTAGAAAAAAAGGTGGTACTTTGAACCTGAAACAATGGCAAGGGAGTGGGAGAGGTAGAGATCTCATTTACCCTGGGATCCAGTTACTCTTGCTGTTGGGTTGGTGTTTTTTGTAATAAATCACTTAGCATAATAATAGCACTGAAGGCCCTGGAGTGAAACATTGTGACAGTTCATTTCCACTGACTTCTGAAGCAGGGTTTTTACTTTTTGTCTTGGGGATTTGGGGCTCAAATGTTCTCTTGCTCTTAGAAAGAAGGAACCCTGACCCAGAGAAGAGGAAGCACCTTTCCTCCCCTGCTGCTTCCACCACTTTCCAGGAGATGGCGCTTTCTATCATAGTTCCTGACCCTGGGGCTAACTTGCAAGATCTGCTAGTCTCTTCCTTTGGCATTTCCCAGATTGTGACAGGAGTAGCCTTCCTTTGTGCCCTTCCCCCAGCTCTGTTCTGCCCTTCACTGTTGTTTACTTTCCAGTGTTTCCGGCTATTCCTCCCTTTGAATCTTAAAACTCCAATGCATGATGACCCTACACAGGGATAAACGTCCAGTACACTAAAAGGAATCCACTGAACTGTCTGACTACTTCCTCATTCAACAAAGTGCACTGTGGAGGCAGAGACCTTGTTTTAGGTGGGAAGGTATCACAGCTCTTGGCACAAAGCATGCATGCAATGAACTTGGTTGGATGGATGCAGAATTGTTCATACTTCTCCTTGGTGTCTGGTCGACTAGGAGCGGTCAGTTTCACCTCTGGGCAACAGCAATGCTTCTGCTACAGCTTTCTCTTGCTTTCCACCAGCTGGGGACAGAATGCAACTCTGACAAGACTAAACGAGCTCTGTAGTGCCCAGAAAGCAGCACCATGTGGAGTGGAGGCAGTGACGGGCGGGTGCACGCCCAAGATCGGTTGTAGGAACAGTGATGATAAGTCCAGATGTAAGGGAATGTTTAACCCAGGAAAATCATGAGCCATGCCGGGTGCAGAAGAAATCAAGGAAAATGAAATGAGTGGTTTGACTTCATTTAGAATTCTCACTACAGCAGTGGTTGGTACGGCCTAGGAAGCAACCTGGCACATCTCCAAGCTGTATCACTGTGTCTCCATCAGAGCTTCTGCTTGAGGGAGGCTCTGTCAACAACAGGGAGTCCTAAGAGTTCGATGGCCTAAGTTTTACAAGAAGCAAGCTCTTTGGGTAATCATTTCATTTCATAAGCCCTTGGGTCACTTTTCTACAATCCCAAATGTGTACAGTAAGTCTTCTATGGTCACCTGCCCCGTTGCATAAATATAACCTTTGTCCCAATCTGTTGTCCTGTGTTGCTATACCCGAGAACTAACCATGTATCTGAACTGAATAAATTGACAAGACCCAGCAAAGATCTGGTTGCAGAAGAAATACCAAGTGGGAAGATTCCGGATAAAGATTCACAATCACCAGCAGGATGTGCAGATGCAATCCCTTCAGGGCCAGGGCTCAGCACATACTCACTGGTGCTTGGTCCACTTTAATTCCTTTTCTCCCTTTTGTTTCTGGTCCTGTTTGTAGCAGGGGCTGAGACAGCACCTCCTATAAAAAATCTTCCCCATCTCCTTTGCCTAGTGGCAGAGATAGTTGATCAGCCGCCCCTCCTCCTCTGAGAAACTGTCTTCTCAGAAGAGGACAACTTAGCTCTGTAACATTCTTCTCTCCCTTTTTGTTTTGCTCTTCTTCTATTAGCAACTCAGTCTACATGCTGATTGTTATTGTCCATGCATTAAGCAGTTAGAGGTTGCAGTCGTTGAATATTAAGTGAAGAGAAAACTTCACAGGACAGAAATGTATACTGTAGCTGGTAAAGGCTGAAGAGTATATGAGGAACCAGATCTAGGATGAAAAATTGGATTCTCCGGTCCAAAAAGAATTCTCAAAAGGCTCCCACCAAGGCAGGCCTGCCTCCAGGTAAAAGGAAGATCTGCGGCTTTGATCCTATTGATGTCTGCAGTGAAAGTCTTGGGTAGTTGGCTATTCACTCCGCTTTCTGTCTTCCTGTCAGAGTTCTTACGTTCTATGTTCTGGATTTTCTTTGCAGGAGAGAATTCTTATAAGTCTGACACCAAAAAGCCTACTGAGGGATGGTCCTGAAACCACTGATCTTTGACTCTCCCAATTTCATAATAAATAGTGAGGAATAGAAGGGAAGCTCTGTATGATTATTTTGGACCTGAAGAATAATGGGACAACTCATGCCAAGTCAATGGATCCTAGACCACTCTGGTGGTCAGGATGGCATGAGGGTGGTGGGACCAAAAAAAGAGTCAGGTAGTGGAGAAAGAGCAAATCACGGTGAACCCTGCAAGATCCCATCAACCTAGGTAGGAACACCCTCCACAGTGATCTTCATGGGAGCTCTGGGCATTAGCAGCTGTGTTCTTGGAATATGTTATTGTGACTGATTATGTGTCTCTGGAATAAGCAGCATCACTAGCTCCTCCTGTCTATCATATCACTACTGTATTCTGGCAAGTGTTGAAAGCTATTCTTATTGCTGATCAAGTTTTCTTCTCCCTTGAAGTAAAGAAAAGTTGAAAACAGTGTAAGGCATGTGTTGGTGCTGTTCTGGCCTGAGATGGAACATTATATCTAAGATCTAACCCTGACCCAGTGATAACAGCCCACCAATCTCCATGGGGACCACTGGGAAGCCATCAGTCTAGGGCATCTTCTCTATTCCACATTCAGTGATTCCTGAATAGTCACTGCTTCCTGACTTCTTTCTAAAACTGTTCCTCAAATAGGAAATATGGGTCTCCTCAAATTCCACCTGGGCATTTTCAAATTAGGTGCACTTGTAGCACCTTCCCCAAGGTGGAAGGCTGGTTGGCTTCCGTTAAATATTTACTGTATTTTTGAGACTTCTGACTGCTTATTGTCCACTTACTATTGTTTCATTGTGAAAAGTATATATAATCCCAGTCTAGTTCACTTTACTGGACTGGGTTTCTTGCTTCACTTTGGAACAGATATGAGAGGAATTAAAGAAAATAATGCTGCTTCTATAGCCTTTTCTGTAAGAGCCAGTGCGGTTCTGCCCAGACCTCACCCCAGCTCTGCTGCTAGCTTCACAGACAGCCTCTCATGAAGTTCCTCCAGATAATGCCCAATGAAACAGGCATTTCATCTCATTTTACAGACAGGTTGAGCTACTTGTCAGGGCCTGTGGTTATCCATTTGTGATTGATATTCAAGAACCCTTAAATAGCAAGCAGTGGCATCTTTCTCATCCTCACTTCTGCTTTTCATGTCCATGGCCCTAGCAATTTCACCCCATCCATCCCAGTCTCCTGTCCCTACATCTCAGGAAGACTTCCAACCTCCTTACATTACCACTGGAAAATTAAAGAACTGGTCTTTGGGTTTTGTTGTGTTTTGTTTTGCACTGTTGGGCAAATAAAGTTCACAGCCTTTTGCATGCTAAGCAAACACCTTATCAGTATTTGAGAAACAGTTACTGATGAAAAGCCTCAGAAGTTTCTTGGGATAAGAAATGCTGCTTCTTTTAACTGCCTCTGAATCACTTCTTCCAGAAGCCTCCCCCTTCAGAGGCAGGTGAGGCTGACAGGAAGAAGAGAGCAGCCAGCCCACTTCAGTACTGAGTCACCCATGACTCCCAAGGCTGCTCCTCCACTAATTAATCACATTGCTAATAGAAGCAGAGCTTTTAACGGGGCTTACCCAGTCATTTGTAGAATTGCCTCCCTGGTCTCATCTTCACCTTCCTTTAAGCAGGCTGCCAGTTTGCCCAAAGTACTAGCTGTGTGCTATACTTCCCATAATCCCAGAAAGGAATGCCAGCAGCCCCATGACTCAAGAATAAGGACCCACCCTCTTCCCTCTCACCATCTGCTCTCAACACCAGGAGTCTTCTGGGGCAAGATAAAAAAGGAATGAAATATCTCCCTTGTAGCATCCTCTAGAAGACCACGAAGCTCTCCATTAGCTGATTGAGTAATACCTGTTGTGTTTCTCCTCAGTGGTGACTAATACAACATGTTCTCAGTTCCACTAATTACTCAGCCTCCTAGAGAAGGCTGCCACAGCCCCCAGTGTGGTTGATGACACCCCTTGGAAAGTGTCCCATGGCTTCACCCTACCCTTTGTCCTCACTTCCCTTTTTGACCTCCCATTCACATCTACCTGTCTTCATCTACTGCCAACGAGGTCTTGGGCTCAGCTGCCTCTGTGGGATTGCTAAGCATCCTTACTTTGCCTCCTATCCCAGGCACATGGGTACCCACAGGCACCATGCCATCTGTCTACCTTACGGGTACCATTCTGGGCTTCCTGTCCTGAGCTGTCAGCTGAGGGGAGGGTACATGGTCCCATGGGGCATGAGTAAAGCTATCAGTATCCAAATATTAACTACATTTCTATAACATGGTACAATTGCCCAGGTGGCCTTTTGTTTAATCTCTGTCTAATCAATAGTGATTATTATATGCCTGTTATAAACCTGTCATGTCCCTGCTTTTTGAACAGTGTGGATAATGCATAAGACACAGAGCTCAGGGCCTGGCACCAAGTGTATACTGTTTGATATCACTATTAACTCACTTGAAAAGCTGTGGTAGGTGAGGTCAGGGAAGACAACATTAATACATACTGTATTGAAGGAAGACTTCCCTTCTCTCCACCCACAGGTCCGTAGTGAGGTAAGCACCATATGACAGAGCAGCTGTGGGCTGGAGCAGCTTTCAGGCCAGTGTGCTGGGCAATGTGCCACAGGCTTTACCTTGAGTGTGCTGGTCCTCTTCCTAAGCATCTCCCAAGCCTTCCTGTCCAGCCAAGATCATTCTATTCTAAAAATCAAGTCCCTGAAATTCTTACCTACTGGATAAAGTACTTCTTTGTCTAGGAAACTCTAAAAAGATTACAAATAATTTTTCTTTATTTTTTCCTTTATTTGAGAGAGAGAGAGAGAGGCAGATAGAGAGAATGGGCAGGCCAGGGCCTCTAACCAATGCAAACTCCAGATGCATGTGTCACCTTGTACATCTGGCTTATGTTGGTCCTGGGGAATTGAACCTAGGTCCTTAGGCTTGCAAGTAAGTACCTTAGCTACCAAACCATCTCTCCAGCCCCATTTTTCTTTCCTTCCTTCTTTTTATTTCTTTTTTGGTGTACATGTGAATATGGGTGCATGTGTGAATGTCAGAGAATAACTTCCAGGTGTTGATCCTTGCCTTCCACCTCATTTGAGATACAGTCTCTCATTGTTCACTGCTCTGTTAGCCAAGATAACTGGTTCTGTGAGACTCTAGAATATTCTCCTTTCTCCTCCTCCAATCTTACATGTACATCATGGGATTGCAGAATCCCTAATTCCAGGCTCTTATGTCTGTGGACCTGAACTGAAGTACTTAGGCTTACATGACAAGAGCAAAATCATTGAGCCATCTCCCTAGGCCTACAAGCCATTTTTCTAGAAAAAAAATAGACATATATTTATATATAAGCATAATTTTAGAAGTTCAGAATGATTATAGATCACAAGGGATCCATCTGAATCCAAGTTGACGAGTTTCTTCTCCAAATAATCAGAAAGCACCCTCATAATCTTGCAACTGTTGCTAACACTATCAGATCTTTTTTTTTCCTTTCCTCTCCAGCTTTGTAGTAGGTGTTCATGCAAAGAGAGAGAGAGAGAGAGAGAGAGGGAGGGAGAGAGAATCCCTCTCCCCACCCCCCTGACCCACTTTTCTGGTCACTGCCCCTGGCCAGTGCAGAAGCTGTGGTGTTCGTTGCGATGGTAATGAGAGTGGCTGTTGCTAAGAGAGCCAGGAGGGTGGGGGAAGAGAGTGGGCAGCCCAGCAGGGCAGCCCCCCCCCCCCAGCATGTCTAAGAGCCTTAGGCCCTGGAAACAGTGTTCCCAGATGGCTGTCATGGCAACAGCAGACTCGGGAAGCCATTTATCTCAGGCTGGACAGGTTCCCCATCCTGTACTTGTGCTTTCTTTCCCCTGAGTAGCTAATTGAGGTGTGAAAGGGTCTGCTGTGAGTGGGCAAAGGGGCATAAAGGGTTGCTACTGAGCAGGGCCCATGGGAAGCTGAGAAGCCAGCAGTGGGGTCTGAACCACCTCCCTCGCAGAGGGTTGCAACTGCTGAGGAAGCAGCCCCAGACACAGCCATGCTCACTTGCCTGCCAGAGACCTGTGCCTGAGAGCTCCCTCTCCTACCCAAGAGCCATTTTGAGAAGACCTCATGTTTAGGTCCGAGGTAAGCATGCAGACAGTCAATTTCTAGCACAGCTACTAAAGATGCTGTGGCAGTGAGTTTTTTCTCAGATGTAGAAGAGAGATTATCAGGGCAAGTGTTAGGAATGAATGGCTGCTGGCTCTAAGGTAAATGAGGCCAAGGGGTAGTTGAGGGCTGAGGCTACTGAGGCAGGTTAGAGTCTTAACAAAATACCAAGCTCACCACTTTACTGAACTGTACGTAGAATTTAACATTACCATTCTCCAAAAACACTGCTCTTCAGGTCTTTATTGAGTAGCAACTAAACATGGTGCCTATCTCAAATTATTTTTCAAAGCATATTTTATTGGAGAGGTGCTGGGGATTGAACTCAGGGTCTTGGACCTGCCAAGCATGTGCTTCACTGATGATCTATACCTCAACCCCAGAGCAAACCTTTGAGTGACACATTGTCTTCTTTCTACAGGTGAGAAAACGGAGACTCTCTGACAGGTCAACCACTCACCCAGAATCACAGACACAAAGTAGCAAAGCAGGTTTGGAGTTTGCTTACAAACTGTCTCTCTGATCAAAAATTCCACTTCTCACTAATGCACAGAAGATAGTAGCAGAGCCTGAAGTCCAGTGGACATGATCTGTTGCTTCTTGTGACAAGTATAAGTACCAGAGTTCAAGGCTTCGGGGTTCAGGATCCAGGGTGGCGTGCCCCTCTCTTAACACCCATCCTGCAACATGTGCCCTGAGAACAACAGTCTAACTTCTACTAACCCAGGACCTGTTGTGGTGACCACTTTGTATAGTTTTTGTGAAAATATGTATTTATCTATAGTCCCTGAGCCCTAGTGGCTTGATGGTGAATAAGGAAACTACCACAAGAAAGTTCCCACAGTGGAACACACTGAACTGTCCACTGTCATAACCAGGGGAACGTCTCCAGGAGGCTGCCCAGCGGGCTGTGTCCTTAGAAGCTCAGAGAGTCAGGTGAAGTATCTGGGCCTGCCTGGGATTATTGAAAAAGATGGAGCTGGCATTTAGCAGTTCTAATAATCCTAACGTGTTTTATTTGCTTAATCTTCACAGTAACTTTACAAGGTTAATATTGTCACCCCTTATTATGTAATGGGAAACTGAAATCAGAATCTTGAATGCTACCCCAAAGGATTATGTCCAAACTTAACTGACTCCAGAGTGTGCACCATTTCTGTTCCATTCTCATACCTCCCAGACACTGGCTACTCCTTGCGGCCTGTTAAAAATAGAAATATTTAATTCAGCCTCATAGCTTGGAGTCCAAGCAGTGCACCTTTTTCCTAAGGGTTCCCTCACCTACACAGAAGATGGTATCTTTCATCCTCTGTCTATTTTTATTTCTTTTTTCCTATTATTCTTACCCTTCTTGCTCAGCCCAAGCAGGAGAGCAGGAGACAGAACCAGAAGCCAAAACACTCAGCCCATCCTTTTCTCCACCCATGGTCAGAAGAAGAGACAGTGGGTCTTCCTCAGGCCTGGGTTGTCGCAGACTGGCAAAGCTGGGACCATCAGTCCTAGGGAGAACAGGGCCTTGGGAGGTGGGCAAGGAGTCAGCAAAGTGACAAACAGACACACACACAAGGTTGATGTATCTGAGTGTATTTTACTGAAGAAGAGCATCAGGTTATATATAATTCTGGCTGCATAAGCTTAGCCTTTGCTTATTTAAGCGGTACAATTTTTATAAGTAGCCTGATCCAGGAGAGGCACAAATACATTGAGTAAAGATTACAATCACAAATTTAATAGTTAATATCTCACCAAAATCAGTGTTAGACAGTCAGTGGTTACAAATGATGCTTGGTTTTTAGCCTGCTTCAAGCATCAAGTATTTTTAATAAAAGTTCTAACAGGACGACCTCATAACTCTAATATATTTTCTTCGTTGAACCATGCCATAAAAATGTAGGTGTATTAAGGCCTGCCTTCTCATAATTGGATCCCAGTTGTTTCCTAATGTTTTCTCTTTATGCTTTCATAAGCAAGCACCAAGGTGGCTTCAACCTAGCAAGTCTGTCCACAAAAGTTAAAGATTACTGAGAAACATGTTTCTCACCATTGTTTACTAGCGTATCCCCATTCCTATACACTCCTGTACAAGGTAATGGTTCATTGATTGGTTCTGGTCCTCAGAATACTGACTATGGCTTGAAACAACAGCAGGGTCTTTGGAGGAAGTGTCACACCATCAGGTGACTCAATTTCATGGAAACTTGCTCCATATCTAATTTTTACTAAATTGTGAAAGAGCATCATGCTGCTGTCATGTTTCAGGAACAGAGCAGTAGCAAAGAAGAAAACAGCTATCAAAGAGCAGCAAAAGGCACTACAAGCCTGGAGGATGCACATCCTTCCAGGAGGCTTTCTTCCTTGAAGCTTTTACCTCGGCCTGATGAACAAGTCATGCAGACTCCATTAGAGTTGGCATGGCACTGGGTGCCAAGGAATTTTATTATGGAGGCCTAAATGTGAAAGCTTTGTCCCAAGCCTGGCATGAATGCAAGCTATACCCTCCACAAAGTTACCTCTCTGATCTGTTCTTCCTTAAGGAACACACTTAATTTGTAGCTCCTGATGGGATCATGGGGAAGAGGGATGGATAAGCCCCTATTATAAGCCCTTTCCTTCTCTGATGTGGACTTACTCAGCTCAGCCTGGCCTTCTGTCTCCAAGCATGGTGGGAATATGTTCCTCTTTGAGGTCAATCCATAGTGAGGAGTTTCTAGTCATTGAAAGAACTCAGGATTGGGGCTAGGAAGATGTCTCAGTAGTTAAAGGTGTTTGCTTGCAAAACCTGTTGGCACAAGTTCAATTCCCAAACTATCCATGTAAGATGCACACAAAAAGTGGCACAAGAATATGTTGTTTGTTTTCAGCAGCAAGAAGCCTTGGCATACACACACACACACACACACACACACACACACACACACACACACAATTTTTTTTAAGAACTAACTCAGTATTAGAAATCAAGACCCATATTCTGTTCCTAATTCTGCCACCAATAAATGGGGTGGTATTTAGTAAGTCACTTAACCTTTCTGGGCTTCAGTTTCCTCTTTTGTAACAACTGGACCAACATATTCCAAGCAGTGTTTGTAGCTGTTTTTTAGAAATCCTCCTTAAATCTATTCCACATTTCCATATCCTTAGCCAATTGTGCCATCCACCCCCAACAACTGGATGTTCCAATCCTCTCTAGAACCTGCCAAGATGGAAAGAGTGCAAGGCAGTGGGTTTGTTGGTGTTACGACTCCTTCTCAAGCAGGAAGTCAAATTTAAATTGTGCCCTGATTAGTACCAAAGCTCAGATGCTCAGGTCTCCTACACAATGGATTACATAAAAACAATTCACCTCTGATTTTCCTCTCTTTTTGTTCCTGCTCTTTTCCAATCACTCAGTCAAGTAATATGTATTAAGTGAATGTATCTGCAAGACACTGAACAAAAATGTAATACAAAATGACAAGATCCTTGTCCAAAAGGAATTTACAATCCCACGAGGAAGCAGTACAGACAAGGTATTAAAGGCACCTGTTGCCCTTGTACAGCAGGAGAGAATAAAGGATTTTTTTTAATGCCTTAACATTTCAGCTATTCTTTTACACCACACTGGCTGCTAATTGTATAGTGAGATAATGTTTTGGTATATGTCCTGTAGCCATGATCTTGTCTTCTGTTCCCATTTGTGGAGAAAGCAAAGCTGTTCTAGGACACTGTCTTCTACTCCACAGACCCCATCCATGCCCTGTCCTGCTGGACATCATCATCTCACCCTGGCATGACAACTATGTGCCCTGTATTCTGGTTATCACCTTCATACCCTGCCATGACAACCACATTCTACATCTCTGTAGCCCAATGCAGGGACCTGAAGGTTGTGATGCACTATTAGTGCTATGCAAGCAAATAATGGTGCTCTAAGCAGATGGTGGTTGTGGAGCTTTCTTCCTCTCCTGCGATCCTTGGGCTTCAAGAAGTCAAGGTATTCCTGAGTTATTTCTCTTAATCTCTCATTAAGCCTTGTACAGGGAAAGTGCGGTTTGTTGCCATCTGTCTTCTTTGGGTCCTGATGTCCAAAAACTGCACATCTGCTCCATCCATAATAACGTCTCTAGGGCTTGTTATAATGTGAGTTAGTGTCTCTTCTAATCTTCTCAGTGAGATGGAGTTAGTATGATCCTCGACAGAGAAGAGCCAGAGGATCCCAGAGTTTCTCTGAAGATCGAAGAGATTTGAGCAGGGCCAGCTGAGCTGAACTGGGACTTAACAGGGCTCTTTTGGTTTCTCCACACTTTTTATGTCTCATGTGTAATCCTCAACATAAAATTAGGAGGTTCTGCTTCTTCCAGTGCATTTGCCACACCCCCCCATAAGATGTTAAGACACCTGCTCCCTCAAGCTGGTGACCTGCAGAGTTCTGGGATACTCCACCTCATGCTCTCACTCAGTTTCCTTCTAAAGTTCACAATATAGCTAGGCACTGAGGTCCACACCTATAATCCCAAGATTTAGAAGGTAGAGACAGCAGGATCAGGACTTCAAGGTTAGTCTCATCTCCACATATAGTTCAAAGCCAGTCTAAGCTACATGAGACTCAAAAAACCCTTAATTAATTAATTAATCTTACCAAGCCTAAAGTTTGGTGTGATCTTTGGGTACCCCAAGAGCAGATGAAAAGAGATCAAGAATTGCTCTAGCAATTCCCCTACTCCCACTTAGGCAAAGTGGCTCAGATACATATTGAGAACTTCTGCAGAGCCACACATCACCACATAGTATATTTTGTTAGGGTTCTTAGATGTTTTTCTTGACAAAAATAAAACACAAAATTTCAGAAAAATAAAGACATTGACCTAGGAAACCCCTGTGAAAACTCAGAAGTGGTGACAGGGTGACAGAAGGACTGACTAACTAGCTCTCTTTGGCCAAAAGAGGCTAGTGTGCATGTGAGAAGTATCAGTAGCTCTCTCTGGAGAAAAGGAATCCTGTCAGCTCATCACTCCCAAGAGATCCCAGAAAGGGGTTGAACAAGTAAGTGTGAGCCCTGGGAAGCAATCCTATGGCAGTTATGAGCCTAGAGCCAATATTGCTCATAAAGGAGAGGTGCTTGGGGCTCCTGAGGCACCAAGCAGAGGGGAAAGCAGGTGGCAGCCAGCTCCAAACCAGGTCTCAAGGCCCTGCTCTGGCCATCTCCCAGACACCTGTAGCCTACATCAGCTCCTTTGTAGAAGATAATGCCAGGCAGCAGGAGGAGGCAAACTGGGAGAAAGATAGGTAGGCATAGGGATAGCAAGGTGAAAGGACATACAACACATGGACAGAGGACTAAATGTGAGGAGAACAAGCAAAGCAAGAAAAGGTCTAGGCAAAGAAAGGAGCTGGAGAATCGGCAGGTTATAGAGCAATGATAGGGTACACTGGGTATGAGGGAAAGAGGACCCACTGGCCCTGTTCTTCTTCCTGACACTGGTGGTGGCTGGTGTAAGCAAGCAGGAACTCAAGTCGCTGAGCCTGCCACTCATACCTCCACCTCCTTCCTTTTCTCTTCTCCTGTATTCTCCCTCCCCTAATGGCTGCATCTGGTTCTGTTTGGGTTTTTTCCCTTTCTGAGCCTTCCCAGACTCCCTGTTCATTTGCCTGCTGCAGGCCAGGCTGAGAATCCAGACACCCAAATTCTGATTAGAACTCTTCTCTTCCTGTGCTGGGAACATGGGCCAAGTGACTTCCAGTCTGAAACTGCCATTTCTTCATTTATGAACCTCCCATGAGCTGTCAGAGGATAATAAGGGGAACGTGAAAGGACTATAAATGGAGAACCCCCTGAAGAAAAGAGAGAGACTTGCAATTCTAAGTATACTCCCTTGGGTGACCTCCTTAATTGCTTCAAAGACAGACACTCGGGCTGGAGAGATGGCGTAGCGGTTAAGCGCTTGCCTGTAAAGCCTAAGGACCCCGGTTCGAGGCTCGGTTCCCCAGGTCCCACGTTAGCCAGATGCACAAGGGGATTCTCTCTCTCTCTCCCTCTACCTGTCTTTCTCTCTGTGTCTGTCGCTCTCAAATAAATAAATAAAATTTAAAAAATTGTTTTTTTTAAAAAAAAAAGACAGACACTCTACATCTCCACAGCATCACCTGCCCAAAATGCTATAACTTGTCTGTGAGCCTCAACATACACTGCCCAACACACCTGGACAGGCTGCCCTGTACACGTAAAAGAAGGGGCTCTCCAGAGTGAGCTATGCTTGTGTGGAATGTAGGTAGGCTCTCAGACATCAGAATGGCTTGGACTGTGATTTGACATGGGTCTTAGATTCAAAGAAGTCTGGTTGCTGAAGCAGATATGGGCTCTTCATATGTAGAATAATCTAAATGATTTTTCAAGGGTAGAGTGAGTATATATGGGAGAGGGAGAGAGAATATGAATATGAGGGGAAACTGAAAAGAATCAAAGGGGAAATGATGAATACATACAATAACAAAAAGGAGACCAAGACCTCAAGAACAGAGATAGGGAGACATATGGACAGGAACACATATCTGAGAGAAGGTTCCAGGAGAGGAGTAAGGAGGCTGAGAGGAGCTAAGCTAGACAGACTGTGGAACAGGCAGATGGAACAACAGACAGAGAGCAGAGCCACAGAGTGGGCACACAGTGAGGCCTGGCAGCCAAACCCCATAGATTTCCCTGTGAAGCAGATGCTTAGATGGGAGCAGCTGATGGTTCCAAGTATGTGTGTCTGGTTGACTCCAGGCCCAGTGCAGCCTACTCAGGAGCCGGCCTCAGGTGTGTCCTGAGTCCAGCGAGGCAGATGAGTGATAACCCTGTACTTACTAGGGTGCTATTTCTTCTCCTCCATCCTCCCCCCATGCTCTGTCTACTCACTCATCTGCATCCCCAGGTTTAGTGAACCTCAGAAAAGATATGAGTGGTCGCACCATGTGATAACAGGAAGGTCATGGACTGCATTACAGGGATGAGAGTGATCCAAAGCATAGTTATGTACCTTGGCAGGAAGGTTGAGGAGGAGTGAAGCAACTAGGTGTCTTTGGCTAGGAGATGGTGCAAAAGGCAAGGGCTATAGGGTGGGGAATACCCCACAGCACTGCTGGAGAAAGAAGGCACTGCTAGAGTGCCTTCCAAACCCTCCCTTCTCCTCAAGGTGCCCTAATGAGTGTCTGAAGCCACTTTCCACCACCCAGGCCACTAAACTGCCACAGCCTCTTCTGGCCCAAAAGGAGCTGAGATGGCTAGGGTTCCATGACCTCTTCTCCACCAGGGCTACTTACACGCCACTTTCACAGGTGAAGAAAGCAGCATTAATAGGCTCTGGTGTGAGTGATACACTATACCCCAAGAATTCCCTGTGTTGAGAAGGAAGCTCAGAAGAGCTGGGTAACAGCAGGTTCCATCAGGACTTAACCTTTCTCCCAGTCCAAGGCAACTTTCATGCTGCCCCTCCTACCTACCTCAGCCCCTGCCCCCAGACAGCATCCTCAGAACGCTGAAGTGACAGTCATCCCAGGCTCCTTGGCTATGTCTAGAGCAGTCCTTCACTGGTATACACCTAAGGTCAAAGTGTTCACCAGTGACCCCAAAGTGGACACAAACTCCCTAGATCTAGGAGGGAAGGCAGTAGAGAGAGGGAAGAGTGAGGATGCAGTACCCAGTGCAGGCATAATACAAGTGAAAGACAGGTACCAGGAGCCAGATGGACCAAGAAGAAACAGAAGTTAAGTAGGAAGAGACGGATAAACAGCAGACACTAAGCAACCAGCCAAGCATATGCTTTGCAAGCAGGCAACACAAGCACCCAGTAAGGTTTGGACTGAGGGGAGGGGACATGGGCCCACAAAAAGTGGGTACATAGGCTTTTCTGTGGCTGACTGCTGCCTGGTCAGAATTAGTGATCTAATCCCTCTCCATGGGCTGTCTGAAAAATGAAGCTGCCACTAGTGCTGGCAAGGGCAAGAGGCACTTGGAGGAGTTGGTAGCAGTGCTTAGGCTGGACAGGATTGATCTGGGTGGAAGGAACAATTCCTGACATGGATAGTCTAGTGCCATCTCCAAGACCCCAGAGCAGAGACTCTTAAAGTCTGAACCAGGCCAGAAGGGAGGCAGAGGATTGCTGTGTGAATGCCAAAGAAGTCCTGGAGCTCTGCAGGTGCCAACTTCCCACTGATAAAGCCCTTCAAAGGCTGGAGCTCTCAATGTGGGTGATGTCATCCCTTTGAGCTCCAGGCAGGCGAGGAGTGGAGCCAGGCTGCAGCCTTGGAATTTTCAGGCTCCACCTCCAACCCAGTTTCTGCTTCTAGGCCCTCTTGGCTAGGTTTCCTGACCAGCCTTGCCAGAAACCAGACATTGCTGTGGCAGCACAGGAGGGGTCACCCAGAGTCATCGCTGCAGAAAGCAGAGCTTTTCTTTGTTTGGCCCTCATCCACCCTTTCTATATTCATTTTTACATTCTTATGGGGATGCACTGAGGTTTTGCAGGAGCCCAGTTTCCTGCTACCCAGCTTTACTCTCCCCACTCTACAGCATGTCCAGAAATATACCAGAATGATTCCAAGTACTAGGCGACCCACTGGAATTTCTTCTGTAAATAATGCTCCAAAACAGTGACTGAAGAAGACCACCAGTAGCACCTTGGTCTGACAGGAATAAGCCAAAAGAATAAAGTCTGTCAGCTGAACCAAGCCCCTGCTAAGCCCTAAAGCCAGCCAGCTAGAAGTCCAGAGAATGGTCCCTTCACCTTGCACATGCTTGTGCTCGACATAAGCCAGCCCTGTGCCAGCTGTTGGCATCTTTACAATGCTGACCTTGGCCCCAAATTTCTCTCTCCCTTCCTCTTTCCCTATCACAAACTAGACACTGTGGTTTGGAGCATTCAGGTCTCTAGGCTAGGCATACCCCTTCTAGATGTCAAGATGATGGCAGTGGGGCGGGGGGACGTAGATGGCCTCCTGGCAGCATCCTACCTGCCTGGGGTAGCACAGAAGCAAAGATCAGCCTGAGTATGTCCTGGAAAACACCACACCACAAGATCTCTTGTCTGCACTCAGCTGCTTGGCAAAGAACCAGTGCCCATGAGCAGAGAGGAGCTTTCCCACTTGCAAATCCTCAGCATTTCAGAGCCAGGCCCACATGCACCCATGTGCCCAGGGCAGATGCTCAGTTCATTGCCAAGGTATTCTTCACCCTCATTAAGCACTGTAGCTATGATATAAAGTAGGAAGGAATGTCTGGGAGTGAAATTTCTACTTTGATTCATTGAGCTCTGGACTCAGGGCCTCTTGGCCAAGAATACATGGGTCAACTCTACCAGGAAAATGCTCATGAACTTTATACACAGAAAAAATTGTCCTAATAGACAAAACTAGCATGCGATTTTCCCCATGCTGCTTTCATATATGTCAGATTTGATTCCCAAAACATTGCCATGATAAAATGAATGACATTCTTCTTTTCCCTTTCTCTTCTTACTATTTGATATGTATAAATGTAAGAAGAGAAAGGGAAAGGAAGAATGTGCTTGTCCAGAGAGGTAAGCAGAATCTGTGCATACTTTTCTGAGTGGCTGTAAGGGAAAAATTTTACAAACAGGTTCAAGAATATGTATATAAGGAGCTGAGGTTGTAGCTCAGTTGGTAGGGTGCTTGTTTAGCATGCACAAGGCCCTAGGTTTGATGCTGAACACCACATAAAACCAGACATGATGGTGAACATCTGTAATCCCAACACTGAGAAGGTGAAGGCAGGAGGATCAGAAGCTCAAGGTTATCCTCATCTATACAGCAAGTTTCAGGCCAGCCTGAACTACACGAGACACCATACCAATAACAATAAAACAATACATACATAAGCATCAGCTTGTGCTTATATTTGAATGACCAACACTAGAATCAGCCATAAGAGAAACACTTCCAGGATACACCTAAGACAATTGCCCATGCATTTTAGGAAGCTCCAGCAAAGCCTATGACACCTTGAAGTCCTTTCTTCACTCTCCTTACCATCCTGTCCTGCAGAGGATGGAATAAGTCTCAGATAAATTATGACTAAAGTTTAAATTCTGACCTAGAGGCACAGAGCAGGAACTGAGAAGGGCAGGCTCATGGGGGACAGGGATTCAACAGGTCTTGTGTTTATAACCAGAAGGGTTTGCCCAGGCCCTTTGATACCAACATGAAACCCAGAGCCCCTAATCCATACCATGTTAAAATCATAGGCCTCTAACCTCTGCTATGTAAAACCTGAGTCCCTAACCCCAGCCAATATAAATTCATAAGGCCTTATACTCTGCCATGTTAAAGCAATGAGTCCTTAACCCTAGCAATGTTAAAAGTATGAGTCCCAAGCACCATGATATTAAAATCACGACTCCCTAACCCTGGCCATATTAAAGCCATGTGCCTCAAACACCTACCATGTTAAACCACTGCATGCTACCCACTGCCATGTTAAAATCAAATCACCCTACAATGTCACTTTAAAGTCATGAGTCCCTAAAACCTGCCAGGTTAAAGTCCAAAGTCCCTAACCTGTGCTAGGTTAAGTGAGCCCCCAATACTTGTCATGTTAAAGTCAGGAGCCCCTAACTCCTGCCATGTTAAAGCCATGAAACCTAACACCAGCAAAGTTAAACACATAAGTCCCTAAAACTAGCCTTGTTAAAGCCATAAGAACATAAACCCTGCCATATTAGACACATGAATTTATAACCCTTGCCATGTTAAACCATGCTCCCCTAACCCCTCCCATGTAAAAATAATAGGTCCCTAACTGCTGGCATGATGAAGCCATGACTCCCTATCCACTGCCATGTGAAATGCACAAGTGCCTAACCTCTGTCAAGTTAAAGTCATGAGTCCCTAACCCCTGCCATGTTAAAGCCATGAGTCCCTAACCTCTGCCACATTAAAGCCATTATCCACTAAACCTTGCCATGTTAAAATCATGAGTTCCTAATGTTATGTCAGGACAAAATGGAGTCACCAAGGACAACAGGAGGGTAACACAGACATAAGGAAGTGGGTCATCCACATTCCTCAGAGAACCACCCAGCTATTATTCCTTCCTTGCCTAACAATGCCCCTGGTCTAGGTTTACTGTTTCCTTATCTCCCACCTGGTCACTGTTCTGGTCTCACACACGTAGCTATTTCCCTTCCTCACATTCCCCCAACTGAAGAACTCTATATAGCCCACTATCTGTAATCTCAAAGTTGGCTATGCTCCACTCTTGAGAGTCAGTTCTGGAAGCTCATGTTTTTCCTGAAAAAAACCTTCCATTTTTGCCTCAGAGTGGTCTCTGTGGTCTTGATCACTCCTGACCTTACATCTGGTGCTTGTGACTCAGATAGGAAGGCTTATGGTTGCTCTCTTGAGCAGCCATACCTCCTTTTCCCCTGAGTAGACCACTGAGCTGCCACTTGAGCCTCTGAAGGCTTTGGACCATCCCTTCCTGGTAATTCAGCTCACTGCTCTTCCCTTTTCTGTCTCCTCCCTCCTAAGTAAGTGCCCCTCTCAGGTTTGTCTGCTCTTGAGTTTCATCCCTCCTTGTGGTAGCTGTACCAGCATGACAGGCTACACCACTCAACCATTAGGCCCTAATCCCAGGTCTTGAGAAAGATGCACTCTCAACAACTTGGGCCTCTTGGTCTCTGGTTTACTGTACACAAAGGGGCACCTTTTGGTTTGGTTACCATCTCGGGATACTTCCTCCCCCTTCCTCCTGTCCCTCCTGAGCTCTCATCTTCCATCGCCAGCCACTTTAATCTTCCACAGCCAGCTACTTTCACCATCAAGCGTACAGTAGCCCTCCTTGCCCAATAACAGGCTAAAAATCCAACAGTTGCAACTGTATGGCCTCTGCCCATGTGGGAGGTGCAGGCCCCATTCACCCCAATATGTCAGAGGGCCATATTGATGTTCTATGCAAACCTACCTTAAACCCTGGTTTATTTTTCTCTTACCCTTGTTTTGCTCTTACCCTGTTTCTTCAAGAACTTAAAGCCTCTACACCTCTTGGAAAACATCTTATCTATCTCTGCAATTCTGCTTGGCACAATATATGCTGGGCAATGGGTCCAAATGGCCTGAGAATGGTAATTTTGATTTCCAAATTCTCACTGATTTAAAAAGCTTCTGCCAATGTACAAGTCTGAAATACCCTATTTTTCACTTTGTGTGCACGGTCTTCTCTCTGCTCTACCTGCTTTTCTCACCGGGTCCTTCTAGCCACCTCACACCAACAACTCCTCCGGCAACTCCAGCTCCCTCAACCTTTCCTGACACCCTGTCAGGTAACAAGATTTGATTTTAGTCCCCAGAGTTGTAAATAAAATAGAAATCTGAAATGAAAATACATAACCTCTGAATAAATGAATGTGTGAAGGGGAAGTGGTTGTCTAGAGTCTATATGAAAAGTACACTTAAAATGAATGTGTGTGTATATGAATAAGTATATGAGTGTATATGAGGCCCACAGCTCTAGGGCGGTAGAATGATTTCTGTTCTAAGCAGTACCATTTAATTGTGAGGATGTTTTCCACCAAACTTACTGTATTAGACGGCATAGCTAATTTTTACTGTTTAGTGTCCCCCAGAAGGAACACTAAGAGTACTTAAAAGCATAGAAAAAAATGCAAGATTCTCCTAGTCTTAAAGAGTGGTAAAATGTCAGGATGAGAAAGCAGCCTGTAGCCCTGAAGAAAGTCCAAAACTCTCCCTGGAATTTGGTGTGGGGGGGGGGGGATCCTTGCCTTGCAGAGCCATGGGGTTGCAAGTACAGGGAACCTCAGGATTCTGGCCCCAGCATGAATGAATGCCACTATAAACAGATAAGGACTTCTTATAAGAAATTTGTAACTGTTTTATGTTTCCTTTATCTTTTCATGCTTCTATGAAACTACTAACAGACAATAACCTCAATATTTATATTTAAATTTAGAAGTACTTGATACTAAATTTGTAAAACAAAATTTCTAATAAAGTTTAAATCTACTTGGATATTTTTAAAAATGTGTTTCAGGAAAGTTATAAGAAACAAAGTTCCAAAATCTATATGTTTATTCTGGATAAATAGTATAAATCAAATCTGGTCTACTCTTTCAAAAAAGTTATTTCAAGAGGCTTTTGAGGAAAAAAAATGGTCATATTAAAAGTGTTATGGTAAGAACAATAAAAGGTTTTGGTGCTAGCTATGAGATGAACTTACTAAAGAAGATAAACTGGATAGCAAACTTTATATGTTGAATGTTAAATATTTAATGAAAAAGATTGTTACAGAGTGGTTACATGGATTGTAAAGTAAAAGTATGTAGATAAAGGTATGAGTAACGCATGCAGTTGAAGATATGAGTAAGTTTAAACCAAAGGTTAAAGACAAAGTACTTAATCTTGAGACATAAAATAATGATTAGCCTAGAGCTTACCTCAGAGTAACAAAGTATTGACCTAGCTAGTAGCAGGTTACTATGGTATTCAGGTTGTAAACTTTAACTCATTGATGTTAATTTGGTCATAATAAAGGTCATGAAAGACTAAATCTACAGTATCCAACCACGTTAATTATATTCCTCTATTTATCATCCTTTTAACTAAATCTGAAGGTTAAAGTTGACTAATTAATATTCAATTCTCTCCTAAGGTTGTTATATCTAAAACCCTGCCTCAAAAGAAAATATCACAGAGGAACTATTAACTCTTTCCCCCCCTATTTTATAAGGTAAATAGACCACATTAGAAACATTAAACAGTATTTATCTGTCACACACTTAAAAACTATTTACTTCATAGTAAACAGTAAAAGAAAAAAATCTAAACAAAATTATGCTGTGATTTAAGATGTAATTCTTCAATTCGTCCAACAATCAGTTTTAATACTTTTTGTTCTTTAGTTTTTTTTTTTTAATTTAATTTATTAGTTTTCTTCAGTAAATACAGGCAGTTTGGTACCATTGTTTAGGCTCATCTGTGATCTACCCCCTCCCATTGGGCCCTCCTTGTTGATGTAAATGTGTTGTGCATTGTGGAGTTAGCCCACAGTTATTGGTATGATAAATGTCTCTGCAAATCATGACCCAACATGTGACTCTGACATTCTTTCCGTCCCCTCTTCCACAAAATTTCCCTAAGCCATGTTGGGTTCATTTTTGGTCTGCTTCAGTGCAGTGGTGTTGGGGGCCTCTGAGGCTCTGGCTTTCTGATTTGGTAGGAGCTGATTTTTCTCTGCGTTGGTCTCCTTCCCCTTTGTGCTGGTATCCTGTTCACAGGAAAACATCACCCTTGCTTGTTTCGCCAGTTGTCCTTAGTTTCAGTTGGGCCCCTTTTGAGGTATGTTGGGGCAGCTCTCTCCTTAGAATCTGCATCTATCTGAAAAAGAGAAGCACAAGTTCTTAAACAGTCACTCAACCATTGGGATCATATGAAGCTAAAGAGTTTCTTTACAGACAAGCATATAATAAGCAAAGCCAATAGAATACCCACAGCATGGGAGAAAATATTTGCAGGTTATCCAACTGATAGAATTCTCTAGAATTTACAAAGAACTCAAAAGTCTAAACAATAAGAAGACAAATACCCCACTCACAAAATGGGGCATAGAGTTGAACAGGCAATTCACAGAGGAAGATATACAAATGGCAAACACACACTTAAGAAAATGTTCATCATCCCTAATCATCATGGAAATGCAAATTAAAACAACTATGAGATTCCACCTTACCCCAATAAGGTAGCCAACATCAAAAAGTCAAATGAAAATAAATGCTGGCAAGGATGTGGAGAAGCAGGGACACTCATTCACTGTTGGTGGGAATGCAGGATGGTACAACCATTTTGGAAAGCAATATGGAGATTTCTGAAAAAGCTGACTATAGAAATACCAACAGACCCAGTTATACCCTTACTGGGCATCTACCCTAAAACCTTCAAACCAAAGGCCAGAGAGATTTGCTCAACCATGTTTGTAGTCTTAATACTTTAATTTTAACTTATGTCATTACTGAAAAAGTTTACCAAATTATCATAGATAGAATTATAGATTTGATTAAGGTTCAAATAGCTATATATTGTGTCATAAAATTTTGTGTATGTTTGGAATTCAATATAGTTCTATAAAGTTGATTTGGAAGAAATTAAAATTTATTTATTTGAGAGCAAAAGACAGAGAGAGAAAGAAATATATATATATATATATATATATATATGTATATATTGAGAGAGAGAGAGAGAGAGAGAGAGAATGCGTGTGCCAGGGCCTCCAGCCCCTGCAAATGATCTCTAGACACGTGTGCTCCCTTGTGCATCTGGCTAATGTGGGTCCTGAGGAATCAAGCCTTGAGCCAGGATTCTTAGGCTTCACAGGCAAGCACTTAACCACTAAGCCATCTCTCCAGCCCACAGGAAGCTTTTAGAACACCAAACAAACAAAACCTGGAAAGAAACTCTTCACACTCCCACTTTCATGAAACAAACACTATTAGATTTAAGGTCACAGGTAACATCAAATACAATTGTAGTGGGTGACTTCAATACCCCACTCTCATCAATTGACATGCCATCCCAGAAAAAAAAAAAGAAAAAGAGATCCAAATTAAATGATGTCATGAAACAAATGGACCTAACAGACATATACATCACATTCAATCCAAATGCTGCAGAATAAACATTTTTGTCAATAGCACATGGAACATCTCCAAAGTAGACCATATATTAGAACACAAAGAAAATCTCAACAAATACAAGAAAATTGAAATAATCCCTTGTACACTATCTGAACACAATGAGATTAAAATGCAAATCAGACAGGGTATGGTGGTGCACAACTTTAATCCAAGCACTCAGGAGGCAGAGGTAGGAGGATCACCATGAGTTTGAGGCCACTCTGAGACTACATAGTGAATCCCAGGTCAGCCTGGGCTAGAGTGAAACCCTACCTTGAAAAACAAAAACAAACAAACAAAGCAAATACAAACAAGAAAAGTTACAGAGCATACAGAAACTCATGGAGACTAAAGAGTAGACTATTGAGTGATCAATAGGTCATTGAAGAAATAAAAAGGAAATCAATAAATTCATAGAATCAAATGATGATAATACAACATACCAAAACTTTTGAGACACAATGAAGGCAGTCCTAAGAGGGAAATATATACCACTAAGTGCGTATTTAAAGAAATTAAAGAGTTCACAAATAAACAATTTTTTTAATTATTTATTTATTTATTTATTTAAGAGCGACAGACACAGAGAGAAAGACAGGTAGAGGGAGAGAGAGAATGGGCACGCCAGGGCTTCCAGCCTCTGCAAACGAACTCCAGACGCATGCACCCCCTTGTGCATCTGGCTAACGTGGGACCTGGGGAACCGAGCCTCGAACCGGGGTACTTAGGCTTCACAGGCATGCGCTTAACCGCTGAGCCATCTCTCCAGCCCCACAAATAAACAATTTAATGCTTCACCTTAAGGCCTTGGAAAAAGAATAACAAGACAAACCAGTAAACAAGAAAAATAATAAAGATTAGGGCAGAAATTAATGAAATAGAAACAAGAGAATCAATGAAATGAAGAGTTGGTTCTTTGAAAGGATAAACAAGATTGATAACCCTTAGCAAACCCTTAGCCAGAAGAAAGAGAGAAGAGACAAAAATTAACAGGATTAGAGATGAAAAAGCCACCATTACAATAGACACCAAAGAAATTAAGAAAATTATAAGGGCATACTTTAAGAATACATATGCCTCTAAGTTTGAAATACTGAAAGAAATGGATAACTTCCTTGATAAATATGACCTACCAAAATTAAATCAAGGTGAGTCAAACCATTTAAGTAGACCTATAACAAGTATGGAGATCCAAGCAGTTATAAAAAAATCTCCAAACTAATAAAAGTTCAGGCCCAGATGTATTATCTGGCGAATTTTACCAGGCCTTCATGGAAGAATTATCACCACTGCTTCTCAAACTTTTCCATAAATAGAAAAGGAAGGAATTCTACCGAACTCCTTCTATGAAGGCAGCATCACCCTCATACCAAAACCAGACAAAGGCAGAATAATAACAGAAAATTACAAACCAATCTCCTTCATGAACATAGATGCAAAAGTTCTGAACAAAATATTGGCAAACAGAATAAAGAACATATCAAAAAGATTAGGACTTCCGGTTAAGATGGCGGCATAGGTACCACGCCAAAGCAGCCTAAGGAGGAAAAAAGACCAAAAAAACTCAGCAAAATACACACTTTTACTAAAAAGTGAGGTGTATAGGAAATTGAAGCGGCAGCAGAGAAGTAGAAGAGTTCCAGAGCATCCGGAGCCTGCACAGGCAGGAAAAGCGGCTCCGGCAGCTCGGCCAACCACCGCGGCCGCAGTGCACCAGAAAGCCGCCAGACTCGGCTCGAGCCACAGGAAAAGCCAGGTGCCAGAGCTTTCCCTCACACCGTGCTCTCCGCAACTCGGGAAACGTGAGGGAAGAGCGGCAGCGAGCAACAGAGGAGCAGACTGCGAGGTAGAAGAACGCTTGGAGCAGCGAGAGAACCAGAGCAGCTGCGGCTCCCTCCCCTCCCCCACCGCCTGAGCCCAGCTCCAGCAAACAGAGCAGCGGCCCAGGACCTGGCCACGCCAACAGCGGGACCCAAGCAGGAGCAGAGTTCGGCAGCAACATCAGCAGCTCCAGCACCGGTAACAGCGGCCCCAGCAGCATCAGACCCAGGAGTGGCAGCAGCGGCAGACTCGGCAGCAGCAGCTTCAGGGGGAGCAGTGGCAGTGGACACAGTAGGAGCAGCTTCAGCAGCAGTGGTGGCTCCAGCAGTGGCATCTACAGCAGCAGCAGAGGCAGCAGCAGCGGTGGGTCCAGCAGCAACACCTTCTGCAGCAGTGGCTACAGTCCCAGCAGAGGCAGCTTGAGCAGCACCAGTTCCAGCAGCAGGGGTGCTGATCTGCAGGGCCACACTTCCCAGGCTCGGTTTGCCCTGCAGGAAAAGCAAGTGCCCAGCTCCAGAAATCAGAACAGCAGCCCGACGACCCAGGCAGCAACTTGACTGAGACCAAAATCATCCAAGGTAACTGGGATTGCACCAGGGAAGGGTCTCACTTGGTTGCAAGCTGACTTGGATCCCTCAGCAGAACAGAAATCTTAACCTCTTTGTTGATAGAGGATCTGGTCATTATAATAACTACTCTTGCATGCATACTTGGGGCTGTTTTTGATTGAATGTGTACAGTGTTTTGTTAAATTTTAGAATCTACCTGTATTTTATTCCACTCAGCCTGCTTGAATACTCCTATAGCAGGGAAACTCGACCCTTAAGAACATCTTTGTAGATACTCTGAGAGTCTTAAGAGCCACACCTAACACCTTAAGCTCCTACCCTGAAAATACATTACATCAAATCAATTGATACAGCTAAGAATACACAGCTAGCTAGAAAATCCAAGCATTAACTTAATCCAAGATGCAAAAATATATACATTATAACACAAGAAACACTAAAAAGCAAGACGATATAAACCCACCTAAAAGTATTAATGAATCAGAAATGTCCTCCAGTGAGAAAGAGTTAGAGGAAATGCCTGAGAAAGTTCAAAAGAATGATTGTAAATATGTTCAAAGAAGTCAGAGAACAAATCAAGGAGTCAAAGAGGAACTTAAAGAGGAAATCAAAGGAATCAGAGAAGATGCAGGACACCAATTTCATGAAATAAAGAAGGCAATACAAGACATAAATAAGGAAATAGAAATAATAAAGAAAAACCAGTCAGAATTACTAGCAATGAAGAACACAGTTAATGAAATAAAAAACTCCTAAATTAAATCAAAATGAGATTAATCACTTAAATAGACCTATAACAAACATGGAGATCCGAACAATTATCAATAATCTCCCAATTAAAAAAAGCCCAGGCCCGGACGGATTCACTGCTAAATTTTACCAGACTTTTAAGGAAGAGCTAACACCATTGCTTCTTAAGCTTTTCCAGGAAATAGAAAAAGAAGGAATTCTACCAAATTCCTTCTATGAGGCCAGCATCACCCTGATACCAAAACCAGGCAAAGATAGAACAAAAAAAGAAAATTACAGACCAATCTCCCTCATGAACATAGATGCAAAAATTCTCAACAAAATATTGGCAAACAGAATACAAGAATATATCAAAAAGATCATTCACCCTGACCAAGTAGGCTTTATCCCAGAGATGCAGGGATGGTTCAACATACGCAAATCTATAAATGTAATACATTACATAAACGGGTTGAAAGACAAAAATCACATGATCGTCTCATTAGACGCAGAGAAAGCATTTGACAAAATCCAACATCCCTTCATGATAAAAGTCCTACAGGGACTGGGAATAGAAGGAACATATCTCAATATAATAAAGGCTATTTATGACAAGCCTACAGCCAACATATTACTAAATGGGGAAAAACCGGAAGCTTTTCCACTAAAATAAGGAACAAGACAAGGGTGTCCACTGTCCCCACTTTTATTTAATATAGTTTTGGAAGTCTTAGCCATAGCAATAAGGCAAGAGACACACATAAAAGGGATACAAATTGGAAAGGAAGAAATCAAGTTATCATTATGTGCAGATGACATGATTCTATACATAAAGGACCCTAAAAACTCTACTAGCAAACTGTTAGAGCTGATCAAAACGTACAGCAATGTAGCAGGATACAAAATAAATACACAGAAATCAGTAGCCTTCATATATGCTAACAACAAACACACAGAGGATGAAATCAGAAAATCATTCCCATTCACAATTGCATCAAAAAAATAAAGTACCTTGGAATAAACCTAACCAAGGAAGTAAAGAATCTATACAATGAGAACTTTAAAACACTCAAGCGGGAAATTGCAGAAGACACTAGAAAGTGGAGAAACATCCCCTGTTCCTGGATTGGAAGAATCAATATTGTGAAAATGGCAATCTTACCTAAAGCAATCTACACATTTAATGCAATCCCTATCAAAATTCCAAAGGCTTTCTTCATGGAAATAGAAAAAACAATCCAAAAATTCATTTGGAATCACAGAAAACCTCAAATATCTAAAATAATACTGAGCAACAAAAAAGAGGCTGGTGGTATCACCATACCTGATTTTAACCTATACTACAGAGCCATAGTAACAAAAACAGCATGGTACTGGCACAAAAACAGACATGTAGATCAGTGGAACAGAATAGAGGACCCAGATGTAAGCCCAAGTAGCTATAGCCACCTGATATTCGATAAAAATGCCAAAAATACTCATTGGAGAAGAGACAGCCTCTTCAGCAAATGGTGTTTTGAAAACTGGATATATATCTGCAGAAGGATGAAAATAGATTCTTCTCTCTCGCCATGCACAAGAATTAAGTCCAAATGGATTAAAGACCTTAACATCAGACCGGAAACTCTGAAACTGCTAGAGGAAAAAGTAGGGGAAACCCTTCAACATACTGGTCTTGGCAAAGACTTTCTGAATACAACCCCAATTGCTCAGGCAATAAAACCACAGATTTTTTTTTTTTTGCTTCCTTTTTTTTTTTTTTTTTTAAATTTAATTTATTAGTTTTCTTTTCAGTAAATACAGGCAGTTTGGTACCATTATTTAGGCTCATCTGTGATCTGTCCCCTCCCATTAGACCCTCCTTATTATTGAAAATGGGTCGTGCATTGTGGAGTTAGCCCCCAGTTATTAGTATGATATATGTCTCTGAAAATCATGACCCAACATGTAACTCTGACATTCTTTCCGCCCCCTCTTCCGCAAGATTTCCCTGAGCCATGTTGGGTTCATTTTTGGTCTGCTTCAGTGCTGAGGTGTTGGGGGCCTCTGAGGCTCTGGCTCTCTGATTTGGTAGGAGTTGATTTTTCTCTGCATTGATCTCCTTCCCCTTTGTGCTGGTATCCAGTTCACAGGAAAACATCACCCTTGCTTATTTCGCCAGTTGTCCTTAGTTTCAGTTGGGCCCCTTCTGAGGTATGTTGGGGCAGCTCTCTTCTTAGGATCTGCATCTATCTGGAAAAGAGAAGCAGATTCTCCAACGGAGAGTAAGTTAGCACCCAGAAAATTGAGATAACACTTACTTTTTTGATAGACAGTTTGATAGGTGTAGGCCCTCTTATACCCCGTGATTGATGGTAGCTTGATATTGTAGAGTGGGCTTGTGTTTGGGTATGTATCTGACTTGTTTCCCAGCTCCAGCTAAGGGTCTAGTACCACTGAGTGGATCAGTTAGCCAAATCAAGAGCAATTGATTCCTCACCATGGCTGTGTACCACTATTGCACTTGTGTGGGTATCACATCCAGTTAATTGTTGCTACTTAGGTTAAACAATGTGTTGCTTGGACAGATCTTGGTCACTTCCCCCAGTCGCCTATGTAGCGCCTTCTGGCACTAGACACGCTGACTGTCTGGGGACTGACTCTCTCCTGGCTTCCAGCCATGTCATTCCATTTTACGTGCCAGCTGCGTATGGAGTCTTCAGCAATAGGGTCTTACCACTGGCCTTTGGTGGGTCATCAATTACTCTGACAGAAGTCTGTCATTGTTTTGGGAAACCTTGTAGGTTTCTCTGATCAAAAGCTCATTGTGGATTGTAGGCCCAAGCTGGAAGTGGGGGTTACAGGTCAGTGTCCACTAAGAAATTGAGGAAAAAGATAACTAATATACAAGAGTTAGAGAGGAGAGAGATAGAGGAGAGAGGGGGAGAGGGAGGGAAGGAAGATGTAGGAGATTTAGGTCAGTCTTGATCCTACCCTCTCCAGTGTCTTGTGGTTCAGGTGTTTCCTGTAAGGGACTAGTGAAGGTTCAGTCATTTGGTCTGTCTTTTAGGAAGTAGAATTTTATGGTACCATTGCCGTTTGGGTCCGGATTACTATTTTCCACCCTTTGATTCCCTCCCCGCCCACCCATCCATCTTATTGTCTAGTCCAAAATGGTTGAACCTGGAACAGATCATTCTCAGCGAACTTACCCAATCACAGAAAAAAAATCGACACATAGTCTCACTCATCTGCAACACCTAACCTGAAAACCACAGATTAACCACTGGGACCTAATGAAATTACAAAGATTTTGCACCACAAGGGCCACAGGGAAAAAAGCAAAGAGGCAACCTACAGAATGGGAAAAAATCTTCGCCAGCTATATATCTGATAAAGGATTAATATCTAGGATATACAAAGAACTCAAAAAGTTAAATAATAAGGAATCAAACAAGCCAATCAAAAAATGGGCTATGGAGCTAAATAGAGAGTTCTCAAAGGAAGAAATACGAATGGCATATAAGCATCTAAAAAAATGTTCTACATCACTAGTCATCAGGGAAATGCAGATCAAAACTACATTGAGATTCCATCTCTCTCCTGTCAGATTGGCCACCATCATGAAAACAAATGATCATAAATGTTGGCGGGGATGTGGAAAAAAAGGAACCCTTCTGCACTGCTGGTGGGAATGCAATCTGGTCCAGCCATTGTGGAAAACAGTGTGGAGGTTCCTAAAGCAGCTAGAGATTGATCTACCATATGACCCAGCTATAGCACTCCTAGGCATATATCCAAAGGACTCATCTCATTTCCTTAGAAGTACATGCTCAACCATGTTTATTGCTGCTCAATTTATAATAGCTGGGAAATGGAACCAGCCTAGATGTCCCTCAACAGATGAGTGGATAATGAAGATGTGGCACATTTATACAATGGAGTTCTACTCAGCGGTAAAGAAAAATGAAGTTATGAAATTTGCAGAAAAATGGATGGACCTGGAAAGTATTATACTAAGTGAGGTAACCCAGACCCAGAAAGCCAAGCGCCACATGTTCTCTCTCATATGTGGATCCTAGCTACAGATGACTGGGCTTCTGCGTGAGAATGAAAATACTTAGTAGCAGAGGCTAGTAAGTTAAAAAGGAGACATAAAGGGTAGAGAAAGGAAGGGGGGAGGATACTTAATAGGTTGATATTATATATATGTAGTTACAATGATTGTAATTGGGAGGTAATATGTTGGAGAATGGAATTTCAAATGGGAAAGTGTGGGGGTGAGGAGGGAGGGAATTACCATGGGATATATTTTATAATCATGGAAAATGTTAATAAAAATAAAAATTAAAAAAGTAAATTAAAAAAAAAAGATTATTCACCCCGACCAAGTTGGCTTTATCCCAGGGATTCAGAGATATTTCAACATATGGAAATCAATAAATATAATATCTCATATGAGTGAGCATCTCAAAAGTTGCAGAAAAGGCATTTGACAATATCCAACACCCTTTCATGGTAAAAGTATTACAGAAAATGGGACTAGGAGGAACATATCTCAACATAATTAAAGTTATTTATGACAAACCTACAGCCAACATAATACTAAATGAAGAAAATCTTTAAGCTTTTTCCACTAAATTTAGGAACAAAGCAATGGTGTCCACTGTCCCCACTTTTATTTAATACAGTACTGGAAGTCGTAGCTGTAGCAAAAATGGAAGAGACACTCATAAAAGGGATATAAATTGGAAAGGTAGAGATCAAATTATCACTATGTGCAAATGATGCGATTCTATACCTAAAAGACCTAAAAACTCTACCAGCAAACTGTTAGAGCTGATAAATGCTTTTAGCAATGTAGCAGGATACAAAATAAATACACAGAAATCAGTAGGTTTCCTATATATTAAAAACAAACATGTGAAGGATGGAATCAGGAAATCTCTCCCATTCACAATTGCCTCAATAAATAAGTAAATAAAGTACCTTAGAATAAACTTAACCAAGGAACTGAAGGATCTCTACAATAAGAACTTTAAAACACTCAAGTGAGAAATTACAGAAAACACAAGGAAATGGAAAGACATTCCATGTTGTTTGTTTGGAAAATCAACATTGTGAAAATATCAATCTTACCAAAAGCAATCTACACATTTAATTCAATCCCCATTAAAATTCCACAGGCATTCTTCATAGAAATAGAAAAAAAATCCTAAAATTCATTTAGAAGCACGAAAAACCTCAAATAGCCAAGACAATTTTGAGCAACAAAAATAAGGCTGGTAGTATCACCATACCTGATTTTAAGCTATATTATTAAACCATAGTAACAACAACAACAACAAAAAGCATGGTATTGACACTAAGACAGACATGTAGATCAATTGAACAGAATACAGGACCCAGATGTTAATACAGGCAGCTACAAGCCATATAGTTTATGCCAAAAATATTCATTGGAGAAAAGACAGCGTCTTCAACAAGTAGTGCTGGGAAAACTGGATAATATATGTTGAAAGATGAAAATAGATCCTTGTCTTTCTCCATGTACAAGAATGAAATCCAAGTGGATCAGGGACCTTAACTTCAGACCTGAAACTGAAATTGCTAGAGGAAATGGTAGGGGAAAACCTTCAATATATTGGCATAGGTAATGACTTTTTGAAGATAACCCCAATTACTCAAAAGATAAAACCACTAATAAACCACTGGGATCTCATGAAATTACAAAGCTTTTGTACATCAAAGGACACTGTTAATACAGCAAAGAGACCACCTACAGAGTGGGAGAAAATCTTTGCCAGTTACACATCTACCAGGGGATTAATATCCAGAATATACAAAGAACTCAAAAATGAGAACAAGAAATCAAATAACCCAATGAAAAAATTGGCTATAAACTGGGTGTGGTGGTGCATACCTTTAATCCCACCACTTGGAAGGAAGAGGTAAGAGGATCACCATGAGTTCAAGGCCACCCAGAGACAACATAGTGAATTCCAGGTCAACCTGAACTAGAGGGAAACCCTACCTTGAAAAAACAAAAACAAGGGGTGGGGGGGCTATGGAACTAAATAAAGAGTTTCCATTGGAAGAAATACAGATGGCATATAAACATCTTAAAAAGTGTTCTGCATCCTTAGCCATCAGGGAAATGCAAATTATAACTACCTTGAGATTCCACCTCTCTCCCGTCAGAATGGCTACCATCAAGAAAACAAATGACAATAAATATGGTGAGGATGTGGTAAAAGGGGAACCCTTCTACACTGTTGGTGGGAATGTAATCTGGTATAACAATTGTGGAAATCAGTGTGGAGGTTCTTGAGACAGTTACAAATACATTTATCATATGATCCAGCAATAGTATTCCTAGGCATATATCCTTATGACTCTTCTCACTACCTTAGAGATACTTGCACAACCATGTTTATTGCTGCTTTGTTTTAATAGCTAGGAAATGGAACCAGCCTAAATGTCCATCCACAGATAAATGGATAATAAAGATGCAGTACATTTACACAATGGAGTTCTATTCAGCAGTAAAGAAAAATTAAATTAGGAAATTTGCAGGAAAATGGATGGATATGTAAAGGATTATACTAAGTGAGGTAATCCAGGCCCAGAAAGCCAAATGTTGCATGTTCTTTCTCATATGTGGATCCTAGCTACATATATGTAGAATTGTGTGTGAGCTGGAGCCAAAAATCAGTAGCAGAGGCTCACAAGCTGGAAAAAGGCTATAAGGGAGGGAGGCTAGGGAAGGATTTTAGGGGATGGTATTGTATACATCTGAGTAGAAGAACAGATTACAGGGAGAGGAAATATCTAAGCTAGGTCAGGGGAAGAGATTGTATAAAAGAAGGGTGGGGGAAGGTCAATCAAAATTCAAGATACCCTGAGTAAGACATATGAAAATATAATTTCTTGAATAATGGCACATCTAGAAGCCATACATCGTTACTAGAAATTTTTCAGTGCCAGGTATGGGATACCTTCCAGTGAGTTGTTGGCCAGGAAGTTCCCTGTTGCCTCTGAAACATTATATGCTATTGCCAAGGCCCTTGGTTTCCCATGAGAAAGAGATGGTAAAACCCTACTGCTGATGACTTCATATGCCTGAGCGGCAAAGTCACTGAGAAATCAAGCTGGTACTGGACAGAAAACCTTCTCCCTGTTGCCTAGCCAACTGAAAGCTAGAAAAAGCTGCATTGTATGCAGCCTAATGGGATTCAGAAGTCATCAGCAGTGAAAACAGTGGACACTGGAAGCCTCAAGTTTGGCCACAAAGGCCAAATGACTGAACGAGTGCTCTGGGGGATAACAACTAGCCTCTAATTGGACTGAAGGCCTGCTCTATGGGAAGGATGCCTGGTACTGAAAAACCTAATCAAAAGCCTATGGCAGGGGAGGTCATGACCCTTAGGGGTATAAAGCCTGTTCTTGTCTGGATAAATGCATATATTACTCTCACCAAATTTCCCTGAAAGCACTACACTTAATGTTCATATTAATATATTAATGCTAATCTTACTTCTGGTTAGAGAAGCTTCTCTTTTCAGATGGCAATGACCACTGGGATGACCCAAAAGGCAACCCAGTGCTGAGAAGAAGGGATGGAGCGGTGTCCAGTACTGAAACATCCAACACCCTCCAAGGTTCAGGGTCAGTTGTGGAAGAGGTGGTGGAAAGAATGTAAGAGCTAAAGGAAGGATACCACTCCTTACATACAACTGTCCAGACAGAAATTGGCCTCAATATCCAAGACCTCACAGTGCCTAACAATACCTACACAAGACCCCCATAATAGGAGAAAAAGATGATGACATCAAATTAAGAGAGGCTAATGGAGAGAGGGAGGGGATATGATGGAGAGCAGAGTTATCAAGGGAAAAGTCGGGGAAGAGAGGGAAATACTGAGGTGTGTTGTCTGTAAGTATAGAAGTTGTCAACAAAAAAAATATATATATATATATATCAAATAAAAGTGCTAACACACTCTCTCTCCCCCATATATACATAGATAGATAGATAGATAGATAGATAGATAGATGATAGATAGATAGATAGATAGATAGATAGATAGATAGATAGATAGATAGATTACAGATATATATACATATATATGTAATAAAGGTATGCCACCTCTGGTGAACTTTTATAAAAATTTTTCATGTCTTCATATTTAAACCAAAAATGTTACTACATAACATAGATTTCTTATTTATTTTAAATTCTATCAACAGACCTTTTGTTCATAGTTTACTCTCTGTAGCCTCATGTGTCTTAAATATGTAAACTCTACTTTTTGTTAATATCAGAGTTTTCCAAAGCCAGGCATGATGGCACACGCCTTTAATCCCAGCACTCAGGAGGCAGAGGTAGGAGGATCACTGTGAGTTCAAGGCCACCTTGACACTATAGAGTGAATTCCAGGTCAGCCTGGGCTAGAGTGAAACCCTACCTCAGAAAACCAAAAAATAAAATAAAATTTTTAAAAAAAAGGAAGGAGGATTGCTGTGAGTTCAAGGCCACCCTGAGACTATATAATGAATTCAAGATAAGCCTGAGCTAGGGTGAGATCCTATGTCAAATACACACACACGTATGTATGTATGTATGTATGTATGTATGTATGTATGTATGTATGTATATGTATATCTCAGACTTTTACAGATATCAGAACATTATGATTTGGTTTATACAAATTCCATGTTTGGCTATCAATAAACATACATCACCATGCCTGGCTAAAACTTTGTAATGTTATGATGGCTCTTGTCTTGTTCATGCTGGTTTTGCTAGATGATTATCACTGAGGTTAGAAAAACTTAGAACAACTAAAAAATCTCCCCATGTCTTAGAAAACTCCACTGTATACAAACAATGTTAATATAGTTTGTCTAAGCTTCATTTAACAGTCATAAATATTTCTTTAGTTAAACCTTAAAATTCTTCAATGTTAAAAGGTACTTATTTAAGAAATTACTTTGTGTCTGTCTGTCATATTGTCTCTAATGTATGTTAAAATTGGGCTTGTTTAACTCAAAAATGACCAAGTTTAATTTTATTCTTCATGTATGTATAATCAGTCTCAGTCAAGGTTTCACTTAATTATATCAGTTCTGGTATATTAAGTTCATTGCTGATAAACATATTGATACTTAAGACATGTTTTCTGCCCTAGAAAAATAACAATAAATTGTTCTACTTCCAGTTTGGGGGATAATTGGTACTCACATTGATATACAGACTAGCCAAATTTGTTTTCAAACACAGATGCTAGATTGTTATACTGTCTTGTCCTTCCTGACTTTCAATGTTTAGATTTAATCAATTGACTTAAAGTTATTGATAAAATACTGTTTTCCAGGCTACTAAAATGTTCTGACTATACTTATAACTGACAGATGCTAAAATGTGTATGCTTTCTATGTCCGAGATATAGCTTACACTGTCACCTAACAACTAAACTTAACTATTAATCAGAATGATTTTAATCTACTGTGTTATTCTCTAACCCAATCTGCTTTGCTAACCAGATATGTTCTACACCATTTTAACTAATCTGTTTTGCTAATCAGATATGTACAGTCTCTCTGAGGGATTAATAACCATATGTAAAAGCCAAAATCAATTGGAAGTATTGTAGTTAAAAGGAAATCCAATGTTTTGCTTCCTGCTCCCAGGTCAAAAGGCCACAAGTCAGAACCATACCCAAACACAAGCCCACTCTACAATATCAAGCTACCATCAATCACGGGGTATAAGAGGGCCTACACCTATCAAACTGTCTATCAAAAAAGTAAGTGTTATCTCAATTTTCTGGGTGCTAACTCACTCTCCGTTGGAGAATCTGCTTCTCTTTTCCAGATAGATGCAGATCCTAAGAAGAGAGCTGCCCCAACATACCTCAGAAGGGGCCCAACTGAAACTAAGGACAACTGGCGAAATAAGCAAGGGTGATGTTTTCCTGTGAACTGGATACCAGCACAAAGGGGAAGGAGATCAATTCAGAGAAAAATCAACTCCTACCAAATCAGAGAGCCAGAGCCTCAGAGGCCCCCAACACCTCAGCACTGAAGCAGACCAAAAATGAACCCAACATGGCTCAGGGAAATCTTGCGGAAGAGGGGGCGGAAAGAATGTCAGAGTTACATGTTGGGTCATTATTTTCAGAGACATTTATCATACTAATAACTGGGGGCTAACTCCACAATGCATGACCCATTTTCAATAATAAGGAGGGTCTAATGGGAGGGGGTAGATCACAGATGAGCCTAAATAATGGTACCAAACTGCCTGTATTTACTGAAAAGAAAACTAATAAATTAAATTTAAAAAAAAAAAAAAAAAGGCCACAGGAGATGATGGGACATTTGAACTTCTAGCCTCTGGAAAGTTACCTGTCTTCTTCATTAGAGAGGATGTGGAGACCCAGAAATGAATTCCATGTCAGTGTGTATATCTGCAACAGAAGAGTCACATCAGAGAAAAATCTATCCTTCAGGCTTCCCAAAAGTGGGAGGGCCACTTGGTCAGCACTGCCTTGACTTGTCCAATCAGATTACAATGCTGAGAGTCATAGAACTCCTCACAGGTCCCTAAAAGTCTCTCACAGTGCCATTATTGACCCCCAAAATATTCAGTTAATTCTAGAAGCCTGCATGGTCTTAATCACCCAGTTAGAAAAATATAGCTAGAAACAATGATTTGGACTAATAGGCTCTCCTGTCTGATACTGACTTACAATACTAGACTCTAATATTAACTCATGCCTTCTGCCTCTGCCTGTCCCTGATTAACTTCACCTATCCTGACCCTAGCTCCTCCCAGTTGCCTTAGCCAGAATCAGAGCTACTCCTCAGGCCCCTCTTTCCTTAGCCCTTACTCTATCTCATCCAGGAAGTACACTGCCACACCAATGGGCATTCTCAAACTTAAACTCTCTTGTGTTCCTACTCTTCCCCTGATCCCAAAATGCCCCTTTGCCACCTCTTGCCCTAAGCTGTCTATCTCTCATCTCTGCATGTTCATCCTCCCTTTACACATGGTCTTTTGATATCATAGTTGTTGACAAGAATAACAAGCTCCTTTATTCTCCCTTCTGTCTTCTCATAGAGTGCCAGAGGCCATCTCCTTCACATGCTCTATAACAGGTGTCTAATCCCTTTCATGTTAAATCCATGAGCCCAAAAGCCCTGCTAAGTTAAAATCATGAGTACCTGACCCCTGCCATGTTAAAGTCAAGAGTCTATAACCCCTAACATATGGAAGCCATGAGTCCCAAACACCTGCCATATTGAAGGCATGACTCCCAAGCCCCTACCATATTGAAGCCATGACACCCTAACCACTACCATGTTAAACACATGATTTCCTAATCCCTGCCAGGTTAAAACCATGATTCCCTAAACCCTGCCATGTAAATTTCACAAGTCCCTAATCCCTGCCTTGATGAAGCCATGAGTCCCTAACCACTGCCACTTGAAAAGTACAAGTGCCTAACCCCTGCCATGTTAAAGTCATGGGTCTATAACCTGTGTCAGATTAAAGCCACAAGTCTCGAACCTCTGCTATGTTAAATCCATTAGCCCCTAAACACTGCCCTGTTAAATGCATGAGTCCCTAACAACTGACATGTTAAACTCATTAGCCCCTAACTCCTGCCATGCAAAATGCATTTAACCCTTAACCCTTGCCAAGTTAAACTCCTGAGTCCCTACCCCTGCCATGTTAAGTCATAAGACCCGAACATCATGAGTCTCTAACCCCTGCCATATTAAAGTCATGAGTATCTACCCCTGTCATGTTAAACTAATGAGTCCCTAACCCCTGTCATATTAAAGCCATGACTCCCTACCTACTGCAATGTTAAAAGTCATGAGTCCCTAACCCATGTCATGTTAATGTCATGAGCCTCTATGCCCTGCCACATTAAAGACATGAGCCCCTAACACCTGCCATGTTAAATTCATGAGTCCCTAACATGTGCTAAGGTGAAAGCATAAGAGCCTAAAACCTGCAATTTTAAAGCTACAGCCCCCTAACCCCTTTCATATTAAAATCATGAGTCCCTAACCCTTGCCATGTTATAGTCATGAGCCTTGACAAAGTCATGACTCCCTGACCCTGGCCATGTTAAATGCACAAACCCTTAATCCCTGCCATGTAAAATGGATGAGTCCCTCACCTCTGTCACATTAAAACTTGACCCTGAAATGTTAAAGTCATGGTCATGATTTCCTACCCTCTGCCATGTTAAATTCATGAGACCCTAATCTCTGTTATGAAAAATCCATGAACCCCTAACCTCTTCCATGGTAAAATCATGAGTACCTAACCCCTTCCATGTTAAAGCCATGAGTCGCTGACCCCTGGCATGTTAAAGTCCTGAGATACTAACAGCTACCATGTTGAAGTCATGAGACTCTAACCCATGCTACTTTAAAGCCATGAGTTCTTAATCCTTACCAAGATAAAGCCATGAGCCCCTAGCCCCTGCCATGTGAAAGTTGAGAATACCTAACCCCTGCTATGCTAAAACCATGAGAGTCTACCCCCGTCATGTTTAAGTCATTAGTCACTAACCCCTGCCATGTAGAAGCCATGACTCTCTAACCTATGTCATGTTAATGTCATCAGTCCCTAACACCTGTCATGTTAAAGTCATAAGTCCCTAGCATGTGCCATGGTAAAGCCATGAGAACCTAAAGTCTGCAATATAAAAAATCTTAATTTAATTTAATTTAATAAAAAATTAAAACCATAACCCCCTAATCCCTGTCATGTTAAAGTCATGATTCCCTAGCCCCTGCCATGTTAAAGCAATGAACCCATAACCTAGGCCGTGTTAAAGTGCCTAACCCTGCTGTGTTAAAGTCATGGGTCCCTAATCCTGCCATGTTAAAGCCATGAGTCCCTAACCCCTGCCATATTGAAGCCATGGCACCCTAACCTCTGCTATGTTAAAAACATAACCCTCTAACCCCTGACATGTTAAAATCCTGAGCCCCTAACCCTTGCCATGTTAAGCTCATAAGTCCCTAACACTGTCATGTTAAAGCCACAAGTCCCTAATCCCTGCCATGTTAAAATCATGATTCCCCGCACATAAAATGTCAAAGTCATGAGTCTCTATCCCATGCCATATTGAAGCCATGACCCCTAACCCCTGCATGTTAAATTCATGAGCCCCTAACCCCTGCCAAGTTAACTGATAAGTCCCTAAACCCTGTCATGTTATAGTCATGAATCCCTAACCCATGTAATGTTAAAGGCTACAAGCCCCTAACCCATGCCATGATAAAGCCATGACCCCCTTTCCCCTGCCATGTTGAAGCCATGATATCATAACCCTGGCCATGTTACAGTGATGAGTCCCTAACACCTTCCATGTTACAGCCATGAGACCCAAACCCCTCCCATATCAATGCAATGAGCTTCTAAGCCCTGTCATGTTAATATCATGGCCACTAACCCCTGTCATGTTAAAGCCATGAGTCCCTAACCCCTGCCATCTTAAAACCATGCCTTTGGGTGCCAGCCATGATAAAGCCACAAGCCCCTGTCATGTTAAAGCCATGATCTCCTAACCCTTGCCAAGTTCATGTCATAAACCCCTAACCCTGCCATGTAAAGTCATGAGGCCCAATCCCTGCCATATTAAAGTTATGAGTCCCTAACCCCTGCTAAGTTAACCCTTGCTAGGTTAAAGTCATGAGCTCCCAAACCCTGCCATATTGAAGCTATGAGCCCCTAATCACTACCATGTTAAAGACATGAATTCCTAAGCCCTGCCAAGTTAAAGCCATGGTTCCCTAACCCCTGCCATGTTACACTCATGAGTCCCTAACCCCTGCCATTTTAAAGACATGAGACCTTAACACCTGCCATGTTAAAAACATGAACTCCAAACACCTGAACACCTTCCATGATAAAGTCATGAGTCCCTCACAACCTCTGTCATGTTAAAATCATGAGTCCCTTAACCCTGCTATTTTAAACTCACAAGTCCCTAACATGTGCCATGTTAAACTCATGAGCCCCTGCCCCCTGCCATGTTAAAGCCATGACCCCCTAACCCATGCAATATTAAAGTCTTGAGTCCCTAAGTCCTGTCATGTTAAACAATGAATCCCTAACCCTACTATCTTAAAGCCATGGCCCCCAACCACTGCCATGTTAAAAGTCATGAGTCGCTAGTCCCTGCCATGTTAAAGCCTTAAGCCCCTAATACCTTACCACCTTAATATCCTGAACTCTTAAGCCCTGCCATGTTAAAATCATGACCCTATAACCACTACTATGTTAAAATCGTAAGTCTCTATCCCATGTCATGTTGATGTCATGAGCCTTAACCCCTGACATGTTAAAGTCATGAGGCCCTAACCCCTATCATATACATCATGAGCCCCTTATCCCTGCCATGTTAAAATCACGAGTCCCTAAATCCTGCAATGTTAAATTCATGAGTTCTTAACATATGTCATGCTAAAGTCACGAATCCCTAACCCCTGCCATGCTAAAATCCTGAGTCCCTAACCACTGACATGTTAAAGCCATGAGTCCCAAACCACAACCTTGTTAAAATCATGAGTCCCTAAACCCTGCCATTTTAAAGTCATGAGTCCCAAAGCTGGCATAGTGGTGCATGCCTTTAATCCCAGCACTTGGGAGGCAGAGGTAGGAAGATCACCATGAGTTTGAGGACACCCTGAGAATACAGAGTGAATTCCATGTCAGCCTAGACTAGAGCGAAACCCTACCTTAAAAAATCAAAAATTAAAATTAATAAAGTCATGAGTCCCTATCCACAACCTTCTTAAAATCCTGAGTCCCTAACCCCTGCCATTTTAAAGCCATGAGTCCCTAACCACTGCCATGTTAAAGTCATGAGTCCATAACCCCTGTCATGTTAAAACCATGAAACCCTAACCCCTGCATTGTTAAAGCTATGATCTCCTAACCCCTGCCATGTTAAAGTTATGAATCTCTAACCCTTGTCATATTAAAGTCATGAGATTAGCTTCTAACCCCTGTCACCTAAAATGTAAGAGCCTCTAACAAGTTCCATGTTAAAACTATAAGTTGCTAACCCCTGCCATGATAAGTCATGGGTACCTAACTACTGCCATGTTAAAGCCAAGAGCTACTAATGTATGCCATGTTAGAGCCAGGAGTCCCTTACTCTTGCCATGTTAAAGACACAAGTCACTAACCTGTGCCATGTTGAAGCCATGAACCCCTAATGCCTGCCATGCTAAAGTCATGACTCTCTGACTCTGTTACCAATGACCCAATAACCTCCGCCATGTTAAAGCCATGAGTCCCCTACCACCTGCCATGCTAAAGTCTTGAGTAGCTAACACTTGTCATGTAAAAGTCATGAGCCCTAACACCTGCCATCTTAAAGCACTGAGCCTTTGAATCCCACCATATTTAAGTTATGAGCTCCTAATCCCTGCTATGTAAAGTCATAAGCCCCTAACCCCCATCATGTTAAAGACAGGAGTCCCTAAACTTTGCCATGTTAAATTCATGAGTTCCTAACCCTTTCATGTAAAAGGTATGAAACCCTAAAACCTGCCATGTGAAAGCCATGACCCACTAAACCTTGCCACGTTGAAACCATGAACCCTTAACCTCTGCCATAGTAAGTCTTGAGTCCTAACTACTGCCATGTTTAAGCCTTGAGCCCCTGTCCCCTTCCATGTTAAAGACATAAATCTCTGACCACTGGAGTATTGTAGCAATGACCTTCTAACCCCTGCCATGTAAAATTCATAAACCCATAACTCCGCCCAAGTAAAAGTCATGAACCTCTAAACACTACCATGTTCAAGTAATGAGCCCTGCCATCTGAAAGTTCTGAGTCCCTAACTCTTGCCATGTTAAAATCATGAGTCCCTAACCCCTGCTGTGGTGGTTTGACTCAGGTGTCACCCACAAACTTAGGTGTTCTGAATGCTAGGTTCCCAGCTGATGGAGATTTTGAAATTAACAACTCCTGAAGCCAGTATATTGTCAGGGGCAGGATTATGGGCATCATAGCCAGTTTCCCATTGCCAGTGTCTCTCATACTCTCCTGTTGTTATGGTCCACCTTATTTTGGCCAGGGAGTGAGGTCCATCCTCTGATCATGCCATAATTTTACCCTGGAAACATGGAGCTTCCCCTCTAGTCTGTAAGCCAAAATAAAACTTTCTTCCCACAAGCTGCTCTTGGTTGGGTGATTTCTGCCAGCAATGTAAACCTGGCTCCAACAGTAATGTTGGTACTGAGAGTGGCATTGCTGCTAGAAACCTGATTGGTTGGCTTTTGGCCTTTTGGAGTTGATTTTCAAGAGGAATGTGAAAGGATTTGAAACCTTGGCCTAAGAGACACCTTGCAGTGCTATAAGTACAGCTTAATGGACTACTTTAGTCAGAGTTGAAAGACCTGAATGCAATAATAACTATGGACTGTCAGAGTTGACTTATAAAGGTGAGAAAGAGCTTTGCTTGGACTGGACTAGAAGCAGGTTGTATGAGATGCTTGCTGTTATGCCTGTGTCCTGAGAATTTATGCATGGTTTCATTGCGTAGAAAGGGACTGGTATGAGCAGAGATATGGCACAGAAACGGAATCTTTGGGCTGAAACTTCTGCCCATTTAGTTTCAATTAGATATTACAACATTTGAGATTGTGCCAGATGACCTACACTGGGGCAACAAGAAGAAAGTATACTCTTTTGAAGAGGCCTGACTGCTCAAGAGGTGTCCTGTTCTGCAAAGTCTGGTTTATTCCCCCCGCCCCCCGGATTAACAAATTGGCACCCTACCTGGTATTATGATGTATAAGAAATGCAAAAGAGGATCATTGAGTTTGCAACATGGTCTTGTATTTTGGAAATGGCATGGGCACTGTAAAGCAGGTTTGCTGGATGCCTGTATGGAGACTTTATGGAGCCATGAGGATGAACTGTGGGTTGCAGTGGAGACCCAGTGGAGAGGCCAGGGCCACAAGATGGCTACTAAGTAATGCTGCCTGACCCAGATGAAGTTTTCCAGGACTGTGAGCAGCCTAGCTGGAGGGGCAGAATGGGAACACCAAAGACTTGCTGCTAGTTAGAATTATCATACTTGGAGATTTGTCACTGGCTAAAATTGTTGGACTTGGAGCTACAGAGTTTGATGTTTGCACTGGTTGTTTTAAATCTTCCATTGGTTAAATATTTATTTACTATTCCCAATGCCATCTTTGCAGTGTGAATGTTTATTCTGTGCCATTATAGTGTTTGTTAATTGGGGTGGGGAGTATTATGGCTCAGTTAAAAGACTTTCGATTATAGTGATGTTTGAGCACCATTAGTATTGCTTAAAAATTATGGAGACTCTTAAGGTCACATTGAATTGCATTGTATTTTACATCGGGTATGGATATAAGTTTATGGGGACCTGGGGTAAAATGTGGTGGTTTGATTCAGGTGTCCCTCATAAATTTAGGTGTTCTGAATGCCAGGTTTACAGCAGATGGAGATTTAGGAATTAATACCTCCTGGAGGTAATGTATTCTTGGGGGCTAATTTTACCTTCCATGTCAGGATAAATTATGTGTTAAATCTGATGGATGGTCGGATCTGCCATTCTTAAATAAAGTACATTTGGGGCTTGTCCTTTGTTGCTTCCTGATATAATATAAATATAAATAAATATATATTTAAATATATATTTATATATAGTGCCTTTGTTTACTCTTTCTTTATTCATTAGGGAAGGGTCTCACATGGTCACAAGCTGACTTGGAACACTCAACAGACCAGAAATCTTACCCTCCGAGTTGACAGGATTAAGGGTGTGGGGCAACACACATCCTGAGCAATTGTGACTTTGCAAAAGGAACTCATTGTCATAATACTTACTCTTGTCTAAATACTCTATGCTGTTTTTCATTGAATATATACATTGGTTAGTTAAATTTTAGAACCTGTTTGTAGTTTGACCCACTCAGCCTACATGAATATTCTCATAGCAGGCAAACCCAATATCTAGGGTCATTTTTGTATATACTCTGGGAGTCTTAAGAGCCGCACCTAGCACCTTATGCTCCTACCCTGAAGATATATAACATCAGATTGATTGATACATCTACCAATACTGGAGACAATTAAAAATTTGAAGTATCAAATTAATCCAAGATGCAAAAATACATACATTATATCACAAAAAACAAAAGAGCAAGATAATATAAATCCACCAAAAATTATTAATGCATCAGAAATGACCTCCAATGAGACTGATTTAGAGGAAATAACTGAGAAAGATTTCAAAAGAATGATGACAAATATGTTCAAAGAAGTCAAAGATTAAGTCAAAGAAATGAAAGAAGACACAAGAAATCAATTTAATGACATAATGAAGTCAATACAAAACATAAATAAGGAAATAGACATAATCAAGAAAACCCAGTCAAAATTACTACCAAGGAGGAACACAGTTGATGAAATAAAAATCTCTGTAGAAAGTCTTACAAGTAGAATGGATGAAGGAGATGCGAAAATATCTGAACTAAAAGACCAGGTGGCAGACTCAATATAGTTCAACGAAGAGAAAGATAAATTAATAGGAAAGAATGAATGGGAATTTCAAGAAATTTGGGACACTATGAAAAGATCAAACATAAGAATTCAGGGTATAGCAGAAGGAGAAGACTTTCACTCCAAAGGCATAGTAGGTATTTTCAACAAAATCATAGAAGGAAACTTACCCCAAATTGGGAAAGAGATGCCAATGCAAACACAGGAATCTGTTAGAACATCAAACAGACAAAAAATGGAAAGAACCTCTCCATGCCACAGTATAATTAAACTACCAAACATACAATCCAAAGAAAATATATCAAAGCTGGGCATGGTGGCACATGCCTTTAATCCCAGCATTCAGGAGGCAGAAGTAGGAGGATCACCAAGAGATCAAGGCCACCCTGAGGCTACATAGTGAATTCCAGGTCAGCCTGAGCTAGAATGAGACCCTACTTAGAAAAACAAAACAAACAAAAAAAAAAAGAAAGAAAAAGAAAATATATCAAATATCAAATATATCTCTCTAACAGAGAAAAACAAAGTTACATACAAATGCAAGCCCATCAGGATCACAGCAGATTACTCAATACAAACTTTAAAAGCCAGAAGGTCTTGGAGTGATGTATTACAAGATCTGAAAGATAACAATTGTCAAGCAAGGTTACTTTATCCTGCAAAGCTATCCATTCAAACAGATGGAGAAATAAGGACATTCCACAGCAAAGGCAGGCTAAAGGAATATTTGAAGACAAAACAAGCTCTACAGAAAATACTTGAAAGAATCCTCCATGCTGAAGAGAAAGAAAAGTACACATATAAGGAACCTGGAAAAATACAAACCACACTCAAATACTAGTTAATAAAAGAGAGCAAAGGTAAAACCAAAAGAACTACAAAAAAATGGCAAAAATAAATACACACCTCTCAATTATATCCCTTAATATCAACAGCCTCAATGCCCCAACCAAAAGACATAGGTTTGCAGACTGGGTTAGAAAGCAGGATCCTTCAACTTGTTGCCTCCAAGAAACTCACCTTTCTACAAAGGATAGACACTATCTGAGGGTGAAAGTTTAGAAAACAATATTTCAAGTGAATGAGCCTAGAAAACAAGCAGGGTTTTCCATCCTAATATCTGACAAGGTAGGCTTCAGTCCAACATTAGTTAGGAAAGATAAGGAAGGTCACTTTATATTGACTAAAGGCACACTCCAACAGGAGGACATTACAATCTTAAACATCTATGCATGTGACATGGGGACCCCCAACTTCATCAAACAAACCCTATAGAACTAATATAACAGATAATACCAAACATTGTTGTAGTGGATGACTTCACCACCCCACTCTTATCAACTGACAGGACATCCCAGCAAAAAAATAGAGAGGTATCTGGGTTAAACGAGGTCATAGATGAAATGGACCTAACAGATATATACAGGACATTTCATCCAAATGCTGAAGAATACATGTTCTTTTCCACAGCACATGGAACAAAATAAAACATATATTAGGACACAAAGAAAATCCCAACAAATACAGGAAAATGGAAATAATTCCTTGCATGCTATCTGATCACAATAGGATCAAACTACAAATCAATAGCAAGAAAAGCTATGGAGCGTACACAAAATCATGGAGGGCTGAGGACTTCCAGCCAAGATGGTGACCGTCTAACTGCACCACACATCCCCGGGAAAGAAAGGCAAGACATTAAGGCTTCACTGGGTCTTTTAGGGGAGAGCAATATCCAAAAGATTGCCAGTGGGAGGGCACAGAGGAGAAAAATCAGGGAATCGCTCATTCCCTTGAGTGCAGGTAGTCCACCACTCCTCCATACCCACCGTACCCACAGTCCCAGCTTCAGGAAACTCCTACATTTACTGGAGGAAAAGAGTCCCAGCCCAACATAGTTCCACTTGCCTCACTGCACAGGGCTGATCATCCTACTATCCCTGCCCACGAGTGACCTTGGCCAGGCTCCGCCCATAAGCCCACTGGAGCTTAGGCTCCTTTGATCAATTTGCCCATCAAATGTGTGCTGCTGCTGCTCCCTCCATGTGCAAGCTTGCCTGAGTGGCCCATTTGCTCACTTACTGCTCTGGCAGTGACACATTCATGCACAAGCTCAGGCCCATTGCAACTGCCCACATGAACTCAAGCTGTCTCTGTCTGTGCTTGTGCTAGCTCAGGCGCCAGCTCCTTCCTGTCTGCCATGCCGGCCAATCACCATTGTACTGTTGCTGGGGAGTGCAGACTGCTTCTAGGTCCCAGAGTTCGCCCATGGTGGAGTTTGGGCTGCTTCAGTGCTTGGTGCCTCAGTGTCCCACCTAGGGTGAGCACAGGCAGCTTTGTCACACTACTACATGAGAGCTCAGGCAACTTTGGTGCCCCTGCCAGGCAAGAGCTCAGGCAGCTTTGGCAAGTGAAAGCCAAAGCCAGACTGCTAGGCAACTGCCTCAGGCTGCTTCAGCATTCCACTGTGCTTGAGTTCAGGCTGACCAACCAACCTACTTGGCCTTACACTTTGATGGGCAGACCACAGTGCAAAAGAAATAATGTGAAAAATCAAATGCAAAAAAATCCAGTTAGACCACCAAGTCCTACAATGAACATCTCTAATCAAAACACAGAAGAAACATTACAATCAGAACACCAAAATGAAGCTATGAGCAAGGCGACCCTGACCAAGCTACTGGTAGAACTTGCAGAAAAGCAACAAAGAACCAATAATCATGTGGATGCTGCTATCACTAGACTAGACCTAATAGATAAGAAAATGGAAGGACTTCAAAGACAGTTAAGAGATATGAGGGAGAGTGAAAAAAAGAGGGCCTCAAAAATCAGCTGGCGATGCTAAATGGAGACATAAAGAAATGCAAGTATGAATTCCAAGAAGCGTCAAGAAAATCAGAAATGATCTGAAAAGGGAGCATGGGAGAGGGATGGAAACTATACATAGAAAAGTAGTAAAAATGCAAACCTAATTGAACAAGTCCAAAACTCTCTAGAAGCTCTCAAGAACAGAGTCAGCCATGTGGAGGATAGAAACTCTGATCTGGAAGAAAAGATGGAAGAAACAGTTGGAGAGTTCAAAAATTTCAGTAAGTTCAAAAGTTTCTGTGAACCGTACATTAGGTAATTGTGGGATACCCTTAAGTATCCTAATATCAGGATCAATGGAATACCAGAAGGAGAAGAAATTCAGACCAAAGGCATGGAGAATTTATTTAACAAAATAATTAAAGAAAACTTCCTCAGTTTTTTAAAAAGAAAGGCCCATCAAGATACAAGAAGCTAACAGAACTCCAAACAGACTGGACCAAAGGAGAAACTCTCCAAGACATACTGTCATTAAGACTCTAACCATTGACACCAAAGAGAAAATCCTAAAAGCAGCTAGGAAAAAAAAGCACACCACTTTTAAAGGTAACCCCATCAGAATTACTCCAGACTTCTCAGTGGAAACCCTGAAAGCTACAAGGGCCTGGAATGAAACACTCCAAAGTCTAAGAAACTATGGCTTCAAACCCAAACTACTTTACCCACCAAAAGTATCCTTCATAATAGATGGTGAAAGAAAAACTTTCCATGACAAAACTCAACTTTATAATTATATGAACACAAGACCAAACCTACAGAGAGTATTTCAGGAAATTCTCCACTAAGAAGAATCAAATAATCAAACTCAAATGCCTACAAGAAGCAGAACACAATAACCAAACTCAGAGAAGGAGCAAAAAACTTCAACGTCCATGACTTTGAAAACACCAAACCACATATACCATCACAATATGGCAGTGATCAAATCAAGTCTGGTAGACATTACCCTAAATATTAATGGCCTTAATTCACCCATCAAGAGACATGAGCAAACAGGATGGATCAAACAAATAGACCCCTCAATCCGTTGTCTTCAAAAAACCCAAATCACCACTAAAGACAGACACCTCCTCAGGGTGAAAGGCTGAAAAACAATATTCTAAGCAAACAGTGTGCCACTCAATTGGAAAACAGGGAAAACTAACCAACTCCTTATATGAAGCTAGTATCACCTTAATTCCAAAAACAGGCAGAGATGCCACAAGAAAAGAAAACTACCAGCCTATTTCCCTAATGAACATAGATGCAAAGATCCTGAACAAAATCCTCACAAACCAAATCCAACAACACATCAAAAGCATTTTCCACCTTGACCAAGTGGGATTCATCCCAGGAACACAAGGGTGGTTCAACATATGGAAATCTGTCAATGTAATACACCATATAAACAAACGTAAACACAAAAACCACATGATCATTTCTATAGATGCAGAAAAGGCCTTTGACAAGATACAACATCACTTCATGATCAAAACATTGGAGAGAATTGGCATGGTTGGTTCATATCTTAACATAATAAAGGCAATATACAAAGCTCCAAAGGCCCAAATAACACTTAATGGAGAGAGACTAGAGGAATTCCCATTGAGATCAGGAACAAGAGAGGATTGTCCACTCTCACCTCTGTTCTTCAGTATAGTACTGGAAGTCCTAGCTCAATCAATAAGACAGGAGAAAAAAAATGAAAGGGATACAATTTAGAAAGGAAGATGTTAAGTTAGCCCTATTCTCTGATGACATGATGACATATGTAAGAGACCTGAGAGACAAAATCCCAAAACTCCTAAAGGTGATTAACTCCTATAGCAAAGTTTCAGGATACAAAATCAATGCACAAAAATCAGTAGCCCTTCTATATGCAAATCACAAAGATGTAAGAAAGAAAAAAGGGACGTGGTCCCATTTTCAATAGCTACAAAAGAAAAAAATACCTTGGAATAACGTTAACCAAGGAAGTGACAGATCTATACAATGAAAACAAAAACACTCAAAAAAGAAATTGAGGAGGACTTGAGAATATGGAAAGACCAACACCCATGCTCCTGGATAGGCAGAATTAACATCATGAAGATGGCAATCCTACCAAAGGCAATATACAGATTCAATGTAATGCCAATTAAAATCCCAACAGTGTTCTTCACAGAGATAGAAAAAATGATCTCAAATATCATGTGGAAAGGCAGAAGGCCTCAGATATCCAAACATATCCTCAGCAAAAGAAATACCTCTGGAGGCATCACTATACCTGATCTAAAGCTATATTACAAAGCCAAACTAATAAAAATAGCATGGTACTGACACAAAAACAGGAGTATAGACCAATGGAATAGACTTGAGGACCCAGGCTTTGGGTCAAGCAACTATAACTACTTGATATTTGACAAAAGCCCTAACAATATAGGTTGGAAAAAAGACAGCATCTTCAACAAATGGTGCTGGACAAACTGGATAACCATATGCAGGAAATTGAAACTTGATCCACACATTTCACCATGCACTATATTAAAGTCCAAATGGATCAAAGACTTCAACATAAGACCAGAAACTCGAAACTACTGGAAGAAAATTTAGGAAGTACTTTCTATGATATAGGAATGGAAAAAGACTTCCAGAACAAAACCCCAGTGGCTCAAGTTCTTTAAACAGTCACTCAACCAATGGGATCATATGAAGCTGAAGAGTTTCTTTACAGACAAGCATATAATAAGCAAAGCCAATAGATTACCCACAGAATGGGAGAAAATATTTGCTGGCTATCCAACTGATAGAGGCCTAATCTCTAGGATCTACAAAGAACTCAAAAACTTAAACAGTAAAAAGTCAAACAACCCACTTATAAAATGGGGCAAAGAGCTGAACAGGCAGTTCGCAGAGGAAGAAATACAAATGGCAAGCACACACTTAAGAAAATATTCATCATCCCTAATCATCAGGGAAATGCAAATTAAAACAAATATGAGATTCTACCTTACCCCAGTAAGGATAGCAAACATCAAAAAGTCAAGTGAAAATAAATGCTGGCGCGGATGTGGAGATTTAGGAACATTTGTCCAATGTTGGTGGGAATGTAGGATGGTACAACCACTTTAGAAAGCAATATGAAGACTCCTGAAAAAGCTGACTGTGGAGATACCAACAGACCAGATCCAGTTACTCCCTTACTGGGCATCTACCCTAAAACTGTTAAAGCACAGTCCAGAAAGATTTACTCAACCATGTTTGTAGCAGCTCAATTCATAATAGCTAAGAGATGGAATCAACCCAGTTGTCCATCACTAGAAGAATGGATAACTAAAATGTGGCATATCTACACAATGGAATTCTACAAAGCAGTAAGAAAAAATGACACAATGAAATTTGAGGAAAAATGGTTGAACCTGGAACAGATCATTCTCAGTGAACTTACCCATTCACAGAAAGAAATTCACCACATAGTCTCACTCATCTACAGAACCTAACCTGAATCTACCCAGGATACCTTACATAACTAGCAAGCAACTCATGGACTAGACTATAAGATGGGTGAGGAGGAAAGGGAGGGCAAGGGAGAGCTGTGGGAAACATGAATCTAGACCCAAATGGCAATGGTACCATAAAATTCTACATCCTAAAAGGCAGACCAAATGGGTGAACTTTCACCCGGCCCTTAGAGGGAAGACCTGAGCCACACCCTGGAGAGGGTATGATGAAGACTGACCTTAATCTTCTACAGCCCCTCCCTCCCTCCCTCCCTCCCTCTCTCTCTCTCTCTCTCTCTCTCTCTCTCTCTTCTCTAACTTTTTTATATTAGTTATCTTTTTCTTCTTTTGCTTAGTGGGCACTGACCTGTAATACCCAGTACCAGCATGTGGCTATCATGCACAATGAACTGTTGATCAGAGAGGCCTACAAGGTTTCCTAAGAGAAAGAAAGATTTCTGTCAGAGTATTTGATGACCCACCAAAGGTTAATGGTAAGACCCTACTGCTGAATACTTCTTATGCGGTTGACACGTAAAATGGAATGGCATGGCTGGAAGCTGGAAGAGAGTTAGTCTCCAGACAGTCAGCATGTCTAGTGCCAGAAGGTGCTACATGGGTGACTGGGAGGAAATGACCAATGTCTGTCCAAGCAACTCATGGTCTAACCTACTTATCAGCAAATAACCTATTGTGATGCTCACACAAGTGCAATAGTGGTGCACAGCCATGGTGGGGAACCAACTACTCTTGATTTGGCTAACTGATTCCCTCAGTGGTACAGGACCCATAGCTGGATCTGGGAAACAAGTCAGAACCATATCCAAACATAAACCCACTCTCCATTATCAAGCTACCACCAATCATGGGCTACAAGAGGGCCTATACCTATTAAATTCTATATTTAAAAAACAGTAAGTGTTATCTCATTTGTCTGGTGTTAATTTACTCTCCTTTGGAGAATCTGCTTCTCTTTTTCAGATAGATGTAGATCCTAAAGAGAGAGCCACCCCATCATACCTCAAAAGGGCCCCAGCTGAAACTAAGAATAATTGGCAAAACAAGCAAGTGTGCTGTTTTCGTGGTGAACCAGGTACCACTATAAGGGTGAAGGACATCAACACAGAGAAAAATCAACTCCTACCAAATCAGGTATCCAGAGACCCAGAGGCCCCCAACACCTCATCACTGAAGTAAACCAAAAATGAACCCAAGATGGCTCAGGGAAATTTTGCAAAAGAGTAGGCAGAAAGAATGTCAGAGCCACATGTTGGGTCATGGTATACAGAGACATTTATCCTACCCATAACTGTGTGCTAATTCCCGAATGCATGACCCCTATACCTCAACAAGGAAGGGCCAAGGGGAGGGAGTAGGACATGAATGAGCCTAACAATGGTACCAAACTGACTGTATCCACTGAGCAAAAAGCTAATTAATTTTAAAAAAAAAATACAGAGACACAATACACTAGTAAATGATGAATGGGTCAGTGAATAAATCAAGAAGGAAATCAAAAAATTCATAGAGTCAAATGATAATGAGAACACAACATACCAAAACCTTTGCCACACAATTAAGACAGTCCTATGAAGGAATATTATATCTTTATATGCCTATATTAAGAAATTAGAGTTGGTATTGTATATGTGTAAGTAGAATGATTGAGATGGGGAGGTAATATGATGGAGAATGGAATTTCAAAGGGGAAAATGCGGATGGGAGGGTATTACCATGGAATATTTTTTGTAATCATGGAAAATGTTAATAAAAATTGTGAAAAAAGGGCCAAGATGGGGACCACCTAGCTACACTGCAAATACTGGGGAAAGAAAGGCAAGAAATTAAGGGTTATCAGGGTCTTCTTGCCAGGGGGAGGGCACAGAGTGGAGAAAAACAGGGAATTGCAGATCCCTTCTCAGGTGAGTAGTCTACACCCCACATACAGCTGCCACACCCAAGCAGCTGTGCTCTGGTGCACTCCCACCAGCCCCCTGTGCTGTGCTCTGATCACACACATGCTGCGACCTCCACCACACAGGAACCTCTGCCACTGTGCTCTGATCATGCGTAACAGCCTGCCACACTGTGCTCAGTTTGCACACCCGCGGGGACCACCTCCGCTGTGATTAGTCATCTGCCAGACCCAGCGCTGCTGTGCTCCGATCACGCACCCACGAGCCAGCCTCTGTTGCGCCCTGATCCCGTGCCCGCAGCAGCTGCCTCAGCACTACAATTGCACGTGCACCAGGCCCAGTCCCACAGCAAGGGCCACACAAGTCCACACTGAAACACTAGCGCCACCTCAGGTACCATCCCCTACCTGTCCGTCGCCACTCACACCCCATTTCCCTGAGGCGGGAGAGCACAGACTGTTTGCAGGTCCCAGTGTTCCCAGCCAGAGTTTGGGCACCTTCAGGGCTTCCTACTTCAGTCCCCTTCCATACTTGAAGCTGCCTAGCTTTGGTGCATTACCGGGTGAGAATTCAGGCAACTTTGCCACCCCTGTCAGGCAGTACATAGGTGGTTTGGCAAGAGAGAGCAAAAACACCAGGCTACTTGGCAACAGCCCAGGCTGCCATGGATTCTCATTGAGCTAGGGACCAGGCTGGATCCCCCACCTACCTGACCATACACTGTCATGGGTAGACCAAAGCACAAAATAAATAACATGAAAAATAAAATGCAAGAAAAGCCAGATAGATCACCCAGTCCAACAAGGATTACATCTAACCAAAACATAAAAGAGTGTTTAGGATCAGAACATCAAGTGGAAGCTATGAGCAAGGCAACCCTGACCAACTACTGCTAGAACTTCCAGGAAAGCAACAAAGGACAGATAATCATGTGGATGCTACCATCACTAAGCTAGAGAAATATGATAAGACACTGGAAGGAATTCAAAGAGAGCTAAGAGAGTTGAGGGAGAGTGAAAGAAAAAGAGGACCTTAAAAATCAGCTGGCCACACTAAATGAAAACATAAAGAAATGCAAGGATGATTTCCAAGAATCATCAAGAAAATCAGAAAATGAGGCAAAAAGGGAGCTGGACAGAGCAATGGAAGTGATACATAGGAAAATAGTAGAAAATACAAACTTAATTGAACAAGTCCAAAACTCTCTAGAGGCTCTCAAGAATAGAGTCAGCAAAGTAGAGGATAGAAACTCTGATCTGGAAGACAGTATGGAAGAAACAGTTCGAGAGTTAAGAAATTTCAGTAAGTTCAAAAGTTGCTGTGAACTGAACATGAGGGAATTGTGGGATACATTTAAACGTCCTAATATCAGAATCAGTGGAATACCAGAAGGAGAAGAATTTCAGACCAAAGGCATGGAGAATTTATTTAACACAATAATTGAAGAAAACTTCCCCTGTCTCTTAAAAGAAAGGCCCATCAAGATATAAGAAGCAAACAGAACTCCAAACAGACTGGACCTAAGGAGAAACTCCCCAAGACATATTATCATTAAGACTCTAAACATTGACACCAAAGAGAAAATCCTAAAAGCAGCTAGGGAAAAACAGCACACCACTTTCAAAGGAAACCCCATCAGAATTACTTCAGACCTCTCAATGGAAACCCTGAAAGCTAGAGGGGCCTGGAACGAAACTCTCCAACTCTAAGAAACTATGGCTTCCAACCCAAACTACTCTACCCGGCAAAAGTCTCCCTTATAATAGATGGTGAAAGGAAAACTTTCCATGACAAAACTCAGCTTTAAAATTATATGAACACAAAACCAAACCAACAGAAAGTATTCCAGGAAATTCTCCACAGAGAAGAAACAAAGAACCAAACACAAATGCCCACAAGAGGCAGATCACAACAACCAAACCCAGAGTAGACACAAAAAATTTGAAATTCCATGAAAACACCAACACACCTCTGCCACCACAACATGGCAGGGATCAAATCAAATCTCACAGTCATCACCCTAAATATTAATGGCCTTAATTCACCCATCAAGAGACACCACCTAATAGGGTGGATCAAAAAATTAGACCTCTCAATCTGCTGCGTTCTAGAAACCTACCTTACCACTAAAGACAGAAACCTCCTCAGGGGGAAAGGGTGGAAAATAATATTCCAAGCAAACGGGAATAAGAAACAAGCAGGTGTAGCTTTATTAATATCAGATTAAATTGATTTCAAACCAAAAACAATCAAAAAAGACAAAGAAGGCTACTTCCTACTTATAAAGGGAACAATCCATCAAGAGGATATTACAATCATAAATCTATATGCACCAAGCACAGGGGCAACACAGTTCATAAAACAAAACCTACTTGACAATAAAACAGAAATAACCACCAACACCATCATAGCTGGGGACTTCAACACACCATTATCAGTAATAGACAGATCCTCCAAACAGAAACTCAACAGGGAAGTAAGAGAGCTCAACAAAACCATAGAACACTTAGACCTACCGGACATCTACAGAACTTTCCATCCCAAATCCACAGACTACACTTTCTTCTCAACAACCCATGGAACATTCTCTAAAATACACCATATACTGGGTCACAAAGACTGCCTCCACATATTTAGGAAAATCGACAAAATTCCCTGCATGATCTCAGATCATAGTGCTATATTCCTAGAAATCAACAACAAAAACCCCACCAAGAATCCCAATGGCAACTGGAAAGGGAACAGCACACTCTTAAACAATGAATGGATAGTGGATGAAATAAAAAAATGAAATTGCAAAATTCCTGGAATTGAATGACAATGAGAACACATCATACCAAAACTTATGGGACACAATGAAGGCAGTACTCAAGGGAAAATTCATAGCACTCAATGCCTTCATAAAAAAGACAGAAAGATCCCAAATCAGTAGCCTAACCATCCACCTAAAGGCACTGGAAAAACAAGAAAAATCCAACCCAAAGAGCTCCAGAAGGAAAGAAATAATAAATATCAGAGCAGAAATTAATGAATTGGAAACCAAGGAAACAATTAAGGCAATTGGCAAAACAAAGAGCAGGTTCCTTGAAAAAATAAACAAGATTGACAGACCTCTGGCCAATTTGATCAAGCAAAAAAAGGAGAGACTCCAAATTAACAAAATTCAAAATGAAAAAGGAGAGATCACAACAGCCATAAGTGAAATTGGGAGAATCATCAGGACTTATTTTAAAAACGTCTACTCCACAAAACTGGAAAATGTGGAGGAGATAGATAAATTCCTGGATGCATATCATCTACCAAAGTAGAGTCAGAGCAGATTAATCACCTCAATGGAGATTGAAAAAGTAATAAAAAAAAAACCTCCCAAACAAGAAGAGTCCAGTACCAGATGGATTCCCAGCTGAATTTTATCAAACCTTCATGGAAGAACTCAAACCAATCTTTCTAAAACTGTGCCACACAATTGAAGACCAGGGAAAGCTACCCAACTCCTTCTATGAAGCTAGTATCACCCTAATCCCAAAACGAGGCAGAGATGCCACAAGAAAAGAAAACTACCAGCCTATTTCCCTAATGAACATAGATGCAAAGATCCTGAACAAAATACTCGCAAACCGAATCCAACTACACATCAAAAGCATTATCCACCTTGACCAAGTGGGATTTATCCCAGGAACACAAGGGTGGTTCAACATACAAAAATCTGTCAATGTAATACACCGCATAAACAAGCTTAAACATAAAAACCACATGATCATTTCGATAGATGCAGAAAAGGCCTTCGACAAGATACAACATCACTTCATGATCAAAACATTGGAGAGAATCAGCATGGCCGGTTCACATCTTAACATAATAAAAGCAATATACAAAGCTCCAAAGGCCCAAATAATACTTAATGGAGAGAGACTGGAGGAATTCCCTTTAAGATCAGGAGCAACAGAGGGATGTCCTCTCTCACCTATGCTTTTCAATATAGTTCTGGAAGTCCTAGCTCAAGCAATAAGACAGGAGAAGGAAATAAAAGGGATACAATTTGGAAAGGAAGAAGTTAAGTTATCTCTATTCGCTGATGACATGATTGCATACGTAAGAGATCCGAGACACTCCATCCCAAAAACCTGAAGGTAATTAACCTCTATAGCAAAATAGTAGGATATAAAATCAATGCACAAAAATCGGTAGTATTTCTGTATGCAAATGACAAAGATACAGAAAAAGAAATAAAGGACATAGTCCCATTTTCAATAGCAACAAAAAAATAAAATACCTTGGAATAAAGTTAACCAAGGAAGTAAAAGATTTATACAATGAAAATATAAAAACTCTCTAAAAAGAAATTGAGGAGGACTTGAGAAGATGGAAAGACCCCCCCACCCCATGCTCCAGGAGAGGCAGAATTAACATTGTGAAGATGAAAATCCTACCAAAGGCAATATATAGACCTAAGGCTATTCCAATTCAAATCCCTACAGTGTTCTTCACAGAGATAGAAAAAATTATCTCACATTTCATAAAGAAAAATTGAGGGCCTCGCATATCCAAACATATCCTCAGCAAAAGAAGTACCTCTGCTGGCATCACCATACATGATCTAAAGCTATATTACAAAGCCATAGTAATAAAAACAGCATGGTACTGGCATAAAAACAGGAGTATAGACCAATGTATAGACTTGAGGTCCTGGATTTTGGGTCAAGCAACTATAGCTACTTGATATTCGACAAAGGCCCGAACAATATAGAATGGAAAAAAGATAGCATCTTCAACAAATGGTGCTGGACAAACTGGATAACCACATGTAGGAAACTAAAACTTGTTCCACACATTTCACCATGCACTACACTCAAATCCAAATAGATCAAAGACCTCACATAAGACCAGAAACTCGAATACTCCTGGAAGAAAAATTAGGAAGTACTTTCTATGATATAGGAATGGAAAAAGACTTCCTGAACAAAACCCCAGTGGCTCAAGTTCTTAAACAGTCACTCAACCAATGGGATCATATGAAGCTGAAGAGTTTCTTTACAGACAAGCATATAATAAGCAAAGCCAATAGAATACCCACAGAATGGGAGAAAATATTTGCAGGTTATCCAACTGATAGAGGCCTAATCTCTAGAATCTACAAAGAACTCAAAAGTCTAAACAATAAGAAGACAAATACCCCACTCACAAAATGGGGTGCAGAGTTGAACAGGCAGTTCACAGAGGAAGATATACAAATACACACACTTAAGAAAATGTTAAGAAAATGTTCATCATCCCTAATCATCAGGGAAATGCAAATTAAATCGACTATGAGATTCCACCTTACCCCAATAAGGATAGCCAACATCAAAAAATCAAATGAAAATAAATGCTGTGGAGCATGTGGAGAAGCAGGAACACTCATTCACTGTTGGTGGGAATGTAGGATGGTGCAACCACTTTGGAAAGCAATATGGAGACTCCTGAAAAAGCTGACTGTAGAGATACCAACAGACCCAGTTATAACCTTACTGGGTATCTACCCTAAGACCTTCAAACCACAGGCCAGAGTGATTTGCTCAGCCTTGTTTGTAGCAGCTCAATTCATAATAGCTGAAAGCTGGAATCAACCCAGATGTCCATCATTAGAAGAATGGATAACAAAGATGTGGTATATCTACACCATGGAATTCTATACAGCAGTAAGAAAAACGACACAAAGAAATTTGAGGAAAAATGGTTGAACCTGGAACAGATCATTCTCGGTGAACTTACCCAATCACAGAAAAAAAAATTGACACATAGTCTCACTCATCTACAACACCTAACCTGAATCTACCCAAGATACCTTACATTCCTAGCAAGCACCTCATGGACTAGACAATAGGATGGATGGGGAGGGAGGGGAGGGCATCAAAGGGGTGGAAAACACTAATCTGGACCCAAACGGCAATGGTACCATAAAATTCTACTTCCTAAAAGGCAGAACAAATGGCTGAACCTTCACTAGACCCTTACAGAAAACACCTGAACCACAAGACACTGGAGAGGGTAGGATCAAGACTAACCCAAATCTTATACATCTTCCCTCCCTCCTTCTCCCCTTTCTCCCCTCTCAATCTCTCCTCTCTAACTCTTGTATATTAGTCATTTTTCCCTCAATTTCTTAGTGGGCACTGACCTATTACCACCACTACCAGCTTGGGGCTACCATCCACAATGAGCTTTTGATCAGAGAAACCTACAAGTTTCCCAGAACAATGACAGACTTCTGTCAGAGTGCTTGATGACCCACCAAAGGTCAGTGGTAAGACCCTATTGCTGAAGACTCCATACACAGCTGACACATAAAATCGAACAGTAAGGCTGGAAGCCAGGAGAGAGTCAGTCCCCAGACAGTCAGCATGTCTAGTGCCAGAAGGTGCTACATGGGTGACTGGGGGAAATGACCAATATCTGTCCAAGCAACTCAAGGTCTAACCTAATTAGCAACTAATAACCTGATGTGATGCCCACACAAGTGCAATAGTGGCACACAGCCATGGTGGGGAACCAACTGCTCCTGATTTGGCTAACTGATCCCCTTAGGGGTACAGGACCCATAGCTGGAGCTGGGAAACAAGTCAGAACCATACCCAAACATAAGCCCACTCTCCAATATCAAGCTACCATCAATCATGGGGTACAAGAGGGCCTACACCTATTAAACTCTCTATCAAAAGACTAAGTGTCATCTCAATTTTCCGGGTGCTAACTTACTCTCCATTGGAGAATCTGCTTCTCTTTTTCAGATAGATGCAGATCCTAAGGAGAGAGCTGCCCCAACATACCTCAAAAGGGGCCAGACTGAAACTAAGGATAATTCGCAAAACAGGCAAGGGTGCTGTTTTCCTGATGAACCAGATACCAGCACAAAGGGGAAGGAGACCAACACAGAGAAAAATCGATTCCTACCAAATCAGAGAGCCAGAGCCTCAGAGGCCCCCAACACCTCAGCACTGAAGCAGACCAAAAATGAACCCAACATGACTCAGGGAAATTTTGCGGAAGAGGGGGCCGAAAGAATGTCGGAGTCACATGTTGGGTCATGATATGCAGAGACATTTATCATACCAATAACTGGGGGCTAACTCCACAATTCACGACCCATTTACATCAACAAGGAGGGTCCATTGCGAGGGGGTAGATCGTGGATGAGCCTAAACAATGGTACCAAACTGCCTGTATTTGCTGTAAAGAAAACAAATAAATTAAATTTTTAAAAATTGTGAAAAAAAAAGAAATTAGAAAGGTCTCAAGTAAATAACTTAATGCTTCACCTTAAAACTTTGAAAGAATAAGAACAAGGGAAACTGAAAATCAGTAGATAGGAAGAAATAATAAAGATTAGGGCAGAAATTAATGAAATAGAAGTGGAAAAAATATAATCCATAGAATCAATGAAACAAAGTGTTGGTTCTTTGAAAGGATAACCAAGATTGATAAACCCTCAATTTCTTTTTTGAGTGTTTTCATGGTATAGATCTTTCACTCCTTTGGTTAATGTTATTCCAAGTTATTTTTGTTGCTGTTGTTGCTATTGAAAATGGTACCATGTCACTTATTTCTTTCTCTGTATATTTGTCATTTGCATATAGAAATGCTAATGATTTTGTGCATTAATTTTGTATCCTGCTACTTTGCTGAAGGAGTTAACTACCTTTAAATGTTTTGGGATGAAGACTCTTGGGTCTCTTAGTACAGAATCATGTCATCTGCAAATAGAGCTAACTTGGCTTCTTCCATTCCAAATTGTATCCCTTTTATTTCTTTCTCCTGTCTTATTGCTTGTGCTAGGACTGCCTGAACTATATTGACGAGTAGAGGCAAGAGGGGACACTCCTGTCTTGTTTCTGGTCTCAATGGGAATTCCTTCAGTCTCTCTCCATTAAGTAATATTTGGGCTTTATGAGCTTTATAAATAGCCTTTATTGTGTTAAAATATAAACCATCCATGCCAATTCTCTCGAATGTTTTTTGTTGTTGTTGTTATTTTTTTCACTTGTAAACAAAATTCATTTTATTAGAAAAATGTTGAATATTGCAATTAAGAAAATTTTTAAGTGTGCAGGGATTTTTTGCATTTTTTTTTCTAAATCTGTATTTTTAATGACTTCACAAATTGCATCAAAACAAGCAAACAAATTTTGAGACATAGCTCTTTAAACCACTGGCAGTCCCATGGTAATGTACACAGGCTCTCTACTAATAAAAAACCAGGAAAAAACCCAAGGGAAGCTTTCTGAAATAGACAGATATTTGTTTATAATCAAGGTTCACAAGTTACAGGGATTATTTTCCCCCTTGTGGCCCCATTTTACGCTATTTCCAAGTATAATACAATGCCTCCATTAACTTATGCTCCAACCCTTTCCCCACTCTAAAGCTTTAAAGCCATTTTCTTCAAAGTATTATTTGGCTGGCCAGACCATTAAAGAGCTGTTAAATAATTCCCAGAAGAGCAATTCAAAATAATCCATTTTCCTGTTATACTGTTGGAATTCCTGAAGTTCTTTTGTTATTTTCCTTTCAGCATAAGAAAACATAATATAATCAGTTAAACCCACCAACAAAGCTGTTGTTTTAGGTTAAACTGGAAGGTATACACTTAGTGCTACATTTTAAAGTTTGCTTATTTCCAACTGTACCTACTTTAAATAAATGTCTGTAAGGATTCCCTTTTCTTAACATCCTCTCTGACCATACTTAGGTTGTCAGAAATCTGAAGCTCTGTGTCTTTGTAGAGACTTGATTATACTTCTTTGAAACACTGAGACTAAAGATATATTATCAAACAGAACACAAATCAACTCCGTAAAATGTAGAATGATGATGAAGTAATAAAGCTAAGTTGTTGTTATTTTTATTTATTTATTTGAGAGCAACAGAAAGAGATAGAAAGAGGCAGATAGAGAGAGAGAAAGAGAGAGACAGAGAGAGACAGAGAAAGAATGGGCATTCCAGGGCCTCCAGCCACTGCAAATGAATGCCAGATGCATGTGCCCCCTCGTGCATTTGGCTAACATGGGGCAAGTGAGCCTCAAACTGGGGTCCTTAGGCTTCACACAGGCAAGCACTTAACCACTAAGCCATCTCTCCAGGCCCTCTCCAATGTTTTGATCTTGCAGTGATGTTGTATTTTGTCAAAGGCTTTTTCTGCATCTATCAAAATGATCATGTGTTTTTTGTGTTTAACCTTGCTTATGTGGTGCAATACATTGGCAGATTTCCGTATATTGAACCACCCCTGTGTTCCTGAGATGAATCCCACTTGATCAAGGTGGATAATGCTTTTGATGTGTTGTTGGATTTGGTTTGCACATCTAAGTTCATCAGGGAAATAGGCCTGTAGTCTTCTTTGCTTGTGGAATCTCTGCCTGGTTTTGGTGTTAGGGTGATACTAGCTTCAGAGAAGGAGTTGTGGAGCTTTCCCTGTTCTCCAATTGTGTTACACAGTTTGAGAAAGATTGGTTTAGTTCTTCCATGAAGGTTTGATAGAATTCAGCTGAGAAGCCACCTGCTTCTGGACTCTTCTTTTGGGGGAGGTTTTTTATTACCTTTTCACTCTTGATAAGTGTAATAGGTTTGTTTGGAGATTAATCTGCTCTGAGTTTAGCTTTGGTAGATGGTATGTGTCTAGGAATTTATCTATGTCTTCCATATTAACCAGTTTTGTGGAGTAGAGGGTTTTGAAGTAAAACCTGATGATCCTCCCAATTTCACGCATGTCTATTGTGATCTCTCTTTTTACTTTTCTAATTTTGTTAATTTGAAGCATCTCTTTTTTTCACTTGATCAAGTTGGCCAGGGGCTTATCAATCTTGTTTATTTTTTTTTTAAAGAACCAACTCTTTGTTTTGCCAATTTTCTTAATTGTTTTCTTAGTTTACAATTCATTAATTTCTGCTCTGATATGAATTCTTTCTTTCTGTCTGAAGATTTTTGGGTTGGATTCTTCTTGCTTTTCCAGTGCCTTTAGGTGGGTGCTTAGGTTATTGATCTTGGATCTCTCTGTCTTTCTTATGAAGGCATTTAGTGCTATGAATTTTCCCCAGAGGACTGCCTGCATTGTATCCCATAAGTTTGGGCATAATGTGTTCTCATTGTCATTTATTTCTAGAAATTTTGCAATTTCATTTTTTTTATTTGTCCACTACCCATTCATTGTTTAAAAGTGTGCTGTTCAATTTCCAGTACTGATAGGATTCTTGGCAGGTCTTTTGCTCTTAATTTTTATTGATATAGCATTGTGATCTAATATCATGCAGGGATTATATCAGTCTTCCTAAATATATGGAGGCTGGATTTGTGAGCCAGTACATGATCTATTTTAGAGAAGGTTTCATGGGCTACTGAGAAGAATGTGTAGTCTGTGGATTTGGGGTGGAATGTTGTCTTAGGTCTAAATGTTCTATGGTTTTGTTGAGCCCTCTCATTTCCTTGTTGAGTTTCTGTTTGGGTGATCTATCTATTGCTGATAATTGTGCATTAAAGTCCCCAACTATGATAGTGTTGGTGACTATTTCTGTTTTCCTGTTGAGTAGGTTTTGTTTTATGAATTGTGGTGCACCTGTGTTAGGTGCAAAAAGAATGATGATTGTGATATCTGCTTGATGTATTGTTTACTTGATCAGTAGGAAGTGGCCTTTTTTGTCTTTGTAAATTATTTTTGCTAGTTCCCTTGTTTGTTTGTTTGTTTGTTTGTTTGTTTTTGGTTTTTTTGGTCTTTTTATGATTTTGTCTTTTTTTTTTTTTTTTTCAGTGCTGAGGACCAAACCCAGGGCCTTGCGCTTGCTAGGCAAGCACTCATCCACTGAGCTAAATCCCCAACCCTTAAATTATTTTTGGCTGAAAGTCTATTTTGTCAGATATCAGTATAGTTATGCCTGATTGTTTCTTATTTTCATTTTCTTAGAATATCATTTTCCACCCTTTCACTCTGAGGAGGAATCTATCTTCAGTGGTGAGGTGGGTTTCTTGAAGACAACAGATTGAGGGGTCTAATTTTCTGATCCACCCTGTTAGCTTATGTCTCTTGATGAGTGACTTAAGGCCATTAATATTTAGAGTAATGACTGTGAACTTTGATTTTATTCCTGCCATATTGTGTTGGTTTATGTGGCTTGGTGTGTTCATGGACTTTGAAGTTTTTGTGCCTTCTCAGATTTTGGTTATTGTGATCTGCTTCTTGTAGGCACTTGAGGTTAATTATTGATTCTTCTGTGAAGAGAATTTCCTATAAAACTCTGTGTAGGTTTGGTTTTGTGTTCATATAGTTTTAAAGCTGAGTTTTGTCATGGAAAGTTTTTCTTTCACCATCTATTATGAGGGATATTTTTGCTGGGTAGAGTAGTTTGGGTTGGAAGCCATAGTTTCTTAGAGTTTGAAGTGTTAAATTCCAGACCCTTCTGGCTTTCAGGGTTTCCATTAAGAAGTCTGAAGTTATTCTGATGGAGTTACCTTTAAATGTGATATGCTATTTTCCTAGCTGCTTTTATGATTTTCTCTTTGATGTCAGTGTTTACAGTCTTAATGACAATATGTCTTGATGAAATTCTCCTTTGGTCCAATTTGTTTGCAGTTCTGATAGCTTCTTATATCTTTATGGGCCTTTCTTTTGAAAGAGTGGGAAACATAAAAACACTCAAAGAAGAAATTGAGGAGGACTTTAGAAAACGGAAGGACCTCCCATGCTCCTGGATAGGCAGCATTAACATTGGGAAAATTGCAATCCTACAAAAGGCAATATAAAGATGTAATGCAATTCCAATCAAAATCCTAACATCATTCTTCACAGAGATAGAAAAAAATGATCTCAAAATTCATATGGAATACTGCTGGAAAGAAGTGGCTGGAGTACTGAGTAACATCTCGATCACACCTTCCAAAGCTCAGGGTCTAATGAGGAAGAGGCAGCAGAAAGAATGTAAGAGCCAAAGGAAGGGTAGGACTCCTTACAACGTGCTCCCCCCAGACACAAAATGGCCTGGATATCCATGACCTCACAGTGCCTGATACTACCTACACAAGATCTTCATAAGAGGAGGAAAAGACCATGACATCAAAATAAAAGAGACTGGTTGATATGGGGAGGGGATATGATGGAGAATGGAATTTCAAAGGGGAAGTGGGGGAGGGAGGGTATTACCATGGGATACTTTTTATAATCATGAAAAATGTTAATAAAAATTGAGAAAAAAAATCATATGGAAAATCAGAAGGCCTCAGATATCCAAACATATCTTCAACAAAAGAAATACCTCTGGAGGCATCACCATACATGATCTAAAGCTATATTACAAAGCCATAGTAATAAAAACAGTATGGTACTGGCATAAAAACAGGAGTATAGACCAATGGAATAGAATTGAGGAACTAATTTGGGTCAAATAACTACAGCTACTTGATATTTGACAAAGGCCCTAACAATATATGCTGGAGAAAACACAGCATCTTCAACAAATGGTGCTGGACAAACTGGACAAACATATGAAGTATATTGAAACTTGATCCACACATCTCACCATGCACAACAATCAAGGCCAAATGACTCAAAGATCTCAATATCCCACCAGACACTCAGCTAGTACTGGAATAAAATATAGGAGGAACATTCCACGATATAGGAATGGGAAAAGACTTCCTGAACAAGACCCCAGTAGCACAGAACCTTAATCACTCAACCAATGAGATTTTATGAAGCTGAAATCTTTCTTCACAGACAAACATACAACAAGCAGAGCCAATAGAATACCCACAGAATGGGAGAAAATATTTGCGGGTTATCCAACTGACAGAGGCCTAATTTCTAGAATCTACAAAGAACTCAAAAACCTAAAAAATGAAAAGTCAAACAACCCACTCACAAAATGGGGCAAATAAACTGGAAAGGCAATTCTCAGAGAAAGAAATACAAATGGTAAACACACACTTAAGAAAGTGTTAATCATCCCTGATCATTGGGGAAATGCAAATTAAAACAACTGTGGGTTTCCACCTTACCCCAGTAAGGATATCAAACATCAAAAAATCAAATGAAAATAAATGCTGGCAAGGATGTGGAGAAATAGGAACCCTCATGCACTGTTGGTGGGAATGTAAGATGGTACAACCACTTTGGAAAGCACTATAGAGACTCTTAAGAAAGCTGACTACAGAGGTATCAACAGACCCAGTTATTCCCTTACTGGGCATGTACCCTGAAAACTCCATACCTCAGTTCAGTCAGATTTACTTAACCAAGTTTATATCTGCTCAATTTGTAATAGCTACTAGCTAGAATCAACCCAGATGTCCATCATTTGATGAATGGATAACTAAGATGTGGTATATCTACACAACATGGAATTCTACTCACCAGGCCCTTAGAGGGAATACCTGAATCACAAGTCCCAGGAAAGGGTACGATGAAAACTGACCTTAATCTTCTCCTGCTTCTGATTCTTCTCTCTCTCTCCCTCTTTCTCTCTCTTTCTCCCCCCTTCTCTTTCATCTATCTCTCTCTTTTATACCACTTATCTTTTGATTACTTCTCAACTTGGGCACTGATCTATAACTCCCAGTACCAGCAGGTGGCTATCATCCACAATAAGCTTTTGATCAGAGAGACCTACAAGGTTTCCCAAAAGAAAACAGATTTCTATCAGAGCACTTGATGACCCAACAAAGGTTAGTGGTAAGACCCTATTGCTGAAGACACCATATGCTGTTGGAACGCAACATGGGGAGACATGGCTAGAAGCTGGAAGAGAGTCAGTCCACAGACAGTTAGCATGTCTAGTGCTGGAAGGTGCTACATGAGCAACTGGGGGAAAATAACCAATATCTGTCCAAGCAACTCATGGTCTGACCTACTCAGTAGCAAACAAACTGATGTGATGGTCACACAAAGTGCAATAGCACACAGCCATGGTGGGAAACTAACTGCTCTTGATTTGACTAACTGATCTGTTTAGTGGAATGGAAACCATAGCTGGAGCTGGGAAACAAGTCAGAACCATATGCAAAAATGAGCCTGCTCTCCATGATCAAGCTCCCACCAATTGTGTGCTACAAGTGGGCCTACACCTATTAAACTATTAAACCTATTAAACCTATTAAACTCTCTCTAAAAAATATTGTTTATCCTGTTTATCTGTGCTAACTTTATTCTCTGTTGGAGAACCTACTCCTCTTTTTCAGATAAATGCAGATGCTAAGGAGAGAACCATGCCATTATACTTTAAAAGAGCCCCAACTGAAAGTAAGAATAATTGGGAAAACAAGCAAGAGTGTTGTTTTCTTGGTAAAACTGGTACCAGCACAATGGCAAAGGAGATAGACACAGAGAACAATCAACCCCTACCAAACCAAATATCCAGATACACAGATGTTCCCAAGACATCATCACTGAAGCAGATCTAAAATAAACCCAACATGGCTCAGGAAAATTTGCAGAAGAGGTGGTAGAAAGAATGTCAGAGCCACACGTTGTGTCATGATACACAAAGACATTTCCTCCTATCCAAAACTTATGGCTAACCCCAACAAGGAGGGTCCCTGTGAAGGGGAGAGGACAGGGAGGAGGCTAACAGTGATAACAACTTGACTGTATTCAATGAGTACAAAATTAAAAATAAAAAAGATTGATAAATCCTTAGCAAATCTGACCAAAAGAAAGAGTGAACAGGCACAAATTAATAAAATTAGAGATGAAAAAGGCACTAGTACAACAGATACCAGAGAAATTCAAAAAATCATAGGGACATACTATAAGAACATATACTCCACTAAGTCTGCAAATCTGAAAGAAATGGATGTTTTCCTCGATATATATGAGCTACCCAAATTAAATCAAGATGAGGTTAACCACTTAAATAGACCTATAACAAGTATGGAGATCCAAGCAGTTATCAAAAATCTCCCAACTAAAATAGTCCAGGCCCAGATCAGTTCAAAGGTGAATTTTACCAGACCTAGAGGGAAGAACTAACACCAATGTTGTGTAAACTTTTCCAAAATGTATAAAAAGAAGGAATCCTACCAAACTCCTTCTATGAAGCCAGCATATACCTGATACCAAAACTAGGCAAAGATAGAACAAGAAAAGAAAATTACAAACCAATCTACCTCATGAGCATAGATGTAAAAATTCTCAACAAAATATTAGCAAACAAAATACAAGACTATATCAGGAAGATCATTCACCACGACCAAGTAAGCTTTATCCCAGAGATGCAGGGATGGTTCAACCTACTCAAATTGATAAATATAATACATTATATAAATGGACTGAAGGTCAAAAATCACATGATCATCTCATTAGATGCAGAAAAAGCATTTGACAAAATCCAACATCCATGATAAAAGGTCACTGAGAAATCCTGCTGGAAATGAGCTGAAAACCTCTTCCATGTAGACCAGCTGACAGAAAGCTGGAAAAAGCCACACTGCATGCACCTCAATGGGAGAGAGAGAAATCAGTAAAGATACTCCACAGTGGACACTGTAAGCCTTATATTTGGCCAACCAGGCCAAATGAGTCAACAGGAGTAATAGTGGCACATGTGTTATAGGTAAACCAACTGCCCTCTCATTTGACAGGAGGCCTGCTCCATGAGAGGGAATATATCCCTGATACTGAAAACCTACAACAGGGGTAGTCATAAGCCCAAGGGGTTTAATGTCTGCTGCTGTCTAGCTAAATGTATATACTATGCTCATCAAACTGCTCAGTAAACACTTATGTTAATGTTCATACCCATATATTAATGCTACTCTCACTTTTTTGTTAGAGAAATTTCTCTTTTCAGATGGCAGTGACCTTAGGGTGACTCAGAAGGTGCTGAGAAGTGACAGAGGAGTGCTCAGCACTGAAAATCTCTATCACACCTTCCAAGGCTCATTGTAGAAGAGGTGGCAGAAAGAATATAACAGCCAAGAAAGGATAGGACTCCTTACAATGTGCTCCTCCAGACACAAAATAGCCTGTATATCCATGACCTCACAGCACTAGACACTACATTGATGACATCCAAATAAGAGAGACTGATTGAGAGGGGAGGGGACATGATGGAGAGTGGAGTTTCAAAGGAGAAACAGAGGGGAGGGAGGGAATTACCTTTGGATATTGTTTACAGTCATGGAAGTTGTTAATTATAAAAAAAATAATAAAAAGAAAAAAATTCATGAGCCAAGAACCCCTGTCATGTCAAACCCATGAGTTCCTAATCCCTACCATGTTAAAGCCATGAATCACTGAACCATTCCATGTTCAAGTCATGACTCTCTAGCCCCTGTCATGTTAAAGCCATGACCCCTAAACCCTGCCATGGTAAACTCATAAGCCCCTAACCTCTGCCATCTTAAAGCAATGACTCCCTAACCCCCGCTATGTTAAAGTCATAAGTCCCTAGCCCTGCTATTTTAAAGCAAAGAGTGCCTAACCCATGCTGAATTAAAGTCATAATCTCCTAATTCATGTCACGTTAAAGACATGAGTTTCTAACCTTTGTTATATTAAAGTCATGAGCCTCTAACCCCATCCATGTTAAAGACATAAGTTTCTGAAGGGGTAATAACTTTTCCTGACAACCAGAGGGAACTAAAGAGTTAATAACTATCCCTAAGGCTAGAAGGCCATAAAAGAAACAACAGAGTTCATCCTGGCTCCCCTGATTGATATACTCCCCTTAGCTCAGATGGCTTTAAGAACCAAAAATCATCTGGCTATCCACCCTTAGACAATCCTGGCTGAAGAAGCCTATTCTAAACAAAGACTCAAGCAGCTACAATTTTCTTATCAACTGTACCTGGTACAGTTTGTTTCTTAGGATCCTCCTTATAATGTTTAATGCCAGCTAGGCTCAAAGCATCAGCCTTCATCCCACAGAAAGGCTACTGCACCTTGCTGTTTCTCTCAATAAAGAGTCTGTAGCGATCAAGTCTAGTGTTCTCTTTTGCTTTTCTCCTACACTTTCCTAACATTGGGGGTGTCATGACTTATTGCAGCTTTCCAAGGCTTTCAGGCTGCATGCCCTCCCCTTCTCTTTCCCTCTCCTCTTCTCTACCTCCCTGCCAATGTTTCACTCCCTCAGGAGCACTAAAACTCACTATGCTCACTACTCAAAACTAAACAGCCACCTACGACCAGAAAACTCCAGTCTTTCTACCATAATACCTGGGGGCTTCTGCCTTTTTTACTTCTTTTAACCCTCTCCCACTGAATTTTTGTTTTGTTTTGTTTTGTGTTGTGTTGTGTTGTGTTGTGTTGTGTTGTGTTGTGTTGTGTTGTTTTGTTTTTCAAGGTAGGGTCTTGCTATAGCCCAGACTGACCTGGAATTCTTAGCATGGCCTCGAACACACAGTGATACTCCCAAGTGCTGGCATTAAAGGTGTGCACCACCACACCCAGGTTTCCCACAGGACTTTTAAACTCCAGACAAAAGGCTACTCACCTTATGATTTGCTATATCCACACCCTCATTAATTACAACCTCCAGGACAAGTACTCACTCTCTTTTTGCAGTGGAGGGGCCCTATCTCAGACCTTAAAAACTCTGGGAGTTTCTCACTTTTCAGGCTATGAGTGATCAGAGGCTCTGGGAGCGCCCCTCCCCCGCCCCCCACCATGTATCATTCCACTGGAGACGCCAAAATTATGAGTGCAGGGACACTCCCTCCTAAACCTTGGGTTTCATTTGCCCTCCTAAACCTGGGAGACATCCCTGGTGGCAGGATTGGCCACTCTAGTCCTTGTCCTCCAAAATGGTCTCTAAATTACCTATTCCAAAAGATATTCCATTAGCATGTCTCAAAACTAACCTTAAAAAACTTAGACTATCTGAGCTCCAGCCTGCAAAATTACTCTGACTCTCTGTTCAAATTTGGCCACACATATTCTCTAAACAATGGCCAACACTGACCTAAATTTGGTTCTCATTGTTAACTTTCTCTGATGACATGACAAAATAAATACCAAGGCAAATGGTGTGAGGTTCCCTTTCCTGCTCCTGCTCCTTCTAAAACTCTACCTCCCACACACAGTTGTGTCATCTGACCATGACTTAGCAGGGTCTTTCCCTCTCACACCAAATTCAAGCCATATCACTAAATCAAATACAAATTCTGCATTCTTAAAGAGACTCCTGTCTTCACTGGGCTTCTTTAACTTCTTCTACACATGCACATCTAATTTTTTTCTCCTTGCTAAAAGTTAAAATCACTGTACAGCTTGTAGGGTTTTTTCTTTTCCCTTTCCCGCTGCTTGTCATTACAAGGCACCAAAAAAAAAAGGGGGGGAGCAACTGTAAATTCAAACCACTGGCTGTTGCCCTGATAAGATTTAAGTCCTCACCAATTTAAAACATAACTAAAATCTTAAAAGGGATGTCTCTCCATGTTTTATGTTGTCATGTCTAATGTTGGCCAACCTAGTCATGTCATGTATTCCATATTTCATGAAGTCTGTCCTTATGTATGACTAAATTTATGGTCATTAATTGTTCCAATGCTATGGTCATTAAATGTTCTAATGCTCATATATTTTAAGATGATGTTAAATTATTAAAACAAGATTTATAATATATTTAAACTAACTAACCTCTATGCTATTAACAACTTACTTGTTCATGCTTACTACAACAACAGATATATTTGTATACCAAATTTTAATCCTGCTTTTACAAAAAGAAATGTATTTTTAGATCAGAAAAGGCTTTATAAGGTAAAAGGTTAAAAAGTCTCTGATAGTCTATGAGGTTTAAGTTGCCTGTGGTAAAATGAGTTAAATTAAAAGTTTTCATTCTCCATATTTTTTCTTACCTTAATTGTTCATATCATTCAGACTTAACTCTTTGGAATAAGTTGATAAATTTATTTATATTGCCATATCTCAAATCAAAGTTAAACTTGAACTATACCTATTTTCCTACTCTTAAACTCTAACTACAAAAAACTAGATGCTTAAAAAAAATCAAGGTTTATTTTTAATGAAAATTTGTTCATTTAAACATTATCTAAATATAACCTAAAAGTCAAAAATATAAAACTAATATAACTGACATTATAAATTTCAAAAAAAAAATAGGAGGGCCTAGAGAGACTACTGACCCAGGGGAATGGTAGCATAGACAGACAGACAGTCTGTTCATAATTAACCATAGGGCCAAAAACAGTAAAAGCAGAAGTTAGAAAAAAAGTTTTTATGATTGAAGTATATCCAAATGCTAAATTCGCATGTTTTCCAAACTATAAAGTCTTCATTTTGTTTGATAAAACATCTACTTCTCTGTTTACAACAATAGATTATTTACATACATGTTTATTTACATGTTTTCCCATTAGATAAAAATTTGTTTCATAAAATTTAATTCTAATAGATATACAAAAAGTTATTTTAAAAGATATTTAAATGGTCAATACAAGTGTGCAAAGGTATGAGGATGTAAACAGTAAGATTAAAAAAAAAAGTTGGTCTTTAGCCAAAACTAAATAATGACAATATATCAGACAACCTAGATACTCCTGATTATAGCTTCTCCCCATAGTCTCTGATGGTTTCCAGGAACTGTTAGCTGACAGGGAAACAGATCAAAAAATAAAAAGAATTCTAACTACTGGGGAAATTAAATCATAAGGTAAAAATTCACTTATTAATGTTAAATTTCCCAGGATTAGGACCTCATACTAAAAACGTTAAAATTTTTAAAAATAACTTCTCTTTTACTTAATCTACAGACATTGATTATTCAACAGTGTTTTTGCTTTTAAAACAGAATTATAAAAGGTTGTACCAGACCTCATCTGTTTTAGGTCAACAAACACCAAATTCTGCTCTCATTTATCATCAAAAAGGTAAATAACTGCTTCCGCTCAAGATGGAGTCTGCCTAACCTTGCTGCAACTCCCGGAATGGAGAGGCAAGGAATTAAGGGGTCACTGGGCCTTTTAGGGAAAAACAATCTCTACTAGAGTGGGTGCGGACAGGCGGGAGGGTGGGGAGATGGGGGAGGGTAAGGGATGCGGTGTGGGACACAAAATTGGACACAAACGGCAATGGCACCATAAAATTCTACATCCTAAAAGACATACCAATTGGTTGAACCTTCACCAGGCCCTTAGAGGGATCACCAGATTCACAAGGCCCTGGAGAGGATAGACAAAAACTGACCATTATCTCCTCCTATTTCTGCTTCTCTCTCTCTTTCATCCTCTTCTCTCTTACCTCTCTATGTATTTTTATATCACTTATCCTTTTCTTCCTTCTCTTCTTGGGCACTGACCTGTAACTCCCAGTACCAGCAGGTGGATATCATCCACGATGAACTTTTGATCACAGAGACTTACAAGGTCTCCCAAAAGAAGGCAGATTTATGTCAAAGCGCTTGATGACCCACCATAGCTTGGTGGTAAGACCCTACTGCTGAAGACACCATACACTGTAGGCACATATCATGGTGTGACATGGCTGGGAGCTGGAAGAGAGTCAGTCTCCAAACAGCGCATCTAGTGCTGGAAGGTGCTACATGAGCACCTGGGGGAAAATGACCAATATCTCTACAAGCAATGCTTGGTCTAACCTGCTTAGCAACAAACAACCTGACATGATTATCATACAAGTGCAATAGTGGTGCGTAGCCATGGTGGGAAACCAACTGCTCTCAATTTGGCTAACTGATCTGCTCAGTGGAACAGAACCGGTAGCTGGAGCTGGGAAACAAGTCAGAACCATATCCAACAATAAGCTCACTCTCCATTAAATTCTCTCTAAAAAAATAATGGTTATCACATTTACTTGATGCTAACTTTACTCTCTGTTGGAGAATCTGCTTCTCTTTTACAGACAGACGCAGATCCTAAGGAGAGAACTACCCCATCATACCTCAAAAGGGCCCCAGCTGAAACTAAGAATAATTGGGGAACCATGAGAGAATGCTGTTTTCTTGGCGAACTGAGAACCAGCATACCAGTGAAGGAGATAGACACAGAGAACAATCAACTCCTACCAAACCAGATATCCAGAAACACAGAGGCTCCCAAGATCTCAACCCTGAAACAGACCTAATATGAACCCAACATGGCTCAGGGAAGTTTGTGGAAGAGGGGACAGAAAGAATGTCAGAGCCACATGTTGAGTCATGACATGCAGGCTAACCCCACAATGCATGACCCACATACCTCAATGAGGAGGGTGTCTGTGGAGTGGGGAGGACAGGGAGGAAGCTAACAATGGTACCAACTTCACTGTATTCACTGACTACAAAAATGTTAAAAAATAGCAAAAAAAAAAAAAAAGAAAAGAAAAGAAAAAGGTAAATAACTATCTGGTATCTCAGGTTCATTGGTCATAAGTAAATTGACTCTTAAGACACATTCTCAACCTCAAGGTACATCCCCATGCTCAAACAATGGTCTTCATCTAAAATAAATGATTTCAGGGCTGGAGAGATGGCTTAGCAGTTAAGCGCTTGCCTGTGAAGCCTAAGGACACCAGTTCGAGGCTCGATTCCCCAGGACCCAAGTTAGCCAGATGCACAAGGGGGCGCATGCATCTGGAATTCGTCTGCAGTGGCTGGAGGCCCTGGCGCGCGCACGCTCCCCCCCCCCCCTCTCTCTCTCTCTCTCTCTCTCTCTCTGCCTCTTTCTCTGTCACTCTCAAATAAATAAATAAAAATAAACCAATAAATAAATAAACAAATAAAATGATTTCAAACTCTGCTGCTCTGCTTCCAGCCTTCCCTGGGTAACTGGTACCCACACAGGTATCTAAACTAATCAAAGATATTACCAAATAAAATGCCAAAACTTTATGCTGTCTTACTTGGCATGTTATTCCTATACTTATAACTCTTAGATATTTAAAGAATAAGAAGTGCCTACCTTTTAAAAAGCTGTTTCTCTGTATTTCTCTTGCCTTGATTGCTTACATAGCTCAAGCAATTCTCTATAACAAGGTGATAAATTTATTTATAATGTCATACCTCACATTGTGATAAAAAAAAAAAAGGTAAAGGTCTCTGGCCCAAAGTTATGTCTTGTACTGTAATAAACTTTTATGCTAATTATGTCCCATACTACATAGTCTCTTGTACTGACACTGTCATTTTTATACTATTCTAGGGTCATAGTTTGTATTACAGCTTCTGGCCAGTACTAAAATTATCTTGTGTTTCTTCTTTTAAAAAAAAAAAAAAAAAAAGCTTTATTTTTATTTTAGTTACTCATTAGAGACACACAGAGAGAGAGAGAATAGGAGCACCAGGGCCTCTAACCACTGAAAATGAACTCCAGATGAATGCAGCACCTTGTGCATCTGGCTTACCTGGGACCTGGAGAATCAAGCCTGGATCCTTAGGCTTTGCAGGAAAGTGCCTTAACCACTAAGTCATCTCTCCTGCCCTTATGTGTCTTCTTAACTCCATAATGCAGCAATAGATATCTCTCCACTAATCAACCATTTTTTCAGGCTTTGGAAGAGATTCCCCTGGATTCATGCTGATGTAAAAATAGATGGGTTCTCCACTTCCTCTCTGATGCCAGTTCTGTAAACCTTATTTTCCCATACCAATATCAAGGTTAAGAAAACCAAGATATTTTAACTAGTTTTGTTTATTTACTTAAACTCTATCTGAATGTGACATAAAAATCAAAGCAAACCTTTTATTTTGATGCATAGGACACCTGTTTACAACAGTAGGGTTCCTAAATTTTATATTCTTAAATATTTTCCTGTTGGGTAAGAGTTTTATTTATTTATTTACTATAAACTTATTCTAATATATAAAACTGGGCCAAATTATATAGAATATATTTCATTGCATTATATAACCAACATAATTATATAAAACATAATTTCATTATGCTTGTAAAATAAACAACTGGTAATAACAAATTATTAAAACTAATCAAAGTTTTAGCCTTTCAGCCTAACATACTTTCATTAGTTCTCCTAAAGATAAGACTTTTTGATCTTTGGACCAATTAAGTAAAGACCATGAACCTTCTATATTAAAGAAATACACACACACACACCACCTTTAAACCTAAAATTCAAAGTTTTTAACTTCTTAATCTCTACCATATTTAAATTTAAAATAATTTAAGACATTTCAAATATTGATCCAATACTAATCTCTTATGCTTCCTACCTTATCTAAACCAAACCTTTATATTTCAACAAATTCCAATTAACTTCCCATTCAAGTTCACAACTCCTTCTTCTTTACCTATTGCCTATATTATTATTATTATTATTATTTTTCAACCTTAAATATAATGTTTATGTCACCTGCAGATATCATGCCACATACAAGAAAACTCATACATAGATAATATCCAGATCATAATGGCTAATAGATTTGACATGATCTAGGTGTTTCTTTCCTAATGGCTCTGATAATTATCACTCTCCTAAAGAGCTGCCTCCTTGAAGTTCATAAAATTGACATAGGATAATAGCCTTCTATGTACACAAACTGCAAAGTAAAGTTTGACAAATGAAAACTAAAAGATAAAACTCCCAAAAGCTACACCTGTGTGACTAAGATTTCAATGATGGACTACAATGATTGTGGAAAAGTAAAGGTTACCAATCTAAAGCCAATAATATTTTGGACTGTATTAGCCTTTTTAATGACCAATAATATTATTTCTCTGCATGTGACTTGACATCTCTCTGTGACCAACTAAGTTTAAAAAAAAAAAAATCTCACATATCTACTCCCTTCAAGTTAAACATATCCTGTCTCTGACATGTACTTTATTCTCCTGGTTATGATAAAACTTACCCTCACTTTTGGTCCTTACATACTTCAGATGCCTCACTAAATTCTCCAAGACAGAATATATACCTTCACTTCACAGTGAATCACTAAGTTCTTCAGGGCCACTGAATATCAGTCCTGGACATCCAACCTCCAAAGAACTGCATGGGACACCCCCAGAGTTCTACTCCCCTTACCAACAAGAAGTAACCAGAGGATCTGACTTTACCCCCACTCCTGCCCACATAGCCCACCCTAAAGGGCCTAACTCATTCCAAGTTCTCCCCATTCTATTTGTCCTTCCAGAGGCCAGACTGAAAGGTTAATAGCTTTCCCTGAAAACCAAAGGAAACTAAAGCGTTAATAACTATCCCTAAGGTTAGAAGGCCATAAAAGAAACAACAGAGGAGTTTAGCCTGGCTTCTCTGATTGATGTACTCCCATTATCTCAGATGGCCTTGAAGGACCAAAAATCATCTGGGAATTCCCAGTTAGACAATCCTGGCTGAATAAGCCTATTCTGAACAAGGACACAAGAAGCTACAATTTTCTTGCCCAAGTATGTGGAGTCTTCAGCAATAGTGTCTTACCATCTATCTATTCCTGGTGGAAAACCAAGGCCCTTGGCAATGGTCTATAATGATAATGTTTTGGACAACTCACTGGAAGGTATCCTAACTCAAGCACTGAAATTTTTCTAGTAACAATCTACAACTTCTGAGTGTTCCATTGTTCAAAAAGGTTAGTTTCCATATGATTTATTTATAACCTCTTAGGTTTTGATTAGCCCTCCCTCCACCTTTCCTTTACTCAATCTCTTCCACTGATCTCATTTAGGACTTTTCACCACCATCAATATATTCTTCTACTTACATATGTACAATACCATCATATTAAGTACCCTTGTCCCTTCCTTTCTATTCCCTTTATATCTCCTTTGTAGCTTACTGGCCTGTGCTACTGAGTTTTCTTCCTACTCACACAGAAGCCCAGTCATTTGTGGCTAGGATCCACAAAACAGAGAGAACATGTGAAGTTTGGCTTTCCGGGCCTGGGTTACCTCACTTAATATAATCCTTTCCAGATCCATCCATTTTCCTGCAAATTTCATAACTTCATTTTTCTTTGCTGCTGTGTAGAACTCCATTGTATAAATGTGCCATATCTTCATTATCCACTCATCAGTTGAGGGACATCTAGGCTGGTTCCATTTCCTAGCTATTGTGAATAGAGCAGCAATAAACATGGTTGAGCAAGTATCTCTAACGTAGTAAGACAAGTCCTTAGGATATATGCCAAGGAATGCTATAGCTGGGTCGTATGGTAGATCTATTTTTAGCTCTAGAAGGCACCTCAACACTGATTTCAACAATGGCTATACCAGATTTCTTTGCCAACAACAGTATAGAAGGGTTCCTCTTTTTCCATATCCTTGCCAGCATTTATGGCCATTTGTTTTCATGATGGTAGCCAATCTGATAGGAGTGAGATGGAATCTCAACATAGTTTTAATCTGCATTTCCCTGATAACTAGGGATGTAGAATATTTTTAGATGTTTATATGTTATCTGTATTTCTTCTTTTAAGAATTCTCTATTGAGTTCCATAGCCCATTTTTAATTGGTTTGTGTGATTTCTTATTATTTAATTTTCTGAGTTATTTGTATATCCTAGATAAAAAACCTCCATCAGATGTATAGCTGGCAAAGATTTTTTCCCTTTCTATAGATTGCCTCTTTGTTTTATTCACAGTGTCCTTTGCCATATGAAAACTTTGTAATTTCATGAGGTCCCAGTGGTTAATCTGTGGTTTTGTTGCCTGAGCAACTGGGGATATATTCAGGAAGTTTTTGCCAAGACCAATATGTTGAAGGGTTTCCCCTACTTTTTCCTGTAGCAGTTTCAGAGTTTTAGGTCTGATATTAAGGTCTTTAATTCATTTGGACTTAATTCTTGTGCATAAAGAGAGAGAAGAATCTATTTTCATCCTTCTACAGATACATATCCAGTTTTCAAAACGCCATTTGCTGAAGAGGCTGTGTTTTCTCCAATGAGTATTTTTGCCATTTTTATCAAATATCAGGTGGCTATAGCTACCCAGACTTGCATCTAGGTCCTCTATTCTGTTCTGTTGATCTACATGTCTGTTTTTGTGCCAGTACCATGCTGTTTTTGTTACTATGGCTCTGTAGTATAGGTTAAAATCAGGCATGGTGATACCACCAGCCTTATTTTTGTTGCTCAATATTGTTTTAGATACTCAAGAGTTTTTTGTGTTTACAAATGAATTTTAGGATTTTTTTTTTCTATTTCCAGAAAGAATTCCATTGGAATTTTGATGGGGATTGCATTAAATGTGTAGTTTGCTTTTGGTAAGATTGCCATTTTCACATTGATTCTTCTGATCCAAGAACAAGGAATGTTGTATTTTCTGCAATTTCTACTTGAGTGTTTTGAAGTTTCATTGTATAGATTCCTCACTTCCTTAGTTAGGTTTATTCCAAGGTACTTTATTTTTTCTGATGCAATAGTGAATGGGAATGTGTCTCTGATCTCATCCTCTGTGTGTTTGTTGATAGCATATAGGAAGGCTACTTATTTCTGTGTGTTTATTGTGTATCCCGCTACATTACTGTAGGTATTTATCAGCTCTAACAGTTTGCTGGTACAGTCTTTAGGATTCTTTATGTATAGATTACATCATCTGCAAATAATGATAACTTGATTTCTTCCTTTCCAATTTGTATCCCTTTAATGTGTGTCTCTTGCCTTATTGCTATGGCTAAAACTTCCAGTACTTGATTCAATAAAAATGGGGATAGTGGACACCCTTGTCTTGTTCCTGATTTTAGTGGGAAAAGCTTCAAGTTTTTTCCCACTTAGTAATATGTTGGCTCGAGGCTTGTCATAAGTAGCCTTTATTATTTTGAGATATGTTACTTCTATTCCCAGTCTCTGTAGGACTTTTATCATGAAGGGATGTTGGACTGTGTCAAATACTTTCTCTGCATCTAATGAGATGATCTATGATTTGTGTCCTTCAGTCCATTTATATAATGTATTACATTTATCAATTTGCATGTTTTGAACCAGCCCTGCATCTCTGGGATAAAGCCTACTTGGTCAGGGTAAATGATCTTTCTCACATATGCTTGTATTCTGCTTGCCAATATTTTGTTGAGAATTTTGCATCTATGTTCATGAGAGAGATTGGTCTATAATTTTCTGAGTTTTATTTTTTCTATCTTTGCCTGGTTTTGGTATTATGGTGATGCTGGCTTCATAGGAGTTTGGTAGGATTCCTCCTTTTCCTATTTTATGAAAAATTTAAGAAGCATTGGTATTAGTTCTTTCCTCTAGGTCTGGTAAAATTCACCAGTGAATCCATCTGGGCATGGGCTTTTTTGAGCTTGGAGATTTTTGATAAGTACTTGGATCTCCATACTAGTTATAGGTCTATTTAAGTTATTAATTTCATCTTGATTTAATTTAGTTAGGTCATATAAATCAAGTAAATCATCCATTTCTTTCAGATTTTCAAACTTAGTGGAGTATATGTTCTTATAGTATGGTCCTATGATTTCTTGAATTGCTCTGGTATCTGTTGTGATGCTGCCTTTTTCATCTCTAATTTTATTAACTTATGTCTCAAGATTTGCTAAGGGTTTATCAATCTTTTTTATCCTCTCAACAAACCAACTCTTTGTTTCATTGATTCTTTAGATTGCTTTTCTTTTGGTTTCTATTTCATTAATTTCTGACCTAATCTTTATTATTTCTTCCCATCTATTGATTTTAAGTTTGCTCTTTCCTTCTTGTTCCAAGGGTTTAAGGTGAAGCATTAGGTTGTTTGTTTTAGATGTTTCTAATTTCTTAATATAGGTATTTATAGCTATGAAATTCCCTCTTAAGACTGTCTTCATTGTGTCCCAAAAGTTTTGGTCCATTGTGTTCTCATTATCATTTGACTCTTTGAATTTTTTGATTTCTTTCTTGATTTCTTCATTGACCCATTCATCATTTAGTAGTGTTTAGTTTCCATGATTTTGTGCATGCTCTATAGATTTTCTTCTATTGGCTTGTAGTTTGATCCCATTGTGATCAGATAGAATGCAAAGAATTATTTCTATTTTCCTGTCTTTGTTGAGATTTGCTTTGTGTCCTAATATATTGTCTATTTTAGAGAATGTTCCATGTGCTGCTGAAAAGAACATGTATTCTTCAGCATTTGTATGAAATGTCCTTTATACATCTGTAAGATCTATTTGTTCTATGACCTCATTTAATCCAGATGACTCTCTGTTTTTTGCTGGGATGACCTGTCAGTTGATGGGAGTGTGGTGTTGAAGTCAGCCACTGCAACTATGTTTGGTGTTATCTATGACCTTATTTCTAGTAGCGTTTGTTTGATGAACTTGGGGGGCCTCATGTTATGTGCATAAATGTTTAGGATTGTAATGTCCTCCTGTTGGAGTGTGCCTTTAATCAATATAAAGTGACTTTCCTTATCTTTCCTAACTAATGTTGGACTGAAGTCTACTTTGTCAGATATTAGGATAGCAAACCCTGCTTGTTTTCTAGGCCCATTCACTTGATATATTGTTTTCTATGCTTTCACCCTCAGATAGTGTCCATCCTTTGTAGAAAGGAAAGGAGAGTTTCTTGGAGGCAACAAGTTGAAGGATCCTGCTTTCTTACCCAGTCTGCAAACCTATGTCTTTTGGTTGGGACATTGAGACTGTTGATATTAAGAGATATAATTGAAAGGTGTACACCAGGCGTGGTGGCACACGCCTTTAATGCCAGCACTTGGGAGATAGAGGTAGGAGGATTGCTGAGAGTTTGAGGCCACCCTGAGACTACATAGTGGATTTCAGATCAGCCTGGACCAGCGTGAGAACCTACCTTGAAAAAAAAGAAAGAAAGAAAGAAAGAAAGAAAGAAAGAAAGAAAGAAAGAAAGAAAAGAAAGGTGTGTATTTATTTTTGCCATTTTTTTTTTGTAGTTCTCTTGGTTTTACCTTTGTTCTCTTTTATTAACTAGTATTTAAGTATGGTTTGTATTTTTCCAGGTTCCTTATATGTGTACTTTTCTTTCTCTTCAGCATGGAGGATTCTTTCAAGTATTTTCTGTAGAGCTGGTTTTGTCTTCAAATATTCTTTTAGCCTGCCTTTGCTGTAGAATGTCCTTATTTCTCCACCTATTTGAATGAATAGCTTTGCAGGATAAAGTAACCTTGCTTGACAATTGTTATCTTTCAGAACTTGTAATATATCACTCCAAGACCTTCTAGCTTGTAAAGTTTGTGTTGAGTAATCTGCTGTGATCCTGATGGGCTGGCATTTGTATGTAACTTGATTTTTCTCTCTAACTGCTTTTGATATATTTTCTTTGGATTGTATGTTTGGTAGTTTAATTTATACTGTGGCAAGGAGAGTTCTTTCCAGTTTTTGTCTATTTGGTGTTCTAAAGGATTCCTGTGTCTGCATTGGCATCTCTTTCCCAATTTGGGGGAAGTTTTCTTCTATGATTTTTTGAAAATGCCTACTATGCCTTTGGAGTGAAATTCTTCTCCTTCTACTATACCCTGAATTCTTATGTTTGATCTTTTCATAGTGTCCCAAATTTCTTGAAATTCCCATTCATACTTTTCTATTAGTTTTTCTTTCTCTTTGTTGGCCTGTATTAGATCTGCCACCTGGTCTTCTACTTCAGATATTTTCCCATCTCCTTCATCCATTCTACTGGTGAGATTTTCTATAGAGTTTTTTATTTCATTGACTGTTTTCTTCATGACTAGTATTTCTGACTGCTTTTTATTATTACTATTTCTTTATTTATGTCTTGTATTGACCTCTTTACTTCATTAAATTAGCTTCCTGAGTCTTCTTTGATTCTTTTGATTTCCTCTTTCATTCCTTTGATTTCCTTTTTGAGTTCTTTTAATCATTCTTTTGAAATCTTTCTTAGGCATTTCCTCTAAGCCATTCTCACTGCAGATCATTTATGATGCATTAATAATTTTTGGTGGATTTATATTGTCTTGATTTTTGGTGTTTCTTGTGCTATAATATACATATTTTTGATTCTTGGCTTAATTTAGTGCTTGGGTTTCCTAATTAGCTGCAGTATTATTAGATGTATCAATTAATCTGATGTTATATACCTTCAGGGTAGGACCTTAAGGTGCTAGGTGTGGCTCTTAAGACTCTCATATTAACTACAAATGTGATCTTAGATGTTGGGTTTTCCTGCTATGAGACTATTCAAGTAGGCTGAGTGGAACAAAATACAGGCAGATTTTAATATTTAACTAAATAATGTATACATTCAATGAAAAACATCAGAGTATTGATGTAAGAATAGCTTTTATGACAACCAGGTCATCTAACAAAGACACAGTCTCTTAGGATGTTTGCTGTCCCACACCCTTAATCCTGTCAACTAGGAAACTAAGATTTCTGGTCTGTTGAGGGTTCAAAGTCAGCTTGTGACCAAGTGAGACCCTTCCCTAATGAACAACATGACAGGAAACAAAGCCACTATAAATCAGTAAACAACAAATAACAAGCCCCAAATATAGGTTATTTAAGATTAGCAAGTCTCGGTTTGCACCAGGGAAGGGTCTCACTTGGTCACAAGCTGACTGGGATCCCTCAACAGACCAGAAATCTTAACCTCTTTGTTGATAGAGGATCTGGTTGTTATAATAACTACTCTGGCATACATACTTGGGGCTTTTCTTGACTGAATGGGTACAGTGTTTAGTTAACTTTTAGAATCTACCGGTATTTTATTCCACTCAGCCTACTTGAATACTCCCATAGCAGGGAAACTCAACCCCTAGGAGCACCTTTGTAGATACTCTCAGAGTCTTAAGAGCCACATCTAACACCTTAAGCTCCTACCCTGAAAATATATAACATCAAATCAATTGATACAGCTAAGAATACCCAGCTAGCTAGAAAATCCAAGCATTAACTTAATCCAAGATGCAAAAATATATACATTATAACACAAGAAACACTAAAAAGCAAGATGATATAAATCCACCTAAAAATATTAATGCATCAGAAATGACCTCCAGTGAGAACGAGTTAGAGGAAATGCCTGAAAAAGATTTCAAAAGAATGATTGTAAATATGTTCAAAGAAGTCAGAGAACAAATCAAAGGAGTCAAAGAGGAACTTAAAGAGGAAATCAAAGGAATCAAAGAAGATGCAGGACACCAATTTCATGAAATAAAGAAGGCAATACAAGACATAAATAAGGAAATAGAAATAATAAAGAATAGCAAGTCTGACCATCCAACAGATTTAACATATAATTTATCCTGATATGGAAGGTGCAATTAGCACTTCTGATTCAAGCCTATATACCAGGCGTATTTGGCAGGTTCTGACCTGGAGTAATCCCAGTTACCTTTTGGGATAATTTGGGTCTCAGTGATGCTGCACTCCTTCTTGGGTCTCTCTTTGGTGCACTGTAGGTTCAAGTAGGCTGGTTGGGTCACTGGATTGCTGCTGTGGTTGTAGGTGCTGGGTGACATGTAGGCGCATTCCCTTCCCCAGGTCTCTGGTGCTTTCTAGTTCTCCTGCTGGTCCTTGTGATCCTCTACCTCATGAGCTGCTCCTCCACTGGTCACTGTGATCCTCCCTTCATGTTTCTTGCGTTTGAGAGGACCTTCTGTGTGGGTGGAGAATCCCCTCACCTGGCTTTTCCTGCAGTTCAAGCAGAGCCTGCAGCTGTGTCTCCATGGACCTGGTGCCACCACTACTGGAGCTGCTTCTGCCTGCCTATGTGGGCTCTGGATGCTCTGGATCTCTCCTACTTCTCTGCTGCAGTTGGTAATTTCTTATACACCTCACATTTTAGTAGAAGAGTGTATTTTGCTGGGTTTTTGTTTTGTTTTGTTTTGTTTTTTGCTTTTTATCCCCTAGGCTGCTTTGGCATGGTTCCTATGCTGCCATCTTAACTGGAAGATCCCCTTACAGTTTCTAATCCTTGTTATATTAAAGTCATGAGCCCTAGTTATGTAAAAATCATGAATCCCTAACCACTGACATGTTAAAGTCATGAATCCCTCTTGGCTGCTCTGTTAAAGCCATGAAACTCTAACCCTACCATGTTAAACCCATGGCCCCCTAAACCCTGAGAAGTTAAAATTGTGAGCCCCTAACAATTGTAATGTTAGTCATGAGCCCCTAAACCCTGCCATGTTAAAGCCATGAGCCCCTAACCCCTGATGTCTTAAATTCATGAGTCTCTAACTCCTGCCATCTTAAAGCCAAGAGAACCTAATACCTGCTATGTGAAATCCATGACCCCCTAACCTCTGCCATGGTAAATCATAGTCACTGACTAATGCCATGTTCAAGCCATTAGTGCCTGTCCCCTGCCATGTTAAAGACATCACTCCCTGACCACTGAAATACTGAAGCAATCACTTCCTAACCCCTGCCATGTAAAAGCCATGAACCCCAACCTCTGTCATGTAAAAGTTGTGAACCCATAACCCCTGCCATGTAAAAATCATGAGCCCCTAAACACTGCCATGTTAATGTCATGAGCATATAACTTCTGACATGTAAGAGTCATGAGTACCTAATCCCTTCCATATATAAAGGCATTAGTCCCTAATCCCTGCAATGTAAAATTCATGAGGCCCTATCCTCTGTCATGTTTAACCATGACTTCCTAACCCCTACCATGTTAAAATCATGAATCACTAACCATTGCCATGTTATAGTCTTAAGTCCCTACCCCCTGCCACTTAAAGCAGTGGAAACATAACCCCTGCCATGTTAAAGACATGACCCCTAACACCAGCCATATTAAAGTCATGAGTCCATAACCCTCTGTTTTACAAACAAGAAGACTGAGACCCAAGGGAAGAGGCTTAACCAACACCACAGAGCTCACTTGGTGCCACATTGTTTTAACTTTTCAGGAATATTATCATCATTATTATTATTATTATGCAATTCTTCTTTTATCATTTGGTAGCATTGAGAAATTTTTCAGAAGATTCAACAGTAGTCAGCTTCTCCTAATCTGCACTGGGAAAACACTTCGATTAAAATTCAACTATGGGGCTGGAGAGATGGCTTAGCAGTTAAGCGCTTGCCTGTGAAGCCTAAGGACCCCGGTTCGAGGTTTGGTTCCCCAGGTCCCATGTTAGCCAGATGCACAAGGGGGTGCACGCGTCTGGAGTTCGTTTGCAGAGGCTGGAATCCCTGGCAGGCCCATTCTCTCTCTCTCCCTCTATCTGTCTTTCTCTCTGTGTCTGTCGCTCTCAAATAAATAAATAAATAAATTTAAAAAAAAAATTCAGCTATGTAGTTCTTGCCAGGAAATGCAGTGATACTGCAAATGCAGGTCTACCAGCTGCTTCCCACTCTGCAGCAAGGACTCAACCCAGAATCTGTGCCTGAACTTTCTGGGCCCCATAGCCCCTCAAATTTTAGGCAGCTTTTGGAGTGCCTGTGTACTGGGCACTTTTCTGAAAAGGGCATCACAGCTTTAATTGACTCACAGAGAGATGCACCTCTTAGGCAAGGTTGAGAATCATTGTCTCGAAGCCTCAGGAGTCTATGCTCCACAGAAACCTGATCTTAGCAATCAGTTGCTAGGCACCCTGACAACACTCAAGAGACCAGAAAGGTTTGGACTGATTTTTCCTAGATTTATGAGTTTGTATTTTACAATATGAAAGAATTTATACGTTCTAGAATGTAAGTTCAAGGGTACAGTTCTTGTTCATTTGTTGGACTACCCACACTATCTCAGAGCTTGGGCTGGTGCCTTGTCATCATATATGGAGATACAATTTTGATTTACCAGCACAGCATTTCTTTTGCGTGACTACTACTACTGCTACTCAGTTTGCAACAATCATCCCTGATTTGTGAAAATTATTTTGTTGTTGAACATTGTGCATCAAGACCTTTTTGTCTATTGTTAAAGACCCACCACCATGGAGAAATCAAGGCAGTACACTCAAACCCCAGGTCCAGACTTCGTGCAACTGCTATAGAGGCAGACAGCAGGCTCCTGGGGGCCAGTGAAGATGTGTTCAGCGTACTTGGGATCCAGTGCCCCAGACAGATCAGGACTGCATAGCTCAGTGCCTTGAAGCCTGCACCTTGAGAGGGAAGAGTACTAAACCTGGTCAGGGTCACACTGGACCTGGGCGCTGGCTCCTGGATTTCTGTATAGATTCTATTTACCTCTAGTACCACTTTGTAGCCTTTATAGTTCAACTACTAAGCCACTGGGCTTTAAGAAGAAAGTTGGTGTGAAAATATGAGGCAAGACAGAGAGAAGCTAGTCCTGGGACAAAAAAAAAAATGGCCCCTTTGGGGGACAGGAAGAAAAGGAGCCATTTAAGTTCTCAGGGCCCAGGCCTCTTCCTTTTCTCAGCTTTACCCAAGGTAGCTGGAACCTCCAGTGGAGAGAGGAGCTCAGAGAAACAGTAGACAGCTGCTGCTTCTGTCTGGGTCTAAAAATAGCCTCCTCTCCCCAAATCCAATTCTGACAGGACCAGACCTCTGAAGAAGGCTCAGGCAAGGGGGATCAGAGGATGAGGGCAGAGACAGGTGTTTCCTCCTACCCCTAGGTGGCAAAGACCAGGTGAGACAGGGACAGGGAAGGCCCAGCCTCGGAGCCTGCATATTGTTATCTGGACTTTTCAAAAACTCCATTAGAAGAAAATGAGCTTTCTCCTCTTTGCACTTCAAAGGAGAAAAGAGGCATGGAAAGGCAAAACAGGTGACCTAGATTGAATGGGTCCTAGTATGCCACAATGATGTGGCACTAGACACACCAGGCACTGCTTAAAGATGTAGAAGGACCTATGGGATATAGATGTTGGTATTCCCGCTGACAGTTAAAGAAAGGAAAGCCTAGAGACAGAGATATTAATTCACCAAACTCACAGAGCCAGAAATGGGGCCTGGAATCTGGCTCATGAAGTCTGAAGGCAAAGCCACACAGTCCAACCACAGCCTGGACAGGCCACAAAGCTGAGCTGGAAAGGGGAAATACAGTCTCAGAAATTTAACGTTGGTGGTGCAATCAAGTGAAATGAGTCTGGAGTCCTTAGGACCCACCTACTGGCATAATCTACTATATTGCAGATAACCTAGCACTCCCTGTTGTTAGGTAAATACTTTCTAGTTCCCCTCTATGGCTTGACATGCCTGTATTTTCTAACAAGGTACATGGACATGATGTCCAACCAGGGGTATAGAGGCCCCAATAACATTTAGCAGCACAGTCTGTCCAGACTGTAAGGAAATGATGAATTACTCAGTGAAGTAAAACAAATTTGAATTTCATAAAGACAGGATGAAGGTAGAGGAGAGAGGTGGGGAGAGAGAGAGAGACAAAAATATAAGCATTCTCAGAGATGCCTGCCAACCTGGACTTCCAACTAGCATCAAGTAGTGGAACCTCCAATGGGAAGGCTGGTCCTGCTAAGCTGAAAGGAAGACAAAACTCACAGAGGCAGGGACTGAGTCAGCAAGGCTGGTGGGGAAGGGAGAAAGGGATGATGACCCCAGGGTTACAGAATAGTGCAGAATTCCTATACTCTGCTTTAGTTTTATCTCCTCTAGGATGCTTCCTCTAGGCTTGCTTCATTTAAAGCCAAAGCACATATCATCCTCCAGCAGAGCCACTAATGCAATTAACAAAACACATTCATAAATCTTGCATGGTGTCTGGAGCTGCTTCCTATCTCTGAGTACAGGGGCCAAAAGACCACTGAACAGAAAAAAAAAAAAAAAACATATATCAGAAGAGGCTGAAGGGAGAGGAGATAAACTTGCAGTTGCGTTTGTATGAGACTGTCCAGACAGAATCACCTGTTAGAGAGTAATTTTCCCCAGGAGAATAGGGCACAAGAGAATGTGGGAGGTGGAGGGCATCCATATGGCAGGTAATATCAATGTGGCTTGGCAGCAGAATGGTGTTTGTGTTTACATATGTGTGCTTCTTTGTGTGCATGTGTGCAGTCTGAGAAGCTGATGACTCAGAGACAGGGAGCTTTCTGATCTGGAAAGCTTGTATTCAGCTATTTTTTATCTCCCTTTGTCTTTTGGCCCTTTTCTCCTTGTCTTTCTCAAATGTAAAATGAATTTGAGGTCAAGGAATGCTGTGTGCACATGCTAATTCAAAGCCTGGGCCCATATGTGGGTACTCCCTGAGGTGCAGAGATACATACATATGTCAGGACAATAAGTGCATATCAAGGACACATTGATACAAACATGAGACAAATCACCACATTCTGTGTGTACATGTCATACTGTGCACACAGGTAGATGTGGTGAGGCCACAAATGTCTCTGCCAGTTTATAGTGTATCACCTGCTAAGCTATCCTGGGGGTAGGGTGACATGGTATATGGCCATATAATATGTACTCTGTCACTTCTGTGTCTTCATGGATGTGTGCCTTATCCACCTCACACCCACAAAGGTGGGCATATGCCAATAAACATATGGTCCACATCCACCCACCTCATACCAACCCTGATGCCAATGCTTCCTTCCATGAACAGAGCCACAGGCATAGCCTGTCCTAGGGAAGGGCCCCATTTTTTCCTTCATCTTCCCATCATCTTCTTCTTTGCCCAAAAGTTGCAACATCTTGTCAGGTAAGCCTATCTCTGATGGTGGTCAATAAAATAAGAACTGCAAGTGACTATGTTGGGCTTCTCTTATGACTTATGCCCCCTTTCCACAAACCAGCAAAATCCATCTGTTTAAGCAGGGATCCAATATGGCTCTCCTCCTAGAAGTACCATCTCTAAACCAAAAATAATCAAAGATAAGAGAAAGCAAGCATTGAAGGCCAGTATTACTTCAAGTGATGGGGTAGGCTGGATGCTGCATTCTTTTGAGTTCTAAAATATCTAAATGCCTTGATTCTGTGTTGACATGACCATATGAGCATCCCAGTGTCATAGCCTAGAAATTCATAGAGCATATGACCATCACTTTTAGTGCCACCATACCCATGGGGGTGCCCATGGCTTCTCCACAGAAGCTTACGTGTTATACACTGGTACTCAGTGGCATACACTTGCATGAATATATTCTTAGAAGACTGAGGACAGTGAGAGGTTAGGTGAGTCTGACATTATAATGTGCACTAGAGCAAGTCTTGAACTTTATTGGTCTGTGGAGCCAACAGTTTAAGCATAGTTCCAAAACCCTAGCTAAGGAACTGAACTCTAACTGTGTACTGTTGCTTAAAACTGTGCCCTCTGCTGAGTGGCTGTGCCAACCCAGAGATGTGGCTCTGGTGTATCCTTTGTTGCTAGAGGCTCCTGGTGTCCACTGGGTGCTGCTGGCCTGGAAGAAGCTGCCCATATGCCCATCCAATCACTTCATCTTCTCCACAAAGAGTAGGAGACTGCTTTGTGTGACTTACTCAGAGTGGTCATTACAAAAAAGAGCAGAGAAGTTTCCCTTCCCCAAGTACTAGCAAGGAAGAAGATGCTGCTCAAGGAGTGAAGACAGAATTTCCCCCTGAGGGTGTGTACTCAGGAGGAAGAACCCTCTTCCTAAGGGGCCCAGGGCCTTCACAGAGATTAGGGCACAGGTTTTGTCTGGGCTATGGATGATGACTCAATCCTAGGTATAGGGGAAACTTCTCCAGTGGGAGAGCTGGGCTATCTGCAGAAATGGCATTGGGAAGTATAGACAGGGGCCAGGGTGAGAAATCAGAGCTTTCCAGCAAACATACCTACCCTCACCTGTCCTTGACCAGTCTCTGGCTTTATGGCTGTTGTCACAAGAGGCTTTGAATTATCTGTCTTTCTTCTTACCCCATATAGAAAGACAAGGTCTGCCCTTCCTGGAAGGGTACTTCCTTCTAAGTGAGCACATTCTAAAGGTCTGTAAAAAAAAAAAAAAAAAGAAAGAAAGAAAGAAAAAAAAGAATATTATTAGGGCCTGTCCCAAAAGGAAATTCTGGAGATTAAATGAAAAACTTCATGAAAAGCTCTTAGAACAAGGTATGGTGCCTCATGTCTTTAATCCCAACACTTGGGAAGCTGAAGTAGGAGGATTGACATGATTTTGAAGCCATCCTAGACTACAGAATGAGTTCCATGTCAGCCTGGGATAGAATGAGACCCTGCTTCAAGAAGAAAAATGAATCTATTAGCAAGAGTAAGTATGTACTGATAGTAGTGTTTACTCATAGCCTGTTGCATGGTCTGTGCTAGTGATTCTCAACAGATTTCACCCCCAGAGAACATTTGACAATGTCTAAGAGAAATGCTTGATCCTCACAACTGGTTGTGCTGGACTGAGCTGGGTGTAGTGATGCAAGCTTGTAGTCCCAGTACCAGGGAGGTAGAGGCAGCCTGAAGTATGTGAGAGGCTGTCTTTAAAAATAAAGAGTGGCAGGAGTGGGAGGTGACCAGCTGCACCTGAGGTTGGAGGCTAACAATGCTACTGATCGCACTCCAATGCACAGGACACCCCCAACCACATATAACCCACCCTAATGTGTAAATGGCATGAAGACTGAGAAATCTGGATAGAGGAGTTTGATTAACTCTTGAAGACAATGAGGTAATGATGATTTTTAGGCAGGAAGTGATAAGATCTAAGTTTTAGCAAAGAGACACCTTTACAATACCTTCCCCAGGCCCACAGGTTCCCAGGAGAGGTCGGGCACTTCTCTTAGTTTACCCTCACAGCTCTGCATTAGATTCATGGTAGGTCTGAAGAAAGCCAAGCCTCCCAAAAATTCTGATTAGACAACACAGAGGTCAAAGCAGACCTCTCTGAGGTCCTGATAGCCAAGATGTGTCACATCTTTCAAGGGGTCATAGTATCTGTGGCTGTTGAGAGTAGAAAAGACAAACTCAGGAATTCCAGGATGCACTTGATCAGCAAGAAGGCTGAACCCCTTCCATCACTACTGCCCCTATGAACTGAGCCTGGAAGACAAATCGGAAGGACTGAAGGGAAATCCCAAGCATTCATCAGCAGGTTAACCAGACATTATCCTGTCGTGTGCTAGTGCTGAGGAAGATACTAGAGCAATATGAGCTGTTGATTCCTACCCTCTAAAATATGACAGCTTCAATTGGGAAAGCACGACTAACAGGTTGAAAACAATCAAAAGACAAATAAAGACAAGGGACAAAGAGGCCTCTGGGATGGTCTAAGGAGCACTGGATAGAAATTAGACCACTATCCAAGGGCTTTGAACCCAATGCAAGTCCCTACACCTCCAAAAGCTCCAGCTACTTCCCACTCAGTCATAGATAACTTCTTCCTAGTCTAGACAGTGGACGGTAGTGCCACTCCTGATTGGTTGTACTGCCTGGAGCCTTTGTTGAGAAGGATTCTGAGGCAGTATGCTCCTTTATGGAAGTGCTGCAGTGTCTGGTGATGCCTATGTAAGTGTCATAAGGCTGTCATAGCAACATGCATGCTATTTATTAACCATTCTGATTAAAAACTGAATGGGGCAGGTGTGGTGCCATACAACTTTAATCCCAGCACTCGGGAGGCAGGAGGATCGTCATGAGTTCAAGGTCACCCTGAGTCTACATAGTGAATTCCAGGTCAGCCTGGGCTACAGTGAGACTCTACCTCAACCCCCCCCCTCCAAAAAAAAAAAGAACTGAGTGGGGTTATTTCTAAGGACTTTTCCTGTCCTCAAAAATACGTAATTCTATGACCTAACTGTGAAATTTCCAGGCACTGGCTGGAAGTACAATGAGGCAGAGATCTGTGTGGGTTGAAATAATCAAGAAAGGAGACTGCACTTCAGTGAGGCTGTGAGATGGGGGAGTGTGAGAGGCTGTTCAGGAGGTGGGAGGACATTTGTGTGCATGAAAATGGGGCCAAGCATAGGCTGTTTTTGGTAAAGAAAGAAGGAGGCAGCATCACTGGGTGCACATTCTGTCATTTGGGTGGATACAATTAGCCAAGTAAAGTTAGTTATAGATAAAAGCAAGAACTAACATTTATAAAGAGTTCACCATGTGGTACGCCACAAAACAAAAATGATGTCCCATGTAGTAATTCTTCCAAGACTCACAACTCTGCCCCAAAGAAAGTACTTTCCCATCCTTCCCTGAAGGGAAAACTGTCATCCCATAATTTGCTGGGATCACAGAACTATTAAGTAGAAGAACTGATGTTCAGTCCAGCTAAGGGCCATGGGTGGTGGCTCATGGTTCACACTTTGCACAACCCCTGAAATAATCTTTTGGAAGCCATGGGAATTGTCCCAGCACTGTTGGGTCAGGCAGGAAGATGTGGGAAGGAACAAATCTCCAAGGACTTGGGGGCTCAGCCTGTGAGGGTAGAATCATACCATGGTCTTCCCACTAATACAGAATCAGAAAGCAGGGACCTGAATAAAGATCTCACTGCAGACAAAGCTTAGCACTGCCTTTATGAAAGGCTTTCTCTACAGGCTGGTTCAGTGCTGTCCCTTCCTGGCACCTGGTGGTATGCTGAGGAATTTCTGCCCTTTCTCCTTCTCCTGAGTGACAGCTCCAGCCTCAACATTCAGAATGGACTCTCAATTCAATGAAACTGTTGTATGTCACCAGGATCCTTAGCAAAGGAAGATGCTATGTCTTTTTTTGCTTTGCTCATCCCCACCCCATCCTTGCCCTGTCTTCAGCAGTGTTCATGCTATGTCAGCATGATTCAAAAGCCTGAGGAGGAAAAAAGGTCCAGTTTCCCTTACAACCTTTCTATCTGCTCCCACTTCTTGCTGTCTTTCTTGGCTGGTCTTGCTCAGTCTTCAGCCCACCTGACGGGTCCTCATTTCTGGCTTCTGTGTCTGACCCTATATAAGTTCCTGGCTCTGAAAAATGGGCATGGCTGAATTTTAGATTGGAACCCCCCAAAGAAAATAAGCTCTTCTTCTTTACCCCAACTCTTGCTAAGTTCCTACTCCATCTCAGTATGTGCTCATTGACATAGTTCCTGACTTGGTAACTCAGTACAGGAATCCTTCTTTCTAGGCCACTGGGCCAGGGCAGGCAACCTCAGAACCAGGAAATCCATCAGCATTTTTCAATTTCATTTCTCAAATACATTATTCCTTCTGGTTTCATGGAATATGGGACAAGCTGTAAGCTGTTGCAATGACATAGCGCCCTGCCCTCAATAGAATTAATACTTTATTTTTTATCCAGTATAGTCCCTACTTATTGAAGAATAAGAAAAAGTCCCTTTTTCCTGCATATTACATTGGAGGACAGCCTGGGCTTATCCAGGGTGCTTTTGGCTGCCTTGAAGAGGCCCTGTGGAAGGTCCTGGAACTCTCCACCAGGCATTGCCCTTTGCTGTCTTTTTTCCAGAAGACCCAGTTTCCAGGTACCCCCAGCCATGTGAGTCTCCAGCAACCATGCTCCTGACAGACTCGTGTTTTTTTAATCACACTTATTTCTCTATGTGCACATCTCTCTCCTCTCTTTCAATCCCCCACAAACACACCAGGCAAGCAAAGTCCTATCTGGGGTTGTCACTGACAACTCAGGTTGTAGTAGGAAAATTGGCTGGATTTCAGAAATAAGGAACCCAGTGTTATGTCTCTGCCTATACAGTGAAGACATAAGAGGATGAAGGTGTCTATTGTCTGCCAGCAGCACTAGAGGGAGCTGAATCAGAGAGATGATCATCTGAAGCTTGGACTTGTACAAATCCAGGTGTTATGGGGAACTTACCCTGCTAGTATTGGGCATTGAGCTACCTACCCCCATGAGTCCAATCAGAGAACCTAAGCTTTCTTGTGGGAACAAAACATCTATGGCCTTTAGCCCACCCCACCCCAAGTACTGCACCCTAAAGACAAGGCAAAGCTCCACTCTAGTTGTTAGGAGGGGATGGTGTCACAAGAGCCATTGTAGAATGACTGGAAGCCGTTCTGGTGCCTGCATACCCCTCTTCATCTCAGAGTGAAATCCCAGTTACATAAAAGCTCCAACTGACTTGGTATAAGTTGTGACTAAGAAAACTTTCCAAACTTTCCCGTGACAGTTGGTGATCCTCCACCCTCTGCCCATCAACTGGTGAGAACTACCCCCACAGAGAGGCAGACAGAGAGGAAAGTTCCCAGCTCCTGGGGGCCCTGACTCATCACACACATAAACACTCCCCAACAATTTTTCCCAAAACAGTTCCCCTCCCACCTATCCACCCTCCTACCAGGACTAGGTGACAAAAAAATGAATACCCCAGAGATCTTGCCAAATCCTGGGCCAAGCTTAGCCCAGGAAACATGCAAGGAGAAGACCTCCCTTAGAAACAATCCAAGTAGATGTCAATCAAAGGCAAATCATCATTTGACCCTACCATGTCCCCTCAATTGGTTTCCAAATATCTTAGAACACTTTCTTTTAAAAAGAACTCAGATGGTGGGAATGGTGTCTTGTGCCTATAATCCAAGCACTGGAGAGAATTGCTGAGAGTTTGAGACCAGACTGAGGGCTACATCATAGGTTTGAGACCCTAGCTCAAACAATAACAACAACAAAAACACTAGAATTGAGCCAGTAAAAGCCAAAAAGATAAAACAATGTCAAACCTGTATGAAGAGAATCTGGGTCAACCTTATTTCTTTCCCCTACTGGAGTCCTTGCATTCTCCACTTTGCTACAAGCCAGGACTCTAAGGGGAGAATCTGGTTTCCCTTATCTTTGCTTTTCCCCTAGAACAGAAAATTAAGAGATGGGATCATTCCCCCTCCTGAAAATCTGGTGATACCTAGATACCTGGTTTCAAGGACAGACTGACCAGTTTACCTCATCTAGCAAATTGGCAGAAAAGATGCCAATTTGGATTTCTAAGTGGGATTTCACATTTTCCAGCAACCAGTTTGTGGTAATTTAAATCTGATGTCCCCTATAAACTCATGTGTTTTGAATGCTTAGGCCCTAGCTGGGGGCAGTTTGTAAGTTGGAGCCTGGCTGGAGGACTTGTGTTGCTGGGGGCTGGCTTAGGAGTGTAGTAGTCAGGTTCCCATTGCCAGTACTTGGCTCACACTCGCAGAGGTGATGTTCAGCCTCTGTTCATACCATGCTTTCCCCCTGCCAACATGAAGCTTTCCTTCAAAACTAGAAGCAAAAAATAAAAACTTTCCTCCCATTATCCACTTTTGGTCAGGTGCTTTGTCCCAGCAATAAGAAGGTAACTAAAACATCCCTCTTTTCTCCTCTTTAGGACAAGAGCTCTTCATTCTTTCCTTCTCTTAAGCTCCAAAGCCATAAAGCTATATAGTAATTTTTTTTCTAAACTTTGGTCTATGGCTTTATTTTGTTAAATTTATGAGACAAGAATCTGGAGGCTATTAATTCAGTGGAAATTTTCTCTGTCTGTGAATGTCTAGCACCCTAGTTCCTAAGCTATTGGCCACTCAAGAGCTAATAAAGGCTCCTGTGCTCTCAATTCCTGTATTATATCTGGTGCATTGGCTGGGAAATTCAAAGGTAAATGTGCAGACCAGTGATCTTTCTTCCTGCTTCCTAATTCTCTTTCTTCTCCATGACTCTTTCCTTCTTGGTAACTGGGAATATGTGAAAGTATGTAGATAGCAAATTTAATAAATTTCCACAGGAAGCCAGATTTGTCTTTCCTTTCTGCCCACTTTTAAAGCCAGAAGCAGGATGTATATATGCTTGTGCTCTATGGAACATTGACTGAATTCATGCATTGGTAAAAGGTATCTGCAATGACTAATACTTAAATAACTAATATTTGGGGTGAATATACCTGAGAAGCCCATGTAGATTTTTGTAGAGGCTAAAACCTGGGTCTGGGGAAAGCACAGATCCCATTCGAGATGGGTATGCTGAGTTTGTGCCTGGAAGATGACTAGATAGAACTAGTGTTTGGATGATGGTGGTAGCACCCAAACCTGGTATAGCACCCAGACCCCACACAGCAATGAACCAAACCCCACATGTGACCTATGCTTGTCGGGGGTGTGGTAGCAGCTTCTCCAAAGGCAACATGGATGGGAGTTAGGTCTTAATATCTGCCATGTAGGGACTAAGAGCATGGGTCAATGGTTATAGATGCTTGCTAATAACAGCTATCTGCTTGATGTTTTCTTGTCTGCCTTTTTGTTTCATATTAAATGGTATGTTTTGCTTGTAGAAACTTTTATTCTCTATGTTGCATGTGGTTAAGTTACAGAATGGCTTTCCTAATTCAGGCAGCCCAACAGATTTAAATGATGAATTCACCCTGAGTGATCTTATGTTTGCCTTCTATATAGATCAAAGAATATAAGGCAGACAGATTATAAATCTATAGAAGAGTCAAAATATTTTCCTAAATTACTAGAGGCTCAACTCATAAGGGTGTTGAGACTTTTCCTGCCTTGTGTTGTTATTAAAAGTTATTTGGCTTCCCCTGACATATAAGTCTCAATATTTACTTCAGAGGATTTTTTTCCAATACCGTTTTAGTGGTTGAGACACTGTTAGAGGCTAGCTGAGACATGTTATAAGCATGGCTGTAAAAGAAGTATACAAGAGACCTCCAGTGTAGGCAGTTGAACAATCTTGAAAGAGACCAGTCATGGGTACTGCACAGGCAGCCTAAAATCTACTAGGCACAATGCAGGAAGAAGTCATGTAGATCAAAGGATATTAATACAGAGTCAGGAAGCAGCTAAATTCATAGATACTGCTCTCTATTGTCACTAATGAAAGAAGATAGACTATAAGGAACCCTAGACTGCATTGGTTAAAAGGAACTCACCCAAATGAGTCTAGCTTTCTTTTTGACCACTCACAAACAAGAAAGGGGGGAAGAAATCTCTGCAGGATGCAGAGAAGAAAACAAAGGAGTTTGGAGATATGTGCCACTGTACTGTCCTTTATTTTATATTAGTCTTTTGCTTAGGCTTCCCTATACCATATCCTCACTCCTGAGATTAAGTACAATCAATAAAGTGCCTTATGTTCAGGACTTCTTTATGCTAAGATACAGAAAATGCTATTCTACCTTGGCTGCCCGTGGAATCATGAACTCTAACCTCTGGCAGAGGCCATAAACCTGAAGTCCCCAGAGGCTCAGTTTTTTGTTTATTTATTTTTATTTATTTATGTAAGAGAGAGAGAGAGTAGGGGTTGTGCCAGGGCCTCTAGCCACTGCAAACAACTCCAAATGTATGCACCACCATGTGTATGTGGCTTATGTGGATTCTAGGGAGTCAAACCTGGGTCCTTAAGCTTTGCAGGCAAGTGCCTTAACTGCTAAGCCATCTCTCCAGCTCTAGGCCTCAGATATCTATGACACAGAAAAAAAAAGGTATGAAATAGCCCTTTTAAAATTCAAGTGGCAACCCAGTTTACCTAATGTTGGGCCTTGAGAGGCCCAGACGTGAGGCCTAGTGGAACTTCTTGAGCCTAACTGCCTCCACCCAGCTATGACTCAGCAGGAGGCCAAATGGCCTCTGGCCTGCCACTTCCGCACAGGAAGTTAGAATCCCCCACTCATGAGAACTTACAACCAATCATCTCAAAGGTCACAGTGTGCTATTGGCCCTTACATCTCACCCCACCCTAAAGTCTCCGCCTTTGTTCTCAACATTATATAAACACCCGCCTGCAACAATAAAGTGAGTTCCTGCTTCGAAAGGACTCCCTACTCAGTGTGGTTTTTCTTTGGTGGCCAGGAGAGGTTTCTGGGTCGTCCGATGCTCATCATCCCCTCAACCCCTAGGGAGGAACCAGCAGGCCTGGTTCTTCCCTCAGCACCACCTGTGTGGGAAGGAGCCCAACATCTGGTGCCCAACGTGGGGCTCTGGGACACCAACAGACTAGTGCACCCCATGAGAGGCAGTCGTTGCGGAGGTAATCAGTGTTTGCGGGTGAGCATACCCTCATGAGCTATGAGGCAGTCTTCATATTCACTGCACTAAACTTTGCTTCTACAACCTGTACTTACTTGTCACATCTCTTCATTCTCTTTCTCTTTCCTTTCACTTTCATTTCGCAGACAAGCTGCATCTGCGGCTTTTGTACAACATGTTTACCTATCTTTTGGATCCTTGTGGTTGTATTACACTTGTGTGTATGTGGGTTGCTGTTGCCCTAGTTTTATGGACATCTCTCTCTCAACTTTATAATAAGGGACGGTCTACCTCTAAATCCAATCCTGCCTTAGAATCTCTCAGGGCACTTCTAAAGAGTAGAGGGCTTAATTTGACTGATAATCAGGCTCGACAGACCTGGGATTGCCTTTTCAAGCTGGCACCATGGCTGTCAGAAGGAAATCTCTTTAATTGGGACACATGGGATAGGGTAGAGGCCCTTGTTTGTCGGGTACATGGGGAGAAGGGTCAAATACTCCCCTCAGGGGTCCTCCCTACGATCTGGGCCCTCAAAGACTGCTTCCCTCCAAGACTAACCAAACATAAACAAAAGACAGAAGGAAAAGATAATATACAGCCTGATCTGGCTACTCCTCCTGGAGCTACAGCTATAAAAATCCCGAAAAAGGATACATCTTTATACTCCTCACTCAATCCCTTTGAGAGTGCTCCCTGGCCTTCTGGGGGACCTCCTCTATCGACTAACCCTTTCTGGACCCCCTTGGCCCCTCCTTCATATTCGGTTGCCAAGCCGCCAGAAAATAAAGCTACTTTTTTATTTCCCATCAATCTAAATCCTGGGGGCAATCGCCCTGCTGCTTGGTATCCATGGGAAGCTCAGGACCTTAAAGAGCTTAAAAAGGCAGTCTCAGAGGATGGACCCAACTCTCCTTGGGCTGAGACCCTGTGTGGTGGTTTGATTCAGGTGTCCCCCATAAACTTAGGTGTTGTGAATGCTAGGTTCCCAGCTGATGGATATTTGGGAATTAATGCCTCCTGGAGGGAGTGTATTGTTGGGGGCGGGCTTATGGGCTTTATAGCCAGGTTCCCCATGCCAGTGTTTGGCACACCCTCCTGTTGCTGTGGTCCACCTTATGTTGGCCAGGGGGTGATGTCCACCCTCTGCTCATGCCATTGTTTACCCCTGCCATCGTGGAGCTTCCCCTCGAGCCTGTAAGCCAAAATAAATCTCTTTTTCCCAGAAGCTGCTCTTGGTTGGGTGATTTCTAACAGCAATGCGAACCGGACTACAACACCCTGTTACAGGGACTTGCCCATCAACCTTGTACAACCCAAGATTGGAAAAATCTAGTCAAGGCTCTCTTGTCGGGTCCCCTATACCTTAAGTGGTGTGCCTGTTTTAGAGATGAGTGCCATGCACAGGCAGAATGAAACCAAAACCAACAGCACCCTGTGCCAATAACTTTTGGGGTGCTGTCTGGTATCTCTGATCAATATGCTACAGGCACTCAACAGGCGGCTATACCTGACCCATATAGGGACCAGGCCAGGGCACTGGGCTTGGCAGCATGGAAAAAGCTTGATGAGGGACCCTCTGAAACCCCCCTTAGGAGTATTACAGAAAAACCATCCGAGGACTTGGCCACATTTATGGATAGGGTGGAAAAAATGCTCCAAAGAAAATTTCCCCCAGGGGCATTACGAGATCAATTTACTAAAATGTTGGTCTGGGAAGGGATGACGGCCGATCATCGTCTCACGTGTGTGGGTCTCAAGGACAACTCCATAAGTAGATGGATTGTAGCCACCAAGGATGTTGGCACTATCTCCCATCAGGCTAGGGCCATGGCTTCTGCCCTTCAAGAAAATAAACAGAGAGATTTAACTGATACGACCTATGCATTACAGTTAAATCCTAAAAATTCAACATGTTTCGGGTGTGGGGATGTGGGTCACTTTAAAAAGGAGTGCCCCAACAAGACAAAACCTCCCCTGCCCTCTGGGGAGATGACCAATGCCCCTCGCACCGCTGCCCTAAATGTAATAAGGGGTTTCATTGGGTTAGGGACTGCCAATTGAAGTTTAACATACAGGGAAAGCCTTTAAACTCTTTCTGGGGCTCCCCCCCAGCCCTGTTAAATAAGGGGAAAGAATCTATCAAAGCCCATTGGACCATCCCCCTGGTTCCCAGCCTTAGACCCAAAATTATTTTAAATATCGGCAATAAAAAATTCAAACTTCTCATCGACACTGGAGCAGACCGAATGGTCCTGAGAAAGGAGGAAGTGCCCCCTTCCTGGAAGCTTGTGCCCGGCCCTCCCCTACTGGGAGTTGGCGGGCAATCCACCTCCTTGGAGACTGCCATGTGGCTCCCTTGGACTGACCCAGGTGGAGACAAGGGAAAAGCCCGCCCTCTCGTGGTGACTGGGTTCACTGCTAACTTACTAGGACAAGACATCCTTGGAGATGCTAAGGCTTTCATCACTACTGACCATAAGGCCTTTTATAATGATTTGTTAAATAAAAGAAAAAAATAACAACAGTTTGAGGAAGGGAGGAAATGTCATCCCAATTACTCCAATGAACACCCCCAATTCTAAGGGCCACTGCCCAGTCCCCCCCCCATTTAAAATCCAGTGGAGACCAGGGCACCCTATATGGGTTGAGCAGTGGCCTCTCCCTTCTTCTAAGTTACACCAACTCCACATACTTATTGATCAACAGTTGGAGGCCAGACATATCTGTCCCTCCACTAGTCCCTGGAACTCTCCTGTCTTTGTCATAAAAAAGCCTAATGGATCCTGGAGATTTTTACATGATTTAAGAAAGATCAATGAATGCATGATCCCCTTCGAAATCCCCCAGAGGGGACTCCCATGGATCCCAGCTATTCCCAATATATACCATATTACTATCATTGACATTAAAGATTGCTTCTCCTCTATTCCTCTCCATCAGGAGACATGGAAAAATTTGCATTCTCTGTACCCACTATTAATTTTCATGGCCCAGATAGGAGATTTGAATGGACTGTCTTACCTCAGGGCATGGCTAATAGCCGACCCATTTGTCAATATTACCTGTCATCCATTTTCTCTTCTCTTATCAATCTCTCCAATACCCTGTTTTATATCTACATGGATATTATTCTTGGATGCCTAGATTCCTCCACACTCCAAGACCTTACCCATCAATGTCTAACTATCCTTCATACTCACAGCTTTAAAGTAGCTCCTGAGAAAGTTCAAACCGTGCCTCCCTTTAAGATCTTGGGCTTGACCCTTACCCTAGATACAGTTTCACCTGTTAAACCACAACTTTATATTCAGGATTCTTACACCTTGCCTCAACTCCAGAAGCTCTTGGGAGAAATTAACTGGATGAGGCCTTGGATACCCATAAATACTGAAGAGCTGTCCCCTTTGTTTGACCTCCTAAAAGGTCTTAACTTCTCCTCTCAGGTGATTTTGTCCCCTTGTCATCAACAAATTTTTTATAAGGTACAACAGGCTATAAGTACTGTGACCTTAAAGAGGTTCAATCCTAATTTGCCCATCTCCCTCTACATATTCCCTGGGGAAACATTATGCACTGCACTGTTGGCCCAGGAAGGTGAGCCCATCCAATGGATCCACCTCTCAATCGGTGGGATCCCCAGAGTTTATTCTATAACCAACCAGGTTGCTGATTACATTATCAAGGGCAGAGACACCTCTGTCTGGTTGTTTGGCACAGAACCTCACCTTATTGTCACTCCCTTTAAGATAACTGATTTCACCTGGCTTCAGAGAAATAATAACAGAGTTGCTATGGCTCTCAAGGGGTTTCTAGGTAAAATTGATTGCCATTATGGCCCCCACAAATGGATGAGTTCTTTCTCCAGGTTAGAATGGAAGCCCCCCCCCCAGGCTTTTTCTGTCTCAACCTAACCCTGACTTTCTTACCATGTTTACTGATGGAGGGCACCTGGGGGCTTCCCTAGTCATTTACCCTCCCTTAAAACAGGAAAAAGAGCCTATCCCCATAAAGTCAGTCTCCCTTGAGGTTGAGGGGTCAACACAATTCAAAGAACTATTTGCTGTCATTCTAGCTTTGGACACTATTCAAGAGCCATTTAACTTATTTTCTTACAGCCTTTATGTTGTTAATTTATTACCCAACCTGGTTGAGGCCCACATTAGACTGGACTCCAACCCTATATCTCCTTTGGTGATTCAAGCTTGTCCCCTACTCAAACAAAGAATCAATCCCATTTCTCTTCAACATCTCAGGGGTCATCAAAACTTACCAGGATTTCTCTCTCAAGGAAACAATTTGGCTGATAAAATGGCTTCTCTGCCTCAATGTAATACTATTACAGAAGCTACACGCTTCCACTTATTGACCCATGTCAACTGGAGAGGTCTCAAGCACAGGTTTCCACAGGTACCAGTCAAAAACCATAAAAAAATTGTCTGGACTTGTAAGTCCTGTCAGCCTTTCCTCCAAGTACCCCCCCTTCAAAATACAGGAAGCAATCCTCAAGGGCTTCGCCCTAATCATCTTTGGCAAATTGATGTCACACACTATTCTCCATTTGGAAAACTTAAATATATCTTTCTTTCAGTCTATACCTTCTCCCACGCCTGCTGAACATCAGCACATGCTGGGGGAAAATCTAAACATGTCATTAGTTGTATGCTTCAATGTTTTGCCATTCTTGGGCTGCCTGATCAAATTAAAACAGACAATGCCCCCTGCTTCATAAGCAAGGCCTTTATAGATTTTCTCCAGACCTGGGAAATCTCACATTCCACAGGCATCCCATACAACCCCCGGGGCCAAGCTATAGTTAAAAGATATAATCAAACTCTCAAGACTCAATTACAAAAACAAAAGGGGGACTCCTTACCCCCACTGACCAACTTAAAAAGGCATTATTTACCCTAAACATTTTAAACTTTTCTAAAGAAAATAAACAATTAGCCCCTTTTCAAAAACATTGGTCCTCATCTATTACCTACAGTTCTATCTGGGTAAGATGGAGGGACCCATTGACTGGGGCCTGGAAAGGGCCTGATCCGCTCCTCACAGCAAGGAGAGGGTTTGGATGTGTCTTTCCTCAAGATGAAAAAAGACCCATTTGGGTACCAGCGAGAGGCCTAAAATATTTGTCCCAACAAGGAGACATTGACAATCACTTCTCTAGGGAGTGTTCCACCCCTGAGGACTGTTCCTAAAATGGTCCTTCACCCTCCTAAATTGAGTAACTCCCTCCCTTGCAGAGGATTGCTGGCTTTGCCTCCAATCTGGGCCTTTCTGGCTAAGTACAGTTGTCCATACGACCTTAAGAAAACTGCTCAGCCACCTTCTCCATCCCCATACAGCTTTTCCCAATGTTTCCTCTGGGCATTTGGGCCCCACCTTCCCTTAATAATTCTGGTATAGATGCGGGATACATTCATCTTTCCTTCACAACTGAGCTCAATGCTCAACGCTGCCCGCCTTCTAAAATGGCTTATGTTTGTGGAGGCAGGATGGCCTATGACTTTCTGCCCACCAATTGGACCACCCTTTATGCCCCAGCCACCTTAATCCCAGATGTAGATATCATTCCTGGAAGCTAGATTCCCTGGCTAAGGTAGTCCTACAAAACAGGAAGAGGACTAGACCTACTAACGGCCGAAAAGGGAGGCATATGTTTCTTTATACAGGAAAATGCCACTTTAATGCCGATAAATCAGGAATCATCCAGGACAAGATTAAGAAGCTCCTGGAAGACTTGGAGAGGAGGTGACAGTGAAAGGCCTAAGAATTCAGAAGCCCAGAAATACTATCATGCTCCAAAGGGAGCTTAAGCAGGCCCCTGCATACCTCAAACTCCAGGCTTTACTCTCTGTTGGAAGCAATAAAGAATCCCTCTTCTCATTATATCAGAGCCCGCTCCTAATATAAAACTAGGTAAAAAGGGCATGAGATAGCCCTCAAGGATGGGAAATGAATAATAAAGTGAACCACTTATTTGGTTTCTGTAAATAGCCTGCACCATAAGCCCTAATAGCCTGTACCGTAAGCCTTAGTAGCCCGCACCATAAGTAGCAAACTGCCTCAGACCACCAAGGTCATAGGATACTGATACCACACTCTGCTACTCCCACCCAAGGACCTGCGCAAATGCTGACCACCAAGGTCATAAGAGACAGATTGGTCCACAAGGGGCTTGAACAAATTAAACTAATTGGCTTAGAAACTATGGAGTGGCACAAACTGACTGGCTCGCACCCCACAGGCTCCTGATGTTAAAAAAATGATTGGTCTAATGCACAGGCTTTGTTAGAAACCCTATAAAAACTGTCCCGTTCCTGCATTCGGGGCTCTGCAGTCCTCTACCCCTGCGTGGTGTACGACTGTGGGCCCCAGCGTGCTTGGAATAAAAATCCTCTTGCTGTTTGCATCAAGACCGTTTCTCATGAGTGATTTGGGGTGTCGCCATTTCAGGGCAGAGTGTGGGGTCCTCGTTCTGGGGATCTTACAACAGGACCCCCAGGACAACCTGCTGCAGACGGGCTTACATGACTTCTTACCCTACCTCCTCCCTCTACCTGGACCCCTCCTCATCCTTCTCCTTCTCCATCTCCTTCTCCTTCTCCTCCTTCTCCTCACTGTTGGGCCTTGTGTAATTAACAAAATTACACAATTTATTCACCAGCGGCTGGAGACAATAAAACTTCATCAGGCCGAAATACATTATCACAGGCTGGCAACTCAGGAATTAAGTTCCTCAAAGGACCCACTGCCACCTCCTCTGCCCTCCATGTGACCAATGATGGGTAAGATCCCCAGAGGGGGACAACCTAAGACAGGCCATGGAGTGGGTTCTCAACGAGATAAACACATGGTACCCAAGGATGGGAAAGATCCCCAGAGGGGGACAACCTAAGACAGGGGCCATGGTGACTAATGCTCTTACAAAAATAAAAGGGGGAGATGTTGGGCCTTGAGAGGCCCAGACGTGAGGCCTAGTGGAACTTCCTAAGCCTAACCGCCTCCACCCAGCTATGACTCAGCAGGGGGCCAAATGGCCTCTTGCCTGCCACTTCTGCACAGGAAATTAGAGTCCCCCACTCATGCGTGCTTACAACCAATCATCTCAAAGATCACAGTATGCTATTGGCCCTTACATCTCACCCCACCCTAAAGTCTCCACCTTCATTCTCAACATTATATAAACACCTGCCTGTAACAATAAAGTGAGTTCCTGCTTTGAAAGGACTCCTGACTCAGTGTGGTTTTTCTCTGGTGGCCAGGAGAGGTTTCTGAGTCATCCAATGCTCATCATCTCTTCAACCCCTAGGGAGGAACCAGCAGGCCTGGTTCTTCCCTCGGCACTACCTGTGCGGGAAGGAGCCCAACAACCTAAGGCTTACAACAGGCTAGAATTATATAGTTTAGTAACATGTGAATAGGTAATTCTACTTTGTTATATAATGTCATGAGTGTAATTCAGATTCAACTCTTCTTATTAAGATTTATGCTAAAGTTAAAACTCAGTTCACTGATGTTGATCTGCTCATGGTAAAAGTTGAGAAAATTGGTTTTAAAATGTTTAATCAAGTCAGCTATGTTTCTATATCTGTCAGGCTTTTAACTACTGGGAATACTGAGTCTTAACAAGATCAAGACTTACTTATTAGTTACTAATTTTTCTTTTATAAACCTACTTTGAAATATCACATCTAAGAGTCCTAATTCTACTAGGTGGTCATTACTGGGTTTATCATTTAGGTTTTACAGAAAAAAAAAAAATCTAGCTTCATTCACTGTGACTTCTGTTCTTAGGGTGGATCCCTCATGTTCTGATAACCTCAGCATATTCTAAGTTTTAAGTTATGCTGAGGGACCGCATGCACGATTCTTGAGTCAAAGTAAATTAAACCCAAGTTATAACACTGGAATCTGTTATTTGCAAACAATGCTGATACTATTTAAACAAACTCTCAAATATATTATCTATTTTAATAGTTATGGGTAACAAAACATAAATTGTTTTATTTTATAAGACGATGTTAAATTACTAGAACAGATTTCTATCTTTTTAGCTTTTAATAGAAAAAACTTGTTCATGCTTGCTACAATGATTGATAGATGTTCTTAAGGTTGGACAAAATTCTCAATTTCAACTCTGCTTTTTAAATTGCCTAACATATTCAACTGAAAGATCAAAATTTAGCTAAGCTTTAAGTCTTTAACAGATTGCTTGATTTTGGTTGGTTTATAGAACTCAGGACTTTCAAAGTGTTTTCCCTGTGATTACAACTGTTAGATGTTTGGGATACAATATAAGTAATCTCTATGCTTCAAAATAATAGAGTTATAAATAAAGTTAATTAAAAGAAAGAGACATGGTTTTAGATAAGAAAGATAAAGTATTGTTCCAGGAAGGAGCAGAAATAAATGGTTAAGAAAGAGGCATTTTCAATGAGAAAAGAGTTTATTGTTTCAGGAAGAAGTAGAAGTGAAAGGCTAAAGTTTGCAGTAAAAAGGCTATGAGAAATGATGTAAAAAAAAAATGTAAAAGTTACATTAACGAGGGATTTCTGACTAATGACAAAAGTTACTATTGTTTTTTCCATACTCAACTTGGGGTCTTCAAATGTGTTAATGATACCCTTGCTGTCAGATATAGGCAGAGCCCTGGGTTAAAGCTAACCTAAGCTATATGACACCAAGGCCCCAGGCAAGGGAGAGGTTGCAGCAGCCTGAACCAATGCTGGTCATATCTCCAGAAGGATCTGCAGGGGAACTCCTCCCCCTCCCATTATGGGGGGGGGGTTGCAGTGAGCCAGGATCCTACCCCCATTCAAGGTCACAGTGAGGTTGGACATTCCCCTCCCCCCCAGATCAGCAGGAAGGAAGGCCACTCCCTCTCCAAGCAAGGGATACCTGGACATTCAAATTAGACTTGTGCTCTGCCCATAACCCAGTTGCCTAGGAAACTCCTGATATGGTATCAACCAGCACCTTTGCCATTGCCTACTTGCTGGAATGAATGTCCCTATAGTAAGTATCGGCTAGCAATCTTTAAGCCCACCAATCCCCATAAGATCTTCTTCCTGCCTTCAACTGCTTATAAATCCATTTCCTTGACAATAAACTGAGAGCTGTTCACTGAAACTAGTCCTGAAAGTCTTTACTTTCATATGCTCATCACCACAATGTCCTGGATGCCTTGGAGGACCCCAGCCAGTCCAAGGACCCAGGAACCCACACCTCCTCTGTGCCCCCACAGAGAAGGAACCACAAAAGACTGATGAGACACTTTCCAATTTCCTGACAGACAGAGTCTATACAGTTTCAAGGTCCAAGACTCAGCTGTGCCAAGACACTACAAAATATTTGAGATTGGGTTTGTCAGGTTGGGGCATTAAGTGAAGAGGGGATAAAAACCAATAGTCTCCTGCCCACTTCCTGGGACCTCAAGCAAGTTGGGAAATTCTTAAGAATCAGAAGGTTCTGGGTGCCGGCTCTCCGCTGCTCAAGGCCATGTCCTGGCATGGTCATTGTACTTCAGGGACTCAGGCTCCTGGACACCAAGAAGCCGAGCCTAGTCACCTGGGATGCAGCACTGAGGCAGCAGCCAGCAAGCATGGGTGGCGGCCATGAAGGGAAAGTTAAAATTTTCTGGAATTCTCTGTGAAATATTGCGGCAGTGAGCTCAAGGAGGACACTTCATGGACCAGGATTCAGAAATAATAACCTTCTCTTTTTAGATGGCAATGACCTTGGGATGACTCAGGAGGCATCATGGTATGGTAGTGGGAAGAAGTGACAGGAGTGATCAGCACTGAACTATCTCTATCACACCTTCCAAGGCTCAGGGTCCATTGCAGAAGAGGTGGTAGACACAATGTAACAGCCAAAGAAAGGGTAGGACTCCTTACATCATGCTCCTCCAGACACAAAAGGGCCTGGTTATCCATAACCTCACAGTGCCTAACTCTACCTACACAAGACCATCCTAATAAAAGAGAGACTGATTGAGCGGGGGAGGGGATATGATGGAAAGTGGAGTTTCAAAGGGGAAAGGGGGAGGGAGAGAATTGCCATGGGATATTGTTTATAATTATGGAAGTTGTCAATAAAAAATATTTTAAAAGGGGGGGTGGCAGCTGGAGAGATTTCTCAGTGGTTAAGTCCTTAAAAGCCTAAGGATTGAGGGCTGGAGAGATGGCTTAGCGGTTAAGCGCTTGCCTGTGAAGCCTAAGGACCCTGGTTTGAGGCTCGGTTCCCCAGGTCCCACGTTAGCCAGATGCACAAGGGGGCGCACGCGTCTGGAGTTCGTTTGCAGAGGCTGGAAACCCTGGCGCACCCATTCTCTCTCTCTCCCTCTATCTGTCTTTCTCTCTGTGTCTGTCGCTCTCAAATAAATAAATAAAAATTTAAAAAACAAAGCCTAAGGATTGAGTTTGAGTTCCCAATAACCACACAGCCACATGCACAAAGAAAAACTAATCAAATGGGTATAGCTGCCTGGATTAACATCTAGGTCCTCTATTCTGATCCATTGATCTACATGTCTGTCTTTGTGCCAATACCATGCTATTTCTGTTTCTACAGCTTTGTAATGTAGTTAAAAATAGGGTGATACCACCAGCCTTATTTTTGTTGCTCATTTGTTTGTTTTGGCTATTTGAAGTTTTTTGTGCTTCCAGATGAATTTTAGGATTGTTTTTTCTATTCCTGTGAAGAACACCATTGGAATTTTATGGGAATAGCATTAAATGTGTAGATTGCTTTTGGTAAGATTGACATTTTCACAATATTGATTCTTCCAGTCCAAGCACATGGGATGTCTTTTCATTTCCTTGTGTCTTTTGCAATTTCTCACTTGAGTGTTTTAAAGTTCTCATTGTAGAGATCCTTCACTTCCTTGGTTAAGTTTATTCCAAGGTACTTTATTTTATTTTACTTCTTTTTTTTTTTTTTTTTGAGGTAATCATGAATGGGAGAGTTCCCTGATTTCATCTTCTGCATGTTTGTTGCTAGTATATAGGAAAGCTACTGATTTCTCTGTGTTTATTTTGTATCCTGCTACATTGCTAAAAGTGTTTATCAGCTCTAACAGTTTGCTGGTAGAGTTTTTAGGATCTTTTATGTATAAAATCATATTATCTGCAAATAGTGATAATTTGATCTCCTCCTTTCCAATTTGTATCCCTCTTATGAGTGTCTCTTGCCATATTGCTATAGCTAAGACTTGCAGTACTATATTAAATAAAAGTGGGGACAGTGGGGGGGAAAAGAAGGTTCTGCTGGTTGTGATGGTGCATACCACTAAGAAATTTCTCAAAAGGCAAAGCAAGAATATCTGGTGTTAAAAGACAGCCTGCTTCTGGGAAATGATAACAGTACCTGATTTTTTTTTCAATATTTTATTTATTTATTTGACCGGGACAAATGGAGAAAGAGTCAGAGAGAGAATGGGCACACCAAGGCCTCTAGCCACTGCATACAAACTCCAGATGCACATGCCACCTTCTGCATCTGGCTTACCTGGGTACTGGGGAACTGAGCCTCGAACCAGGGTCCTTAGGCTTCACAGGCAAGTGATTAGCTGCTAAGCCATCTCTCCAGCCATAGTATCTGTTTTAGTTTACAAGGCTACAAAGTTAATTTTGGAGAATGACCAGGCTGTATACATTCCACATGATGTGTCAGGCTTGTTATCCTCTAAGGAAACTTTCTAGCTAACTAATAATTGTCTCCTAGTACAACAGCATTACTCTTGGAAAGACAATTTAAAACACCCAGACAAGACTTTTTCCTTTTTTGACAGATAGCTTTTCCTTTGTAGAACAAAGCTGATGGATCTTATTAGGATACTTTAACTAAAGAAAAATCAGAGTTAATATTTATACGGACTCTATTTAAGAAGAGAAACATTCTACAGATGTTCCTCCTTCTGAAATTATAGTAATGAATTGCAAAGGGCATCAAAAGGTGGTACGATGAAATCTTAAAGGGAAACAGATTGGCTGGACAGGCTGCCAAAGCCACTACAAAGAACTAGTAAAGGTACCCCTAGTTTGAGAAGGTGTTCTAGTGAGAATACATCCCCAGTAATTTCCAAGAGGCCTTTCACAGAGACATGCATTACAACCCACGGGGTGGTTCTAGACAAAAAAAGGAATGTTGTTCTAACCTAAATCTAAACAATAGATGTCATAACGTTATTTTGCTTTAGTTGCTTTTTAACAAAAACTAATTCTAGGTGATAATATATTTTGCCTGTATGTGTAACTGTTAAATATTTGAAAGTAAGATATATGCTTTCTAGTGTTTAAATGTGGCTTACAATGTTACAAGAAGATTTAAGTTAGATGTTACAAGAAATTTTTAAGGTTTTATGTCATCTTTTAACTAGACCTGTTTTGTTAAATATAAAAGGTGATCAGAGATGCCCTGTATCCACATTTTCCTTGAAGACTGATATAACTGTTTGTAGTAGTTTAATGTCCCCTCATAGGCTAAGGTATTATTAAAATTGAGTTTTCAACTTCTTTATCTCTCAGGCAGACCCCTGCCACAGGGTGGTGGGAACCATGAAACTGGGGTAATCTAAATTCTAGCCTAAGGTATGCAGTGTGGCTCTGTCTGGGTTCCCATGGTTTGGTGCTTACTTGTGGTGCCAGTGGTGATTTTTCTGTCTGCATAGATCTCTGAAAGGTGACCAGCCTCTTTTGCCATTATGAAATTTCTTCTGGATCTTTAAGCCTGAAATAAATCCATTCCTCCCCTAAACTGTGTCTGGTTTGGAAGTTCATCCCATGGAGCTAACTACTACAAAAATTAGTACCAGGAGTGAGGTGTCACTGAATAATGAATCTGACCATGTGGATTTTGGTCCTTTGGAACTTTTTTTTTTAAATTTATTTGAGAGTGACAGAGAGAGAGGGGGAGAGACAGATAGAGAATGGGTGTGCCAGGGCCTCCAGCCACTGCAAATGAACTCCAGACACGTGCACCCCCTTGTGCGTCTGGCTAACGTGGGTCCTGGGGAATCGAGCCTTGAACCGGGGTCCTTAGGCTTCACAGGCAAGCGCTTAACCACTAAGCCATCTCTCCAGCCCTGGAACTTTTATTTTGGATAAATGAACACGGACTTGGTACTTGCAACTGAAGATGCCTTCCAAAGTGGTAAGCCAAGTTTTATAAACTATTCTGGTGAATTTTTGAAATTGCTAAATGCAGACAGAATTGTATTTGGAAGCTTTGCTTATGAACTTTTTAAAGCTAAATAAAAACTGCAGAGAACTTTGTTGAAACTGGGCTACTGGCATAACGGCTGATTGTGTTCTGCTGCCCATATTCAGAAAGTTTGATCAAGGTTAAATTTTTTATGGAATGATGTGCTTAGTGGAAGACATAGAACCAAGAAATTTAATATTTTTATTTATTTATTTGAGAGGGAAAAAAGTAGAGAGAAGAAAGAAAGAAAGAAAGAAAGAAAGAGAGAGAGAGAGAGAGAGAGAGAGAGAGAGAGAGAGAGAGAGAGAGAAAGAGTGGGCTCATCAGGGCATCCAGCCACTGCAAACAAATTCCAGATGCATGTGCCACCTTGCGCATCTGGCTTATGTGGGTCCTGGGGGATTCAGCCTGGATCCTTTGGCTTTGTAGGCAAGTGCCTTAACAACTAAGCCATCTCTCCAGCTTGAAATTTAACATTTAAAGTTGATAATTTCATACAAGTTTCAGGTTGCTGGCAATGAACCTGGATGCTGAAGCTGCTCTTTTTAAAGGGATATTACCATGATTAAGAATAGGCTAAAAGCTTCATAATGAAATAATGAAAAGGATGCCTGAGGACAGACTGAATGGTAGAAATGCAAGCTCTTATTTCTTCCCTGAATTAACAACATGGCTTTGTCCTGCAACATGGTATTGGTTATTGAGGGAAACCCAGAGATTTGATTCTAGTGTGTGTGTGCGCGCGTGTGTGTTATAATTTAAATTTTGACTACCTACTTGGTCTTGAATACCCAGAAAGAGAGTATAGCAGGTGAGCAAAGTATGCCTTAAAATCTTTGGGGGGCAAGGACTTCCGGCCAAGATGGCGATTGACTAGCTGCGCTGCAGATACTGGGGAAAGAAAGGCAAGAAATTAAGGGTTATCAGGGTCTTCTCCCAGTGGGAGAGCACAGAGTGGGGAAAAACAGGATATCATGGATTGCTGCTTGGGTGGGTAGTCAACCCCCATTACAGCTGCCGCGCTCAGCGCAACAAGAGGCTGTGCTCCGATCGCATGTCCGCCAGCCCATTGTGTGCTGCCAGCCCGCTGAGCTGACCATGCAGGGACCTCTGCGTTTGTGCTCTGATTGCATGCGCCGGCCTGCCACACTATGCTCAGTTCGCACACCCGCGGGGGCTATCTCTGCTGTGATTAGGCGGATGCCAGACCCCCTGCTGCTGTACTCCAATCGCTTGACCGCTGGCCAGCCTCTGCTGTGTCGTGATCCCATGCCCACATCAGCTGCCTCTACACTACAATTGCACGTGCAGTGGGCCCAGTCCCACAGCAAGGGCCACACAAGCCCACACGAAGTCACTAGCGCCAGCTCAGGTGCCATTCCATACCTGTCCATTGCCACCCATCCCCCACTCCACTGAGGCGAGAGAACGCAGACTGTTTGCAGGTCCCAATGTTCCCAGCCAGAGGTTGGGCAGCTTCAGGGCTTGCTACCTCAGTCCCCTTCCAAGCTCAAAGGCAGGCAGCTTTGGTGCATTACTGGGTGAAAATTCAGGCAACTTTGGTGCCCCTGTCAGGCAGTAGATAGGTAGCTTTGGCAAGACAGAGCAAAAACCCAGGCTGCGTGGCAACTGCCCCAGGCTGCTTGGATTCTCATTGAGCTAGAGCCCAGGCTGGTCCACCCACCTACCTGCCCATACACTGACATGCATAGACCACAGTGCAAAAGAAATAACATGAAAAATAAAATGCAAGAAAATCCACATATATCACCCAGTCCAACAAGGATTACATCTAACCAAAACATACAAGAGTGTTTAGGATCAGAACATCAAGTGGAAGCTATGAGCAATGCAATCCTGACAAACCTACTGCTAGAACTAGCAGAAAAGCTACAAAAGACAGATAATCAAGTGGGTGCTGCCATCACTAAGCTAGAGAAATATGATAAGACACTGGAAGGAATTCAAAGAGAGCTAAGAGAGTTGAGGGAGAGTGAAAAAAAAGAGGACCTTAAAAATCAGCTGGCCACACTAAATGAAAACATAAAGAAATGCAAGGATGATTTCCAAGAATCATCAAGAAAATCAGAAAATGAGGCAAAAAGGGAGCTGGACAGAGCAATGGAAGTGATACATAGGAAAATAGTAGAAAATACAAACTTAATTGAACAAGTCCAAAACTCTCTAGAGGCTCTCAAGAATAGAGTCAGCGAAGTAGAGGATAGAAACTCTGATCTGGAAGACAGTATGGAAGAAACAGTTCGAGAGTTAAGAAATTTCAGTAAGTTCAAAAGTTCCTGTGAACCGAACATGAGGGAATTGTGGGATACACTTAAACATCCTAATATCAGAATCAGCGGAATACAAGAAGGAGAAGAATTTCAGACCAAAGGCATGGAGAACTTATTTAACACAATAATTGAAGAAAACTTCCCCTGTCTCTTAAAAGAAAGGCCCATCAAGATATAAGAAGCAAACAGAACTCCAAACAGACTGGACCTAAGGAGAAACTCCCCAAGACATATTATCATTAAGACTCTAAACATTGACACCAAAGAGAAAATCCTAAAAGCAGCTAGGGAAAAACAGCACACCACTTTCAAAGGAAACCCCATCAGAATTACTTCAGACCTCTCAATGGAAACCCTGAAAGCTAGAGGGGCCTGGAACGCAACTCTCCAAACTCTAAGAAACTATGGCTTCCAACCCAAACTACTCTACCCGGCAAAAGTCTCCCTTATAATAGATGGTGAAAGGAAAACTTTCCATGACAAAACTCAGCTTTAAAATTATATGAACACAAAACCAAACCAACAGAAAGTATTCCAGGAAATTCTCCACAGAGAAGAAACAAAGAACCAAACACAAATGCCTACAAGAAGCAGATCACAACAACCAAACCCAGAGTAGACACAAAAAATTTGAAATTCCATGAAAACACCAACACACCTCTACCACCACAACATGGCAGGGATCAAATCAAATCTCACAGTCATCACCCTAAATATTAATGGCCTTAATTCACCCATCAAGAGACACCAGCTAATAGGGTGGATCAAAAAATTAGACCTCTCAATCTGCTGCGTTCTAGAAACCCACCTTACCACTAAAGACAGAAACCTCCTCAAGGGGAAATAGTGGAAAATAATATTCCAAGCAAATGGGAATAAGAAACAAGCAGGTGTAGCTTTGTTAAAATCGGATAAAATTGATTTCAAACCAAAAATAATCAAAAAAGACAAAGAAGGCTACCTCCTACTAATAAAGGGAACAATCCATCAAGAGGATATTACAATCATAAATCTATATGCACCAAACACAGGGCAACACAGTTCATAAAACAAAACCTACTTGACAATAAAACAAAAATAACCACCAACACTATCATAGCTGGGGACTTCAACACACCATTATCAGTAATACACAGATCCTCCAAACAGAAACACAACAGGGAAGTAAGAGAGCTCAACAAAACCATAGAACACTTAGACCTACCGGACATCTACAAAACTTTCCATCCCAAATCCACAGACTACACATTCTTCTCAGCAGCCCATGGAACATTCTTTAAAATAGACCACATACTGTGTCACAAAGACTGCCTCCACATATTTAGGAAAATTGACATAATTCCCTGCATGATATCAGATCACAATGCTATATTGCTAGAAATCAACAACAAAAAAACCACCAAGAGTCCCAGCGGAAACTGGAAACTGAATAGCACACTCTTAAACAATAAAAGGATAGTGTATGAAATTGCAAAATTCCTGGAATTGAATGACAATGAGAACACATCATACCAAAACTTATGGGACATCATGAAGGTAGTCCTCAAGGGAAAATTCATAGCACTCAATGCCTACATAAAAGAGACAGAAAGATCCCAAATCAATAGCTTAACCATCCACCTAAAGGCACTGGAAAAACAAGAAAAATCCAACCCAAAGAGCTCCAGAAGGAAAGAAATAATAAATATCAGAGCAGAAATTAATGCACTGGAAACCAAGGAAACAATTAAGGCAATTGACAAAACAAAGAGCTGGTTCTATGAAAAAATAAACAAGATTGACATACCTCTGGCCAATGTGATCAAGCAAAAAAGGGAGAGACACCAAATTAACAAAATTAAAAATGAAAAAGGAGATATCACAACAGCCATAAGTGAAATTGGGAGAATTATCAGGACTTATTTCAAAACCTCTACTCCACAAAACTGGAAAATGTGGAGGAGATGGATAAATTCCTTGATGCATATCATCTACCAAAGTAGAGTCAGAGCAGATTAATCACCTCAATGGAGATTGAAAAAGTAATAAAAAAACCTCCCAAACAAGAAGAGTCCAGTACCAGATGGATTCCCAACCGAATTTTATCAAACCTTCATGGAAGAACTCAAACCAATCTTTCTAAAACTGTGCCACACAATTGAAGACCAGGGAAAGCTACCCAACTCCTTCTATGAAGCTATTATCACCCTAATTCCAAAACCAGGCAGAAATGCCACAAGAAAAGAAAACTACTGGCCTATTTCCCTAATGAACATAGATGCAAATATCCTGAACAAAATACTCACAAACCGAATCCAACAACGCATCAAAAGCGTTATCCACCTTGACCAAGTGGGATTTATCCCAGGAACACAGGTGCTTCAACATACAAAAATCTGTCAATGTAATACACCACATAAACAAGCTTAAACATAAAAACCACATGATCATTTCGATAGATGCAGAAAAGGCCTTTGACAAGATACAACATCACTTCATGATGAAAACATTGGAGAGAATCGGCATGGCTGGTTCACATCTTAACATAATAAAGGTAATATACAAAGCTCCAAAGGCCCAAATAATACTTAATTGAGAGAGACTGGAGGAATTCCCATTAAGATTAGGAACAAGACAGGGATGTCCTCTCTCACGTCTACTTTTCAATACAGTTCTGGAAGTCCTAGCCCAAGCAATAAGACAGGAGAAGGAAATAAAAGGGATACAATTTGGAAAGGAAGAAGTTAAGTTATCTCTATTCTATGACATGATTGTATATGTAAGAGACCCGAGAGACTCCATCCCAAAACTCCTGAAGGTGATTAACTCCTACAGCAAAATAGCAGGATATAAAATCAATGCACAAAAATAGGTGGCATTTCTGTATGACAAAGATACAGAAAAAGAAATAAAGGACAAAGTCCCATTTTCAATAGATACAACAACAACAAAAAGTACCTTGGAATAACGTTAACCAAGGAATTAAAAGATCTATACAACGAAAATATAAAAACTCTCAGAAAAGAAATTGAGGAGGCCTTGAGAAGATGGAAAGACCTCTCCCCTCCCCCATGCTCCTGGATAGGCAGAATTAACATTGTGAAGATGACAATCCTACCAAATGCAATATATACATTTAAGGCAATTCCAATTAAAATCCCTACAGTGTTCTTCACAGAGATAGAAAAAATGATCTCACATTTCATATGGAAAGGCAGAAGGCCTCGCATATCCAAACATATCCTCAGCAAAAGAAATACCTCTGGTGGCATCACCATACCTGATCTAAAGCTAGACTACAAAGCCATAGTAATAAAAAGAGCATGGTACTGGCATAAAAACCAGAGTATAGACCAATGGAATAGACTTGAGGACCCGGATTTTGGGTCAAACCACTATAGCTACTTGATATTCGACAAAGGCCAAACAATATAGGCTGGTAAAAAGATAGCATCTTCAACAAATGGTGCTGGACAAACTGGATAACCACATGCAGGAAACTAAAACTTGATCCACACATTTCACCATGCACTACACTCAAATCCAAATGGATCAAAGACCTCAACATAAGACCAGAAACTCAAATACTACTGGAAGAAAATTTAGGAAGTACTTTCCATGATATAGGAATGGAAAAAAACTTCCTGAATAAAACCCCAATGGCTAAAGTTCTTAAACAGTCAATCAACCAATGGGATCATATGAAGCTGAAGAGTTTCTTTACAGACAAGCATATAATAAGCAAAGCCAATAGAATACCCACAGAATGGGAGAAAATATTTGTGGGTTATCTAACTGATAGAGGCCTAATCTCTAGAATCTACTAAAAACTCAAAAGTCTAAACAATAAGAAGACAAATAATCCACTCACAAAATGGGGTGCAGAGTTGAACAGGCAATTCACAGAGGAAGATATACAAATGGCAAACACACACTTAAGAAAATGTTCATCATCCCTAATCATCAGAGAATGCAAATTAAAACAACTATGAGATTCCACCTTACTCCAATAAGGATAGCCAACATCAAAAAATCAAATTAAATTAAATGCTGGTGAGGATGTGGAGAAGCAGGAGCACTCATTCACTGTTGGTGGGAATGTAGGATGGTACAACCACTCTGGAAGGCAATATGGAGACTCCTGAAAAAACTGACTATAGAAATACCAACAGACCCAGTTATACCCTTACTGGGCATCTACCCTAAAACCTTCAAACTACAGGCCAGAGAGATTTGCTCAACCATGTTTGTAGCAGCTCAATTCGCAATAGTTGAAAGCTGGAATCAACCCAGATGTCCATCATTAGAAGAATGGATAACAAAGATGTGGTATATCTACACAATGGAATTCTATACAGCAGTAAGAAAAAATGACACAATGAAATTTGAGGAAAAATGGTTGAATCTCGAACAGATCATTCTCGGTGAACTTACCCAATCACAGAAAAAAAATCAACACATAGTCTCACTCGTCTACAACACCTAACCTGAATCTACCCAAGATACCTTACATACCCAGCAAACACCTCATGGACTAGACAATAGGATGGATGGGGAGGGCGGGAGTGCATCGAAGGGTGGAAAACAGTAATCTGGACCCAAATGGCAATGGTACTATAAAATTCTACTTCCTAAAAGGCAGAACAAATGGCTGAACCTTCACTAGACCCTTACAGAAAACACCTGAACCACAAGACACTGGAGAGGGTAGGATCAAGACTAACCCAAATCTTATACATCTTCCCTCCCTCCTTCTCCCCTTTCTCCCCTCTCAATCTCTCCTCTCTAACTCTTGTATATTAGTTATGTTTTTCCTCAATTTCTTAGTGGGCACTGACCTGTAACCCCCACTACCAGCTTGGGGCTACCATCCACAATGAGCTTTTGATCAGAGAAACCTACAAGGTTTCCCAAAACAATGACAGACTTCTGTCAGAGTACTTGATGACCCACCAAAGGCCAGTAGTAAGACCCTATTGTTGAAGACTCCATACACAGCTGACACATAAAATGGAATGGCATGGCTGGAAGCCAGCAGATAGTCAGTCCTCAGACAGTCAGTGTGTCTAGTGCCAGAAGGTGCTACATGGGCGACTGGGGGAAATGGCCAATATTTGTCCAAGCAACTCATTGTCTAACCTAATTAGCAACAAATAACCTGATGCAATGTCCACACAAGTGCAATAGTGGCACACAGCCATGGTGGGGTACCAGCTGCTCTTGATTTGGCTAACTGATCCCCTCAGTGGTACGAGACCCATAGCTGGAGCTGGGAAACAAGTCAGAACCATACCCAAACATAAGCTCACTCTCCAATATCAAGCTACCATCAATCATGGGGTACAAGAGGGCCTACACCTATCAAACTCTCTATCAAAAAAGTAAGTGTTATCCCAATTTTCCAGGTGCTGACTTACTCTCCGTTGGAGAATCTGCTTCTTTTTTTCAGATAGATGCAGATCCTAAGGAGAGAGCTGCCCCAACATACCTCAAAAGGGGCCAGACTGAAACTAAGGACAATTGGCGAAACAAGCAAGGGTGATATTTTCCTGATGAACCGGGTATCAGCACAAAGGGGAAGGAGACCAACACAGAGAAAAATCAACTCCTACCAAATCAGAGAGCCAGAGACTCAGAGTGCCCCAACACCACAGCACTGAAGCAGACCAAAAATGAACCCAACATGGCTCAGGGAAATTTTGCGGAGGAGGGGGCGGAATGAATGTCAGAGTCACATGTTGGGTCATGATATGCAGAGACATTTATTGTATCAATAACTGTGGGCTAACTCCACAATGCACAACCCATTTACATCAACAAGGAGGGTCCAATGGGAGGGGTAGATCATGGGTGATCCTAAACAATGATACCAAACTGCCTGTATTTGCTGAAAAGAAAACTAATAAATTAAATTAAAAAAAAAATCTTTGGGTGGCTTTGACCAGGGAATTTCCCTTCTTATTTACAAAGGTCAAATGGTGAGAGACAATTATTTAAAAAAGTGTGGATTCAGATGTGCTCAATGCAACTCTGAGTGGTACCTGTGCCATATCGAGATTAAGTGCTATGTATATTCCTGATAATCCTACTAATGTTTCATTTGCTCTACAATATTTTTTTGTTTTGTTTTGTTTTTGAGGTAGAGTCTCACTATAGCTCAGGCTGACTTGAAATTCAGTACCCAGTCTCGGTGTGGCCTGAAACGCATGGCAATTCTTCTACCTTTCCCTCCTAAGTGCTGGGATTAAAGGATGCACCACCACACCCAGCTTCATTTGCTCTACAAGATTTTAAAGCTCAGATTCAGACGATGTCAGATACCACTGTGCCACTTGGTAAACAACTTTAGAAATGAATTTCTGGATTTTTATGGGAAAAAGAATTATGTCTATTGCTGGGTGTGGTGGCGCACACCTTTAATCCCAGCACTTGAGAGGCAGAGGTAGGAGGATCACCAAGAGTTAGAGGCCACCCTGAGACTACATAGTTAATTCCAGGACAGCCTAGACCAGAGTGAGACCCTACCTCTAAAAACAACAACAACACAAAAAAGAATTACGTCTATCATTATTTTACTAATGATTCTCTCAATTTTTGTACCTTGTATGCTCTGCTGCTGTTTTAACTTTATCTCCTCTTTATCTCATTTATATAAGTCCACATTCAGATGGTCCTGTGACAATCTAATTCCATTTACCTGGGTCCTCTTTATTGTCCTCCAAGACCTGAAAGTCTACAATAATGGGAACCCTAAAAAGTATAAGTTATCTCAGTGCCTTCCACCCCCTGGCTTCTTTTGCTTTTATTATTGCTCCCAACATCTCTATCCAGGACTGCCTTCCCACACTGATGACCCTACTCTGCTCATTAAGTCAAATCAGTCATCACCCCAATTCCCTAATTGCATTTAGGGTTACTTCTTCAAAGGAAGAATTGAGATAGCTTAGGGCTGACAGAGCACTAAAAGTAAAACTGAGATATGTTCGTGAACCTATAAGGAGACAATCTGGGTTATCGTTATCTCCTTCCCATAAAGGAGTCCTTGTAAGTCTCCATTTTCTTATCTCTTTCTTTCCTATAAGAGAAACTTAAGAGATGAGATCATTCCCTTTCCTGAAAACCTGGTGGTACTGAGACACATGGTATGGTACTTTGAATGGATGTCCCCCAATAGATGCATATATCCATACCCAAAAGTTCACACCTGACTAGAAACCTCAAACATACATTATGAAGTGTACAAGACAATCTGTCCAAGAGAAAATAACATGCAAAATTTGAGATAACTGTGAGAACAGAGAGGATTTAGAGGCATAGGTCTGCTGGGAAGGCATTCCTAGCCAAAATAATGATGCTAGCAAAGTTAGAAGCAGTGAACAAAGTTACACAAGAGGAAAAAGTGGATAATATGGCTTGAATGTAAGTCAAAGCCTATAGACAATTATTTATTCTAAGCTAGTGTCTCTTTATGTATCCCAGGATTGCATTTATTTCACAACTGTCCTGCTTTCAGCCTCTCAAGTGTTGGGGTTACAGGAGTACACCACCCAGCTAGGGGCAGCTCTTAAATGAAATCAAGGCCTATAAAAGTTAAGTGATTTTCTCAAAGCCACAGAGTTGGTAGGAGATCAGATCTTCCCCCTGGGAAGCTTCAGTTTCCTTTCCTGCTGCTGGAGTCCTGTGGCTGCACTATATCCCCAGAGAGTCTCAGGCTACAAAGCAAGCTACTCCAGGCTAGTGATCCAGACTGCTCTATACTCTTCTGCATTTATTTTATTTTATTTTTTGGTTTTTCAAGGTAGGGTTTCATTCTGTTCCAGGCTAACCAAGAAATAACTATGTAGTCTCAGGGTGGCCTCGAACTCATGGTGATCCTTCTATGTCCACCTCTTCAGTGTTCAGATTAAAGGTATGTGCCACCACACCCAGCTCATTTATTAATATTTTTTTTATTTTTATGAACATTTTCCATCATTATAAAAAAAAAATCCCATGGTAATTCCCTCCCTCAACCCCCCCATTACATTTTCCCCTTTGAAATTCCATTCTCCATCATATTACCTCCCCATCACAATCATTGTACTTACATATTAACAATACCAACCTATTAACTACCCTCCTCCCTTCCTTGCTCTTCTCTTTATATCCCCTTTTTAATTTACTGGCCTGTGCTACTAAGTATTTTCCTTCTCACGCAGAAGCCCAGTCATCTGTAGCTAGGATCCACATATGAGAGAAAACATGGGGTATTGGCATTGTAGGCCTGGGTTACCTGACTTAGTTTAATCCTTTCCAGGTCCATCCATCTTTCTGCAAATTTCATAACTTCATTTTTCTTTACCACTGAGAAGAAATCCATTGTATAAATGTGCCACATCTTCATTATCCACTCATCTGTTGAGGGACATCTAGGCTGGTTCCATTTCCCGGATATGATAAATTCAGCAGCAATAAACATGGTTGAACACATACTTCTAAGGAAATGAATTGATTCCATCGATATATGCCTAGGAGTGCTATAGCTGGGTCATATGGTAGATCAATCTTTAGCTGTTTTAGGAACCTCCACACTAATTTCCACAATGGCTGGACCAGATTGCATTCCCACCACCAGTGTAGAAGGGATCCTCTTTTTCCACATCCCCGCAAACATTTACGATCATTTATTTCTTTTCATGATGGTGGCCAATCTGACAGGAGAGAGATGGAATCTCAATGTAGTTTTCATCTGCATTTCCCTGATGACTAGTGACATACAACATTGTTTTAGATGCATATATGCCATTCGTATTTCTTCCTTTGAGAATGCTCTATTTAGCTCCATAGCCCATTTTATGATTGGCTTGTTTGATTCCTTATTATTTAACTTTTTGAGTTCTTTGTATATCCTAGATATTAATCCTCTATCAGATATATAGCTGGCGAAGATTTTTTTCCCATTCTATAGGGTGCCTCTTTGCTTTTTTCACTGTGTCCATTGCAGTGCAAAATCTTTGTAATTTCATGAGGTCCCAGTGATTAATCTGTGGTTTTATTGCCTGAGCAATTGAGGTTGTATTCAGAAAGTCTTTGCCAACACCAATATATTGAATGGTTTCCCCTACTCTTTCCTCTAGCAGTTTCAGAGTTTCAGATCTGATGTTAAGGTCTTTAATCCACTTAGATTTAATTCTTGTGCATGGCCAGAGAGAAGAATCTATTTTCATTCTTCTGCGGATATATATCCAGTTTTCCCAACACCATTTGCTGAAGAGGCTGTCTTTTCTCCAATGAGTATTTTGGGCATTTTAATCAAATATCAGGTGGCTATAGCTACTTGGGCTTACATCTGGGTCCTCTATTCTGTTCCACTGATCTACATGTCTGTTTTTGTGCCAGTACCACGCTGTTTTTGTTACTATGCATCTGTAGTATAGGTTAAAATCAGGTATGGTGATACCACAAGCCTTATTTTTGTTGCTCAGTATTATTTTAGATATTTGAGGGTTTTTGTGATTCCAAATGAATTTTTGGTTTGGTTTTTCTATTTCCATGAAGAATGCCTTTGGAATTTTGATAGGGACTGCATTAAATGTGTAGATTGCTTAGGTAAGATTGCCATTTTCACAATATTGATTCTTCCAAACCAGGAACAAGGAATGTTTCTCCATTTCCTAGTGTCTTCGGCAATTTCTCGCTTGAGTATTTTAAAGTTCTCATTGTAGAGATTCTTTACTTCCTTGGTTAGGTTTATTCCAAGGTACTTTATTTTTATTTATTTTTTTTTTTTTTGGATGCAGATGTGAATGGGAGTGATTCTCTGATGTCATCCTCTGTGTGTTTGTTGCTAGCATATAGGAGGCCTAATGATTTCTGTGTATTTATTTTGTATCCTGCTCCATGGCTGTAGGTTTTGATCGGCTCTAACAGTTTGCTAGTAGAGTTTTTAGGGTCCTTTATGTATAGAATCATGTCATCTGCAAATAATGATAACTTGATCTCTTCCTTTCCAATTTGTATCCCTTTTATGTGTATCTCTTGCCTTATTGCTATGGCTAAGACTTCCAAAACTATATTAAATAAAAGTGGGGACAGTGGACACCCTTGTCTTGTTCCTTATTTTAGTGGAAAAGCTTCCAGTTTTTCCCCATTTAGTAATATGTTGGCTGTAGGCTTGTCATAAGTAGCTTTTATTATACTGAGATATGTTCCTTCTATTCCCAGTCTCTGTAAGACTTTTATCATGAAGGGATGTTGGATTTTGTCAAATGCTTTCTCTGCGTCTAATGAGATGATCACGTGATTTTTGTCCTTCAGCCTGTTTACATAATGTATTACATTTATAGGTTTGTGTATATTGAACCATCCCTGAATCTCTGGGACAAAGCCTACTAGGTCAGGGTGAATGATCTTCTTGATATACTCTTGGATTTTGTTTGCCAATATTTTTTTAATAATTTTTATTTATTTGAGAGTAACAGACACAAAGAGAAAGACAGATAGAGGGAGAGAGAGAAAATGGGAGTGCCAGGGCTTCCAGCCACTGCAAAGGAACTCCAGACACGTGTGCCCCCTTGTGCATCTGGGTAACATGGGACCTGGGGAACCAAGCCTCGAACCGGGGTCCATAGGCTTCATAGGCAAGCGCTTAACCGCTAAGCCATCTCTCCAGCCCTGTTTGCCAATAATTTGTTGAGAATTTCTGCATCTATGTTCATGAGGGAGATTGGTCTGTAATTTTCTTGTTTTCTTCTATCTTTGCCTGGTTTTGTTATCAGGGTGATGCTGGCCTCATAGAGGGAGTTTGGTAGAATTCCTTCCTTTTCTATTTCCTGGAAAAGCTTAAGAAGCAATGGTGTTAGCTCTTCCTTAAAGGTCTGGTAAAATTCAGCAGTGAATTCATCTGTGCCTGGGCTTTTTTTAGTTATGAGATTATTGATAACTGTTTGGATCTCCATGTTTGTTATAGGTCTATTTAAGTAATTAATCTCATTTTTATTTAATTTAGGTAGGTCATATAGGTCAAGGAAATCATCCATTTCTTTCAGATTTTCATACTTTGTGGAGTACATGCTTTTATAATATATCCCTATGATTTTTTGAATGTCTCTGGAATCTGTTGTTACGTTACCTTATTCATCTCTGATTTTATTAATTTATGTCTCTTCTCTCTTTCTTTTGTTCAGATTTGCTAAGGGTTTATCAATCTTGTTTATCCTTTCAAAGAACCAACTCCTTGTTTCATTAATTCTTTGGATTTTTTTGTTTGTTTCTATTTCATTAATTTCTGCCCTAATATTTATTATTTCTTCCCGTCTACTGATTTTTGGCTCCCCTTGTTCTTCTTTTTCCAGGGCTTTAAGGTAAAGCTTTAGGTCGTTTACTTGTGACCTTTCTAATTTCTTAATATAGGCACTTAAGGCTATAAGTTTACCTCTTAGAACTGCCTTCATTGTGTCACAGAAATTTTGGCATGTTGTGTTCTCATTATCTTTTCACTCTATAATTTTTTTGATTTCCTTCTTGATTTCTTCATTGACCCATTCATCATTTAGTAGTGTATTGTTTAGTTTCCATGATTTTGTGTATGCTCTATAGCCTTTCTTGCTACTGATTTGTAGTTTAATTCCATTGTAGAATGCAAGGAATTATTTCAATTTTCCTGAATTTCTTAAGATTTGCTTTGTGTCCTAATATATGGTCTATTTTAGAGAATGTTCCATGTGTTGATGAAAAAAAATGTATATTCTGCAGCATTTGGATGAAATGTCCTGTATATATCTGTTAGGTCCATTCCTTCTATGACCTCATTTAGTCCAGATGCCTCTCTGTTTATTTTTTCCCGGGATAACCTGTCAATTGATGAGAGTGGGGTGTTAAAATCACCCACCAACACTGTGCTTGGTGTTATCTGTGTCCTTAGTTCTAATAGTGTTTGTTGATGAATTTGGGAGCCCCCATGTTAGGTGCATATATGTTTAGGATTGTAATGTCCTCCTGTTGGAGTGTGCCCTTAATCAACATAAAGTGACCTTACTTATCTTTCTTGACCAACGTTGGACTGTATCTACCTTGTCAGATATTAGGATAGCAACCCCTGCTTGTTTTCTAGGCCCATTTGCTTAAAACACCGTTTCCAACCTTTCACCCTAAGATAATGTCTATCCTTTGTAGAAAGGTGAGTTTCTTGGAGACAACAAATTGTAGGATCCTACTTTTTAACCGTCTGCAAACCTATGTCTTTTGATTGGGGCGTTGAGGCCATTGATATTAAGAGATATTATTAAAGGTGTGTATTTATGCTTGCCTTTTTTTTTTTTTTTTTTGTGGTTCCGGTTCTACCTGTGCTCTCTTGTGTTAACTAGTATTTGAGTATTGCTTGTTTTTTCTAGGTTCCTTATATGTGTGTTTTTCCTTTTCTTCTACATGGAGGATCCTATCAAGTATTTTCTGTAGAGCTGGTTTTGTCTTCAAATACTCCTTTAACCTGCCTTTGTCATGGATTGTCCTTATTTCTTCGTCTATTTGGATGGATAGCTTTGCAGGATAAAATAACCTTGGTTGACAGTTGTTATCTTTCAGAACTTGGAATGCATCACTCCAATCCCTTCTGGCTTTTAAAGTTTGTGTTGAATTATCTGCTGTAATCCTGATAGGCTTGCCTTTGTAGGAAACTTGATTTTTCTCTCTAACTGCTTTCAATACTTTTTCTTTGGTGTGTGTGTTTGGAAGTTTGATTATAATATGGCGAGGAGAGGTTCTTTCTGGTTTTTTTTCTGGCTGGGGTTCTAAAGGCTTCCTGTATGTGCATTGGCACCTCGTTCCCAATTTGGGGGAAATTTTCTTCTATGATTTTGTTGAAGACACCTACTATGCCTTTGGAGTGGAATTCTTCTCCTTCTATATGCCCTGAATTCTATATTTGACCTTTTCATAGTTCCCCGAATATCTTGAAATTCCCACTCATATTTTTCTATAAGTTTGTCTTTCTCTTTGTTGGACTGTATTAGATCTGCCACCTGTTCTTCTAGCTTAGATATTCTGTCCTGTCCTTCATCCATTCTACTGGTGAGATTTTCTAGAGTTTTTTATTTCATTAACTCTGTTCTTCATTGCTAGTAATTCTGACTGGTTTTTCTTTATTATTTCTATTTCTTTATTTATGTCTTGTATTATCTTCTTTATATCATGAAATTGGTGTCCTGCATATTCTTTGATTTCCTCTTTGATTCCTTTGATTTCCTCTTTGGTTTCTTCTTTGATTCCTTTGATTGCTTCTTTGACATCTTTGAACATATTTACAATCATTCTTTTGAAATCTTTCTCAGGCATTTCCTTTCACTCTTTCTCACTGGAGATCATTTCTGATGCATTAATACTTTTAGGTGGATTTATATCATCTTGCTTTTTAGTGTTTCTTGTGTTACAATGTATATATTTTTGCATCTTGGATTAAGTTAATGCTTGGATTTTCTAGCTGGCTGGGTATTCTTAGCTGTATCAATTTATTTATTTTTTTATTTCTTTATTTTTTGGTTTTTCAAAGTAGGGTCTCACTCTGGTCCAGGCTGACCTGGAATTAACTCTGTCATCTCAGGGTGGTCTTGAACTCATGGCAATCCTCCTACCTCTGCCTCCCAAGTGCTGGGATTAAAGGCGTGCACCACCAGGCCTGGCTTCAATTGATTTGATGTTATATATTTTCAGGGTAGGAGCTTAAGGTGTTATGTGTGGCCCTTAAGACTCTCAGAGTATCTACAAAGGTGTTCCAAGGGGTTGAGTTTCCCTGCTATGGGAGTATTCAAGTAGGCTGAGTGGAATAAAATACAGGTAGATTCTAAAAGTTAACTAAACACTGTACACATTTAATCAAAAACAGCCCCAAGTATGTATGCAAGAGTAGTTATTATAACAACCAGATCCTCTATCAACAAAGAGGTTAAGACTTCTGATCTGTTGAGGGATCCAAGTCAACTTGTGACCAAGTGAGACCCTTCCCTGGTGCAATCCCAGTTTGGTCTCAGTCAAGTTGCTCCCTGGGTTGTTGGGCTGCTGCTCTGATTTCTGGAGCTGGGCACTGGCTTTTCCTTTGGGCAAACTGGGCCTAGCAAGTGTGACCCTGCAGATTAGCACCCCTGCTGGTAAAGCTGCCACTGCTTTGTCTGTCACCACTGCTGCTGAAGCTGCTGCTGCTGGGTCCACCGCTGCTGCTGCCTCTACTGCTGCTGCTGTAGCTGCCACTTCTGGAGCCATCGCTCATGCTGAAGCTGCTGCTGCTGGGTCCACCGCTGCTGTTGCCTCTGAAGCTGCTGCTGCTGGGTCTGACACTGATGCCGCTACTGGATCTGCTGCTGCTGGGACTGCTGTTTCCGGTGATGGAGCCACTGATGTTGCTGCCGGACACTGCTCCTGCTTGGGTCCCACTGTGGGCTCAAGTTGGCATGGCCGGGTTCTGGGACCGCTGCTCTGTTGGCTAGAGCTGGGCTCAGGCGGTGGGGGTTGGGAGGGAGCCACAGCTGTTCTAGTTCTCTAGCTGTTCCACGTGTTCTTCTACCTCGTGGTCTGCTCCTCCGTTGCTCACTGCCACTCTCCCTTCACGTTTCCTGAGTTGCGGAGAGCTCCAGTGTGAGTGGAAGCTCCCCACACCTGGCTTTTTCTGTGGCTCGAGCCGAGCCTGGTGGCTTTCTGGTGTGCTGCCACCACTGCCACTGTTGGTGGAGCTGCCTGGGGCGCTTTTGCCAGCCTTTGCAGGCTCTGGATGCTCTGGATCTCTTCTATTTCTCCGCTGCCGCTTCAACTTCCTATACACCTCACTTTTTAGTAAAAGTGTGTATTTTGCTGAGTTCTTTTGGTCTTTTTTCCCCCTAAGCTGCTTTGGAGTGGTACCTATGCTGCCATCTTTACAGGAAGTCTCTTTTTTTTTTTTGATTAGTACATAAATCCTCTAAAGCACCTAACAGACTGATTTAAGTTCTCAAGTTGGTCGCCTTGGTCCAGTTTGAAATATTTGGAATTCCTCTGGTTTTCATTTCTTTTTATTTTACCCAAACACACTGACCCTTGGCACTGAGCATTAGCCAGCTGTTATTTCACATGCACGCTTAGCTCTGGGATTATGTACATGTGGAATCTCTGTTAATGACTGCAAGCTCTTAAAATGCTGGATCACTTTACCCAGAACATCAAATGACAAAGTATTTAAAGAGAGCTATTGACATTAAAGAGCAAGAGAAGAGACCAGGCAGGAAAGAAATTGTAATAGTAAGAATGTACCACAAGGTGGAGCAGTGAAGCTGGGAACTGGAGTTCTGGGCAGGAAGAGGATTCCTCTCATCCCCCACCCCACGTGAGCATCTGCAGCCACAGTAGCTCAGGCTGGCTAGGATCTGTCCTGGGAAGGATCTGTCCACTCCCAAACATGATTCTGGAACCTGGGGAAAGACTTGAAAAAGCATATTTTGTTCTTCATTCTCCTCTCCTGTGTAAGCCCTCTGTGACCAGGATAGGGACCAGGTGATCTTCTAAGGAAAGGAAGCAGCCCCATGCTCCAAGAACTGGAGGCTCTGCTAGTAACAAGAAATCTGTACTTGTCCTTGAAGTTAGAGCAACTGGTGGACAGGGTCAAAGATGCTTTCTTTTGGTCATTTAATGACCTTCTTGGAAGCAAAGCAAGTTCATAAGGGAAGCTACACCAGGGATATATATGTACATATATATATATATCTGTATATATACACACATATACACTTGTGTGTGTGTGCGTGCTTTGCTTTTCTGAAAAGGTTTTTACTGTAAGTCAAACTAGGCCTGGAACTCACTGTGTAGCCCACTGGCTTTAGATGCTTCTAGAAAGCACAAGAAAGCTTACCTTCTGTTCTTCATCCAAACCCATCCTACAGAAAGACCATGAGAATAAAATTTTTCTCTCATTTCAATTCTTATCTGTCATTGAATACATATTTCTGTGTATGATCTTTTTTAGTTTTCTCCGTTGCTCTTAGCAAAATGTCCTTGAGACCCATACCAGTGCATAAATGTGCCCATACCCATTTCTCCACAGTCGCGCGATCCACATAGAGGCTGTCTGGTTCTCACGTGCAGATCCTGCAGAAAGGGATACAGTTGTGTGAATATTTGTTTCATACAGAGAAACAGACACTGTAATGCAGAAACAGTGATCTTGGAGTAAGACACATGTTTTCCTCTCATGCATACCTATTGTAGGATCAGTGTGGAGAGATGGAAGAGGAGAGAGAACAGATTAAATAGAGGAGAGGTTCTCAAAAATTCAAGCAACAGTTTCTTCCCAGTGAAAGAGCCAAAAATTCCTTATAGGGTGCTTTTGATTTAGAAGTTTCTGTCAAGTCAGTATGAAGAAAACACCCAGGAGAAACTCCTCTCGGTGTGGGGCTGGAAGGAAATGCCATATGCCTTTGAGTTTAGCCTTCACAGGCAACCAGGGGTCATTGTGTTTGTTGATGGGAGAAAGAAAAGGTATGTGTGTGGAGTGGGAGAGCTATGTGTTTAAAGGCATGAGTGTAAAAATTAGTGAAATACAAGCCAGACTTGGTGATTTATTCCTGTAATCACAGCACTTGAGAGATTGAGGCAGGAGGATTGCTGTGAGTCCAATACCATCCTGGTCTACATACTGACTTCCAAACCAAGTTTGGCTAGAGTGAGACCCTATCTCACAAATAAACCTAAACAAAGTACAAGGAGGAAGGGAAAAGCACAGAGAGGTGGATGAACATACTGGATGAGAGATTGGAACAACAGGAAACAGAGAAGACCAAGCAAAGGTAAAGGAAGAATTTGGAAGAATGGGAGTAAAACCTAGCAAGGGGAAGGCACTTCAGTCTGAGAAGAGAATGAGGGAGGGAGCAAGTGGAGAATGCAAACAAGAAAAGTGGTTCAGTCAGTAGTGGGAGCTGAGCCAGACTGGTTGTGCTCTGGGCTGGCCTTTGTGAGCCTTAGCCAGGTCTGCAGGGAAGCCACCCAGCTCATCTGTTACTTATAAACACAAGCTCCCCCTCAATCCTGATTAATGGGAATTAACTGGCATATGGTTAATCTTCCCTGCCACGGCTATTAATACTTTTTCAGACAGTGTGCAGAGGAGCCAGGAAGCTTTCTTAATCAGCTCAGAGACTTCTCTCAGTCTTGCATCTGTGAGGCCAGCTCTGGCCACTCACACCTGCTGTGAGAGAGACTCCTGTGGGACTCCTCCAGGAACAAGGCAGAAGTGGATGAAAAACTTACAAAATGTATTTGTGTCTATTATTGCATTAAAATAGTCACAGAAAACTTGCAAGTGACAGAGGGATCTATGTCATCTTCCCCATTAAAGATTAAGAAAATAAATCTATGGGAAGTAAAAGTCTCTAACCAAACTCAACAGGAGGATTTAGGTCTCTTTGTGCCCAGCCTCGTAAATAGAGAATGATGGCCAAATAATGCCATGGCAGTAGGGGAAAGCAAAAAAGAAAACAAAGTAAAGAAAGAAGAGGATAAGAAAGGGGAATTTCTTAGGTGGGCATGGTGGTGCACACCTTTAATCCCAGCACTAAGGAGGCAGAAGTAGGAGGACTGATGTGAGACTGAGACTACATGGTGAATTCCAGGTCAGTCTGGGCTAGAGAAGACTCTACCTCAAAAGAAAGAAAGAAAGAGGGGGGGGGGAGGGAGGGAGGGAGAAATTTCTGAGAGCCAGCTATACTCTGAGCACCTCATGAATGTTTGTAATACACATTGCTAAGATTATCTTACTTGAGGTTCTAGGTTGACTAAAAGATAAGAATTTGCAGGGGAGAAAGTGCTTCTGTGAGAAAACCACAGAGGAAGTGGGAAACAGGTCAGAAAAAGAAGTTGAACAACTATGTAATTTCGATAAGCCTTCCCTTCAGCCCATCTTTTGGAGAGCTTGAAGAGTTGGACATGATTGGAAGTAACTGAGCTGCCAGGCACTTCCAATTTCTTTTTTTTTTTTAATTTTTATTTGCATTTTTCATGAAACTTCCAATTTCTTGAGTATGGTAGACAAGTGGCTCCACACCCTCACTGTCCTCTACAAAGAGCTATGGATGCAAGCCATTGGAACAGAGAAATTTAGATGTGAAATGTTCACCAAAATTTCATTCACTGAACAAGGCACTACTAAGAGCTGGTGAAGTCCTTAGGAAGCCAAGCCTTAGATCCCTGAGGGCATGTCTACAAAGGGCATTGATCAACCCCAATTCATCCTCTGTCTCTCTTTTTTATAATTTTTATTTATTTATTTGAGAGCAACAGACAGAGAAAGAGGCAAGAGAGAGAGAGAGAGACAGAGAGAATGGGTACGCCAGGGCCTCCAGCCACTGCAAACAAACTCTAGATGTGTGCACCCCTTTGTGCATCTGGCTAACATGGGTCCTGTGGAATCGAGCCTCGAACCGGGGTCCTTAGGCTTCACACCCACAGGCATGTGCTTAACTGCTAAGCCATCTCTCCAGCCCCATCCTCTCTCTCTTTACTTCCTGGCCATGATGTGAGAGATCTTCTGTGATATGCATTCCTTTCATGATGTTCTGTCCTGAACAGAGTCCCAAATCAGTGAGGTCACTGGATCTTGGACTGGAACCTCCAGAACAGTGAGCCAAGCAAACCTTTTTCTTTAATAAACGTATTGACTCAGATATGTTGTTATAGTGACAGAGAACTGACTCATACAACCAAGCAGGAAACAAAAACTTACAGACCCTTCTCACTCTCCTGAGAGGTCATCTACTTACTCAAAAGTTGCAAAGTGTTTCTTCTCTAGGAGTTCACAGCACATTGGAAAGACAGTGTATGCTAGACCCATATGTGTACAAGAATGTGTATGATGATAGAGGCCATCTTCATACTGGGTCTGTGGGGAGTCCAGGAAAGTCCTTGAACCCCAAACCCTGAGTTTGCATTTGTATTTAACCAAAGAATTGGGCAAACCAAACTGAGAAGGACACTTATTATTATATTTATTTAGAAAAGTACAAAACCAGCCAGACATTGTGGCACACACCTTTAATCTCAGCACTCAGGAGGGAGAGGTAGCTGGATCTCCATGAATTCAAGGCCACCCTGAGACTACCTAGTGCATTCCGGGTCAGCCTGGGCTATAGCAAGACTCTACCTCAAAAAAAAAAAGAAAAGAAAGAAAGGAAAGAAAAGAACAAAACCAAGAGAAAGAAAATTGACACACCAACATGGTCTAAGAACCCATGTGGTGGGCTTGAAAGAAAAGTAAAAAGAGATTTTGAGAGAAAAGAAGAGAAAATACAAAAATGGCCTGGATATCCATGACCTCACAGTGCCTGAGATTACCTACACAAGACCATCATAAGAGGAGGAAAAGATGATGACATCAAAATCAAAGAGAAACTGATTGAGATGGGGTGGGAATATGATGGAGAATGGAGTTTCAAAGGGGAAAGTCGGGAAGGGAGGGTTTACCATGAGATATTTTTTTATAATCATGGAAGTTATTAATAAAAATTTGAAAAAGAAAGAAAGAAAGAAAGAAAGAAAGAAAGAAAGAAAGAAAGAAAGAAAGAAAGAAAGAAAGAAGAGAGCTCCTCCATGTGGAGGACAGGAGAAGGTAGATTGGAGGGGAAACTTACCAGAACCTGGAGGTCCAGGAGTAATGCTCAGGCAACCAAGAGAGCATGCTCTCCCCTGATAAACATATTCATAACCTCTTGGTGGTGGGCCCTACCTTCCAGGTCAGGTGAGCTGGAAAGGCAGCTGATTGGTCTGGTCTAGAGGCTGGCTCAGGAAGAGGCCAGCCATAACACCAAGTTCTGAGGTCTAAGCTTGACCAATCACAATGCGAGGATTAGATTTGAATTCTATAAAAGGAGACCCCTTCCCAAGGAGGGGCTCAGGTATGAAAAAACAGGCATAGGGAACTCCTTTAGGCAAGAGACAAGGAGAAGCTAGATTCATCTCTGATCTCTATCAAAGTAAGGGAAAGGCCAAAGACATTCTTTCTTTTACTTTTGGTGCCCAGTCTTACTAAACTACCTAACACAGCTACATGATTCCCTCTCAACACAGATATCTCCAAATGAATTAATTGTGCCCTGAGTGTGTCTGCAGAGTATTGAGTAGAATTACCTTTAATTCACTCCCTCTCCTATTAAAATCTTTGGATTCCTTTCCATCTCCTATATAGTCAACGACAAGTGATTAGTGACTAAAGTCAACATTCCAGACCACAGTCAAGATACCCATTTACCTACTTTCCTGCCTTGGAAGTCAGGCATTTCATAATATATATATGGTTTTTTTGAAGGAGGGTCTTGCTGTAGCCCAGACGGACCTAGAATTCCATATGTAGTCTCAGGCTAGCCTTGAACTCACAGTAATCCTCCTACCCCAGCCTCCCAAGTGCTGGGATTAAAGGCATGTGCCACCATACCTGGTTTTTGTTGTCTATTAATTATTAATTTTTATTTATTTATTTGAGAGTGACATAGAGAGAAAGAGACAGAGAGAGAGAGAGAATGGGCATGCCAGGGCCTCCAGCCTCTGCAAACAAACTCCAGACACGTGTGCCCTCTTGTGTATCTGGCTAATGTGGGTCCTGGGGAATCAAGCCTTGATCCAGGGTCCTTAGGCTTCACAGGCAAGCGCTTACCCTCTAAGCCATTTCTCCAGCCCTCATTGTCTATTTTTAAGGACTGCATTTAAATATTTGAACTACATGGTTTAATTCTTTTTTTGGTTTTGTTTTGTTTTGTTTCTTGAGGTAGGGTGTAGCTCTAGCCCAGGCTGACCTGGAATTCACCATATAGTCTCAGGGAGGCCTTAAACTCATGGAGATCCTCCTACTTTTGCCTTCCAAGTTCTGGAATTAAAGGCGTGCACCACCACGCCCAGCTCTAAGTTCTTTTTTCCGTTTTTTTGTTTGTTTGTTTGTTTGTTTGTTTTTTTGTTTTGAGGTAGGGTCTTATTCCCTAGAACTGATTAGCCAGGACTCACTCTGTAGCCCTCCTTCTTCCTCAATGCTGGGATGATAGGTGTGTGCCACCACATCTGGAAATTTTTCTTTAATCTTTGTAGTAGTTACTTTTCTCAATGCTGTGACAAGATATCTCACACAGCAACTTAAGGCAGGAAGGAGTTTTTTCAGCTTATAGTTCAAAGACCATACAGTCCATCATGGAAGGCACCGCAGCAGAAATTTGAGGCAGCTGGTTACATTGCATCCATAGTCAGGAAGCAGAGAGAGGTGAATGCAGGTATCAGTGTACTTTCTCCTTTTCATTCAGTCTGGAGCCACAGACATGGAGATGGTGCTGCCTATAATCAAGGTGAGTTGTCTTTCCTCAGACCACTCTGGAAACACCCTCAGAGACACATTTAGACTTGAATTTCATGGTGATTATTTTTTAAATATTTTATTTTAATTAAATTATTTGACAGAGACAAAGAGGGAGAGAGAGAATGGGCGTGCCAGGGTCTCCAGCCACTGCAAACAAACTCCAGATGCATGCACCCTATTGTGCATCTGGCTAATGTGGGTCCTGGAGAATCAAATCTGGGTCCTTTGGCTTTGTAGGCAAACACCTTGACCACTAAGCCATTCGTCCAGCCTTCATGGTAATTCTTAAGGCTGTCAAGTTGACAGTGAAGATTAACCACAATATTCTAATTATAATTTATCTGGGTCTAGAATCTTGAGATTTTCCATGTAACTCAGGTTTTCTCTTCACCTTGGAGTTCTAATATTTTGCTGTGTTATGCTTGAGAATGGCCCATGTGAAAAACACAATGGGATGTGTCTTTATCCTGATGTAGAAGTCAAGGTTCTCCAGACAGATAGGTGGATGGAATGCTTATGATATACAAGAGGTGATTTGCTAGGTAAATAAATTTACATGATTATTGGGGCTAAGAAGACCTATGGGCAGGCTTTCTATAAACTGGAGATGTTGGGATGCTATTAATGTGGCTCAGTTCAGATCCAAAGGCCATGGAAGCTGATGGCACAATTCTTACCCCAAGGTCAAAAGCCTGAGAACCAAAGCTTGCAGTAGGAGGCTACTGGTCTAAGTCCTGAAGCCCAATGGCCAATAACCCTGGAATTCTGATATCCAACACAGAAAATAGAAGATTTATCTCCGTTCTTGGTGAAGACACTAATTCACCATCTATATTTGTTATCTTCTGTATGATCAATTACAAAATGCCTACCCACACTAAAGGTGCTATGACTATCCTTTCAGAAGGGAAGGTATTCTATAAAGGGAGACCTATGTATCCCTCTTTTTGGCTATCAGACAATTTAAACAATGAACCCCACAAATCAAAATTTCCAAAGAATCTCAAGCTTGGGGTTGTCAGGTGGGGGAGATTGAAGCCTGGTGGCAGCCAGAGGAGGAACTTGATTCTCCCAAAAAGAGTTTTCACCTAATTCCGATAACTTATGGGATCACCTTGCAGAAGAGACTTGAGCCAAGACAATGAGCCAGTGATGGGTGGGATCATACCTTGACCAGGACTGTTCAGCTGTGTATACCTCTTGCCTTCTGTTTAAACCTAAGCCTCATGTCAGTACTCAGAAGATAGTCTTGGGGACCATTGGATATCTTTATTTATTCTTCTTCCCAATGTGATCACATTAAACAATCTGTTTTGTCTGCTTTTCATAATTACTTGTTTCTTTAATTGATGTATTAGGGATGAGAGGCCAAGTCTAGCTTGTTGGAACTACCAGAACCCAGGCTTTTAGCCTAAAATATCTGGTAACAAGAGGCTGGAGGTGGACTGGAGAGATGGCTCAGTAGTTAAATGCTTGCTTGCAAAGCCTGCTGGCCTGTGTTTGATTCTCTTGTACCCAGGTAGAGTCAGATGCACAAAGTGGTGCATGTTCCTGGAGTTGGTCTGCAATGGCAAGAGTCTGTGGTATGCCCATACAATCCATACTCTTCTTTTCTCTCTGTCTTTTTCTCAAATAAATAAATAAAAATATTATTTTAAAGAGTCTGAAGATAAAGCTCAGTTGGTAAACTGCTTGCCTAACATTCACAAAGCCCTGGGATTTATCCTTAGGACCACATAAAATGGAACATGTAATACTTGCCTGTAATTTCAGCACTAAGAAGGTGGAGGCCAGAGAACCAGTTCTGGACAGAAACCCTGTTCCACAAACAAAAGGAAAGAAAAACTTCTAATAACAGAACTTCCCTACCTAGTCCACTCAGAGTCATGCAGTAATCTCCACCCAAAATAATGTTTTGCCATAAGGTTTCTTAGTGTTTCTTAATGCAGAAAAGTTGGCACCTACCATTGATTACCACATCTGGAATGTCCTATCTGGGAGAGCTTCTATTAAATGATGAGCTGTGTCTTTATCAATTCTGGGAAATTTGGCGCTATGTCTTTACTATTGTCTTCACTCATATCCTTGTTCTTACATTGTTGTGCTACAATTGTTACTTTATACCACGTACTTCATCACATCCTCTCTGTGCTGCACTCTGGGTAGTTTTGGTATTGTTCATTTCATTTGTGTGTGTGTGTGTGTGTGTGTTCTTTTTTTACATCTCCTGTTTAATTCCTCCTGTGAGGCTTGGAACTTACCGTACATGCTTCCGTACTCCTCTTTGTCAGTGTTCTTTTCCTTCTGTATGATTTTTAGTCCTTTTATCTGTCAGTATTTTATAAGCCTCCCTATTTCATTGTCTATTTTGGATCACTTCATTATTTTAAGATTTGAACTGACTTCCATTCACTTCTGGGCTTCAGGACATGCAGGCCATCTTGGGACAGGAAAAGTACACCCCACAAAGGCTTGTAACACAGACCTGGAAGCTTGAATTTCTCACAGGAAATGGTTTATGTCTTACCCAGAGCTTAAAGGCAGAAACTGATGAGGGTTTTCCTGATCTTTACCTAAGGGAGCAAGATTTCAGTTCCAAATCCTGCCAGAAATAGGCTCTGAGGGCTCTCTTTTTGATCAGTGAGTAGTACCACTCTCTTCTTCCTCTTTCCCCTCTTCCCCACTCCACTCCTTTTCTTCCTATTATTGTGGCTCTAACTTGCAAACTTATTATTTTCACTTCAAACTCCTTCCAGTTCCTGTCACTTGGGAATTTCTTTTCCTATTTCTAGCTCAGTGTGCACTTAAAGTTTTTTCTTTTAACAAAAAAAGCAGATATCAACATTGACTCATTCTGAAAGGTTCCAGTCCTCATAGACATAATTTTTCTGTCTTTTCTGCTGGAACACAGGCTTCTTGAGGTAGAAAATTGTAATCTCTAGTCTTCGGTTCTTAGTGGAGAACCAGGCTACACAAAACACAATGGCTGTTAAATGACAGAAAGTGCCTATTGAGATCATGCGCTGCCCTGCTCTAAGTTACTCTATACTGTGTCAAACAGTAGTTTTCAGGCTGTTCCTTACCCTGAGATACTCCCTTTTATTATTTCTTATTAGTTAGAGACATACTCAGTATGTAAACAGTACATGTTGGTAGCATCCTTTCCTTCATCCCAGACCCCCTACAAATGGACTCTCCTAGTTGGGGATACAGGTCATCACCATGGGGATTGTGGGTCCTGCATTGTCAGGGGAGCCATCAGTTATGGGGAAGAGGCAATGTCTCTGAGCATAATGTTCCAACTTGTGGCTCTAACAATCTTTCCACCCCCTCTTCAGAGAAATTCCCTGAACTATGTTGGGTACATTTTAAGTCTACTTCAGTGATGGGCTCAACCATTTTACAAACAACATTTGATTCTATTTTGAATGCAGAGAGGCAGGATGACTTCACCTTGGTGGGCATATAAGAAACACCATCTGTCTGGTACAACCCACAAGGCACAGACTGCTTACTAACTAAAAGTAAAAAGGGTGTTGCATATAAACTTAGCAAAGAAAATTGGGATTATGTGTGCCTGTGGGTATATTAAAGTCATGTTAGAAAAACCAGGCCCATGAACTTACCGAACAGAACAGACTGAGGAAAGGGGGCAACACCCTCAACTGGAGCCCATAATGAGGATACCTAACAGTATGATGATGACGGCCTCCACCAACCTGTCATCTGACCATGCAGTGTGTGTGCAACAACAGACTGATAGAGAACTCCAGCTTGGCTCAATCTCCATTGCATCTGTCTGCCTACCTGTTTGTCTCTCTGAACCTGGCATCCATTCATTTGCCTGTTTGTCCATCTGGACCCACTTCTGTTTTGCCTCTGCAGCCTCCATAGCCCTGTACGTTGCTCCTGAGGATTGACTAAACTAACCCTGTAGCTCACTTTTGTAGCAGCACCTCTAACAGGTCTTATCTCACAGACATTTTCTTTGCATCACTATCAGCTTTCGGTTTGCTTCCTGTTAGACCTCTGAAACTACTTGAAGTGGACTGCAGCCTCTTTAACCCTTTGTAGCCATTCTGTAAATTACACATATACACATATGTGCATTTATGGTGTGATAGTTAACATGTGATCTTGAAAATTACAATTAGTAGTTAAGATTAAAGAACCGACTTCCGGCTAAGATGGCGGTGTAGGTATCACGCCAAAGCAGCCTAGGGGGGAAAAAAGACCAAAAATGAGCAAAATAACACTTTAACTAAAAAGTGAGGTGTATAGGAAATTGCAGCAGCAGCGGAGAAGTAGTAGAGATCCAGAGCAACCAGAGCCTGCACAGGCCAGCAAAAGCGGCCCTGGCAGTTCCGCCAACCATGGTGGCAGCGGCAACGCACCACAAAGCCACCAGACTTGGCTCCAGCCACAGGAAAAGCCAGGTGCGGGGAGCTTTCACCCACACTGGAGCTCTCTGCAACTCAGGAAACGTGAAGGGAGAGCAGCAGTGAGCAACAGAGGAGCAGACCACAAGGTAGAAGAACACATGGAACAGTGAGAGAACCAGAGCAGCTGCGGCTCCCTGCCCTTCCCCACTGCCTGAGCCCAGCTCCAACAAACAGAGCAGTGGTCCCGGGACCCTGCCATGCCAACTTGAGCCAACAATGGGACCCAAGCAGGAGCAGAGTCTGGCAGCAACATCAACGGCTCCGGCACCGGTAACAGTGGCCACAGCAGCAGCAGATCTAGTAGCGGCAGCAGTGGCAAACCCAGCAGTGGCAGACCCAGCAGCAGCAGCTTCAGTGACAGCAGTAGCTTCAGAACTAGCAGCTATAGCAGCAGCAGCAGAGGCAGCAGCAGCGGTGCACCCAGCAGCAGCAGCTTCAGCTGATGACAGACCCAGCAGAGGCATCTTTAGCAGCAGCAGTTCCAGCAGTGGGGGCGCTGATCTGCAGGGCAACAGTTGCCAGGATTGGTTTGCCCCACAGGAAAAGCCAGTGCCCAGCTCCAGAAATCAGCATCCCGACAACCAGGCAGCAACCTGACTGAGACCAAAATCATCCAAGGTAAGTGGGATTGCACCAGGGAAGGGTCTCACTTGATCACAAGTTGACTTGGATCCCTCAACAGACCAGAAATCTTAACCTCTATGTTGATAGAGGATCTGGTTGTTATAATATCTACTCTGGCATACATACGTGGGGCTGTTTTTGATTGAATGGGTACAGTGTTTAGCTAACTTTTAGAATATACCTGTATTTTATTCCACTCAGCCTACTTGAATACTCGATAGGAGGGAAACTCAACTCATAGGAGCACCTTTGTAGATACTTAGCTAACTTTTAGAATATACCTGTATTTTATTCCACTCAGCCTACATGAATACTCGATAGGAGGGAAACTCAACTCATAGGAGCACCTTTGTAGATACTCTGAGAGTCTTAAGAGCCACACCTAACACCTTAAGCTCCTACCCTGAAAATATATTACATCAAATCAATTGATACAGCTAAGAATACCCAGCTAGCTAGAATATCCAAGTGTTAACTTAATCCAAGATGCAAAAGTATATACATTATGCCACAAGAAACACTAAAAAGCAAGATGATATAAATCCACCTAAAAGTATTAATGCATCAGAAATGACCTCCAGTGAGAAAGAGTTAGAGGAAATGCCTGAGAAAGATTTCAAAAGAATGATTATAAATATGTTCAAAGAAGTCAGAGAACAAATAAAAGGAGTCAAGGAGGAACTTAAAGAGGAAATCAAAGGAATCAAAGAAGATGCAGGTCACCAATTTAATGAAATAAAGAAGGCAATACAAAACATAAATAAGGAAATAGAAATAATAAAGAAAAACCAGTCAGAATTACTATCAATGAAGAACACAGTTAATGAAATAAAAAACTCTGTAGAAAATCTCACAAGTAGAATGGATGAAGGACAGGAGAGAATATCTAAGCTAGAAGACCAGGTAGCAGATCTAATACAGTCCAACAAAGAGAAAGACAAACTTATAGAAAAGTATGAGTGGGAATTTCAAGATATTCGGGACACTATGAAAAGGTCAAATATAGAATTCAGGGCATAGTAGAAGGAGAATTCCACTCCAAAGGCATAGTAGGTGTCTTCAACAAAATCATAGAAGAAAATTTCCCCCAAATTGGGAAAGAGGTGCCAATGCAGATACAGGAAGCCTTTAGAACTCCAGCCAGACAAAACCCGGAAAGAACTTCTCCTCGCCATATTATAATCAAACTTCCAAACACACACACCAAAGAAAAAGTATTGAAAGCAGTTAGAGAGAAAAATCAAGTTACCTACAAAGGCAAGCCTATCAGGATTACAGCAGATTATTCAACACAAACTTTAAAAGCCAAAAGGGATTGGAGTGATATATTCCAAGTTCTGAAAGATAACAACTGTCAGCCAAGTTTACTTTATCCTGCAGGGCTATACATTCAAATAGACGGAGAAATAAGGACATTCCATGACAAAAGCAGGTTAAAGGAGTATTTGAAGACAAAACCAGCTCTACAGAAAATACTTGATAGAACCCTCCATGCTAAAGAAAAGGAAAAGCACACACATAAGGAACCTAGAAAAAACAAGCAATACTCAAATACTAGTTAACACAAGAGAGCATAGGTAGAACCAGAACAACAAAAACAAGTGGCAAACATAAATACACACCTTTCAATAATATCTCTTAATATCAACAGCCTCAATGCCCCAACAAAAAGACATAGGTTTACACACTGGGTAAAAAGCAGGATCCTAAAATTTGTTGTCTACAAGAAACTCACCTTTCTAGAAAGCATAGACATTATCTTAGGGTTAAAGGTTGGAAGATGGTGTTTCAAGCAAATGGGCCTAGAAAACAAGCAGTGGTTGCTATCCTAATATCAGACAAGGTAGACTTTAGTCCAATGTTAGTCAAGAAAGATAAGGAACAGATGACTGGGCTTCTGCGTGAGAATGAAAATACTTAGTAGCAGAGGCCAGTAAGTTGAAAAGGAGACATAAAGGGTGGAGAAAGGAAGGGAGGAGGATACTTAATAGGTTGATATTGTATATATGTAATTACAATGTTTGTAATGGGGAGGTAATATGATTGAGAATGGAATTTCAAACGGGAAAGTGTGGGGGTGGGGAGGGAGGGAATTACCATGGGATATATTTTATAATCATGGAAAATGTTAATAAAAATTAAAAAAAAAAGAAAGATAAGGAAGGTCACTTTATATTGATTAAGGGCACACTCCAACAGGAGGACATTACAATCTTAAACATATATGCACCTAACATGGGGGCTCCCAAATTCATCAAAGAAACACTATTAGAACTAAGGTCACAGATAACAACAAAGACAGTGGTGGTGGGTGACTTTAACACCCCACTCTCATCAATTGACAGGTCATCCTGGAAAAAAATAAACAGAGAGGCATCTGGACTAAATGAGGTCATAGAAGGAATGGACCTAACAGATATATATAGGACATTTCATCCAAATGCTACAGAATATACATTCTTTTCAGCAGCACATGGAACATTCTCTAAAACAGACCATATATTAGGACCCAAAGCAAATCTTAACAAAGTCAGAAAAATTGAAATAATTCCTTGCATTCTACAATGGAATTAAACTACAAATCAGTAACAAGAAAGGCTATAGAGCATACACAAAATCATGGAAACTAAACAATACACTACTAAATGATGAATGGATCAATGAAGAAATCAAGAAGGAAATCAAAAAATTTATATTTATAGAGTCAAACGATAATGAGAACACAACATATCAAAATCTCTGGGACACAATGAAGGCAGTTCTAAGAGAAAAATTTATAGCCTTAAGTGCCTATATTAAGAAATTAGAGGACTTCCAGTTAAGATGGCAGCATAGGTACCACACCAAAGCAGTCTAGGGGGGAAAAATACTAAAAAAACTCAGCAAAATATACACTTTTACTAAAAAGTTAGGTGTATAGGAAATTGAAGTGGCAGCAGAGAAGAAGAAGAGATCCAGAGCATCCAGAGCATCCAGAGCCCACACAGGCCGGCAAAAGTGGCTTCGTCAGCTTGGCCAACCGCAGTGGCGGCGGCGCATCAGAAAGCTGCCAGGCTTACCTTCAGCCGCAGGAAAAGCCAGGTGCGGCAGTTTCCCCTCACACCGCGCTCTCCATAACTCAGTAAACGTGAAGGGAGAGCGGCAGTGAGCAATGGAGGAGCAGACCGCGAGGTAGAACAACACGTGGAGCAGCGAGAGAACCAGAGCAGCTGCGGCTCCCTCCCCTCCCCCACTGCCTGAGCCCAGCTCCGGTGAACAGAGAAGCAGTCTCGGGACTCGGCCATGCCAAATTGAGCCAACAGCGGGACCCAAGCAAGAGCAGAGTTTGGCAGCAACATCAGTGGCTCTGGCACCGGTAACAGCGGCCCCAGCAGTAGCAGCTCCAGTCGAAGCAGCAGCAACAGACCCAGCAGCAACAGACCCAGGAGTGGTAGCAGAGGCAGACCCAGCAGCAGCAGACCCAGGAGCGGCACCAGCGGCAGACCCAACAGCAGCAGCTTCTGTGGGAGCAGCGGCAGTGGACACAGCAGCAGCAGCTTCAGCAGCAGTGGTGGCTCCAGCAGTAGCAGCTACAGCAGCAGCAGAGGCACCAGGAGCGGAGGGTCTAGCAGGAGCAGTTTCAGCAGCAGCGGCTACAGACCCAGCAGTGGCAGCATGAGCAGCAGTTCCAGCAGCAGGGGTGCTGATCTGCAGGGCCACACTTCCCAGGCTCGGTTTGCCCCACAGGAAAAGCCAGTGCCCAGCTCCAGAAATCAGAACAGCAGCCCGATGTCCCAGGCAGCAACTTGACTGAGACCAAAATCACCCAAGGTAACTGGAATTGCACCAGGGAAGGGTCTCACTTGGTTGCAACCTGATTTAGATCCCTCAACAGACCAGAAATATTAACCTCTTTGTTGATAGAGGATCTGGTCATTATAATAACTACTCTTGCATACATACTCAGGGCTGTTTTTGATTGAATGTGTACAGTGTTTAGTTAAAATTTAGAATCTACCTGTATTTTATTCCACTAAGCCCACTTGAATACTCCTATAGCAGGGAAACTCAACCCCTAAGAACATCTTTGTAGATACTCTGAGGGTCTTAAGAGCCACACCTAACACCTTAAGCTCCTACCCTGAAAATATATTACATCAAATCAATTGATACAGCTAAGAATACCCAGCTAGCTAGAAAATCCAAGCATTAACTTAATCCAAGATGCAAAAATATATACATTATGCCACAAGAAACACTAAAAAGCAAGATGATATAAATCCACCTAAAAGTATTAATGCATCAGAAATGACCTCCAGTGAGAACAAGTTAGAGGAAATGCCTGAGAAAGGTTCAAAAGAATGATTATAAATATGTTCAAAGAGGTCAAAGAACAAATCAAAATAAACAAAGAAGAAATCAAAGAGGAAATCAAAGGAATCAAAGAAGACACAGGACACAAATTTCATGAAATAAAGAAGGCAATACAAGACATAAATAAGGAAATAGAAATAATAAAGAAAAACCAGTCAGAATTACTAGCAATGAAGAACACAGTTAACGAAATAAAAAACTCTGTAGAAAATCTCACCAATAGGATGGATGAGGGAGAGGACAGAATATCTAAGCTAGAAGACCAGGTGGCAGATCTAATACAGTCCAACAAAGAGAAAGACAAACTTATAGAAAAGTATGAATAGGAATTTCAAGATATTCAGGACACTATGAAAGATCCAATATAAGAATTCAGGACATAGTAGAAAGAGAAGAACTCCACTCCAGAGGCATAGTAGGCATCTTCAACAAAATCATAGAAGAAAATTTCCCCCAAATTGGGAAAGAGGTGCCAATGCAGATACAGGAAGCCTTTAGAACCCCAGCCAGACAAAACCTGGAAATAACCTCTCCTCACCATATTATAACCAAACTTCCAAACACACACACCAAAGAAAAAATATTGAAAGCAGTTAGAGAAAAAAATCAAGTTACCTACAAAAGCAAGCCCATCAGGATTACAGCAGATTATTCAATACAAACTTTTAAAGCCAGAAGGGCTTGGAGTGATATATTCCAAGTTCTGAAAGATAACAACTGTCAACCAAGGTTACATTATCCTGCAAAGTTATCCATTCAAATACACAGAGAAATAAGGACATTCCATGACAAAAGCAGGTTAAAGGGTATTTGAAGACAAAACCAGCTCTACAGAAAATACATGATAGAATCCTCCATGCCGAAGAAAAGGAAAAACACACATATAAGGAACCTAGAAAAAACAAGCAATACTCAAAGACTAGTTAACTGAAGAGAGCACAGGTAGAACCGAAACCACAAAAAAAAAAAAAAAAAAAAAAAAGGCAAACATAAATACACACCTTTCAATAGTATCTCTTAATATCAATGGCCTCAGTGCCCCAACGAAAAGACATAGGTTTGCAGACTGGGTTAAAAAGCAGGATGCTAAAATTTGTTGTCTCCAAGAAACTCACCTTTCTACACAGGATAGACATTATCTTAGGGTGAAAAGTTGGAAGACAGTGTTTCAAGCAAATGGGCCTAGAAAACAAGCAAGGGTTGCTATCCTAATATCAGACAAGGTAGACTTTATTCCAACGTTAGTGAAGAAAGATAAGGAAGGTCACTTTATATTGATTAAGGGCACACTCCAACAGGAGGACATTACAATCCTAAACATATATGCACCTAACATGGGGGCTCCAAAATTCGTCAAACAAACACTATTAGCACTAAGGTCACAGATAACACCAAACACAGTGGTACTGGGTGACTATAACACCCCACTCACATCAATTGACAGGTCATCCGGGAAAAAAAAAAAAAAAGAAAACAGAGAAGCAACTGGACTAAATGAGGTCATAGAAGGAATGGACTTAACAGATATATACAGGACATTGCATCCAAAGGCTGCAGAATATACATTCTTTTCAGAAGCACATGGAACATTCTCTATAATAAACCATATATTAGGACACAAAGCAAATCTTAAGAAATTCAGGAAAATTGAAATAATTCCTTGCATTCTACAATGGAATTAAACTACAAATCAGTAGCAAGAAAGGCTATAGAGCATACACAAAATCATGGAAACTAAACAATACACTACTAAATGATGAATGGGTCAATGAAGAAATCAAGAAGGAAATCAAAAAATTTATAGAGTCAAATGATAATGAGAACACAACATACCAAAATCTCTGGGACACAATGAAGGCAGTTCTAAGAGGTAAACTTATAGCCTTACGTGCCTATATTAGGAAATTAGAAAGGTCGCAAGTAAACGACCTAATGCTTCACCTTAAAGCCTTGGAAAAAGAACAAGGCAAAGAAAAAATCAGTAGATGAGAAGAAATAATAAATATTAGGGCAGAAAATAATGAAATAGAAACAAAAAGAATAATCCAAAGAATTAATGAAACAAAGAGTTGGTTCTTTGAAAGATAAACAAGATTGATAAACCCTTAGCAAATCTGACCAAAAGAAAGAGAGAAGAGACACAAATTAATAAAATCAGAGATGAACAAGGTAACATCACAACAGATTCCAGAGAAATTCAAAAAATTATAGGGACATACTATAAAAGCATATACTCCACAACGTATGAAAATCTGAAAGAAATAGATGATTTCCTAGATCTATATGACCTACCTAAATTAAATCAAAATGAGATTAATCACTTAAATAGACTTATAACAAACATGGAGATCCAAACAGTTATCAAAAATCTCATAACTAAAAAAAGCCCAGGGGCAGATGGATTCACTGCTGAATTTTATTTTATTTTATTTTTTTATTTGAGAGCGACAGACACAGAGAGAAAGACAGATAGAGGGAGAGAGAGAATGGGCGCGCCAGGGCTTCCAGCCTCTGCAAACGAACTCCAGATGCGTGCGTCCCCTTGTACATCTGGCTAACGTGGGACCTGGGGAACCGAGCCTCGAACCAGGGTCCTTAGGCTTCACAGACAAGCACTTAACCGCTAAGCCATAGCTCCAGCCCCACTACTGAATTTTACCAGACCTTTAAGGAAGAGTTAACACCACTGCTTCTTAAGCTTTTCCAGGAAATAGAAAAAGAAGGAATTCTACTAAACTCCTTCTATGAGGCCAGCGTCACCCTGATAAAAGCAGGCAAAGATAGAATTAAAAAAAGAACATTACAGACCAATCTCCCTCGTGAACATAGATGCAAAAATTCTCAACAAAATATTAGCAAACAGAATACAAGAGTATATCAAAAAGATCATTCACCCTGACCAAGCAGGCTTTATCCCAGAGATGCAGGGATGGTTTAATATATGCAAATCTATACATGTAATACATTATATAAACGGGTTGAAGGACAAAAATCACATGATCATCTCATTAGACGCAGAGAAAGCATTTGTCACAATCCAACATCCCTTCATGATAAAAGTCCTACAGAGACTGGGAATAGAAGGAACATATCTCAATATAATAAAAGCTATTTATGACAAGCCTACAGCCAACATATTACTAAATGGGGAAAAACTGGAAGCTTTTCCACTAAAATCAGGAACAAGACAAGGGTGTCCACTGTCCCCACTTTTATTTAATATAGTTTTGGAAGTCTTAGCCATAGCAATAAGGCAAGGGACACACATAAAAGGGACACAAATTGGAAAAGAGGAGATCAAGTTATCATTATTTGCAGATGACATGATTCTATACATAAAGGACCCTAAAAACTCTACAAGCAAACTGTTAGAGCTGATCAAAACCTACAGCAATGTAGCAGGATACAAAATAAATACACAGAAATCAGTAGCCTTTATGTATGCTAACAACAAACACACAAAGGATGAAATCAGACAATCACTTCCATTCACAATTGCACCAAAAAAATAAAGTACCTAGGAGTAAACCTAACCAAGGAAGTAAAGAATCTTTACAATGAGAACTTGAAAACACTCAAGAGAGAAATTGCAGAAGACACTAGAAAATGGAGAAACATCCCCTGTTCCTGGATTGGAAGAATCAATATGGTGAAAATGGCAATCTTACCAAAAGCCATCTACATATTTAATGCAATCCCTATCAAAATTCCAAAAGCATTCTTCTTGAAAATAGAAAAAACAACCCAAAAATTCATTTCAATCACAAAAACCCTCAAATATCTAAAATAATACTGAGCAACAAAAATAAGGCTCGTGGTATCACCATAGCTGATTTTAACCTATACTACAGAGCCATAGTAACACAAACAGCGTGGTACTGGCACAAAAACAGACATGTAGATCAGTGGAACAGAATAGAGGATCCAGATGTAAGCCCAAGTAGTTATATCCACCTGATATTTGATAAAAATGCCCAAAATACTCATTGGAGAAAAGATAGCCTCTTCAGCAAATGGTTTGGGAAAAATGGATATATATCTGCAGAAGGATGAAAATAGATTCTTCTCTCTCGCCATGCACAAGAATCATGTCCAAATGGATTAAATACCATAACATCAGATGTGAAACTCTGAAACTGCTAGAGGAAAAAGTAGGGGAAATTCTTCAACATATTGGTCTTGGCAAAGACTTTCTGAATACAACCCCAATTGCTCAGGGAATAAAACCACAGATTAATCACTGGGACCTCATGAAATTACAAAGATTTTGCTCTGCAAAGGACGCAGTGAAAAATGCAAAGAGGCAACCTACAGAATGGGAAAAAATCTTTGCCAGCTATATATCTGATAGAGGATTAATATCTAGGATATACAAAGAACTCAAAAAGTTAAATAATAAGGAATCAAAAAAGCCTATCAAAAAATGGGCTATGGAGCTAAATAGAGCATTCTCAAAGGAAGAAATACGAATAGCATATAAGCATCTAAAACAATGTTCTATGTCACTAGTCATCAGGGAAATGCAGATGAAAACTACATAGAGATTCCATCTCATTCCTGTCAGATTGGCCACCATCATGAAAACAAATGATCATAAATGTTGACGGGGATGTGGAAAAAGAGGAACCCTTCTACACTGCTGGTGGGAATGCAATCTGGTCCAGCCATTGTGGAAATTAGTGTGGAGGTTCCTAAAACAGCTAAAGATTGATCTACCATATGACCCAGCAATAGCACTCCTAGGCATATATCGAAGGAATCATCTCATTTCCTTACAAGTACGTGCTCAACCATGTTTATTGCTGCTCGATTTATAATAGCTGGGAAATGGAACCAGCCTAGATGTCTCTCAACTGATGAGTGGATAATGAAGATGTGGCACATTTATACAATGGATTTCTTCTCAGTGGTAAAGAAAAAGGAAGTTACGAAATTTGCAGACAAATGGATGGATCTGGAAAGTATTATACTCAGTGAGGTAACCCAGGCCCAGAAAGCCAAGCGCCACATATTCTCTCTCATATGTGGATCCTAGCTGCAGATGACTGGGCTTCTGCGTGAGAGTGAAAATACTTATTAGCAGAGGCCAGTAAGTTAAAAAGGAGACATAAAGGGAAGAGGATAGAAGGGAGGAGTGTACTTAATAGGTTGATATTGTATATATGTAATTACAATGATTGTAATGCGGAGGTAATATGATGGAGAATGGAATTTCAAAGGGGAAAGTGTGGTGGGGGTAGGGAATTACCATGGGATTTTTTTATAATCATGGAAAATGTTAATAAAAAATTTTAAAAAAGATTAGAATAAAAGAATCTGGCTCTAGGGAGCTGGAGCAACAGTAAAGGCAACTTGCTTTCAAAGTCTTCTGGCCCAGCTTCAATCTCCCAGACATCCACATAAAGCCAAACAGGCATTCTATTGCAGTGGTAGGAGACCTTGGCATTCCCAAGTACATGTGCTTATGCACATGCATGCATACACTCATGCATGCAAATAAGTAACTAAGTAATTTTTACAGAAAATGAAAGAACTGGGGCTGAAGAGATTTCTTAGTGGTGAAGGTGCGTGCCTGCAAAGCCAACGGATCCAAATTCAATTCCCCAGGACCCGCATAATTACAAGGTGGTGCATGTGTCTGGATTTTGTTTGCAGTGGCTAGAGATCGTAGAGAGCCCATTCTTTCTCTATATATGTCTTTCCCACTTTTTCTCTCTCATATAAGTAAATACAAATAAAATACTTTTAAAAATAAACAAAAATAAAAGAACTTGTGTTTGCGTTGGCTAGCTATCAAGGGATATTGGAACTACTTGGCAAATTACTGTCAATGAAGCTCATATCTATGTTTGATTGTTATTCAATGCAGAATTCACATTTTGACATTATGGAAAGACAGGCCTGTGTTTGTGTTTCTGACATAGCATGTTCATGACAGTGCCTAAAAAGGTGATCCTCCAGGAATTTCTTCAGGAAAAAAATTTCCACTTTCACTAAGCATGAAGATCTTCTTTTATTCTTTTTTTTTTTTAATTTTTATTAACATTTTCCATGATTATAAAATATATCCCATGGTAATTCCCTCCCTCCCCACCCCCACACTTTCCCGTTTGAAATTCCATTCTCAATCATATTACCTCCCCATTACAAACATTGTAATTACATTTATACAATATCAACCTATTAAGTATCCTCCTCAATTCCTTTCTCCACCCTTTATGTCTCCTTTTCAACTTACTGGCCTCTGCTACTAAGTATTTTCATTCTCATGCAGAAGCCCAGTCATCTGTAGCTAGGATCCCCATATGAGAGAGAACATGTGGCGCTTGGCTTTCTGGGCCTGGGTTACCTCACTTAGTATAATACTTTCCAGGTCCATCCATTTTTCTGCAAATTTCATAACTTCATTTTTCTTTACCGCTGAGTAGAACTCCATTGTATAAATGTACCACATCTTCATTATCCACTCATCTGTTGAGGGACATCTAGGCTGGTTCCATTTCCCAGCTATTATAAATTGAGCAGCAATAAACATGGTTGAGCATGTACTTCTAAGGAAATGAGATGAGTTCTTTGAATATATGCCTAGGAGTGCTATAGCTGGGTCATATGGTAGATCAATCTCTAGCTGCTTTAGGAAACCTCCACACTGTTTTCCACAATGGCTGGACCAGATTGCATTCCCACCAGCAGTGCAGAAGGGTTCCTTTTTTTCCACATCCCCGCCAACATTTATGATCATTTGTTTTCATGATGGTGGCCAATCTGACAGGAGTGAGATGGAATCTCAATGTAGTTTTAATCTGCATTTCCCTGATGACTAGTGACGTAGAACATTTTTTTAGGTGCTTATATGCCATTCGTATTTCTTCCTTTGAGAACTCTCTATTTAGCTCCATAGCCCATTATTTGATTGGCTTGTTTGATTCCTTATTATTTAACTTTTTGAGTTCTTTGTATATCCTAGATATTAATCCTCTATCAGATATATAGCTGGCAAAGATTTTTTCCCATTCTGTAGGTTGCCTCTTTGCTTTTTTCACTGTGTCCTTTGCGGTGCAAAATCTTTGTAATTTCATTAGGTCCCAGTGGTTAATCTGTGGTTTTATTGCCTGAGCAATTGGGGTTGTATTCAGAAAGTCTTTGCCAAGACCAATATGTTGAAGGGTTTCCCCTACTTTTTCCTCTAGCAGTTTCAAAGTTTCCAGTCTGATGTTAAGGTCTTTAATCCATTTGGACTTAATTCTTGTGCATGGCGAGAGAGAAGAATCTATGTTCATCCTTCTTCAGATATTTATCCAGTTTTCAAAGCACCATTTGCTGAAGAGGCTGTCTCTTCTCCAATGAGTACTTTTGGCATTTTTATCGAATATCAGGTGGCTATAGCTACTTGGGCTTACATCCGGGTCCTCTATTCTGTTCCACTGATCTACATGTCTGTTTTTGTGCCAGTACCATGCTGTTTTTGTTACTATGGCTCTGTAGTATAGGTTAAAATCAGGTATGGTGATACCACCAGCCTCTTTTTTGTTGCTCAGTATTATTTTAGATATTCGAGGGTTTTTGTGATTCCAAATGAATTTTTGGATTGTTTTTTCTATTTCCATGAAGAAAGCCTTTGGAATTTTGATAGGGATTGCATTAAATGTGTAGATTGCTTTTGGTAAGATTGCCATTTTCACGATATTGATTCTTCCAAGCCAGGAAAAAGGGATGTTTCTCCACTTTCTAGTGTCTTCTGCAATTTCTCACTTGAGTGTTTTAAAGTTCTCATTGTATAGATTCTTTACTTCCTTGGTTAGGTTTATTCCAAGGTATTTTATTTTTTTTGATGCAATTGTGAATGGGAGTGATTCTCTGATTTCATCCTCTGTGTGTTTGTTGTTAGCATATACGAAGGCTACTGATTTCTGTGTATTTATTTTGTATCCTGCTACATTGCTGTAGGTTTTGATCAGCTCTAACAGCTTGCTAGTAGAGTCTTTAGGGTCCTTTATGTATAGAATCATGTCATCTGCAAATAATGATAACTTGATTTCCTCCTTTCCAATTTGTATCCCTTTTATGTGTGTCTCTTGCCTTATTGCTATGGCTAAGACTTCCAAAACTATATTAAATAGAAGTGGAGACAGTGGACACCCTTGTCTTGTTCCTGATTTTAGTGGAAAAGCTTCCAGTTTTTCCCCATTTAGTTATGTTGGCTGTAGGCTTGTCATAAATAGCCTTTATTATATTGAGATATGTTCCTTCTATTCCCAGTCTCTGTAGGACTTTTATCATGAAGGGATGTTGGATTTTGTCAAATGCTTTCTCTGCATCTAATGAGATGATCATGTGATTTATGTCCTTCAACCCATTTATGTAATGTATTACATTTATAGATTTGCGTATGTTGAACCATCCCTGCATCTCTGGGATAAAGCCTACTTGGTCCGGGTGAATGATCTTTTTGATATACTCTTGTATTCTGTTTGCCAATATTTTGTTGAGAATTTTTGCATCTATGTTCATGAGGGAGATTGGTCTGTAATTTTCTTTTTTTGTTCTATCTTTGCCTGGTTTTGGTATCAGGGTGATGCTGGCCTCATAGAAGGAGTTTGGTAGAATTCCTTCTTTTTCTATTTCCTGGAAAAGCTTGAGAAGCAATGGTGTTAGCTCTTCCTTAAAAGTCTGGTAAAATTCAGCAGTGAATCCATCCGGGCCTGGGCTTTTTTTAGTTGGGAGATTATTGATAACTGCTCGGATCTTCATGTTTGTTGTAGGTCTATTTAAGTGATTAATCTCATTTTGATTTAATTTAGGTAGGTCATATAGATCAAGGAAATCATCCATTTCTTTCAGATTTTCATACTTTGTGGAGTATATGCTTTTATAGTATGTCCCTATAATTTTTTGAATTTCTCTGGAATCTGTTGTGATGTTACCTTGTTCATCTCTGATTTTATTAATTTGTGTCTCTTCTCTCTTTCTTTTGGTCAGATTTGCTAAGGGTTTATCAATCTTGTTTATCCTTTCAGAGAACCAACTCTTTGTTTCATTAATTCTTTGGATTGTTCTTTTTGTTTCTATTTCATTAATTTCTGCCCTAATCTTTATTATTTCTTCCCGTCTACTACTTTTTGGTTTGCCTTGTTCTTCTTTTTCCAAGGCTTTAAGGTGAAGCATTAGGTCGTTTACTTGCGACCTTTCTAATTTCTTAATATAGGCACTTAAGGCTATAAATTTACCTCTTAGAACTGCCTTCATTGTGTCCCAGAGATTTTGGTATGTTGTGTTCTCATTATCATTTGACTCTATAAATTTTTTGATTTCCTTTTTGATTTCTTCATTGACCCACTCATCATTTAGTAGTGTATTGTTTAGTTTCCATGATTTTGTGTATGCTCTATAGCCTTTCTTGCTACTGATTTGTAGTTTAATTCCATTGTGGTCAGATAGAATGCAAGGAATTATTTCAATTTTTTTGAATTTGTTAAGATTTGCTTTTTGTCCTAATATATGGTCTATTTTAGAGAATGTTCCATGTGCTGCTGAAAAGAATGTATATTCTGCAGCCTTTGGATGAAATGTCCTGTATATATCTGTTAGGTCCATTCCTTCTATGACCTCATTTAGTCCAGATGCCTCTCTGTTTATTCTTTCCCTGGATGACCTGTCAATTGATGAGAGTGGGGTGTTAAAGTCACCCACCACCACTGTGTTTGGTGTTATCTGTGACCTTAGTTCTAATAGTGTTTGTTTGACGAATTTGGGAGCCCCCATGTTAGGTGCATATATGTTTAGGATTGTAATGTCCTCCTGTTGGTGTGTGCCCTTAATCAATATAAAGTGACCTTCCTTATCTTTCTTGACCAACGTTGGACTGTATCTACCTTGTCAGATATTAGGATAGCAACCCCTGCTTGTTTTCTAGGCCCATTTGCTTGAAACACCGTCTTCCAACCTTTCACCCTAAGATAATGTCTATCCTTTGTAGAAAGGTGAGTTTCTTGGAGACAACAAATTGTAGGATCCTGCTTTTTAACCCAGTCTGCAAATCTATGTCTTTTCGTTGGGGCATTGAGACCGTTGATATTAAGAGATATTATTGAAAGGTGTGTATTTATGTTTGCCATTTGTGTGTGTGTGTGTGTGTGTTACTTGTTCTACCTGTGCTCTCTTCTGTTAACTGATATTTGAGTATAGCTGGTTTTTTCTAGGTTCCTTATATGTGTGCTTTTCCTTTTGTTCAGCATAGAGGATTCTATCAAGTATTTTCTGTAGAGTTGGTTTTGTCTTCAAATACTCCTTTAACCTGCTTTTGTCATGGAATGTCTTTATTTCTCCATCTATTTGAATGGATAACTTTGCAGGATAAAGTAACCTTGGTTGACAGTTGTTATCTTTCAGAACTTGGAATATATCACTCCAAGCCCTTCTGGCTTTAAAAGTTTGTGTTGAATAATCTGCTGTAATCCTGATGGGCTTGCTTTTGTATGTAACTTGATTTTTCTCTCTAACTGCTTTCAATATTTTTTCTTTGGTTTGTGTGTTTGGAAGTTTGAGTATAATGTGGCGAGGAGAGGTTCTTTCTGGGTTTTGTCTGGCTGGGGTTCTAAAGGCTTCCTGTATCTGTATTGGCACCTCTTTCCTAATTTGGGGGAAATTTTCCTCTATGATTTTGTTGAAGATGCCTACTATGCCTCTGGAGTGGAGTTCTTCTCCTTCTACTATGCCCTGAATTCTTATATTGGATCTTTTCATAGTGTCCCGAATATCTTGAAATTCCAACTCATACTTTTCTATAAGTTTGTCTTTCTCTTTGTTGGACTGCATTAGGTCTGCCACCTGATCTTCTAGCTTAGATATTCTGTCCTCTCCCTCATCCATCCTACTGGTGAGATTTTCTACAGAGTTTTTTATTTCATTAACTGTGTTCTTCATTGCTAGTAATTCTGACTGGTTTTTCTTTATTATTTCTATTTCCCTATTTATGTCTTGTATTGCCTTCTTTATTTCATTAAATTGGTGTCCTGCCTCTTCTTTGATTCCTTTGATTTCCTCTTTGATTTCTTCTTTGATTGTTTTCATGTGTTCTTTGACCTCTTTGAACATATTTATAATTATTCTTTTGAACTCTTTCTCAGGCATTTCCTCTAACTCTTTCTCACTGGAGGACATTTCTGATGCATTAATACTTTTAGGTGGATTTATATCGTCTTGCTTTTTAGTGTTTCTTGTGTTATAATGTATATATTTTTGCATCTTGGATTAAGTTAATGCTTGGATTTTCTAGCTAGCTGTGTATTCTTAGCTGTATCAATTGATTTGATGTAATATATTTTCAGGGTAGGACCTTAAGGTATTAGGTGTGGCTCTTAAGACTCTCAGAGTATCTACAAAGATGTTCTTAGGGGTTGAGTTTCCCTGCTATAGGAGTATTCAAGCAGGCTGAGTGGAATAAAATACTGGTAGATTCTAAAATTTAACTAAACACTGTACACATTCAATCAAAAACAGCCCCGAGTATGTATGCAAGAGTAGTTATTATAATGACCAGATCCTCTATCAACAAAGAGGTTAATATTTCTGGTCTGTTGAGGTATCCAAGTCAGCTTGTGCCCAAGTGAGTCCCTTCCCTGGTGCAATCCCAGTTACCTTGGGTGATTGTGGTCTCAGTCAAGTTGCTGCCTGGGTCGTCGGGCTGCTGTTCTGATTTCTGGAGCTGGGCACTTGCTTTTCCTACGGGGCAAACTGAGCCGCTGCTGCTGCCTCTGCTGCTGTTGTAGCTGCCACCACCGGAGCCACCACCGCTGCTGAAGCTGCCGCTGCCGTGTCCACCGCCGCTGCTCACCCCGAAGCCGCTGCTGCGGGATCTGCCGCCGCTGCCGCTCCTGGGTCCGCTGCTGCTGGGGCCGCTGGTACCGGTGCTGGAGCCGCTGAAGTTGCTGCCGAACTCTGCTCCTGCTTGGGTCCTGCTGTCAGCCCAAGTTCGCGTGGCCGGTCCCGGGCCACTGCTGTGTTCGCTGGAGCTGGGCTCAGGCGTTGGGGGAGGGAGCCGCGGCTGCTCTGGTTGTATCGCTGTTCCACGTGTGCTTCTACCTCGTGGTCTGCTCCTCCCTCCGTTGCTCACTGCCGCTCTCCCCTCACGTTTCCCGAGTTGCGGAGAGCGCGGTGTGAGGGGAAAATCCCGCACCTGGCTTGTCCTGTGGCTCGAGCCGAGAGTCCGGCGGCTTTCTGCCGCGCCGTGGCTGCGGCGGTTGGCCAAGCTGCCCCGGAGCCGCTGTTCCCGCCTGTGCAGGCTCTGGATGTTCTATAACTCTTCTACTTCTCTGCTGCTGCCTCAATTTCCTATACACCTCACTTTTTAGTAAAAGTGTGTATTTTGCTGAGTTTTTTTGGTCTTTTTCCCCCCTAAGCTGCTTTGGCGTGGTACCTACGCCGCCATCTTAACCGGAAGCCCCCCTTCTTTTATTCTTCAAAATAATTATAAGAAGTCAGGCAATGCATGTCCTTATAACACCTATATGATGTGTTCACTTTACTTAATATGCTAATGTGCATATATGTAGTAGGATGGGGTGGGATGCATAAGACAAGGCTTGCACTGAGCTCAGGTTCTTGTTGGAGGAGATCATAAAGAAATCATAACTTTTATACCGATGCCATAGAGAACATTATTTGCCATAATTTTGTTCAATGAGAGGAATGGGTATATTTGGAATAAAATATTTGAATGTAACTGTTTGGGAGGGTAGCTAAAATTCTAGAAAACCTGAGAATAGACAAAGCTTTTCCAAGGCTGGTAGGGGTAGCATTCTCCTGCTTGAGCTGGCAGGAGTTAGAGGAAGGAGGATGGCTGGAAACTGTGAGAAAGCAGAGGCATCATCTTTCCTGTTATCCCATGATCGTAATTCTTCTGGAACCTGCACAATACAGAGTTAAATATTATAATGAGATATTAAGAAAGTTATAATTATGGTGTGATGTTTAGCAAAACCTTTCCTGAAATTGATAGCTGAAGGGAAAAATATACCCATGAAGATAATGAAGTTTTGTGTAGCATTTAACTGAATTAATTTAATTTAATTTTAATTTAACTGAAATTTAACTGAATTGTCATATATTTAGAGACCTATACCCAATCATTTGAGAGTCTACCTTATTTATTTACTTTTTTAGGTAGGGTCTTGCTCTAGCCCAGCTTGACCTGGAATTCTCTATGTAGTTTCAGACTGGTCTTGAACTCACAGCCATCCTCCTACCTCTGCCTCCCAATTACAAATGGCACATTTAAAGTTAACCATAACTAAGCCATACTGTCATGCCCAACACATACAGAATCACTGATGTATTCAGATCCTAGTCTCTGACTGGTGGTGGTGGAAACAGCCTCAGGTTGTGTGTTCCGTATGCTGAGACCTTAATAAGGCTGGGGATGCAACTCAGAAGTAGAATGATTTCCTAGCATGCACAAGGCCCTGGGTTCTATCTCTAAGACCACAGGGTTCAAGGAGGAATAAAAAGATTCTGATAAAGGGGCTAGAGAGATGTCTTAGTGGTCTACAAAGCCTTAGGACCCATGTTTGATTCCCTAGTACCCAAGTAAGCCAGATGTATAAGGTGGTGTATACATCTGGAGTTTGTTTGCAGTGAGTGGGTAGGGGACATGGCATGCTCATGCTCTTTTCTCTAGTTGTTTCTTTCTATCTCCCCCACTCTCAAATAAATAAAATGCGATTAAAAAAAAAAAAGAAAAGAAAAGAAAAGAAAGCTGGACATGGTGCTGCATGCTTTTAATTCCAGCACTCGGGAGGCTAGGAGGATAGCTGTGAGTTCAAGGCCAGCATGAGACTACAGAGTGAATTCCAGGTAAGCCTGAGAGAAATGTTACCTTGAAGAGAAAAAAGAAAAGATAACTTCTAAATGAGGAATTATAAAATAATGATCACAAAAGAAACCACAAAAAACATATGGTCATATAACAGTGAGGAAATCTGTCCTTAGAAAGTATTACAGTTGGGCTGGCTTAGTGGTTAAGGCAATTGCCTGCAAAGCCAAAGGACCCAGGTTCAGTTCCCCAGGACCCACGTAAGCCAAATGCACAAGGTGGTATATGCTTCTGGAGTTCATTTCAGTAGCTGGAGTGCCCATTATCTCTCTTTCTCTCTCTCCTTTTTTCAAATCAATAAATAAAAATTAAATATTACAAAAGATAATTACAGCCTAGACTAGAGTGAGACTCTGCCTCAAAAATTAAAAAAAAAGGAAAGATTTTACAGTCTCAAACACATATTAGTAAAGAACAAAGGTCAGAAACAGTATCAAAGTCTAAAATAGAACTACAGAGAAAAAACAGCATCACAATGAAATACCCTATAATGTAAAATAGATGCTTATAACAGAGGAAAGCCACTTAAATCATCTTAGAAGGGACAATGGAGCTGGAAAATCCTTCCATGAAGACATGGTGTTAAAGTGGCTTCTAGAGGTCATGATGGTGTTAGAAAATAACCTGGCCAAAAGAGGAAGGAAATACAGACAGAAGAGAGTACCCTGGCCAAGTCAGCAGCCCATGCATCTAGGAAATAAACACTCCATGGTACAATTTGTGCAAAATGAAAATTGCCTCTAATTGAAGGGCTGGGATAAAAATATCTCCGATATGTAAACAAAACCTTTGCAGAAAGCTAGAGATTCAACTGCAGCATAAAGTGCTAAGGTTAGGACCCCACAACACACCACAGCAGGACATGTTTTTTCCCCTCAGGACCTTTCCTTCAGGAGCAGGGGTTGCTCCTAGGCTTTGCCCCTAGACAGCTCATAGCAAACATGCCCTCAAGGCTCACCAGCTGCCCCAGCAATAAGAGTCAGTGAAAGAAAACAATTTCTCACCCCTCCCATCCTCCACTGGAACAACTTCTCTGCTTTATCTCACACACACACCATCAGCCTCCCATGAGTTTTATTAAACAGATATTGTTGTGTGACTTAAATTTAGCACCAGTATGTTGTTTTTTTCCAACTGAATGACAAAAGGAAAGGAATATGCAAATTGATCGAATTACAACATATCTTATTGGAGGAGCTGCAGGTTGAATCTGCTATTTCATTAGCTGGGTGAAAGTGGTATCTTCCTATTTAAGTAAAATTAAAGAATTACTTTGAGTATTTGCCTACAAAGCCAAAGGTCCCAGGTTCAATTCCCCAGGACCCACATAAGACAGATGCACAAGGTGGTGCATGTTAGGTGGCCTGGCCTCACATCCTGGGTCCAGTGAACCTCGCCTGAGAGCTGTTCCAATAAACCTGAACTAGCTTTACTAATCTGGTCTGATCTGGTTCCTTGCATCGGTCAAGCCTTTCGGTGCATATGTCTGCAGTTTGTTTGCAGAGCCTAGAGGCTCTGATGTGCCCATTCCTTCTCTCCTCCAGCCCTTTCTCTCTCTTTTCCTCAAAGAAATGAAATAAAAAATAAAATAAAAACAAAAAAAAAAAAAAAGAATTACTTTGAGCTGGGTGTGGTGGTATATGCTTTTAATCCCAGCACTCAGGAGGCTGAGGTAGGAGGAATATCCTAAATTACAGGCCAGTCTGGGCTAGAGTGAGAAAAATAATAAATAAATAAATAAAAAGAAAGAAAAGAATTAATTTGAAGACAAGAGAAGGAGATAGTTATGATAAAATATTGGCAAATGTAGTGGGTGAGAAATATTGCAAGGAAGAGGACACTTTTGAGGCACAGGACAAATAGAGCTAATAAACATAGGACCAAGCTCTGGATAAGCTCTGTTGTTGTTGTTGCTCCTAGCCTTAATTTTTTCTAACATTGTCTATCATTTTTTCTTTTTTTTTTTTTTCAGAAATTAGAACTTTATTATAAACATTCCCAGATTAGAAACTGAATTTGTGTGAAGATGCTGAAACTTTTGGAACTGTATGTAAGATAAGCTTATTATTATAATGTATTTCACTCAACACTGCAAGTTAGATCTAACGAAGTCTAAATTGCTTCATAGAAAACCAGTGAGCATAAAAATACCTGACACAAAACTAAAACAAACCCAACCAAAACAAAGATTCTGCAAAGTGTTAATCCTCCAATTTAAAATAAATGGGTCTCCCAAGGGAAAATAACTCCATCACAGCAATTTAACAAAAAGCAGCACCACTCTCATAAAGGGATATTATAAGTAAGAAAGATGTAATGACGCTTTTAGAAAATGTAATTTTCATATTGGAAAACAAGCAAACTAAATACTTTGTGCTCACTGTCAGAAATTAAAGTACCTCTTGACATAGGATAAGTGGCATGAGTATCATGAAACCACGCTCCTCAAATATTTTTCAATTTAATCCCAGGAGAACCAATTGAAGAGTTTCAAAATCCAAGGATAGACTGGTCCCAGAGCATTTCTTTCTTTGCCCTGTTCCTTCTTCTCCTTTCTGCGCTTGCCGTCCTCTCTCTTAGAGGCTTCATCTCGGTTTTTTTCTCTCTTTTCCAGTCTTAAGTTTTTCTGTACTGACTGGTTCAGTTTCTGTTTCTCCCTTCGGTTTCTTTCTTTGGATGCTCTTTTGTTTGTTTAAATCCACTTCCTCAGAACTTCTTTATCTCTCATGCTTGGGTCTTTCTTTCTGAGTTCTTTCTCTGTCTTCTTCTAGGTGCTTTTTCCTTTTTGGATGCTATGTTTATGACTGGCATGAGAGTCGCTGTCGCTGTAACCTGAGCAGAGGTGTTTGTGAACTCCAAACTCTAGGCTGTATGAGCCACAATTATATTCTTGCTGACTAAAGTTCAGGGGCACTGTTTTTTCTGAGAAATAGTCCCTGCTAAACTGACAGTAACCCAGAGAGTCTAGTGATAGCTTGCTGTCGTGAGCTGGGAACCGGTTCTCTATGTTTTGTGAAATACTGCATGATCTTGGATGGGTCTGGATAGTTCCAGATGAAAAACCTGGGTCAAACATTCTATACCTGGGTCTGGAATCAGCCTTTTCTCTGTACCTACCATTTTTTTTTTTTTAATACTTTTTGTTCATTTTTTATTTATTTATTTGAGAGTGACAGACAGACAGAAAGACAGATAGAGGGAGAGAGAGAGAATGGGCGAGCCAGGGCTTTCAGCCACTGTAAATGAACTCCAGACGCGTGCACCCCCTTGTGCATCTGGCTAACGTGGGACCTGGGGAACCGAGCCTCGAACCGGGGTCCTTAGGCTTCACAGGCAAGCGCTTAACCGCTAAGCCATCTCTCCAGCCCTGTACCTACCATTTCTTAAATAGTCCTCTCTCATCCTTCTGAAAGAAGTCTCTGGCTCTAGGCCTCTGGCTTTCTGTGCTTTAATTTTCAAGTTCATCTTGAAAAGAGTCACAAGACTTGTTTGAATGCTTCATTAGGGTGACAAAAAGGGTTTTTCTTTATCAGACAGCTTGGTAGAGAAATTTAATCATATTCACCCACTAGTTGCTTCAGTTTTTCAGCATGAACTTTCCCCAAAGGAAGACTGTACCATGAGGCAGGCATCTACTTTTGTCCAGTATCTTATCCTCCTTCACCCTCTCTGAGCAGGGGCTGCGTCTACAACTACTGCCCCCTCCCCGCCAACGCCGCCGGCGGGGAAGAGGCTGCAGGGGAGGTGGCGGAGGGGCAGGAGCACTGCTGAGGCTGCCGGGCTGAGCAGGCGGGGTGGGGGAGGAGGCGGAGACCCGACTTCCTGAGGGGCTCATTTTTTTCTTACTAACCCTGATTGATTGATTGATTGGCATAAAAGCAACGTTCTTCGCCAAAGAACACTCATATTCCCTCTTCCTGCAGTAATCAGATTGAGTTCTTTCCAATTCTGTAGAACCGTCACTTCCAGAAAGTCTATTTGGTTCTGGAGAGTGACTATGCTCTGTTGGACAGTGGACAGCTTATCCTGTATCTGGCTAGAGAGTTGACTGCACTGTACTTGTTGGAGGCCTACTGCAGTGGCACTAGCGGCTGTAGTTCCTACCAGGATAAATCCTAACAAAATAGGCAAGAGAACTGGGACTCTTTTCTGTCTTGTCTCCCTGGTTTGTAGGTAATGACAGACTTCATCTCCTGGAAACACATCCAAGTTGAGGGCCAGAAATACTAGCTTATAGTTTTCTCCTGGATAATAAGAATGGATACCTTTGGGGCAGGCAAAATATGTTCTCTTTGTGGTCACCATCTTGGCAGCCAGCCTAATTCAGTTTTTTCTTGTTCCAACACCTTGAAACTGTCCTATAACTTGGATTGGTGGCCTAGTTAAGCAAGTCTCTTCTGTTGTATTAGCTATACCCACCCCAATGTAAGAGACCTGGCTGGCCCTAAGACGTAACCAACAATCCTTACCCAAGGAGGGATTGGCTCAGCTAAGCAGTTCATGACTGGCATTTATTAGGGCCAGCATTTAAGTAGGGGTGCATCAGGATAAAATTGTCCTGAACCAGACTGAGTATTGGGTCTTTCCTTTTTTAAAATAAAATTATTTATTTATTTATTTGAGAGTGACAGAGAGAGAGAAAGAGAGAGGGGGGGGAGGGAGAGGGAGAGGGAGAATGGGTGCGCCAGGGCCTCCAGCCACTGCAAATGAACTCCAGACGCATGCGCCCCCTTGTGCATCTGGCTAATGTGGGTCCTGGGGAATCAAGCCTGGAACCGTGGTCCTTAGGCTCCACAGGCAAGCGCTTAACCGCTAAGCCATCTCTCCAGCCTTTTTTTTTTTTTTTTTTTTTTGATAGCTTTAGCCATAGAGGAGTTTGAGAGTCTGCAATTGTCATCCAGGTCTGCTCTAGGCTGGGCCCAGAAAGCTTTTAAGAACTGGATTTAGTCACTCTTTTTGATTTCTTTGACCCCTGAGGGAAGCAGTCCCCTTTCTCGTTATATTGCTCCATGAATGTGTAGGGTAGTGAAGGCATACGTGAGTCTGCATAAATGGTAACTTGCTTTCCCTGTGTGAGGGAAAGTGCTTTCATTGATGCATGGAGCTCTGCCTTTTGGGCAGACCAGTGATTGGGTAGCTGACCCTCCTTTATGACCTGGTCTGCAGCATGCCCAGTACAGTATTCCCACAATTGCAGGCTTTGGTTCCGGTCAGTAGAATTCCATATATGAAGTGGCCTTTCCTTTAAGTCTGGTCAGGAGGAGATCTCCTTCGTGACCTCTTTACAAGTGTGGAGGGCGCTCCCTCCTCTTCTGGCAGGTGTGTGGCTGGGTTTAGGGCTGGAGTGGCTTCCACCTGCACTTGGGGGTTTTCTCCTAGCATGGCCTGTTATCAACCCACTTGTTCTCCAGTCATCCAGTGGCTGGCTGTCCTGTTTAACAAAGAGGTGACTTGGTGTAGTACTTTGACAGTGATGTTCTGTTTCAAAGTTAGTGTATCTGCTTCTTGCACCAGTACTACCATGGCTGCCAGTGCCCAGAGGCAAGGGAGCCATTCCAAAGTTGCTGGGTCTGGTCTTTTGGACAGGTATGGTCCTAGTCACTGGGTTAGGACCCCAACACAATTCTGCCATTTTTATATATGTAGAAGGAAAAGGGGTAAATGATGGCTGAGACAGCCAATGCAAGGGCCTCACGTAGTCTTTTCTTGAGTTGCTCAAAGTCATCTTCTTCTTCTTCCCACCTCAGTGGGTGTGTCACAGACCCTTGGAGGGCACTGTGCAGAAAATTCTGGGATCCAGAGTTGGCAGAACCCATTTGCCCCCAGGACCCCTCTGAGTTGTTTCTTAGTTTTGGAGTGGGGTAGAGATGATCACTCGTTTTCATCCTTCCCTAGTCTCCTCTGTCCCACTCTGAGATGATACCCCAAGTAGGCAATCTCTTCCTGAAAGATGAGCTGCCTTCTTAGAGACCTTATGTCCTGCCTCTTGTAGGAAAAGCAGCAGCTCTTCACGGCCCTTCTTGCAGACTTCTCTGGTGGAAGCTGCTAGCAGGTGGGGCACTCCACAGGTTGACAGTTTTCTAAGTCCTTTGCTAGTGCCTCCACAAAAATATCAGGGGACGTTTTGAAGCCTTGGGACAGCTGAGTCCATGTCAATTGCCCCCTTGAACCATTCCCAGGGTCTTCCAACGCAAAGGCAAACTGGGGCTGGCTTATTTCTGTTAACTTAAGGCATAAGAAGGCATCCAAGTCCAGGCACATGAAGACAGTGGCCATTGGGGGGTATCAGACTCAGCAAGGGTATATGGATTGGGGACCACAGGTACAGGGTCTCAACAGCATCATTAACCTTATAGAGGTTCTTGAACTAGGCAATAGTCACTGGCCTCTGCCTTTTTCACTAAGAGAAAAGCAAGGACATGTTTCATGGAGATTTGATTTCTTGTATGCATTCCTTATCCTTGAGTCTTTTGATGTGAAGGACTATCCCAAGTTGGCTTCCAGGGAAATTGCGTATTGTTTCTGCCTCTCCTGGGTGACACCTGGTTTTAGTGCCACCACCACTGGTGGGTGGCCCTTGGTAAGACTAATCCCTCTTCATATGTCCCAGACTTGGGGAAACACATGAGCCAGCCCCAACAGTACCAGTCCCGATTCACTACCTAACAGTCCCACAAAAATTGGGAACTATATGGGACTGCTCCCCTGCCTCTGGCCAACTAAAACCAAGGGAAGAATCTGTGCCTCTCTGCTGGAGATGCCAGGCCCTACTCTCCTGTGAGACAACAGTGCATACATCACCCAGCCAGAAACTCTTGTCTATCAGCTCTTCACCTTCATTCATTAATGGGCCATTAGTATTTGTGGTATCCTGAATCTTTTCATTTGTTGTCTCCTGGCGAAGCCTCCATTCCTCTTTTGGGTGAACTTCCAGCATCAGTACAGGCAGGGGGACAGAGCTAGTTGTGAGACCCAAGTCCACAGTCACTGTAGTGTCCAGTTTATAAAGTAATTCTCTTCCTAGTAGAGGTCTCAGAGCCTTGGGCACATATGGGAATCAATGACGGACCCAGTGACTTCCTACTGACTTTTGTGGTTTGCAGAACTGATATTTCTTGGAGGTCCCTGTTGTTTCTACTATGGGGATGGAGTCTTTGTTGAGTCTTCTAGTGGGAGTGATCACAGTGGAGATAGCTGTGCTAGTATCCAAAATGAACTCCATAGTTTGTCCTCCAGGATTATTTCTGACCATGTGTTCTTGGGGGCCAATCACAAGTGATCCTGGTTATTCTCAGTCTGATTCAGAATCCCAGTCAGGGCTGTTGGTGTTAGGGGCCTGCGTCTGCTGGGAAGCTGTGACTACTGCAGATTTGAATGTGTCTCTTTTCTGGGGTCTTTTCCTGAGCTCACTATCTCCTTTATCCCATCCTGAGCATTTGTTCTTCCAATAGCCTCTTTTCTTACAGTGAGCACATTGGTCTTTGTCTAAGTGGGGGTGTTACCCTCTTCCTCTTGTTTCTGTCCTGGATCTGCAGGGGTCCATGGCTTCCTTCATGGCAACTGTGAGCACTGGAGCTCTTCTTTCTCTTGTCTTTTTCCTTCCTGGCAGCAGCCTCTCTGTTGGCACCTACTTTGGAAGTGATTTTAAGAAATTAACTTATTTTTTATAATCGTTGAAAATGTTAATAAAAATTGTGAAAAGATAAAAAATTAAATTAAATTAAATTAAATTAAAAAAAAAAGAAATTCTCTTATATTCTTTCCCACATACCCTTCCAGGCACTGCAACTTGCATCTCACATTATAGACTAATTGAGTTATGAAGGCTGTATTCACTGTTGATCTGTTTTTGGTGCCTCTGGATCAAATGGGGCATATTTGCATCACAAAGTCTCTCATAAAACTGGATAGGGGACTCTCATTCTCCTTGGTTCACTTTGCTCACTCATGTCAGGTTTTTGCCATTCCATGTTCCTGCTCTGGCCCCTTCAAAAAAATAGCTTGCTTCATGCAGTTAAGAGACTGGGCCCCAGTATCTGTATTTGGGTCCTAGTTCAGCTGGACATTAGGCAAGGCATTGTTTGCAAAGCCCTCTGGATTCATTGTCCCAGCTGGAGCCTGTGTAGTTAAAGAGTGTGATGAGAAGTGGGCAGCAGTTGTCTGAGGTTGGCCTGTGGGTCCCCTTAATGAAGAACAGCAAGCCTGTCATGGCCTGGGGCTTTACTTAGTAGGTTGAGTTGTGCTTCTGCTACTTCAAGAGGTCAGTGGTGGTGAAGGACTGATAGATGGGAGTTGCTGGCCAGGTGACATATGCACTGTTGTCTTGCAGGAATGGAGGACCTGGCATCTCCCACAGAGGGGCATGGATTCTTCTCTGGATTTTAGTTGGCCAGAGGCTGGGGAGCAGCCCCATGTAGTTACTGATCCTGGAGAGATTGTTAAATAGTGAGTCAAGACTGCTACTGTTGGGGCTGGTCCCTGGCCATCAAGGAGGGAGATAAGAGGAACTGGCTGGTCAGTAGGAGTGGCTGTTCAGCTTGGGTCTCTGGGAGGCTGTAGTTGGTATGGTGTTAACATAGTGCTCTCCTCTGTTGTAGCTAGGAGTGCTGGATTTGGTTTCGTAGGCTCAGGTTTGGAACTTCTTATGACCAAGACAGCTTGATGTGAGGGTTCTTGGGTTTGATAATGGAGCCATCCGGGGGGATCCCTGGCCAGCATATACCATGGAAATGGTTGGGATGATCTGGTATTCCCATGAAAATTTCTCCAATCCTACTATTGAGGGCTAGGTCCAACTTTTCATCTGATGGCCATCAGACATAGAATGTGGGCCAGTCAACTTTGCATAGAGTCCTCAGTTTAGGTTTCATTTTGATTCCATAGTCATCAGAAAATCCCTGCTTGAAATTATCAAACATGGTGCACAGGACCAATAGGGGGAGGAGGGGAGCTGACATGAAGTATGTTGAGCCCATTGTGGGATGAAGCAGGAGATTTTCTAAAGGGGATTTTATATGTGCTGAGCATACAATGGGGTGGGGTGGAGAAAATGAATCTCTCCCTTAAGCAGATGCCTGCCTGGTGACCCCCCCCCCAGGGTACTTTAGGAAGCCTTACCATAGGGCCACACATATAAACCCTGTACCTGGTCAACCCCTCTATTATGGAAGAGTGAATGTCCACTGAGTTGAAATGGCTTCCAGTAGAACCGCAGGTTAGAGTCCAATCAGATCCTATAGCTGCAGGGTCATGGGACCATTGCAACCATTCACACACTCATTCACCATTCATTCTGAAGTTATACATTCCCATTTTAAATTCCTGTTCGATCCTGACCTTGGTACAGCTTGAGGCTTCCAACCTGATCGGCTAAGGAGACCAGTGCCACCTCGGTATAGTATGGAGGCTTTGGATGCAGTCTCCCGTGGGGCAATCAAGGTCAGGTCAGCTCCCAATACTTAGCTACCCCTGGAGGCCCTTACCTTGTCTGGATGTCTGCCCTGGTCGCATCTTCCACCTGAATGTCTGGTCCAGGGCCCGGCATTCCTCTTGGGCTGCCTGGAAAGGGACCCCAGAATACCACTGGGGATGCACACTTCCTAGTTCCAGGTATCTCAGGTGGGCTTTGGAGTCAGGGAGTGGCAGCCCCTTGACCAATGCAGGGGTCTTGGCAAGGGGATCTTCCTAGGGCCTCCAAATGATGCAGGAAATGCCTTGCCAGAAATCACCCTAACACAAAATTGGGTGGAAGAGATTTATTCATGCGTGGTCCAGAGCATGTATATCTCCTGAAAGACTCCAGCCTAAGCACCACCTGTACTTTCAATTTACAGTTTCAGTGAAAAACAGAAGCAAGCAAGCAAATGAACATTCCAGAAGCAGATAGATAGCAGTTAGTAACTGTAATCCACACAAGAAAGTGGGGAGGGGTGTACAGATGAGAAATTTCACAACTGGGTGTGTGGCAATCACGCAGTTCTTATCTTTAGCAAGCAGAACTGACGAGCCCCATGTCCTTGGGTTGGAAGAGGGGAGTTGGTTATAGGCCTACAAGAGAACTTCTTTCTTAGCAACTTTGTAATTTTCCATTGTTCCATCTCAAAACCTTAAGGAAGAACAGACCAATTTACACACACTGTGTTTCCTTGATCTCTGCATTCCTGGTCTTACTTCCATTCCGGGAGCATGTCTCAGCAATCAATGATGACATCCGAACTCTGTCTGTGGAAGCAAGTCAGTGTTTTACAATGAAACACCTGCCAACCTTTCTCCCAGGAACTTCTGCCCCTGAGGGAATCTTCATGAAGTCTTTCCTTGTAATCTCTGTTTGAATTTCAAAAGATGCACTAAAACAGAAGAGCACTAATAGAAACAATAATTTCATAATGCAACCCCAGGAAATCCTGCTGGAGAAAAGAGGCATGGGTTTCTGAACACTGTACTCTTTCCAGCTGTACAGAAAACTGTACTCAAACACCATCCCACATTCCCCAACTAACAAGAATCTTCAGTTAGGTGAACATGACTGACCATGTGACCAGAGAAAAAAGCCAGAGCAGAGAGAAACTTAATGGGGCTGAGCAAAATTCCACTCTACTTTTTTATATTTGATACATAAAAGGCCACCATTCTAGAATAGCTTTTATACCTATTTACATGTGACTTAAGTACCTGAAATGGAAGAAAGCATTAGGAAAGAAAAGACAAAGAGAATCATAATGGCTATTGAGTCATCTTAAAGATTTATCCTGGCTTGGAGAGATGGCTTAGTGGTTAAGGCACTTGCCTGCAAAACCGAAGGACCCAGATTCAGTTCCCTAGGACCCTCATAAGCCCGATGCACAAAGTGGCGCATACATCTGGAGTTCATTTGCAGTGGCTGGAGGGCCTGGCACACCCATTCTCTATATCTTTCTCACACTGTCAAGTAAATAAATAAAGATAAAAAATTAAAAGTAAATAAACAATTATCCTGTGTTTCTGAAAATTTGAGGGGGGTTGCAAGTAATCAATCTACACTTGCAAAGGTGTTTGTGTGTGGGGGGGAGGGTTACATTTACATATATAGGTGGAGTTATGTGCATGCATGCATAGGTTAGAGGACCTAAGGATGTCATTCCTCTCAAATACCATACACCACTTTTATTTTAAATCTTTGTGTCTGTGTATATAATATGTGAACATATGTGCCACTGCCTATATGTGGAGCTCAGATAACAACTTGTAGCTTTCCACAGTATTTGCTGGCCCTGGAGCTTTGGATTCTCCTGTCTCTGCCTCCCATTTCACTATAGATATGCTGGGATTACAAACATTTCCTGAAGCATCTGGCTTCTACACAGGTGCTGTGGACTCTGGCCCTCACACTTGCACCTTAGCCACTGAGCTATCTTTCCAACTCCACACCTTTTTTTTACTTTTTGGGACAGAATCTCTCATTGGCCTGGAACTCTCCAAGTAGACTAGACAGTTGGTCAGCAAGCTTGAGGGATGTGTCTGTTTCCATCTCCCTAGTTTTGGGATTACAAGCATGCAAGACCATGCCTGGTTTTTTAAAAAACAACTTTTTAATTGACACTTCTCATAATTGATGTATTTTAATCATAATCCTCTCATTGCCTCATTTTGTCCCTCTCCCCTATCACTTTTCTACTAAACCTATTCTTTCCAACTAGTTCCTCTTGAATTTTTTTTTTTTTAATTTGGTTTTTCAAGGTAGGGTCTCACTCTGGCTCAGGCTGACCTGGAATTTACTATGGAGTCTCAGGGTGGCCTCGAACTCTCAGCGATCCTCCTACCTCTGCCTCCCGAGTGCTGGGATTAAAGGCGTGCACCACCACGCCTGGCTTATTTCCTCTTTAATTTTAATATCTTTTTTTGTCCTCTTCCATCATCCATGGTAACATGTTGATGGGTGCAATATTGCGCAGGTAATGGTAACCACTGTGAGTTCATGAATGCAGTGGTCACTTCATTTCCAGCATACTGTGTTCTAAAACATTCCTCCCCATCCTTTGGTGCTTACATTCTTTCATATCCCTCTTCTACAATATCTCATGTGCCTTGGAGGGCAATGTAGAAATGTCTTATTTAATGCTGAGCACTTATTCTCAACACTTTGAAAAGTTTTAAATCTCTGCAATAGTCTGAAATATGTGAAAATGAAAGATTATTCAACCAAAGGTGAGAGTAACACTAATTTATGAGCATAAACATAGTGTTTCAGTCAGGTTTGTATTGCTGGTAGAAATCACCTAACCAAGAACAGCTCATGGGAGGAAAAGAGGTTTATTTTACCTTGCAGGCTCAAGGGGAAGCTTCATGATGGCAGGGAAAACGATAGCATGAGCAGAGAATGGACATCACCCCCTGGCCAACATCAAGTAGACAACAGGAAGAGGAGAGTGTGCCAAACACTGGCATGAGGAAACTGGCTATAACACCCATAAGCCCGCCCCCAACAATACACTCCCTCCAGGAGGCATTAATTCCCAAATCTCCATCAGCTAGGAACCTAGCATTCAGAACACCTAAGTTTATGGGGGACACTTGAATCAAACCACCACACATAGATACTTAGAGGGCAGTTTGATATGTACAACATATCTCATTTAGCCAAACAATAGCAGTAGTTTTCCTCCTAGGGCTTATGACCTCCCCAAACATAGGCTTTTGATTAGGGTGTCAGTACCAGGCATAAAATTCCTCCTGTGGAGTAGGCCTCAGATTGAGTCAGAGAGCAGTTGGTTACTCCCACACCCCAATCCACACACATATTGCACTATTGCCACTATTGCACCAGTGGACACATGGACACATCTTGCTCACAGGGTCCACTGCCACTTAAGACTGTTCATGACTTTCTCCCCAGTAGCTTGCATAGCTCTTTCCATCACTATAACATCTAGCAAGCAGGAAGTTTCCAGTTCAGTTCCACCTTGATTTCTCAGTGTCCTGCAACTGAAGCCCATGGTGGGCTTTCTTTTTAAAAAATATATTTATTTGCACATGTATATGTTTGGGCAATCTCCTTCCACTGCAAATGAATGCCCATCTGGCTTTATGTGGGTGGCTAGGGAAATGAACTCAGATCATCAGGCTTTGCATACAAGCACCTTTAATCACTGAACCATCTCCCCAGCCTCCATGGTTAGCTTTTAAAATGTGGGTTCTAAGGATTAATTCCAAGTCCTCATGATTGATTGCAAGACAAACACTTTACCAATTGAGCCATCTCCCCAGGCTGAGGTTTGAGTAGTTATAAAGACTTATAGTGGACTGTTCAGCACTAAATGGGACATCTTTATAACACCCTCCAAGGTTTAGGGTCCATTGTGGAAGAGATAGAAAAAAGAATGTAAGAGCCAAAGGAAGGACTGCTTGTCCTTCAGACAGAAAGCAGCCTTATTGTTCAGGACTTTACAGTGCTACCTACACAAGACCTTCATAATAGGAGGGAAAAAAGACATGATGATATCAAGATAGAAGAGAGACTTTCTCGAAATGGAATTAAGGAGGGGGGGAAAGAGAAGTTTATGGGAAGGAACTATAATCATAATATTTTGTCTATATATATGGAAGTTGTCAACATAAAAAAGACTGATAGCAAAGAATATATAGGAATGGAACTTGAGACATTCTTAGCAATGACCTTGATATTTCAAGTTTCATGACACACACACATATGTTTCATTGAATAGTATTGGTTGTTAGACACTCTGGCATGTTTTACTAATAATATACTCGGATTTTGTTTTCACTGTTTTTCTGGGAACATTAGGGTGGTTCTTTCTATATTGACACAATGCAAGCTTTTGTTCGCTAGTTTTTCCATGATATGTACTGACATTTCAAAATTTCCAGCCTCCTCAGTTCTAATTTCCAGTTCATATTACCCTTCTCTTCATTTGTTTATTTGTGTAAGACCCTGTTGCACTTTTCTCTCCTATCCATTTCATCTCCCAATATTCAGAATCCACAGCAAAGAGTTCCTCTACTATTGTGCAGGATGAACTATTGGGCAAGGTAGCATGCTTTAGCTCTGCCAGAGAAAGGAATTATATATATATATAGCCAGATAATGCTTTTATGTACTGTGTATGCCTTGCTAATGTTTTAATCAGATTTCACTGCTTACTTTGGAGTAAAGGGCCCTAAAGATGTGAAGACACTGTTTCCAAGATAATCAGGCTACATTTTTATTTGTAAAATAAGACACTCGTTTCTTAAGTTTTCTTGGCATTTTATTTTTTAGACCTGTAGGGATATCCTCCAGTTATTGAAACATATTCTGTTTCACTCTTCTTCGCGTTTTTAAAATCCTCGTCCGTCTAAATTCATTAAAGAGATCCCACAGGCAAGGTCTAGAGCATCCTTAGCAACCAGACTTCAGCTTCCAGTGTTACCATGGTTCCAGCTCATCCAGGCCTGGAAGTCGCTATGGCAACTGGAGGCGGGTCGCAGGGTCCGGTCGGCTGTGCGCATGTGCGCAGGGCCGGGTCTCCGCGCCGCTCGTCAGCGGGCCGCTGGTCTGCCCTGGACATGGCGCTGAGGCGGTGGCTGCCCCTCGGGCTCTCCGCCTGGCTGCCGGACTTCTGCCTGCTGCTGCTTTTCAAGGGTGAGTTGTCACTTCTCCGCCGGGGAGAGGCGGTTCTCGGGTGATGGAAGCGCTGGAGCGGCTCCAGCCGGAATAGCGGTCGCGGCTCCGAGGCTGGGAGTCTGGCCCGGGCGCGATGCGCCTCCGGCGGCGGGCTCGAACCCGGGTCGTGAAGGGCGCGAGCTCATTCCTCGCGCTTCTTGGCCTTCAGGGCGGCGAACTTGCTCGAAAACACCGCGGAGTAGCGTGGTGACCCCGAGGCGTGGACATCACGGGCCGGCAGCCCTCCCAGGCCTGTCCGGCGTCTTGGTCACGGACTCGGGGGATGTGCCAGCAACAAAGAAACTGACCTGGGCCAGGCCAGCCTGAGAATAGCGCCGAGATGAAGCCGCCCTGGACGTGAAGAGAACCTTCTTTGTTGCAGCCTGGGGGAGGAGGAGACCCTAACTCCCAAAAAGCATGTGGGCCTCAGCTAAACTCCAAAGTTTTGTTCATTTTCTTTTCACTGTTTGGAATTCCCGCGAGACAATATTTCTTTGGTCAATTGGAGAGAAACACTATAAAAGCTGCCTTTTCTGAGTGTCACACTCTAAAATAGCACAGGGCAGTTTGAGGCTGGTATTTCATTCAGTCCTTAAAACAGAGTTGTGAAATAAGTTTTATAACCCATTTGCAGAGGTTCCTGGAGGTTATTCCTAAACTGCGTGGGGAATAGTGTCAAACTCACATTTCCTTAAAGCACCCCTTCTCACACACTTTGTGGTCCCACGGATAACCGAACAAGGACTGCCTTCAGTTCGTAACGGGTCATCTGTTCTTTGTGGTCACCCAAGAGACTGTTTGGGGTGTCGGGGTGGACAGATTTGGAGAAACAAAGCATTTTTGTGTTCTGGTGCTTATTCTAGCGGGTGGTAAACATTGTGGTAAACAGCGAGGGTCTGGCACAGAAGCCCTAGAAACAGGCCTCTGTAATATGATAACACTTAGCATCTAGTGGGTGGCCACATACTTTCCCTGAAGGTTATTTCCCAAACCAAATGCGTTTGAGAGTTATAAATGACCAAAGACTAGCCAGAGGACAAGAAGTGTAAGCAATGTCCACCTCCCACTGTACTGGTCACACTGACACTGTCCTATTCACAGACCAAACAACTCCCTATTGTTGAAGAGGCTTATTCCCTTAAAGTTTGCAGTTTTTATTGCAGAAACATTTGGCAGTTTACTTCAGGGATGAGTTTCAACTTGGGTGATCTGTTAATAAAACTTGAAAATCTTAAGAACCTTTAATACCCTTAACCTCTGATTTTGCCTTTTATGAGGGGTTAATTTAGGGGCTTTTTTGCTAGTAAGGGCTGAGTAAAAGTAATATAATATTTTGCAAATCAGGACTAATGACAAAGATGCAAGAAGGTAGAATGAGAGCTGTAGCTTTCTTCTTCTCTTTTTAAAGTAGTTTTTTTTTTTTCCATTATTTGGTTTATAGCTAGGGCATGCCTTAAAGCTGCTCTTCGTAGGCCACAAAAACTCTAATTTTGGGGGTGGGGAGGGAGGGAATTACCATGGGATTTTTTTAAATAATCATGGAAAATGCTAATAAAAATTAAAAAAATTAAAAATCCTCTAATTTTTAGGATTTTTTAATAGCTGTTATCGTTCAGTATTGTCATTTTCTAGTACCAGTTTGACATGGTGGCTCACTTCTATAATCCCAATACTGGGGGAGGCTGAGATTCCTGTGAGTTTAAGGTCAGTCTGGGCTAGAATGGGACCTTGCTTAAAAAAAAAAAAAAAAAAAAGAAAAACCAAAAACAAATAAAAATCACTATTTCTAAGCTGGACATGGTGGTACATGCCTGGAATCCTAGCACTTAAGAGGCAAAGGCAGTAGGCTTACTGTTCAAGACTCATCTAAGTTACATATTTAGCAAGCCAGGGTAGCTACAAAGACTCTGTATCACACACAAAAACAAATTAAGACAGACAATAAGTTTCTACCATAATAGTTCATTCAGGTTCGATAACTCCTAACAGTCTGTTATCATTTTGCCCATATTCTGGATGAAGAAACAGAAGTAACTTGCCCAGGGTGAATTTTCAGTTTATATTAATCTAGGTTTTGGTTACTAATTTATGGGTCACTTTAACGAAATTGTTAAGTGTTCACAGCTGTGATGTTTGTATATACAGTATTCCATTACTGAGTTGGTGACAGGTGTGGTTCAGCCTTACAAATGTTACACCACATGTCCTTCTTGAATGATTATGTAATTATGGTTACATTTCCAGATCTTCTGATGTACTAGAGAGGTCTTCATTTATAATTAAAACAACTGTTCACATTCTTTGAGTGAGGGAATGTGTATGCTAAAATTTAGGCAAATCTGAAACAGGAAATTTTTGAGAAAATATTCTAATTCTTCTATTTGTTTGAACTTCTGAAACATTTTGTAGAATGGCTTGTTTATTTATTTGTTGTGTGTGGGGGAAACAGATAGAAAGAGAATGGGCACACCAGGGCCTCTAGCCACTGAATACGGACTTCAGACTCATCATTACATGTACAACCCTGTACATCTTGCATTACGTGGGTACTGGAGAATTGAACTTGGGTCCTTAGTCTTTGCAGGCAAGTGCCTTAACTTCTGAGCAATCTCTCCAGCATTATTATTTATTTTGATGCTGTGGTTTGAACTCAGGGCCTTACACATGCTAGGCAAGGTCTCTTACCACTGATGCTGATTACCTGAGAGTCAGCAATCATCTCAGACCTGTGTGTGTGTTTTAAGAAAAATAAAGAAGGTTAGGCCCAGAAGACAATCAGGACTTCATATCTGCTGCTCATTTCCTAATAACTTGTTCATAGACATTTGTTGTTGAGTGCTACAGGTCAAGGAGATGGGCTGGGTATCTGCTAGAGGTCTTAGTTATTAAGTAATTGTAGTATTATACCCAGACAAAACAGCCACCCAACAACTAAGCTCTGTAGACCTTGCACTGAAGGCAGCCCCATCAGATAGGGTTATATTGATTGTTTTGAAAGAATCCAGACTTTGGTGAAGCATGTTTGCTGAACTGAGTACGCATGTAACAGAAGAAGCAATGGACTTAGTACATTCTACTGGCAGCTGTTAGTGACATGATATGAACAAATTCCTTCTCCATGCATTCTTTAAATTGTTTTGAAGCACAAGTGGAGTAAAAGAAAGAGAATCCATGTGAGTTAGGATGTGTACTGTGCTGGTGTTCACCTTACATTTGAAGTTTTGTCTTTTAAGATATGTTGAGAATCAGTTTGCTATGGATGTGATGCTGTTAGGATTGAATACAGATTTTGAGCTTTGAAATGTACCCTTTGAGTTCTAGCAGTGTAAAGAGGTCCTGAAATGGAGTTTAGGTAAGCATAGTCTTTTATGCTCAGTTTAGCAATGACAGAACCCACTGTAGTGCTCTATATTGAGAGCTAAATCCTTCATTTACTGCCTCTTTGGTACTTATGGCACACGGAAATCTTACTGAGAATTGGCCCTACTTCTGATGGGCCAGGAATGCTGTGTTGTTTTGTGGCATGTTGTTTATATCTTTCTTTACTTCTTAATAGTCCCTGCTGTGTATTATATTATTTCATTTCCCATGAGTAATTAATATGCACAACAGGAATCATGATGCTGCTTTTGTTAAAGTTTTAAACTATTTAGTAAAAGTAGAACTGTATAAACATTTTCCTATGTCTCCTTTCATTTGCAGAATATTACAAGACTTCTGTGGTTTGCCTTCTTTCTGCAATTTTTAAATTTTATTTATTTATTTATTTGAGAGAGACAGACAGAGAGAAAGACACATAGAGGGAGAGAGAGAGAGAGAGAGAGAGAATGGGCGCGCCAGGGCTTCCAACCTCTGCAAACGAACTCCAGACGCGTGCGCCCCCTTGTGCATCTGGCTAACGTGGGACCTGGGGAACCGAGCCTCGAACCAGGGTCCTTAGGCTTCACAGGCAAGCGCTTAACCGCTAAGCCATCTCTCCAGCCCCTTTCTGCAATTTTTGCTAAACCAATTTTTGTCAGTCTTCATGTCTGCTGGATCTCGCAAGCTCAGCTCACAGTGGTCCTTCCTATTTCTAAAAAACCATATATTTTACTGTATAGTTCAGTTTAGCATAACAAACATTTGGTAATAACTATGTTATGTCAGGCACTCTTGTCCATCCTAGAAGGACAAGATGAATAAAGCCAGGGTGACTGAATGTCCACTGACACTAGGGCATTAGGCATTGGGTGTTAGTGCATCCTGTCTCCTCATTGTTAAAACTGTCTTGGGAACAGAGGTTGATCATGAACTGAGATGACCCTAGCCTCTATCTTTGTTGCTTGAAAGCTAGTTACCATTTTTTAATCACTCCCTGATGTACCTAAGCAATATTTTAAGTATATCTTACCTTTAGTGACTGTAGAAATGTTTGGAAATTGACATTTTTTTCTATAGTAGTTGTGGAAGAAAGTGATATTTTCTTGACTTGGCTTAATTTTAAATTTTTTTGTGCCGTCTATTTCCACACAGATACAAGGTTAAGAAGCATGGTGAAATGCTTGTGATGTCATTTAAGTGACATAAGTTGCGGGTACTACTAGTTTGTATTTTATGATTATAGTTTCACAAAATATAAGTGAAAATCCTGAAAGAAAATACATCAACATGTTCATAGATTCTGTTTCTAAGTAGATTTCAGGGCTGACTGTTTTCTACATTTTTTGTCTTCCTGGCTAATTCTGTTAATCTTTTGTCTTTTTTTTTTTTAATATTTTTTTGTTCATTTTTAATTTATTTATTTGAGAGCGACAGACACAGGGAGAAAGACAGATAGAGGGAGAGAGATAGAATGGGCGTGCCAGGACTTCCAGCCACTGCAAACGAACTCCAGACGCGTGCGCCCCCTTGTGCATCTGGCTAACGTGGGACCTGGGGAACCGAGCCTTGAACCAGGGTCCTTAGGCTTCACAGGCATGTGCTTAACCGCTAAGCCATCTCTCCAGCCCTTTTGTCTTGTTTTTAAAGTTTCTTTAATGAGGATTTTTTTGGTATAATGAAAAAATGTTGTGTTCTCTTTGGCATAATGAAGAAAAGTTGTGTTCTTTTTTGTATACTTGTAGATAAAGAAGTTGGATTTTATGCCGGGCGTGGCGGTGCACGCCTTTAATCCCAGCGCTTGGGAGGCAGAGGTAGGAGGATCATGGTGAGTTCAAGGCCACCCTGAGACTACATAGCATATTCCTGGACAGCCTGAGCTAGAATGAAATCCTACTTTGAAAAAAACAAAAAAACAAAAGTTGGATTTTATTTTATTTTTATTGTATTTTTTTGTAAAAGGAGGGTCCCATTCTAGCCCAGGCTGACCTAGAACCTTGAACTCACAGCGTTCCTCCTACCTTAGCCTCCAGAATGCTGAGATTAAATGCATATATCACCATGCCTGGCTTAGAGGGGGGATTTTAGATTTGACACTAGTATAGGGAAAAGGTTTTGTTTCATTAAAACTGACAGCTGTTCCTTGTTGGATGAAGAAGGAACATCCTTGAAGCACAGTTGATGGTCATGTATTCTGTGTGACTCATTGAAAGATGAATTGTTACAGGCTAACATCCTCAACAAATGGTTAATGGAAAACCTGGAAGAGCTTCCCCACCCTAATTCATCATGAACAACAAAAGCATCTGAGTATTTGTTGTGGTCTACACCACTTCAGAGTCACTTAAACTTGACTGAGCTCTACTCTGGCCACATAACTCCTGGAGGATCTGTGGTTTGTTTCTCTCAGGAGATAAGAGGATTAGGTCATACTAACTTCCATGGAAAGTTGACCCTGAAGGAAGTTTCTTGAGAGGTGTTAGCAATGCCCCCTCCTTTCTCCCTGCCCAGTGTTGACTTCCCTCTTGGATGACTTTCCTCAAGGAAAACCTTGAATGTCTTCAGAAGGAGCTGCAGCTGTCTGGAGGCTTACAGAGAATACAGCAAATCCAAAGACAGCTGCTTTTCACCTTTCCCTCTCTGTGACATAGCGTTTGCTAAAGCATTTCTGATGGGATCCTAATTTTAAGTTAGGGTGGGTAAGACAGAGCTATGTAACCCAGGCTGGCCTGGAACTTTTTTAAAAAAAATATTTTTTAAATCTTTATTTTGGGGAGGGGGGGGGGAGAGAATGGCACCAGTCAGCCATTGAAATCAAACTCCAGATGCTTGTGCCACTTAGTGGGCATGTGTGACCTTATGCTTGCCCACCTTTGGGCATCTGGCTTCAGTGGGATGTGGAGAGTCAAACATGGGTCCTTAGGATTTGCAGAAAAGCACCTTGCCATCTCTCTTGCCCTGGCCTGGAACTTTTGATCTCTTGCTTCAGTCTCTTGTGTACTGGATTTAACAGGTGTGTACCACCAACCTACCTTCTTAAGAGATAGTTTTGAATTACATAAGGGCAGATTTGGCTAAATAGAGATGAAAGAGAGAGAAAAATGGAGGTAATAATGTAAGCCAAATAATGGACTTGAGCCGGGTGTGGTGGCGCACCCCTTTAATCCCAGCACTTAGGAGGCAGAAGTAGGAGGATTGCCATGAGTTCAAGGCCACCTTGAGACTCCATAATGAATTCTAGGTCAGGCTGGGCTAGAGTGACACCCTACCTCAAAAACAAAAAAGAATAAAAATAAATAAATAATGGACTTGAGAGTGCATGTGTTGTATGTTGGGACATGGGTTACTATGTAATAACAGTGGATGTAATAGCAGCGAGTGAAGCTGTGTGCCAGGCTTTGTGCTGATTGCTTTATCTTGTATAGTCAACTCAAGATAATACCATACATAATACCATAAACATATTTGTTTCTGACCATTCTGAAGTCTGGGATGTCCACGTTCAAGGCACTGACAGGTTCACTTCCTAGAGAAGCCCCTTCCTGGCTTGCATGTTTTTGGAAACATCTGTGTTTTTACATGGTGGAAACTGATTTTTATTTTATTTTATTTTTATTTTTTGAGGTAGGGTCTCACTGTAGCCCAGGCTGACCTGGAACTTACTATGTAGTCTCAGGGTGGCCTTGAATTCATGATGATCCTCCTACCTTGTCTCCCAAGTGTTCGGATTAAAGGTGTGAACCACCACACCTGGCTTATTTTTTGTTTTTCTTTTTATGTTCTGAAGTAGGGTCTAATACCAGTCCAGGCTGACCTGGAATTCATTGTATAAGCTTAAGCTGGCCTTAAACTCACAGTGATCCTCCTACCTCAGCCTCTTGAGTACTGTGATTAAAGATATGTGCTACCACACCCACTACTGGCATGTTTTCACATGATAGAGAGGGCTTTAATACAAGGTCCATTAATCCCATAATGGGAGGCCCCAAACTTGTGACCTGCATGGAGACTCATGGGGCCATGAGAATTAACTGGGATTGCAGTGGAGACCCAGCGGAGCTGCCAGGACCATGAGATAGCTGCTAAGGAAAGCTGCCGGCCCCATGGAGTTTCCTAGGACTGTGAGTAGCCTAGCTAGAGGGGCAGAATCAGAATGCCAGAGACTTGTTGCTGGTTAGAATTAGGGGACCTGGAGATTTGTCACTGGCTAGAATTGTTGGATTGGAGCTACAGAGTTTGATGTTTGCCCTGTTTTTGTTTTTGCTTCTTGTTTTTCCAAGGTAGGGTCTCACTCTAGTGCAGGCTGACCTGTAATTCACTATATAGTCTCAGGGTGGCCTTGAACTCACAGCGATCCTCCTACCTCTGCCTCTCAAGTGCTGGGATTAAAGCCACCACGCTACACTGATTGTTTTAAATCTAGTATGGGTTGAGTATTTCTTTGCTATGCCCAATGCCATCTTTTGCAGTGTGAGTATTTATTCTGTACCATCATGGATTTTGGCTCAGTTAAAAGATCTTGGACTTTGGGGATGTTTGAACATCATTGGGATTGATAAAAACTATGGGGACTTTTAAATTGGACTGAATGTGTTGTATTTTATATCATGTATGGATATCAGTTTATGGGGGTCAGGGGTGGAATATGGTCGTTTGATCCAGGTGTCCCCCATAAACTTAGGTGTTCTGAATGCTAGGTTCCTAGCTGATAAAGATTTGGGAATTAATGCCTCCTGGAGGGGGGGTATTGTTGGGGGTGGGCTTATGGGTGTTATAGCCAGTTTCCCCTTGCCAGTGTTTGGCACACACTCCTTTTCCTGTTATCTACCTTATGTGGGCCAGGGGGTAATGTCCATCCTCTGCTCATTCCACTGTTTTCCCCTGCCATCGTGGAGCTTCTCCTCGAGCTTGTAAGCCAAAATGAACCTCTTTCCCAGAAGCTGCTCTTGGTTGGATGATTTATACCAGCAATGCGAACCTGACTGCAACACGCATGTAAACCCAATTACCTTTCAAAGACCATACTTCTTAGTGCCATTGCATTAGGAGTTAGGGTTTCAGTATGAATTTTAGGAGAACATATTTAGTTCTTATTACCTGGGCTATCTTTTTTTCTCTTGTTACTGCATACAAACTCCAGCCACATGTGCTACCATGTGCATCTGGCTTATGTGGGACCTGGAGAATTGAACCAGGGTCCTTAGGCTTCGCAGGCATGTGCCTTAACCACTAAGCCATCTCTCCAGTCCCACCTGAGCTATCATAATTGGTCTCAGCAGTCAGTTTTATCAGTTTCAGTGTATAAATACTGAAACTGAGGCTTGGCCAGGTAATTACTTGGCCCAAGGTTCATCACAAAGAATATTAACAAGTAACTAGATGATAAGGACAGTAAATGCCAGTCTGATTACTTTGATCTTAACTATGTGAAGTGTAGAAATTCATTTGTCAGTTGGAATCAGGAATATATATGAACACAATAAGTCATGAAGACTACAGGGGAAACTTGGGAACCTCTAGGAGCAGTTGTAGTTTTCATGGCTTTCTATAGTGTCAAGTTCTCTTGATGCTGAACTTTACTTTGTTTAGGCACTTGCTGTCCCTGCCCACCCTTAACTATAGGAGATATGTTTCAAGAGCCCCAGTGGGTTTCTGAAACTGGATAGAACTAAACTCTTGTTTTTTTTTCCTGTACATAGTATACTGTTTTGTGGCTGAAGGTTTTGCAGTTTGAGGAACAGAAAAATAGCATGAATTTCCTTCACAGTTTGATGGCCAGAACTTTTATTCTAATCATAAATCTTAGAAACTGCAAATGACTCTTCCTTTATCTTAATTAATGCTCCCTCCAGCTTTTCCACCCCAGGTAAGGTCTCACTCTAGCCCAGGCCGACCTAGAACTCACTCTGTAGTCCTAGGCTGTCCTTGAACTAAAGATGATCCTACCTCATCCTCCATAGGGCTGGGACTAGAGGTGTAAGACATCATGTCCAGTTTGTAAATGCCCTTTTCTTTCTTTGCTTATTAGTCACAACATTTCTCTCTTTCTGTCTCTCTCTCTTTGTGTCAACTTGATCTGTTTAGGAATCCACAGATATTACCCATAAGTGGGTCTCTGAGGTTGCTTTCAGGGAGGATTAACTAAAAGAAAAATCCTTCCCCTAGGGTGAGCCCTTCCCCCAGAGTGGGTGGCCTCTCTCGGAGGGAAGGAGGGGGAGCTTTATCTAAGGAAGCTGGGGAAAGGAAAGGATCCCTTAGGATTTACTTACCTCCCTCTGACCTAAGAGTTCTACATCCCTACTAAAATGATAAAATGAACTTTTGCCCATAGTCCCCTTCCCCAGTCTTACTGTTTTCACTTAGTCCATAGCTATTTTGGCTTGTTCTTACACTAATCCACCACTTTCTTTGAGCCCAGAGGTACAGTTCATGCAGGGTTTAGATGTTGGAGTACACGATATTTCTGGAAACAGGAATCCTGATTTTACTTAATGTTAGGGTTTCAGATCCCTCTCCCCTTCCAGCTGGTTCAAAGTGAGGTAGTCAAAGGTCTCACTTCTGCAAAGGCCTTCCTCAAGGGGGAATCTAGCCAGCCTGGCTCCTTCCCAAGGCAGTTCCCTCACCCAAAGGAACAAATCTAAAGCCTTCTCAGATGCCTTTCTCTCTTAACTCCTTCTTGACTTGGATACAGCCTCCCTACACCTGTCTTTTATTTTCTATTATTTATTTGAGAGAGAGTCAGACTGAGAGAACAAAACAGACAGAAAGAGAGGGTGTATGAGCAAACCAGGGACTCTAGTCACTACAAATGAACTCCAGATGCCTTCATCACTTTGCAGCATCTGGCTTTACATGGGTACTGGCAAATTGAACCCAGGCCATTAGGCTTTGCAAGCATGTACCCTTAACCACTGAATAGTATCTCCTGCCCCACTTGTCTTTTCTTTCCCATCCTCCTCCCCATGCCTCACCACCTGTCTTTTCTTAATCCTGCTCCAGGTTTTGATAACATCCATGTGCACCTACAGGAATCAGCAGTTCATGGAAGCTTTTCTTTTTCTTTTTTGGTTTTTTGAGGTAGAGTCTCACTTTAGCCCATGCTGACCTGGAATTCACTATGGAGTCTCAGGATGGTCTGGAACTCACTGTGATCCTCCTACCTCTGCCTCCCAAGTGCTGGGATTAAAGGCGTGTGCCACCACACCTGGCCCATGGAGGCTTTTGAACACCTCTGAACTCTTGCTTTCCTAATCAGTATGGCCTTGGGAGCAGACAGTAATGAGCTTTCCTCTTCTCCCTTGTTCCTCCTGTATCCCCTCTTGAGCCCCACATCTCTGAGTGTATAATAACATATTCCTATACCTACATACTGATCTCAGAGCCTCTGTGTTGGAACCTTTCTCAACCTGTATCCATTTTGATTAATGTAAGAGCCATACATCCTCCTTTAAAAGTTTATGTTATAAAAGTAATGTTTTGTTTTTCCAATATACTTTTTAAAATTATGCAGTATTTTGAATATCTACTCTCAGGAAGTTTTGATATTCTTGGGAAGAGAGTGCATACAATCACTGCTTTGGGGATGCAACTCTATTGTTTTAATGATATACCCAGTCTTTCAGTTGTAATTTCTATCCTCTGTCACCTGAGAAACAACTTAAAATTTGGTGTTAAGCTGTCCGCACTAGCCAATCACCTAAAGTGGAGGCTTCTCTGCAATACCACTTCTTGATTGGTGAGGTACCCAGAGGCCAAGGACAAAGGTAATCCTGAGCTTTCCAGCTGAAATCTGAGATTTTGTTTATATAGAATGAAATGCAGGCGCTCTGAAAGGACAAAAGTCACCCAGTGTATCTCTGGAAGGCTCTATTGTTTGCCCACAGATGCTTTTCCTGTGATGGATGGAGCACCCTATCATGGCTGTTAGACTTTCTGGAGTCTCTTTTCAGCTTAGCATGTGATTCACATTCTTGATGTCAGGGAAATAATACTAGTTTTAATCCAAATCACTTGAAAGTAATTTAAGCTCCACCTGTCTATATACTACCACCAACACATGTGTAGTTCTTTCCCTTTGTTATTAGATAACTGACTTTAAACTGTTTAAGTATTAGTTCCTTAGAAAGTGATTTTTATAGGAATGTCAGAGGATTTTTAACTAGCTAACTGAGCAACTTTATATTTGTTCTTTACAATTACATCTGAGAGCTTTGAAAACCTTGTCAACTGAAAACTCTTCCTCCTCCACAGTAGATGTATTCTGGAGCCAGGTAAACTTAATTAGAAGCCCTACTTTGAGAGGTTGTTGGCAAGTTTACTCAGAGCCTCAGCATTCAATATATGTTTATGGACAGACTGTGGGGCATGTGGAGATCAGAAGACAACCTCAAGGAGTTTTCTCTCTCTGTTCTGTTTCTTTGTGTGTGTGTGTGTGTGTGTGTGTGTGTGTGTGTGTGTGTGAAGTAGGGTTTCACTCTAGCCCAGGCTGACTATGGATCCCTGGATCCTGAGGGCCGTGGTTCCCCAAAGGTGTCCAGGCAACAGTGGAGAGCAGGGTCTTGAGCAGATGTGAACATGACAAAAGAACCACTTCCGGGAGGCAATCTCAGTGAACAGCTCATCTATTTGTCAGGGAAATGGGTTTATAAGCAGTTGAGAATGGGAAGAGGGTCCTAAGGGTATTGGTGGGTTCATAGGTTGCTAGCCAATGCCTAGGGACATTCATTCCAGCACATAGGGAGTCAGGTGATCTACATAGTGGCAGAAAGAGGGTCATAGGGGGATGGGCTGTGTGAAAGCTGCTGGCTGATAAGGAGTTTCCCTGGCAACTGGCCAAAGGTCACAGGACTATGGGCAAAGCCTAAGTTCAGGTGTGCTGGGCTTGGAGAGGGAGTGGCCTCCTGTATCCCGGGATCCTTAGCCATGGCTGGAAGCTCAGGCCCATCTCCTGAAGACTCCATCCTGTGCCTGGCAGTACCTGACAACTCCCCCTTTGTTTTTATAATGGGGCAGTGTCATCCTCAGTGAGTTCTTTGTAATTTATCATAGGTCCAGATAGAGCTAGGTGGTGCATGAGGATCCGATTAGTAGCAACCTTAGCAATATTAGTCATTTGTTGTCTGAGAAATTTGATGAGGCAGGGAGTTACAAATCCTAGGGTTCCTATCAAGGAGCAGGATAAGGAGCAGGAAAAGCCAAATAACTAAAGGGTGAGAGAACCAGGTGGTGGGGTCCTCAGGCTTGTAGTGGTCAAGCAGCTCCTTGCTGAGTTTTTTGAGAGTTTTAACATTTTTTAAAAAAATATTTTTATTTATTTATTTATTTGAGAGTGACAGACAGAGAGAAAGAGGCAGATAGAGAGAGAGAGAGAATGGGCACGCCAGGGCCTCCTGCCACTGCAAACGAACTCCAGATGCGTGCGCCCCCTTGTGCATCTGGCTAACGTGGGTCCTGGAGAATCGAGGTTCGAACCGGGGTCCTTAGGCTTCACAGGCAAGCGTTTAACCGCTAAGCCATCTCTCCAGCCCGAGAGTTTTAACATTTTGTTCAACAACATTTGATTCATATTCCTAACCCTAACCCTAACCCTAACCCTAACCACACATATCCCCTCAAGTTCAGCAGTAATGAGGTCTAAGGCTAGACAGTTTTGAAGTACCATACCTGCAAGAGAGTTTAATTGTCTCTGGAGAGATTCAAGGCTGTTGGTCACCGGAGGAACCCAGAGACAGTGTCACACCAAGGCCCACCAGCAGAGGGATGGAAATCTCTCTCTGTTGACATGGATGGAGTTTGTAGGCCACTTCTTCTTTCTCCTAGAGATACACTTGAGAAACAATCAAGACTGGGGAACAAAAAGCAGGAAAGGAAACATTTATGCATGGGATGGTTATTCCTTCACACCATAGGAGAGCAGCCATCTTGACACAAGTGGTCCTGGTTATGGAAATATTGAGGAGACACTCAGCACTGGTTGGCTTGGAGCTGGACAGGCAGAGAGGCACACCTTGACCAGCATCAAAGAGGGTGAGGCCTGTCCTTTGCAGAGCCAGGGACACAGCACACACATGGAAAACAGTTCTTTGGAACTGGGCAAGAGATAAGAAAAACTTTACTGCCCTTTTTGCCTTCAGGGGTCCAGCCACCCTAATTCTACCCTTCTTTATTTTTCCCTCTCATGAGAAGACACTCTTATCTTCTATTAGGGGACAAAGGACAAAGACGTCATTGTTTACTATTTTCTGCTGAATGGGGCACAAAGTTGTGGCAGTTAGAGAGTGTCTCCCAGAAAGGGGAACTATTCTAACGGACCCTGGAAGTGTATTAATGGAGTGAAGGGAGAGAGTCTTGGAAGAGAATGTTGGGGAGAAAGAATAAAAGTAAGGAGTTAATGAGAAGTGAGCACACAGCAAACTTGTTGGCTCAGGACTATCCTTCCTGTGGTTGAGGGAACCCTGGCAGATGGAGGTGGATTGTCTTAGGACCATTTGAGCATGAGCTGGCTGAGATTTATTTCCAGAACTGTTCATTGAATGGCACAGTAGTAGTCGACAGGGCCTGAATCTGTTTCCATACAGCTTGTAAAACAGATGAGATATTAACAAAGTTATTAGAAGCATATATATAACATTTAACCTTGATAATAGAGAGCCATTGGGTGCCATTAAAGGCTGTACAAATATATTTTGGTCTCAGAACTTACTTGTATTTAAAAATAACCCTTTTGGTAACTATGGTTGTTTTTCTTTATTATATAATTAGAACTATTAGAGATGGGGAAAATATCTTAAGGTCTTATTTCCTCTCTTGGAAAGCTGTTGTATTAATTAATAGGCCATTCATATATTTGAGGTATTTTTATCTTTGGTTATACAGTTTTGTCTGAGTATTTAAGACTAAGCAGATAGCCAAAATTTAATTAAAGATTAATTTTGGAGGTCACTAATGGCTCTCCAAAGGAGACTTTAGGGATCCACGAGTAGCCCTATAGCTTACTGCTGTTTTCTGTCTGTTAGGATGAGTCAGGGCTGTGCTAGCCAAGTAGATTTCCCTTCTTTGGGAAGTCAGGAGGACTGATTATTCCTCAATTGTGACTCTTCTGTTTTAGACTATGCACTAATTTTTGTTTGGGTCTGCGTATCCTCCATGCTCAGTAAGACAGGTGACTTACCAGAGGACCAGTGCAGAAATGTCCCATCATCTCCATTGGCCTCATGACATGGGAGCACAGGCCAAAATATTGACACTTTTTGTTCTGATGATTTCAATTGGCTTTGGCTTCTATGTAGGTGATTAACACAATTAGAAAGGAAGTTATACCAACCTGGATGTATGTACATATAGAGCACATTTGATTACTGAAATAGATTTAAAGAATAGCACAAGAGTTTCTTAAAATCATTTTGTCCAACCTTTTCAAAAAGCCATATCTGAGGCATAGGAAGTAGGCACATCTCACACTTTAAATATCTAATAGTTATAAATACAAGCAGAACCTGCTATCAGTCTTGAAAAGAATACCAATTTACAAACAAACCAATTAACCTAGAAATTGTCAGAAAAGGACAAGTAAAACAATATAAAGGGGCTGGAGAGATGGCTTAGCGGTTAAGCGCTTGCCTGTGAAGCCTAAGGACCCCGGTTCAAGGCTTGGTTCCCCAGGACCCACGTTAGCCAGATGCACAAGGGGGCGCACGCGTCTGGAGTTCGTTTGCAGAGGCTGGAAGCCTTGGCACGCCCATTCTCTCTCTCTCTCTCTCTCCCTCTATCTGTCTTTCTCTCTGTGTCTGTCGCTCTCAAATAAATAAATAAATAAATAAAAATTATAAAAAACAAACAACAAAAAAAAACCAATATAAAGTCTTAGCACCTGTGTTTGAAAACATCTTTGACTAATTCAGATACCTGTGTGGGTACTGATTACCTAGAGAACATTGGAAACAGAACCAGAGATTGAAATTATTTTCTTAGATGAAGATTATTGTTTGAGTATGAGGCTGTGCCCTAAAATAGGGAATATGACTTTTTATTTTTTTTAATTTTTATTAACATTTTCCATGATTATAAAAAGATATCCCATGGCAATAACCTCCCTCCCCACCCACTTTCTCCATTGAAATTCCATTCTCCATCATATTACCTTCCCATCTCAATCATTACACTTACATATATACAATACCAACCTATAACCTACCCTCATCCCTTCCTTTCTCTTCCCTTTAAATCTCCTTTTTAACTTACTGACCTCTGCTACTAAGTATTTTCCTTCTCACGCAGAAGCCCAATCATCTGTAGCTAGGATCCACATATGAGGGATAACATGTGGCACTTGGCTTTCTGGTACTGGGTTACCTCACTTAGTATAATCCTTTCCACATCCATCCATTTTTCTGCAAATTTCATAGCTTCATTTTTCTTTACCGCTGAGTAGAATTCCACTTTAAAAATGTGCCACATTTTCATTATCCACTCATCAGTTGAGGGACATCTATGCTGGTTCCGTTTCCCAGCTATTATAAATTGAGCAGGAATATAAACATGATTGAGCATGTACTTCTAAGGAAACAAGATGAGTCTTTAGGATATATGCCTAGCAGTGCTATAGCTGGGTCATATGGTAGATCAATCTTTAGCTGTTTTAGGAACCTCCACACTGATTTCCACAATAGCTGTACCAGATTGCATTCCCACCAGCAGCGTAGAAAGGTTCCTCTTTTTCCACATCCTCACAAACATTTATGATAATTTGTTTTCATGATGGTGGCCAATCTGACAGGAGTGAAATGGAATCTCAATGTAGTTTTAATCTGCATTTCCCTAATGACTAGTGACATAGAAGATTTTTTTAGATGCTTATATGCCATTCATATTTCTTCCTTTGAGAATGCTCTATTTAGCTCCATAGCCCATTTTTAAAAAAAATTTTATTAACATTTTCCATGATTATAAAATATATCCCATGGTAATTCCCTCCCTCCCCGCCCCCACACTTTCCCATTTGAAATTCCATTCTCCATCATATTACCTCCGCATTACAATCATTGTAATTACATATATACAATATCAACCTATTAAGTATCCTCCTACCTTCCTTTCTCTACCCTTTATGTCTCCTTTTTACCTTACTGGCCTCTGCTACTAAGTATTTTCATTCTCATGCAGAAGCCCAGTCATCTGTAGCTAGGATCCACATATGAGAGAGAACATGTGGCGCTTGGCTTTCTGGGCCTGGGTTACCTCACATAGGATAATACTTTCCAGGTCCATCCATTTTTCTGCAAATTTCATAACTTCATTTTTCTTTACCGCTGAGTAGAACTCCATTGTATAAATGTGCCACATCTTCATTATCCACTCATCTGTTGAGGGACATCTAGGCTGGTTCCATTTCCCGGATATTATAAATTCAGCAGCAATAAACATGGTTGAGCATGTACTTCTAAGGAAATGAGATGAGTCCTTTGGATATATGCCTAGGAGTGCTATAGCTGGGTCATATGGTAGATCAATCTTTAGCTGTTTTAGGAACCTCCATACTGTTTTCCACAATGGCTGTACCAGATTGCATTCCCACCAGCAGTGTAGAAGGGTTCCTTTTTTTCCACATCCCCGCCAACATTTATGATCATTTGTTTTCATGATGGTCATAGCCCATTTTTTGATAGGCTTGTTTGATTCTTTATTATTTAACTTTTTGAGTTCTTTGTATATCCTAGATATTAATCCTCTATCAGATATATAGCTGGTGAGGATTTTTTCCCCATTCTGTAGGTTGCTTCTTTGCTTTTTTCACTGTGTCCTTTGCAGTGCAAAATCTTTGTAATTTCATGAGGTCCAAGTGATTAATCTGTGGTTTTATTGCCTGAGCAATTGGGGTTGTATTCAGAAAGTCTTTGCCAAGACCAACATGTTGAAGGGTTTCCCCTACTTTTTCCTCAAGCAGTTTCAGAGATTCAGGTCTGATGTTAAGGTCTTTAATCCATTTGGACTTAATTCTTGTGCATGGTGACAGAGAACAATCTATTTTCATCTTTCTGCAAATATATATCCAGTTTTCCCAACACCATTTGCTGAAGAGGCTGTCTTTTCTTCAATGAGTATTTTTGGCATTTTTATCGAAATAGGTGGCTATAACTACCTGGGCTTACATCTGGGTCCTCTATTCTATTCCACTGATCTACATGTCTGTTTTTGTTACAATGGCTTTGAAGTATAGGTTAAAATCAGGTATGGTGATACCACCAGCCTTATTTTTGTTGCTCAGTATTATTTTAGATATTCAAGGTTTTTCATGATTCCAAATGAATTTTTGGATTTTTTTTCTATTTCCATGAAGAATGCCTTTGGAATTTTGATAGGGATTGCATTAAATGTGTAGATTGCTTTAGGTAAGATTGCCATTTTCACAATATTGATTTTTCCAATCCAGGAACAAGGGATGTTTCTCCACTTTCTAGTATCTTCTGCAATTTCTTGCTTGAGTGTTTTAAAGTTCTCATTGTAGAGATTCTTTACTTCCTTGGTTTATTCCAAGGTACTTTATTTTTTTTTGGTTGCAATTGTGAATGGAAGTGATTCTCTGATTTCATCCTCTGTGTGTTTGCTGTTCGCATATATGAAGGCTACTGATGTCTGTGTATTTATTTTGTATCCTGATCCATGGCTGTAGGTTTTGATCAGCTCTAACAGTTTGCTAGTAGAGTCTTTCGAGTCCTTTATGTATAGAATCATGTTATCTGCAAATAATGATAACTTGATCTCTTCCTTTCCAATTTGTATCACTTTTATGTATATCTCTTGCCTTATTGCTATGGCTAAGACTTCCAAAACTATATTAAATAAAAGTGGAGACAGTGGACACCTTTGTCTTGTTCCTGATTTTAGTGGAAAAGCTTCCAGTTTTCCCCCATTTAGTAATATGTTGGCTGTAGGTTGTCATAAATAGCCTTTATTATATTGAGATATGTTCCTTCTATTCCCAGTGTCTGTAGGGCTTTCATCATGAAGGGATGTTGGATTTTGGCAAATGCTTTCTCTGCATCTAATGAGATGATCATGTGATTTTTGTCCTTCAACCCGTTTATTTATTTATTTTTTAATTTTTATTTATTTATTTGAGAGTGACAGACACTGAGAGAAAGACAGATAGAGGGAAAGAGAGAGAATGGGTGCGCCAGGGCATCCAGCCTCTGCAAACAAAATCCAGACGCATTCACCCCCTTGAGCATCTGGTTAACGTGGGACCTGGGGAACCGAGCCTTGAACCGGGGTCCTTATGCTTCACAGGCAAGCGCTTAACCGCTGAGCCATCTCTCCAGCCCTCAACCCGTTTATATAATGTATTAAATTTATAGGTTTGTATATATTGAACCATCCCTGCATCTCTGGGATAAAGCCTACTTGGTCAGGGTGAATGATCTTTTTGATATACTCTTGTATTCTGTTTGCCATTATTTTGTTGAGAATTTTTGCATCTATGTTCATGAGGGAGATTGGTCTGTAATTTTTCCTTTTTTGTTCTATCTTTGCCTGGTTTTGTTATCAGGGTGATGCTGGCCTCATAGAAGGAGTTTGGTAGGATTCCTTCCTTTTCTATTTCCTGGAAAAGCTTAAGAAGCAATGGTGTTAGCTCTTCCTTAAAAGTCTGATAAAATTCAGCAGTGAATCCATCTGGGTCTAGGCTTCTTTTAGTTATGAGATTTTTGATAAATGTTTGGATCTCCATGTTTTTTATAGGTCTATTTAAGTAATTAATCTCAATTTTATTTAATTTAGGTAGGTCATATAAATCCAGGAAATCATACATTTCTTTCAGATTTTTATACATTGTGGAGTATATGCTTTTATAATATATCCCTATGATTTTTTGAATGTCTCTGGAATTTGTTGTGATGTTACCGTATTCATCTCTAATTTTATTAACTTGTGTCTCTTCTCTCTTTCTTTTGTTCAGATTTGCTATAGGTTTATCAATCTTGTTTATCCTTTCAAAGAACCACCTCTTCGTTTCATTAATTCTTTGGATTTTTTCTTTGTTTGTTTGTTTCTATTTCATTAATTTATGCCCTAATCATTATTATTTCTTCCTGTCTAGTAATTTTTGGTTTGCCTTGTTCTTCTTTTTCCAAGGCTATAAGGTGAAGCTTTAGGTCGTTTACTTGTGACCTTTCTAATTTCTTAATATAGGCACGTAAGGCTGTAAATTTACGTCTTAGAACTGCCTTCATTGTGTCTCAGAAATTTTGGCATGTTGTGTTCTTATTATCGTTTGACTATATAAATTTTTTGATTTCCTTCTTGATTTCTTCATTGACCCATTCATTATTTAGTACTGTACTGTAGTTTCCATGATTTTGTGTATGCTGTATACCCTTTCTTGCTACTGATTTGTAGTTTAATTCCATTGTGGTCAGATAGAATGCAAGGAATTATTTCAATTTTCCTGAATTTGTTAAGATTTGCTTTGTGTCCTAATATATGGTCTATTTTAGAGAATGTTCCATGTGCTGCTGAAAAGAATGTATATTCTGTAGCATTTGGATGAAATGTCCTGTATATATCTGTTAGGTCCATTCCTTCTATGACCTCATTTAGTCCAGATGCCTCTCTGTTTATTTTTTCCTGGGATGACCTGTCAATTGATGAGAGTGGTGTGTAAAAGTTACCCACCAACACTGTTTTGGATGTTATCTGTGACCTTAGTTCTAATAGTGTTTCTTTGATGAATTTGGGAGCCCCCATGTTAGGTGCATATATGTTTAGGATTGTAATGTCCTCCTGTTGGAGTGTGCTCTTAATCAATATAAAGTGACCTTCCTTATCTTTTTTTTACCAACGTTGGACTGTAGCCTACCTTGTCAGATATTAGGATAGCAACCCCTTCTTGTTTTTAGGCCCATTTGCTTGAAACACTGTTTCCAACCTTTCACCCTAAGATAATGTCCATGCTTTGTAGAAAGGTGAGATTCTTGGAGACAACAAATTGTAGGACCCTGCTTTTTATCCCAGTCTGCAAACCTATGTCTTTTGGTTGGGGCATTGAGGCCGTTGATATTAAGAGATATTATTGAAAGGTGTGTATTTATGTTTGCCCTCTTTTTTTGTGTGTGGTTCTCGTTTTACCTGTGCTCTCTTCTGTTAACTAGTATTTGAGTATTGCTTGTTTTTTCTAGGTTCCTTGTATGTGTGCTTGTCCTTTTGTTCAGCATGGAGGATCCTATCAAGTCTTTTCTGTAGAGCTGGTTTTATCTTCAAATACTCTTTTAACTTGCTTTTGTCATGGAATGTCCTTATTTCTCCATCTATCTGAATGGATAGCTTGGTTGACAGTTGTTATCTTTCTAAACTTGGAATACATCACTACAAGCCTTTATGAGTTTTAAAGTTTGTGGGGAGTTATCTGCTGTAATCCTGATGGACTTGCCTTTGTAGGTAACTTGATTTTTCTCTCCAACTGCTTTCAATATTTTCTCCTTGGTTTGTGTGTTTGGTAGTTTGATTATAATATGATGAGGAGAGGTTCTTTCCATGTTTTGTCTGCTGGAGTTCTAAAAGCTTCCTGTATCTGCATTGGCACCTCTTTCCCTATTTGGGGGAAGTTTTCTTCTATGATTTTTTTGAAAATGTCTATTATGCCTTTGGAGTGGAATTCTTCTCCATCTACTATGCCCTGAATTCTTATATGTGATCTTTTCATAGTGTCCCGAATATCTTGAAATTCCCACTCATACTTTTCTATAAGTTTGTCTTTCTCTTTGTTGGCCTGTATTAGTCTGCCACCTGGTCTTCTAGCTTAGATATTCTTTCCTGTCCTTCATCCATTTTACTGGTGAGATTTTCTACAGAGTTTTTTATTTCATTAACTGTGTTATTCATTGCTAGCAATTCTGACTGGTTTTTCTTTATTAGTTCTATTTCCTTATTTATGTCTTGAATTGCCTTCTTTATTTCATTAAATTGGTGTCCTGCATCTTCTTTGATTTCCTCTTTGATTCCTTTGATTTCCTCTTTGACTTCTTTAAACATGTTTATAATCATTCTTTTGATATCTTTCTCAGGAATTTCCTCTAACTCATTCTCACTGGAGGTCATTTCTGATGCATTAATACTGTTAGGTGGATTTATATTGTCTTGCTTTTTAGTGTTTCTTGTGTTATAATGTATATATTTTTCCATCTGGGATTAAGTTAATGCTTGGATTTTCTAGCTAGCTGGGTATTCTTAGCTGTGTCAATTGATTTGATGTTATATATCTTCAGGGTAGGAGCTTAAGGTGTTAGGTGTGGCCCTTAAGACTCTCAGAGTATCTACAAAGGTGTTCCTGTGGGTTGAGTTTCCATGCTACGTATTCAAGTAGGCTGAGTGGAATAAAATACAGGTAGATTCTAAAATTTAACTAAACACTGTACACATTCAATCAAAAACAGCACTGAGTATTTATGCAAGAGTAGTTATTATAACAACCAGATCCTCTATCAACAAAGAGGTTAAGATTTCTGGTCTGTTGTGGGATCCAAGTCAGCTTGTGACTAAGAAGAACCTTCCCTGGTACAATCCCATTTTCCTTTTTGGATGATTTTGGTCTGAGTCAAGTTGCTGGCTGGGTCGTTGGGCTGCTGTTCTGATTCCTGGAGCTGGGCACTGGCTTTTCCTGTGGGGCACACTGAGCCTGGCAACTGTGGCCCTGCAGATCGGTGCCTCAGCTGCTGGAATCGCTACTGCTGCTGCTGAAGATGCTGCTCCTGGATCTTTCACTGCTGCTGGGTCTGTCGCCTCTTCTGATTCCACCACTTTTGCTCCTGCTGCTGCTGTTTACACTGTTGGATCCTCTGCTGCTGCTGCTGAATCTGCGACTGCTGCCTCTGAAGCTGCTGCTGCTGGATCTGTCGCTGCTTCCACTACTGGATCTGCCGCTGCTGGGTCTACTGCTGCTGGTGCCGGAGCCGCTGATGTCCCTGCCAGACTGTGCTCCTTCTTGGGTCCCACTGTCGGCTCAAGTTGGTGTGTCCGGATCCCAGGACTGCTGCTCTGTTTGCTGGAGCTGTGCACAGGAGGTGGGGGACGGGAGGGAGCCACAGCTGTTCTAGTTCTCTTACTGTTCCACATGTTCTTCTACCTTGTTATCTGTTCCTCCGTTGCTCACTGCTGCTCTCCCTTCATGTTTCTGGAGTTGTGGAGAGCTCCGGTGTGAGTGGAAGCTCCCCTCACTTGGCTTTTCCTGTGGCCTGAGCCGAGACTGGTGGCTTTCTGGTGTGCTGTTGCTGTGGTCAGCAGACCTGCCGGGGCCGCTTTTGCCGGCCTGTGCGGGCTCTGGATGCTCTGGATTTCCTCTACTTCTCCACTGCCGTTTCGATGTCCTATACACCTCACTTTTTAGTAAAAGTGTGTATTTTGCTGAGTTTTTTTGGTCTTTTTCCCCCCTAGGCTGCTTTGGCATGGTAACTAAGCCGCCATCTTAACCGGACATCCTCTAAAATATTTTTTAAAAAAGAAAAGTGCCTCTGGCAAAGGAGGTTACTGTTCAGAGAGCTTTGCTGACTGAACTGCCTGTGGAGTCTCAGGACCTCTGCTAGACTCTGGTGCTCCTGGAACTCGGGGATATGTCTTAAGAATTCATTTTGTTATAAGCACTGGACTTGAGATGCCAGAAATGACACAGTCACTTTACATACAATAGAGCAGAATGTGGTCTTTGTTGAGCCAAAACAGCTAGCTAAATTTTAATACAACCCGTGACAAATCTGTTTTGAAAGAACAAACAGCATTTGACAACGAATGATTTTGGCTTAATCTTGATAGCCATTGATTTTATGTACCATCGAAATTTTTATTAACATACAACAGTTTTATGTTTTACCCATGACTTAAATTTGATAAAGCTTAAGCAAGTTATCCCAACATATTTAGTCTGAAAACTAGCTTTTTGTTCCTTAAAAGTTTTTAAACAGTTGAAAAATCTTTAACTTTAGGTATGGTGTTTAGGTTTAGCCTGCCGGTTCTTTCCTAAATACACACATCTCTATCCAAATACTTTAACATTCTGATGTAAGTACCACTTGAAAAGCATTTTTAATGAGAATTCTGTCCAACATTGAAAAATTCCTTCCCAGTTCCTTCATTCAACTCATCTCACCTCATAATGAACCATCTTTCTTATAAGACTATTAAGAGAAAATACACCAAATGGATTAGTACTGTTACTCACTGACAGGCAAGTAGTCTAGATGAAAACAATTTTATGTCATCAATACCTCTAAAACAAAAATGCTTTCATTAGGAGTAACTAAGGCAAATTTGTTTGTGTCTTGAGGCAGGCTGGCCTAGAAGTCAGGCCAATTTCCTCCTCCTCTTAATTAACAGGACTTTATAATCTTTTTAAAATACCTGGCAAATTAAGAATCACCACCTCAGAGAGAATTTTGTTGTTTTCAACAATCCTTTATGTAAGTTGAGGTTGACCTAGAACATAAACTCAGTAATTATATTTATGATATCATATAACAAAGTATGGCATTGTTTACATAAAATTTCAGCTCACCATAGGCTTTAGTTAAATGTGACTTTTTTTTCTTCTTGCCACTTCATGGTGCTGGTGCTGCAGGCAGTGGCTGGGTGGGGTGGGAGCTTGCATCACTCACCACCTTCAGATCAGCATGCCCTGCTCCTGGGCTCTCACCTGGGGTGGAGTCTGGTAGGCACAGAGGCAATGGCCAAGACGTTGCCAGGCTGCCTGCTGGCCTGGATGGCACATGGTCTTTGGGAGTGGAACAGAAGTCTCCTGAGTCAGGCTTTGTGAAGGGGAAAGGAATGAGGGGGCCTGGGCCGCCAGGACCCAAGCTGCTTTGGAGCACTTATACAGCGAGCTTGCAGTTTCACTGCTGCCCTAGTGGAGAAACTTGAAAGGAGATGAGAGGGAGGGAGGGGAAATTTCCTTCCTGAAATTTTCTTTTCCTCAGCAGATAAGCTATGTGGGTCCATGTGTCTGGGTCACATGGATCCTCAGAAATCATCCAGGGGGCAGTTTGGAGAATTTCTTTCCAAAAGGAGCTGGCCTCCCTCTGGGGGAGCTTAATTCCCCTAACTTGCAGGAGAGCCAGCCCTTAATCCATGAATCTGTGATTCCTTTTGGTGGGAGACAATATTGTTCATGATAGAAAAAGAGTGGAAATGCCAAGACCAGAGGGCAGTGTTCCTGAGGGCTGAAAAGTACTGTGGGGGATTCACCAATGGTCTGACACAAGCACCTGTCCACAAGTTTAAGAGACTGGTATGCTGTCCTCCAGGCTTTAACAGGTCGATGCAATACTGGCTTTTTGTGTTGGAGAGAAATAGATAGAAGGTTTTTGCCAACACCCAATGGGCTATTGGGGTCCAGGAAGAGGATGGCTGGTCTTTAGTCAATACCGAATAACGGCCTCAGCCAAGAGATGTCAGTTGCCAGTTTGTCATGTCTGGTCCCTTTCCATGGCACAAACTGAAAATAAAGGCTAAAGAGAAACCTGCCAGTCCTCAAAATTGTGGAGGCAAGGGCCATGGGGTGGTGATGTCTCCCAAATGACAATTGTCCACCTGGGAGAGTGCACACTCTCCTTGGTGTGTCTAAGAGGGTTCCTGTTCAGGCACCACCTGTGGGTCCCTGGATCCTTGGGGCTGCGGTTCCCAAGAGGCATCTAGGAAACCATGGAGAACAGGGTCTTGAGCAGAAGTGAGTGCAACAAAAGAACCACTTTCGGGAGGCAGTCTCAATGAACAGGGAAATGGGTTTATAAGAAGTTGAGAGCAGGAAGAGGGTCCTAAGGGGATTGGTCAGTTCAAAGGTTGCTAGCTGATGCCTAGGGACATTCATTCTAGCATGTAGAGATTGTGTCAGGTGCAACATGTAGAGATAGAATCAGCTACAGCACATAGGGAGAGTGTCAGGCGATCTACATAGTGGCAGGAAGAGGTTCACAGGGATGGGCTGTGTGAAGATTGCTGGGTGCTAGGAGTTTCCTAGGCAACTGGCCAAAGGTCACAGGGCTATGGGCAAAGAGTACGTTCAGGTGTGCCAGTCTTGGAGAAGGAGGGGCCTCCTGTAGCCCAGGGATCCTTAGCTGTGCCTGGCAGCTCAGGCCCCTCTCCTGAAGGCTTCAGCTTCTGCCTGGCAGTGCCCAACAGCTGACCTGGAATTCACTATGTAGTCTCAGGGTAGCCTCCAACTCATATTGATCCTCCTACCTCTGCCTCCTGAGTGCTAGAATTAAAGATATGTACCTCCATGCTGTTTGCAGATTATAACAAGCTATTACTCAGAGTGGGTTCTGGATCAGTGAATTTTAGCGGAGTGTGTTTTATGTTTTGTTCTCTCTGGAACTCACAGATTTTTACCTTTTGTGATTTTCTTTTCAAGGTAGGTGCAGAGTAATCCAATTTGTTAAAACTTGGTTGCCTGTGTGTGAAAAGCATGTTTCAGCTCATACTTTCTTTAATTTTTTTTTTTTTTTTCAGGGAGAGCAAGCAATGAGAGAGAGGGAGAGAGAGACGGGAGAGATAGAGAATTGGTGCATCAGTGCCTCAGCCACTGTTATTGAACTCCAGATGCTTGCACCACCTAGTGGGCATGTGCAACCTTGTGTGGGAGTGCCTTACCTTTGTGTTTCTGGCTAAGGTGGGATCTGGAAAGTAGATGGGTCCTTAGGCTTCACAGGCAAATGCCTTAACCACCGTCTCTCTAGACCTTAGACATTTTATTTATTTATTTATTTATTTATTTATTTATTTGGAAGAGAGAGAGATAGAAAGAAAGAGACAGATAGAGAGAGAATGGGCACATCAGGACCTCCAGCCATTGCACATGAACTCCAGACACATGCACCACCTTGTATACCTGGCTTATATAGGACCTGGAGAATTCAACATGGGTGCTTTGGCTTTTCAGGAAAGCAAAGCCATCTCTTCAACCCTCACACTTTTTATTCATTAAAAAAAATTTTTTTTTAATTTTTTCTTTTCAATACAGGAACTCGCAGAAAAAACTCGCTTTATTACTCTGAGCAGTTGCCTATATCCTGTTGGGGACAAAGGTGGGGATTTTAGGATGGGGGAAGAGGTAAGGGCCAATAGTAAACTTTAACTATTGAAATGGTAATTACAATTGCCACGTGGAGGTAGCAGGCCAGAAGCCATTAGGTGTCTTGCTGAGTCCTAGCTGGCCAGAGACAGGTCGCCAAACTTTAGCTAGACTCAGGAAGTTCCACTAGGCCTCATGCCTGGGCCTTTCAGGGCCCAACATCTCCCCCTTTTGTTTTTGTAAGAGCATTAGTCACCGTGGCCCCTGTCTTAGGTTGTCCCCCTCTGGGGATCTTACCCGTCATTGAATACCAGGTGTTTAGCTCACTGAGAAGCCACTCCATGGCCTGTCTTAGGTTGTACCCCTCTGGGGACTTACCTGTCATTGGTCACATGGAGGGCAGGGGAGGTGGCAGTGGGTCATCTGAGGAACTTAATTCCTGAGTTTCCAGCCTGTGGTAATGTATTTCGACCTGATGAAGTTTTATTGCCTCTAGCTGCTGGTGTTATTCATTTATTTTTAAAAATATTTAATTTATTTATTTTTGAGAGAGAGAGAGGGAAAGAAAATATGAATATGGGCATGCCAGGGTCTCCTGACACTGCAAATGGACTCCAGATGCATATGCCACTTTTGTGCACCTGGTTTTATGTGGTTACTAGGGAATTGAACCCCAGCCATCAGGCTTTCTATGCAAGCACCTTTAACTGATGAGCCATGTATCCAGCCCTCAGCTCACGCTTTGTAAAGTTCTTCTAAAGAGTCTTTGAGGAAGAAAATTTGATGGAGTTAAGATGAAAGATTAAGCCTTGTAACATATCTCTTTCCTCATTCACTTTCTCTCATTTTCTCTTTTCCCTCTCTCGTTTCCCCCTCTCTCTCTCATTTGTAGTGAAATGTCTGTCCTACTTTGTTGTAAAGCCTTGATATCCAACTGAAATGCCCTTCCCTGCAAATGAAAAACCACTAGATTGGCTTTCTGGACTTCAGAGCTGTTTCCCTTCTTTGCATGTCTATGTCTACCCTTTTTAAAGAGAAGCTGGAAGATGGAGTTGAGTTCTAAAGAAATATTACTTTCCCTGTTTCTTTTACAAGTGTTTGGCTATGTAATAAGGAGAAAATTATTTATAGATTTTTTTTGTTTTTATTTAGAGGTAGGGTCTCCCTCTAGCTCAGGCTAACCTGGAATTCATTATGTAGTCTCAGGGTGGCCTTGAACTCAAGGCAATCTTTTTACCTCTGCCTCCCAAGTGCTGGGATTAAAGGCATGCACCACAATGCCTGGATGATCATAGAAATTTAATCATCGATTTTCATTTGGAGGATCACAAGATGAGTACATGGCTCTGTGGAACTGTTTCTTCCCTGTTTACAGATGTCCCTGCGTGCCACCATTTCCCTCCTTTATCCACAACTACAGTGCATCTCACCTGTCTTTCTGTTCCTTTCCAGCCCCAATTCCATTCCCAATATCCAGTTTTGTGTACTTTTCTGAGAAGCCTCTTCTAAGAAAGTAGAGCCAATTTATTTTCCCAATTGGTGCACTGCCCTGGAATTATAGAAACTGACTCTTAGATTTGCTTATCCGAGTGGGCTAGCAGCCTTTTAGAGCAGAGCCTGGAAGAATGAAGACTGACCCTTGGAGTTGTTTTAAACCAAGAGTGCTTCTGCTGTTGATCCTACTGGTGTGGACAGGCACTTGATGGTGTTTTCCTTGGAAAGCAAAAAAGAGTAATGAGTGAGTGAGTTGAGCATTACATTAGCACAGGAAGGCAACACATGAGTGAGGGGCAAAGCATTTAAAAAAGTATATATTTATTTGCACCGAGAGATGGCTTAGTGGTTAAGGTGCTTGTCTGCAAAGGCTAATGACCTGAGTTCAATTCTGCAGCACCCACGTGAAGCCAAATGGACTATGAGACAGGTGCACCTAGAGTTCATTTGCAGCCGCTGGAGGACTTGGCATGCCTGTGCTCATGTCTATCTCTCTTCTGTGCCTCTCTCTGCTTGAAAATAAATGAATAAAAACAATATTCTAAAAGTATGTATTTATTTGCAAGCAGAGAAAGAGGGGGGAAAGAGAGAATGGGCACACCAGGACCTCTAGCCACTGCAAAGAAACTCTAGACACTTATACTTTGCAGTATAATCTTGCAAGATACTATGCATAGCTCCCATCAGTGTTTAAATAGTACTAAAAATAACATTAAATAACACAGTAAAATTAAAATGAAATAATTCACTAAGTATGGTGTCTCCCATGCATGTAATCCCAGTACGTGGGAGGCTGAGGCAAAAGGATCATAAGCTTGAGACTAGCCTGGGCTATATAGTAAGACCTTGCCTACAAAAAATTCCCATAAATAAACAGGTGGCTTGTATGAAGTGTACTCAATAGAATTCCTAGCATAATAGTGAGGTCTCTGTGATAGGTTCTGGTTTTCATCATAGAAAGCCGAGATTTACTAATTGCTGCTTCTGCTGCTTCATCTGTTAGTACAGTTCACTTGATGCTTAATGATTCAGAGTCAGAGTGACATATCTGTCGGAAGTCACAGGCTGCATGATCTGTAGAAGAAACCCTTCTGAGACCCTATTTCATTCTAGCAATGTATCCTGAATTTTGTAAAAGATACCTTAGTTATAGTCAAGACTTCTTTTATTTCACTTTGTCTTCCCTTCTGTTGTACTTTTCCTTATGTTGAGTATTGTTGGAATGGCCATACGCATTTTTCCAAACTAAGGGAAGTTGAATTCAAAGGAAGCAAATTAAAAAATTTTCCTACCTTGGAAAAATACTCTATCAAAGTAGTTTGTTGTCACAGATTTTTCTGTAGTTTTAAATTTCATGAGTAAGGGAACATTTCTCTGACATTTCTGATTTTTAAAAGTGGTTCTGTGATTATTTATAGAAAAGATCAGACCTCATATACCTAGGATGTTCATGCCTGAAGTAGCAAATATTGAATAACAAGAAATCATAGTGAAAATTCCAACAAATTTTAAAGCAAAGCAGCTGCTATATAAACCATTGAGTTTACACTAAGAATAAACAGATGTTAAGAATGGATGCAGCTGGGTGTGGTGGTGAAAATCTGTAATCCTCAGGAAGCTGAGGCAGGAGGATTCTATACCAGCTTATCAAAGCTGTTTCACTCAAAACTTGTCAAAAAGCTATAGATAAGATCTGTTCATTGCTCAGGAGTAAATGAAACATCTTGATCATACCATCTAACATTCAGGGAACATTGTGGAAGAAGGAGCATAAAGAATGTAAGAGCCAGAGGATGGGGAGGAATGCTGTGGAATGTTGTCTTCTGGAGGACCTCACTGTGGATACACAAGGCCCACAAAATACTGAGCCCATTGACATTTCACCATGGATGATGGAGAAGGGCAAACCAAACCAAACATCAAAACCAAGGAGGGACTAGTTGGAAAGGAGAGTTCAGCGAAAGGGGAAGCACCTTATTGGATGAGACCTATTCTAGGCCCACTCAGCCAGGGTCTTAGGAGGGATTGGCCTCCTTAAAGCACTTTTGAAAAGTGCTTTGTATTTCTTTAGGTGGATGAGGGTCAAGAGAAAGAAGCACAGGTGGCCAGAGTTCATCCTGAGATCTTCCTTCTTTATTTTTAGATTCTTCCTCCTTATCTGACTCTACCCTTTTCAGATATGGTTGTAAAGCTAGCCAAACTTGACCCCATAGAGTTAAATATTTTAGCCTAATTAGTCCCATTAAATAGCACAATTGATCAATTTTTTTCCTGAGTTAAAATGTGATGTTCTGTGAGTTGGATACCAGGGACAAGTCTTTTGACTAATAGCGAAAAGCTTATAAATTTATTTTAACAATATTTTAGCTGCAAACTGCTTAAATAAAGCTGAAAATTACTGTGCGTGAGCATGAGCCTTCAGGTATGGGTCGTTTCCCGTAGCAATGGCAGAAGCAATAGCAAAACAGTTGGCTGCTGGACCAGTTGCTACAGCTGAAGTATAGGGGTTTAATAAAAATGTTAACAGCTCATTGTTTAGTTTACCTTTAAGGTGACTAGGAAGAACTCCAATGTTTCCCCTTTTCCTCAGGACTTTTCCAACACTTCTTTTAAGGACTAACTCCTGAAATTACTCAAGAGTGAGCCTGGTCTAAAAGACTCAAGCCAAAAGAAGAGGGGCATTAAAGATGTTCTCATACAGGGGCACCAGATGCTCATTTGGGATGCATAGCCGTGGAATTATAGAAACTAATACTTGGGGTTGTTTCCCCAAGAGTGGGCTAGCTGCTTCTATGAATAGAGCCTGAAAGAAAAGCCGCTAACCCTAAGAGTTACCCAAGAGTGAGTAGCTGCTTGTTACAGCAGAGCCTGAGAGAAGGAAAGAAATCCAATCCATGGAGTGATTTAACCAAGGGTGAACCAGCTTCATCTGCTGTCACCACTGCTCTGATGTTCTGTTGCTGTAGCTTCCACTAACAGTCATACCTTGGTGTTTTTATTGAACAGCAAAAACAAAACAAAACAGTAATATGTGAGTAAACTGAACATTGCATGGGCAAAGGGCAAGGAAGTTTTGACTTTGAATAATGCTTAAATATTTGTTAAGGAAGGGGTTTAGCATTATGACCTGTTGGACTCTGCTGATCCAGTGTTGCAGAAATTTGGATCTAAGCCTTGAGTCAGTGACAAAACCAAGTATCACTTGGTTTCTTACACTGATGGGCTGGGGAGAGTTAATGTAGAGCTTAGATGGTTTTGTGTTTTTATAGACAGTTTCTAAAGCAATGTGATAGGAGGCACATGTAGGAAATTCTCTGGTGATAAGCAAGCTTGCAGAAATGGGGAGGGAGCAGTATTAGGGGAGTGTGCTGCCTGGATAATATATTTTAAGGAGGGTGAACCTGTACATATGGCGGGGGAGGGGGGAGTCCCAGAGTCATGTTGTCTTCAGTATGAACTTGCACAATAGAAGCTGTAACTCAGTATGTGGCCCTGTCAGATTATTTTCTTTTGTCTTTTCTCATTACACCAGAACATACACATACTGTGTAATCACACTAATCCTACCTGTTGTCTTCAACAGATTTGTGGCAGTTCTGTGGGCAGTTTGTTACTGACCATGCTGTCTTCAGTAATATGGTTAGCTCTTCTCATACAAGCACACTTGTTCTGGATCAAGAGTCTAATCAGGCCACTATGGAAACTGAAAAAGAGCATAGCTTAAGATTAGTCAGCATCTGTAAACATTCCTTGTCAATATTGGTCATCTGTGCTGTTCAGGCCAAAGGTATACCAAGTTGGAGGAAACTTTGTCATATTGCTTTAAGTGGGTAGATTACCTGGTTGTAAGATTAACTCCAGGGTAAGTAACAACTAAGGAATTTAGTACAAATAAAAGCATCTCCAAGCAGTGGTCTCAGAAAAGTTATTTGTAAGGTTCCTCAGAAATAATCACAAAGTTTGTTCCATATTTCATTCTTATAGTTCATTCCAGTCGTTTGTTCTTAAAGTTCATGTGACTGAGGATCTTCCAGGGAAATCCTGATGTGGCTCTTCGTCCCTGTGTGTTGTGTGGTGTGCCTGCTTGTAGTGGCAGCAGTTGCATGGATCTTGCTATGGGTAGTTAGATAGAAGTAAGGCTAAGCCATCAGGAAGAAGAATATGTGGGAGGAATCCCGAGGGGGTGGTGGAATCTTTCTCTATGTACTAAGGATGGCACTCAGGCTTGATGAGTAGAATCTGCCACAAGAGTATAGGGATTTCTGAAAAACAATTAGAGGGATAGAGAATGTGCTGAAATCCCTAAATGTGGCACGGCACATAAGACACTAAGGGACTAGTGCATTGAAAGACTGCCTTGTAGGTGGCTTGGCCATTTTAATGGGTAATAAAAAATGCATCTGAGGCTGATTCTCTGCACAGAGAGAACTTAGAAATGTAAAAGAGAAATTGCTAAGGAAGAAAGAAATTCAGTCTCTGATTTGACAGATAAATGAGACAAAAGAGAGACTAAGATAAAGGTGATTGAACTTTAATAGAGGGTAAGGGAAACTCCATGTTTGTTGTCTAGGGGATGAGTTTGTTTTGTCAACCAGTTAAAGAATTAATAGGACTTCTGTGTAAGATGGTGGCATAGTACCATGTCAAACCAGCCTAGGTAGAGAAATAAGCAGAAAAACAGAAAAATATACTCTTCTATGGAAAAGTAAAGGCGTATAAAGGAATTATCAACCACAGCTGAGAAACAAGAGAGGCTCAGATCTTCTAGCAAGTAGGAAACTGGCTGGAATCCTGCTGAGATGCCAATGATCCCAGTCATCTAAAAATACTGCAGATAATTAGAAAACCCAAGCATCAGATTAACCCAAGATACAAAAATCACTACATTTTAATAAAAGCAATGCAAAAAATTAGATCATGATAATTCCACAAAAAAATATAAATCCACAAGAACTAACCTTCAGTGAAACTGTTTTAGATGAAATGTCTGACAAAGATTTTTTTAAAAAGATTATATCTGGCTGGGCGTGGTGGCGCACACCTCTAATCCCAGCACTTGCTAGGCAGAGGTAGGAGGATCATCATGAGTTCAAGGCCACCCTGAGACTATGTGAATTCCAGGTCAGCCTGAGCTAGAGTGAGACCCTACTTGGGGAAAAAAAAAAAAAAAAAACAACACCTATCTAAGGAATCAAAGAAGAAAACAAACTCCTGAAGGAGAATGCAGGAAACCAACTTAATGAAATAAGGAAGTCAATATAAGACATGAGTAAGGAAATAGAAATAGTGAAGAAATGCCAATTAGAAATACTTGAAGTGAAAAAGAAAATAAGTCAGATAGAATACTCTGTAGAAAGTCTCACCAGTAGAATGGATCAAGGGGAGGACAGACTATCTAAATGATAAGACCAGGTGAAAGACCTAATACAGTCCAACAAACAGAAAGACAAACTAATAGGAAGGCATGAATGGGAATTTCAAGACATCCAGGTGAGTATGAGGAGATCAAACATATAAATTCAGGGTATAGTGGAAGGAAAGGAATTTCACTCTAAAGGCATCATAGGTATTTGCAACAAAATCAAAGAAGAAAATTTCCCCCAAATAGGGAAAGTGATGCCAATAGATACAGGAAGCCTTTAGAACACCAAACAGAAAAAAAATCAGGGAAGAACCTCTCACTGCCATATTATAATTAAACTATAAAACACACAAGCCAAAGAAAATAAATTGAAAGCAGGTAGAGAGAAAAATCAAGTCCCATACAAAGACAAGCCCATCAGGATAACAGTAACACAACTGTTACCACAACACAAACTTTAAAAGCCAGAAGGCCTTGGAATGATATATTCCAAATTCTGAAAGTTAACAACTGCCAACCAAGACTACTTTACCCAGCAAAGCTATCCATCCAAATAGATGGAGAAATAAGGACATTTCACAACAAAAGCAGTCTAAAGGAATTTATGACAACAAAACCAGCTCTACAGAAAATACTTGAAATGATCCTTCATGCTAAAGAAAAAGAAAAGCACACATATAAGTAATCCAGAAAAAAAAAACCCATAATAAATAGTTAATATAAGAGAGTAAAGGAAAACAGGATGAACTACAAAACAAGAATAATGGCAAGAATAAATACACACCTTTCAGTAATAACTCTATTTATTTATTTAATTTTTATTAACATTTTCCATGATTATAAAAAAAATCCCATGGTAATACCTCCCTCCCTCCCACTTTCCCCTTTGGAATTCCATTCTCCATCATATTACCTTCCCATCTCAATCATTACACTTACATATATACAATACCAACCTATTAAGTATCCTCCTCCCTTCCTTTCGCTTCCCTTTATATCTCCTTTTTAAATTACTGGCCTCTGCTACTAAGAATTTTCATTATCATGCAGAAGCCCAATCATCTGTTGCTAGGATTCACATATGAGGGATAACATGTGGCGCTTGACTTTCTGGGCCTGGGTTACCTCACTTAGTATAATCCTTTCCACATCCATCCATTTTTGTGCAAATTTCATAATTTCATTTTTCTTTACCGCTGAGTAGAACTCCATTGTATAAATGTGCCACATCTTCATTATCCACTCATCTGTTGAGGGACATCTAGGTTGGTTCCATTTCCCAGCTATTATAAATTGAGCAGCAATAAACATGGCTGAGCATGTACTTCAGAGGAAATGAGATGAGTCCTTTGGATATATGCCTAGGAGTGCTGTAGCTGGGTCATTTGGTAGATCAATCTTTAGCTGTTTTAGGAACCTCCATACTGTTTTCCACAATGGCTGGACCAGATTGCATTCCCACCAGCAGTGTAGAAGGGTTCCTGTTTTTCCACATCCCCGCCAACATTTATGATCATTTGTTTTCATGATGGTGGCCAATCTGATAGGAGTGAGATGGAATCTCAATGTAATTTTAATCTGCATTTCCCTGATGACTAGTGATGTAGAACATTTTTTTAGATGCTTATATGCCATTCATATTTCTTCCTTTGAGAATGCTCTATTTAGCTCCATAGCCCATTTTTTGATTGGCTTGATTCCTTATTATTTAACTTTTTGAGTTCTTTGTATATCCTAGATATTAATCCTCTATCAGATATTAATCCTCTATCAGATATATAGCTGGTGGAGATTTTTTTTCCCATTCCGTAGGTTGCCTCTTTGCTTTTTTCACTGTGTCCTTTGCAGTGCAAAATCTTTGTAATTTCATGAGGTCTCAGTGATGGCCTTCTTTATTTCATGAAATTGGTGTCCTGAGTCTTCTTTGATTCCTTTGATTTCCTCTTTGAGTTCCTCTTTGACTCCTTTGATTTGTTCTCTGACTTCTTTGAACATACTTACAATCAGTCTTTTGAAATCTTTCTCAGGCATTTCCTCTAACTCATTCTCACTGGAGGTCATTTCTGATGCATTAATACTGTTAGGTGAATTTATATTGTCTTGCTTTTTAGTGTTTCTTGTGTTATAATGTATATATTTTTGCATCTGGGATTAAGTTAATGCTTGGATTTTCTAGCTAGCTGGGTATTCTTAGCTGTGTCAATTGATTTGATGTTATATATCTTCAGGGTAGGAGCTTAAGGTGTTAGGTGTGGCTCTTAAGACTCTCAGAGTATCTACAAAGGTATTCCTAGGGGTTGAGTTTCCCTGCTATGTATTCAGGTAGGCTGAGTGGAATAAAATACAGGTAGATTCTAAAATTTAACTAAACACTGTACACATTCAATCAAAAACAGCACTGAGTATGCAAGAGTAGTTATTATAACAACCCGATCCTCTATCAACAAAGAGGTTAAGATTTCTGGTCTGTTGAGGGATCCAAGTCAGCTTGTGACCAAGTAAGAACCTTCCCTGGTGTAATCCCAGTTATCTTTTTGGATGATTTTGGTCTGAGTCAAGTTGCTGGCTGGGTCATTGGGCTGCTGTTCTGATTTCTGGAGCTGGGCACTGGCTTTTCCTGCGGGCAAAGCAAGTCTGGGAACTGTGGCCCTGCAGAACGGCACCCCCGCTGCTGGAATCGCTACTGCTGCTGCTGAAGCTGCTGCTGCTGGATCTATTGCTGCTGCTGCTAAAGCTGCCACTGCTGGGTCTGTCGCCTCTGCTGGGTCCACCATGGCTGCTGCCACTGCTGCTGCTTTAGCTGCCACTGCTGGATCCTCCGCTGCTGCCACTACTGGATCTGTCACTGCTGGGGCTGCTGCTGGTGCCGGAGCTGCTGATGTTGCTGCGGGTCTCTGCTCCTGCTTGGGTCCTGCTGTCAGCTCAAGTTGGTGTGGCCGGGTCCTGGGGACCACTGCTCTGTTTGCTGGAGCTGGGCACAGGTGGTGGGGGAGGGGAGGGAGCCGCAGCTGCTCTGGTTCTCTCTGTTCCACGTGTCCTTCTACCTTGTGATCTGCTCCTCCGTTGCTCAATGCTGCTCTCCCTTCATGTTTCTTGAGTTGCAGAGAACGCTGGCGTGTGGTAGCTTCCCTCACCTGGCTTTTCCTGTGGCTGGAGCCAAGACTGGCAGCTTTCTGGTGCGCTGGTGCCGCCGCGGTTCGTGGACCTGCTGTGGCCACTTTTGCCAGCCTGTGCTGGGCTCTGGATCTCTTCTACTTCTCCACTGCCATTTCAGTTTCCTCTATACCTGACTTTTTAGTATAAGTGTGTATTTTGCTGAGTTTCTTCCAGTCTTTTTCCCCCCTAGGCTGCTTTGGCGTGGTACCTAAGTCGCCATCTTAACCAGAAGTCTAGTAATAACTCTTAATATCAATGGCTTCAATGTCCTGAACAATAGAGACAGCCTTGTAGACTGAGGTAAAAAAACAGGATCCTTCTATTTGTTGCCTTCAAGAAATGCACCATTCCATAAAAGACAGATTAAACTATTTTAGGGTAAAAAGATGAAAGACTGTATTTCAAGCAAGCGAGCCTAGAAAACAAGCAGGTATTGCTATCCTAATATCTGACAGGATAGACTTCAACCAACATTAATTAGGAAAGATAAAGAATGTCACTTTATATTGATTAAAGGCACACTCCAACAGGAGGACATTATAGTTGTAAACATATATGCACCCAACATGAGTGCTCCCACGTTCGTCAAACACTATTAGACTTAAGGTCACAGATAACAACAAACAGTTGTAGTGGTTGATTTCAACACCCCACTCTCTTCAATTGGCATGTCATCTCAGCAGAATATAGAGAAGCATCTGGATTAAATGAGCTCAAAGAACAAATGGACCTAATAGTTATCTACAGATCGTTCCATCCAAATACGGCAGAATACACATTCTTTTCAGCAGCACATGGAACATTCTCTAAAAATAGACCATATACTAGGACAGAAACTAAATCTTAACAAATATAGGAAAATTGAAATAATTCCTTTCACTCTACCCAATCGCTGTGAAATATAACTACAAATCAACAGCAAGGAAAGCTGTAGAACATACACAGAATCATAAATCTAAACAGTACACTACTAAATGATGCATGGGTCAATGAAGAAGTCAAGAAGGAAATAAAAAAATCATAGAATCAAATAATAATGATAACAGAGTATACCAAAACCTTTGGGACACAATGAAGGCAGTCCTAAGAGGGAAATTTATAGCTTTAAGTGCCTATATTAAGAAATTAGAAAGCCAGATGTGGTGACATACACCTTTAAAACCACCTTGAATCCCAGCATGTGGGAGCCAGAGGCAGGAGGATCACTGTGAGTTCAAGGCCAGCCTAAGTATACATAGTGAATTACAGGCTAGCCTGGGCTAGAGTGAGACCTTACCTCAAAAATTTAAAAAAAAAAATTACAAAGCTCACAAGTGAATAACTTAATGCTTTATCTTAAGGCCTTGGAAAAGCAAGAACAAGGCAAACAAAAATTAGTAGACAGGAAGAAATAATAAAGATTAGGGCAGAAATGAATGCAATAGACCCTCCCACCCCCCAAACAAAACCAGTTTAAAGAATCAATGAAATGTTCCTGTAAGGGATAAAGATTGATAAATCCATAGCAAATCTGGCCAAAACAAAGAGAAAAGAGGGCTGGAGAGATGGCTTAGTGCGTAAGCACTTGCCTGTGAAGCCTAATAGGTTCGAGGCCCTATTCCCCAGGACCCACGTTAGCCAGATGGTGATAGGTTTTCAGAGATCCTGCCCATCCTCTGTTAAAAAAAAACATCATTACATACATGTTATAGTGCTCTGAGTGTATCATAGATTTGGGAAAGCATCTGAAAAAAGCAGAAAGAATTTAAAGAATGTCCTGCATTCGTAGGGAAGGGCATTCCCAAAAGCTATAAGGTTGCTAAGTAAAGATCCCAGTACTAGGAGTGGGCTACCTTCCTAATAGTTTCTGGTCAGGAAGATCCATGAGGCCCCTAGAATGAAAAGAAAAAGGGGGGAGGAATATTTTCACTGTTGTTCATTGCATTGTCCTATTGCTGAAGACAATGGCATGCTTTGGTTTATAATATATGGAGAAATTAGGCTTGGACAGAGCTAGAAGCCTCCTTCTTGTTGGTTTGCTTTTGTAGTACTATAAGGTGCTATGTAGGCTACTGGGGAAGAAAAATTACTAACAGTCCTGCTAAGCTGTGGACCACAAGTGCTCCATTACTGACATGCCAGGCAAGATATACCTGTTGGTATAAAAGTGGTGTGACTGTTGTGGCTTTTGTCAACACCTTTTCAATTGGATTTAAGGCCCACTCCACAGGAGAGAGTCCATATCTAGTACTATAAATCTGCTCAACAAACTGTATCTGGAGAGGTCATAGGCCCCAGTGGGGAAGTAACTGCTGCTGTTTTGTTGACTGGATGTCATGTACCTGTCAAACTGCCTTTTGAACATTTGCACATGATATAGAGTATTTCTGCTATTACTGCTGCTGTCTGTCTTGTGGTGGTTTGAATCAGATGCTCCACCTAAGCTCATGTGTTTTGAATGCTTGGTCCCAGTTGGTGGCAGTTTTGGAGGTGAAGCATTGTTGGAGGAGGTATGTCACTGGGAGCAATCTTGAGGTTTGTTAGCCCCCAGTTTGTCAGTTCTCATTGATTCCCACAATTGGATTTTGGTACAATCAGACTTTGGATCTGAGCCCTTTTTCAAGTGAATAGACGTGTGTTTGTGTCTCCCCCGGGAAAAAGTTTCACACATTACCATAAAGCACATACTTAACTCTCTCAACTCACAGGTTATAGAATTTTGGAGCTGAAAGATACTATAGTGAGTAGGGAAATGGCTCAGACAGTAAAGTAGTTGCATAAGAGTGATTACCAGAGTTCTGATCCCCAGCAATCATGGGACTCCCAAGTGGGTGTGGTAACCACTTATAATCCCAGTGCTCAGGAGGCAGAGGTAGGCCAGGCAACTACCTAGCTTGACTAGATGAATCTATTGAGTTGTGGTTTCAAGGGAGCAACCACTTCTGGTTTTGCTTTGAAGGTGTTTTTTTTTTTTTTTCTTTTTAATCTGCAATCTTTGGATTTACATACATACATACATACATACATATGTATGTGTGTGTGTGTATGTATGTATGTATGTATGTGTATATATACACACACACACACATACACACACATATATATATATATATGTATATATAAATAAATATAAAATTTACTAAAAGCATAAATTCAAAATATGAGGGATTTTGAAGTCCCAGCCTGTGGAATTTACAGACTGAGATAAAGTATATAATAAGGGCCTTCAGACCTTTTTGTGTAATTATTTGTCACCATTATGTTTACTTGTTTTTCTCATTTCTTCTTTCATTAAGTGTATTGTAAACCGCCTTGCAATAAAGTATTGGTTAACTAAAATTCTTATAGGCTGCATCATGCATCAGTATTCCTGGTGGCATTGTCCCTAGAAATGTGTTAAGACTAGCTTGACATAGGCACTCATACTTGGAACCCCAACACTTGGGAGACTGAGGCAGGAGAACCTAGTCTAAGGTCATCTGGGCTCTGTAAAAAGATCTTGTCTCAAAATAAAGAAAGGAAGAGAGGGAGGAAGAAAAAAAGAAAACAAACAAGCCAGAAATATGTTGGAACAGGTAGCTAAACACTGGATTGGTGGTATGCTGAAGGGTAGTTAGCTGTGACTGACTCAGCCTTGGATGCAGGTGGACTGGAGGACCAAGAAAGAGTGGTCAGGTAGGATTTCTAGCAGTCAAGTGTGGAGCCAAAGATGTATTATGAAAATAAACAAGTATAATAATGGAACAGTTTCATGAGATAATGGAAGTGACTCACTCTAGTTTTGTTTATATGGACATGAATATTGGTTTATTTAGAAATACAAAACTAATAGTCATAATTTTATTTCGGGACAATGTTGCAATGATGTAACATTGTAATATATTTACTTCTAGTCATTTTTCTGTATACTTTGAAATAATTGAATGCATACTCTTAATAAAATTTTGCATTCTGCTTTTTTTCATTCCCTTGTTCAGAATTCTTTAGGGGCTCTCGTTGCTGTTGGTTTAAGGCCTTAAGTTTGAGTGCCTCATTACCCACTTGGTTCTCTTTCCTTCTTCTGTTCTCTGTATTTCAGCATCTTTGGATTTTTAAAATTTTTATTTTTTTTACCCATATCCAAATATATTGTACCTCCTGACCATTGCATGTGATATATTCTTTGACTATCATTTTGCATGGTTTAAACTGTTTATCCAGTTTGATCTGAAATGTCACTTCCTGTGTAGAGCTTTCCCTTAAGTGTCAGATTTGTACCTCTTAGTTTATATGTTCATACACCACAAATCATTAGTTATGTGGAATTAAAATATCTGCTTATGTATGCATTATTAGAATTGTTTTTGGTAGTGCCAGGGATTGAAACTCAAAGCCTTGTGTATACCTAGGTGAGCTCTCTACTACTGAACCACAAGTGCCTTTAACTGCTAAGCCATCTCTCCAGCCCTCATATTTTAAATATTTTTATTTACTAATTTGCAAGAGAGAAAGAGAGAGAAAGAAAGGGAAGATAGGAAGGATGATGCGAATGGGTGTGCCAGGGCCTCTTCCCACTATAAACTCCAGATGCATGTACTACTTTGTGCCTCTGGCTTTACATGGGTACTGGAGAATCAAACCCAGGCTGGTAGTCCTTGCAAGCAAGCACCATTAACTGCTGAGCCATCTCCTCAGTCCCACATATTTTTAAGAATTAGGATTTTTTAAAACAATTTCATTCATTTACATAATATATTTTGATCATATTCAACCCCATTACACTTTTATCTTCCTTACCACTCCTGTTGAACCTTTTTTGTGTGACTCACTCAGTTTAATAAGGGTTTTGCCAAAAGTTTATTTTCATATCTTTGTATATATGATCATGTAGCAAGTTAATGAATCATAATAATGTTTCATGATAATCATAATAATGTTTCTATAGTGTTTTAACCTAAACTTTTATGACTTCTATTTTTACATGATTCTCTATTTTATATTAGAGCAAAACCCAATAGATAGTCTTTTTGTAGTGGGTAAGGTGGCTTATGCCTATAATTTGATTATCCAGGAGGTCGAGGCAGGAGGATTTTAAGTTCAAGGCCAGCCTGGGCTGCACCATGAAAGTCTTCTTTGAAAAATGAAATTCTTCCTATGCCAGTGGAAAAATGTTTTTCATGTCTGTACTGGTGTGTACAAATAGATGCTTAGAAAATATTAAAATAACAAATGGTTATTTTTCTGCTTAGATATAGATGATTCCATTACAGAACTTAATGCAGCAAAGGAGACATGGTTGGTTTGTTCTCTTTTCCTGTTGAACTTTTCACCTGTTGGATTTGTTCAAGAAATTCAATGTTGACAGTTTCCTAAGTTTTTCTTAGTAAAATTTAAACTGAAAAAATCAAATTACATTTAACAGTAAATTAATTATCTTTTTTTTTTTTGCTGGATTATACAACCACTAATACTGGCCTTTAGAAGGCATTTATATAGAAACCAGTATCAATTGATATAGTGAACTCTTTGCTTGGTATAAATAGGAAAGGCCCAGGATTTGCTGATAACTTTCCTGGTCTGTTTCCATCCATTCAAGGTTCTACTCAGATCCAGAGCCAGCTGTTTGGGTAGATGTATAGTTGGGACATTAGTCACCTGTTCTTGCACTCAAGTGAGGGCATTCTGTTTAGAAACTCACTCCTATTTCCAAAATGTAGTTCTGTACTTTATCTATCTATAGTTTTCCTTTATTTTAGCAAAGAATGGTTGCATTTTAGTATATACAGTTGTACCATGCTTCAGACTAACTTCTTTGGTATATTGATTACAATTGATTACTAATGAACACACTTGAGTTATGTCCTTTGGTAAACACAAGTGCACACACACCAGAGCCTCTTGCCATTGCATACAAACTCCAGATGCATGGTATCTGGCTTCATATGTGCATACTGAGGAATTGAATGCAGGCCAGCAGGCTTTGCAAGCAAATGCCATCTCTCCAGCTCCAAGATTACTCTTTGCTCCGCGGGTAAAGGACTCTTCAGCTTGTGGTTTCTTATAGTTCACAAATATAGCATATCTAACTTGGTTTAATATTATCAAACATTTATTAGATACCATGATGTACTACTGGGTACTTTCCAGAATGGTTTAAGGATTGCCTAAAGAGTACATTGATGCTGTGGAGGCTGTAGAAAAGGGCTGGAGTATAGTCACTACCTTTGCAGGTTCCCTTTATAACAAATATGTACTGCAAAAAGGCCTTTCTCTAATTCCTTTTCATACCCATGCCTTACTTCATACAAAATGAGCAGTTTGGGTTGAGGACAGACACCTTAGAGGAAAGGAAATTGTGCGTGCCTTTATTTTCTTTTGCCATCCCATTCCCCAACATTTTGAATTTAGAGCCTGCTGAATTGTCTCAGCCACTCACTCTCTTCTGTACATGATATCTTTAATTTTGGCTTAGCACAGTTTTTGAGTACATATAGAATCAGTTGATGAGCCTTTTTGGAATATAATGGCACAGCATTCACAAGGGCATTGCTCTATCTATATCTATATCTATTGGATATGGTGGCTTGTAGTAGTAGGCTGACTTTTGGTTGTAGAAGTAGCCCCTGGTTTTTTGTCTTATTTTGTTTTGTTTTTTCTTCCACTTCTGGAGAATAGAAGCATAGGATTTGGAAAATCCAAATAGCAAAGAATTTAAAGCTAGTCAAAACTTTTTCCTCTAAGTAATATTTACTATATTTCTGACTGATTAATACTTACTGCAGTTTAATCTTTAATTTCTTTTGTACATTAAAAATACCAGTGGTATACATAAATCCTATCAATTCTGGGAAGTAGATTTAAGATGTAGCCTTTGGGTTTTTGTTTATTTGCTTGCTTATTTATTTGTTTTGCTTTGGTTGTTGTTTGGTGTTTCTCCCTTCCTTCCTTTATTTTATTTTATTTTATTTTTTGTTTTTGCTTTTTTGAAGTTGAGTCTCATTCTAGCCCAAGCTGGCCTGGAATTCACTGTGTAGTGTCTGGCTGGCCTTGAACTCACATCGATTCTTCTACCTCAGCCTCCTAAGAGCTAGGACTAGAGCTCCTTCTCTCTCTTTCTCTCTGTCTCTTTGATACAAGACCTTCTTGTTTTCCTGTCTCAGCCTCTGAGCATTGAGATTGCAGTAGTGTATCTTTACATCTAGCTTTGATTTCTTATATTTTAAATATATCCTTAACTTTTAAAATTCCATATATATGCTTTTCTTTGTACTATGAGATTGGTACTTAGTCTTGCTACTGTTAAAAAGCTTTGAGATTTTGAAAATTTAGTGCTTGTAAAATTGGAAAGACTATATTCATTTGTCTCTAATCATTTTTCAGTCTGAAAAACAAACTATTTGTAGCATACAGGAAGCACATCCTTTTCCACTTAGTTCCCCTAAAAATCTGGATTACATCCAGTCCCTGCATCTGCTCAGTATTTAGGGGTCTTGATGCGTTCATAGGTTATGCCTGAGTTTAACACAGGCTCTGCCCTCTAAGGAAGAAGGGCGAGCTGTGCTTTTTACTGCAGCCTCACAATGTGTATCACTTATGTGTAGAAACCTTAGAAAATCTAAGACAATTACAAGTTAACTGAAATCAACTTTGAGGGACATCACTCAATGAAACAAAACTGGTAACATTCAAATATGTGTATTATGGAACATAAAGCCTTAGTTCTAGATAAGAACTACCAATTATATTCCTTTATATTATATTCCTCAATATTCTACAGAATCAGTTCAAAGTCAGTCTCTCTCTCTCTCGATTTCAAAATATATTTATTTATTTGCTAGTAGAGAGAGAGAGAGAGAGAGAGGGGGGGGGGGGAGCATGTGTGTGTGTGTGTGTGTGTGTGTGTGTGTGTGTAGTGCTCCAGCCCTCTTGCCACTGCAAATGAACTCCAAATGCATGCTCTACTTTGTGCATCTGGCTTTACATGAGTATTGGGAAATTGAATCTGGGCTGGCAGGTTTTAAAAACAAGTGCCTTTGACTACTGAGCCATCTCCCCACCCCTCAATGTCAGTTCCAATTTCTCTCTCCTTGCAAAAAAATTAAAGTAAATTTTTTTTTAAATAGTAAAAAAGAAGTGTTCTGGTACAAAACAAACACTCCAGGACATGTTAGGGGTGTGTGTATGTGTGTGTGTGTGCACATGCACATGTGCGTGCATATGCATGGACACATTTTATGAGCATATGTAATTGATACAATGTACACTCATCTAGTAATGTAGTATACTGACTTAAAGTATACATTTCTGCTTCTGATGCTAAATATGTAGCTGTTTTTGCTTTTTGCCTGTGTGTACATGCATGTGTGTATCTTGCTATGTAGCCCAGGCTGGCCATAAATTCATGGCAACTTTCCTGTCTGAACCTCTCGAATTCTAGGATTATAGGCATGTGTAACTATGCCCAGTTTATGCAGCTCATTTTCAGTTGTTTTCCTTTGATAAGATATTGCCATATGAATTGGCTAGTTTTCTCAAAGAAGTGATTTTTCTGTTTTTAGTGATCCACTGTCTTCCTTGGTCTAAAAATATCATTGGTTACTATACTGGTTATTTTCTTAGCTTGTTACTGTGTTCATTACTTTCCTTAGCTGTGGCTGTAATCTGACAGAAACCTTGTAAGAGAGAAGGTATTTTGGCTTATAGTGTCAGAGGTTCAGCCCCTTTTGACAGAGATAGCATTGTTGGACAGCTCAGTCCATGGTGGTGTGGTGGTGGAGGTTATTAATATCATGGCAGACCTGGAAGATATTGAGCTGAATGTAACCTTTAAAAGCCTGTATCTAGTGACTTAGTTCCACCAGCAGTATCCACTTCCTAAAGGTTCCACAGCTCCCAAGACAGTTCTATCAGCTGAGGGTGCAAGGGCTGAAAATGTTCAAACCACAACTGATAGGGAGATTGTGGCAAGAGGGAGAAACTAGACCTGAGATTGTGGTGGTGTTTGAGTACTGTGAGAATAGTGACTTCCATTTTATTCCTGCTCCATTATAATAGGGTATAATTTGTTGTTGGAAGAGAGTTATTGCCTGATAGAAGAACTAGAGTTTTTTCCCTCCTTCCCCCCTTTCTTTTCTTCATGCTGGGGTGAAACCCAGGGCTTCATACCTGATAAATACATTCTCTAACAGATAGTACCTATAGCTCATTGGCTTCTTTCTTTATACTATAACTTTACCAACTCGTTTCTTTTTCCTTAGGATTGTACAGAACAGCATGAAATGAAATCATTTGAGTTTTAATTATGTCTTTCTATAGCTGAACTGAAATAAACAAAACCAAAACAAATGGGTATATGTCAGATGAGATGCCACTGTGGAGAATAGGCACAAGAAAGGGATGGGAAGAGCAAAGATTGGGTTAAGGAGTTGGTAAAATGTTTGTAGGACCTGAGTTGGGATCCCAGTGCATACATAAAAACTGGGCATGGTGGTTTATAATCCCAGCACTGGGAAGGTGGAGATGGGTGCTTGCTGACTAGCTAGTGTAGTCAAATAGGTGAGCTCTAGGTTCAAGGGGAGACTATCTCAAAAAGTAAGATGGAGCCGTGCATGGTGGCTCACACCTTTAATTCCAGCACTCAGAAGGCAGAGGTAGGAGCAGAAACAAAGTGAGGGGATTTTCCATTCACATAACCCTCCTTGCAAAGTCAAGAAACCTGAAAGAGAAGACAGTAGAGACCAGCTGAGGAGCTGCTGAAGGAGAATGCACATGGGACTAGCTGAGCAGCTCCGGTACAACTCCAGGCACCTTCAAAGTTTCCCATCCCCCAACCTTCAGGACTGTGAATATCCAGAGAACTGATTTCGTCCTCAGCTGCCGTGCATGGAGAGAGATCAAGGTGGGCACTCAGCATTGGTGAGATTGGAAGCCACCCCAAAAGGTAGCAGGGCCTGCTTATACAAAGCCAGATACATAGGCCTGCACTGGAAGTGCTAATCTCTCTTTCCATGTCAGGAAAGGATATATATTACATTTTAATGATATATTCCTGATAGACTTTACCCTTCTCAAATAAGCAGCATTTTAGTGTTGACTATTGTTGCCTTTGAGGTTCAGGGCATTTGTCTTTTTCTTCTGTCTTATTGGTGCAGGGACTGACTGCCCCGAGGCTGACTTGGAACCGATTCAGACTAGAAATCTTAATCTCCTAGTTGACAGGATTAAGGGTGGGGGGCAACACATACCCTTAGGGCTTTTGGCTTTACTAGATTATCTGTTTAGATTAATCCCCATGGTTGTGTAAATACTTTGTGTTGGTTTTTATTGAATGTCTGTATTGATCAGTTGAATTTTAGAATTTGCCAGTAGTTTGGTCCACCCAGTTACTACAACAAACTGAACACCAAGGGTCACTTCTGCTGTTTTTCTTGGAGTATAGGAGCTATACTTGGCACCTTAAACTCCTGCACTGAAGATATATAAAGTCAGATTTACTTGGGTAAAAACACTGCAGAGAATTAGAAAAGTCAAGCATCAAAATAACTCAAAATGCAAAAATCTCTATATTATAATACAAGGAATATAAAAAATCAGGACAATACAATCCCACCAAAAATTATAAACCCACCAGAAATGACCTCCAGTGAGATTTCTTTAGGTGAAATGCCTGACAATGATTTCAAAAAATTGATTCTATCTATGTTCAAAGAAATCAAAGAAGATGTCTGGGCTTGGTGGCTCATGCCTTTAATCCTAACACTTGGAAGGCAGAGGTAGGAGGATCATCTTGAGTTAGAGGCCACCCTGAGATATGGAGTGAATTCCAGGTCAGCCTGGGCTAGAGTTAGACCCTATATCGAAAAATAAAGAAAGAAAGAGAGAGAAAGAAACCATAGAAGAAAACAAACTCCTGAAGCAGAAAAGGAGAACAAAGAAAACCAATTTAATGAAATAGGGAGGCCATTATATGACAGGAGTAAGGAAATATAAACAATGAAAAAAAAAATGCCAACCAGAAATACTAGAAATGAAAAGAGAGTAAGTCAAATATAAAACTGTAGAAAGTGTCACCAGTAGATCAAGGAGAGGAAAGAATATCTAAACTAGAAGATTAGGTGGCAGATCTAATACAGTCCAACGAAGAGAAAGACAAACTAATAGGAAGGCATGAATGGGAATTTCAAGACATTTGGAACACTATATAGAGATCAAACATAAGAATTCAGGGGATAGTAAAAGGAGAATTTCACTACAATGACATAACAGGTATTTCCCAAAATCATAGATGATAACTTCCACCAAGTAGGGAAAGTGAAGCCAGTACAGATACAGGAAACCTATAGAATGCTAAACAGACAAAATCAGGAAAGAACCTCTCACCATCATATTATAATTAAACTACAAAACACTCAAACCAGAGAAAATATATTGAAAGCAGTTAGAGAGAGAGAGGGTGGGGGAGAGGGAGGTATCATGTACAAAGGCAAGCCCATTGGGATAAGAAGAAATTACTCAACACAAACTTTAAAAGCCAGAAGGGATTGGAATATTTTCCAAGTTCTGAAAGATAACAACTGTCAACCAAGATTAGTTTATTCTGCAAAGCTATCCATTCAGATAGATGAAGAAATAAAGATATTCCACAACAAAAGCAGGCTAAATGAACATATGAAGACCAAACGAGCTCTACAGAAAATATTTGAAAGGATCCTCCATGCTGAAGACAAGGAAAAGGACACATAAGGGACCTGAAAAGAAAGAAACCATACTCAAACACTAGTTAATACAAGAGCACAAAGGTAAAACCAGAAGAACTATAAAATAAGAAAAATGACAAAAATAAATACACACTTTTCAATAATAACATAATATCAATGGCCTCAAATGACCCAAACAAACGATACAGGTTTGCAGACTGGGTTAAAAAGCAGGATCCAGGGCTGGAGAGATGGCTTAGTGGTTAAGCACTTGCCTTTGAAGGCTAAGGAACCCGGTTCAAGGTTCAATTCCCCAGGACCCATATTAGTCGGATGCACAAGGGGCTGTATGCATCTGAAGTTTGTTTGCAGTGGCTGGAGACCCTGGTGTGCCCATTCTCTCTGTCTGTATCTGCCTCTTTCTTTCTCTCTGTCGCTCTCAAATAAATGAATAAAAATAAAACATTTTTTTAAAAAAGCAGGATCCTTCAATTTGTTGCCTCCAAAAACTCACCTTTCCCCAAAAGATGGACACTACCTTAGGATGAAAAGTTGGAAAACGGTGTATCAAGCAAATGGACCTAGAAAACAAGCAGATCCTAATATCTGGCAGGGTAGTTAGGAAAGATTAGGAAGGTCACTTTATCTTGATTAAAGGAACACTCCAACAGGAGGACATTATAAACCTAAACATCTATGCACCTAACATAGGGGCTCCCAGTTTCATCAAACAAACACTATTAGAACTAAATGTCACAGATAACACCAAACATAGTTGTAGTGGGTGACTTCAACACCCCACTCTCATCAATTGACAGTTCATCCCAGCAAAATTAAAGAGAATCACTGTGAGTTATTGTCTGTAATTATGGAAGTTTTCAATAAAAAATTCAAAAGAAAGCATGGTTGAGCAAATATCTGTGTAGTGAAGCTTAGAGCACTTAGGGTAAATGCTCAGTAAGAGAATTATTGGGTCTGTTGGTAGTTCTATAGTCATATCTTTCAGGAATCTCCATTTTTGTTTTCTATAAAGTTTGCACAAGTTTACATTCCTATCAACAGTGGATGACGGTTCCCTTTTCCCCACATGTTTACCAACATTTGTTGTCATTTGATTTTTTAAAGATTTCCATCCTTTCTGGAGTAAGGTGGAATCTCACAGTTGTTTTAATTTGCATTTTCATGATGGTTAGGGATGTTGATTATTTTCCTAAGTGTGTGTATCCTGTGAGGACTTCCTAATTCGTTTCTCTACCTTATTTTTTGAGTGGACTTTTTTGATTTTTTTTGTTTAGTTTTTTTAGTTCTTTGTAGATTCTAGATATTCTGTCAATGGTATAGCTGTCAATTTTCTCCCATTTTATGAGTAATCTATTGGTTCTGCTTATGTTATGTTTGTCTGTGCCAAAGCTTTTTAGCTTCATAAGATCCCATTGGTTGGGAGATTGTTGAATTTCCCTGTCCTCCAATTATGTCATATAGTTTGAGAAAAATTGGTTTCAGTTCTTCAGTGAAGGTTTGATAGAATTTGGCTAAGAAACCATCTGCTTGGTCCTGGACTTTTCTTTTTGGGGAGGTTTTTGATTACCTTTTCAATTGTGATGAACATGATAGGGTTACTTAGGAGATTAACCTGCACTGAGTTTAGTTTTGGTAAGTGGTATGTTTCTAGGAATTTATCCTCTTCTTCCAGATTATCCAATTTTGTGGGGTAGAGGTTTTGGAAGTATGTCTTGATTTTTCCAATTTCATTGATATGTGTTGTGATGTCTCCATTTTCATTTCTGATTTTGTTAATTTGAGATTTCTGTTTTTTTGGTTCATCAAATTGGCCAGGGGTTATCAATCTTGTTTATTTTTTTTCAAATAGCCAGCTTCATTTCTTCAATTTTCTTTAATTGTTTTTTTAGTTTCCTTCATTAATTCTTTAATTATGACCTGATCCTGGTTATTTCTTTCCATATGGAACTTTTCCAATGCCTTTAGGTAAATTGTTAGATAACTGATTTGGGATCTCTTCATTTTTATTTTGAAGGCATTTATTGCTATAGATTTTCTCCTTAGGACTGCCTTCATTGTGTCCTGTAAGTTTTGGTAAGTTGTATATTCATTGTCATTTAATTCTAGAAATTTTACATTTTTTTTTAATCTCTTCCACAACCCTTTTATTGTTGTCCAGTTTCCAGAAGCTGGTAGAATTCCTAATGTGTTACTTGTTAATTTCTAGCTTTAAACATTGTGATCTGGTATGATGTAGGAAGTTACTTCAATTTTCCTAAATTTATGGGAGCATGCTTTATGGCCTAATATATGATCTATTTTGGAGATGGTTCCATAGGATGCTAAGAAGAATGTGTATTCTGTATAATTGGGGTGGAATATTCTGTTGATGTCCATTAGGTCTATTTAATATATGGTGGTGTTGAGCTCAATTATTTTCCTGTTGATTTTCTGCTTGGATGATCTGTCTGTTGATGATGGTGGAGAATTGAAGTCCCCAGCTATGATGGTGTTGGTGCTTATTTCTGTTTTGATGTCAGGTAGGTTTTGTTTTATAAACTGTGGTGTACCTGTGTTTGGTGCATGTAGATTTTTGGTTGTGATGTTGTCATGCTGGATTGTTCTCTTGATGAGTAAGAAGTGGCCTTCTTTGTCCTTTTCGATTACTTTTGGTTTGAATTCTGTTTTATCAGATACAAATATAGCAACACTTGCTTGTTTCTTAATTTCATTTGCTTGGAATGCTATTTTCCATCCTTTCACCTGAGGTGTGTGTCTGTCTTTAGTGGTGAGGTGGGCTTCTTGAAGATGGCAGAAGGAAGGGTCCAGTTTTATGATGTACCCTCTTAACTTGTGTCTTTTGATAGGTAAGTTAAGATCATTGATATTTAAGGTTATAAATGTGAGGTTAGATTTAATCCCTGCCATGATGGGGTGCTTTATGGAGTTTGGTGCTTTCTTGGGCTTTGGTAGTTTTTGAGGGTGCTCCAGTTTTGGTCATTGTGATCTTCTTGTTGGCTCTTGAGACTGGTTGTTTGACTCTTCTGTGTGGAGTATTCTTTTAAGTGTTCTCTGTAGGTTTAGACTCTGAATTGTTCCATTCCAGGCCCTTCTGGCTCTCAGGGTTTCCATAGAAGTCTGAGGTAATTCTGATGGGATTGCCTTTGTATGTAGTGAGTTGTTTCTCTCTTGATGTTTTTAGCACTCTCTCTTTGTTTTCATTGTTAAGAGTTTTAACCATGATGTGCCTTGGAGAGTTTCTTCTTTGGTCCTGTCTTGTGTTCAGCTTCTTGTAAATGAATGAGCCTCTCTTTTGTGAGACTGGGAAAATTTTCTTCAATAATTTTGTTGATTATTTTCTCTATGCCACTGGCCTGGATTTCTTGTCCTTTTGGTATATCCATGATACAGATGTAAGGTTGTTTTAGGGTATCTCACAGTTCCCTCATGTTCTTTTTCTTTTCTTTTTTTTTTTTAATATTCCAGTTTTGTTATTTATTTGAGAAAGAGAGAAAGAGACAGAGAGAGGGGGAGAGAGAGAGCAAGAATGGGCACACCAGGTCATCCAGCCATTACTAAGGAATTCCAGACTTATGTGCCACCTTGTGTATCTGGCTTATGTGGGTCCTGGGGAATTGAACTTGGTTCCTTTGGCTTTGCAGGTAAGAACATTAACTGCACCTTAACCACTAAGCCATCTCTCTAGGCCTCAGGATGTTCTGTTCACATGATTTTCATGAACTTAGCAAAGTTTTTGGACTCCTAATCAAGTTTTCATGTCATGTCTTCCAGCTCAGATGTTGTCTTCCACATAAGTGACTGAATGAGGGGTTCTAGAGGTTTTTCAAAGCTTTTTTTTTGTTTTGTTTTCTGTTGTGTTGTTTTGCATCATGTCCATCTTTTTTTTTTTTTTTGAAGTACAATTTCAGTTTGAGGTCTGAATTTCTTGATGTTTCCTGAAATTCATTCTTGCATTTGATCATGTTAAGCTTAATCCACTGTTTATTGAGATCCTCTGTTGACTCACCTTTAATTCATTTATCTCTCTTTTGAGAGCCTTCTAATTTTCTTCAATCAAGTTAAGTCTAGTGCCCAAACTGAATGGTCTAAGAGATGATTTTGCTAGTTTCATTAATGCAATCATTGATTTTTTGATCATTTGCTTCTAGTTCAGCAGTTCTTTTGATCAGGGTCACATGGCTTATTGTATTTTCATTTTTGGATTCAATTTCTGTTGTTTTCTCTATGATTTCATTGGAGGCTTCCATTGTTGGACTAGGCATCCTTGATGGAGATCTTTCAGTTTTCTGACTTTGGAGGGTTTTTTTTTGTTTGTTTGTTTTGTTTTTTGCATTGTGGTCTATCCATCTTGGGGCAAAAGTCTTATTTTATTGAGGAGGAGTAAGTATTTGTCTTTATAGGATCTTCAGTGAGTGTTCTGTTTTAAATGTGTGCTTGATTGGATTAGGATGGGGTTATAACTGCATATGCTCAGATTGTGCAGGCTACAAGTGTATCAAAGGGACCTGGGGAACTGGGAGATGGGTAACTGAGGTCTCAGGCCTACTTCACTTGCACCACTCTTCAGCACAGCGGATCCAGGAGCTGGGAAACTGGGGAGCCAGGGGCAAGAGGCCAGCTCCCATAGTGGCCCATGAACCCTCTGGTTCCAGGAAACAAGGAGTTGGGGACCCAGAGGCCAGTCAATAAGGAATCCAAAGCAATAAGGCCTGCTTCCACAGCACACAAGCAGGATCCAGGTTGCCCCAAGCCAGGAGCAGGAGTACTGGAACCAGGGAACTAGGAGGTGGTGAACAACCTAGAACACTGGTCTGCTTACTGTGCATGCACCCTGTAGAGCAGGGCATCTAGGAGTTAGGGACTTAGGGGCCATCATCAATCAGGAGGGCAGAGCAAAGGGCCTGCTTCTGCAGTCAGCATGCAGTGTCTTGGCAGCCCCTACCAGCAGCAGGGATATCAGGACCAGGGAACTGGGAGATGGTGAACAAACCGGGAACTCTGGCCTACTCACTCTGTGTAACCTCTGGAGCAGGGAATTTGGAGGTGGGGACTCAGGGGCCATCAATCAGGAAGGTGGAGCAAAGGGCCTGCTTCCACATCACACATGCAGGGTCCAGGCATCCCAAGCCAGCAGCCTCTTTCCTTTTTCTTTTTTTCTTTTGAGGCAAGCCCAACAGACTGATCTTTTATATTATCATTACTAATTATTATTTATTATGCAAGAAAGTTAGAGCAAGAGAGAATTGGTTTGCTGGGGCCTCCAGCCATTGCAGTAAAACTCAAGTCTCCTGTACTTCCTGCATGCATGTGTGAATTTGAATGCTTACATCACTGTGTGTGTCTGACTTACATGGGACTTGGAGTGTTGAACATGGGTCCTTAGGCTTTGCAGGTAAGCATCTTAACTGCTAAGCCATCTATCTAGCACCCTTTAGCTTTTTATTTTTAAATATTTTTTTAGATTTATTTTTATTTATTTATTAGAGACAGAGAGAAAAAGGGAGAAAGAGAGAGTGAGAATAAGCATGCCAGGGCCTCTAGCCACTGCAAAAGAACTCCACACACATGTGTTACCATGTGCATCTGGCTTATGTGGGACATGGAGAATTGAACTTGGGTCCTTAGGCTTCATAGGCATGTGTCTTAACTGCTAAGCCATCTCTCCAGCCCTTTTGCTTTTTTGTTGTTGTTGTTGTTCCATCTGTTACTTGTTTTTTCTTTCCTCTAAGCCTTCATTTTGGTTTTATTTATATTTTATTTTTTTCTCAGTTGTTGACCTATTAGCTGTAACTCACTGACCTTAACACCTTTTGTATAATGTCCTCTTTCTCAGTTTGTGTGTTATTCTCTCATGCTTGGCCTTGAGTCACATAGGATGGTAGGGAGATACTATAGAGGTACAGTGCCCATTTCCATAGTATAATTTGATCTCTAGTTACAGACTGTGTCTTCATGCTTCTCACTGTACAGGTGCTATGTTCCCATTTCTCATGCTACTTGCTAGAAATTCGGCTCACACTTGGGAGAAGCTTTTGAAGAAATTTGCTAAAACTATCATAGTAATTGACAAGTATTTTGGTAAATCACATATCCAAATATTCTGTTCTGTTTTTTTTTTTAAAGTTTTCCTGCTAATTTTGGCAATCAGTAAATCTTGCCTATAAGAATTATGGTGATTTTTTTTTCCCAATCTTTCTGCATCTACTGGTTATAACCCTTCCATGAAGGAAGTTTGTCCATCTCTCCCATGTCTGTTCATTCACTTATATTAGTGTGGACACTTGAATATTAACTCTTTGTGTTACAATTCAATATCATAATTCCTTTGGCTCAAAATCTCCCAGCTTTGGTTATTGGTAAGTTGACTCTTGGTCCTTTGCTATTTTGTTGTTTCCTTTTGGCACTTCCTTACCTTTTGACATTACAAAATACTACAGACTCATCTTGCATCTTCTTAGCCCTAGGATTAGCCATTTCTCCCATGTGTCTTGGTTCTTGTTATTGGAAAATGATATTTAGAAAACTAAGGGCTATCTAGCAAGAACACTGTATTTTTTTGTTGTTGTTGTTCCTAAGATACTACTACTTTAGTGTCAGGCTCCTTCTCAGTCAGGTAGGGAAGGACCAGGCCTGCTGGTTCCTCCCTAGGGGTTGAGGGGATGATGAGCATTGGACAACTCAGAAACCTCTCCTGGCCACCGGAGAAAAACCACACTGAGTCGGGAGTCTTTTCAATACAGGAACTTGCAGAAACAACTTGCTTTATTACTCTGAGCAGTTGCCTATATCATGTTGGGGATGAAGGCAGGGATTTTAGGATGGGGGAAGAGGTAAGGGCCAATAGTAAACTTTAACTATTGAAATGGTAATTAAAATTAACACGAGGAAGTGGCAGGCCATTATTGAAATGGTAATTATAATTGCCACACAGAAGTGGGAGGCCAGAAACCATTAGGCATCTTGCTGAGTCCTAGCTGGCCAGAGACAGGTCGCCAAACTTTAGCTAGGCTCAGGAAATTCCACTAGGCCTCACGCCTGAGCCTTTCAGGGCCCAACACTTTAGGCTACATGTAGACTGGACTAGGATATGTATGCATTTATATTGACCTATATGAACTCCATATCAATGTCTCTTTCTTCATTTGTATGTATTAAAACAAAATGTTATTTTTTATTGGCACCACTGACTAGAGTCCACCATAACAGGATTTATTCTAGCATTCCACTCTTGCATATTTATTTCATCTTTGTGAGAAACTTGGTTCATTATTGGTAACATAGACATAGTTATTTGATTAACCCTTCTATATGTAAAGTTTTTCTAAATTGCTGACTCATCCTGCTGTGAGAAAAAAATTCTGAACAGTGTTTTGTGTAAAAGAGCTTTGTTTTCTTGGGGATCTTATAGTATTGTCAGAGATTGGAGATATGGTTCAGAGACTTAGGGCCTTGCTTACAAGGCCTGGCAGCCTGGGTTCAATTCACCAGGTAAAGCCAGATGCACAAAGTGGCACATGCATCTGGAGTTTGATTGGAGTGGTGGGAGGCCCTGCCCCCTCCTTGCAAATAATAAATATTGAAAAATATCCTGTTAATGTACTCTTTTCCATAGTTAAAAATGTCAGAGACCTTTGTACATGATGTTACAGTATTTGTAATAGTTATCTTTCTTTGATGCAGTCTGTTCCATTATGTTTCTCTGAAAATCTGTTTTTGTTTTTCTTTTAATATTTTCATGCAATAAATTTAACTCTTGGTGACAATATAGTTCTGAGTCTTTTGACAAATGCTTAGTCATGTATTAACTATTTCAGCATGTCCAATGTTGTGGTCAGCTTTGTGTTGCTACGCAAACACCAGACCACAAACATCTCATGGGAGGAAAGTGTTTATTTTGGCTTACAGACTACAGGGGAAGCTCAAGTTATAATTAGCTTTTCTTTGCTGGCACAAAAACAAACAAACAAACAACAACAACAACAACAAAAACCAGCTTCTGGGAGGAAAGAGTTTATTTTGGCTTACAAGACTCCTTAGGACGCTCCATTATGGCAGGGGAAAATGATGGCATGAACAGAGGCTAGATGTCACCTCTTGGCCAACATCAGGTGGACAACAGCAGCAGGAGAGTGTGCCAAACACTGGCAAGGGGAAGCTGGCTATAATACCCATAAGTTTGCTTCCAACAATACTCCTCCTGTAGGAGGCTCCAGTTCCCAAATTACAATCAGCTGCGGATCAAGCATTCAGAAAACATGAATTTGTAGGGGATGCACACCCTAGAAATCCCATCATGAAATCTCTCCTAGCATCTTTTTAACAGAAATCATTTGTTAAGATAAGTTATCTGGGGCTGGAGAAATGGCTTAGTGGTTAAGTGCTTGCCTGTGAAGACTAAAGACCCTGGTTTGAGGCTTGATTCCCCAAGACCCACGTTAGCCAGATGCACAAGGGGTCGTACACATCTGGAGTTCATTTGCAGTGACTGGAGACCCTGGCATGTCCATTCTCTCTCTTTCTCTCTCTCTCAAATAAATAAGAATAAACAAAAAAAAATTTAAAAAAGATAAGTTATCTTTCGTGGATACTGTTTGTATATTTTATTAAACCAAGCCAATAGAAAAATGCTTAACATCATTTTTGTATAGTGGTTTTGATATAAAAATATTAGGCAGGATTGGATTCACTGAGTTTTGTTAAGTTAAAATTAGTACAAGGAAATGAAGCTAAGAAGACCACTGTTTTGTTTGTATTGCAATGGCTGTCTTCAACATGGCCTCCTAGAAAATACTTCCTGTCTTACAGTAGCAGCTTCTATTTTTCTGTCAGTAGTAGAACCATGTGAATGATAGTTAACTCGTTAAGAAATAAAAGGTAATTTACTAGAATAAGTGTCCAGAGTTTACCATATTACTGTTTGAAAATTCACTGTGATGACCTATGTTCTGTTTTCTTTCTGCTCCTTTTTTGTACTTTTGTCATTCTTTCCTTTTTTTTAATATATTGATAATCATGTTCATTTATTTAGTGAAATGTTTAGATTTATCCCTGGACATGTATGTTGCATTAAAGTACAGAGGGTATTCTATTGATTGGTTTGTTTCCTTCTGTCTCCTTAAAGTGTCTTAATATAAAACTAGAGTATTTATTTTGAAATATTAGTGACATTTGTTGATTACCTTTACTTAGTCTATTTTTGTATAATTTACAAAGTGAATGTATTTTTTTAAATTTAAGGTATTAATTTAAAATATAAATAGCTGCCATTTTTTTTTTGAAACTAGGTTTCACTGTAGCCCAGTTGGCCTTCAACTCTGTGTAGCTAAATGTTGCAGTCAGATACACATTGCTGGCATAAGTCACCCCACCAAGAACAGCTTGTGAGAAAAAGAGGTTTATTTTGGCTTATAGGATCGAGGGGGAAGCTCCATGATGGCAGGGAAACAATGGCAGAGGGTGGACATCACCCTCTGGGCAGCATCAAGTGGACGACAGGAACACGAGAGTGTGCCAAACACTAGCAAGGGGAAACTGGCTATAACACTCCAAAGTCCACCTGCAACAATACACTCTCTCCAGGAGGCATTAATTTACAAATCTCCATCAGCTGGGAACCTAGCATTCAGAACACCTAAGTTTATGGGGAACACTTGAATCAAACCACCACACCAAGGTGGACTCCAAGGCTCACTATTCTGCCTCAGTATCCTGAGTGCTTGAATTACAGGCATGTACCAGTATACCTAGCTGGTTTGACTTTTTTTATTTCTCATTGACCTAAGAAAAATACAGTTAATACAGTTAAATTTTTTTATAAGTGGTCATCAGTAGGTAAAGGTTTTCCTACCCCTGTGTAGAGAAATGCTTATAGTTTATAATCTCATTCTACTTTCATACATCTGCAGAGAAACTAATATAAACATAAATAACTTTTAACTTGCACAATATTGAGCTGATCAAATTCCATCATGGTTAATGGAGGAGGGCTAAAAAGAGACATCAAATTAGAAGTGGAAGGGGGTCAAGGGAGTGGGAACAAAAGAAGATATGGGAAAGGATTTTAAAAAATAAAAGGGGCTGGACAAATAGCTCAGTGGTTGAATAATTGTCCGGCATGCACAAAGTCCCAAGTTCAATCCCCAGCACAGCAAAAAGAAAAATAAAATAAAATTTATCTTTTATAAAGACCCTCCAATTTCCTTACCCCCCAACATGTCTGTTTCTATTGAAAAAAATTATAGTTTATTTATTTTCCTTTTAACATGCTAACCTTAAAAGCCATGTAGCTTTAATGTTTTTTCTTGGTATGTTAGTAGATATATCTTCCTTATTATCTATATGGTCTTTGGTAGGTAAAATTTTCTTATAGTTTTTAGTGTAAGGTCCCTAAAGTTACTCATCCATTAGATTTTAAAGTAGGATGATCTTCCTGCCCATGTGGCAGTAACAGCAAAGGCTCTTTTCTGTATACCTCTTAAAAAGATGCAAAGACAGTGGGTACTGAAGACATAGGACAGTGTTGTAATACAGCTATAACCTTGAATTACCCTCTATACCTGGTGAGAACACATACTTCTATCCTATAAATTCTGATTCCAGAATTTGTAATCAAATTTGTAATCAAATCAGTGTTTTCAGAATTGGGTTCACTCAGAGAGTAGCTTCATGTCAAGGTCTTGCCCTCAGGGAAGGTATCAGGGATGGTATATTCACAGATGAAATGTCTCACAGTGTAAGAATATGCCTGGCCACATGTTCTATGTTTAATTACAAACATTTGGCATGTCTCGAACCTCTGAGATGGGTCTTATGAAAAAGAGAGTATTTTTTTGTGTTTCTATAATTTTTAGAGCCAAGAATATTTTACACTTGATCTGATTGGTATTCTGTTGAAAAACTGATAGTTCCAGTTTGTATGAGCATGCTAATCCCCTTCCCTCTTGACCAAGCATATTATAGTCTAATTACTTATTTCCATGCAAAACTAGGCTTGTAGTAAGTAAAGGGGGGCTGGTATCTTCTATTTCTGTTGTCTAGACTTTCTGACTCATTTTAAAAATCATTGCACTCTGACAGTAGAAGTGGGGTCATTATTTTGGATCATTCTTTCCCTTTCTCTTCTTCCCTTCCTCCTTTTCTTTACCCCATTATTATCTGCTATCTTCTCCCTCCTTGCAGGAGGACCAATGGTGCAGATAAAGTCCAAAGGCTAACCTTTGCCTTGGGACTTTTTTTTTTGAGTGTGTGTGGTATGTTATGTGTTGTGTATGCACATGTATATACAGATGTGTTCATTATGTTTATGCATCCAGAGGCCAGAGTAGAGCTTCAGGTGTCTTTCTATATGTCTCAACCATGTATTTCCTTGAGACAATGTTTTTCCCTCAAACTGAAGCTGAGTTATTTGATCAGCAAGCCCTAGTAGGTCCTTCATCTTTATACCCCCCCTTCACCAGAATTATAGATGTGTGTGAACATGCCAAGGTTTTTACATGGATTCTGGGGGAATCAAACTTGAGTGGTCTCAGGCCCTCCTAGACCTTCTTGCTAGAGCAGCAAGCACTCTTAACCACTGAGCCATCTCCCTACCCAAGAATGTTTTATCCATAGCTTTACTTGATAGTTTGGTGCTGAAAGAATGTAGACAACTTATCTGTCCCCTTTTCTCCTGTTGGTCTTCTATAGTTTCTATTAACATAACATTATCTTCTTCCCTTTGCCAACCCCAAACCTTCTAAACTATATAAAGCTGTATGTTATAGAGGAAGTATAATATTTCTTCTGGAATGTTATTTATTACCTTTGTCTAAGGAGGCTGCTAGATATAGTTTCATGTTGCTATGTTAATCAAATTCATGCTTAGGAAACCTTTTGATGGCTCAAGTTGCAGGCTGTAGAGTCAAACAGAAGTATCTCATCTGAGGTCCTCCTGCTAACTTAATATCAAAATGTTATATGGTACTGCTCTTACTCTACATTTAGGGCTGCCCTTGCTACTTTTTCATAGATCCTACTTACAGTGGAATCATAGATTTTTTTTTTTTCTTTTGAGAATTAGTATGTCAGCATTCTCTAGGGAGGCATAACTAGGAGGAGGCACTTACTGTAAGGAACTGTCTCATATGGTTATGAAGGCCGATGTGTACAGAATTGGCAGTGTGGGACTATAGTCTAGAGTTCCAGGAATTGCCTTTGGTTCAGATTAACTTCCAAGGCCATTTATTGAAGAATTCCCTCTTATGTGGGGTTCTGATTTTAGGGTATAACCCAATGACATCATATAAGTTCATCATTTAAGTTCAGCAACTTAAATGATAATCTCAACTAAAATCACCCATAATGTTAACACACAAAATTAATCGCTTCAGCAAATCTGCTTGGCATTCTGTGCTATTTAACTGGGCCTTTTTGTATTTTTTACTTTTTTTATTTTTTGAGGCAACGTCTTTCTCTGTAGCCCAGGTGAGTCCAAACTCATGATCTTCCTGCCTCTACTCATGTATAGAATTACACATGTGGATCCCTGGCATGGCTTATACTTTACTTTTTTTCCCTGTTAATTATATTACTTTTTACTTTGGTTAAAATCACAGTTGGTAAGTGTAACCAGGGCTTTGGCTGGTAGTGTTATAATCAGAGCCTGAACTTGTATTTTTTTGTTGTTCATTTTTATTTATTTTTTATTTGAGAGTAACAGAAAGAGGCAAATATATATGTGTGTGTGTGTGTGTGTGTGTGTGTGTGTATGGGGGGGGGGAGAATGGGCATGCCAGGGCTTCCAGCCACTGCAAACGAACTCCAGACATGTGCACCCCTTTGTGCATCTAGCTAACGTGGGTCCTGGAGAATCAAGCCTCGAACTGGGGTCCTTAGGCTTCACAGACAAGCATTTGACTGCTAAGCCATCTTTCCAGCCCTGAACTTGTTTGATTTAGAGGTGTGTGTAGGAGAATGGGTGTAGAAAAGAATGTGTTCTTTCCACTTCAATTCTTGCTCTCCGAGTACTTAAAAAATTGGTTTATAAGATGTTTTTCTGTCAGGTGGATTTTGCTGACCATGTATACAAAAGTGGTATTTTGTGGAAAATAAGCATGTAGTCTCCACTAGAATCCTGCTCTGTTGAGTGTAAGCACATAGTCAGTTTCCAGGAGTAGCCTGCTCCATTGAGTATGAGCACATAGTCTCTAGGAGAAGCTTGCTCTGTTGTGGAGAGTGAGCACATAGTCAGTCTCCAGAAGAAGCCTCCTCTGTTGTGGAGAATAAGTGCGTAGTCAGTCTCCAGGAGAAGCCTGTTCTGTTGTGGAGAGTAAGCGCTTAGTCAGTCTCCAGGAGAATCCTGCTGTGTTGTGGAGAGTAAGCACGAAGTCAGTCTCTAGGAGAAGCCTCCTCTTTTGTGGAGAGTAAGCGTGTAATTGATCTCCAGGAGAAGCCTGCTCTGCTGTGGAGAGTAAGTGCATAGTCGGTCTCCAGAAACCTGCTCTGCTGCTGTATATTTTAGACTGTGCCCTAATGGGCCTTGCAGTTCCCAGATGTGCTGGTGTGCTCCAGCTTGAGTCCTGGTCAGGGAAAATTTTCTTTTGAGAAGGAACAAACTGGACAGAATGCCAGAAGACTAAATATAACTCTAATGAGAGTGAGGCATGCATACAGTAGTTGTCAGCAAATTGCATATCTCAGAGTGAAAATATTTATTTAAATACTTAATTTCAAGCAGAGAGAGAAAGAGAGAGATCAATAGATAGATAATGGTCACACTGGGACCTACTACCACTGCAAATGAATTCCAGATGCATGCACCACTTTGTGCATCTGGCTTTATGTAGGTACTGGGGATTTGGACCCAGGTCATCAGACTTTGCAACAAGTATGTTTAGCCACTGAGCCAACTCTCTAATCCAAAAGTATTTTTATTTTTTTTTTTTGGTTTTTCGAGGTAGGGTCTCACTCTAGCCCAGGCTGACCTGGAATTCACCATGGTGTCTCAGGGTGGCCTCGAACTCGTGGCAATCCTCCTACCTCTGCCTCCCAAGTGCTGGGATTAAAGGCGTGCGCCACCACACCCGGCTTCCAAAAGTATTTTTAAAAGAAATTTTCCATGTTGGTTTGCAGTTATAAGTGTAAACCTCAATTGTTTAGTTTTCTGTAAAACTATGACCATTGACTTTTCTATTTTAGTTGTCCCTGCAAGCTAAATAATAGGTACTGTCAACAATAGAAGCCCCTTTATCTCCCATTACTATAGCATTTCATCCTCAATCAGTAGATCTGCTCTACTACTCACATCACTATTTCTAAAAAATATAATAGCTTGCATATTGAGATTTGTAACTATATGGATGTAGGTTAATTGGTGATCCTTGAAATTTCATTTTTATAAGCCTTAGGATGCTTGCAACAATGTGCTTTACTCTACCTTTTAGAAAAACCAGTTAAAATAAGTTAAGCTCCACAAACTAAGAGAGTTGTGAGCTGAAACTAATGCCACTTCAGTGGCAAATGTTAAGGTTTCAGTATATTTTTGTTGTAATAGTTTGGTCCTGCCCAAGACTCTCAAAGCACCTTGTAGACAGTAACTTCAGAGTAGTGCTCCTACCTATGGTCTGAGCATATCTCCAAATTTTGGGTGTGATCCTGCATAGGGCTGAAGTAAAGCACGGATGCTTGGCAAAAGCTAAAGATCTACATATTTATCAGCCTACTGAACTAGAGCTTAGAATGTATGTGTTCCAAGGGATGAGGAGAAGAGTTGGGCAGTGATAGTTTTTTTAATTAATTAATTATTTTTCTCAATTTTTATTAACATTTTCCATGATTATAAAAAATATCCCATGGTAATACCCTTCCTCCCCCCACTTTCCCCTTTGAAATTCCATTCTCCATCATATCCCCTCCCCATTTTAATCAGTCTCTCTTTTATTTTGATGTCATGGTCTTTTCCTCCTCTTATGATGGTTTTGTGTAGGTAGTTTCAGGCACAGTGAGGTCATTTGTGTCTGGATGTTGTAAGGAGTCTTACCCTTCCTTTGGCTCTTACATTCTTTCCACCACTTCTTCCACATTAGACCCTGAGTCTTGGAAGGTGTGATCGAGATGTTACTCAGTACTCCAGTCACTTCTTTCCAGCAGTATGATGCCTTCTGAGTCATCCCAAGGTCACTGCCATCTGAAAAGAGAAGATTCTCTACCCAAAGTGAGAGTAACATTAATATAAGGGTATAAATATTAAGAGAAGTGCCTACTGGGCAGTTTGATAAGCATAGTATATACACTTATCCAGACTTCAGCAGATGTTACAACCCTAGGGCTCATGACTACCCCTGTTTTAAGTGTTCAGTATCAGGGATATATTTCCCCCCCATGGAGCAGGCCTCTAGTCCAATTGGAGGGCAGTTGGTTTCCACCATGACAGATGTGCCACTATTGCACCTGTTGGCTCACTTGGCCTGGCTGGCCAATTATAAGGCTTGCAGTGTCCACTGTTGAGTATCTTCACTGGTGGTATCTCTTTTTCCCATTGAACTACATGTAGAATGGCTTCTTCCAGCTTTCAGTCAGCTGGTCTACATGAAGGAGGTTATCAGCTCATTTCCAGCAGGATTTCTCAGCAGCCTTGCAGCCCAAGTATGTGGAGTCTTCAGCAATAGGGTCTTACCATTGATTCCTGGTGGGAAACCAAAGACCTCGGCAATGGCCTATAATGTTTTGGGGGCATCAGGTACCTCCCTGGCCAACAACTCACTGGAGGTATCCCATCCCTGGCACTGAAAATTTTCTAACAACGATCTATGGCTTCTGAGTGTTCCATTGTCTGAAACTGGAGGATTCCATATGATTTATTTGCATCCTCTTAGATTTTGATTAGCCCTCCCTCCACCTTTCTTTTACTCACTCTCTTCCCCTGACCTCACTTTGGGCCTTTCACCCCTGTTAATCTATTCTTCTACTTACATATATACAATACCAATCTATTAAGTACCTTCCTTCTTTCCTTTCTCTTCCCTTTATATCTCCTTTTTAATTTTTTTTAATTTTTATTTATTTGAGAGCAACAGAGAGAGAAAGAGGGAGAGAGAGAGAGAATGGGCGTGCCAGGGCCTCCAGCCATTGCAAACCAACTCCAGATGCATGCACCCCTTGTACATCTGGCTAACGTGGGTCCTGAGGAATTGAGCCTCGAACCGGGGTCCTTAGGCTTCACAGGCAAGTGTTTACGCTAAGTCATCTCTCCAACCCTATATCTCCTTTTTAATTTACTGATCTCTGCTACTGAGTTTTTTCCTTCTCACACAGAAGCCCAATCATTGGTAGCTAGGATCCACATATGAAAGAGAACATGCGGCACTTGGCTTTCTGGGCCTGGGTTACCTCACTTAGTAGTGATAGTTTTTAATGTCTTTAAAAATTAACATTTTTAGGGCTGGAGAGATGGCTTAGTGGTTAAGGCCCTTGCCTGCAAAGTTAAAGGACCCAAGTTCGACCACCCAGGATCCACATAAGCCAGATGCACAAGGGGGTGCACACATCTGGAGTTCATTTGCAGTGGCTAGAGGCCCTGGCACACCCATTCTCTCTCTCTCTCTCTCTCTCTCTCTCTCTCTCTCTCTCTCTCTCTCGCTACCTATTTCTGTATCTCTCTCTCTCTCAAATAAATAAAAATAAAATATTTTAAAAATTAACTTTTTTAGTTAGCATACAAGAAAGGAGTTTCCTTATGACATTTTGACAGACTTATATCATGTGAATATTATATCATTTATATATACATCTATATTATGCAGATTAGAGACATAAAATCTTTGTCTTTCTGAGTCTGGCTTAGGTAAATAGTAATTTATTTTTATCATTACTTATTTTGCGTGTCTATGGTGTGGTGCCCACTACACTTGCCTGCAGCAGGGATATGGGAGAATGGGAGAGGTGCTCCTGTAGTGTCTGGACCTGAAGGTGGCCGTCCAGTTCTATCACTCTTCCACCTGGTCTTGTTTTGAGCTGGAGTCTCTTACTCATTGTGGAGCTTGTGCAACACCAAGGATTCTTGTGTCTTTGCTCCCCTTTGGAACTAGGGTTACAGGTGTGTGTGGCCATACTCACTTGTTTACATGGAATCTAGAAATTCAAACTCTGACATCTCAGGCCCTCATGCTTGTGCTGGAAGTACATTTAATCACTGAGCTATCTCTCCAGCCCTGGAAGTAGTATTTTAAACAAGTGACATTATCATTGTGTAACTTGCCTGTCATCCTTCCCGAGACCCTAGCAGAGTTTCTAGAAGAGTTCTTAAAAGTGCAGGAGAAATCCGCAGTTGTTGTTTACAGCTGTTAGAATTGTTCTAGTTTGGGGAAATTTAAGAGGAAACAAGAACAGCTGAGAGAAGAATCTGAGGCACTGTGTGAATGAGAAAGGCATTGTGAATGTCTGAGCATCAGTGTTTCCTCTCCTGCTGTTCATAGCTGCCTGTTCCTGGGCTCTCCTTTAACTTAATTTACTGGAGAAAAGAGATGCAGGCCAGTGCAGGGGACCAGGGGGAGGATCAGCCATCTAATAAGTAAAATAAAACACAAAGTGGCACATGCATGTGGAGTTTATTTGCTGCAGTTGGAAGCCCTGATATGCCCATTTTCTCCCTCCCTCCCTCCCTCCCTCCCTCCCTCCCTCCCTCCCTCCCTCTCTCTCTCTCTCTCTTTCTCTCTCTCTCTCTGCCAGCCATGGTTGTGTACACCTTTAATCTCAGCACTTGGTAGGCAGAGGTAGGAGAAACCCTGTGAGTTCAAGGCCAGTTTGAGACTACAGAATGAATTCCAGGTCAGCCTGAGCTAGAGCGATTCCCTGCATCAAAAAACAACAGCAGGGCTGGAGAGATGGCTTAGTGGTTAAGCACTTGCCTGTGAAGCCTAAGGACCCCGGTTCGAGGCTCGATTCCCCAGGACCCACGTTAGCCAGATGCACAAGGGGGCGCACGCGTCTGGAGTTCGTTTGCAGTGGCTGGATGCCCTGGCGTGCCCATTCTCAATCTCTCTCTATCTGTCTCTTTCTCTCTCTGTCACTCTCATATAAATAAATAAAAATGAACAAAAAAATTTAAAAAAAACAACAACAACAGCAAAAACAACAACAACAAAACCACAAGCAGGAAGTAGGGATTAGGAGTTAAATCTCCTGACTTTTGCTCTCAACTTTGCACTTGTAGCCACTGATCTCTCCCTAGCTCTGCTCTCCCAAACCCAGCCTGGCAGGTGCACACAGTAGTCCTTACTCATGTTCAAGGTATACTGAGAGGCTAGTCCAGGATTTGGAATATCTGTGTGTCAGCCTAAATACTGCTCAGATTCCTCTTCCAGTTCATCAAAGTTCTAGCAGCAGCATTTGTTTGTCCCTTCGTTTCCTCTGCTACATCTGCAGATGGGAAGTAGTGCCTGCTTTGTCTTTTTTCCTACAGAAAACATCAGTCCTGCAGACTGGTTGACAGATCTCTTTAGCAGAATAGTCAACTGACCTACAAGGAACAGCTGGCCACTGTACTTCATGCCTATCAAAATAATGTTCTTTCAGACTTTAGAGGTCTCACTTCTCATGGTCTGCACAGTACCAACTTGTTCCTTATATGTGCAATTTCATACTCTGTAGAGAAAACAGGTTCTCCTGACATTCCTCACCCTATCTATCCTTATCTTCCCAAGGTACACATGTTCTTTGTGGATATAGTGTTCATAAGGGTGGGATGTGGATATTCCATGAGGCTAATTTCTTATCCAAAGGATTAGGAAATGACCTAAAATCTTCTGGCTCTTTCAGCTGCATTTGCTTTACTCATACTCCTCACCAAAGGAGAAAGAGGCTGCTGTGCAAAGGCTGTGACTCACCTGAAAGATTCAGTGTGCTCCATCCCTGCCATCATCTCTTTTGCTGAGCCAGAGCTGGAGTTCCCTGCAGATTTCTTCACATGCACAGTTAACTGTCATCTTCTGAGAACTGAGAAGAAAACCTAACTGGGAATGACCTGTGGGCTTCATTTCTGGGTAGTCCATGTCTCTGCATGTACTCAAGCAAGATTCAGAGCTGGTTGGCTTCTCGACACAGTAGTGTGTCTTTCCTGAGGCCCTTTATTAGGGTGGCTCAAATATGAACACACAGATAGGGTACATTGGTGGTAGGTCTGAGGACTAACATATGGATAGTAGAAACACAGAGAGAGTGTTGGAGCCAGTCTCCTAGTCAGGCTTTGTGCTATAGAAAACTCTAAGCTAGATTCAACTCTGCTATGAAAGTGACAAGAGGGCTATTGGGGGCAGAGGGTTTCAGGAAGTGGGACAAGGAGCTGTGGGGTGTAGGGAGGAAGACCAATTAAAACAAAATGTGTATGCAAATAAAATAATGAAATCTGTTATTTTGTATGCTAATTTCAAAAAAAAGATAAGAAATTGAGCTGGGAAGATGGCTCAGTGGATAAAGCACTTGCCACTCAAGCATGACTCTCCAAGTTTGGACCCCCAGCACCTACATAAAAGCTGGGTGTCATGGCAGACATTTGTAATCCACTCAAGCATGACTCTCTAAGGTTGGACCCCAGCACCCACATAAAAAGATGGATTTGTGGCAGACATCTGTAATTGTAGCCATGCATACGAGTGAGAAGGAGGTGAAGACATGAAACTCTACCAGAAGCCCTGGGGCTAGCAAGCCTGGCACAAAGCAGTAGTGAACAATGTGAGACTACCTCAGAGAGGTGGAAGGCAAGGACTGGCACCCAAAACTTGTCTTCTGCACTCCATATGCCTCTGGCATGAGTGTGCCTGCACATACTTGTACACAGCATAAAATGTAACACACACATGCACGCAAAAAATGCTTAGAGATAGGCAACAAATAAAACTGTAAAATAAATGTTTACCACCACTATCAACAAGAAGATTCTATTATGCTAATGTGGGAGCAAATTTGTATTTGCATATATTCTTTCTGAAGTCTACTTCTGTTTCTTTCCCCCTGAATCCCACTGATTGTACTTAGTTGTTTAATACCTAGTTTGAATCGTAGGGGGTATCAGTAACTTTCTTCTCGTTTGTTCACTTGATCTTATTGTGCACAGATAAACTAGCCTTGTGTAGCAGACAGCTTCAGGTTCACTGAGATGAACTTCTAGACCAGGCACAGTTATGGAGGAAGGGATATTTATTGAAGCTTACAGATCCAGGGGAAGTTCCATATTGGTAGAAGAAGCTGGCCTGTCTTCACAGGACAAACACACAGAGAGAAGCACAAGCCTAAAGCCTCACAGTACAGCACACTTCAGAACTCCAGCTAGGCGTGGTTTGTATATCTTTAGATTGAAATCCCAAACCCACAACCATATCTTAGTGATCTGCCCAGTGACATTGCCTCCAGCCAGGTGGCTACAGATGCAAACTAAAAACTAATAAAACACTGAATATATTAGGGGCCACCTATTCAAACTACCACACCTTGAAATGTTCTAGAATATCTTTGTCTTTGGGTTTCTTAGCATTTGGAAAATAATTAGTTAGATCATAGACAAGGGATTTTAAGATTTTTATTATACCTTTCTCCCTCTTCTTCCTCTTTTATGAGACAGGGTCTCACTGTGTAGCTCCAACTGGCCTTAACTCTTATTATGTAAGGGCCTCATGTTCCTGATCCTTCTGCCCTAGCCTCCCTGTGTTGGGGTTGTAGACCTGTACCACCATGCTTGGTGCCACAGTCCTTGGGAAACACACAGACATTGATAACTAACCCAATGTTTGATTCAAAGGCAGAACTATAGCATGTAATGGGAAGCAAACTGGATTCAGACTCCAAGAACACAGCCTTCAAGTATTAGATTTGTCACTTAGCTAGACACTCAAAGCAAGCACTTGGTCACTAGTCATTTGTAAATTAGAAATGATACTCCTTGCGCTGACTGTTGCCGAAGATGGCAAGCATGCCATTTCAGGATTACCGGGAATTGAGCGCTGAAGAGCTGCATGACACAGTTCCAGTCCAGCTGTCTCTTCCTTGAAGTCCAATGTGGCCCCTCTATAGAAACATCTTTGGCTCTTTATGCTACAGATATCTATTGTTTTCTGTATAATGTTTGTCTTTCTCTGTCTTTCACTTGGTGTACCAATCTCTAAGTTTACTTTTCCAGCAAAAATGTTAATGAAGTGTTGGTCAGTGTATCTGAAAGAAGCTCTGACATAGAATTGGAAAACCAAGAAAATGGGTCAGAGATAATTGTTTTCCTTAAAGGCCTTAAAGAAAGTCAGGCATGGAGTACAGTATACTGAGGAGGAAACAGTGAATCTCCTGGAACAATGTAAAAATTGTTCTATGAGTAATTTTTCTGAATGATGGCAATTGCAGCAAACTATGACTCTTTACCAAGAATCCTTATAGGAAAAACAACCAAGAGTTCAATTGGGGGGACCAAAATCTAAGTATTGGAGAGACATGAAAAGGAAAATTCAAAATAAATGGGGGATAAATGAATTTATTGGATCAGTGATTAATGGTGGGAACCCCCATTTTGTGGTTGTTTTGTCTCTCACCTTTAATACAGTAATTGAAAGCAGGAGCTCAGGAAACTGCAAGTGCTTGACTGCACATACATGGGGAAAGTGTGAAAATAGTTAATCATTATAGAGGTCTGATGACTTTACTTGAGGTAAATAATTATGGGATTGTTTGATATAAATAGCAAAAAGTTTCTAAGAATTCTGTGGAGCTGTACCTTTCTTGAAGTTTGCTCTTGCATGACATGATCAGAAAATAAAAGACTGAGGCTAAGAGCTGTGGCAGCAGAGAGAGAAGCAGAGAGGAGAGCAGAGCAGAGCAGAGAGAGAGAGAGAGAGAGAGAGAGAGAGAGAGAGAGGGAGAGAGAGATGGAGAAACTCAGCTGCCTTCAGCATTAGCCTGTCAGCTTTCACCAGAACTTGACTTCAAGTCGTTATTGGGCCACTCCCTTTCACACTTCTCTTCGGAGACCCTCCTTCAAGCCAGGGCTGGACCCCAGCAGACTGTCTTGAAGAGTTACTCAAAGGACTGAATCATCTTCTTTCCCTCCACCAGGAACTGTGACATCTCTGATGGCCCTGTTATTAAAAGGGGAGGATAATACCATTGTAGTAAGCCATCTTAAAGTGGGGAGATGATACTATTATAGCAAGCCATTTTAAATCTTCGATGCCTCTGCAAACACAGAATTAGTTTAATATATTTCTAACAAATAGAGCCAATGTAGAATATGGTTGTTCATAGCATAACCTTCAGAAAGGCATCAGGGATTAGAACCAAGAGAGTAAGAGAAGCTGGCTAGCATCAGCTCATCTTGCATCATCCCTGGGCTTGCCAGGCCTGCGGAGTCCTTTCCACATTAGATGTGTGAACTGCCTTGACAAGTTTCTTATTGGGGAACAGATGCCTCTAGATAGACAGCACGTACTGACTGCCATAGTGAATAAAATACTGGTATTGTTTATAAAAATAAAATTGTAGTATTTTGGATAAGAAAGAAGATGAAATAGATTAGATGGAAAAAGTTTCTCTTTTTGCTTTTAGCCTTGGCCCAACACTTGAATTGGTATTATTTTATACAACTTTTGGGGGTGTAGGTGGTGCTTTGGGTTAAAGTTAGGAACTGGGCATGGCTCTATACCCCCAGTTTATTAATTTGAGAACACAACCTGTTCTCAGCTAGAGATGTGTTAGTTCTCTGTGGTTTTGTCAGTTCTTTATTTTTGCTCACTGGTAGAGAAGCCCTACTGGGAGTGGATCCAGCTTCTGCATTCTCAGTACTCATCTTTCCCTAGGTGAGATTAAATAGCTTTGAACACAAGACCAATGACCTTTGTGATCTCAGTTAAGCATATTTTGATGCTCAAATATGTAAAGTTTCTGAATCTTGTATAAAATTAAGAAGTATCAAAAAAAGAATTACCGTTTTCATATTTTTACTAATTTTCCTCTGTGCTCATGTTTCTTCCTTATTCTTCCAATGGTGTTTCTTCCTTGTGGTTATAAAGAAGCTAGTTAATTGATTAGAGCCACCCTTATGTCCTTTTCTAGCTTGTTCACACCATTGGTGACCGTTGTCCCCCATTGCTTACCAGCACTGTGAGAGCTAGCCAGGAGGAGGTGGCTTAATCTCAGTTCCAGCATGATCTTTCAATGTCTTGCAACTGAGGCCTTGTGGTGTCTTCAGCAAGAGGGTCAGTTAGTTCTGGCAGGTAACTAAGTGCTTTGGCAGTGGTTGCAGTTGTTTTGGGGCCTCATGGACATCTCTGACCAACAGCTCACTGTGAGATGTAATCCAGTACTGTCACTGGGATTTACCAGCAACAGCCTCTGGTTTTATGGTAGTTTTCTCCACCCCTGCAGGGTGTTTCTGCACAATCTTAAACTCTCTCTCTCTTATCATCTTCTTAAGAGTGTCACTCTCTTTTAGTTACTAATGAAAAGGAAGGTTGCTGTGGTACTGATTCACGCCATCATAAGTTTTGTGTATCTCTCCCCTCCCCACTCACCCTTTCCCCATTGCTACTCAGACTCTTCCACAATCAGTACTCATTTCCTCCACTTGCCTGTCTAGTGTCTGCTCCTTTCATCCCTCCCTGATTCTTTTCACTCCAGGCCTTGTTCTAGCTTCCTTACTAGTACTGCTGATGTCTACTAAAACTTATAAATAAATTAAAGTATACCATGTTAGGATCTGCCTATGAGAGCGAACATGTGGTATTTGTATTTCTGAGCCTGTGTAACCTCACCTACTATGACTTTTTTCCCCAGGTCTATCCCATTTCTTTCAAATTTCATGATTTCATTTTTCTTTATCACTGAGTAGAATACCATTTTGTATATGTAACATACCTTCATTATCTGATAAAAATCAATTGATGGGCATCTCTGCTGAATCCAATTTGTAGCTGTTGTGAATAGAGCAGTGACAAATATGGCTGAGCAACTATCTCTGTAGTGAAGAGGAGAGTCCTTAACGTATATGCCCAGAAGTGGCACAGCTGAATCAAATGGTAGATCTATCTTACAGATTTTTAAGGAACCTCTGTATTGATTTCCATAGTGGCTGTACAAGTTTGCACTTCAATTAACAATAGTTTCCTCTTTACCACAACCTCACCAGCATTTATTGTCCTATGATTTTTCATATGCTAGCCATTCTGACTACAGTGAGATAGAATTTCCAAAGTTTTAACTTTGCATTTTCCTGATGGCTATCAATGTTAGATATTTATTGGCCATTTGCATATTTTCTTTTGAGAACTCTCTGTTTAGTTCTCTGCCCTGTTTTTTTTTTTTTTTTTTTTTTTTTTTTTTTGAGTGGGTTAATTATTTATTTGCAAGCAGGGAGAGAAAAGTAATGGGTTCTCCAAGGCCTCTTGCAACTATAAGCAAACTCCAGATACATGTACCACTTTGTGCATCTGGTTTTACATGAGTACTGGGGAATGAACCCAGGCCATCAGGCTTTGGCTTTGTAAATATGTGCCATCTCTCTAGCCCTGATAGAATTTTTTATTGCTCATTATTATTTTATTGTTTTGTTTTAAGATAGGGTCTTACTCTAGCCCAGGCTGACCTGGAACTCTGTAGTTGCAGGTTGGTCTTGAACTCATAGGGATCCTCCTACCTCTGCCTCCCAACTGCTGGGACTAAAGCCATGAGCCACCAAGCCCTCCTTTATTGCTTAGTTTTTTGAGGTCTTTGTATACTCTGGATATTAAACCTCTGTCACAAGTATAGTTGACAAGATTTTCTCCCATTCTGTAGGTATTCTATTGACTATTGATCTTGTGCTTTAGCTGTACAATAGCTTCTTAGTTTCATGATATCTTAATGGCTGTGTCTAATTCCTTGGGCTCTGGTATCTTATTCAGAAAGTCTTTCTCCATACCTATATCTTGGAGTGTTCTTCCTACTTTTTCTTCTAGTTGTTTCACAGTTTCAGGTCTTAGGTTGAGGTTCTTGCTCCATGTAGAGTTGATTTTTTTTTTCTTGTAGGATAAAAGAAGAGGGTCTAGATTATTCTTCCATATGTGGTTATCCAGTTTCTCTAGCAGTATTTGTTGAAAATTCTGTCTTTTTTTTCCCCAGTATGCATTTTAACCTCTTTGTCAAAGATCAGGTGGTTATAATTATCAAAACTTATGTATGGATCTTGTGTTCTAGTCCACTGATCTAGATGTCTGTTTTTGTGCCAGTGCCATGCTGTTTTTATTACTATGGATTTGTAGTATGTCTTGGAATCATAGTACAGTGATACCACAAATAGTAGTCTTTTTTATGGAGGAAAGTGATACCACAAATAGTAGTCTTTTTTATAGAGGAAAGTTTTGGCTCCCTGAGGTGTTTTGTGCTTCTATATGAATTTTGAGACAATGTTTTCTATTTCTGTGAAAAATGGTACTGGGATTTTGATTGGAATTGCATTGAATCCGCATCTTGTTTTTGGCTGGATTGCCATCGTCTTTTTTTCTTTTTTGGATTTTCAAGGGAGTGTCTTGCTGTAGTCCAGGCTGACCTCTAACTCATAGTGATCCTCCTACCTTTGCCTCCTAAGTGCTGGGATTAAAGATGTGCACCACCATGCCTGGCTGCTATTTTCATATTAATTGTTACAGTCCATGAGCACTGGAGATCTTTCCATGTTTTCATGTCATTCTTTCTTCAGTGTTTTATTATTTTCATTGTAGAGGTCTTTAATTTACTTGGTTAATGATATTGCAAGATATTTGATGTTTTTGTGGCTATTGTAAGGAACTGCTTCCCTGATTTCTTTCTTAGTGTGCTTATTATTGGTATATACAGAGGCTACTGATATTTGTGTGTTGATTTATTTTGAGCAACTTAGCTAAAAGAGTTCATCAGCTCTGTTTTTTGGCAGACTGTCTTTCAGGCCTCTTGAGTACAGACTCACATCATCTACAAATAAGGCTAGTTTCCAATTTGTATCCATTTTATTTCCCTTATTTTATTTCTTGAGCTAAGACTTCAAGTGTTATGTTAAAGAGTAATGGGGAGAGTGGGCACCCCTTTCTGGTTACAGAGTTTAGTGGACATGCTTTATGTTTTTCAGCATTTAAGACCAATGTATAAAGTTCTCGTTGTATTGAGATATGATCCCTCCATCTCTAGTGTCTCCAGTGTTTCAATTATGAAGGGGTGTTGTATTTTGTCAAAGGCTTTTTCTCCATCTATTGAAATTGATCCTGTACTTTCTGTCCTTAAGCCTATTTATATGATATATTACATTTATTGATTTCCATGTTGAATGAGCCCTCCATCCCTGGGATAAAGCTGAATTGAATGAAGTAGATGATACTTTTGGTATATTCTTGGATTCAATTTACAAAAACTTGTATTGAGAATTTTTGTACAGATGTTTCCAATTTTGTGGAATATGTTTTTGAGATAGGTCCTAATGATTCATCAATTTTCCTGTTGTAATATCTGATCTTTAATCATATTGTTAGTCTTTTCTCTCTTTTTGGTTTTTGTCAGGTTTTCCAGGGGGTTGTCAATCTTGTTTATTTTTTCAAAGGAGTTCATTTAGTCAATTTTTATATTGTCTCTATTTCTTAATCCATTGATTTCTGTCCTGATCTTGATTATTTCTTTCCATCTGGTACTCTTAAAAAAAGATTTTATTTATTTATTTGTTTTTAGAGTTGGGGAGGGGGAGAGAGAGATTGAGAATGAATGCATGTGCCAGGGCCTGTAGCCACTGTAAACGAACTCCAGACACCTGTGCCACCATGTGTATTTGGCTTACATGGGACCTGGAGAATCAAAACTGGGTCCTTAGGCTCCACAGGCATGCACCTTAACCACTAAGCCAATTCTCCTGCCTTTATCTGGTACTTCTGGTACTTGGATTGTTCTTGTTTTAACAGTGCCTTTAGATGGTCCTTATACTATTTATTTGAGATCTCTTGAAATCTCTATTTTGGTAATGTAAACATCTAGAGCTACAAACTTACCTTGTAAAAACTGTCTTCATTGTGTCCCATAAGTTTTGAGATGTTTTATTTTCATTTTCATTCAGTTCTAGGAGTTATCTTATTTCTTTGATTTCTTCAATGACCCCACTCAATGTTTACTAGTGTGTTATTTACTCTCCAGGAACTTGTGCATTTTCTGTTGTTTCTCTGGTTTTTGATTTCTGGATTACATTGTGATTAGATATAATACAGGGAGTTTGTCTGTTTTCCTAAATTTGTGGAGACTTGATTTATGTTCTCATATATAATCTCTTTTAGAGACAGTTCCATGAGTTGCTAAGAATAATGTATAGTCTATAGAGTTTAGGTAGAATATTTGTAGATGTCTGTTAAGTTCATTTGATCTATGTGGGTATGCACATAACAATGTAATTTCTGAATCATTCAGGAATCCTATGTTTAATTTTCTGAAGGATTACCAAACTTCCCCACAGTGGCTATACTATTTTACAATCCCACTAGACCTGTGTAAAGGTTCCATTTTCTCGACTATATTTTACTGATTCCTTTCTTCCATCCATCCTTTCTCCTATCCCATCCCCTGATGTTATGAGTTTTCCCTTCAGTTCTTTTTCATAGTATTTGTTGATGTGTAATACTTAAGTTTTTTAAAAATATATTTTATTTAAAAGTTGGGCATGGTGGCGCATGCCTTTAATCCCAGCACTTGGGAGGCAGAAGTAGGAGGATCACTGTGAGTTCAAGGCCACCCCTAGACTCCATAGTGAATTCCAGGTCAGCCTGAGCTAGAGTGAGACCCTACCTCATGAAAAATCAAAAACAAATATATATATTGTATTTGAGAGAGAGGGAAAGAAGATAGAGAGAATAGGTGTACCAGGCCCTCTAGCCACTGCACGTAAACTCCAGATATATGCACCACTTTGTGCATCTGGCTTTACGTGGGTACTGGGGAACTGAACCTGGGTCCATAGGCTCTGCTGGCAAGCACCTTAACTGCTGAGCCATCTCTCTAGCCTTTAAAGATTTTTTTTTTGGTGTACATGTGTATGAGTATGCACACATGTGAATGTGGGTATATGTGCATGTGTTTGTGTATGGGGGACAGGAGACAACCTCAGGTGTCATTTCACATATACCTTATCTTTTTCTTAAAGACAGGGTTTCTCACTGGCCTGGAACTCTTTAAGTAGGCTAGACCCAGTTGGTCAGCAATTCCAAGTGATCTGCCCATCTCTACCTCACCAGTACTGGGATTGTAAGCGTGTACTATCACACCTGGTTCTTTTATTCTTTATTTAAAAAAATATTGACAGCTTCCATAATTATAGACAATAAACCATGTCAATTCCCTCCCTCCTCACTTTTCGCTTTCCAACTCCACTCTCCATCATATCCTTTCCCTCTCTCAATCCATGTCTTCTTTTATTTTTAATATTTTTTTTAATTAATTAATTTATTTGAGAGCAACAGACACAGAGAGAAAGACAGATAGAGGGAGAGAGAATGGGCGCACCAGGGCTTCCAGCCTCTGCAAACGAACTCCAGATGCGTGCACCCCCTTGTGCATCTGGCTAACGTGGGACCTGGGGAACCGAGCCTCGAACCGGGGTCCTTAGGCTTCACAGGCAAGCGCTTAACCGCTAAGCCATCTCTCCATGTCTTCTTTTTTGATGTCATCATCTTTTCCTCCTTGTTATGAGGGTCTTGTGTAGGTAGTGTCAGGCACTGTGAGGTCATGGATATCCAGGCCATTTTGTGTCTGGAGGAGCGTTGTTAGGAGTGATTCCCTGCTTTTGGCTCTTATGTACTTTCCGCCACCTGTTCTGCAATGGATCCTGAGCCTTGGAAGGTGTGATCAAGGTGTTTCACTGCTGAGTACTCTGTCACTTCTTCCCAGAACAATGGTACCTTTTGAATCATCCCAGAGGTCACTGCCATCTGTAAAGAGAATCTTCTCTATCCAAAAGTGAGAGTAGCATTAATATATGGGTGTGAACATTAAGAGTAGATGATGAAGGATGATAGTGTATATGGTTGATGTGGCTATTTGATCATCTCTCAAACAGTGGAAAAATGTTGAAACTGTGGACGCAGCATATCTTGACTTCATCTGTTCTACAAACTTAGCTTCATTAAATAAAATCACAAAATTAGTATCTTTACCAAAGGCTGGTGCAAATTTCTTCATGGATTGGAAAAACCACACTAGATGAAATGTAGTGAGATAGATTCTTACCTGTCTGATAAGTGTCCAAGAGAGGGTCATGTCCTCATGAAGGGGAGGTTCCAGGTCATGAATATAGGCACTAAGATTACCTTTATAAGACTTGAAGCCTAGAAAGCAAGGAGAGGACCACACAGGCCTGGGGAAAAGGTGGCAAACACATTTATGACTGTCAGCAAGAAGCCAGTGCTTACAAAGAGCTCAAGGGGTCTTTGTCCTGTCACTGAGAAGTAGAGTGAGCTCATGGACTCTTTCTCTTCAGTGCTTCCAGGAGTCATACCAACATATTATTTATGTTTTAGAGACTGTAATTCAGAGTGAAATTTTCCATCTTCTGTGCTTAGTGACTATTCCTGTGCCTATATGGAAGGGAAAGCTAAGGTTTTTGTTTTATTATAGGGATGCAGAGGCTCTTTTCTTTTTCTCTTCAGGCTGTTTGATTGAGGCAGTGAATCTCAAATCCAGCAACCGAAACCCAGTGGTACACGAATTTGAAAGTAAGTACAAGAACATCAAGGTGGAATGGTCCCCCCCTAGTGGACATTGGGTAGCCCTGCAGCTAGTTCGGCACCTGCTCTACTATCCACAATGGTCAAGGATGTTTAAGGGGCCTACTCTGCATCAACAGGCCAGTGTGACACTTGCGTGATTGGTAATGGATGCCCATTTACATCCTTTCTGACTTTGTACTTACACAACAAAGAACTCTCTTATATAAAAGTTTAAGTGAGAGTGTATGTCACATAGTGAAATCCTTAGTAATGCTTTCATTGTTTTTTTCCTGGAAAAAATTGGTCTTGGGGATTCAGGAAGTGTAGACTTATAAATTATGTGAGAGGTCTGTCTTAAACTAGAAGTGTCTGGCAGGGCTTGGTAGTATATGAGGGAGCCTAGAAATAGTTCCAGTTACTAAAAGTTCTTTTCTCCCATTGCTCATTAGGTGTGGAACTGTCTTGTATCATTACGGATTCACAAACAAATGACCCCAGGATTGAATGGAAGAAAATCCAAGATGACCAAACAACATATGTGTTTTTTGACAACAAGATTCAAGGTATGATCCCATCATCCTCTGTGTTTTTCTCCACAGCTCTGAGCATGTATCTACAGCCAGAAACTTACCTCAAATTGCTAACCTTTATTTGTAGCCAAGATTGCTTAGATTTTCTAAGTTTATTATTGGGGAAAATTTAATCAAATATGAGCCCCCTCATATTTGCCATACAGCTTCAGCGAATAGCAATTCATTAGTCAGTACTTGAATCTGTGCGGCCCATCTTCTGAGAAAGATTAGTGAATGTTTTCCTCAGCCAACTTCTTGTCGTGACCCATGACAGAAATGATGCAAATGAGCCCACCAAAAAGATCATCACATCACCATGGAGGCCTGTTGAGCCAGCAGTGTCCATGGCTTGGTGTTAGGTATGTCTCATGAGGACACAGTTCCAAGAAACAGGTTATGGGACCTTATCTATAAGGAAGTACTAGGGCTAGTGCCGACTGCCATGAGATGGCACAGAGTGGGTAAAGAATGAGAGTCTGGAAAGGTGGCATAGGGAGTGGGGTGGGGAATGCCCATTTAGCAAACTGTTTTGCGCATACTGTTAAGATCAACAGAGAAACCATATGAAAAAAAATTTACGAGCTTATGTTCCTAAGGCTGGGGAGGTAGGATATTGGAGCTTGATCTAGCACTCCCCAGCATTGCACATAGTAGTCAGTTCTCTATCTAGAAATTAATGGTCTTAGTGTTAGCCAAGAAATAAAGGATAGAAAGAAGGTTGATAGTGTATTGACATGGTTATAGAACTGTCAAAGTCCAGAATATTCTTATCAGCCCAGAAAGAAACTCTGTGATTGCCCTCAACCTGCTTTTCTGTCTGTCTAGGTTTGCCTGTGCTGGAGGTTTCTTATTAATGCAATTTTATGTCCTTTGTGTCTAGCATCTTTCACTTACCATATTTTCAAGGTTTTTCCATGTGTAGCAGGGCTATCATTAATGCAACTATGAATGTTCATGTACATGTGTCTTTGTGAACCTTAGTTTCAATTTCTGTGGGATGAGAGCCAAAGTATGCATACAGTTGGTTGGGAGTTGTAGTTACCTTCTCATTGCTGGGACAGATCACCCAAGAAAAAGCAGCTGATAGGAGGAGTTTATTTTGTGTTAGAGTCTTGTGGGGAAGTTTCATGATGGCATAAGAAGAGGCTGGACATCACCTCTGCCATAGCAAATGGAAAATAGTAAGACAGTGAGCTGGGGTCTGGCAAGGAGGAAACTGAGCTGTAACATCCTAATGCCTCAACAACACACCTCTTCCTGCAAGCCACCAACCTTGCTAATTGCTACCAAGCATTCAAAACCAGAATTTATGGGAGACATCTGATCCAAAGGACCACAGTGGGTCATATGGTAGATGTATGCTTAGTTTTTGAAAAAAACAAGACTGCTTTCCCAAGTGGTCTCATCATTTTACATGTTCCGTAACTTTTTTTTTTTTGAGGGAAGCCCAACAGACTGGCCTTTTTTGAGGTGGTGGGGAGAACTGTCACACCAGAGCCTCCAGCTACTACAGTTAAAATTCCAGACATGATTGTGCGCCTGTGGCTTATGTGGGACCTGGAGATTTCAACATGAGTTCTTGGGCTTCACGGGCAAGCACCTGAACCACTAAGCCCCCATATGCTTATTTTTGACCCTAGCAGTCTCAGAGGGCTTACGGTGGTATCTTGGTGAAGTTCTGCTTTCTACTTCCTTGACAGTACATATGTGGCCTATCTGTTCATGTTCATTGTGGGCAGGTGTTGATGCTCTTTGGAGAAATGTCTATTCAAATTTGGTTTATTCTTGATCATCTGCTTATTTGTTTTTTTAGTTATAGACAGGACAGGAACAGAAACCAGTCTGTGGTCTTCTTACTGTAACATAAAGTCCAGCCCCAGAAACTTCCCTCTACAAGTGGCAACATCTTTTAAAAGGCTTTTTTAGTGCCTTGTATCTTTTCTATAGGGGATTTGGCAGGTCGTGCAGAACTGGTTGGAAAAACGTCCCTGAAGATCTGGAATGTGACACGGATGGATTCAGCTCTCTATCGCTGTGAGGTTGTTGCTCGAAATGACCGTAAAGAAATTGATGAGATTGCCATTGAGTTAATTGTGCAAGGTAGGAATTCACAAATGAGATTTTTTATTGCATCAGGCCTCATGAGTCTTTTACTCTAGCATAAGAGATCAGTATATTTTGATTTTGTTTGTTCTAGAGCTGGGTATCCATGTCTTGGGGCAGGGACCCTGGTGAGTGTGAGGTTGCCCAAGTCTATCTAGGTGGGAGGATGCTGCAGGGCTCTGCCTTGGGTTAGTCTCTTTACCAGCTTGTACCAGAAGAAATCAGAAACTATGGGACTGGACATGGGGTGAGATAAGCTGAGAGCCTGCAGGGTACAGGCAGCAGGCAGTCTGACTGACTGTGGTCTTTGTAGCTAATTATACTTGGTTTTGGTAAGGATAGAGACACATGCTGAGATTTTAACTACTGACCCATATTTTGTTTGCAGTGAAGCCAGTGATGCCTATCTGCAGAGTACCGAAGGCTGTACCTGTAGGCAAGACAGCAACACTGCAGTGCCAGGAGAGTGAGGGTTATCCCCGGCCTTACTACAGCTGGTACCGCAATGATGTATCACTTCCCACAGACTCCAGAGCTGATCCAAGATTTCGTAATTCCTCTTTTCTCTTAAACTCTGAGACAGGCACTCTGGTAAGATCTCTTCTAAGAGGTGACGATGGAGAGATGCCTTGTTTGGGACACAAGATACTTGTTAAGGATAGCCAGTGAAGCCAGAACTAAAATTGTGAATGTCAGAAATTCTATAAGAAATATGACTCTCCCTTTGTTTATAAACACTACTAAGTAGGTAAACTACATGAATGGAAGGAAACATCGGTTTACAAGAGGGTGAGGGGATGTAATAAACAAATGTTAATCAGTAGACATTAGAATCCTAGTTTGAATAATCAACTGTAAAAATCATTATGAGACAGGAAAATGTGATTATTGGGTAAATATTTGGTATGAAAAAGTTGTTACAGTATTGTGATTATGGTTTTTAAAAGTCCTTATCTTCTAGAGATCATACTGAAATATTTATGGATAAAATATGACTAATTTGCTTCAGAATAACCCAGTGATACTAGGAGACCACATAGGGGAGGATTGGTCATGCACTGGAGTGCAGGTTGGCCTCATCTGTGAGCCACTTACCAGTCTTTTGGTCTGTGGAATACCCAACTCTATGTAATCAGTTGAATTATACAGAATCCTTAGTATTTGTGTCATTAGTGTTACCTGAAGAACAGTCATTGTCAAGTCCTTTTGGCAGCCTTTTGTGGTAGGTGTTTCTATCACCATATCCAAAGGAAAGCTCTATTGTTGCAAGCTTTGAGGCAGAAAGCTGGATGGTGCCTGGGCAGCCACAGGGATGCTAGAGCACACGAGCAGACATTGTGGTCTCAGGACCTAGGCAGCCTTGGTCCCTTGCCCCTCCAAGGTCTTCCACTTTGAGTAGTAATGCTTGTCACATTCTGAAACAGGTTTTCAGTGCTGTCCACAAGGAGGACTCTGGGCAGTACTACTGCATTGCTACCAATGATGCAGGCTCGGCCGGGTGTGAAGAGCAGGAGATGGAAGTTTGTGAGTGATTTTCTGAAGAGATTTTATTAGAAGACTTGAAATTAATCAAACATTTAAAGTTGAATATAAGATATCAGTTTATATAACTGTTCTGCCATGAATCAGCTTTCTTCTGGAGCCTACAGGACCCACCAAACCCACTGGAGAGGTTGAAGTGAGGGATCTAAATCTAAATAAGTGAATCCCCTAAAATAGGCCTCCTTGGGGACTTCTGGTTAGAAACATGGCCAGTCAAGTAACTTTAGTAAGTGATAGAACCATCAAACCCTAGAGTTTGTAAGACATTTAGAAATCTATCCAGTTAGAGACCCTGTTTTGTAGGAAACTGAGTCAAAAGCTTTTTATCTTCTGTAGTCATTGCTGGGGATTTGCTGTGGAGAAGTTGAGAGGAGTGGGTAGGGTGTGCTGAGCCACTTAAGGAGCTTCTTCTTGAAGGCTTCCCTGTTGCTGTCACCCCTGAGCAGTTTCGTTCCAAAGTTGCTTGCTAATAAGAACCATTTGGAGTGCTATTCCACACACAGATCCTAGAGCCACCTCAGATACATGCTGGTAATGTCTGTCTATAGGCAGCATTCTGTCAAATCAGGGAAACTATATTAATCATTTCCTCTTGGAAGATTTCTTACGTTCTTCCATGTATTCTTTGTATAAAGGAAAACAGCTCTAGAACTCCCATATTGAAAGTGGACTACCAAGTGCCTTTGTCTAGCATACAGAGATGGAAAATGAGCTAGGTGTGGACATGCATGCCAATAGTAGGTTTGCTTGGGTGGCTACCACATTAACTGGAAGAGTAGGGTGGGGAACCATATGAGTCACAGGTTCAGGGAGAGATCCTGCCTCAAGGAAACAAAGTGGAAGAATAGGGGATACCTTCTGTCCTCCTGGCTTCTTCATACGCACAGGGTACATGCACATGCGCAAAAGCAGCCAGTGGAGTGAAAGGCTTGTCGAAAATTTCCCCAAGTAATCTTTAGCAAACATAGGCTTTGAAAATTGGGAATGTTTTTCTTCCTCAAAGGTCCTCACTCTTAGTTCTGCATATAACCATTTTCTTCATTTAACCAGAAGATTTTGAAGCCTCTTAGACAACACTAAGCCTTTCTTAATAGTTTTCAATGTAAATGCACTTGAACTGTGTCAGTACTTTCTATACATGTCAAGGCATGGTGTGCTTGCTGTATGTTCTAGGTTAGAAAAGTATTAAATGTTCCACTTGCTCTTTGGCTGAGGTAGGCATGAAAGGGCAGGGGAGTAAATAGGATAAAGGAAGAAGGTGGCTGTTGCAGTCGGCTTTGCATAGTTGGCCCCAAGAACCTGACCAAAAGCAGCTTGAGAGAGGAAAAGGCTTATTTTGGCTTATAGACTTGAAGGGAAGCTCCATGATGGAAAGGGAAAATGATGGCATGAGCAGAGAGGGTGGACATCGCCTCCTGGCCAACATTAGTAAACATGTGTGGCAAACACTGGCAAGGGGAAGCTGGCTTTAATGCTCACAAGTCTTTCTCCAACAAATACACTACCTCTAGGAGGCTCCAATCCTCAAATTGCCACCAGCTGGAGACCTAACATTCAGAACACATAAGTTTATGGGGGACACCTGAATCAAACCACCACAGCATCCTAGTGGTGTCAGGGTCTTTTAAAACAGCAGGTGACATATAAGATCCTTCCCCACAAACCTTTTTCTGCAGATGACCTGAACATTGCTGGGATTATCGGGGGCATTCTAGTTGTCCTTGTCGTCCTGACCCTGATAACACTGGGCATCTGCTGTGCATACAGACGTGGCTGCTTCATTAATAAACAGGATGGAGAAGGGTAGGTCCACTTTCCCTAAATGAGGAGGCAGCATTCATCTTGGCATCAATGTAGTAACCACACCATGAACTGCTCTCTTCTGTCTACAGGTACAAGAGCTCAGGGAAGCCTGACGGAGTTAACTACATCAGGACAGATGAGGAGGTAAGGAAGAGTAAGAAATGAGTTCAGGTATGCCCGGCCAGCTACCCCATGTTGTGCTTAGAAAACCCAGTGGTCCTGCAGGAATATCAGTTACCACTTGAGCTCCTTTGACCTTCGTGGTTAACATGATCACATTAACAGGATCAAGCTTTAATGCAAGAATATCCAACCTTTTGACATTATGACCTGATGTCACCTACAAATGTATTCGGCTTCATTCTTAAGTATTTATACACCCTACAGGCTGGGGCTACACAGACCTGCATGTTGCTCTTTGGAATGATTATTCATGTTTTTAGTGCTGCCCCTAGTTTCCTTTGGAGACATGCTTAGTCACATTCAATTTGACTAGTGTGTTTCCTTTCCTACACCCCCCTCCCTCAACACCCGACATTAGTTCTAACTTTGCATTCCTTTATAGGGTGACTTCAGACACAAATCGTCCTTTGTGATCTGAGACCTGGAGTTGTGACTGGGAGAGCAAGCACACTGAAATACCTCGACTGGAAACTCACATCAAGGGCAGCCATGACCAGGGCATCTGGACAGAGCTAGACATACATAAGCTTTTTATTTTGGCCAAAGTTGACTGCTACTCCTTTAACAAGCCACGAATAAAAGAATCTTTACCAAGGCATAGTACACTCCTAAGAAAGGAAGTAGAAAGTTTGGCAAGTTGCATTCCCAGACTGGCTGGACTGATTACCATATGGGTATGTATTAGGGTAATCTTAAAACTCTGACATCAGCTCTCCTCTGCTGGGCACATTGGGACTGTTTTTGCTTGGGGCTGTTTACCAACCAGAACAACACTGGCCATGAGAAGATGAGGTGCTGGGCGGTGGCAGCAGAAGCATGGTATGAAGCCTGTGGGTGTCTCCATCAGTGCCTTCCTTGTTCTTTGGCACACCATACTGCCTTTCTATGGCTCTGTTGATGGGCCAGTGTTGTCATGTTGGTCTAGGAGCATCTGGATCAGCATTTTCAGGAAGGTAAACTGCTTGCTGGAAGAGGGCTCTTCTTACCCAGGGAACCTTCTTTGTTCAAGAGGGTGTCAGAATTTAAGAAAAACCTTTGTCTTAAGCTAAGTCTGAAATGGTACTGAAGTATGCTTTTCTAAAGGTCTTGTTTTATAAAATTTTAACATTCTAAATTTCTGCTAAATATGTATTTTGATTATTAAAGAGGAAGTTTATATAGAAATTGTAAATATATTGTCTTATAATATTCCAAAACTTATTTTTATAAAAAAAGACTTCAACTTAAGATAGAAGTTCAAATGACTAGGGTTAAATTGGAAACTGCCAATAATTAAGAGCCTTTTACTTAAGGAGAGCGAGGATTACTGGAACATTCCTTGTTACATTCTCTCCTTTTGCATAAGAAAACTGAGGCTGTCTGTCAGACCACTGTTGCTTAGGAAGTCATTCAAGAGTTCCAGTCTAATAATGTTGATATGTGCATCTCTCCACAAGATATGTTGCCAATTTGCAGTAGCTTTGAGTGGACTTTTCCTGATGCCAGTAAAATTACCTACTCCTAAAGGCATCTGTGCAAAGACCATGTTGGTTGGCTCCTTGGGTTAATTGAAGCCAATGTTCCAAGGTCACTTTTGGCCACTAACTTTTAAGTGCTGGCCAGAATGCCTGCTTAGCCCTGATTAATTGCAGTGATGGTACTCTGGGTTATGTGGCCCTTGGTGGCTTCTTAGTTGGGTACTTCAGAAAGGCTATAGTCTTCCATGCAGCACCCCATCTCCTGCTTCTTGTAACAGACTGTTAGGGATGGCATGCAAAACAAAGCCAGTGCTACTGTTACGTATATTTTAAATACTGGTATAGTTCAATAACATAAGCGTGTCTAAAGCTGAAAGCAATTCTGCAACCAAACCTGTCAACCACAATAGTATTTTTAACAGAAATTATCCCCATGTTCTCCTTTGCCATGAGAAAGGCACCGACACTGTGACTATCTCTATAACACATTGTGTGGTGACAGCTGGTTCAGTCCTTTGAAGAAAACCAAGAAGTACAAAGCCCAGTGGTGAGGAAAGTAATATGTCTGAACCAAAAGCAGCTTTTTAAAATTTTGATGTAAAATCTTTTTATCTACCCAAGATACTGCTCACTTTTATGGGGACATTAGAAATACCAATCAAAAGCCTTTGTTCTTCAAGAGCAGATGTTCTCTGCCTCAAACATTACTGTGTTCTACTCATGATGTGAAGTAGTTTGAAGCCAAAAGCTTCTCAAAGGAGCACCTTGAGGAAGGTTAATGTAAAGCTAGTCACTTTGTGATTCAACTTTGTGTCTTAATGTTTGTAGATTTCAACACTTTTCTCCCCCTTTGAATACTGAGACATGTTGAATTTTTTTTCCTTCTAAAATTATGTGAAATGCTGTGTGGTAAGATCCTGGCAGAAGCAGTAGGCTGGTTTTCTGTGCCTGCTTAGTGGTTCCTGACTTCTCTTGTTTCTATATCTTAAATGTTTAGTTATGACTGCCCTTCCTCTCCACCCTTGCTGGCAGGGAACAACATACTGGGCTAAAGTCTCTCTGCCACAGTACCATGGAAATTGGTTTGACAAAGCAGCACATGAACCTGGACAGCAGTGTCCAGTGACTGTAAAGCTATGGAGAAACGGAGTACTCATGCATTTTAGGACGCGAGTATAACAAAAGCCTGCGAGGCCCCAAATAGGCTGCTATTCTGGGCTTTGAAATGATTATTGATGTACACAGGTGTTACAGCTTTGTACTACCACATTAGAAATTTGGTTATTTGTTAAAACATCATTTATAAAAGCTTTAAAAAAACCACAGCACTTCACTGTATGCTTACATTAGGTTTACTCTTAGAATCTTATTAAGCATGTACTCTGAAAAGGTACAGTTCCATCACCATCTGAGGGAACTCAGTATTGGTCTGGTGCCAAGTTTGTTCATTCAGGAACAGCTGTGTGGTTTGCTCTGGTGACTGCCAAAAGTTTACTCATGGCAGAACACAATGACTCTCCATCCCTCAAACCCAACTACCAGGAGAGAAACGACCATCAGCCAAACCAAGCATATTGATTGGTACATGTTCACACTCCCAACTATTCAGAAGGCTAAGGTAGGAGGGCTACTTGAGCCTAGAAGTGCAAGGTCTTGGGCAACACAATGAGATCCCTCATGTCCAAAAGAGAAACAAACACCCGACTGCACAGCTTTGGATAAACATAACATTTAAAGTTTCTGTAACAGTACCAACACAAGAAGCTCATGTGGAGCAGTCCACAGAAAAGCACCACAAACAGTACCAGTGCCACATTGCATTCTTTCTAAATGGAATCATACCTCAGTACTTAACAAAGTCTGTTGGTGGCAGAAAGTTTTCATATGGGAACAAAGGCAGGTGGGTAAGCAGATGAACTAACCCCAAGAACAATAGGGTCATCTTTTTCTAACAGGAAAATTTTCTTAAAATACATTATGCAAAATTAAGATGAACACCAGTAAAACCTTATTATAAAACAAAAATATTCTGCTGAATGCTAAGGAAACTGTGTCTATGCTTAACTTTTATTACTTTATTTTAGAAAAGCTGTACACTTCTTAAATAAAATCTGTATAAATAGAAAAAAAAATATTTCAATCACAATTTCATCATTAGCTATGGGAAAATATGTATGTATTATAAAGAATTTAGACAAGTTAATACAGCCTTGGGTTATATAAAATAAGGCTAAGATTTTTAAATTGTGTTCCTTAAAGGCCAGATTATAACTTAATACTTAGAATTAAGTCACGATTTTAGCTTAACTTTAAAATAAAAAAACCTAAATCATTTTTTTCATTTGTCTGTTTACAAAATTTCAACAGATGTCATAGAGAAAATTATGAAAGTCTGCCCAGAAAAGCAGGTAACAGCTTTGGTATGACATAATGGAATGTGTCCTGAGGCCTAGAAATCACTCTTCCCCAAAACCTGCTAGACTGCACAGCTTCAGTTGGCTGTCTTCAGTGGGCTCTTTCGGAGAGACCTCCTCATGGGTCTTGGGTTACTCCTATTCCTGGCTAAAGACTTCACATTCCACTGTGGAGACTGTGGAGGCCTGGAGAAAGAGATGCTATGGTTCATTAAAAGAATAAATCTTGCAAAGCTGTCTACCTCAAAAGGAACCCTTCAGAAAACTTACGATTTATCAGGCAGTGACAAACATAAAATATCATTTCCTTGACCCCGGGCTCCAGATTTCTCTGAAAGGTAGTCAAACAAACAAATTCAGGTTTTCCAGAACTTCTAAGGTACTTGAAGTATTGACAAGAAAAAAAACTCAGAACTTGCCTTTGACGGAAAAAGGAGTCTGCGATGTCTCTATGTAACTGACCCCTGCTCCAAATGTAACATCATTGATGGACTCTGGGTAAAGGGGAAACATACTTTCATAAACATACTTTGATGAAAAGCTGGCAATATATACAGGCATCAAACGTAGGCACTGAAGTAAGTGACCCATGGAGTTCTGCTCTCATTTTCATTTCCTGCCTCTATCTCATATCCTCAGTTATGATCCCTAGTCAAAAGCCTCAGTTTGACTTCTTTCCACAACTTCATACATTCTTGAAAGCTTCTTCCCCCAGAAAACTCTTCAGTCTCTGCTGACTTCCTTTCTCCACCACAGTTCTCCTCAGGCTGCACTGGGGCCCAAGCCTTAAATGTTCATATGTGTGGCTTCTCACTTATGCCTATGTCTTCTGTCCAGTGACCCTCAACTCCTGTCAGTACTTCTCCTGCATTCCCTAAACTGACATCAAACTTTGTTACTTGTACTTTGTTCTTGTACATAGAACAGACCAATATTTGGTCGTCCCAAATGGAGCTGCCAGGTATCACTGGCTCCTCCACATAGAATCAGCAACAGCCCTCTCCATTCTCAACCTGGTACCTTTCCTTCTGCCTCACTAAGTGTGGTACAGCTTCCCCCTTACTCTTGATCATTTATGGTGCTTCCCCCACCTACACGGCCTCCCTTATCCAGCCCATCCTTTAGAGGCAGGAAGCCGACTGGACTGGCATTCTGCCACGTCTCTCCAGCTCTAAAATGGGGACAAAAATAAACCTGGCCCACAAGGATCAGGATTAAAAAGATTATATAAAAATGCTTAACACAAAACCTGGTATAATGAACCAAAAAAAAAATTCATTAGCTGTTATGCCCTATGTCACTTGAGTCATGCTGAATTTAAGAGCTGGTAAACTCTACCTAGGCCCTTTGATGGCTCCGAATACCAAGGAAAAGCTAAAGATCTACCAGTCTGAGCTTATCCCAAGCCTTTACAAAATTCACAAGCCGCATGCATACCATATAGTCAAAAGTCTGCAGTGATATGAATCAGGTGTCCCTCATCAACTCATAGGTTTGAATGCTAAGTTCCCAGATGATGGCAATTTGGGAAATGGAGCCTTGCCGGAGGAGTGTGTTGCTGGGAGTGGATTACAGGTATTCGAACCAGTTTCCCTTTGGCCAGTGCTTGACATAGTTGTCCACCTGATGTTGGCCAGGAGGTGATGTCCAGTCTCTGCTTGTGTGACATTGTCCCCTGCTATCATGGAGTTTCACTTCAAGTCTGTAAGCCAAAATAAACTCTTTTCTCCTACAAGCTGCTTTTGGTTGGGTGTTTTATGCCAGCAACATGAAAGTAACTGCAATACTGGATGACAATTTTCCAGCAGGCCCTGGCCTGTTGTTACATCTGCATGTAGTCAGCCTCTTTTCCTGGTCTGCTGTCCCCGTCTGCCCCACAATCCACCTCCCTGACCTCTGTACACTGTGTGTTTAAACTGCTACTAGTACTCTAAGGGAGCGGAACCTAGGCTCACTTGCATGCTATAGACCAGCCCCAATGGTCATCCTCTCCATAAGCACATTGCATCTCATCCCAGTCAGCAGGGCTATCATCAAGAAAAAACTACTATCAGTAAAGATGTGAGGTGGGAGCAGAGAAACGCCCTTCTAAATTACTAGTATAACCACTCTGGAAGCAAGCAGGGAGATCTCTCACAAAATAAAAATAGAATCACAATATGATCTAACCATTCCAACTCCTAGATATGACATACCTGAAGGAATAAAAGTCAGTGAATAATAGAGAACTGAATACTCACATTTAAATTTTCTTTGTTATTTATTTATTTATTTGAGAGTGACAGAGGCAGAGAGAGAGACAGAGAGAGAGAGAGAGAGAGAGAGAGAGAGAGAGAGAGAGAGAGAGAGAGAGAGAGAGAATGGGCATGCCAGGGCCTCCAGCCACTCCAAACAAACTCCAGAGGCGTGTGACCCCTTGTACATCCTGCTAATGTGGGTCCTGGGGCTTGAGACTGCTAAGCCATATGTCCAGCCCATGAATAGCAACATTTATTATGGCACTATTCATAATAGTGACATTGTGGTATCAAGATGCCCATAACAGGGCTGGAGAGTGGCTTAGCAGTTAAGCGCTTGCCTGTGAAGCCTAAGGACCCTGGCTTAAGGTTCGATTCCCCAGGACCCACATTAGCAGGATGCACAAGGGGGCACACGCGTCTGGAGTTTCTTTGCAGTGGCTGGAGGCCCTGGCGTGCCCATTCTCTCTCTCTGCCTCTTTCTCTCTGTCTGTCACCCTCAAATAAATAAAAAAGTAAAAAAAAATTTTTTAATTAAAAAAAAAGATGCCCATAACAAGATCAATGGATAAAGAAAATGTGGTATACACAGAAAGTGGAGTTTTATTCACTCATAAAATATCCATAATTATATGAATTTTCAGGAAATGAATAGAACTGGAGATTATGTTAAGTGACATCAGCCAGACTCCTGAGATATGAAAGTAGAAGAGGGGTTATTTGGGAAGAGGAAGGAGAATAGATAATGAGGGAGGGTGGTGAATGTATGTGTAGAAAATGTTATATAAAACCCATTTTCATAATTTTATTGTTAATATATGCTAGTAAAGTTTTTCTAAAATATCATTATTACTGCCTCAATTATAACTAGTTGTGAAAATTATTCCTTTCCATTTAGCAAAATCACTGTTTATCTGAATGCCACTGGTGGGCTACATTAGTGGATCCATCAGCCTTCTTTCCTACTGGATTTGCTGCAGAAACCCTCTGGCTGACAGTCACCTCAACTAAACTTAAAAGTCACCGTAGGAATTTATAAACCAAGCAACATTGCTTAAATGCTCTGTAATTCTCCCAGGGAGGAGAAGTCACAAGGGTAGGGGAGGAGGCTTCCTGTAAGCATTCCTTTTTGCTTCAAAACTGAGATGGACTAAAGTTGCCTCAGCAAGAACATTACATTCTGCAGCTGGAGAAAGCACAAGTCCTGACCTAGTGGCACTTCTGTTTAATTTCCAGTCAAACCTGAGCCTACACATGCAAATTAGAGCAGCTTTAGTGTACCATGCTCAGATTTCACTGAGAAACACATGCCAGGAACCAGAGATTGAGATCAGAGACTCATGGGATGAGCAAAAAACTGAATTGAGAAAAATCTACCCCATTTCTTTAGCATATGGTACCTACTTGCCAAAACAGAAGCACTTGGTTTCTCTGAGCCAAAACCACAAAACATAAACTTTCCTCCTAAAAGAGGCAAACAATAACACCTGTTGATGTACAAAATGCCAAAATTACTGCCTTTCATGACAAAAAAAAATTGCCATGATCTAGTCACTTGGGGAGAGTTAGAGTGGGAATTCTGTTCATCCATAATACACTAGCTAAAAGGGAGTTCTGCATAAAAATTACCCGCACTCCTTAAATACTCTTAAGACATCACAGGGCTGGCAAGATGGCTCAGCAGTTAAGGCCCTGGGCTCAATTCCTCAGTACAAAGTGGCACACACATCTGGAGTTTATCTGAAGTAGCACTATGCTCTGGTGCATCCATTCATATGTTTTCTGTTTCTCTGCTTGCAGATAGATGATAGATAAGATGATAGATAGATAGATCACAGCACCACAGGTTGACAGCAAGTAGCCAGCCAGAACCCAGGAGTGCTCCTTGAAAAGGCACTGACAAAGGTGGTGCACCTGCATGCTGCCCCATCACCACACAGAATAGTAGCTCGGTTCTGACCTTGTGGGGCATGGGATGGGACACAGGCTAGACTAGGGGCAGAGAGGCTGCAAACATCTACTTCTGAAAAGGTATGTCCCAGCCTTTGTGGTTGGCTCCATGGAGATAGCTTGCAACAAACAGCAAGGATAGACATCAGAGTGTGGGGTGCAGTGCTGAAGGGCACAGGCATCTTGTGGAGATCCAAGGAAGTGGGTATTCTGGATAAGGACTTGGAGACTGAGGATCTGAGTTAGATAGAGGAAGAGTGGCTTGACAATGGTACCCTAAAATTGAACACCAGAGGGAGGTACACATGATACACCAGAAAAATGCTTGGAAACAATGGTTTCTAATGGTGCTAGACAGTAACAATTTTAGTATATGTTGAACAGCTTTAATCTGAATGTTGGAAATCTGAAGTATTTAGATATTTTGAGTGCTGACATGAGGTCATAGTGTAAAATTCTCTATGATCTCATGACGGTGGTAGTCGAAACACAGGTACACTAAATGTGATGTATAAAATTATCTTCAAGGGCTGGGGAGACGGCTTAGTGGTTAAGACGCTTGCCTGCAAAGCCAAAGGACCAAGGCTCTATTCCTAGGACCCATGAAAGTCAGATACACAAGGTGGTGCATGCATCTGGAGTCCATTTGCTAGAGTTCATTTGGCTAGAGGCCCTAGTGCACCCATTTTCTCGCTCTCATTTTTATTTATTTGAGAGACAGAGAGAGAGAAAGAAAATGGGCACACCAGGGCCTCCAGCTTCTGCAAACGAATTCCAAATGCATGTGTCCCCTTGTGCCTCTGACTTACATGGGTCCTGGGGAATCAAATCTGGGTCCTTTGGCTTTGCAGGCAAATGCGTTATCTGCTAAGGCATCTCCCAAGCCACCCATTATCTCTATCTGCCTCTCTCTCATAAATAAATAAATAAAATATTTATTTGTTCATTTTTTAAAATTTATTTATTTGAGAGCGACAGACACAGAGAGAAAGACAGATAGAGGGAGAGAGAGAATGGGCGCGCCAGGGCTTCCAGCCACTGCAAACGAACTCCAGACGTGTGCGCCCCCTTGTGCATCTGGCTAACGTGGGACCTGAGGAACCGAGCCTCGAACCGGGGTCCTTAGGCTTCACAGGCAAGTGCTTAACCGCTAAGCCATCTCTCCAGCCCAAATAAAATATTTAAAAAGTATCATCAGGCTATGTATAGAGGTGTACTTGAGACATAAATGAAATTGTGTTTAGACTTGGGTCCTATCCTAAAGGTGTCTCATTAGGGACATGCAACTATTCCAAAATCTTTAAAAAGAATACAGAACCTGAAACACTTCTCATCCCAAGCATTTTGATAAGAGATTCCTAACATGTATAATGGTTTTTATTGGATTTGAGATAATAAGAGGCTACTTCTGACTTGGAACATTAGGAAAACAATACCCAGTGGGAAGTAAGGAGACCTATTGGCTCATGCATAGCAGGGAGGGAACCTGCCTTCTTGGTCTGCTCAAGGGCAGAGCTCCAAAGTATACAAGGTAGTTGCAGTGTCAACCTCTGACATTCTTTACGGCATATCAGTTGAGCATAGCCCATGCCTGATATTTTTTGGATGGGTTCTTATGCTATCAAGTGAACTACGTCCTCAGCTCTTTGGTGCTAACGTGACAGAAGGCTGCCTTCAGAATGGCACATCTGGGTAGTGACCTGACCTATCTGTTTCATATTGGTCACACAAAGATCCTTCCTAGGGTACTGGGAGGTTTAGCTGAGTTAATGCTTGCAAAGTATTGGGAAGAGTGCTTAATATTCAGGAAATTCTTACTTAAGTAGCTGATCACTTTTCAATAGGTTAATAGCAATGCAGTGAGCACAGACAGGCCATTCATCAATTACAAGACAAAGAGTTTTTACTAAAATTCCATTAAGTACACAGTTTAAATTGGGTACTTACTCTTTGGGGTGCTGATTGCCCGTTTAGTTATGTGGCTGACAGCTTTAGCAGACTCTTGCTCCAAGCTGTAGGAAGTTACTAGGATAGAATGGAAAAGTTTTTATTTCTTCAAAAAGCTCAAATCATATAGCAACATAAAGAGAAAATGTAAGATTTGTACAATGAGAGCTAAAACCAATGTTTATAAAGTTCTAATAAGCAAATCAGAAAACAATACAAATAATAAACTTGGGTGAAAATGTCCATACCAATTGTTGGCCCATAAAACCCTCCAAAGAGCTGGGGCCATAGTTCAGTTGATAACATGAGAACCCATGCAAAAATATCAGGCATGGGCCATGGAGATGGCTCAATAGTTTAAAAGCACTTCATGTGTAAGCATGGGGGTCTGAGGACCTGAGTGTTCAGGACCCATGGATATGCACATATGGAACCCCAGTTCTATGGGGAGCATAGACCTGAGAATCACAATGAAAAAAAAAAAAATGGCAAGCTCCGGGGTCACTGAGAAACTCTAGCTCAAGTGAGAATGGGTAAAGTAGGACACCTGCTCATTTTCTTTGAGAACAGCCATTTTTTGGTCAGACTGGCTAACTAGCAATTCTTTGGTCTCTGTTCCCCATGGGACTGGGGTAACAGGCATAAGTGGTCACACGCAGAGCTGTTTATGTGGTGCTAGGGAATTGAACTCAGGGAAAAATCAAGCCCACTCAGGACCTCATGCCTGCGTGGCAAGTGCTCTTACCTGCTGAGCCATCTCCCCAGCCCTAAGAAAGCATTTTAAAAGGAAAGAGAAGTAGACTCCTCTTTTAAAGCTGCAAATGCTCATCATGTCTGGTGCCAACTTTAAGGCTTACCATGGCTACTGGGTTTTTCTGAGCTTCCAGACTCTACAGTGAAAGGCAACGGTCCTAAACTCTGACTGTGAGGCCTACTCTTCGACTCCACAGCTTTCTTAACAGAATTCAGGATTGCAATGGTACTCAGGGACATGGGCCTGTGGGGACAAGATGACAGACAGTGACTTTCTTGGTACAGACCACTGTGGGCCAGACAGCCCTACTCACTTTCTTTCTGATGCATCATCTAACCTCTTTCCTTTCAGGGAGGCATGTGTGTGAGGTGTCAGCACAGACACCTCTGAGAATACCACAGAGGTTTAGCTTGCTGTTGCCTCAGTGAGTTTCCTACCTGGCATTAGGCATTAACATCTTCAGAGGCCCAGTTTCTGGTGTAAGAGGCAATGCTGGTGTATAGCCAGGACTGGATCTGGGTGCTGAAGGCTGGCTCACTGCTGGAGAGACAGTGGCATTTTCTTGGCCAGCAGAAGTTGGCATTACTTCTAAGCCTGGAACAGCCTATTATAGAGGTCAAAGGAATCATATGTGTTCTGAATAAGTCCATAAATAATCTGTTTTAAAACATACCAGCTTTGGACAAGGACATGTTCTTCAAAATTATCAGCAAACAGCCACACACAGATGTGGCAAGTCTGTCTTTATCACTTTTTAATGTAACAACAGGTCTGTTTGCATTCTTCAGGTACAACAATGTGAGCAATGGCCATAGCCAGAAATGCCCCAGACATTATGATCTAAAAGGGGCAGCTGAAAGGCAGACACAAACATACCAGGAAATGTAAGAGTAGATTGCTATTACAATCAAAAAGTTCAGGTTCCCCAGGCAGTGGTCCTACTGACTCTCACACATTGTTCCCAATTACTAACTACTACAACTTTCCAGGCAAAGTTCTATGGCAGAGCCCGGGGAAAGGATGACCTTCAGCTACCAGGGTGTCTATCACAAGTAACAAGGGAACACAATATTGGCTAGCAAGGGGCAATCCAGAGGCTCTACCTTTAGCAACTTCAGACTGCATATAGATTCTGAGAGGACAGATGGCTGCAGATTGGACACCTGGTCAGTCTAAAGTGAGCCTCCCCCTACCTGCATGGTTTGTGCCCTGTCAACTTCTCTGTTCCCACTGGCATGTTTTGCCAGCTCTTGCTCCTGGGCCAGCTGTTCATTGTACTTCTTCATGTCATATTCAAGTTCAGATGCAAGTTGTTTGTCAACAGCAAAGAAATCTGTGATTTCATCTCGGTAATCCTGCATTACCTCCTGAAATAGACCCAGAAGCATCCTTTAGTGCTTGCTGAATAAAACAATAAAGCCTTGCTGTATCTGGTGGTACACATCCATAACCCCAGCACTAAGAAGGCTGAGGCAGGAGGATCATGAATTCTAGGCCAGCCTGGGGTACACAGTAAGACCTTATTTTAAACAAATCATCCAGAAAAAAACTCAGCAATACTATTTCTATTACATCAACATTTTATCATTAATGGCATTTTCTGAACAACCATCAACCATATCATATTGACTAAATACGCAGGTGACTGTATAAGATATTAGCGAATAATTCTGATACCTCAGGAGGTTTCCTATCAGTTTCCTGATGGGAAAAAATATGGTCATGGCTCAGACAGACCTCTAACTGGACTCAGATATAGATGGTGCAGCCTGGAAGCTGCTTATCTATCTACATCAATTTTCCCCACAATGTCCAAGGAATCACAACTAAATTTTAATCCCATTTCTATGTTTCCTGTTGCTTATACAGAAAATCCTTTATCAAATCCAGGTAAGAACATTCTCAGGTCCTAAAGAGGCTGATAAGAACAAATCCCCTTGGTTACAAAAAAGAAACTATTTCACCTGGCAGTATTACCGGAAGACAAGGATACACAGCAGCTCCAACTAAGATGGAAGTCCCAACAAAGGAAGGAAATCCATCAATGTCTATAGCTGCCACTAAGTGGGATTTCCACAGGGCAGAGAGTCACTACTGCTGGGAAAGCAATCCTGTGAGAACCTCTGGGTTCAGCATCAGAAACAAGAGAAACACTTTTTTAAGTGCTTAAGTTATTTTAGAATATAAGTTTTTTGTTTCCCCCTTCTCTAGATTTGAAACAGGATAATAAAAATATGAGAATAATGTCAAATTCTCACTTGTTCCCATAAAGTGGGCTTACCTTATTCACTTGATCTTTGATAAAGTTATGTGGAACATTATATTTACTATAATACTATTGTAGCCTTTTTAGAAGAATTTTTAAAATGATTTATTTTATTTTATTTATTTGAGAAAAAGAGCAAGAAGGTAGAGTGAATGGGTATGCCAGGGCTTTCAGATAATGTAGACAAACTCCAGACACATGCACCACCTTGTATATCTGGCTTATGTGGGTATTGGGGAATTAAACCTGGACCCTTAAGGTTTCACAGGCAAGCACCTTAAACTGCTAA